>NW_026892589.1:7500000-8750000 GCF_033815535.1 Pezoporus flaviventris | reverse complement strand
TTGTCATCTCCATTTCTCCTCCAAAGAACCTACCCCCAAAGAGTTTTTTCTTAATAAGAGCATACTTCAATCTGAAAGGTCAGTTTAAACTGAAAACCCAAACCTTTGCTGCAAAACACCATCTTCTGACAACATTAAAAAGAGGTATTTGTTCTCATTTAGACATTTTGCCAAACTACAGCCTTTTCCATGGAGTATTTTGGTTTTATCAGCTGGAAAAGCCTCAAAAACCTGCCCGTTAAACTTTAAGGAGGCCATAGGCTCACAGCACTTCTGAGTGCACATGGTTTGGAGATAAAGGTGCCTTTAATCACTGCGACTGACTGTCCAAGTGATGGGTTCTCACAGGGTAATGAATTTGTGGCTCCTCAAGGTGAATAAAGTCTGAGTACTTCCTAGCTAAAGCTGCAGCACCTGAAGGGCAGGAGGACACAGAGCCCAGGTAGTAAACTCACAACAGCAGCACCACTGAGCCCTTCTCAGCTCCTTGAACACCACTGTGTAACATAAAACCCATGTGCACAGCAAAGTCAGACACAAAGATAACTCTTAACATTGAAATTACTGCAAATAATCTTAATTAAAACATGCATAGGAAGATGGTGCTGCAGTTCTGGCCTCCCCAGTCACCCATGGACCAGCAAGGTTTAAATCAGAAGGAATTCTTAAAAGCAGATTTGAAACCTGACATTAAGATCCTTTCCCATCTGAAACACAGGAGCTCACTAGTTATCCTCCAGTCTTTAATGGATGTGGCAACTTTCCCAGTGCCCACTCTAGAAACCAAAAATGAGCATGAATACAGCACAGTGCAGTCCTTGCATCTCTGCTATTGACAATTTACATAGTTCACTGAAAACTGATTTTTCAAAGCAATTCATAACATGACATTTTCTATTTTTTCTAATGGGGTTTTATGGCTATTCTTTCTTCCACATATTTTCAGTGCTGACTAAAGAGCCATATTTAATCAGATGTGCTGGATAAAGTGCTCTTTGCTTCTCACTTCACATAGGAAGCTGTTAGAAACAAGGGGGCTGTCATAATCAAACACGTCATATGGAAAATGAATCACGTGGTCCCGTTCTGTTCATCAGCTCCATTTTTATCACCATCTTCAAAGGCAGCCATAATTATGGTGCAGAAAAGTCCCAACTCTCATTTCTCAAAATAGCCTGTGCTATTTCATGGTGCACTTTCAGAGCAGAAAGCTTTCCATGCTGGGACAAAACAGCTTACATGAGAGATGCTTTTAGCTGCCAAGAGAACTGTAAAAAGGAAGAAATCACATCTCAAGATCCACAGATCATGTGTTTTGCCAAAGATTTCAGGAGAAACTTCTGACCAACGCTTGCAAGTTAAAGGACCCAAAAGGGTCCTTGATTGACTGATACCAACATTGCCTCCATTGCAGTCCTTGCCTTTTCGGTTTCAACTCCTGCTAACAGCAGTTTATAGATACTCTGCTAATAGCGGATACATAGGGAGTGTGACAGAATCTCACACATAAAAGCTGACTCTGTCACTAATTAACATAAGTACCTGGTGTGTATATACCTAATCCCACTATTCCTGCTGCCCCGCAAGGCTGGGAACAAGCAGCGGTGTTTGTGGAGGGTTGAATTTCACTTGGGGCTCTCCTCATGCTTTCTTTTTCCTGGCTTACTCAGCATCACCTTGATTTGAAGACAGAAGCCTAGATACAGAGAACAGAGCAGACAGTCATGTGAGTCTTTGGTGCCTGTTCGGCACTAGTATTATCTCTTCACGATTATTACTAGTATTTCAGTTGCCCCAGTGATGAATACTTGGAGCTTGCTGCTTTCCCCAAAACTATTACCACAGAGTTCCAGTGGGTGTGCGTCCTCTTGCTGAGTCATTGAATGTGAGGTTTCCTGGCAGATCCTAAATGGCACTGGCTCTTTGCAGGGAAGTAAAACAATTACTTCATAGATACCTGATTAACCTCTATTTTTTTCAGAGTTGGAGTTTGACCTCTTACTTTTGTTCCACTGGGGTTTTCTAATGGTTACAGATGAATTGCTGTCAGAGGAGAAAAGGCAGCAGGACCTTAATGTTCTTGCTCTGAGACACTCAACTGATAACATGCATTGCTTTCTCTTTCACATTTCTCTGGTCATTCTCCAGTAGCAAACTTAGAGGTTGTCCTTCACGTACTTCTTAGAGGTTACACAGAACCTCACACCAGCCCAGATCTCAGAAGTGACACCAGTGAGGAGATAAAACCCTTCTGTTAACCCCCTTACAGAATAGATAAGCATGAAGAAATTGAAACATGTTCTAGAGAAACTCGCACCCAGCAGCTGCTATCTTGCTGTACAGATAAACTTTGTGTGTGAAGAACTAAGTCTGATAAATTAACAGACTAGCTGCTATGGGAGGGAGAGGATAGGATTTTAAATTGTATTAAAGACGTCCCATATGCTTTAATCCCTAATCCAATCTCCATAAACCCCTACTCTGGACAGTTTTCACAAAGGATACTGCACCTCTGAGAAAAGAAGGCCTAGGGAAGAAGCTGATGATTCCATGTGAGGTAAATTCCCTTCTGCAAGGAGAATTCCAGATGCTCTGAAACACCTTGGTGATGGGGGATAGAAGATGCAAAAAGCCTTCAGGGAAACAAGAGCAGATGGATAACCCCTGGCTGGCTGCACTGTGCACATTGTATAGGCTTGGCTTTGCACATGGATTTGAAATAACCACTAACTGGCATGGCAAAGGCTGAAGTGTCACTACACACCAAGGTGGTTCAGGAATTCCTGCTGCAGTGATGACCACGACATGGTCAAAGACAACCTGCTCCGAATGAGGCTGTTTCCTGAGGAGCTGGCAAGGAGCCTTCACAGCCAAGCAGAGCATGGCAGGAGTTTAGCATGAGGCTGAAATGATGGCAAAACACAGCTGGTCTGTACTCACAGGAATGATAGGAGAGCTTATGCTTATACAGACTTCATCACTGGGCTCTGGAGCCTGCTCCTCATTCCCAATCCCAGGATCATGACATCTGTCCTTCCTGGCACAAATGGATACCTGATGGCTCTGGGGTAGCTCCTGCGAGAGGCACCAGGAGAATTACGCAGAGACTCCACAGATCCTGATGGATCAGTGTGCCACGTGCCATGCAGGCACAGCAGTTCACCCCTCTGCTGAGGGCAGGATGTCAGCACATCCCTCAGTTGGAAAAGGGTAGGGAGATGATCTTTTAGTCCCAGAAAGCACTTAGGGAGCAGAATTTTGGGAGATGGCAGCTTGACAGGTAATAACCGAGCAGCCAACCTCACGGCACGGTGTATAGGAAACATTGGCATGTCCTGTGCTGCTGACCTTAGGTGCAGGTAAGCGCTGTTCATCTGCCATCAACCTCATCGACATTATCACTTAGGGATGGCATTCGGGTCTGTCAGGACAGGAAGCACTGAGGAATGGCAACAGGGAGAAAGGACAGCCTATGTAAGGGCAAGGTTTTCATTTTCAGACTTGTATTTCTTAGCAAATGAATGAATGCTGGCACCTCAAAATGCTCCAGGAGAGCTCCTATCACACAGATGACAGGCACAGAAAGGAGACTGCTCTGAGGCACAGCATTAAACTCCACAGACTAGAGAGAAAAACTCTTTCTCCGAATTCTCCTCAAGTCTGAAAGAGGCTGCAGGTTCCTTCTTCTGGCCTAACACCAGATATGGTGGGTTTTGCAAGCCCCAATCACTTTTCCTTGTATAAAGTAAGCGCAATTTGGTAACTCTAAATTAGTTCGGTGATTGTCCCCAGGCAGATGCTTCTCATAACATATTCTTCAAGAACACATTACATGAGAATAATTTTCTGCCTTCTTACAAATTTACTCATTTCTCCCCAGATCAATAGAACTGCTGTCAGTCATTCCTGCAGATCTGTCAGCGCAGACACTGTTTGTACTGTAACTGCTAAAATTCAACAAATGGGCCTTGGAAAACCACAATCCACATGGGATACATGAAGTGGTGTTAAAGACGAGCCTGGCATCCTTCTTCCTCACTTCTCATTCATGTGATTTCTTTAGGTTGTTTCTTGTCACTCATCCCAAAAGACCAGAGAAAATCTCCCCCTAAATTCAAGTCTCAGCGAGGGATAAAGACATACTACGTACATTAAGCTTATAGCAGAAAGACTGCAGCTGAGCTCCTGCAACACTCAAGTTCTTAGGACAATACCTGTTTTACCAGACTTAGCGTTGCTAACCCGCACCAAACCATCAAATAATACTGACTGTGTGCGATTCAGAAGCTTCTCCTGAAACACAAGCACCGCTACACCAGCTGCACAGTCCAGTGCTCCCTTGGATGCCACTTAAAAGAGGCCCAAGTCTGGATCAGCTGAGTGCAGCAGTGGTCCAAACAGGCTGAAGGATGCTGTCAGATGCCAGAAGAAGATTAGCAAGAGCAGAGTAGTGGTTCTGTCACCTATGGACACCGTCCATAAAGCAACAACTGCTTCAGAAATCAACTGTTCTTCAAGAAACTCATCTCCTCAGTGGGGAAAAAAAGAGTGGTGAGTCCAAAGGACCAGATTTGGTTAAATCCCATCACATTAACTAGTTTAAACACATCTCTGAGGTACAGCTAAAGCCAACGAGTGTTGTATTCAGATGGGGTTTGTATGCACCTAGTTTATATTCAGGTTTGGGCTTTGGATCTGTGATCAAATGAGGACAGGCTGAGCTTTTGATTTGTCAGGAAGAGTTGTTTTATGTTTCAAAGCCTGTCCTGTTTTAATTTGGTATCTCAGGTGAACAGGGATTATTTCCTCTGTCTAAATGAAAGCAAAAATCAACCTCCAATCTAGCAGCAAAATTAAAAGCCTTTGCCAAAGCAGGGTCTAGAACTGAAACACCCACACCTGAAACCTCTGGGGTTGGTCTCTTTGTAACACAAATTCCAGATTTAAACCTTTTGAATGCTCAAAGAGGAGGAAGAAAAACCTACACAGCAAGTCTGGACTCACACACACCAGTGAATGTGGCAGCTCAATTACAGAATCACAGAATGGCTGAAGATGGAAGGGACCTTGGAGGTCATCTGGTCCAACCTCCCCTTGCTCAAGCAGGGCCACCTACAGCCAGCTGCCAGGAGGACCATGTTGAGTATCTCTAGTGATGGAGACTCCACCACCTCTCTGGGCAACCTCTCTGCACTGTCCCTGATTTCAATTGCCTTTCTTCAAAATGGCAAATGAAATGGTTTTCACACTATCTAGGGTGCCTATCATAAATATGCCTGGGAGATAAACAACTTATAACTCTGCAGGACGGGCAAACAGCAAGTGTGTAACTCAAAGGCACCTTTTACAACAGGCAGGCAAACACATTAACCTGAAACTAGGCAGAACCTCTAATAGCATCTGCCTTCACTATTACCTAAGGGAAACCAGGATGAAAGTAAAAAGCAGAAGTTTTCAACTTCCCCTTTCTTGTGTAATACCATTAGTTCACACTTTCAGTCTTTTACTAAAGCAGTGATACTGACTGCGTGTTCAACCTTCACTAAGAAGGCTGAAAATGATAAAATGCTTCCTGGCATTTTAGCTGAGACCACAGGGAAAAAGAATAAAGAGTGGGATTTATTGATGCTTCTATTAGAATAAAGTCATTCTTGAATAAGAAAATATTGAAACAGACTGTCTAATGAAGTGATCACAAAGGGTCTTTTCAAAAGACCCTAAGTGGATTCATCCTCATTTATTTTCTCTTTCCACAACAGGCCCTTAAATGATCTTTGTATATTGTCTGCACTAAATCCTGCAGGGTTGCTATTTCATTTTAAAGAAAAAAGCTTTTAGGCTGCAAGGGATTCATTCAGGCAGAGCTATTATGCTTATTGTGACTCTGCTGCAGAGCCAAGGGATTTGCTATATGCTCATTAGATCCTGCTTTGTTCCAAAACAATCTTTTACAATGCAAATTTTAGCATGCTGATCTCCTTAGAATAACACTTTCAAAAAAGGGCTATTAAAGTAAAAGCTTCTTCTAATGCAGAAACGCTACAAACTGAGATTAATTGCTAATATTTTAGACCATGAAGACATCTGGTGTCTCAGCTGAAACTCAGCTTTCAACATGGTTATGAGAAGGCACAGGACTCGGTGTTACGGTACAAAGCAGCACCGTGGATGGTCACAGAGCTGAGGCCACATTCTAAAGTCATCATAGATGAGGCACCTTTATCAGTTGGCTTCTTGGTGGCTGGCGTAAAAAAGACTTGATTTGTTCAAGCACTGGCACCTGAAACATTGAGGAGAAGCCTCACCCAGCAGAGATGTTCATTCACCAGGACCTCTAAGGAAGCTGCATAATAGGAGAGGTGTGAATTCTCCTCATCTCTACCACATCTCCAGAGCAGTGCTGATGAAAAACAGAAAGAGCTGGGACAGTTTCCATCTCTGTAAATTCATGCTTGGCACCTGCGACCCGCAGAGGTATTGATGATGCAGGGTGCACTCTTGTTTTTGAAAGTATTAATTCTATCTTGTTCTTCCTCCACAACCCTCCCAAGGGAGCAGTTATACGAACACAGAACAGTGAATATTATCATCCAGGAGATATACCTGGTAGCTCATTCTTAATAGTTCCATAAATCTCACTAAGTCTTAGTGCTTTAAGTGCAGCAGAGGTAATACTGATGTAAGGAATAGTGGGAACCTCTCTCCTACATACAGAAACCAGCCAGCCTAGTGATGCTAGATTAAAGCATTCTCTCTTGTACTCTGGTTAACAGAGCTCAAACTGGAGGTAAAATTTATACTGAAAACTGATGTCTAGGAAGAGAATTAATAAAATATCATGTGTAATAAGAAAAAAAATAGTTTGCTAGCAGAAGCAGTAACAAATTACTACAGCAATTCCAGCCATCCTTTCCCACACACCCATTTTAAATCACATCAGCAAACTACACATGCAATTTATATTAAAATACCCACAAATCATCACCTGCTTATACTGGACAAGTTCATCTGGTGGGGATAAGCACCTGCTCACTAAACCATCTGAATTCAGATGACATCCTGTTTTCACACAGTAAGTGCCAAATCCTTAATGAACATCAGATACAGATGCGCTAGGGCATGGCTTTCAATGGGAATGCTTATTTACTTCAGATGGCAAACCCACGATTAAGATTCTCCTCCCAGGAAAAACATAACCAGTGCCATAGGAAGGTGCTGAAGCAGGGGGACTGCTCATAAACAACTGGAATAAGCTATGTGAAGCATGTCTGGGGTTTAAAAAGCACACCTCTGACCACCCTGCCCTTTTGGCCAGCGCTGCTCCCCTTGGAACACATGCGAGTGTTCTTATACTGCAAGAACAACACAAAGACGACACAAAACCCCTCTGCCGAGTCTGTTACAACGTGCTTTGACTTCACCTTTCTGACTGAAGGACAGCACGTGTCTGGAAGGATTTTTGGCTACCTTAGAGGAAGGGCACAAAGGCAGAGAAGAGGAACAGAAGAAAGTGCTATTATGTCCTAGTGGTTCACTCTGCTTAAACGCTTTATTGCTGCTATTAATGGACAGATGATAACATTAATCATAGGCTGTGAAGTGCCTGACAAACTAAGCCATTTATATGAACAGAGAGCTTTGACACCTAAAGAGCTGGCAAAGGGATGTGATTTGGGCAAACCACAAAAGAAAGAGGCTGCTTGGGCTTTGGTGGACAACTCCCTAGAGAATCTCCAAACCCTTGGACTGCAAAGCAGGCTGTCACGTTTGTAGATTTGCTGCCTCTCCAGGGAAAATTCAATTAAGATCAGACCCAGCCTTGTACTGCCTCTTTTCGTATCATTTCTTCAGAACCAGTTATTCCCATTTACAAAGATTTAGGTTTTAGTCGACAAATCCTGCAGTTTGGAAGATTTTTCTTTGAATTTCTGGAATTTTGTGGTTGTGCTGCTGTATAATGAAACCAACAGAAACGTACTGATGGCAACATAAGAAAGGGATTGCTATGCATGTTTTTGTTCTTTAAACTAGACAGGACACATGCCGTCTAGCATAAGGATGTGAAAATACACATACACATTTGGCAGCATTTTTCCCAAGAGCTGAAAGTGTCCTCAAAATTGAACACTGTAAATATTAGCTTCAGCTTATTGCCAAGCTAGTGTCCTGTATTATTAAAGTGCTGAGCAAATAAGGGATGTTCTTTGTTTGCGAGAGATTTCTGGAAGTTAAATATAATAGATACAGATATGGTTTCAAATGGAACCAAAAATGTGCTTGGCATTTCACGGTGTCTCAAAATATGGAAAGTTCATTTCAGATCAAGCAAAAGACTTTGTTTCAACAACATCTGAAAATACCCCTTTTGAGAACATAATTTAATGGATTCCCTTTTCCCAACAGATGAATTTAGCCATAAATTTCTTTTGCCAGATCTGTATTTTTTTTCCCCAAAAAACTCTGGAAAATTACTGTCCTATCGCAGACAAAAATATAATTTGTTGATTATAAAGAAACATTGACCTTTACTTTTTGCCTTTTTAAGGCTTCTTTACATCATTCATCACCACTCTCACTCCTAGGCTGGGGACCTACACACCCAGTATCTGCTGTGAGCAGGTTACATAAGAAACCCTTCCATCAGAAACAGCCTTAAAAACAAACTACGTAGGAGAAAGCGCTGTGCTCTGAGCCAAGTCCATGTTCTCCACCTCAGACATCTATCACGCTGGGAATTGGCAGCAGGTCTGTTCCTGCCCTTGGGGACAACTGTAAGACAGAGCTCAGCAGAGGTTAGAGGATGTTTTTGTATCATCCTTCCTTGCTCTTAATCAAGGACTTTCATCCTGACACTTAAGGATGATTTGCAGACGCCCACTGTGAGCTTGGAGAACAGTATCCCAAGTTCATGGACAAGGAAATGAAAGTAAAATGGTTTTCATTGATGACTCTGTCCTTATAAAAATCCATTGCCTCCGTGAGTTTCTTGGGATGAAAGGGTTAGAACATCTAGGATATGTTAGACAATGGTTTCGGGGAACATGGAGACAACTTGCTAACACAGCATGCTTCTCCGTCCCCCTCAATCCCGTCCTTATTTACCCTTCCCAATCCCAGCACAGAATCCGTTCCCTCTGTGTTTCATGTATTGCTACACATTGAAAGTGATTATGGTGCAAATATGCCCTCACAAACATGGCACTGCTTGACTTGTGTCTAACAGAGCAAGCCAGGGACAGTTATATATAGCAGAGTCATGAAATACAGGTATCGGTACAAAAGGTTGTCAGAAATAACCAGCAAAGTATTGCATTAGAATAAATAGAGAGTTTACTTAATGACCTTTGGCATTGTATGTTCCCAGACAGTTGCTATAGTTTGACTCCAAAATATACACCTCAAGTACAGCTTGGCTAAAATACATAAATAAACCCAATTCCTCTGCCACTCCAGTCATTTGTTATTGCTGAAGAACAGCAGCAGCCATTAAATACCACTTTGCTGAATTAAAGTCTGAATTTCTCACTGAAAAGGACAGTGCCACAGGATTAAGTAATTCTTTCATCACATGGCTGATGTGTTTTATCCCTGCTGGGTTGCAAGCTCTGCACTTACCAAGCTCCAGGTTTTATCTATTTATTTGTAGAGCCTTTGTTGGAAACATTCTGGGCTGCCAAAGAAATAATCATCTTTCCTACTTTTCCAACTTGAATACAATTCTCTGTTAAAAACCCTTTTCTGGTAAAATGGGATGGATGATAGAAAAAATAATTACAAGGGCTGCATTGCTTTGTCTATTATGTATAAGAAAACGTGGAAAGATACAGCTCTGCATCATTTTTATGGAGGCACTTTTCTGGACTTTCAGTTCATTTAATTTTGCCCTGGAGCATCTTTGCTGTGAGTAACATGGAACACAATCCACTTGTCTGTCCCATTGCCTCTAAATAATCTCTTTCCATCTTCTCTCAGAGCCGGGCTGTCACAAGCAGTGTAATACTTCTACAGAGATGAAATAAGACAAAGCAATAACCACAGTCAAGGCCCCCAGGGATTTCTTCACTAGTGCTAACAACAGTGTCCACTGTATCAAAACCCTGCCTTGTTGCCCTGTGTCAATGTTTACATGCTCTGCTGCTCCTATCATTCACCATTTTCACAGGAATTCCAGCCTCATCATCTGCTCTGTCAGGTGATGGCAACAACAATTTCCCTTCCCCATTTCTCCTGTCACTGTCACCTTCTGCCAACCAACTCCTCACAGCTCTAGGACTGAACTATGCTGAGCAATTCCGTTAGTGTATGAAGGATGCTGTGCTTAAAAAACAAACCAAGTACCCTGTAACACTGCAGGAGAAAGGGCTTTATGGGTGCTTGAGTCCCATTGCTGAGACTATGGTAACATGGTTTGTTCACCTGGGCCAGGTAAAGAACTTATCCCAGAGGCATTTGTGCCTATCCTGGTTCATTCCCCTGCTCTCCATATTCCCCCATTCCCAAAAGATTACCGCTGCTGGAGCTGGTCATGCAAATGCCCTGTAATCTGGGTAAATTACAATACGATACAGTCTAGTTTAAACACTAACAGAACCTGTGTCATTTTGACAGATCTGGGAAAACTAAATATACAGCTGGGGTTTAAGGGGAACCATAATCTGGTTCAGAATGAAGACAAAGAGGAGGCAATGTATCCTCACCTGGCTTTGCTGGATACAAGATCCCTGACTGTAATTTATGTTGGCATGGGCCTGTAAAGGATGAATTTCAGTCTTTCAGAAGAGCATGACTGTGGCTGTTAATGTGACAGCAGTTATGAAAGCTTCAGTGACATCCAGATCCTACACATGCACATATTGAAACACCAGAAGCATTTTAACGATGGACATGGGCAGAAAGAAGTATCTCCTCCCATCTGCCACAGGACAAAAGCTAAATATAGGGAAATTAAATGAACTCAGGTTTTCCAATGTTTGGGCTAGTGCCTTAGCTGAAAGATTATCCTAAGGCAAGAAGCTACGGTCAGTCTATGGGCTCTGCATGGAATAGGCACAGAGTTTTTCCTCATTAGCAGATGCCCACAGGGTATCTGGCCACGACACATCAGTTCTGCTCAGTAATCCAGAATCTGTGCTCAACACAAGTTTCCTCACCTTTATTATTTTGAAGAGAAATCCTCCTTGGTGCTCTGACAGGCATCAGGGGCTGAGAAGCACTGGCAGCCCCAGGTGAACCAGGATGTGTGGGCAAAGACAGAGCTCCAATGAACACACAGCCTGTCCATGAGCACCACAGAGCCACCATGGGTGGAAGCCAAGTCAGATAAATAGTCTGTGTGGCGTAAGATGAATGCAACCAACCTTGCCTTCCAATTAAGAAATACATTCTTAATTTCTTCTCCAGTGCAGTTTAACAGGGATCCTCCTTCCTGATTAGAGTCAGAGATTACTGATGGTTCCCAGAACACAGGCTAATAAATTCACATCCTGACAGATACATACAAGTTACGAGAATATAAAGACACTGTTCTTGGAGTTGTCTAAATACTGTCTCCCACTGTCTGCGATGATTCATGTCAAAATGCCTTGGGGATGGCTCAGTAACATCATCTTTTCCCTTGGGAGAACGTGTCACGTACATTCAGTGTCTACCTGCATCCATGCGCATAGACAGGTAACACAACTGAGTGGAGCATCTGAAGGTGGCAGCCACAGATCACCAGAGAACTTTGCAGGTAAACCTGTCCCACACCTGTACCTGTCAAAGCGGTCAAACCTCAGGGGGAACAAAGTCTGTGCAGATGGACCAAGCAAAAGTCCTTTTCTTCCTCTGTCAAATGAACTGTATTCCACTGGTGTTCTAAATCGCATAATTGGGATTTTACATCTCAAAATAGACTATACAGTGAGACTTAAGCCCAACCTATTTTCCGAGAGAAGTCAAACTGAGATTTTGATAACTAGCTGCATGGGAAGAACTTCTCTTTATTGTATCAGAAAAAGACATTGTGAAATCTAGTTAATGCTAGAGAAATTCTAGCTTCAGAATAAATTGTTGTTTTTTTTTTTTTAAGCAATAAAAGTAATTAAACATTGAACAGTTACTGGCTTACTATGGAAAATTCTCTACTACTATAAGGGTTCTTTTTGCAGTGAAGCTAGGCATCTTCTAAAGCCTGCCAAAAACCTGGGGATGTCTGTGTAAGCTGCTGGGTCAGGATTGTGGCTCTCCATTAAGCCAGTTTAATTAAAGAAGCTTGCTAGAAGCTGGGGGATTTAACCTTGCATAGCAAGTTTACAAAGACTTGTGGAAGAAAATACCATGGCTCAAAAGCAAGTCTGACAATCAGCAAACTACTTCTCCAGCTTTTATGAAAGCACTAAAAATACATCAGGCAAGATAGGGCTCACCCCAGCCTAATGATGCTTTGATGCAGAATTAGAATCAATTCAAACAGTATTTCTTTCCTTAAAGTTGTCAAGCTACAATTGCTGTAACTACAGGGCAAGGGATACAGGTGGAAATTAATAACTCCCTCACAAGGGGAAAAACAATGAATACATCGTGCATCAATTTCTGGTAATCCAAGACACAATAGAACAACGTCTTCCTTTGCTTGTAATCACTAAGGATGTGCAGTAAACCAGGAGTTATCAAGCAGAACAGACTTAATGCACTTGAGGTACAGTCATGGTTTTATATTAATAAACTCAAGAGTAGGCAGCAAGCAACAGCTACCACTAAGTGGGCGCCATGGCCAGAACTGAGCGCACTATGTGACAAACACCTCAGAAGAAAATGTTCTGCAAATGTCTTCCTCAAATAGAAAGTGGAAACTTCAGTTTTCAGCTGGCCCCTGAGGACAGCCATCATACAATGGAAAGCTTAAAAAGGGCAAACAGACAGAGCAGAGGAAGCAGCAGCTGGTGGGAAGAGCCCAGGTGAAGGGAGCTGCTCCCAAACCCACCTTCTCTCAGCAGCAGAGCAAAGCCATCTCCCACCCATCACAGTGACCACGCAGGAGCTAGAGGGCAGCCCCAGGCACTCTGCACAGGCACTGGCTTCCGACACTGTTGAGCTCTGAATGCAGCTGCACTGTAACCTCCAGACACAGAGGGTGTCAGGATGCAGCATCCTGGGGGATCTCAAAGCCTTGGCAATTAATGCTCACAGGCAGCTCCCTGCCAACCCAGAGGCAGGCCTAGGGACTTCCCTTGTATCCCTGGGTGGATTGCCTCAACTTAGATGGTCCAAACTACTTTCTATTTTTAACTATTAGACTGCATTTTGCCTTTGTCTGCTGACACAAGGTAACCTGCACTGCTAGAAATCTCTTTTATATCCTTTGAGATCACTAGGAAATCACTTCTTGCCTTTGCTGCTGATGCAGAATGGCATTACTGAGGGCAGAAATGCAATCTGCAATTGCCTGTAGCTCCCGATCCAGCCAAGCACTTCACTGTTTGCTTAACTACACAGCTCCATGTTATTCCATTGACTGCAGCAGGACCACTCGCACAGCTAAGACTAAATGCCTATTTAAGTGCCTTGTAGGGTTTTGGCTTGCTGGCGATTCACTGCCAATACCTCAACCTTACACTGTTGCTCTCACTTGCAGTGGTTCTCCAGTGTGAACTGGAGTTTCAAAACTCCTTTTAACTCCAAGCTGAACAAGGAGATGTTCTTCTGAAAACCCCCATGAGAAGACCTACTGAAGAACCCGCTATCTTCCCTGCTTATGCAACTTCCATAAGAGAACTGTACATCACACTTATCTCATTAGCAGTCATCACCTCAGGCAGTACACACAGCGTGGGTGGGTTTTCTTTCTCCTGATTACCTAGGAAGTCTTGCTGCCTCTAATTTTCCATGAATCTCATAAATTGCCACTGAAATCTTTATAGCTACAGTAACCTGGAATGCAATGCTCTAAACCCGTTTTATGCCAAATAAAACAATTTAATACCTAATAAACTTTATGAAGAAAAGTGGCATATTTCTAAGCATTTCTTCGTAATAAAATCAAAGCAAAGATGCTCGAGGGAGAAAAGCTCCATGTCTGTGAGCAGCAGCCTTGGGTATGTGCTGACATGTAGGGTGGGCACTGGAGACCTCAAAACCAACCACCACCATTGGATTGTCCAGCCAGCTTTGGCAAAGCTGTAGCACTGGGTCCATCAATGACCAAGTACTAATCCTTTTCACAACAGACATAATGCACTGAAGCGTACCGATGCAGACAAAGAAGGAACACCAAAAGGCAGTGAAGAGGCAAGCAGAGCTCCTGTAACTCTCCGACTGACAGGTTTGGTTTGCATGATCTTTGCAAAGCACCAGAGGCTTTTCCTCAGAGCTGTGAGGATGGCAAAAGCACAGAACAATCTCCCACCGTCCAAGTTCAGCTGAAGGCTGAAAATGGCTGATGTGTGAAAACGGACGTTAATTTTGCATGAACATTCTGGAGTACTCAGATGTCAACCTCCAGAATTCTGCAAGAGATGATTCCTGGATTTCATTTAAACAGAGACCAGTGCAAGGCACCCCCGGATGAAATCAGACTCTGCAGTCTGGAGAACAGTCTCATCCTTTTGTTCCTCAGCGCAGTTTGTAACAGATCTGATCAAATTATAATATGGTTTAGCTAGAAGGGTAAGGAATTAAAACTGTGTGAATGAAAACAGGATGGGTCACAGTGGTAACAATGACTTACAAGGGTTAATTCTCACATCTGAAAGCCCAGTAACTCATAAGCACCCCAGCCAGAAGTATGTTTCTTTTGTGCAACTAAAATGTTCCATCATGCATCCAGTCTGATGCACTGTAACAATTTGTCTCTCTCTACAAAACCATAAGGAATGTTCCCAAAAGCACTTCCAAGAGCCACAGAGGGTAAAAGACCTCCTTGCAGAAATGCCCATGCTGCGATCATCAGTGCCTTCCTACATTTAAAGTTGCTTAAGTGTTCAACACTCACAGTTTGATGCTTTGCAGGAAGCATGCCCTACATTGCATCACTAGCACACAGTCTACATCCCCTATTTCCTTCTCTTTTTTCCTCTGGTACCCTTCATACAACAAAACTAAACTGTACTTTCAGCTTGGTTGTTGTAAGTTTACAACCACGTCACTGACTTGAGCGAAACTAAACCAGCCTAAAGACGTCAGCTGGCCCCACAAGCAGCTTTCGTGTGTTACAGATGTGCTCCTTTCCTCTCGCCTGATCTGTTATCACAGCTGGGGACAGCAATACTCTGTGTTTTCAGCACATGCAACAAAACCCCAAACAACAAAACCCACTGCTAAGAAAACTAGTAGTATACTTCTGCAGTTTGCTTTACAGACCTCTTGGAGTAGACTGTGTCCTCAGCTTTGTAGTGAGAGGCTTCAGATTTTAAACTTATCTTAAATAAAACCATGAACTTTTACACTGTCTTTATCTTATGGAGAAGTTGTATGGTAGAAGATGCTCTTGTTCTGTCAAGGAAACAGTACAGATAATAGACTTAACTCCATTTCTCACTTTCTCAACTTAACTGACAGCTTCAGGCTTTGAAGAAAAAGCCCTCACTGACATAATGACTGTATTGATGTAGGGACCTCTGAGTGACCTCATTCTAGATAGAAAACTGCTTCGACTCTAATCTCTGACCAGCTTCAAAGGGCAAATGCAAACAGCAGCCCATGAGATATGTTATCTAAAACAAAGCAGAAGATGCCAGCCCTAGTACTTCATCCCAGCTCTGGATACCACAACTGGACGAAACCAGTCTGTAGCCCTGACATGCTCATCTTTGGTTAGGTCTTTTATCCTACCGTAACAGAACTTGCACATTTCTCCTCCTGTCCATACCCTGCTCCATGACCCAGTTCTCCAGTTGCAGAAGAAAAATGAAGAAAAAGATCTACTCACTTCAGAGCTAACGTGTCTATTCCTGTGTGGGAAGTCATGCTAATTATGACTGTGGTGTAAGAAGTTAGGTGAGTAAACCATATGCCTGGGTATGGTAGGTGAGTAAACAGTATGACTGAAATGGGAAGTGTCTCAACACAAACTATCAGTCTACCTGCTTGATTCTTCCAGTAGCACAGGAACTGTGAGCGCTCCTTCAGGCAATCATCTCTTATATTCTTAAGCAGATACACATTTTTAAGCGTTTCCCACAACGAGTGGGAGCTCAAACACTGTCCTCAAAAACCTTTGTAACATTGGGATGAAATTAAATCTGTGCTTGCCCTGGGTGCTACTGCATCTGTGAGTGACGGATCTCTATAATCATCTTCCACTTAATCAAAATACAACTCAGCATAGCTGTGATTACACAATTTCAAATGATGAGCAACAGTCTTCATCTTTTGTTTTGATGAATCCAGAGTTCTCTACACAGATAACAAGGTTAATTTGTTATTCAGAAATGGCATTTAATCATTGAAGGACGTTCTGATTCTGACCAGAAAAAAACACCCCGACAACCAAAGAAGAATAATCACAAAGTGTTTGATAAATGCAACGTGGGTTGAACAATTCTGTCCAAAGTGTTGAGCTTAGCGAAAGCAAGCGATGTGAGCAAAAACTGCACTGACAAATGGGAAAAAACCCCAACCCTGTCTTGTTTCACTCCTCTGGTATCTCACAATATCTACAAGTTGCTACACAGGAGGCAGTTTTTAAAGGAATTTGCAGTCGCTTTGTATTCTGAACAAATCCTCTTGCTCAGCAAGAGCAATGGCATTAAACTGCTGACAGAACATAGGAAGCAGAGCTGGTTTCAGATATTCATACTTTAGACTGTGTCAAAAGCGCTGCAAACATTAATATCAAACCATGACTACTTCTAATAGAAACTATGAGAAAAGTCAAAACAAAATGTGTTTTCTAAAGCAAGAAGCTGAAAAAAACATGTCTCGGGATGATAAAGAGACTGTAGAAAATTCAGGTACTGATTTCATGGGTATTAACTATGCATAATATACATATGTAAGAAGAAAGCATAACCTTGTGGGTAGGGCATTTTTGTAAGTCAGAGAAGGAGAGCTGGCTTGAATCCTTAGCTCTGCCAAAAGTGAGTGTTTGAATAAGACACACACCTCAGTGTACTCACATATAAAGGGCAGACAATAAAACTGCCTTCTTTCAAAACCACAGCAGAATCAGAAGCTTAAAAAATGCACAGAAATTAAAAGCCTTCCTGTTTTTAAAACAACAGCACAAGTGTTCTAACATACCCACAATGTGCCTCCTTGTGCAGAACTTGGTACTGACTCAGAGTAAGGGTCCTCCTGCCATCGCTGATTACTGGGGTGCCAATTTGGGACTCCTTAAAGAGAGTCAATGAATGCACCTCTTTTTAGCCACCTACTGTTATTTCCCAGTTGAGTCACAGCAAGAAGATGATGGCTGAGCATGGTGCCCCTCTTTCTGCTGCTCCATACTTGACCATGCTGTGCAGCACATCCTGTTGTGAGCACTGCCTTTTCTTAGATGGATCATCACGAGTATAAGGGCACAGGCCATTAAATGCAATTCTGCCTTAACTCAAGTACCACTCTGTGAAATGGTTACCACTCCCACCAATTTCAACAAGACACGTATTAGGGCAAACCAGTATTTTATGTCAACAACGGATGATACCTACACCAAGAATGAAATGGAGTGTATTTCTTTAAGTCTCTGATCTTCAAGGACTGCAATTTAAACCATTTATATATGGTGAACATTACAGTGTATACAGCTTTCATAATTTTCAGCCATCCTCAGCCACAAAACAGGCCCTGCCTGCACCAGGTTAGCATCCTCCCTGAACCTCCCCCTTGGGTAATGTTGTCCCACAGCACTGCTTTACCAGTGTTTTCCTATATCAAAACAGAAAGCTGCATCAAGCTCTGGGAGAGCAGGATTTGGCTCTGAAGTGGGTACAAGAGGACGTCACTGAAGTCTGGAAGAGAAAACATTTCATCACCGTATTCCCTTGCCTCTCTGCAACCCTGGAGAGAACCAAAGCATTGAGCTCCCCAGCTGCTAGGTGGTCCCCTGGCTAACATTAGTACCTGGGGTAGATTTGAGCACTCACAGTTTGCTCCAAGTTATATTATGCTGCCCATATGTTGGTGCAGGAAAATGAACCTACCAAAGCAGAAGCACTGGAAGCGCTTGGCTGTCCCATCAGTGAGGTGATTAGTAGCACTGGCACACTTTCAGCAACTAGTGCACTCAGACAGAGAGAAAGAAAATACATTTTCTTCAGCTGAAATACAGAAACTGAATCTATAAACATAAAGCATCTGCTTTGTGGAAGTGAAAGAAAAGAGAAGGAAAAAAAAAAGAGAGAAACATCACAGCTTTAAAATGATAAAAGCCCCTCTAAGAACAACATAGTGTATTTGCTGAAAAGGTGTGCAGCATCGTTTGTCAGTTATGAACTTTTAAAGCGAGGATCAAAAGGCACTGAAGATGGAGTGCTTACATGACACTGCTCTATTTTTCTCTTTCTGAAAGCCTTACAGTGCTTTTAACACAAGAAAACATCAACGCGGCGATCGCATTTCTGCCAACAAATCTTCAACACTGACAGTTAGTGGTTAGTAAGCCTCTTGAGTGCAACTAGCAATTGCAGGGATGACACCATTGGACATCAGACCGCATGCCACTGCTTGCTGCTGAAAAAGAAACCAGCCTCCTCAAACGCATTGACCATTTCTTACCAAGTGCTTCTCCTCTGGTGACCACGTTCTTTACTTCCATCTTGCCATGCCATGGCACTGCTGCTCCTACAAGCTGTTCTTCAAAACTCAAATAAATATGCAATGGATTCAGGAAAACAAGATCTGGTATTTCTATTTACATTCTTTAAAAGCAGCCTCAGGCTGTAGAGTTTAATAAACCCCATCTTTTTCATTTTCTTCATCTGAATGATATAAACCAAATTCAAAATTATGCTCTAGTGATGATGTAACCATGATGGTTTAGGTACAAAACAATAAAGGTCTCTGAGCTCAAAACCTTCCTACTTCTTCTATGCAAGTGGCTTCAGCTATGGAGTACATAATTCTCTATCTATTTTACTACTGCTGTTTCCTTCTTCCATTGTAGTACTTTGAAAATCCAGTCTTGGCCCCACACACCTTTGTACTGGCACTTACAAAGAACCTGGCAGACACCATCTCCTTTCATCCAGCCATACATCTTGGCATTACCAAGTAACACTACAATGAGTGACATAAGTAATATGGATGGGAAGTCAGTCTCCCGGCTCTGCCTAATGCACAATAAAAACCAACACACAGGAATTTAAAGCAAAATTGTGGCTGAAAAACCTAGGAATGACCCAACTGTCACACTGCTCTTATATAACCTGCAGAATGCCTCAAAAGAGAAGAGTGCCAGTCTCTGCAAGGAGCGGCTGTGGCAACGTGTGTGAAGTCCTTTGATGCCTCAAAACACAACTGTATCTCTTAAAGAAAGCAGAGAAATGGAGATAAGTGCCACAAACTGACAAGAGTTTCACCTGACAGAAATCAAACCACAGCCCTGCTCAGCCCATCTCCTGAAAGATAATGTTCCAATAGGGGAAAAAGAAATAAATCCAACTGTCGCCAGTTTCTTCAGAGGACAAATGTCAGCATCCTCCTTACTGTTCAGCAGTTCCAATAGCATAAGAGATGAGAATCATATTAATAACCCTGTTTCTTCATAATGCACTTAGGAGATACCTCTCATGAACCTGTTCTTTAAAATGATTGTAACCTTTCTCATCTTAGGTGGACTCCTAGCAAAGCCAGCACCACTAGGTCAGAGAATGGGCAGCCTGATCAACCCAGCTTTAACAAAGCCTGTCAGTGTTTGGACAAGGCTCTTGCACCTCCTTCCCATCACTCAGAAGAAACAACCAAAAGGCATCATTTAGTGATTTGAGTCACCTTAAAGAACACAAGCTGTAATTG
Source organism: Pezoporus flaviventris (assembly GCF_033815535.1). Classification (NCBI taxonomy): domain Eukaryota; kingdom Metazoa; phylum Chordata; class Aves; order Psittaciformes; family Psittacidae; genus Pezoporus; species Pezoporus flaviventris. The sequence goes on along the minus strand of NW_026892589.1, from coordinate 8,730,065 downwards.
TTCTGCTTCTCAGAAGGTGCGTGTCGGTTCACGCCATCACTCCTGGCACTACAGCATCACACGAGGGCATCATTGCACTGTAAACACATTGAAAGAAACCCAGCTTCTACCTCAAAGTACTTGCTCCCCTCAGATAAATGGTGAAAATAAATGAAACAAAGGCAGGAACTTTCCCCAAATGTTCAATTTTTATCTGAAGAAAGAAACAGCAGTGGAGCTGCTCTTTCACTTCCTAATATGAATAATGGACTTGATATTTCTTCCTCCCTCCCTCCCTCCCAGTCAGCATCCCCTTCCTTCATTTTATCCCTTCCATCCTAGTCACTGTATTCTTCATTTTCAATGGAATTTTCAAGTGGAAATCCAATGGGATGTCAGCATACAGGTCACTGAGCATCACCTGGAATATTTCACCCCTTTTATTGCTCTTCACTTCGATCAGATGCACACCTAGCATTATAAAGAAACAGATGAGCGTGACTCAGAGCAGGATGGCATCTAGTATTAAAATTACTTTATTGTTTCCACTCCACTTCATTTTTGGGCTAGCAGTCAAGCCAGATGGATTTACATTAGCACAGGACGCGGCTTTCACTTTTCTTCTGAATTGTCTTTACTGGCTGCATGTCAGTAGAGACAATTCAGCCTTGGGCATTCGACAGGGCAAGAAGCCAAGAGTGCAGGTTCACGGATGTTTTTTGTTTGTGCTTTGTTTTGTTGTTGGGTTGTGGATCTTTTTTTAAGCTTCTTTTGGAAAGGTTTAGTGGTATTTATCTACTGCAGGCAAGTGGGCAGGGCTTACAAGGGAAGCTTTGTTTGGCAGGCTTTGGTGTCATGCAGGCGTGCTGCCTTATTTGAGTACCTCTCTATTGTGCAAGGGATTTGTTATTTGTTTGTCGTCAAGGCACCTCTGGGTATTAGCCCCTGCTTCTTATAAAGAGATTATTTCTCTATTATTTTTCACACTGTTCCCCTCCAGCCGCTTCAGCCGCTGTAATACTTGAGGATGTTCCAAAAGGCAGAGGGATAATTCAGGGACACTGACAAAAATTAATATTGCGGCTTCAGATTCTTTTTCCTGAAGTCATTTTCCTTTGAAGTGGTTTCTTAGTCCTCAAATAGAAACTCCTTTTTCCTTCCTTTCTCTTAATTCCTCCTTGATATCTACTTTAACACAAGTTTTTAACTGCCGTGGCTTTACTTGTGTCATAACTACTGTTTACGTGGTGCCAGAACTACTGTTACCAGATATATACACCTGCAAAATAAAGCAGGATCAAGAAGCCTGCCCCTTCCGGCAAAGTGGACCCTGGAGAACAGAAACCCTCCTGGCATCCTGATGGAAGTCACAAGGACTTTGTTTTCTCCAGAATAACCAACTTTCTCCTTGAGCCCCAGACCTGGGCACTGACCCAGTTCCAGCACCCAGGCTCAATTCCTGCACTGAACCACCCAGCCCTTCACAAAACCTAGTATGCATCTGGTCTTCAAAAAAGGGGAGAGAGGTCTCTCCGAAGAGGTCAGCACCATGGAAAATGCCATTAGGGTAATCTCAAGTATGAGAAAGAATAGGCAGATGGGGGGGGGGGGATTAATATTACAAGGCTCCCTATTTCTCACCTCAGTAGGCACAAGGTGTAAGTTAGACAGGTTTGCCCTCTGAGCAGGTGAAGGAGTAAAGCACATGCACGAAGCATGAGTTCCAACAGCATGAGGCACTTCCAAGCTTTCCAAAAGCCAGCACTGAACTCAAGCTGTTCTAATTCACTGGTACATGAAAGCAGAAATAGCGAGTCTGGCACCTTTCAGCTTTCTTCAGGATTACAGCTCTGAAAGGACTATGTCTGGAAAAGCATCAACAGCTTTCAGCTTGCTAAGGCAGAAATATTTGACATGAGGCTTTAGAACACATTTGAAAAATAAGCAAAATTTAAGGGGAATATGAATCTGGATCCACTACAGCTGCCTGGTTTGTACCTTGAACTGCTGTGGACTGCCATGCCATTACCAGTTCCAAGGAAGCCATGCGCATCTCCTAGCAAAGCATCAGACATAACCCCTTTATCACTGGCTATAAGTGAGTCTTAGGACATATCTCAGGAATTAAAAACCATGCAGCATCAGCAGGTTTACACAGGGTAGATAAATCAAGGCCTAATGGGAGTGATGGGTAATAACTTGCACAAAGGCGTAGCTGAGGTGCATGAAAAAGAAACATTAGATTGTTTTAGATTGATAAAAATCAAATGGAAACACCATTCAAAAAAAAGAAGTTATCTGGAGATGCTGCACTAAATCTAGTGATGAATGTGCTGGTAACTCAATACTTTGTTTTGTGTCATTATTGTAAATCAGGCCATTTTTCAGAAGCCTCAATGTTATTCTCTCTTGGTCCATCTTCAGCTAAAGGCTTTCAGCTTTAACGGCACGAATAAAATTTATAGTCCAGAACTTCCAGTTGATTCTCATTCTAGATGGAAGCTTGCCTCCAGAGGTTAGGCTAACATGGTTCTTACTCTCATGGATGCTTGGAAGACTTCAAGGAAGTCTGAGGTTGCCAAAAAGCAGAATGAGAAGGAAGAACTGCTCAGGACGTGGGGGAGAAAGAGGTTAGAATCAATATTTTAAGTCTTTGTTATGCAAATTCTTCATTCTGGAAAAGCTGCCTTGTTCTTTACTACCAGACTGATACTGAGCTGTCCTTGTGATGTCAGTATATAAATTTATCCACGGACAACAACTACTGAGCCCAACTCACTCTCATCAGCCTACGACATGGGCTGAGCACAACAGAATATCCACTGAAAGGTTTTAGCGGTGCAGGACACACTTTAACACTTCTCCTTTTGATGTTTTAGGGCTTGTCAACGCAGAGATAATTAAGACTGGTTAATTAAAAGATATCAAAGTGAATGTATGGAATTAAATAAACATATTGGACAACTATGAAAGGTCTAATTCATGTGCAAGTGGCTCTACATTGGAGATCTTTGTTTAGCGATCTAAGGCCTCTGCACACACGCATGCTAACGTCACACTTTGAATTGATTTACTCCTTCTGAATCGAATCAGCAAGACATTCCTTTAACATCTTCACTGAAAGGATGTGTCAAATTCAGAAAACACTCTGGAATTTGTCACAGGCATGTAACTGAGACAACTGATTTAGTCTTCAGTGTTGACATAAGCAAATAGCTCACTGCTACCTTCTTGAAACACTCGAGTGAAACACTGAACAGTGAAATGCGTTTATGTCTGCGGCAGAAGCAGTCTAAAACTGGAGTGGGTAAACACACATTGAGTCAGAAGACAAGAAGGAAAACAACTTCACTAAGGACACTTGGAACAAATGCGTATAAAAGCGTTTGTGCTGTGCTGACCTATTGCATCCCATCCAGGATTTGTTAAAGGGATAGAAGAAAACCTTACAACTCTGCAAACATCACTGCAACACTGGTCCTTGCTGCCTACGTGTCCTGGAAGGGGTTCATGCACCTGACCAGACCAGCTAGGCTGGAAATACTGTCCACAACACCTGCTTACAAGCTGTTCATCTTTCATTAACACATTATACACCTGTAAACTTACACACCATTAGGTTTCTGATTTAGAACTCAGCATTGAAAATAACGCCATACGGATCTATTTAATAAGCTCATCACCTGTATAGCTGTCCTCTTCCATTATGCACATGACAAGGAAGCCTGAGACACTCATTATTACCAGCTCTGTTCAATTATTCAATCAGGGTTTTTCCCTTTGTGAAAGAACAGTGCAGATTACATAGCACATGCTGGGAAAACCCATCTAATGACTTTATGGCTATCTCACATTAAAGATTCAGTGCACTGAGCCCAAGGTTTATATTATAGGCTAACGCTGACGTCCTGAACAGCCTTTTCAAACTCACCCATAGCCTTCCTAACCCTCTTAACTGGCTGAATTACAGTAACAAAGGCTGCCACTGTGTGGTCAGTTTTCTTAGTATTCAGGTAAACACAATCTCCTTTCCTTTCTTTCTTCCCTTTCTTCAGATGGGAAACTAGAAAGCAAGCTGCTTCATCTTGTTCTAGTGACAACCTGGGTGCAAGAACAAATCGAGGCTTTACATATACAGTGGAACAAAAGAAATACACAGTGCTTTGTGCCAAATGCTGTCCTCAGATACATCTCTGCAACCCTGCTGCCATCAGCTGCAACAGACTGAGGGAAATGAGATGCGTTTTGCTTCTGCCAGAGAGGAAAGGGAGCTGGGAGAATGGATGCCAATGGATGGGAAAAGGATCCTACCTTAGCTGCCTCTGGTTTCATGCTTGAGAAGTCAGTCACATTGCATGGGTGTTATCTTGGAAACGGTTGGGGACTGATTACTAATGTAATTCTTTTCTGGTCATTCTTAACTTTCATTTCAGCCTTTAACTGCATTCATCCCATGTACTGACACAGCTTCAGCACTGCTCATGTAGCAAGGGCATGTAAGTCCACCCAGCGAAAACCTCCCCTTCCTGCCTATCCTACAGTGAGAGCAAAATCCTCATTACACAGAGTCAGCCGATGCATACAGTGAACACTGATGGCTGCTGTTCCTGATCTATATAAAGCTTTGTTACAGGACTCATGTCTTACATGACACTTTGCCTACATCAGTGTGTTTCCTCTGATATCAGCACATCACACTACTTTAGAACAAACGATCTGCACACACAAGCAAAGATGTGATGGAAACACGGATACATGTGAATGAAGCAGAGAAAACCCAAATTATAGGAAAAAAAAAATCAATACTTCAAATCCATCCCAGTGCAGAAGCTCTGGGCAGCACATGAAGGAAGTACCCGACACCCATGAATGACTGCATGCCTTTGCGCGCAGAGCCACAGCAGAGGTGCCCTACGATGCTTCAGAGAGAAGCCTGTTTGCTCAGCCTCAAGGTACTGGCACAGCAGGGCCCAGCTCTGCTCTTGGGGTGGAAGAAGCAGAGTTGCACTGGAGTGCCTTCTGTCTGGTGGGACAACAGGAGAGCAGAACTGAGTCTCAAACAGCTACTGCACCTTTACATCTGGCCTTAATCCAAATGAGCTTTCACAGTGTGAATAACTGTGATATGCTGTCCATGGAGGGAACAACTAAAATTTGCCCCTCTGTTTCCTCAAATGATTTCTCTTCTGGTCCAAGCCCACAAAGCCAACAGATACAGTGCAAGAAACAAACGTTAATGTGGCTCTTTCTTGCAGTTAATTAATAGTTCTTCTCAGAAACCATTTAGTAAATTATTTGGATGATGAATAGTGCTTTGAAAGGGTTGTGCAGTTACTAATAACACCATTCTGTCTTCCTGTTCCACAGCTGGTTTTATTAATAGAATCCTTTCATAGATGAGGGCTGCTCTGCAAGAACATTTGCTAAAATAACATGCAGAAAAATATTGCATACGGGCTGTTTTGAATCCCTAACCTCTAGGAAGCACAGCTCTGTTTTAGGAAACCATCAGTATGCTGGCTGAAGCAAAAGGAGATGGACTGCTTTGAGGAACACCGAGCCTGACATTCCTGTGCAAAAAGCTGCAGTGAATTTTCTAACTTTCCATAAAACACCAGGGTTTCTAACAAGGAAAAATTCACCTGCTCCATCTCTTATTGAACTGTATCAAGTCTAATGGGCTCTACTGATTCATTTGCACTTAATTGGCTCTAAGATGTTACCTCATTATTAGTTGAGCTGCAGGCATTCATAGCATCTTGGAAAGGTAAATTGGCCCTAAACCCAGAGAATTACTCCTTTAATTAGGCTGGATTGATCAGAAAGGCTACAAAGATCACCTGTGTTATCTACAAATCAGCACATGAACCCTGCCTAGAGTCAGGGAGTGATAAATGACCATGAAGGCCTTGTCTGGTAGTCCCCACTAGTGTTAAGACCAAGATATGAGATGCTCCAGTAAGGCCACCATCCATCGAACAGGCCACAGGCTGCAATCATGCTTAGCTGAAATTTGTTATTGTAATGAACTGAACCTTCTCAAAGCAGCAGATGCCAGGAGGGAAGGATGTTATATGGATTTCCAATACCAGCCAAACAGCCTCAAACGTGGAGCCAAAATTCTGTCACTCTGCTGCTCTGTGGAGTGTCTTGTTTATGGACTTTCATTACTTACTCGGCTTTGTAAACCACTCATTCCAGAGCTCCCAATGGTATAAACAACTTATCATCACTTGCCATCAGCTGTTGTATATTATGTGCATTAGTAAGGTTCCCCATGGAAACGCAGCATAATAGAAGCAGTTAATTTCATTTTTCCCACTAAGAAAAAAAGAAATAAAGATTTCCACAGAAATAAGCTTCTGAATATACAAAAATTAATAACAAGGTACTAAACGTTTCCATGCCAAATGACAGAGTAGGGCGATGAAAAGCTGTTCAATATGTTGGTGCCTGGCTTACTTAATACACGGGCTGGGAGGGATTTTAAAAACTGCCTAAGTGCTTTTCTAAGTGCCCTATTTTCGATGACTCTGTGATCAAAGTTGCTCAGGTGATCTTGAGGTTTCTCCCTTTTCAACCTACCTTTCCCTGATGGCCCAACCTATGCCATCAGACTGCTCTCAGTAAGAGGGGAAACACATGCAGCGGGTACACAGAGGACACTGCCATTTGGATGGTGCCAAAATGTATTTTACAAAGTTTCCTGTTGCTTTATTCATTTTGAGTTCCATTGAAAAGCAGCCCTCAGTTAGGATACAGATACCCCTGCTTGAAAAAGCTCATAAACCAATCTTGGTTATATGCAAAACATCTGCACTCTGTATTCTGCTATGGCTATAAATCTGCATTATGTTTCTTTGAACACCAGTATTTATCTTCATTGTTTAGTGCACCTCTGCACACTGGAGAATTCATTAGGAAAGCGACACAATCATGCAGTGCAGCAATAAATTAGTGTTCTGCCTGAAGAAATGCTATTGATTTTGCATGGCACCCCTGGATTTGCATGTTTGCCAGTTAGCTTAACCATAATACCGTAACGTACATCAAAGAATATCCTCAAGAGCTGAGTCTGCAGCCTAAGTAAGGCTACCTTTGGCGGCACGTTAAGTCTTTGCAGAATGCTGGCCCCCAAACCAATCAATTCAGTGGCTTAGATTTAACCAAGCATTAAAAGAAAAGGTAAACTTTGTAGCTTCCCATCTTTAAGCAGAGCAACAGTGAGGAGTGAGCTCTTCAGCTGATACGCTAGAGTGCTGCTTCTCTTTCCAGCCATTTGAGGGCAGACCTTGGCATGCTAATCCATCAGGCTCACAACCTCAGAGAATGCTCCTTGCAAAACAGGTCCAGCAAAAAGGGGTAAAGGAGTTTAGCTACCAGGTAGGAGAATAACAGATCAAAGGACAGAGCCAAAGACACATTCCAGCACAACCACGCCATTCAGACCAGCTTATCCACTTCACAGCTTGGAAACGCAGATTCCTAGAAGAGTAGAAGCAAACACAAAGCCTCTGGCTGGGGCTGAGTAAGAAAATGCAGAACTCCAACACACAACCAGTGATGCCCTGGTAAAGGCAATGGGGGAAGAACGCTCCTCGTGGGAGACACCTGCAGGACCTGCTACGAGGGATGCAAGTCAGAGGGAAGCTGGAAGAATTCACACCAGGAGCTGGAAGACAGGAGTATACAAGGAGGATCTGCTCCTTGCAGACCTTGGTACCTGCTATCTGTGAGCTGCCCTGGCACTTACAACCGTGACAGTGACACCCTGTCTTTTGTCAGTTGGCTATAAAATCTTAGAACTGTGTGTTGGCTTTGAGTAGCCTGCAATCAATTACTGCAAGAGAGCTAATTGATCACATATGATTAGCCAGATAATTTGCTTCATATTTCCATTAACGAGCCCAATGGGTACGATTAATCGCTGCAGGGGGTAGAACTTCAGCAGGGCTAGTGGGGAACTTGCTTTGTAATAGTGTGAATCCCATTAGCCTTAATGGAAATTTAACAGCCAAATCCCCTGTGGATCACTTAGAAAAAAATTATCCCTTAAGGTTAAAGGGGATTTCATTAATAGTATTCTAGGATGCCCTGATTTAAAAGTACTGTAAGCCTCCAGTGTCATGTAGAAATATGCATCCTCCTGACTTTTGCGTGTCCCTCGTTATTATATCACAATACCCTTCTCAAATGGAATTTCAAAACACAGCTCAGCCTATTGAAATGTAAAGCACATCAAGGGTAAATTTTCTAAAAGTTATTTAAGGAGATTTATCTGTTAAATTCCTATGAATATTAATGGGAATTGTCCAGCCACATTGCCAAAACACTACTCTTAACGAACCCCAACAGTAATTTATCAGGCTTCTTGAATTCTGATTCCCACATATAGCAGAATGTACATTACATGTGAGCCTAAAATTTGGGCTGGAAATCCACATACCATGTTGTGGTGGTTAATGACATCTAATGCTTCATCTTGCACTTCTCTGAGATGTTGACAGAGTCTTATAAATGACTTTTTGGAGTGTTTGGCATCAAAAGCCAATACATGGATGTCACCTGAATCTAGCCAAAGGATATGTAGAAAAGTATGAAGTTGTCACTCTAGAGTACCTTACTGCCTATCAATCACAACGGAACACTGGTGAGAAACTGCTCCTATTACTGGGCAGCCAAGTTGACACAGTTAAATTCCCCCTGAAACGCAAGGCTGAGGTTCTCTGGAGACCAAGATCCATTAAGATGGACACCCAAAAGAGTCACCTTTCAAATACACATGAAACAGAAGAATAGCTGCAAATATTAGACAGTGTCTCCAACTGATGATACCAATCATTTCAAATAGATTTGACTATTTTCCAATTTACAAGTAATTCACAAATTGAGCAGTGTTTTCACAAATTCATGCTTTGCTGATTAAGTTTCTGGCCATTTATTGTTAACATATGAATGACTGTGACTAATTGCTAAACAGTTTGATACTGGCCAAAGTCATACAGAACTGCATCTACTCCTTAATCAACTGGATGAAACTCTTCACACAGGGAAACGAGAACAATCAGCGTCAGCAGTACCACAGTGTGCACATGGACTCACTCAATTTAACCACAAACATTGACCATTTACTAAAACCACAGCTTTACATGCAAGCAATCAGTCTGCGCACATCTATTTGTTAAGGTGTTCAAATCCCATTACATTGGATGCCCACAGAAACTGCTCCCCAAGACACTTTTCTGTAACATTTTACCGATGCAAACCAATACACAGTCATAAGTGACTGCTTACATATATATAAAGATACTTTGATGTTTTAGTTCAAAGATAAGGAAAGACTGACTGGCTCAGAAAACATAAGTTGGCACAGTTATGTGTCAGCCACAGCTTGACGCCACCCCAGCCAAGTTGTTGCAAAGAAACCTGGCTAGTTTAGGAACACTCATACACATAAGCTGAAACATCCACATTAACCAACTAAATCAACCTGTGTATAATATCAATCAGATATTATCATTAAAGCCATCCCTAAACAATTTAGCTGTAATGGACCTGAAGAGGAGATCACCCTGCCTATATCTGACAATATCCAGGATATACAGATACGTGTAAGTGCACTGAAATAATTTTAAATATTGTTTTCTATTCCACTTCTACACCCTACAATTGTTTTTATGCTAGAACTATGTCCACTTTAGGCAACCTCATCCTTGTGTGGTGTGGTGCCTTAAGGTCTGTTTTCATCAGCCTGATGAAAGGCAACATTGGATTCTCTTTGCATGAGACGATTTCTAGCTATTTTGTCCATCTACCTAGAGTGATGAATGGATGAGAAGAAAGAAGGCAGCACTGAAAACAAGTGACCACACAGAGAAAGAGAGACCAAAGAAGGAGAAGAGTCAATGAGGCAAGAAGTAACAGGAATAAGGGATCTATGAGACACACCTCAGAACAGAACTAGTTCTCAAGACCTTGAGGATTTCAGAGACTTCTCCATACGCACCTGATCCTGGCCCTCCTCTGTTTGCATCCACCTCTGGGTTCACTTCCTGAGGTCACTGTTTCAAATTTCAGATTTTCCTTTCAAATGCATAGCATCTCCAGAACTCTTTATCAGTCTACAGTCAGAGGTGAAGTCAAACGAAAGCTCTGTGATCAAAGGCTGATTTCCCTACAAAACAGAAGCCCTTTCTACTTTTCTTCTGAATTAATTTCAGTTCAGACTAAAACATTTCCTTTACAGTACCATTTCATGTCACAGATGGGACCCCTGCTTAGTTTTTATTGCTATTAGAAAGGCTTTTTTTTTTTCCCTACCCTGAGTAATAGGTTTTTCTCCTCGCCTAGTCTAGACTTCTCTTAAGCACGAAACTCCTCGAACCCCTAATGCTTCCCTTACTTTGAACATCCATTGTGGAAGACATTTATGAGCTTTCCTGGGAGCTGCTTAGGTACTTAAGAGGTCTGGTGTCCACAGCAGCACTGAGCTCATAACTAACTGGTACAGCTCAATGAGAGTGTGGAACATTAAGGCCTGGTGGAGCTGAGCCAGGAAAGGCAGAGGGATAGGAGAGTGATGAGAAAGAATAAGACGTGTCGGCAAGAGCAGAAAACAGAAGGTGGAGAAAAGGTCTAAAGACTTGCCATAAAGAAAGGATTTAGGCCTGGAAGAAAAGCTGAAACACAGTAGGAACGAACATTCTCTGAATTTTCAAGCTCCCTCCTGCCTAGCTCAAGATGATTTGGTTCTGCCTGTTTGTCTCATGCACTTGAGTAGCAGCTCATCTCCACTAACCCCATGGAACACTTCATTGCCAGCTCAATGCACAGAATGCAAAAGATGTCCAAACCCCAAAGATGCCCCAGAGAGGATGAAATGAGTGCTGCTCGCATGCTTCCAGGGTTGGAAACTGAACAAAGTCTAACACATACCTCCCTCTGCACCTTGCTTCTACGGCTCTCACCCTGCGGCCTGACATACAACCAGTGTGGTTACATTTACACCTTCCTTACTCCTTGGTTGGTTCTGTACGTTGGAACACCACCAGGCAGATCTGTTGTTTAACCCAAAGGCTGTTGTGAAAGCATCTACACATAAACAGTGGGGTGGTTTTCAGTCAGCCATTCACATTACACTCCTCATGCTCTTCATTACCTGTACTGGGCAGGGGATGCCAGCACTAATGGGGAAAAAATGAAGGACACAAATAGTCTTTACTGAAGACCTCATGTGTCTGAGTTAATGGAGAAATATTGCGTGAAGCCCTCACAGTGACAGAAGCAGAAATTAAGGCATGAAAGGAAGAGGGTTAGTATGTCAGCTCTTTATTAATGTGATAACAAGTGCTAAGCAGCACTGGATTTACCAGAGTTGTTTTGAAAACAAGTGCCATTCAAATCAATGGTAAACTATGACCAGTGGCTGCTGTGCCTCTGTACCTAGGGCAGCAATCCACCCCACACACCAGGAAAGCATGAATATCATTCAAACTGGGTTGGATACTCCCTTTTGCTGTACATCACAATTAAAGAAGGTCAATATGCAGCTGGTTGGAAGATTTATCATGCAATCTCTAGCAGGCTCATGGATCCCTGTTTGTTAAAGGTTTTCTGTCTTGCTAAATCACAGCACTTTGCTCCTATATCTAAGAGGGTGTAGACATTCAGCTAATGCCGCTGAAGGAGAGTTTTTCCCTGTCTTTACTTATCAAAAGGAAAAGATTACAGGGTTTTTAAACTACCTTTTGAGATGCAATTCACCCAACTCACCCTATCACCATTCCTTTCTTCTGCTGTCACATTTGCCTCAATTTCTTACTTTGGCTGTGCCTTGACTCATTGCTAAATTTTAAACTAAAATGCTAGATTGCACTATATCCTTCCTTTTTTGCCTTCTCTGCTAAAAAAAAAAAAGAGAAACAAAACAGAAAAAAAGATCAGTGCCCCAAAAGGTATGTAAATGAAAATTTTTTGTATGAAGGTCTAAGAAACATCTCAGTAAGTGCTGGAATTTGCTATTTTTCAGGTAGAAAATGCCTTTGACATTTGAAATGCCAGGAAATGTTGCTTCAGTAAGACGGACAACGGGCTATGCTTAATTAAAACAGGCAGACAGAATGAAAAGGGGAGAACTGCTACCACATTTGCACATCACTATCTTCTTAGAGAGATACTGAAAACGGACTAATGAGGGACAAGAAAAGTGATCCCCATTTCCCTTAGTGATAATTTTTGCTGTGCTTCCTGCTTAAGACAACCATGAGTAACCTGTGTAAATGAAAGCATAACACAAAGAGCTGCTGCTAAGCACAGGATGACACAAACCTGGGTCCTAATTCTGCCTTCTAAAAGACTTCTTACTTCTGCTGCAGCACAGAGAACAGGTCAGCATGATGTTACAAGCAAAACATATGGACCCCCAAGGGCTCAAGAAGGCCAATTCTAGAAATACTAACGCTTTTCTCTTATTTAACAGCTTCTTTGCCTGATTTCTAAGTCTAGCACAATACTGCCCTGCCCATCAAAATATAATCTTCATTCTCTTCCTGACCACTTTGTAAACACTTTTTTCCCTTAATACCAGTAATCAGAGAAGCACACATTTTAAGGCCTGGAGCCACCTGCCTGCATTGGCTAATCTTGCAAGAGCTGCTTTACCATTCTCAAATCCTTCTTACCAATCAGTTTGCTTCTTAGAACTCAGCACTGTGCCTGACCCTTCTTTCCACCAGCACACCCCATTCCCTTCTTCTCCTCCTCATCGCTGTTCTTAGCACCCTGACACAGGCATGGTGTGTGATGTACACCATCCATCTGGTGAAGTTCTTGTAATAGGAACAGCACTTTCTCTTTCCCAGCCTTCTTTCTCAACCTCTGTCTACATTAATCGATTTCTACATTCATAAAGGCATTTCTATACAAGTAAAAATCCTTTGTAACCCCTTCCATTCCAATAACATACATACATTGAGAGTCTATCAGTCCAAACAGTTTGGCATATAAACAGCAGATTTATAATAGTCGCTTTTAAATTATACATACACTATCAATTATATATAATAATTGGACAATTTCCATGCAAAACTGACGGTTGTATATTTATAGTTAAGACTACATGGAGCTATGCAGCATGTTCACAATGAAAATAGACTGGTTTGCTTTCATTTTGAAAAACTGAAGCCAAAACAAAGTTTCTCCCTTTAATTCTTTTGCTACAAAATAGGGCACTCCCATACATTTCTGCTTTTGGAGGAAAAAATGCTTCTGTCTCTGAAATCGTGCATTTTGATTAATCATACTATGATTAATACAGCATAAACCCAACTATTTCACAGAAGCCCTGAGAGAAATGGCCCAAAATGAGCACTAGTCCATGATCTCTAGATACATATAAATATGCATACACAGACTTATATATACACAAACACACAGATGAGTTGTCAAGATATCAAGATGGGGAGACAGAATGTGTGTACAATGCTGCAGAATGAGGGCATGCTTAATTAAAGGGATAACAGTACACAGAAAAGAACAAGTCTACATGATTGTGACAGTCTGGCCTTCTGATGTGTCTTATATTGGAGAGCATTGCAATATTTGATTTTAGATTTAAGAAACCTGAAAGTTCTTAGAAACACGTGAAGTCGTATCAGAAAAAAAACACTCTATCCTCAAATTCTTTTCAGATCCTTATTTAGCATTCAAAGATAACAATTTCTTGTTTAAAAAATAGAATAATTAAGCAGTGATTGATACTCCTAATACTTATGCCCCTACTTTTGTTTCATTTTAGCTGTTTGCCTCTGTCCACTCTTGGGAACCAGAAGGCACGACACCAAGCCATTTGAAAGCCACGCTGGATGGGCAAGGGCAGGTCGTGCAAAAGGCAGCCGAAGTGCTCTCGCTTCGTAACACACACTAACCCAAACTCCTTCTGACAAAGGAAATCAATACTTCAGTAGGCAACATGCCCCAGCTTGGCACTCAATCTCAAATGAGCAAAAGGCCTCCTCCTGCTTGAACATCACCCCCTGAGCACTGTATCAAGACTCACCTCATTTACTACAAGCATCTGCAGAGGGTATTTTCCCCTCCAGGCCTCCCGCGTCCTTCTTTAACATTTACTGTTAGAGATCAGTAGCCTATACAATTTATCGTACCTGTCAAGGCTAATTTATTCATGCGATCTGGCAGTAATCAAAAGGACCGAGATCGATGTGCCAGCAAACCTTGACATTTATTCATATTCTAAAGTCCCAACTGACCTTGAACTGCAGCTAACTGGAGCTGAACTTGTCAGCACCAATCTGGGGCTCGCTGGGGCTCGCAGATCAATGCCTCTGGGCTAAGGGAACAACATCAGGGCAACAAATGCTCAGACCACAGACAGAGGGGTAGGGAAGATGACACCACTGACAACACAGCAGTCACAGACCTACCAGTCAATCCAGCACGTGCGTTGGTGCAGCTTGTAACCTGCATGCTCCTGCAGTACAACTGTTCAATGCCACTGAATTTCTGACAAGGAGTAAAAAGGGTGAGGGAAAGGAGTGAAGAAGGAATATGACTTGTGTCTGCCTGCAGCAGCACAAGCACGATACCTGATGTTGTGATGCTGTCCTTGGCAGGCTGCGGCCAGACTGGCCCCATGCGGGGTACTCCTGGTGTGTCAGGGGAGGCAAAGGAAGAGGCAGGGAATAACAAACATTACCTTCCCTCCCTGGGGGGAACAGAGACAGTGGCTGGTGATGCAGCCATAAGGAGCAATGCAGAAGATATATCAGAAACTCTGTAGCCGACTAGGTACCTGACAGCTCAATGTGACAAGGTAACAAGAAAACAGATCTCGTGAGAACTGCTTTGAATGTGCTCAGTACTACTTAGGAACAGGCCTTGGAATTTGCTTACTTCTCTTGAAGCCCTTTACCTTTGTCCTCTCCTCACTCAATCATGTCCTAAAGGAGCAGAAGAATTTGAAGTGCAGTTCTTCTAACACATGCATGTGCTGCAACTTCCAGTAATAATTTCAGGCTTTGAATTCAGGACAATCAAAAGGAAATACAATTAAGCCCATTTAAACCAGTGACTCTCAAACATCCAAAGGGGACACTTAGAGCCTCCTGCCTCAGTTTCCCCTTGGTCAAATGAAAGCATACTTCTTTACCTGCTCCCCCCAAGTGCGCCAGGAGTTACGTGTGTGACACGCTCTGAAGTTACTGAACTGTTTTTCTGCTAATAGGAAGATATTTGTGCAAATGACAAGTTATTAGACATGCAGAGGAAATCTAAGTGGCATTTTAGGTAGAACTATGCAGCTACAGTTTTACTGAAACATGCAAATAGACTATTTTATTACAGTCAAAACACTTGAATACGTAATACACAGCTGCACCTAACACAGATTTCACAGGCGGATTTTGATGCTTCTCTGGGTTCTCCTTGGCTGTATTTCTCCTGCTATAAATTCTGTATGTCATATTAAATACGATTTTTGAGGGAAGTCTGCCTTTTCTAAGCCTAAGATACAAATAGAAATGATGGATACCCCACTCTGTCTTTGCTTTTTCTTTCTTTTAAATAGCTAACACCTTCCCGTTATGTTGGAAGTTACCAAAGGAAGGCAACTGGCACTTTGACCAATGCATTTGCACATGTTATATACACATCTAACCCTGGCAATCCAATCTGGTGTTCATGGAAGAGAAACAATGACATATGAAGATGCAACCATGATTGGTCTGTATGGATCTAGACTAACTGCAGTATGCTACCAACGAAACTACATATGGAGCTCTAAGTTACAATAAATGTGCTAATAAAACATTTCACCCAACCTGCTTCCCTATTTTAACCATGTACAAAACAAAATTTGAGAGAGAATCTTGGAACTTTTTCAGGGAGACTTATGATAGTTTTTTTGAGATATATTATTGGGTTTTGTTTTCTTTTCTTTCCTTCCATATGGGAATGACTTCATTTATTCATGCAGAAACAGAGCAGGAGTTCAGCTCCAAAATAATGCTGAAAAAAAGGGCAGAACAGTACGGTTAATGGCTATTATCAAGTTCCCAACTCCTGGCAGCCAGTATGATCTAAAGGTGTCTCACTGTACACATGCTCCAAAACACTGCCATGAAACATGCCCCCAAAGCTTTTAAAGGGCACCGAGTTAAAGGGAACGACGTACCTCTGCAGGATGTGCTTTTAGTTCTGTTGCTATTGTTTGGACAATTGCCCACAGGTGTCCTCCTGCAACATGAGCTAGCAAAATGCTCACTGCCACCAACACCAAAAAGGACAAGACCATAAAACTAAGGCAAGCTTGAGAAAACATTTTAGGGTTTACTTGCACAGGAAGATCAGGTGGCAACAGATGAACAACTCACCTGCTTGCTATTCTGACTCTGTACTAAATGCCCATCATGCCCATGGACACTCACGCCTGTGTATTTTCTGTCTGTGCTAAGGGATCTGTGCCCCATTCCAGCTCCTCCATGCAAGGTCTTATTCCTCTGTGAGCTCTTTGGGGGAGAAGCTGTCTCTCCCTGCCACCTTCCTGCAAGGTGCCCGGCCAACAGTGCCTTTCTGAAACATTAACTGCAAAACAAGTAAGAAGAGCTGGTGCCCCCTCCTTTCAGAGGGCATTTTCTGCCCTCTAGAGATTACAACTGTGCCATTCTCTACTGTTTTGCCCGCTACATGGGTAATGTTATCACGATAATGCCATTAGCAGAGGGCAACTTGAAGAGGAAGGGTAGGAAACAGACTGCTCAAGATCATGCAGCTGGTGAGTAATGCTCAGTATTCCTTGGTATACAACACAGTCACTTTGTCTGGGGGCTCCTCTGCTGTGGATATTCCCATTGCATTACGCAGACCAGTAAAATGAAATTTATAGGAGGCTTGCATTAAAAACTTCTCACTGGTGGCTAAACAGATGCTGCCCTAAACAGAAAATAGCTCATCTCTTTCACACCCAGTGCTAAATTGCCTTTTTTTCTGTGTGTTACACTCGGTGCAGATAATGATACAAGTTTTTGGCACCAAAGGAGGGAACCTCCATTTGACAACGGGTAAATGCATTATTCCTTCCCTGTTCCTGCTCCTCAGCTTAGAGGTATCTGTCACACAGGTCAGCTCAACATGCTTTGCTCTAGTGAGGCAACGCTATTGCAAGGGTTGTTATTAGTCAGTTAGACATTTCTTTAGCAGGCTGCAAAACATACAGTAAAAAATGTTCTATTACCTTCCAAAGTTTTCCAGGCAGAATTAAAAGAAAACAACCTAAATCCCACAACACCTTCCCCCTCCAAACCCACCACTCATCAAAGATCAGCTCTGTTTTCCTCATGCTCACACAGTAAGAACACTTCCACCTGTCAGGGATAAGGATTTACATGCCCCTGTTTGGCATCATAAATAATGGTGACTTCAATTTTCCTACACAGGTAACACCTCAGCGACAGATGGCAAGTTATATATCTCAATGCTTACGATCCATCTCCAGACATTGTGCTCAAGAATGGAAGATCCTGTAAATCTCACCTCTAAGGTACATTTTCCCACATGAAACGGTTTGCCTGGATCTGGGAAAACCCTCCAGCCACACAACCACATACAGGAGCCTTGGCCACAGCCAAGGAAGGCAGTTTGGACTATGGGTCCCACATCCAGAGGCTGCCCCTCCACAACTTACCCAGGCTGCTGGTCTGAGTCATGGAACCCTCACACAGAACACACTTCCTTGCTCTGCAGAAGGACAGACTAAAAGGATTCCTCCTATCCTAAGAGCCCTTTATACCTAGCAGAGGGTCAGATTAAACCTCTCCTCCCCAGAGAAACAAGAACAACCTGGGGAGCTAATCAAAAGGTCAGTTAGCAAATGGGCATCTCCCTGCTCTGGGAACAGCGGGTATCCTGCAACACAAGCATCCTGCAACACAAACGCTTCTGCATTTCATTTTTTGAGTGGAAAAATGATGTTTTCCACAGCACTTTTGTAAGAGTTCTGAAAAAGATGGCTCCAAAAACCTCAAAGTTCACCTTTTGCAGGTGTGCTGGACCCAGCTAAGGACTGCTGGCTGCTCACCTCTGGGTACACAACAGCCCAAACCAGGCTTCTGGTAACCCGCATCAAAATGTAGAGTTCTACAGAACATCTGGAGTTCTAGATGAGCTGTCATTTTGCAACAGAAAACATGTTATAAGAGAAAGTTTCTGACCAGCTGTAGCTCATCTCTAGGCTTCATCATTAGGCAAGTGAAGCCTATTTTAATCTCAATGCCATTAGCACAGTCACCTTCTAAGCCTTTTTCCTCTCTCTCTTCAGTTCTCACTTGTCACTGCAGAGGAACCTGCATCAGATTTAGACTAAACCTGCAGAGAAGTGGCTGAAAAGAAAGCAGCAAAGAGTAAGGAAACATTGTCTTTCCCCAGTTCTTTCACTGTTGATCTCTTTCTGAAATTTCCAGCCTTGTGCTTTTATAATGTCCTACTACATGAAAGAGTTTGTAACATAAAATGTTTCACTCGATGGAGCATGATGTGATATTGAAGCCAAATGGCCAGATGCTCTTTCCTGAGCTATTTCCAATGCTCCCAATTTAGAGTGGTTTTAACAGTGTTCACAAACTCTAGTCCTACACTTTGCTGGCAATTTCATGCTAGAGCACCATCGCACTGTGTTCTGATAAAACCACTGCTTTTCATTCAAGGTTACAGTTATCTTCAATTTAATAAAAATCAAAATATAAAGAAAAAAGGCACACTGTCATTGAAGGAAATTGCAGCCAGGTTGCAGTTGGATTATCACTCCAGAAGCAAGACTGTGTGTCCCATTTAGAGTACAATTAAAGACTATCTAAATGGTCTGGTCAGAGAAAAGCCCAAGCACCCCAACTTAATTGGAATGGGTCAAGTGCCCATTTTCACATCCTTCTCTTTCCTATGTGAAGACCTTTTCCAAGGAAAATCCTCCAGTTTGAATCATGGTTGATGTCACAATGTGAACCCTGGTGCTGGCTGTCACATGGAATTCAGCCTGTCCTCTTCATCTGCTTTTACATGGCTTCCTTGTTTGCTGATAGCAGCGCATCTCTTTGGTTCACTGCATGAAGGCACAAGCGTCAGTTATGGGAGGATGCGACTGCAAAAGCCAGGACCAGAGTAACCAGAGCTGCTAACAGCTTTCTCCAAGCTGTTAGTACAGTTACTGGCACTCACATGCTTTGGCAATGGGGCAGCAGTGATGCACGGTGACTTCAGACACTCCAGGGTTCAGCAGCCTAGGATTTAATGCTTGTGTGAGTGTCCTCACTTACAACTAAGCCTGTCTTCTTTTCCAGACACAAAGCATTGTTGCTATATACAAATGTCAAGCCTAATCTCATCCTGTTTGAATTAATGAAACTCTGCTGGAATTAAAAGACGCTGAACATTTAGACAGGCTGAGGACCTGGCTCATCTTATATGCACACCACCATAGAACAGACTACTCCAATCCCTACTTTGAAGGGGGAAAGGAGCTGTGAATTAATGTAATCCAGGCACCATGAATTCAATCCTTTCATGATTTCTTAATGCTTGACTTTAGAAGCTTAACATTCTTTTACCTTAGAAAACGCCTATCAAAATGTTGAATTAATCTGGAATTGGAAAAGAGGACACTCTTTTACTTACATGGCTTATCTGGCAGGTGAGACCTAGGAAATATATCACAGAGATCTTTGCAGCCTATGATAGGGCAACTGCCAATAACAGAAGATTACATTCTTATAAGGATTTTGCTTAGGCAGGGCAGAGTTCAGTGTATAACTGGTCAGAAACATTTTAATGGCATTTAACTTCATGCTGAAAAGACAGATTTATCACACTCCATTGTGAGCAGGCATGTCCAAGGACAGCGCGCACTACTATTTCACATGCCACCAACTGTGTATTTTGTTAACACCATTTAAATGACTGAACCTCATCAAACTCAACCCCTTTCGTTTAAAACTTCTCATGTGAAACCAAATTAATTTTTACTAAAAATTACAATCAAGATAATATTGAAGGGTTTTGATTTACTGAAATAAGACATTTTGATTCAGCTGTATTTTTGTACCGTTTTCACTTGTATTTTACCACAGCATGTGACAAAAACCCTCTCATTTTGAGAAACTCTCCAGATCGGGGCCCCTACTTACCTCTTAGCTCTAAGGCTGGGAGCCTGGCCTCACAAATCACACAGGGTTAAAAGCATTGTCCAGAACTGAGAATTAAAGTTTGCTATACATAAGCTTTGTGACATTATTATGACAGCATACCAGCCCAGAATCTGCATTTAAAACACTGACTGCTCAAAGAAATCTAAATCTCCTTAGCTAAAGGTAATAAAATCAGGTCAAGAACTCACTACTCAACAATCTATCATTAGCACTTCTGTTTGGAGAAAATGCAGCTCATCTGGTTTTAAAGTAAAGCTGGGCCATAAAACACAAGTTTGGAGAGTACATGATTTGCTTGCGTATGCAAGTGTTGGGTAACGACTTTCATTTCCTCATTTTGAGATTTCAGTGCATCTGCACCACGAGTTTTTACAGGACACGCTGTATTTCTTGCCCAGCTCAGAGGTGGGACTGCATTTCTATACACACAGCCCATGCCTAAGTTCAGCTAGGCAGCCTGGCCACCACAGCGAGGTAATCACGACAGCAGAGAGCGTGAATGAGCCAAGCTTTTATCCCATCGTCAGGCAGTTCTTTTCGGCCTGATGAACTGTGCCATAACATTGTCAGTTCCCACGACTGGCCAAAGTTACTGTGGACACATCTGCATGAGCCAAAGCCACAACTAACTGCAAGCACTAAGTTGTCACTTGAATTCACCATAGAGACGATTTGTCACACGCGTACCTAGGGACATCTCCAACTGATTACTCTGGCCAGGACCTCTTGAGCAGTAGGTTTAAGATACCTCAAACTGGGTAAGTCAGCAGTTTGTGTGTGTTGGTTTTGTGGTTTGGTTGTGGGGTTTCAAATCCCTGAGTTAACACTCATTCATCAGCTGATGCAGATTCCCTCTTTTGAGGTGTATCACAGTCCTATTAAGAATACAGTAGTACTGCCAGTTGATGCTAGCCATAAAGAGAAAAAGCTTAGCTTTCAGTTGTCAGTGTGGTAATGTATTTTTTATTTAATTTGTTTGGATTCTTAATGGTGGAAGCAGAATTTAATTTGTCCTGGAGCATCCTTTAAAACAAATGGTTGATCACTTCCCACCCACCATTACAGTTGATGGGTACAAAATAAAATGAACAGCAATTCATTCACCTTATCACTGGAGCACCAGAGGAAGAAAGAGATCCTTAGTGCAATGATTAATGACTCGCTATAAAAAGATGCATCGTAAACTGATTGTATTAGGTTAAATCATAAACTAGGCTTTTAATGTTTATATGATCCCTTTCTAAATAACTGTGTTGTAGCTCCCACTAGGAAAGGAACTTTCATGACACTTGCAAACAATGCAATTTCTTACAGGGTCATAATTTGGGACCCTCACTTAAAGGGATCCCTGTATTCATCTCAAGCATTGCTTCAATTTCTTTAACTATTGGGTATCTCTCTGTTCTACAGGTCAAAAGACCATCTGATGTCCAGGAGCAGCAAAGATGAACATGATCTATTCTGAGTTTAGGGTGTCTTCTTCAGGCACAGACACATCCCACAGCTTTGCTGCAGGAGGAAGGACCATTGCTTTTCTTTCTCTCTGCCTACAGGTTGGGAGGTGAACCACAGCTGGAATGAAACCAGGATACAAGGAGGCAGAGCAGCAGTGTGGTGCCTGCCTGAATGCAGTTAAGAAGCCAAGTTGCCTGTGCTTGTGAAGGGCACCCCATCCACAGAGGAGTCAGCCACGATTTGACTTCATAAATTCCTGGCCAAAATCACCTTTTAGGTGCTCACAGACAATTCCCATCAACTTCAGTAGCTGGTTGGTGAACACACAGAGAATAGCACCATTTGTCCACAACAGAACACAGTCCTGTATTTAGCCATCTTTCACTGAAACTGTCATCTTTGAAAGACACAGTACAAGATGACATTAGGTAAGTGTCCATCTATTCCTCACTACCACAAGCCTGCAATCATGTCCATCTCCCTTTCATTTCCCAGAACAGCTGATGCTTTTCTCAACCAAACCAGAATCTCCTGAGCTTGGCAAACAGACACTGGCTTCACTGCAAAGCTACTCCACTGGGAGAATGTCACAGCTCTAACCAATATGAAAGTTACTCATAAAATAACATGAGTTAAAAAAGAGCAGTAGAGCCCTAAGCATTTTCCAGAGATGTGGTAGCTCCATCAGTTTATGCACTGCTTTGTCAACACAGAAAATCACTCAGGCTAATTATTTAAGTATTTCCATCTATGGAATTTAGAATACGGAAAAGCCAACAGTGAATACCCAAGATGATGCTATTTTAATAAACAATAGTTTTAAGGGGGATTAGCTGTGTTATCAAACAGTATCCTCCCAAATCAGCTCATCAGTTTCACCAACTCTCCCTGTTTCACTTTATTAAAACAATTTAAATGAAGGTTCATTAAATGCAATGTAATATCATTCAGACACTCCAAACCTAATTCCTTTTCTTTTAGTAGTAACATGATAATAGTTTGCAAAAAAATTTCAAGGATTATTGTCACAGCTATTTTAAAGAGGAGCTGTTTTCAAACAGTGCCACCACTTCCCCACATTTTACTATTTCTTATTATATTATTCCTTGGTCTTTATTCATTCATGCATTTATTCCTTCCCTTTTCTGTGTTTCACTGCTCCACACAAGCAGAATCACACATGGGCACCAGCATCCCCCTGTGCACGTGTAGGGATACGCCAAATATCTCTGCATGGGTCAGTGCAGCCAGGCCTTGGGAAATGAGGGATTTTTTGTGACTTACTTTGAGATTCTGGAGTTAAAAAATTCACAGTGATTTTATAAATATCCTACAGAGAATGGAGAAGGTTCCTGTGCATTTTCACACTGTTAGTTTCTGACAGCTCTGAAAGACACACAGGAGGGGACCATGCATAGGACTTGCAAATTAGGAGGTAGACACTGTGTATTACTTACCCTGCTAGATCCAGGCTGAAAACAGAGTAACAGATCCATGCTACGGACATACAGCTTATTTCAGAATGAACTCACTCATAATCCCGTACTTACATAAAGCCTTTTAACAGCATGGTTAATTATGCTTTATAAGGCAAAACCCCCAAATACTGCCACTGCCCCACAGCAGAAAAACCCTACAAAGGATGAGAGCTGGTTTTTCAATCCCAGGTTTCTGCAGACTTTAACAGGTTCCCTACCCCTGAAATCCTGCCCTCAATCAGTTCAAATCCTTGTCTCTTCGAACAAGTGCCATTTCATAATCCTATTAAAACCTTTGCCTCTGTTTACCAGGAGCCCTAATTGTACTCAGCAAGTTCTTCTCGCCTAAGGAAGAGCGACAGCTTTCAGATTTCTTAGGAGGCTTATTCATCAGCTACGCCAGAGTTTTGCCAGAGTGTTCAATCTATTCTGGGAGCAGCCATGTGGAAAAAGTTTCAAACAGCTCAAAGCCCTGCACAATGATAAAGGAAAGCTCACACAATCCTGGTAATAGCCTGACCCTCTTAAGGAAAATTGGATGATTTGTGGTAGCAGTTTTTCTGTCCCCTATGTGAATTCTGCACCTTAAACTGTAAGCAGTGTATTCACACAGTCCCATTACAAACCCTATCCCTCTTGCGATGCTGGAATAATAAATACACACCCATATGTGAAAATAAACTCTTGCTGCAATGACCTTCTTCCTCAGCCCACTGGTGTGAAGGAGTTTGTAGCAATTTTAGAAGAAAAGAGTCAGATAAAGAATGGACTAATTTGATGTTCAGTGTTTCACCATGAGCAGAATATATGCTTTAATGAGCACATTACATGCACCAGGGACGTGTTACTGTGAAGCAGGGAATAAAGAGTAAGGGAAAAATAATTAAACAGTCAGCTTTATAATGAGGAAACTGTGTTCATGCAACATTAAGTGATCTCATTTCAAGTGCTAAGCAAAGACATGTTCCTTGGACTTCAGAAGGACTTGCTGGCAAGTACCACCTTAAAAACAAGGGCAAAGGATCACAAGCATCAAACCTCCTAGAAGTCCAGAAGCACAGGGTGGATTCATGCTGTCTCAAAGTCACTGGTCCATACTTTACACTTACCTACCTGACAGGACTGAATACCTGTAACTCCTTAATTCTGTAAGGAGGAGCCTGAAAGCTTTAAAATACCACAGCATTCATCATGCATGCTATGTAGAACATTAGAACTGACTCCTACCAGCCTGGCCTTAGTTTTCAGTTGGTACTGCATCTGCAAGACCACAAATATCAGTTCTCTCAAGGCCAGTAAGGCCAGGAATATTCATTTACTGGGACTGTCAGTACCAGATAGCGTTGCAGTATCAGTTACTTTAGTGTAACTAAACAGTTTATTCTGATGGGCCACAGCTCCCTGTCTTTATTTGCAAATAGACATGGCACAAAGTCTCTTCTTTGTTACTCACCCTCATGCCTAATTCAATGTTTTCTCCTCCATAGACCTCCATACCAGGGTCAAGCAAGCCAATCTCACCAAAATACTCTCGGTCCACTACAAACGAGCATCCAATCATGGCTGGTGTCCTGCATGGAGAGATTACAGCAAGAAATTAGGTTGCTTATTAGCTACCACAGAACCCACCTCATAACAAACGTACACAGGCAGAACAGTTCTTAGCCTTTGAGCTTACATTTTACACATATCTATTAGTGTGCAATTACATTCCACTTCATCCCCCAATGGACAGAGGACCTTGTGGGACCAGAGCCAACTTAAACAACTAGCACAGTGTCACGCACACTTGGACCAGCTGCCTGTGAGGCAGACATAAGATGCAAAGTGAAGTTCTCTGGGCATGTAAGTGAAGCATCAAGCTGCTTTTCCTTTATTTTATAGGCACAACCTCTGTGCTGCAGCTAAAGTTCACCAGCACACAGAGTAGCACAAGAACGAGACAACACTTCAAGATTAGCACACAAGAAAACCCCATGAGCTTTGTCAGAAATGAGAAGTCCCTGTACCCACATACTAAAAGTAAGCGCATGTCAAGAGCCATAGATCAATCATGGTATGAGGTCCAGCAAGGGACTCCTGGAGTCAACTCTGGCAGATAAATTTCAGCCTTTGTGAGGCTGTTCCATGATTAACATTTCTGTCTTTGCTGAGGTCAGCCTTCAGAAAAGGAAGAATTTTCAGATGAAGAGAATCTGCCCCCAGTACAACTGGGTGATTTCACATAAATCATTTCCCTTCTCTGGGCATCAGTTTCTGTATGCTTAAAACTATGGTTCTGCTCTCCTTTACAAAGCAATCTGAAACCTGTCACAGAGTGTGACATGAGCAGCACTACATGACAACGGACTTTGAGATCATTTACTATAGGAACACAAGCATTATTTCAATGCAATACAAGCTAGTGACATCTGCAGTTTTCATGTGCCCACACATTCTCTGTATCTCCAGTTTGGTCACAACACCTGCATCTTCAAAATTCAAGATAGGAACTAGATTTTCCTACCATAGCCCCCAGTCAAGAAATACAATTAACTAACTTCAAGGTGGAAAACCAAACAAGAGCCTGCAGCTCCATGTTCGACTTAAAGGTTGCATAGTGCCTACTGCAAGATTATGGGTAGCTATCCTGCAGTCACATCTATGGGATGTACCAAGGCCCTGGAGGCAGGAACCCCATTTTAGCAGGATCCTGACAGGCCAGACTGCTGAATCAGGGAAATTGTAGTGTCATTTGAGAAACGGAACCCTTCTGGAGCTGTCATAAAAGAAAATTGTGCTCCCTCTTGCATTGAAAGGGAGGTGATTTTTAGGCCATCTGGCAGATGCAACATCATTCCTAACGGTGCTATTGTAAAAAGACATCAGGAACAATCAAGTTTATACCTATTTTCTAGTAGAATACAGAATGCTCGATCTATGGCCCAAGCTTATATATATACACCATGAAAAGGCCCTAAGGAAACAAAGATGATGGAAAAGGTCTAAAACCTATTCTAAGAAGTCTCCTTTGTAATGCACTAGCGTTACACTGTCACTATCAAGTCTCTTTTGTCCCAGATACCTGCCTGTTTCTTCAATTCGTACAGAAAGCCATTCGCAAGGTGTTTGCCCACGACATCTGAGAAACATATTTATGAGGCAGTTTCATACACATGTGAAAAACTGCCCTGGCTGAGAAAATGAACACATTTTTTACCCATGGATCCCCCCGGCAGCAGCAGGTGGTTGCTGGAATGATGTTACCACACCAGGTCCTTTCTCTCATCAGCAGCTCACCATTTCTACAGGAGGAGGTTAAAAAGGTTTTGAAAATAACCAGCCAAGATATGGTCACAGAAAACAATTCTTTGCCCCTGGGCCTAAAGCACACCCCAGCATTGCAGAACACAGCCCAACCTAGGGCAGGAACTGTTTGGCACCCTTGAAAAGATTCATTTGCTGAAGTACTTACCTGTAACGGGCTCTGCTGTGGCACTCACATTACTGGTACTGCTTCAGCATCTCCCTTTCTCAGTATGAAAGCCATTGCAATCACTCACAAGCCTATGCTGCGGTGCACACTACCCCTCTCATGTTTTCGCTGCATAATTGAAAAAGGCAGTTGTTGATAGAAGCACATTTGATTGGCACTGTTCCTGACAAAGAAGCTGAAATACCTTGATAAACTCTCATGTTCCCCCCTTATAGAGTGAGATACATTCCCTGGATCATAAGCTGAGGGGACACAATTCAATGGCAGTTACAAAGGCAAGCATCTGATGTTACAGATGACTTTGGACTCAAGTGGGTCTCTCAGCCAAACCCCTGCACCCATTCAGTCAAAAAGGCTGGAGGAAACTGAGGCTACATGTCACAAACCCTACAAAGACACTGCAGCAGGGTCACCACCACTTCCATCTTCTGTTGATGCATACATTTATAAATCAGGATCTTTACAGGATGGATGGCATTTAAAGATTTGAGTTATTTGGTAAAATGCATCTTCCTGCTTACAGTTCCTAGACCATACCTGAAGACAGACTTGCCTAAAAAGGCTGAGAGCTCAGCACCAGACATATCCAACATGGATCCCACTGTAACATCCTCCATCACTGAGAACTGTATTTTAGTCTACCAAGAAATAAATTTGGTATAAAAACTGAAGTAAAAGAAGGACATGGCCAAGGAAAGGGAATTCAGTGGCTGTGAAATAAAACAAGTCTCTGAGGGAATATTTAGGTATTTCTTAAGTGTCAACCATGGTAAAGAAAGGGGGTGCGAGGGGGAGAAACACAGGACACTTTTCATTTTCCTGCTGATGTATTTAAAGCTAAACACAGGCTTCACTAGATGAAGGCCTGAGCATCACTGCTTTGCAAAACTGAGCTGCTAGCTTGGGCTTTCCAGGCCCTCCCTCCCCAAACCCTCTGGAGGCAGCTCCTTACAGCAGTAGGATGCTCCCATGAGGACGTTTCTCTTTCCTTCCTAATGAGGAACGGTACAGCCAGGCTTTCCAGACTGCTCTCAGGTGCTGAAATCTCCCTCTGGGGGATGGATTTTTGCAGCTGTCGGCTCTGACCATTAAAACACTGACTTGTTAATTGAATGGGGGTGGGAAATAGATTTTAGATGTAACTGCATAATCATCACTCACAGTGGAATGCCACCAACGACTGCCTTTGCGTCTCCCTCTCTCTCTTCTAGCTGTTATTTCTTCTCATTAGACATATTCAAACACAGGCTCCACAAGCCTTCATGGCTTATTCAGAAGAAAATGAAATGTTTTTAGGAATGAGCAACAATAGCAGTGCAATGGCAGAAGGAACCACATCAGAACTTGCCACTGTCACTGCCTTTTGCTACCTGAGTTTGGCTGCCTGCTGCCACTGCTCTGCACAGCAGCATGGCTGCGACCCCAGCAGCTGAACTGAGATGCCTATGGCTCTGCCCTGGCCACATCCTGATGTGATGGAAGAACCTGCCTATGATGCACAGTGCTGAGTTTTCTGCATACCAGATGTTCAACGCTTCCATCAGGCTCAACCAGAGTTTTGGACACGCAGTCATCAAGCCCACGCCCCTAACATCCCTGTGCTTTGAGTGACCCAGCTGTAAGTCAAGTGTAATGTGATTGCACAGCCCAGTGAGCTGGTAACAGCGCTGTGAGCTGGTGGACCCTGACTATTCCCCGCTGTCATTCAGTGAGTCACCTCCCTCTGCCTCCTTTCTCCATCTGTGAAGCACACATAATAATACTGGCTAAAGTCTGGAAACTGCTTCAGCAGTTTAAAAGGTAAAGATACACTTCTAAGAGCACTTCAAGCATATAGGGGGATACTTCTGTACTGGACTACAGTGTTACATTTACCTACTACAAACACTTAAAAATCACCCCTGCTCCCTAAAAAGCATGAGACCCTCACTTGTTGTCATCACTAGGTTTTCCAGGACCTGAAGAACTTCAGTTATCTACCACTTTCAGTACAGCTCAGCAAAGCCTTCCCTTGAAAGTTAGACATGGATATATGAGCAAAAGCAACTAGGTTAGTATGTCTTAAGCTCTGCTCAATAGCCATAGGGCAGCAAATGAGAAGGTGTGTGCCTCAGCACTTCACAGTTTCAGAGCAGAATGTATTAACCTAACCCGCACTTACTTTATGTAAAAGGACCTTCTCCCTTAACTAATGCACTTTCTAATGAAACAGTGACATTTTTAGAGGAAGGTATCACAAAACAGTAATTAGAGGTGTACTGTTCTTTACCAGAACCTCAAAGGCGTTGGGAAACTTGACTGACCTGTGGAATACTCTTTGACACAACTGAGGATGCTAGAAGCATTAATTATAACCAACAGCAGCACTCAAAGGATAATGTGTGAAAGACAGCACATATTTTTTTGCAGCTAAAACCTTAAAATGCAGCATAGAATAGTACTGATTCTGCAGTGGAGGAAGATACAGCATAGTCAAGTTGTGGAAATGACCTGACGGGATAGCTGTAAGCAGGGGAGAGCCATTGCTCTGGGTAATACCTGGGGAAATGGAGAAAGCTTCATGATGGTACACACTCCCAGCTGCTGCAGCAGGTACAGGAAGGTGGCTATGAGGGAAGAGAGGCAGCCTATGGAAGAGGGCAGTGCCTGCTATGGGATGGGTGCCAGAAACAGAAGACATCATGGCCAAAAATGAAAGCCTCTTGCTATAGGCCTGTGTCCCAACTGTTTCATTTTAGGAAGATCTCCAGGAACACAGCTTTGTCTGCAGAACTCCAGCAGGCTTTGGCAGAACTCCGACACTCACTTCCATAGAGAGGCGCATTCCCCTCCTTTACAGACAACTGAGGGATGTTGCCTGGGGGCTTCATCAAGAGCAAGTGAAGAAGAAATGGATGAGCACCAGACTGACATAATGCACATGATATGGTAAAGTTTGCCTCTCCCCTTCACATCTTTCTCCCTCTGCCTTAAGGTCAATGTGCCTGTAATCATGTCACATTTGAAAGAGTTTTCAGAGCATACAACAAGTCCAGTTTCCAGGATAACGGCTGCATCACCATCGCTACACAGACCAGCATGGGGCCTGACTGGCCCATGAGGAAGGCATGCACACTCCAAGCTGAAGCAGGCAGCACAAACCATCTCACTGAGGGCACATCAGGTGCTAATTTATACCCATGAGCAAGACACGTGTGCTTTCTGGAGCGCCTGATCCAGTGTGTGTACATACACATTCCTACTGGTAGCCAGCTATGGCATATTAAAGCAGTAAGTGAGAACATATGAAACAATGAAATGTACCACTGCTGCTATAGGAAGATAAACTGGAAAGATGTGCAGTGCTTGGCTGAGTGAGGCTGACTGAGGTCTCTAATGTTACTGGCTGCTGATCAAGAAATCAAAACACAGGGCAGCCCATCATAACCATGGCAGGTGAAGGAAGATGAACCACAGCCAGAGCTCAGGATTCCAGAAACCTTCCTTGCTGTCTCAACAGCCAGTAGCATCTTCTCAATAAAGAAAAAAACCCAGCTTGTTTCAATGCATAGTCAAATTCATTAGAAACCCTCTGAAACAGGAATCCTTTCTTACACAGTTTGTTGCCAGATGATAAGGACGGATTTGGGCACTGTGTTCTCAGGAACACAAATGGAAAATGATGTGATGAACACAGTGTGTCAAAATAACAATCCTCATTTAAATCTTCACATTAGAGACATCTTACATCTCAAATGTCAAACATGAAAATGATTGCCTGCAGAAGGCAACTCAGGGAACATCAATTGTTCTGAATTTCAGAGTATTAATGTGGGAAGAAAATAAGAACTGACTTTAAACAGCATCAGAAATCCTTACCAAATCTGACACTTTGTTCTTGCTATTTTTTTCACCTTTGTTTGCACTTCAAGGCCACATCCCCTCTGTCACTTGGACCACAACAGCTGATGTGACATTTTATGGTGTGCATTTGACACGACTGCTTATAGGGTGCCCCACTGACTGGAAGGACAGTTCCTGCTCCTTCCCAGCAAGGCTCTGAGTAGGATCACACCACTGTTAGTGTTCAAGCAAGCAGAGGATCAGGCTTTAAACAGAAAACATCTGAGACAAGGAGTAAGCATATCTGTTGTGTAATCCCAGCATAAAACACGGATCGGACTCTAGTTTCTAAAAGTCTTACCCAACTCTGCAGATCGATGACATTGATACAATGCAAACATCAGAAATGCCAGGGCTCTGATCCACACTGATAGGAGGGTAAGCTTTTTTTTTTTACACTGAAAATCTTTAATCCCTTTGGCGATCTGGGAGGAAGTATTCAGCTACACCACCACCAAAACCATTCATGGGGTTACTAGTTATTAGCTTTTTCTTCTACAAAACACAGAGAGACAGAAAACAAACCCACTACTTGCTGGAGACAAAGGAAGCCTTAAGAGGGACAGTGTACCAAGGACTAAATGAACTTGCAGTTTTCATGCTGATGAATGGCCCTGCAATCTTACGAACATACTGAACAGACACACTGAACAAACACCCTCGGTGTGGACCAGTCTGCATGCCTGGCAAACTAGATTGACACAGACTAGTCAAGGCTGCAGTTCATGGTTTGGAAAGCTGGTTACGAAACCAAGATGTGTGCCAAAACAGAGATTTTTGGAAAGGTTCTCTGAATTCCCCTTCTTTTTGAAAGTATACGTTAAATTTTCTACAGCTACTAAGTTCCCATCATGGATGCTTTCAAATCTATATTTCAAGTACAGATTTCCTGAACCTTTTCATCAACAATACTCACAAGTTCGCTCTTTCCATTACCATAACTACATTGGCATATCACTTAAAAGCCACAGAATTGCACTGTATTTCTATAGGCAGGCATAACAAGACAGCACAGCCAAAGGCTCTAGCAAACCTACCCAGATGCTACTGCTTTGGAGGCCCATCAGAAGTCAGTGCAGTGTGGCTATGAAGTGGATACTTTGCTCTCCCAGATTGCTGCCTTCAAAGCACATGTTCCCAGGGAGACAAGTGCTCATGGTTCAACGTTGGTGTCTCTGCATTTCAGGGCATGTAATTCATAATTTGCAGGAGAGACACTTATGCAATCATAGCATCTCAGTGCTCCTGATATTTGCCAGCAAGGGTTGGGCACTCTCCTCCTTGTGCTGCTTGTTTCATCTGTCTCTGAGCAGTTTATGCACTGTTTAATTGAAGGGTTTCTTCACTTGGGTTCAGAATAAAATTGCTGCTCTCAGGAGCCAGCTACTTATGTGCATCAGATTTTAACATCACTCACTGCTTAAGTGTGGACCTTATTCACGCCTGTGTCAGCCCAACTCGGTGCCAGTACAACTCCAGCAAGAGCTTGAACATAAACCTGAGAAAGCCCATGGTTAATCAGGCCCTGTATTGCTGAATAAAACCTGTTATCCCATTACAGGGATGACATTCCTTATTCTCTATTAAAAAGGTCTGTAGTTCTATTTCCAGAAGTGTTTTGCAGATGCAGCTTCCATACTTCAGGGAATGCTTGAGCTACCAGCACTGAAAATCATGTCTAAGAACTTGCTGAGGTTAACCTCTTAGTTCAGTTTTATCCGATATGTGATCATTGTCTCCAGAACAGAAGATACTCAAATACTAGAACAACTCATACGGGAAATGATGCAGTGATTTCACGTATAAACTGGAAGTTGTGAAGTGCGCAAAACTTTTCAGGAACAGAAGACTAAACCCCTGATTTCAGGAATAAAAGCTTTGGCTTTTATTTTTCTTTCATCAATAAACTGCTTCTCAGGGCTGAGTGAAATAGATACAAAACAATGGGAGGAGACCAGGGCACGCTATCCAGGAAAACTGATTGTCTAATTAATTACTTTCCTGCTTACTGAAGTTTCAAGCTGAGCAAAGGGTCAGTGATGAAGGACTGTGCTGTCCTGTAATGAACATGTCATGTAGTTTTGTTTCTCATTCACACAATGTTTCACTGGCTTATAAGTCATGCCAGAGTCCATTGGAAACTAAAAGAATAGTTAGAAAAGATCCTGTTCTCCTACTAAGGGCTATAATGTGAATTTAGAATCAGAGAATGGTTAGGGTCGGAAAGGACCTTAAGAACATCTGCTTCCAACCCCCTCTAGTTCCAACTTGAACCACAGCACATGCACTTCTGTGATGCAACAAAGAGATACAACACACGCATCCACAGCTTTGTAGAGCCATCTGTTTTCTTCAGTTCCATTTTGCTATCCCCGTACAACACCTATAGTCTTGCTTCACTTCCACTCCCCCTCGACAAACAGCTGAGATGGAAGCATTCCTTGTACCAACATGACAGCACATGGGAGATTTACCTGATGGGAGCTGACTCATCCCCTTTATCGAGCCAGTCCTGCGGTGGGATTATGTACATGCACCAGAGGCCCCAGTTATAGCCGTGGGCTGCGTTGGCGTATTGCTGCACTTCGAAAGTGTTGTACTTGATATTGTCAATTGCTGGTAGGATGATCCGCTTCCGATCTTCTTTGATGCGGGTAAGTGCAGGTTCCACCCTGAGAACAATAAAACCAGCAAAATCTTTTACAGCCATCCAGTAATCCCAGGCCCCCTTTGCAGTCTGATAACACAAAGTTCTCTAATACAGACAGCAGTAATCCAGCCAGCCAGCAGCCCGTAACACAGCGGGATGGAACACGGGTCATCATCATACACTGAAGAGGCTGGAGACTGGTGTGAGATACTTCACATAGCAACAGCATGTGAGTTATTCCTTTTATGAAGCTATCCCGGAGTTGAGCACCACAAATTTTTACCGAACGCTTGTTCTGTCAGTTCATTTTGCAATGGACGAGTGTTTAGAAACAATACCACCAAGAGTAACTAAACGGTTTGCTAATGGCTACACCACCAGGATACCAGGTAGCCATTAAATACCTGCTCTTCCTGACAAGGCCTGAAGAACAAAACCCACGCCAGGGACTGAATGAATCTGAAGGTTACTCAAAGGTTTTAATCTTGTTTCCTAAGGGCTGACCCCATCAGATCTAGTCTGAATGACAAGTGTGGCTGCATTCTGCCTTCTAAAACCTCTTTGGTGATGAGAAGATTTCAATTGCCAGATGGTGCAAAAGCAGTGAACTGCAGGAAACATGCCATCATTTCAAAAGGCTTTAAAACAGCGATGTGCTTTCAAGAAGCTACATCCCAAAGTGTTTCAGGAAAGTAAAAAGCTTCAGTGCAAACATTCATTTCTGACCAAGGTAGTCTGAGGTTGCTATGAATTTACAGAGAAACTGATCCAAAGAGGTAGCAGACTTACATAAGGGTGGAAAGCACTTCTCAAAGCAGCATTAGAAACAGCCGCTGGTTCACTCCTTTGTAGCTGTTTTCCCTTGAAAAAACCTTTGAAGATTTTGCAAAGCTCTCACATGTATCTTTTAGGGAATGGTGGTTTGCCATGATTCACAGAGGTAGCAGGACTCCAACACTGATCTTTTCTCTTTTGTTGGTGGTTAAAAGGCAACTGTTACTTCGCCCTTCCAAGTTTGTTACCTCCTATTTTGTTTGTTATATTTAGTTTGTGTAGGCCAACAGAAAGTTACAAGTATGAAATTAACTCAACCTGTTTTCAGTCTTCATCATCCAATCTCTTCTGTAAGACAGCAGTTTCTCTGTATTTGAATACAGCCAAACTATTTGTCTTTTGCATACACAGACTCCATGTTGCTTACATGAGGTTGTGCACTGCTTGCTTTCCCTTCTTTTTGCCCCTCCTGTTTCTGTAAAAATACAAGTAGGTTCAGTGAAATCCCTGAGTACTGATGATGAGCTACTTACTGCAAATAAACCATCAGAAACCAATGCCGTAAGAGCATATTTGACAGAAAGACATGGTACCACAGCATTTCATTTGGAGAGAAACTGAAGAGAGTTAAACCAATTCTATTTAGAATCCTCCAGAAGAATGGCATTTATCAGCTGGATGCCAGTAACACCGAGCATGGAAGTTTTAATGAAAAGGATGATGGGAAGAGAAGAATGACATTGCAAGTTGCAGAAATTCCCCCCCCTGGCCAAGAAGGTTATGAAAGAGATGCTCATCTCGGATGCAAATATATTGTTTGGTTACTCTACTTGATTTACTCTGGGAATAAATCAATGCATCGCTCATGACTGGAATAGCCTGAGGTCTCTCTTACTACTGCCTGCCACCTGCAGCTTGGCGCAGTACTTCTGCTGCCAAAGCGCAACCCTCAAGGTATCAAAGACCTCCACAGAAGCATGAATGTGCATCAGCCCAGAGGATGCACAGTCGCTTCAGCTCAGGCATTTAAAGAACTGCACTCCAGACTCAAAAGAGATTTGTTTGTTTGTTTCCTGTGGGAGAGACAAGAACCAACTGAGGTTCAGGACAGTGCAGTACATGATTCAGAATGCCAGCGTGTATCATCCTGAGGCCGCACTCATACACTCACATGAAGAACCAATGTGACCTGCCAAATCAGGATAAGGCACTTCCGTCAATAATACAAGATTATATTTATGAGATTAACTGTTTTAAAAGCCAGTGGGTGGATGGCAGAAAAACTCTTGCAAATCCAATAAAGCAGAGAAGAATGCAGAAAAACCAAATCTGCTTTGTTCTTTCCATACTGTTATCTCTGTTTATCAGCCCAGAGAAAATACAGCAGAACAATGGAGAAGTCAGCCAGACACCCCTCTCCCATCCGGAACCAGGTGCCTCCATGCATGGCTGTTGTAACCCCTGTGCTTAACATCAGCAGGAGGCTCTCCCACACCCTTCTGGCCTCTGAAACAAAGGCTTTCAAAATAGCAAACAATGGGTATAGATGTCACTAATGAAAAGCCACTAATGGTTTTACTCTAAGAATCCTCCTCTCTGTGATTGTGGAGCATTTGCAGCAGAAGCTTCATTACAGAGCTGACTCCCTTGCAAACCAAACGGCATCTTGGGAATTCACCCACTTCTGAAGCCCCTGAGCACTGCTTCAGCAGATCTGGTGCAGTGGGCAGGTCACAGAGCAGGAGGATTACATTCTCCAGTGAGATCTGGTGCACATCACAGGACAAAGTTGCACCCAGTGACTCCCATAGCATGCACAAAATGATTATGTTTGGGTCTGCAAAGCAGGAAAACTGACTGCATGCCTTCTGAAGCAGGAATCTGTAAATGGGTTTCCTTTGTAAGAATCAAATTGTCATTCTTATGCATTACCATCTGATTCTCAAATGCCTTTGACAAGCAAAGAGAGACTGGGAACTATTTCCATCTCTCTTGGTTATACTTCTTTAGTCACCATATCCTCAAGTCCTCAATTACTGAGATGCTTATGTTGATACAAAGCAAGACGGTTTAACCATCACACTTTATCCTGAAGTTTCCATTTCTTTCTACAGTTCCTCCTCAGGTGCTCATTTTGCAAGTATTTTCCTTTGAAGGGTAGATTAAGACTGTGTAATGAAAAAACCTGAAAGAGATATAGATTTCTTCTCCCTTAATGTCACATGTCTGCAATAGACACCCCACATCCAAGGTAATTGCCTCAAACTTTCATTCTCAGAGAGAGAGGCAGAGGTTGGCACTTTTATAATAAGATGCTTCTCATAATAATGTAGACACTGAAAATAGGTGAGATTAATAATGTTCCAGAGGACCTGATTTTGAATACAAAGGGAATTTAGCCTGCTACTTTGCAAGGCAGCTTAAAATCAGATTGCTGAAAGTGTTCCTCCAATAATGGTTTGGGAAAGAATGTGAAGAAAATATTTAGCAGCCACTCTGAATTTTCAGCCCTCAATCATATTTGTGATTGTGTTCATCTGCCTTGTGTCTTGGAACTGCTAATCTGGGTCCTTATTTTCTTCGTTACAAGAAGAATCCATTCCCTGTGCTGGGGCTGCTGTCACACCAGCCATCACCAAACCATTCCTGTCACTCTATGGTTGACTGAATTCTTGTCTTTTTCCAGTTGCATGGCTTACATTTCTTACCACCTGACTTGGTGTTTTGCATCTGAATGTCACAAGGAGGGATCTCTGGAGTGAAATACAGCAGGCAGATCAAAATACACAAGGAAATTTCATTAATCTCTATCAATCTATTAACTTGAAACCTCAGATTTTGAACTTTTGCAAAATCGGAGGTGTCTAGAAGCTGTCCATGTGATGGAAATTCTGTTTCAGTCCCCTGCACTCAAGAAATACAAATGTTGAATATATTACTACTTCAGTAAGTGCCGACAGCTCTACCCTCAGGTTACAGAAGTAAAATGCCATGGCAAGGTTGTGCAGTGACTTGGTATGAAAGCAACTGCTGGAACTTCCTTTTCTCCTTTTCCCTCTTTTCACCCAGTGGAGGTGACTTTCTTTCTCTGTATCCACATGTGAAAACCTCATCCCCGCAGGTATTAGGAACAGTAAAGGTTCAGTATCTGGATAGACTGCAGCAATGTCCAGAATATGCTCGCACCCACAAGTAAGGGAGCAGGCTCTGAGTCACAAATGGAAAGAGACAATCTAGTGCAGAGGTGTTCCCCGTTACTCAGCACAACTCAGAGTGGAGGGCCTGTTAATGAAGCATTTTACACTGAGAGGTTTCACACCTTGTCTTGCCTGATCAGGGACAGCAGAAACAGCAATGGGGCATTCAGACCCAAGCACCAGCTCATCCCAGTGAGATCCACAGGAACATTCAGATCCCAGGTTCTGCCCATGCCCTCTGCACCACTGACACTGCTCGTGCTCTGTTCTCCTGCCTGCCAAGATCCCTAGGCAATGGCCAATGAAGGACTATAAGCTTGAACAGGAATGGGTAATGAACTGTGCTTGCATTGCTTATCTTAGGTAATCCATGAGGTACAAGGGGTTCTTTATTGCTATTCATTGCTAGCAAAATCCAGCCTTGGAGTAGTTCTGTTAGGCTCAATAGACTTACACAGTGTCTTTGTCTCTGTAAGCTGAGCTGCACATTCACCAAATCCTTTGTCAACATGGTGGGTAATTCTGGCTTTGTCTAATTGCTTCAGGTTTTTCAAAGGATTATGATTAAATCTTTCCTAGTAATTTCTATTTTTTTCAATACTAATTTTAAGCTGCTCCATTATTATGCAGATTTACCCAAGCTCTTTATAGACACCAGTGTTCCTTCCCATTTGGGTTTGGTTTTTTCCCTTTTCTTGCTTTTTCCACTGTGCATCTGCAGAAGTCAGGTGCTCCTGGCAGCTCCAGGACTAGAAGTGGAGGAGATTGCTGAAGTCCAAGTATGTTCAACATGCTGTGCTGATGAGCTGCCGTGAGTTGTTTGAGTATTTCCTTTTCCACATGGCCACTGCTGGCAGCGAGGCAGGACTCTGCCTGATTAGGTACAGACGTGAATTTTGACATCCATCTCTGTTTTTCACAGATGCAAAAATATCAGGTTCCTAGCCTGTATGTGAGTCAACATATTTTATGGGCATAGAGCAGCATATATTGTTAACAAGTTATTTACTGAAGCAAGAAGAAAAATTCTCCCAGGCATATTCATAGACATGATGTATTTCAGCACACTAAATATAATGAAAAGATTCAGCTTTATAGGTAGTGGATCACATCATCCAGTTCTTTGTTCCACCTAATAAAATCCAAGCAGACAATTCAGGACATAAGAAGTTCCTCCCCTCTGTCCTCTCTAAAAGTATGTATCTGTCAGTGTCCTCCTCTCACTCTGCATAGATTTCTGGTGAATGGCTAAAGCCAGAAAAGAAAGGACAATAAATTTAGTTCTCTTATAGACTCCACTAGACTAAAGGGTAATTTTCATTTAGGTTTTATTTATCTGGAGCAGCTCCAGAAATGCAGTAACACACGGCTGAAGTCTCATCCCCAGGACTTGGCCCTGTGGTTAGGAGTGCTTGGTTGAAGCTACACAGAGCATACTGCTGTCCATGGTTTTGGTGGGCTTCCCACAGGCACAAGGATGCGCTGGGAGGAACATCCACAGCGGGTGCCTTGGTGACTGCTCCTAACGGGGAGCTAGTGGAAGGAAGCTCTGATCAGATGCAAGTTTACAACAAAAGATATGTCAATCTGTCAGACTGTGGAGCAGATCCATAAACACAGCCCGTGTATTTCATGCATTTAATGCTTTTGCCTACCAGTGGGTCAGTTTCTGGATTAACACTGGATTTTCCAGAGGTGTTGAGCACCCATGAGTTCAGTGGGAGCTCCAGCAATGCCAGTACTGTGGGCCTCAAAGAACAAGTACTCCCAAGATAAAGAATAGGAAAAGAGTATAGAATAAGCCTGTAAGAAGATCCGAGAGCAAAGGCAGGGTCATACTGTGATCACACGGGCTTCTCTAATCCCACTGTAAGTCTACCTCTGAACATATATGCATTCTGTATTTAATTCTGGGCCAACCCAGAGCAGCTCAAACTCCACGGGAAACCACAGCAAACAGAAATTGTCTGTTGTCTTACATCCTTATCAGGCAGTCGGAGTGCTCATACCAGCAAGGAACTCTGGTTCTTCACAATGCTGAAAAGAACAGCATCTTCCAGATGAAAAATAGATAATCCAAGTTACACATAAGCTCCTCACACACATAATTATATAATGCACCCCTATGTACAAACACCTGCTGACTTCAAGCAGACTTTTAGAAAAGCACGACATAGGAATAAACACACAGGACCTAAGAGAAACCACACACGTGCTGCAGGCCAGATCCTCTGCTCCCAATGCTCCTGCTTCAACGGACTTCACAGCTTCAGGGATGCTTTGCTAACACGCGTCATCTGAGGTTCAGACCCAGGATACTTTTCAGTTCTTAATCAGAATGGCTGTCCTACAGCTTGTTAACACCTCCTATCCCTCCTCCCACACAAATGTCACTTGTCCTGAATTTGTTCAAAAGTACAAATTTCCTAACTGACAGGAGCTGCACTGGAAAGTGTCTCTCTCAAATTCTGCCCTGTCCAAGCGGGTACCCAAATACCCTGACTTGTGGGTTCTTTTGAGATAAACCTTTTCTTCCTCTTCACCATCACTATTAAAATTTTTACTTCAATAAAAAATGAAGACATAATATTAAAAAACAATTTTTTTGCTCCATTTCACAAATCAGATTTTTTTTTTTTTTCCCCTTGCAAAGACTTAAGGAAGAGTCCTCATAAGATATATATGAAAGACAACACGGTCTCATCTTCTAGATTTTATGGCTCAGTGGGTTTAACACTGCATTTTAGTCTGGCTGTACCACTGTCAGGTACCGCAAAGTAAAAACTTAACACAGAAATGTAAGAATAAAACCTGTGTAATCTGAGATCTTATTCTGCACGTGTTTTTACACACTACCTCACATTTCACTGATGATACACATTCATCAGACGCAGACAAGCAGATCTACTGACATTCATAATTCTTCACTGAGGCCAATGGAGGAGTATTTAATGCAGGATGCTTTTCCTGTAAATAAGTGTTCCAAGAGCTGAAAAAAAAAGCCCTAAATTTCATACTCCCTTTCTTGGTCTCTAAGAGGAGAGAGAAATTCCCATCTGTTCTACCTGACATCTCTATCAGCATTCCTGTTTTCCAGGGGAGGTTTCAGACCTGCAGCCCCAGCCAGAATGGAGAGAATGCAGCATGAACGCCTGCTGGAGAGTTAAAGATCAGCTCTTAGGCTGCCAAATCTGAATAGCTCTTTTCTGCACCACTGAAAAGCAATGAGGACGCTTCAGTGAACACTCTAGGTTGTTTAGGTAGATGAATAGTCAAAGTTGCTTTTCTGGCATGTCCTCTTGTATGTACGCTGGCACCGTCCCACGAAGCTGAAAGGCGCACATGGCTTATGTTGCACACTTCTCTCTCCACTCAGATAATATTAGCTCACTTTTTGTATCTAAAACGTGTATTGCATTAAATTACCAAGTGGATTGATCCTAAGTGATGGTAGAGGCTTTTCACGAGAAAAAACTCCCTCAATAAACACATGTACTTTTCTTTGCATTTGCATAAGTAAAACTTCCAGGTCAAACTTACCACGGTTCCTGGCATGCTGTAATGAGCCATGTCCTGAGCAGGAGGGATAGGCTGAACCCTCCGGGGGGAGAGACTGCACAGGAGAAGGAGTGCAAACGTAATTTCACTTGAGCACTTCTCTCACTAGAAGGAGAGAACCATCCAAAGAGCCACCTGAGCTTGAACAGGGATGCGTGGAGTTTGCTGCTTGCAGAGATTGGCTTGTTAACAGGAAAACATTAACAAGGAGCTTTCCCATAACCATGTCTGTGTTACAGAGTACTTGGGATAATCAAAGTCAGTAGAAGAATAGGAGGAAATCAACTTCCTTTTTCCTTTAACACATCTTCTTGAGAATCCGTTGCTAACAGCCACAACAGCAAATGGCACCACATACTGCAGTATAAAATAAGAGCTGCAAAGTACTATCCACAGACCTGGGGATCTTGATCTTTAGCTCTTCTTAGTTCATTAAAATACCAGTTTTCTATATTTATAAAGCACTGCCAACTTCAGGGATAATGCATAACGATGGGATGTGTGTGGCACAATCTGATGGATACTCAGTATTTCAGGTCCCCTTTCTCATGTCGGGCTGTCTCTGTCTCTCTGGTCTATTGAAATCTTACGATTAAATCCTCTTACTCCACTGCTTCCTTACTGATACTCCCCCTTTGTCTGGCAAAATTTTAATTACTATGGTACTGCATAACTCCACTCAGTGTTCTGATACTACCACTGTGATAGGAGCAAAAGCAATTCCTAAGATAGAATGCAAGTATAATACTCTATCATTATGTCTTCTTTATGGCTCCTAGTACCCTCTTTATGGCTGCTAATATACTGTGGTCTCTGTCTTTCTCTTACTGATTTCTGCTCTCCTCCACTAAATGTGTCCTTTTCCTTACTCAGAGATATAACACCCCATCTCTGCTATCTCTCTTTCCTGCTCCCAGATATAATGTAGTGAAGTTCTCTTCCCCTTGTCAAGTTATTCTTTCCCATCTCTCAAAGACAGGAGTCTATATAATGCTCTACATCTTCTGCAACACAATTAGCAGCCGGGAGGCAACGGTCTGTACTCAGTGTTACCGTGTGTTGCTTAAAGCACAGTGGGTGGACCTAATACAAAAGTAAGAGCAGGAACACTGAAATCTTCAGAAGACCGAAGGGAAAACTGAATTAACAAGCTTAAATATACCCCCAGAGGGGAATGCACAGGAGCTTTTCATACCTATTGGTTCTGCTGGGTTGCTAACTCCTCCTGACATTAAGTACAGTTAAAACCAGACATGGTTCTACTGCAGGGCAGGTAGAATTTTACATGTGAACTGTACTCATACATTATCATGTAATTTTAACTTAAAATTCCATTTGAGAATCAACAGTACTGGCCTCTCAGTCCTCTCCACTTCTGCTCTCACAGCAGCAGTATCGGTTCATGTTATCAGAAGCCTTAAGGGGAACAGGTCAGTAGAAAATCTCTGCTCTGCGCTACATTTCAACACCTGAGAGGCAAAAAAGCAGCAATTAAGCACAGCAAAATAAATAATTCAATAGTTAATTTGACCTGCCAGGTTGTGGAGTATTTCTTTATAATCTACCGGATTGTATTTTAGTTTACAAGAAGTGTCCCTAGAGAGTAATGCTGTGAAAGCCCATAAAACGCCATAAAGCAGTGAAAGGCAAAGGGTCACTCACAAACGGGGCAACTATTATTTAAAGAAGAGGGTTTTTTGATGTCAGTGTCCTGCGTATTTCATGAGAAAGTGATTAAGTCCTTCGATGATTCTTTATGAATTAATCTGCCAACTGCTTAGGCAGGTAAAGCAGCCATAGATTGGAAGACTGAAATTGCACTGCTGGTACTTGAATTTTAGATGGAACACAAACCAAACAGAAAGCTAATGCTCTGTTCTGTGGTAAAGGAATTGGCTTCTTTTTAATTGCCTCGCAAATAACGCATAGACAGCTTTGAGTGGGAGCAATCCATGTGGCCTCTGAAGACATGAATATACATTGAGAACAGGGGAAATATTAATGCAAGATGAGACTTAATAGGAGAACAGAACAGCAGTACTTTAGCAAGATACTGCCGCATTACTACTGCGTTTATAGGGTTATAGAGTAGGGGTAATGTTAACCTGGTGGGAAAAAAGAAAGCTCTCCAGATGGAAGGATTTCCAGCCCTCCTAGTAAAAGACGAGATGGAAATTGAGATGACAGGCACTGCATGTGCACAGGTGGATAGAACTGAAACTAGGGGGACACAAGCAGAACAAGGTATGAGATGGCTGTCAGAGGTGGAGGGGAACAACAGCAGCAACACAAGAAGGGAACTCTGAGCCTCCACATATGGCTCTGAAACAAAGGGATCTGCAATGCTTCCAGGGAACGTTTGCTATTCTCATTCATCCTGTGTGGCTACTCCAGAAGCCAAGTGGTCTCACAGCAGCTTCACAGACTGCACTGAGACTTCAACGCACTTGTTGAAAGCAGAGTACACCAGGGAGGATGCAATAAATGCAAATGCTCTTACCTCTGACATGCACACACTGTTATTTACTGAGTAGTCTAGCATTCTGCCATGCTGATCTCAACCATTTCTGATCCTGATGCAAAGCAGTGAGGTTTAAGAAACTCTAGACCAACCTAAAAGCCACAATAAACCCCCTTTCATCCTTACTGACACCACTGCCTAGCTTCTCTGGGCAGATTACATCAGTAAGATCTCCATGTCTGTACAGAAGTGGTAATAAAATCCTCTGCAAGGGTCAGAAAACCTTAGCTTGGGCAGGAGAAGCACTGGAACAGCACCCTCAGCACACTCCCCCCCTCCCTGATCCTGTCCAATAGCTGATGTTACACTGCATGAACAGTTGCAATGATCTGAAATATCTAGCTTTAAAAGTAAATAAATAAATTAAACCAGCTCTTAAGCTTCCAGAAAATTACTACAACTGCTATTATGGACTTTCATAGTCCTGGGGGAAAAAACTCACGGTGAACATAAACCAGCTGCACTACAAGACTTATTT
The DNA here is from genome assembly GCF_033815535.1 of Pezoporus flaviventris. Lineage (NCBI taxonomy): Eukaryota > Metazoa > Chordata > Aves > Psittaciformes > Psittacidae > Pezoporus > Pezoporus flaviventris. The sequence continues at coordinate 8,686,408 of NW_026892589.1, read as the reverse complement.
TATTGCATCTTCCATTTTATCAAGATATTCATGAAAATACAAAAATAAACACTCTCCTCCTCTGCAATTAAGTTTATCTCTGGTTGTAAGTACAGCTATTTTTAGTTTTAATTTGGGGATATCTCCCAGAACTGCAGAGCATAATCAGCTCCACCATAACCCTGCATCATCAGCATCAAAGACAAGTCTATCTTTGGAAAATACACATTTTACACACTGAAGGTCCCAGCAGCCCTTTTCCAGCTGACAATGCACACCAGTTGCTCCAGTCCCGACTTCCAGTAATGCCAAACATCGGCCACTAAGTGGTGCTACAAAGATTTACTCCAGCTGCAGATCTGGCCCATTAAGCCCAAAACTGCACTTGGCGCAGCTGATACTGCTCCCTTGAGAAACAAAGGGGATGAGGAAAGGCGTGCTCATTTCAAGCCCCATTAAAAATGCAGGAAATAATTCAATGTTTCCCTCAAATGAAATGCAAAGAAAATTTATGAGGAAATCAGACTGGTATTCAAGTTTCTAAGAAGGAATTGTAGAAAATGACAAGAGATTAAAAAAAAAAGAGTAACTTGCAAGCATGCATCTGCCACCAGCCCAGAGCCTCTTTAATGGTGTCTCCCCATTTGACTGCTTTGGAGGTTTTGGATTCACTGCAGTTTATACTACTTCTCTCTCCACTGAGCTGTACCAGAGCAGGCACAACAGCCTCCCTATGGATCTTGCAGCCACTGCAAAAGATTGTCAGAAATGCTGCAATAATCAAGATCATTATTCAGAAGTAATTGCTAATGTGATAACAGCAGCCTACAGCCTCATCCCTACAGTTATTCAGCTTTCCTGTTGCTGAGCAAATCTCTTTCACAGCCTTTGAGATAAAGAGCATGGTGCAACAGTAATGCTCTCCCTGTGGGAACAGCCAACAACTTACCAGCCAATGTTGAACTCAACGTGAGCATCAAAGAACCCAACAACAGGAGATGTTGCTGCTTTCCAGCCTTGGATTCTGGCTCGAATCAGCCCTTCTCGTTTGTTATTGCGCACTATTTTCACCAGCCCTGGGTATCTTTTATTGACATACTGGTCCAGATTAAATTTTAGCTCAACTGCAAGACAAAAAAGCCCAAATAAATATTCAGAATGAGAAAAGCCCTGAAACATTATGTTTTACTTTCATTTATTCTGCAGCCGAAAGGGAAAGACATCCTGAACTATTCCTAAGCACTTAGTCTCACCGATGCAAACCAAGTACCACAGCTGTGGCATGGACTAGTGCCAGGGGGCTCAGCTCAGAGAGACCTGCACAGGTTTAATCTCATAGATTTGAGTATTGTTTTGAAGGGGTATTTTGTATAAATATCATTCAAGGATCACTATTTTAACTCTCTGATTATTTGCATTAGGGTACAACTGGCCTCTGGAAGAGCAATTCTGACCTTATGGCACTGTAACGGTCTGCAATTTTTTACGGTCTGGTGGTTTGTTTTTCTGATTTATGCTATTCATTAAGAGTTTGAAAAATAACCTCAATGGATTTTGGGTCAAGACCTAATTCAGCTCACAATTAATCTGCCTTCATTTTAAAGGTTTACCCTTAAATATAATTAAGACTCCTCAATACTAGGCATCTTCCGCATTGAGCTAAATGGATATTGAAGATTTCAAATAGACTTCTCTTTTGTTCATTTTCAGGCATTCAACCACAGATGGAGCAGAACTCATTCACTCCTTTATTCAGCTTAATTTCAACAGGCTTATGAACGGGCGAATTACCAAAATGCTCTATTTTTTTAAATCTATCTAGTTTGGTAATTCATTTACACAGCAGCTTATTCATAATGAGGCTTTTACTCAAATATATTTATTAGGAAAACTAGTAGAAGCTTCCAGGACATTAGAAACCTCATCCTTCTGATCTATATTACACAGTAGAAACATTATCAGTGAAATCAAAGACCTCCTAAATCGCCAGCTATCTAGAAGAATGACAGAGAAAAGCCATATAAGAGTTCACTGAGAAACAGTGTGTCCAATTCTCCTCTGTATCAGACTGACTCAAACACTTTGCAATCTCACAGAATTACTCCATAGGTTACACTGCTGTAACCAAAAGCAGAACTGGACAAAAAAATTCTTAAACCTGTAGGTTTGGGATTTTATTTTTGTTTGGCACTTATTTTTAGTGATTTGTTCTCTCAACCCTCCTTTCTCTTTGGGGATCTGGAAGAGAAATGGCAACTTCAAACTGAATGATTTAAAGCTGTTCATCTGTGGAGGAATTGCTAAACTTGAGCCTTATTTTAATAAATATGATTTGAGAAGACACATCAGTTGCAGAAGCGTAAGGTATAACAAGTTAAATCACAACAACACTGCTAGTCACTGTATCCTGAAAGTTCTTCAAACCTTCCCGACCTGTGAAATGAGTTGATCAGCACCCTTATGCTCCCCAGTATTTTGATTTTTGGGTGCTGTGACAGAAGCCCTGTTTTCACATTAATGACTGAGATAGCCTGAAATAGGCATGTACTTTGTGCCCATTCTGTTTCATTCTCATAGTCTTAATTTACTCCCTAGCTCAAAATTGAAGAATCTGTTGCTGCACTTTTCCTTGGAAGCAGAATTTCAACTTTTAGTCTATTACTGATGATATTCCTCTGGATCTGAAAATGTAAGTGTCATTTCTAGATGAAGATTCCCCATACAAATGCCATTCATCCTGTGAAGATTCCAATGAAATCAGCAGGGTTTATCCACATCATGATTACTTGTTATACAAATAGTTCGTATTTACTCACAACTTTGTGTAAATGGCTCAATCAACCTTCTCATCAACAAACTCTTGTAAATTCTACTGACTTCAATAAGAGGTATGTTAATTTACACCATCTTGTGAGCTCGCCTGTTAGCCATAAATCAGTGTTGCATGTATGACCTTCCTCCGCCGGCTGTTTAAATGCAGAATGACTCAATGCTGCCGCACCCCAACATTAAAGAAGGAAAGGCATTTCAGCAAGTAGTGACCAAACTCCGTTTGGATCCCATTAACCACACAGTATTTACAGAAGAAGTTGCTTGTGCTCACCATTGTCACTGTTGTCATCCACCAGAATGATCTCCTTGAGCAAGTGTGATGGCGTGTGATTCACAACGCTGTGCACAGAGCGCAAGATGACAGACAGTGCCTCATTTACAAATATAAAGACCACAGAGATCTGGGGCAGGTCGTTTAGGTAGGTCATTTGTTTGCATCTGGGGAGAAGAAAGAAGTGTTAACCAAGCAGCCACTGGGAGGTAAAAGAGACTGAAGAGTGTCTTCTCCTCATCACTGTCCAGCATTTAGGGACTTGCCGGCTTTGTTCTTTCTAACCCCAAAGATGGATGTACTAAAGCTCAATAGAAGCAACATAGGTAGAAGCAGCAGCCTCAGTGAAAATCAAAGTGTCTGCATGCACACAGACTTGCAGCAGCTCTCATTCTCTGGAAGGTTAAAAGCATCTCTTGGAAACCAAAGGAATACCAGCGAGTTTGCTAGGAAACAATCTGGAGCAAGCCCACAACACCACAGCCTATCTGTGCTCCCAGGAGCACCATCAGAAGGTCTGCTCTTAACTCATAATTAGAGCTCATGCTTTTAAAACCAGGACCCGCTCAAGCAACTTTTGCGTTTGCCCACACAAAGAGCACTCGCCACCTTTCCCATTCTGCAGTTTGTGCAGCAGAACAAAGGCAGGATGTTTGTTGTACAGACACACACTTGCCCCAATATTTGTAAAGCAGATCTGCTCCATCTGAGATGTCACCCTGGCAGGTACCTACATCCCGAGAGTCACAATTTGTTTTTGCACTTGCTCACTGATGCATACATGTTGCAATACACTATTATGAGTAGAAAAATGGAGGCCTGGAGAAGTTACACAGCACAGAGCAGAGCCTCTGCTCCCAAGCCCCCAGCCCATTTCCCCCGTAACACCACACTGCCTTATTTAATAGAATTCTCTCCCACTAGCTAAGATACTAACTTTAAAAACGTGTTCTCACAGTCAAAATCCATCCAGAATTACCATAGCAATTACTGAACCTGCTCTCTGAAACACTGCTAATGATATCACAGGAAATGACTTTTCCTGCTCTTATCAAACTTTCTGACCTCTTTCTCATTACTTTGGCATAACAATCCCTTTCCCCCCCCACTGTTGGCAGTCAGGGGCATGAGGAAGGTGACAAACGCTTGACTGGTGGGTAACCTCTGGAAATCAGTTATGAATTCTAGCAATTATCCATAATTCCTATTCAGCCCAACTCTATTTGCTCAGAGACTCAAGTACCTGTCACTCAGTGTTACCCCAGCTACTTGCTGGGGGCCAGTACCATACAGAGGACCACTGTGTAGAACTTCTGGGTAAGCAGCATTCTTTTACAGTCTAAAAATAAACCTGGAACAAGGACAGAGATTTCCAGGAGGTGAATGCTCTGTCACCACCTCCTTTTTGAATGCGATTTTCCTCTTGACCACACCAACACATCAAAGAAGTCCATCAGAAATATGTCACTAGCAGGAAAGAGCCATCGGTTAGAAACATGGACCTTGCAAGGTTTCCCTTGATGAGGGGCGTCTTTGATCTGATAGCTATTTGCTTCAGAGCTTCACTTGTATCAGCAGGACACAGCAAATTGCCTATCAGTAAATCAGACTGGTACCCAAGGAGTGGGTGCATTGCTTGAAGTGAGGCAGAGGAGGGATCCCACCCCAGGTCATGCATCCTGGTGGGGTCCTGCATCAGCACTCAGAGCTAGCACAACACAAGGAAACCTAAGCAACCATGCAGCCAAAGTCTGGAAACAGCAAGGCAGAGGAGGAGGAAGTACAGCAAGAATGAGAGTGCAGTCAAAGCAGCAGCTGCAATGTGGAGGAACAAGCAATCAAAGAAAACACAGGATGAACACAAATGTCAGAGGCATCTGGGGAAGGACCAAAGTATTCTGCCTAGGAAAAGACAGGGAAGCACTGAAATAGTACAGGACTCAGTGGATTAGGCTGTGCTTCCTTTATCTTCTGATTGCAAACTTTTGCTGAACTCTTCTGGAGTAAGAGGTATTTGTTTTATTGGTGAGTGAACTGAAAGACCTGTGCACCCAGCCACTTGCTCCTGTCCAGACAGAAAGGTTGAGTGGAACTGATATCCAAGGCTTTTCCTCCACCCTCCCACTTAGGTTCTGAGATTTCTAACTCAAACTTTAAAACCAGCAGACCTAAAACAGAACCTCCACTTTTGATTTACTTCTTTGTCACACTAAAACAATGCATTATTATCCTGACTCCATGTTCTCACTGGTTCACAAGACTTCCCAAGCCTTGGTTCTCAATGCTGACTTACAATGATTGTAGTTAGGCTTTAGATAAAAGGCTGTTTTGAAATTGTTATCCCACCTAGGTTAAGACATTCCTATCACTTCTCATTGCAACCTCCCTTCTGTCAGTTGTCCCCTTTCCCTGTTAGCAAGACATAGCTGAAAAACTGCATTCTGTCTGCATTTGGTAAGAGCACTTCAACCATTACATATTAGAATACCTTGGGTAACTGCTGCAAGAGGAACACCTAAATGGGCAAAGGCCAACCTCAGGATTTAGCAGGGGTTTAAAAGCTGTCATATTTTTATTTATCACAGCAAGGATGAAGAGCAGCAAAAGCAGTCGCCCGGCTGAGCACACGTTTCAAAGTACAGCAGTGATTTAGGAGTTTATTTCCTGCAGACTTCCAGTCAACCTTGAACTCCCAGCTCCTCAAGTCACTTCAGAAAATGAGATGGATGTGCTGAAGTAGTCAGGAGAAAGTATTGGTCCACTGTCAAACACTTCTGATGATGTCTGAGAGCACGAGCAACCCCAGTCAAGGGGCCTTTCCTTAAAAGTGACTGGGTGCTTAAGTGCTTTGCTGGATTGCTGCCCAAGTACTTCCCAATGTATTCTGTAATTAGATACCAGCTGCAGCAATTTACAGTTAATACTTCCTTCATTCCAAGAAACTCTAACCAGCTACTGACACTCTGAGGCAAACAGTGACATCAGCAAGTCACACGCAAGAACTCACCATCAAAGCACAACCACCTTTGCTTGGGCAGATGCTGACAACAGACCAAGTGCACTGCAGTGGGACATTCAGTCCCTGTGCCTGTATGTAAGGCTGAGAAAGTCAGAAGTGTCAGGAGGACACATTAAGTCCTCTGTGGCACAGCCCTTGATCTTGGCCCTGAAGCATGGCAGCAGGAATAAGTTCATTCCAGAGAAGTTCCAGGAAAAATGTAAGGCTAGAATAAGCCTACTGACTTAATAAGGCATAGAGCATCCTCTCAGAAAATGGATGGTGCAGCAGCCTGAAGAGAGAGGGAGACCATCAGGCAAGAAACCAATGAGCTAATGATAGAGGAGCTTAACACAAGACTAGTCACTTTTAGTCATTCTTTTGAGAAGCAAAGTAATCAGGAGGTGAAGACATCAAACCGTATGAAAATGTGCCCAGGTGTTTAAGGCAGACCGTCTTGGGGGGCAGAGGCACCAGCACTATACCCAGCACCCTGCCAGGAAGGGAGCTGGGTACCATCAGGCTCTCCACTTCCCTGCACTAGGTCTGATCACATTATGAGCTGTGGCAACCGGGAGGAAGTTCAATTACATTAACTGATAGCTGAAACTTGGCCTCATTAACACCTGCCTAACACTTCTGAGTTCAGGAAGAATTTAGAGCATACATTTGACCTCTGTGGTAACTAACGATGGCCTAAGCTGGCCAGGCATAGCTCACATTTAATATTACTCTGAATCTACATTAGTATTATGAACTGTCACCAGGTCTCACAGTGTATAACCAGCAAAGAACTTCAGGCCTGCATGAGAAGCAGGCAGATGCTCTCTCTACAGGCAGAGGGGTCTGCTGCAGAGAAACACACCACTGGATGCATCTAGGATTACTGATTCCAGCAAAGGCTGATGATGCCAGAGCTAATCATTTCCAAGGACCAGCTGAGGATGGATAAGACCTGATATGTGAAACAGCCCTTCAGGCACCTTTCATGCAACATGCCAAGCATCAAACCTGCGGCATCCGGCTGCTGTCTTGGGAAGAGTCTTTGAGCGCTCTTGCTCTGTATTTGCTACTGAAGATCTTGGCTGGCAACCCAGAGGTATTTCCTTTGTTCGCGAGTGAGACCTTGATGTCAGATCATTTTTCTCTATCCTGGAGATGATTTTCACTCTCTTTCCCTTGCATTGAACCAGTTCCTTAAATGAACATCTCCCAACCAGCCCCCTGAGCCTAACTGCAAGCACTGTCTATGCAGGCATATGAAGGAAAACAGGAAAGGCACTTCAGCTGGCAGACCAGAACCTTGGGAAAAATACCAACACACAAAAAAGGTCAAAGGTTAGAAACTGGGGCACTGAGAAAACAAAAGCTTCTCAGATGCACATGAGCCTGCTCATGGCAGCCCTGTGAGCTGGTAGGGAATAAAGGAAGGGAGTTTTCTTTGTCTGAACCTTCATTCCTCGATAGATGTATTTACTCTATTTGTGTCTGATCCAGCAGAAACCTGGAAGTCCTCTATTTATCAGAGCTGGGCTTATAGTCCATTTGAGTTGCACTGTTTTTTTTTTTGTGGAGGACTGACGCTACAGCCATGTGGGTAGTTCAGTGCATTACCAGGGGAAAAAAAACATCTTTCCTGCTCTCTTTCTGCCTTCTCTCTTGTCTGCATAGCTGCTAAGCTCCCAAAATTAGTTTTGCTTGCAGTCCTTAATCTACCGAGTTTGGAAATGGATTAGGAAATGCATTTAGAGATTCCTGACAGCTTTGCCCTTCAGGAAAAAAATGCAAACAAAATTAAAGCTGCTTCATGAATCTTTAAAGTATTTAATACAAGATATTTTCAATTTTCAAATCAAGGTTTTCCCAATGAACCACTGGGATGGAGATGACCGTGGGTTTCTCTCCTTCACAAACCTCATGAAATCACCGGGCATGAAGAAACCTCTTCTGCAGCTCTAGCACAAAAAAAACCCAACATGCTTCATACCTTGAAAGCTGCAGAATGGCCTGTGATTGTGTTTTATAGCCACAGCAGGAGAATAGAGGTGAAACAGCACTTCCTTGGGTACATGATCAATGAAAGGACAAAGATAAATGCTAAAAGGATTATTGAATCCTTGCTTGTTAATGCTAACAAATAGTACTTTTAATCACCAGGCCAATGTATATTTTGAACCCAGTTAAATCAAAGGCTCAGAGTAATCTTATATACATGGTTACCTCTTAGTAGCTAAATGCTGCTGTGACTCCATAGGCACAGCCGATTTACAACAGCTGAATCACTACATCTAGCAGCCAATTCAGTGCCTGACTTCTTTCCTCAGAAAACCACTGAGGCTTTGCAGCCAGTGCTGGATGTAATAGTAACTTTTCAGATGCAGAAAGGAACGCGCATTACGTTCTTATTCCACATTGGCACAATAGTGAACAGTGAAAATATGACAAGCTGGAAACATCTCCTTCCCTAGCACAGGATTCAACTGCTGACCAGTCCATGGCAAAAGCAATGACAGGCTCCAAAACTGATTAGCTTCATGGACCATCAATCTGTCAGACAGACAGCTCCAACTCCTTCCTAATTAATTCTCCTTTTCAATAGAAGGTGTTAACTGTATTATGCTGTAACATTCTCTTTCTATTAATGATGGATTTTTCTGCCCTACCCAAAAGGATAAAAAAACCCAAACAGTAAATTTGTGAGTTGAAGACTTACACTCACTAATAATATAAATACACCTGTGAACAAGAGAGCAGAGGTACAGAACACTGATGCTCTATGTATCCTGAGAGAAGCAGCCTGCTGTATTTTCAACTAAGGTAAAAAGAGAAGTGACAGTTGTTTTTAAAAAGCCTACAAACGGTGGTATCAGAAGATACCTTTAAAGCATGGCTATTTCTTCACAGTCTGTGTTGCTTTATGGAACACCTTCCGCTTTGATTTCTCACAGAGAATAAAAATCCACACCTTCCTTTGCCCTGAATTTATCTGGAGAAGTGCAGATGCAGGACACAGTGCAATTCTTGTTGGTGCTGTAGGCCTGGTAGTCTAGGCAGCTTCAAAAACCCATCAACACTGATGACCAAAGGATTTGCATGGGAATTCCCTTCCGTGAGTGACAGCTAAAGAAACTGGGGTAGTTCTCCCTCCACCTCTGCAAGTACTCTAACACTCCTGCTGGTATTTGGGCATTCAGCATTAACACTGACTTCCTGCATGCATTGATTTTTTGGGGGTCCTCAGCAAAAGAAAGCATTTGTCAAAGCAATGAAAGCCGATTTTGAGCTCTATTGCCTGATTCTTCTTGAAAGAACAAACAGAATGACAGGTCTGCAAAAATTAAATATGATGCCCAAGAAATGACTGCCCTTTCTACTGCTCCAGAGACCATCCTCATAGCGCGTGTTGTTTAAAACACCCCTCTGTCAGGACTTACAGCCTGTAAATGGTCAGCTTCCCTGAATAACTTCCAGCTGACCTCCGTTGCTCCCCTGGCCACGTTCCATGCAGCACGTCCCTGAAGCTGTATCTGAAGAAAAACTTAATGAAAATGAAGACACCTTCTCAACTGTTTCCGAGCACAAAGTGCCTGTTCCCGCTCCCACAGTGTTTCAGTGCTTCATATTAGAGTCAGGCTAAGTCAACTAAAATAATCTGTTCTCCAGCTTTTCTGGTGCTCAGTGCTGTTGACGGTCATTTTCTGGCTTATAATAAATTGAGATCTTAAACCTACTCCATACTGTGGAAATTCCAGCAGCATTTTTCACATGCCTCCTTGATACGTTATTCCTTATTTTGAATCCAAAAGTCTCAGAAACAAGTCACTCGCATTCATCAGGAAGACATCAGGCCAAATCCTTGTTTCTGCGCTAATCTCAAACACTTCCTGTATCAAGGAAAAGTGTCTTTTAATATCAAGTGGAAACAAATCACTGCAATACGCCATGAATTTACCAGCACACATCTGGTCCTAGGAGTTTCCCACATTCCCAGGCTGAACACAACTGGACCTCACTGCCTGTAGGATGTGCAGCATGAAGAACATCTGCAGCCTTCTGAAAATAAATCTCTTTTCTGCCTTAGAACTCTCTATTATCTGTTCTTCTTCCTATGTGTCCTGGGTTCAGCAGTAGCAGTCATTTTTCTCCTTCCCCAGGAAGTTGCAATAATACAGACATGGGACAAGTGTTTCTTGAGAACCAGACACACACGTCTGTCCCTTTTCCTTTGGTTTGAAATTCCAGGCCAGCACAACCATGGAATTTCTTTGCACAAAAACTCCAACACGTTCCTATCTTTTGGGTTTTTAACACACTTCCTGCTCTATTTGCCTTCATCCCTCCCTTCTCTATGACAGATTATTTTATGTGTATGGTAGAGAGCCCTGAAAACTGTCAATCAGTGACTGATAGCACAATACATGCACATAGTTATATATGCAGCACAAAGATGGCCCTCTTACATTTATGATTATTAGACTCTTCAAAAGTAGCTGCCATACACATAAAGTAAGAGGCTTTATATTTCAGTGAGCTACTTCTGGCTTTCCTCAGGCAAACAATACCAGAAACATGCCATCTTGTCTAATACTAATACTGATTTATACATATAAAAATGCTAAAACTACTTCTAATCACTTTCAGAACAATCCCTTGTAATAACAAGAAAAACGGCTGAAAGCTCATGCTCAGATCCTTCTGGAGTAAAAAGTCCTTGCCTTTCTTTGGTAGCTTAACTTGAGTCACTAATATGTTTTGAAACACCATCTGTAAGAATTTTCCACTCTAGCCCCTAGTGTGCCCATTCAGATCTGCCAGTGGCTGTATGCATCCTGCATCACAAAGCATTAGGCTGAGTGGAAATTAATGGAGAACCTGAAATCTGCTTTCAAATGCTCTTCAAAAATCCCCAAAGAAAACATATCTCCCATGCGACTTCATTTTTAATGATGCTGCACTTAAGTTGAAGGCAGAGCCCAACTAAATTCCAAGTGACGCGTATTCTGCCTGATTTTAGCTGGTTGAACACAAATGGCTTATTTAGATTTGTCAAGTGATTCTCAAGATGTCTGTAAGATCCTGGTCCCTGTTCTAATTGGATTTTTGATTTGCATCCTTTCAAAGTGAAAACTAGACAAGAATTGTCTTGAAAAAAATAAACAGAAACATGGTCTTGCAAAGCTCTGCTTTGAGACTGGAGAGCTCTTTGAACTTGATGTGAAGTGAAATATAAACATCAATAAACCCCATGAAGTGATACTAAATAGAGGCAAAACTAAAGGCATTTTGCCAATTCACAATAGCAGTGCTTTGACTCGGAGTTCTTACCTGCAAAATACACTTAGAAAACACTACCTTTTGTGCAACTTTTGAAGCTTAATTCTAGAAACCATGCTGTCTGTGGAGGAGAGAGAGTATACTTTCATCTCAGCTCTTCACCAGAACTAAAACCTCATCTTTCTAGTGAGGAAGGTTCAGAAAGAGCCATTCAAGAAGCCAACAAATATTTTCTAGGGTGCATTCACAGCATGATGCATCCCAAAAAGGATCTTTATGGCAAAGGAAGAATTAATCCCAGCATGTGTGCAGGTGTGAGAAGGTAACAGAGCAGGTATCCAGAAGTGGACTATCTATCTTAATGCCACCTTCTCTGAAATGTCTCTCTCACTGCACTCCAAGCCCATGCAAGATGTAAGGGAAAAACAGTGGAATGGATGAAATCAAAGGAATTGTATTCAATAAATAATGTATATGAGTAAACTCACCATTTGCACAGAACAGTTTGCTTCAAGTACCCTTGAAGCTATTTGTTATTCAGATAACAATATGTAAATACAGAAAGTTATTCTTGATTGTTAAAGATTTTACTGCAAGTATATTAAAACTTCAAGGTACTTCTGTTTAACGCTGGCTCTCTCAATCCCTCACAGCAGGACAGAGGCTGAGCATCACAGTGTTATCTAGAAATGGAGGGCAATGAAAAAGTTGTCAAAGTAACTGCTGCAGAGCTCTTCACAGATTTCATTACAGGTTTGCTGTACGCTGCAGTAAGGAGGAGGACAGAAGACCGCAATCATTTTCCATGATTACTTCAGCTAACAATGTTTTTTATGGTCTTGGGAGGACATACAACAACGTTTGGCAAACAACCCTTTCTTTAATGGGCTCCAGTGTATTTCACAAGAGACCAGCTTTAATCTCTGGTCAAATCCTGTTATGCAGCAGGATGTTTCTTTCCACCTATGTACAAATACAGGACAGTTGGAGGAGTAAACAAGCAAACAGAGGTCAGTCATAAACTGAATAAATCCATACCCTCACTGCCTGGCAAACCACAGTGAGAAGCTCTTAATTTTGCCTCGTCCCAGCAGTTGTAAGGCTGGTTGTAGCCCAGAAAGGTGATGTTTCCCCGGAAATCACAGAACATGGTGTGCTGAGCTGATGCAAAAGCTGATTTGACTAACCAGCAACAGCCTTGAAACGTTTAAACAGTAGTCACAGGGGTTTTTTTCTTGCTTTAAATGATCAATTTCTATCAGAGTGAAAACAGACCAAGTTTATGATGTGTGCGAAGAATTATGGTTCAAACAGAGCAGTGTTCCAAGAACAAATGCATAAAGAACACTGATTTAGCACTGAAAATAGGAGCATTAAATCCATGATGTTTAGATGCTTTATATGGGATTGAGCAGAGAGCCTGGTGGTAGCAGCCGCGTGCTTATAAAAGGCATGTCACCAAGTCAAGCAGAGAGGACAAATGAAGGTGCACGGGCCACATGTATTGCCCTCGCTAGACAGGGGGTAGGGAACTGCCTGACAAACTAAACCTCTTTAGCAGCAGATGATAAAGCACATCCAAAGATCTCAGCAAACTTTGGGTCAGGACCCTGCAGGATAAATCACTGGGCAAAACCAGTGTGGTGCGAACAAGTCAGATCCTCAAGCGCAGATGGGACTTTACTCCTCTTTGCACCTTTCCTTTGTTCTTTGCGTATTGTAACTACTTTATGAAATGTCCTATTCGAGTAAAGCAGCTCAGCATCTCTTAACTTCACTGGGGTTACTCAGACACTTAAAACTAGGAACATATTTAAGTGCTTCATTGGACTGGAGCCTAATTACACTTTTATAGCTTCTGTTTAAATTAAAGGCCAGCTAGAGGTGAACAGCACAGTATTCAACAACTTCATGCATTCAGAAGTTACATGCTAACAACAGTTTCTTACCTCCTAATGATTTGGGGCGCTTTGGAAAACTCTTGCATTTTAATTTAATTCTGGTTACATTTAGAAATAAAAACATTTCCTAAAACTCCAGCCACATTTACTGTCTAGCACAGAGCTAGCATCTAGGGCACACACTTCATCGCAGCAAAACACTTCAACGTATGGGGGATTTTTACATTTTTGAGCTCTTACCCTAACTCAGAAAAACAGCTCAACATATGTTTTCTCTTCACTCAGGCTGACAGAAATCCGGCACACATCCTAGACCAGGCAAGGTGCTTCAGTGTGACTGTGAATGTGAGCAAGCCAAGGACACACGCCAGTCTTTTCCAGCCTCTGAGAACCTACAGCCATCCTAACACTTCAACACTCACACACTGCTCCTGCCCAATCTGCCTGCCGAGAACCTGTTTCCTTTTTCACTCTATGTTGTCTGGTGTTTTTTCCTACTTGCTCATAGACCATAGGCATTTTGAAGTCACATCTTCAGTGTTTGCAGATTGAAATGAATTTGCCATCAGAAACAAACCTAGGAGGGAGTGCTCTGCACTGGGGAAACAGGTTATTCCCATTAACTGTCTGGCCAGCCTGTGCTCATGACCATGCCCTTCTTCATCCCTCATTTACTGACAGACACATTCAACCTGTTCCATCCAATTTGCTCAGACCTGCACTTAGAGAAACTTTCCTCCCACTGCTTCCAGAGATTCCCAGGCAAAGGAGCTGAGTGCTCCTCTTTGAGCAAACAGAACACAAATTCCCCATCTCCCAGGTACGCCAAGGCAATAAGCCAATGAACTAGCTGTAGGTCATGCATTTGTTTTCAGGCAGCGTAGAAAAAACAGGAGCAAAGCTTCAATGTCATTTTTATCTTCAATATCATTTTTTATCTCCCTCTGGGAGAACTGTGTCCTAATGAAACATCCACGGAGGGGATGAAAGCTTACTCCAGTTGCTGAATGAGACAGCTGTTCACTTTATGGACGGAAATAACTCAGATTTATGCCCTTCCTCTGGAAGTTTAGGGGTACAGCCTAAGTTAGCAACAACACCCTGGGGTATTTTAGTGAACTGTTTTAATTATTATTGCTGCTATTAATATTCTACCATTAGTCAAGTCTGAAGTACAGTCTCTGCCAGAGAGGTGTGTTTCATGCTACCCTGGAGGCTAGCCCAGTGCTAGGTCATTTTGAAGACAAAATACATAAATGCGGACTAACAGAAGTCTGGGAACGTAGAATAAATAATATATTCATCCCTTGGAGCAAATAAGAAAATAAACTAATTAAGGAACTGTTTGACAACCTGAAGGCATCTCACAGGTAAAATGCAGCTCTGGAGGGCTTCATGTCTAGAAACTGAGAAACAGGGAGCTTTGTGCATAAGCCATGCACAGAGACAAAACCTCCTGTGATTTAAGGCTGCCTAATGCCTCACTGATAAATCCTGTCACACCACCACCCCAAAATTGTGGGTGCACTTCACAGACCAACGGGATTTGGATTTTGCCTCATGTCTGCATGACAACTGTATTCATTTTCTCTGTCAAATGCAATCACAGAAGGACAGATGTGTATATGCACTGGGTAGCCAGCTCTGCTGTTCTCCACTGAATGGCATCTTGTCATTGCTCGAGTGAACCCTACACAATATATAAGCTACATCATACTTGCCTACATAATTTCCCCAGGGAGCCTGCCTTTCCAACACCTGAGCTAGTTAAATGCTCCATCACAGTTCTGTGAAAAATGAAGTATTCCAGTTGTCTTCCCAGTGCTCCAAAGACCATTCCTCTCAATGCACAGAACCATCAAGAACCACAGACATCAGAAATCTGATTTTACACTACATTTTACACCCAGACCTCCTCCTGCTATATGCAGAGAATGGAGTTTTCACCACCTTGGAGTTCTGAGGCTCAGGAACACATACTGCACGATGCCTGCGTCACAAGGGTTATTTAACTGTGCCTGGACAGCCAAGAAATAGACAACAGCGATCAGCCTCATGCTGGCTTTACAAAGGAGGGAACAAGACACAGGCCTGGAGCTCCTGCTCCTCAGGGCTTGCACCATATTTCAAAGGAAGGCTTCAAGTGGGAACATTCATCTGCTGCAGGATGTCTTGTGGCCAAAAGGATGCAGGCCAAAACTGCTCAATGATTTCTTAAGACAGTCAGTTGGTTTGGCAGAAACTTAGGGAAAAGACTACATGGAAAGCAACTGTCCCTGGACCTCCTTTGGAGCTGCAGCCAGCAAGGTGACCTGGTTTGACTATGGGCTGGTTTTGAGACCACAGCGGAAGGTTTAGGAGCTATACAACAGAAACCAAGAGCTTTTCAGAGAGCTGGAGAAACAGAAAATAGAGGCCCCATACTTCAACATCAGGAAACCATCAAACAACTTAACTGACAGGTGCTGCTTCAGAGAAACAAAACCTTGGAAAGCATCTAGATCAAGCTAGATCCTCCAAGACAGAGAGCTTACATTTGCTAGCCTGTAGCTCTCAGGTGCTTCTGGCTCTGGCCAGTTTTAAGAGTCTCTCACTTTTATTAGCACTAAATTCACTCAAACCAGGAGATATGGGCAAAACAAGCAGGAACTGACACTATGAAAATGAAACACTGCATCAAGTTGGAGTTCACAATTCAGACAGAAGAGTAAATTGTCTGACATCTTGGCCTGTTCATGTTTTTATCACAGAGACACAAACAACAACAACAAAACCTCAATGTTATTTGACCTGAAACCTTGATTTTCTTAGACTACGAAACCTATCTAAATAAAACAGGAACCAAATCTAGCTAATTTATAGGCATTTGGAGAAAACAGGTATCTTGCAGTGTCAGCAGAACTAAATTTGCATGCACATTTGAAGAAAGAAAAGGGGAACATCCCTTCAAACTGCTAGAATTCCTTCAAAGCCATAAGAAGGATGTCAAGTGTAGTGTAACAGAAAGACTTGTAAGGAAACATAAAGGAAAAAGAAATATTGCCCTGCATTCATTGCCTGACTTGTTCTGTTACTTCTTTTTATCCTGTAAATGCAGTATCATGGAGTGTGACATAACATGACAGCTCAGGAATGTACAGGAATACCCTTTTCTCTCTGGACGTGATAGCAGGCAACAAACAGCCACAGGCCCAGGGGAGGGAAGCGAACAAAACTGAAATGCCAACACAGAGCTGCAGACAGCTGTTAAGTCATGGCTGCACCTCAGCAGTGCTTCTGCATTACAGAGCCATATTTCCCTCTGAAAGGACAGCATGCACCATGCGAAGGCAGCACCCCACCACTGCTCTTCTTACGGAGCGAATACTCCTGCTATGAAAATATTGTGGCTCTCTAGAAAACTGCTGCAGTCTCTAAAGCAATTGTGCTGAAGGCACCTGTAAATGTGCAGGTCACAGGAGACACATTTATCTTATGATGTGTAAGAGAAATGGAGGGATGCAAACCAGCTTTTTGATCACCTTTAATTTTCCCTCCCAGCTGAAAACTGTGCTGCATCCACAGTTTTGCCTCCACAGCTGCAGGCTAGGGACCTTACCCAGGCTGCCCATGCTGGCAGGTCATTCTTCAACATGGACTGCTAATACAGAAATTTCCTCTTGTTTCTGTAAGCCTTGGAACACTTAACAGTTTGGATTGGATTCACTTGAAATCCCATTTAAGCTGTCTGTCCTAGGCTCCCAAGGGAGATACCTCCAGAGGACATCACACATTATACACATCATATGCAATACTACCAAGTCGTCTTCTTCTCCATTGACTATACAGGCAGCCAAGTCAATCACCCTAAATTAGATGTCTCATTTTTAGTCACTGTTCTGCAATCCACCCTAGGTAAACTATTCATGTATTCAAGAGTACGTTCTGGTGCAGACAAATTGCAGGGAATGGCTTCCAGTCTCACTGCATTTAAACACAACATTGCAATCAGTTATTTTTCATGCTCCCTAGTTAATCAAATTCAGCCTTCACTAAATCTACATTTATTAGTGCTGACAGTCATGCAGAACTTGTCTTCAACAATTAATATACACAAAGACACTGCAAAAATGTAACAGGGAAAATCACTGCATTTGAACATAAGGTGGATTTTTGGAAAAGGTTGCTCATTTTCATGATTCTTTTTAATTTAACCTTGCTGCTCCTCCTTTCCCTATCCCACGGGCCAGTGTTAATAACCAAGGTCTATGTTATACACTTTGTGCTATAATTAAAGTCACTACTTAATTAGAAAGCCTAACACTAACCAAAAGGGAATCAATAATCTATCTAATGGGAATTCAGAAAACTTGAATTCAGTATCAGAAATAACTGAGCTATTGCCACGCATCCGGCACTGCCACTACGGACACAGCACGGAGTCCAGCTCATGGGGACTCTCTGCTTAGGAGCCATGTCCTCCAAACACCTCTGGTACTGTGTACCCAAACCCTCTGGGGTGACCAACCCCTATGCAGAACAAAGCAGAAAGCAGAGATCTCGTGGTCCTACCACCCGGTCATGCGCTAAGGCAGCTGGCCAAGCAAAATCAGCCTGAAAAACCTGCTGATAATGGCCTCAAAGTCATTGGAAAGTTTCTCAAGAATGTTTCAGCATTACTGGGAATCACAGTCACAATGTTAACCTGTTCCTCCGTCAGTCCCCTCACTGGGGCAATTTCATGTTGCATAACTCATTAAATATTAAAAGACCTGATGGTGACCTGGAGTTCTGGAGACAAAGGCTTGAGCCCGCATTCCAATTAATACATTGGTATCTCTGCAAAGCAAGCAGAGCTCCAGCAGATGTTGGGAGAAGACCTCCAGTATCTCTATACACAAGGTCAAGTCACGACTACAGGTCTCACGGTGACAACGTCAGAGGTACTGGGGTGCTCAGTGCAGGGGCTGGCTGCCAGTGCCAGGGAAGAGAGACTCCCTGTTGTGATTCACAGGGAGTCTCTCTTCCCAGCCAAAGGGTAGGTGATTTTTCCCCTCCCTCGAGGGCTTTACACGGTTCCAGTCTGAGCCCTTTACTGCGAACAGAAAACACTTCCCAACATGCAGTGATAAGCCTTTGGCATACACAGGGATACACAAATAAGCACAGCTGGCCCAGAGGCAGCAGTAGGAGCAAATGTAGGTTGCCAGCTGATACCCCAAATGAACTGAGTCAGGACTACAACACTAAACACTGCAGTAGCTGTTCAGAGCCTGGCTTTCCACACAGGAAGCAGCACAAGGGATTTACTCAGACCACACCAGTTCCTTCTGCTCCTGGGCAAGATGAAAAGTCAGCTCAGACGTGGGTACATCTGAAGCTGTGTCACCAGTTGTGCACACAGATAACACTGTGTGCAAAGGGGCCTGTGCTATTTGTAGGGGATTCACAGCCCGAGGAAAATGTCTAGCCTGTGTAACTTGGCAAAGCTGACTGAGATATATCTAGAGTCCCAGAGCACGTGTACACACATGTCCCCGCCGCACTGTTCAAAATCCACATCTGGCCATTGATTTGGGATCTAATTAAAACACTTGAGTTAGTTTCAACTCTTACTTGATTTTTCTCCAATAAACCATCCAATCTGTTGCCCAGAGGTAATGCCGTCTGCCTCGTTTCCTGTTTTCCCTTTCCTCTGCTTCAACTTACATCATATGTGCAACCAGAATGGCCAAAATGGGTTCGTCACAATTTAGCATGGGTTTTTTATTCTAGATTTATTGAGAGTGGGTGCAAAAACGTAAGTCAAAAAGTTTCCTCTTGAAAAATAAGCCTAAGTGAATCCAAAACATTGTGCCTGCACTGTCATTGTGAAACACTGTCAAAAGGGAATGCTTCATTTTGACTGATGTTTCCCTTTACTGTGACCTGACTACCAATCTGAAAGTACCGGTAGAATCTTATGATAGAGAATCATTATCTTAAAACAGGAAAGTGCATGTTCCATTGCTCTAAACGTTTAAATAATCATTTTACAGCAGACGTTTCAGCCTAACACAAAACATTTTTAGGCGGGTTCATTTCAGTTGTCATTTTCTGCTCATCAGAAATACTGATTCCTGAAAACCGCTGGCTCTGCTCCAGTTCAAACACTCCTCGCAAAGGGGCCCATTACGTCGCACTCTGCTTACCCTGAGAGGAATCCTCAGGGTCTGTTTTAATTTGGAGATTCTTGTGTCATTTTTCTAAGCAGTGCAAACACCCGGTGCCCCCAGAGGATCTGAAAAGTGGGTCACAAGGCAGAGCAAGCCGCAGAGGTAGAGAAAATCAAATAACACCAGGTCTATGCTTCTCCAATCCACTGATCCAAAAGCTGATGCTCTTTGAAAGCCATCTGCCTTCCTGCCCTGCTCCTGCAGGGACATCCAACACAGATGGGCAGAGGAGCTGCCCGCTCCAACAGCTTCGAGCAGGGGTCGTTGTACCAGACCGCTATCCTCCTCTCACAACACAGAGCTTGCAGACACACATTATTTGGCTCGAGAGTGCTGCTGACTGATGGCTTGAGTATCACAGCGAGTTCAGAGTTCCACTGCCAAAAGAAAGGGTTAAAATCGAAGGGGAGCATCCTGTGTTCTCAAAAGGCAGGAGCTCACCGGTCACTGAAGGACAATCTCTTACAGAAGGGCTGTTCTCTAGCTACCGGCCCCATACTAGCTACTGTTATTAAATCCTTGAATGAGCAAATCAGAGGTTATTTACCAAGTCTGCCCTCTTGATAGCACTATTTGATCAATTCCAGAATCCTTTTTGATAGGTAATTAAAAAAAGCTTTTCCTTAGGTATAGACTGGAGTGAACCATTAATACACTTCAGAGCCCTAGACATGCAATTCCTTCGCTATTGTGAAATGCCTATAGCAAGCAACAAAAATGCTCAGCTCTACAGAAGAACTGAATAAATGAAAGTAATTTCCTTGAGACCTAGACTTCTCTGCCTTTTATGGCTAAAGACTTGAGTTGCCTCGGCATTAATAAGTTTGTTCTTTAGGACTGAATTTTCTCAATACAAACATCCATGACCATAACACAAAGAAATACCTTCTTTGGCTGATAGAGCCAGCAGCCTGAATCCATATATTAGCGTTATTGTTACCACTGAAGTGGCACAATGCACTTGGCATCAAGTTGCACAAAAAAAGATCAGTTAAATTACAGATCCTCACCAAGAGGCGACAATTTCTTGTAAAAGCCAATTTAGCCATTATGGAAGCTCTGGGATCATATTAACTTTTCTCAAAAGTATGCATAATGCATCACAGCAAGTGCTTTCGACAAGTGCATGAGTGCCTATGTGTGGACGTGTCCCGCATGTAAAGAAACTCCAGAAGTTATTTAAGTTGCAAAGTCAAGCGATGGAAAGTTAGAAAATGCCACATTTTACCGCTGTTCCCTTGCAATCCGGCCTGTGCACCAGAACAAACAGGGGAATTGATGTTATTCTGTGAGACGATGCTCATGTTTGAAAGCATCTGGTTAGCTGACACTTCCCAACTTTCCAGGTTACTGCACTGTAAAGCAAACAGCTTTTGAGAGTTTGGGGCCTTCCCCCCATCTCTGGATGAAATTCACAAAGGTTTTGACTTCTTCCTGCATTCTTCATCTTTGGTAAAGTCAAAATGTACTGGCATACAGGGCTGCATCACCTCCGTCTCCAGGCGTCACTGGGAAGGATGGAGCCTGATCCTCTGTTACTGGAGCACAAAGATACTTTCTGCTACAGCTGGCAACAGTGAAGGTTGCTATTCCCCCAAAAGCTGCTGCCAGTCCTGAAGCCTACTGGAGCAATGCAGCCTGTCCCAGTTAAACCTGTTCTCTTTCCCTACTCTCAGTACCCCTAACAAATTAAGCCACCTGAAGACAAAAGACTACGCAGGGCTGTAGGTGGCTGACAATGGGCACTTCTTTTTGAAAGTACGGGGTCTTTATCAAAATCTCACCTGTTTTGCTCCACATCTATATTTAATTATTCAGTTAAACACTCGCCCTTTGACATATTGGTAAGAGAGGCCTGGACACAGCCCAGCAGATTTGACAGCATTCCCATGGGCAGGATTCAAGGCTCTTCTGCATCTACACATACTGGTAGGGATAACTGATACAAACAGATGCGCTTATGCTTTCCTGTACATATATATAAGGGGGATTGGCCACCACTGGATTTATCTCCACTAAGTACTCAGGTTTATGTGATCACAACACACTCATTTTGAATATGGAAGAACATAAATGGAAATTAAACCAGTAATATTTCACCATTAAATAACACTTTTCCCAGAGAATCACAAAATAAGCTCTAGCTTAGCCAAGTGCTTCCACATATAAAATAACCTGTTCCTTACAAGAGAAGGGTCTTCCCTTCCATTGCACAGAGGAAATAGGGTGTGTGAAGCGAGGGCTAGAAAGTCCTGCTAATACTTTACTGCTGGGAGAAGAGGCCAGGACATTAAACATCCTGAGCTCTCTGCAATCTATTTTCCATAATGGTATGGCCCTTGAAAAACTTCAGATATTGCTATTATTTATGTATCTCTGAAATATATTTTTATGCCTCTGATATTGAGAAGAAAAAGCTGAGACATTTATTACACCATGTTAAGACCAAACTATAATTCTGCAATTATAGTGAGAACTGTAATCACAAGCAAGCTAGTTACTGACATTGCTTCTATTTGGCACACAAACAAAACATGCAAAATATCTGCTGTTGTCTCCTATACTTAGTGATTCCTATGTTAAAGAAAAGCCTTCTGAGTGAAAAGGAATATCTGCACTGTCAGCAGGAGGTAGGAAGGCAGAACACAATGCAACTGTTTAGGAAAAGCACCTTGAGAACAGGACTGCCCACCCAGGTTTGCAGGCTTTACTGCAGTGAAAGGACATGGAGGTGACTTCAATTGAGGAGCCTTCATGGTCACGCTGTCTGACATCTCTTTAATGTAACATATTCTTTTGATTTGCTGCATGGGGATGAAAATACCTCCTGAAAAGCAATTAAACTGCTGATTGTTTACTGAAGCAATGCTACTAGATGGAACAAAAGGCTTGCTCTACCAGAATAAGATACTGAACAACAGGAAAATGGAAGTTCAAAGATAAAATGAACTGAAAGATAATATTTCTGATCAAATGTCTTTGAAAAGAAGACTAAGCCTGGAATATTACAAGTTCCATGCAGACTTGAGCATAAATTCTCTTTATCTCTTTAATTCCTACTGCTGCATGCAGACCTGAATGCTTTAAATGGAAGCCAGAACAGGGGAAAAATACGGTTTAATACTTTGGGAATACTTGGAATACTGTGTACAGTCCTGTGTCCTCAATATAAGAAGGACATGGGGCTGTTGGAGCAAGTCCACAGGAGGACATGAGGATGATCAGGGGACTGGAGCACCTCTCGTATGAAGACAGGCTGAGGAAGTTGGGGCTGTTCAGCCTGGAGAAGAGAAGGCTGCATGGAGACCTCATAGCAGCCTTCCAGTATCTGAAGGGGGCCTATAGGGATGCTGGGGAGGGACTCTTCGTTAGGGACTGTAGTGACAGGACAAGGGGTAATGGGTTAAAACATAAACAGGGGAAGTTCAGATTGGATATAAGGAGGAAATTCTTTCCTGTTAGGGTGGTGAGGCACTGGAATGGGTTGCCCAGGGAAGCTGTGAATGCTCCATCCCTGGCAGTGCTCAAGGCCAGGTTGCAAAGAGCCTTGGGTGACATGGATGTCCCTGCCCATGGCAGGGGGGTTGGAACTGGATGATCTTAAGGTCCTTTCCAACCCTAACAATTCTATGATTCTGTGAATGCAAATCCAGGTAAATGTTTTTATTTACAGACTGGCCATGGAGTTAGACATTAATTCTAACTTCTTAATTTAAAAATGAAAAGTCCTCCCTTTTTAAAAATGAAAAGTTTTGGGAATGGCATGAATGTTAATCACAAGCAGACGGAGAAGGGCTCAGCAATGAGAGCTATTATCAAGAGATGGAGAGATGAGGCCATTGTGCAAGTCAGCATACAAAGTTGGACAAAACAAGTGGATAAAACTCTTCATGTATTAAGAGCTTCCATCTTCTCCAAACTTCCACTCATTTTTCATGGCAAATTCAGTCTGAAGGGTAAGTATCTAGAGACAAGTGCTTCAATTTCAGCATCTAGACCTAACTAGAACCACTTCAAAAATGTCAAAAACGCCACAAGGAAGGCAGGTCTCCCGGTAACTCAGACAGTTAATCATGCAGCACGGCCATATGAGATTCCCAAAATGAGCACGTCAAAAAGCTTATCCGAATGACTCATCAAAGCTTCCAAGTAACACTGTGAAAGAGCATAATCTGAAGTGAAACATCACTGCACTGCAAATGCTGTCATGCTTCTGACAGCCACTGAGCTCGATCCAAGCTCTGCAACCTTTGCTTTTGTACTTCCTAGTGGAGCGCTCTCATTTATCACCTACTTGACCGCAGCAGCTCATAACAGGCTAGGTCAAACCTCACTGGCTCTCATACGCTGATTTTTAAGGGTCTTTGGACCAGATCTGATGCACAAGTCAAGTATTTGCATAACTACAGACTCCATTTTCCCCAGAATAATTCCATGATGGATTTTTATGATCCATCAAGAGAGATGGAGAGATGAGACCACTGCACAAGCCATGACGTGGTATCAAAGCAGATTTCCTCTCTTTGCCACTTCTTTTATCTAGGTTTTCTTTTGTATAGCAAGTGTCTGAGGAAACAAACGCTGAGTCAGTACTTCTAAGATGACATGAATATGTAACACAGTTAATGAAATTTGTGGTTAAGCTGAACTTTTGTTTCGCTGCATTTCTTTCTCTTTTTGGCAGCTCTAACTGCCTAAAATCCTAATTCAATTGCAGTCTGCAGCTGTTTTGCTTGGCTAAACTTTTCTTGCCACTTAATAAGATACTTTTTTATTTAACTTTCAGTTCTGCCTAGGAGCCCCAGAGGGTCTTTTAAAACAGAAGATTATTATTAGAAATTAATTAAGTATTCTTTCCAATTCTGCCTCCTGAGAGCAACTAGGCATTGCTGCTGATCTCCTCTGCATTAAGACATTACTGATTGTCATTCATAGGATGACAGCGTGCATGTCTCATCTGGAAGATACATAACTCCATAACTATGAAAGATTTGAAAGGCATTCAATACAAAATATAATAAATCAGCACAAATAATAAACATATAATTGCAGTGTCAAATGTAGCACAGGGATGGGAAGAATATAACACCGGAATAGAAATAAATATGCATTCCAAAGACAAAAAAAATATCTTATTGCAATCACAGAACCCCGATTGATTACACTCGGTCCTTGCTTCAGCACATTGTAAACCCTGAGTAAACAATTCTAAGAACATCAAATGCAATTAAAGAAAAGGCTGTTGATGTGTTGGGGCTTTTTAAGTGACCAGGATCTACAAAGTGTTTCTTGGCACATGTTACAAGAAGCACAGACCAAGGCTCCCACCTCTGATGGTGGCCTCAAGCTGACACTACCTGGCTTTTTCTAGGTGAACCAAACCAACAAGCACCAGTGCCCTGACGCAGTTTTTCATCTGAGCCTTTGCATATGCATATTAATGTATTACTCACAGAATGAGCACACTTCATGCTTGAGATGGCAGTTGGTCTGTTTAATTTTCACTAAACTCAGGGGTTTATGTATGACTAACTGCTGTCATTCTCTAACCACGAAGGGATGCGAAGAAAAGAATGCCACCAGAACAACCACCAATCACTCTCAATAACAATGTGGAATTCAACTTACTTTTTTGGTCTGTAGTCAGGGATGGACCTGTCCAGTGATATCCTGTCACTGAGTTGGGCATTGTAACCATATTCTTCATACTTAGTTTCTGATTCATGGCTATCATCTCTCAGGGTAGCAGCCATTCCTCCCTGGCCCAAGCCTCCTGGACCTTCAACTAATCCCATGGGTTTTGCCAGACCTGAATGAAAAAGACAAACAAACCCCAAATTATTAATATAAAGGAAATGGATCTAAGCTCTTCTGTGACAACAGAATGTTGTTAGATAAATGAAATCTGAACTCCCATGAAACTCAGCTCTAAAACGCTCATGGCTGTGTGGAAATCATCCTCACCTTTTCAAACCAGAGTCCATAGCAACACATCCTGTAGCATCAGTGCATAATCAGTAATGAACAAACTATAAAGAATCAATTAGAAGCTTTTAGGATTTCTCCTTTTTCCTGTATAAATCCCTGGAAACAGGAATCTTGATTCCATACATTCCAAAATGCCTAATTATTTGTAAGGTAATTAAGATAAAATTGCTTCATAAGAACTGGAGGCCAGGCCCTCTCCCACTACAGACAATTATAGCTCCATTCATTCACTGAATTTCTTCCACATGTAGAGCTGCCAGTTTAACTCCATATTAAATGTCAGTTCTGGAGTAAGTTTTGGAGCTGAGACATCTGCTCTGTGGCTCTAAGAGTACCTGCAGCTCCTGAAAGGTTCAGGTTTGGTTCCCATGCTGGGAATACAGCTGTGCAACAGGTCACCAGCTGCTGCTGGGCTGGAAACATGGGGGAAATCCAATTTCCCTGTGTGAGTCACCAGATGGGTCATTTGGACTCAGCTGCACAATTGCCCTGTCTGTTCCCACAAAGATACGCTAAAACTATTAGGGAGCTGACACCATCTCTCACTTGGGAATTACTCCAGATTTCCTGTGTCCTTCAGATCTCTGACAAATGAAATCTGTGTATTATACAAGATACTCAGCTCAATACAGATTACAGGATCAGAAAGTCTGGACACAGCTGAGCTAAATCGATTAGCCCCACTTGGTTAGTGCTGAGACATTAGCCAGTCAGTGATGCACTTATAGGTTTCATCAGTGGTATATTACCGGTCAACTCAGAAATACATGTAAAACAAAACTAAACTGACATTAAAAATGCCCACATGATCACATCACCAAGAACCTCTTCCACAGCAACAGGCATTTAACTTGGTGCTGAATTCTCATAAATAAGCTCCTTAAATATCCTGTGTTTAATGTCAAAGCTTTCCTTTCCAAAAGGCTCACTATCAACAAGTCATTATAAGCGAAAAAGAGATTTATAACAGCCTTGGGAATACCATACAGACATGTGCAAATAGCCTCCAAATCATCCCCAGTGCAGAGAGCAATACAATTAGAGTTTGACCTACTCAACATTTTGCTAATTAGAATTTTTTCAGGAGGAAGATGTCATTATTTCAACGAAACAATTAAAGAGATGGACAAAAAACTGTCAACGTTTGCTCGCAGCAAACATGTAAGGCAGTACGAAGGTGGGACTGGCTTCTCCGAGTCACAGTAAGGACAGTTCAGTCCCTCATGAAGGAATGCGTCTTGCACCTCATTGCTAACATTGTCCCCTCACTTGTTACAGCTTCATCATCATCTCTGCCTAATCACAGGATAGAACAGACAGCTGTTCATTAGTGGTCTGAAAGAGTAAAATCAGCATTTTCCGCTGTAGTGCTTATGAGAAAACCCTTTGCTAAGGTTAAGGGCAACGCTACAAATGGTCTGAACATAAAAAGAAGGAGTACCTGCAGCACCTGGGAATCTTGATACTGAATTTCAGACATTGCCTAAAAAATACGTACCTCACACTCCAATCAGTGATTCCAAGTCAGGACAGACCTTGTTTGTGTTTGTGTCTTTGATGTCTTCTTCATGCTCCTCATCATCATGCACTGAAATGCTCAAGTGCCTCAGAGTGAATCACGAGTCTTAGCAGGAAGGGGGAGAGCAGAAGAAATAAAAAAGAACACCCTACAGAAAAACATTCTTGGCGTGGCCAAGCTTTTGAAAAATTCAGACAGCTCCAAGCATTCAAGCATAGCAAGCTGTTGCAAAGAAGGGAAGAGAGGCTCATGCAGCCATGTCCTCATTACAGGTGTCTGTGGGAGGTGAACTCTAGGTCTCACTAGCAAGGGAGATTGAACAGAGGCATGTGGCCCCCAGGCCACACACCCATGAAGGGAAAGCAGGAAGACAAAGTTTCAAAACAGCATCTCCTTTCAAGGCTATTGTATTACCGGGACACAGAGAGAAAAGACCAAAGCACTGAGCTACTGGGATTGATGCTGATGCTTAATCAATAATGAATGTCTTCAAAGCACTAAGTGAAACAAAACACTAGGAAGAAGGAAAGGTGTGCTCAAGGCAAGGGAACGTGGTGTCAGTAAGCAGCTCTCTTCTTCAGGCAGTCGCACTGCCAACCTAGGATCTTCAGTCTTTGATGGCTTATCCCCCAACATTCAGTAATGCAAAACAGAGCCCTCCAGCTGCTTAATGACTACTCTTCCTCCTGGGCCAGCTGTGTTTTCTTCCTCTCCCAAACACGTTTTCTTTCAGTAAGGTATGCAACTATCCCCCAAGACAAGTAGGAAAGTGCTCATGTCCTGTCTCGAGCTCACTAAGCGCAGAACTTCAATACACATTACGTATTTCTGGAAATATTTTAGGAAGCTTCATTTTGAAGGAAATCGTAACATTTGTCCCTTTTTTTCCAACTGAGGACAAGAGGCTCTTTGGCACTTTGATGAGCTTTAGTAGTTAATGTTACTTCATTTAGAAGAATTAGAACAGAAGGGCCTGACAGTGTTGCCATCCCTGGCCTGACAATGACTCCTTGCTCAAGTAATGAAAGAAATTACATGTCTGAGAATGTAAATCTCTCCCCACCCAAAAAGAGAACCATGGCAGCCTAAGATCCCTGCATGATACAGTCTTAGACACTAATAGCAAGCAGTGAAGCTGCATGCCTCTGCCTTACTTGCCCGGTATACGGCATCTTAGAGGGGGGTTCAGTTTCACAGTGAAGTCAGCAGTTCCCTCAAAAGAAAAAGCACAAACAGGCCTTACTAAAAGGGAGTCAAATTAGGCACTTCAGAATGCAGAAAACTAGACACTTCATAAAGCCTGCGTCCTTGAAAGACTGCAGTGTGGAAACTCATTTGCTGATCATTTGGAATCATCTGGGCTGGGTTCTGATGTTACATCAAAGCAAATCGAAGACAACTTCATTAAAGTTAACTGACCTGCTTTGATGAAAGGGTCTCCAAGATGTGCTGTGCTCATTTGACTTTAAGCAACAACTGAAGTCCAGGAGTTGAAAACTTTATTCTTGATATTATATGCTCTTGCAGTTGATGGAACAAAACACTTGCATATTTATGACACAAGTCACAGGGGAATGAAACTTTCAACCCACAGGAAGCATCAAGCACTTTGCTATTTTTCTCACAGAGAATACAGTATTTTTCTTACAGACTATAATTCTCTCTATAATTCTTACAGAATTAGGTAGGCAGCCTTCTAAACCATGCATAATAATTATTTCATATACGGTTTTTCCTAATCTGATATTCTAGCTCTCCATGCTGCTAATATGACCTTGTTTTAGGAAAGAGTCATCATGTGTCTATCTCTCAGAAGATATTGCTGTGAAGTTTTCTCCACATTCATTACCCAAATTTTAGCCTAGTCAGACTGACAGTTACAGCAATGCAGTAACACTGACCAATCTAGAAGAGCAATTAAATAAATTGTATCACATTGCTCCATTCCTCCAGAAAAGCACTAAAATGTCTCTAGGATTTTTTAGGAGTGAAAAATATATTTTATATGTGTATGTGTGCTAAATGCAGCAATTACAGGCAATGTTCTTCAATGCATGCTTGGTTAGCTAGACACAGTATAACTACGTCTCGTAATTATGTTACCCTCTCTTGGATAACATTTCCATAGCATTTGTCATCTCAAAGGATTACCTGTTGCTGCAGCAAATGTTTCTTCATCAAAGGACTTTGCTCCATGATGACCCAAGTCAAAGTTACAACTTGCTAACCCCCAAATCCACAGTAATCTGCACTGGTTAGACTTTCGTGAAGCAAAGAGAAAAGGGGTGCCAGTTCAGCAGCATCTTCTCATGAAAAGGTTGGTCTTCAGAGATAGGATCAGAAGGCAGGCAATGGGCTACAGTGTCCCCTCAGGTCTGGCTGAAGCAGAAGCTGCTGGTGAACAAGATGCACCTTCTAGTACATCCTCCAGGCCCTCATCTGAGAGATGCCCAGCAATCTGGGGACCAGAATCATTTCATCAGGGGCCTTCCAGCATGCTGGACATAGGGACAACACCTGGGAGAACATGCAGGAGCAGAACACTCTACAGCAGCTCTACAGCAGGATGCATAGAATGGTTGCCAAAGACAGAATTAGCAAAGAGCAAGTTACTTGTGCTCTAGGGCTTGGGTGTTTTCTGCTCAGCAAGAACCCAGCCAGCCTTCAAGGACAGCTCATTTGCATGGGTCTCACCTACTGGAACAAGAGGGAAGTGGATGCATTTCTGGAAATACTGCTGCTTGGCCGAAAGACAATTGCTACTGATTGTATATGCTGGGTGTTTAGGTCCTACGGTGATGGGGAGCACTATAAAACCTACAAAAGACAAATGGAGAAGAGCTTCTAGTTCAACACCCATCATATACCAGGGGTTTAACCAAGGCGGATCAGATGAGAGCACTTTTCTGCTTTCTCCTTCCTCTAAACCTTACTGCAGGCTTCCAGATCCTCCTCTTATCTCTGATATAGCTCTACCTAGCACCCATTTCACCATTTTTCCATGTGAAGCCATTGTAGGCAGGGTACAGCGGCACTGCTGACAGTGCAACCCTGCGGCTCATGTCAAAGCGAAGGATTGAAATCATGCTGCCAGCTCTGAAATGGTGATGGGCAGAGAGGGACCAGTGGCTATGCCCAGCAAGCTGCTATTTTTACAGCTGTCTTTTCTATCAATTTTTAGACTAAAAAGATCTGCAGCCCATAAGCTGGGATTGGTCATACCCAGTTCACCGCTGCAGATGACAAGGGGGTCACAAATAATTATTGTCTGTCATTCATTTCAAATTCACTGCTCTCACTGCAGAGATTTCTGTGGAAGACAGAAATTGCTGGGAGAATGGAGAGCAGAATGAACTGGCCTTAGTTTCTTAACCAGATTAATTACTCTGCAGGATGCATAATTTTCTAGGAAGAAAAAAGACCTCCTATTTTTCACCATAAACCCTGTCACAATGGGAAAATTGCTGAACAGATTTATGTGAGAAACGATGGCAAAAGCAAGATCAAACTACATCTGCGATGATTTTACTGTCCTTTTTCCTTTTCATTTGCAGCCCAATTACAGGCAGATGTAAGTCAGGTTCAGCCGAGGTTCTCAGATGCAGTTAACCTTCTGACAACTCTAAATAAAAATAAGCAATTGAAAATAATTATACAGCCACGTTCACAACAGCACAGGTCTGTTCTTAGCCTTTTTGTGACCCTCCTGCCGTGTCTGGCAAGATCACTTCCCCTTCAGCAGCTGCAGCTCTGCTCCCACACCTCATCCCTCGTTCATCAGCAGGGATGCTGGGCACCATCACAGCGCCAGTTCCATCCCGAGGGCCGCGAGGTGCCATCAGCGCTGACAGAGCTGCTGCAAACCCTCTGCAATGGCCCCGCTGACCTGTCAAAGGCTTAGGTTGAGAAAGGCTCCAAAGCCAAACTTCTAAGCTTTATCTACACTTAAACCATTTGCACTCCTGAATAACACCACAGAAGGGTTCCGATTCTTAGCACCTTAAAAGGAGGAAATAAAACATTACCTTCTAAAAAACCCTGGCACAGTCACCCAGCAGTTTTACTTGTGACTCCTGAAACGCTTCTTTTAAACGAGAGACATAAAACTCACCAGCAAAACAGTCATTTCCTTCCTTTTCCAGTTCTGATTTCTCAGCTGAAAACATCTCTTGCATACCTTGTAAGGCAATAAAAATCTTCAGATCCTAGTTTAACCAAGGGGAAAAAAATTCAGGGATAACAGCAGCTCTACACAGACTGATACAGGTGTCTTTTAGCATTTCCAGTTACATCTTCTGAAAGAAAATAAAAAGGTTCATAGACTCCAGGGTATGTAACAGAGCTAAAACAAGTCTCGGCTTTTGATTTTTTTCTTTAAGCTGCTTCTATATAAAATCACAGAATGGTTTCGATTGGAAGGGACCTTAAAGAGCATCTATTTCCAACCCCCTGCCACAGGCAGGGACTTACAAAATGGTTGTGTTTGATTTTTTTTCCCCTGTCTACGTGTTTAATGAACATTCAATCTCCACTCTATTTTTGACAACACAGAACAAAGGACAGTGCTTCAACCACCTTCTCTGAAATCTAGTTTGGTTACAGATAAAACCCTTTGGAAACAGGTATTCAGTTTGTTGCACCTAATGAATCAGTCCTAATGCTTCCATCTTGCATTACTGCATTGTGCTAATTCTGTAACTTGTTCTTTTGCAACTAGAAGCTTCAAGTGAAGGCACAGCCTCTCTGACTGGCATCTCTGTAGGCATGGAGTTAAAAACTGGTCTTCATCCTTCAGGAGCTAACAGTACATGTTAGAGCGAAGCGGATGCACAAGAAAAGCAGCTGGTTGGAGGAGGAGGAAAGAGCAGTATGAGCGAGCTGTTCAACACTATCAAAAGGTCTCAGCTCACCAGTTGCCTTACTGTTTATAGCTCCCTTTTAGTGATCCCTAAAAATAACTAAGAGGAACAAGTTTTCCAAGCTAACATGTTTACTTCAGAGAAAGGCTCAGTCACATAAAGGTTGCCTTGCTTCTCATACGCACCCAGGGACGCTCTGACGGGCTGCTCAGTGCAGTACGGTGCCCAGTCTGTGCGTCAGAGGAGGCATCAGGGGGAGGCCCAGCAAGCCCCTGTGGGGCACTGTAACTGCAGCAGAGAGAAAAGGTGCCAGGACCTTTGCTGCACCCCACCAGGCAGATGGTTTCACAAAGAAGGGACACACAGAGGCTAAAAAATGGCAGCAGTAACTACTTTTACAAAATGCTTTCACATCTCCACATAAAAACCACCCAGGTTACTTACTACGTTCCAAAAGAAGCAGATCTGGGGCTTGAGGTTCAGTACCAGAAAAAGATGGCCTTCTTAGCAATAAACAAAATCCTTCTACCTTGGACACTTTAGCTGTTGAGATGCTCCAGGACAATGCTGCAACAGTCACTGAATTACTGCAGTGCCTCCCGAACACCACTGAGCTTGGCTCAAAACCTTGAAGTTGGAAGGAATCATTCCCCGCACTTGTGGGCAGAAATGATCTGCTGAATGGTTAAGGAACTCTACAGGACTGCACAAGATATGGTGCTGGACTCAGAAATCAAAACCAGCGACAGCCTCAGTTCTTGTCCTGTTGTGGTTGATGTGTGAACGATAAAGTAGCCCCCCTCAGTTTCTAACACAAAAGCTGAAACATCTTTTGTTCAGTGACTCCCTGTGCTGCCAGCAGGAGCCCATGTAGCATCACATAGCATCACATGTAGAACAGAATTTCTCTCTTCTCCATCCTATGATCCTACCCTGAATCTGCCAAAATGCTGAGCAAGTTTCACAGCTTGTACTTCCTTTCCCCCCCCTCTCCCATGCTGTAGCCTTCACTTTTGCCAAAGCATCCCATGCAAAGATCTACCAAACCAGGTATCTGCCTTTCCTTGACTCCCATAAATATTGCACAAGCTATGGTTAGGGAAGACATGACCACAGCTGGAGTGGCTCTCTGAGATCACTGCCTTGGATACTGTAAGACAAATGTTTTGTCCTATAGGCACAGATCTGCTGAATGCATTAGCAGCTCAGTGCACTAAAACTGAACCTGGAAAAGTAAAAGCATTTTATAGTTATAAGTGCCAGGATCAACGATATCCAGAAAAATAAACTTACTGGAAACTACTTCACTATTTGACACTATTTCAGTTAACTCTGCAAACAGCAGTATCCAGCACAAGGAGTCAGTAGTGTCTGGCTCATGATCCAATCTAAATGTTAAACAGAGCCTAGCCCTTGATTTCTGCATATCCCAACTCTCCATATCCCAAATCGGTCTCTCCCACCACAACCCTGCAGTAAGCCTACATAATGTATAAGACTTGCTGCCCAGAGAACAGCTCTGAATTTTGTCTGTATCACAGGTGCTTACTTTCTGAACTAGAAGGAATGCCGTATGTGGATGAGATTTAGTTATAAATACAGAAACATTCACCAAATCGCACTCTACAGGGACACAGCCTCCAACTCTCTGCAAAGAGGAAAGCAACAAACAAAACCCCATCCAATCTAAACGACTCCAGCACTTCAATTTATCTAAAATCCAAAATGCAGTCCTATTTTTTATAGTTGTAATCAAGTTTGCTGCATCCTTGCTTAAAGATTTATGTTCCCTAGAATTCAGTATCAGCCCCGAGTATCTCTGAAGATGTACCAGGGAGAAGACAAACAGTACCCTGAGGCTGATGGTTTGAAAAAGTTAAAAAGTACAATAACTTGTAAAGCTGAAGGTCTTAATGTTCAAGCTTTTGACTCTAGAAACTAGGAGGTGCAGTGGTTTTGTACCTTGACCTCATCTCTAGACCATTCTACCTATTCAAGTGGAAGCCTGTGACAGTATTTCTCAACCTTCACCCAGAGATGACTGACAGTCCCCTAAGACACCTATCTGTGAGCAGACACTGTAATGGTGGTGAAGGAATGCAGTGATTTGGCAGCTCTGCCGGTAGGCGGGCTGTCCCTTTGCTGCCCACAGAAGCTAGACAGGCAATTAGTACAAATTACCTGGAAAGAGGACTAATAGCCAACCCCTTATGTGGTTTGCCCTCTGTTTCTTCCTCCTCTTTAAAATATGGACATTTCCTGCTTGCAGAGGGCACCCTGAGGCATAGCCTATGAATATCTGTCAAGTGCCCAAAGTGAGCTAGATGGAAAGAGTCATGAAAATGCTCTGGGCTGTTACCAGCATCTGGGCTGGAAGCTGACCCTTATTTCATCCTACACACTCTGCCCCTACCATATTGATGTATTAATCCTTAAACCCTTTCTGTTAAGCCCTACCAGGACAGGATTTGGCCAGACCTGTTTTTTCCTTGGTGTTTTCATAGTATGTAGTCTAGATTCAGGACACCATTGTAGCAGATGCTACGCAAGCCCAGAAAGACAGCTGCTAGACCAAAGAGCTTGGTATTGATGCTGAAGACAAGAAACTGATGCAAAACGATAATCAGGGAAGAAGACAACAAGACAACATGGCTCAGTGGGAGAGACAGAGGTTGCAGCGCAACAGTGGCCTGTGGATTTCATCCTTGTTATAACAGCAAGAAAACAAGTTACTTCATAGCCCACTGGAGGATCATCTTTTCTACTCCACTGAACAGATTTTATCCCAGTGTGCCCCCCATACACAGATGGCTTCTTGGGAATGAAGAGGATTCCTAAGGAAAGGTAACCTAGGGCCAGGATTTATAGTCCTCTCCAAAATAATGTGATCAATGTTTTCCTTCTGTAGAAAAGCTTGTGATAAAAGCTCCCTACTCATTTAGATTATTTTGAGATGATGAAAGATGGCAGTTCTGATATATGTAAGGCAAATTTCCCACCGAGAAGGTTCAGCTCAACTCCTTTTACGTCTACAGAGAGAAGATGACCATGGAGATCTCTGCTAAAGCTGCTCCATGCCAAATGCAAGATTCCTGATGTATGACTTAAAACTTTGAGGAAGAGGAAAGGACTGTGTGAGGAAATGCAAAGAAAACTGTGTAATGGAGGGCCAGATGCAGGAGACAGGTGTAGCAGGAAAAACTGTTAGCTCATCTTGGCACATTGTGGAGGAGGACCAAGTCCATCAGTGCATACAACAGGTCTGCTGGGGGAAAAAAGGAACGCATGCCCTTGCAAAGCCACCTTCTCTCCCTGACCCGCTGCTCAAATGTGCAGAGCACAGACCACTGCCGGCTGCACCAGCCCCTTTACAGGCCCCATTCCTTGTTCATTGGCTTCGCAGAAACAGAAGCATTGTGTAGGCTACTCCCTCTCCAGACACAAAATTCGTTAGTGCTTTTTAATTGGAAGAAATACTGCATTTTTATGTACAGATATCTAATATCAAAAGTAATTGCTTTTATAGAATACTCATTTGGAACTGGTTTCCCCTTGAGATGAGGAAATATATTCTAATTACAACAGATAATTCAAGAGGAGCTGAACAGATTGACGACTGGAAGGGCCAAGAAATAGGAGCTACACAGACCACTGGAGATGAAGATAAAAGATCCTTTGTGAGGCAGGACACTGAGCCCAAGCCTACAAACAGTAAGAGAGATGCCAGAGTTTTGTCAGAGGCTTGATAGAAACAAAGATCAAGGAGCCCCACTCTTTAGGGAGAAGCAAGGACATCTATGTGATGTGTTTTTAAACTTAAAATTTTGAGTGACAAAAAGAAAAGCCTACCCCATACGCATAATTGTAAATGATACATATGTGATTCTGATTTTATTTTTCATTTTAATGATCAAAAATATCATTTGCAGAGGAAGATCAGTTTTATTTTCTTAAAATAAATAACAGATGTCAAGATCCTTCTAGAAGTTTCAAAATCCCAGATGACTTGTGGTTTGTGCTGGTGAAACACATAAAAAGGGTTTTTCTTTTGAGGGCACTGGAGGAAAGCCAGAAAACTCCTCAGGTGATGGCATAAATCTGGAGTTGGGAGAGGG
Organism: Pezoporus flaviventris; assembly: GCF_033815535.1. Lineage (NCBI taxonomy): Eukaryota > Metazoa > Chordata > Aves > Psittaciformes > Psittacidae > Pezoporus > Pezoporus flaviventris. Next base: position 8,650,478 of record NW_026892589.1, on the reverse strand, counting down.
GAAGCTGAAATGTTGGTGTTGCAGCCCGCTGATATTAAAAGGAGACAAAATCCAAGTGTCATCAGTTTGGTATCTGGCCCCTGGCAGTTGCCGGTACCCGAGGCTTCAGAGGAAATGAAACACAGATCATAAAGCCCTTGGCCAATTAAACTCTGCACAGTCCCTAGAAGCAAAGTTCCCTTCTGAACCCCACAGGCAGATAACTAAAGCCCCAAAGCTTACTATTAGATTACGCTCATTATGTTAACTCAGATAGGTGGAAACAGGGCTTAAAACCACCCAGCGCCCTTTAAAAGCCCAGCCAGTATTGGATTCAGCAGCCTCCTGCAGCAATGAATTTGCTGGTACTGCCACAGTGTCACTGACTCACATGAAATGGATCACCTGTATCAATATATTAGATTTTCTTTAATTTTTCTGGGGAAACAGAGTGATCATTAAAACAACAACAGAGCCATTCTAGTGATAGGGAAAGGAGCTTTTTGAAAAGCTCCAAGGTGCAAGAACTGAAACTCTGTTTAATTTGATTCAGGAACAGGCTGCTTCAAACCAAGCTAAAGGGTTTTCATAAATGAGGAAAAGATCTTTTGGAAAACAAGGTGTTTGCTTGTGTGGATCAAAGGTAGGGAAGGGAAACAGTGAACTGCTGCAGGAAGAGAATTCTGACCCAAGGGCTGAAGGACACAGCCCAAAGCTGGAAAGATGCGACTGGATGCAACGACATTCCCATGCACCACCAGAGCTGAAGACACTTCTTCAATCATTACAACAGAAACCTTTGGTTTATGCTGCAGTTCTGGATGAAAAATCCCTACTGGCCTGTTCTCAGACCAGCTCAACTGCAGCAGTAAACCCCACAGGACAGGATTAGGTTCCATATAGAAAAATCAACTTTAAACACAAGGAATCTAAAACCACCACACCTATCTAACTTCAGGTCCTATACAGGCTTGTACTACTCTAGACTCTATTCTGCTGATACTAAAGTCTAAACTAACTCAAGGCTGTATGGCACCCCACATTGCCAAGCCTGCCAAAGCACTTCCTTTCAGGCCAGGTTTCAGTCAGGCACCTTGGGACTCTGCTCTGTCTCAGAGAGATTGTGTCCAAGACTAATCAAGACTCTCCTCTCCCCACTCAAAGGTGTTCTGTAGCTCTTGACAAGGGGCAGACAAGCTCATCTCCTGCAGCATCATTTTGTAATCATGCTCCACGTTATTTGCAGATGTTCATACGCCTCCCTGCTCATTTACCTAAACAGCCTGCTATTAAACTAACATAATCACATAGACAGCTTTCCCAATAACAAAGCTGCACACAACACTTGCTTTTGGAATGACTGGAAAGCTCATGGCTGTTCAACCCATTTTACGCAGCAGAGGACAACAGTATTAAACTCAGATGTAGTAACTGCTGGAACTCACAATCACATCATGATTCAAAGCAGGATGTCAATTTTGGTTCACCAAGTCCACCTCTGGCAATGCAACAACAAAGAGAACGTAACACCTACAGACCTGCTGGCTATGGCCACTGTTGTCCCTTCCATGCTCCAAGAGTCCAGTGTCTCTGTTGGCCACAAGAGAATCAAATGATTTGAAGAAGTCCCTAGTTTTGCCAGAGCAGTGCTGTTTCTCTACCTACTGCTTCTCAATCTTATCACCAGGCGTTTCTCCTCGAGAACAGATGGCAGAAGAGATCAGCTGCCATTGAGGACATAAGATCTCAGATACTTCCATCGGCTCATTTTAAGGGCCCACACCTGAAAAACTTGGATATTGGTTTTGACAGGAGACAGAAAGTGACTCAATTCCTCTGTTCTTCTTTCAGTGTGATACTGTAGTCTTTTTAAAGCTGGCATACTTTACTTTTGCATCATTACACGGCAACACTGATGGCTGGCTTCAAAATACACTAATTCCTGTCAGATTGTCTATTTTACATCTGTAGATACATGTTATTTTTCTTGAACTGTGTTTGTGTGCATCTTTTTCAGGCACATCTTTGACACCTCTCGGCAAGTTTGGCTTGGAAATTTGATTTGAGATAGAACTTACATCTCTGCTTTTCCATTGCCTTCTTCCCTTGTCTTTATCTTCATATCTCATGTCAACATGCACTACAGCTATGCCTTGCCTGTCAATGCCAGGCTGCAGTGCCTCCTTCCACTAACCTCTTATTATATGTATGATTTAATTTTCTACCAGCAAGACAAGTCAGTTCAAAACCAAACAAAGAACACGCTTCAAACAGCAAAAACACAGACCAGAATCAAGCTCAGAATCAAAATGCTTATAAATCAACAATTTATGGCAGTTTTGAAGCTATAACAGATAAGGGAAGTTACTATGCTGAGTCCTCCTAATTGGTGAGATAAGTTGGCAGCCACATCTATAGCAGAATCCGTTAGAGGATGTGCCACAAATAAGGTCTGATTCTTGCTCACAGAGAAGTAGAAAGAGTACACATGGTGCTGAGAATAGTAGCTGGTTTTGAAGTTCCTTGCTATTGTTTAATGAAATGCTGAGCCTGGATTTGCTTTTGGCTCTTGAGAGGAAAGTGTTGGCTCTAGAAAAGAAAACCTATTCAGAAATGAAAGACACAATGTTGCATAGATAGCTCATAAAATACAATTAATCAGGGATTTATCAGGGAAAAATAAAAAGAATTAGGTATCATATTCTCCGGAGAAAGTAAATCAAAGGATGAGACAGTTTTGCAAAAGAAAGGAGAAACGAAGATAAACAGCAATTGTCAATAAATTTGAGAAAATAAAGATGTAATGTTAGGGAAAAAATATTGGCACAATGTTTTATTTAAAAGCGGTAATAAAAACATTGCTTGCTTTGATTTCTGCCTGTTCTAGTTTATTGTTGATATAAAGATAAATTGACTCAGACTTCCAGGGGCGGGAAAGCTACGTTTCACTGTTACAGGCACTTTAAACCCCCACGCTGCTATAATACCTGATTCATTATTAACAAGATTGGCTTCATTGCATGTTGGTATTTTTACGAATTGACTGTGACCTATGGGTACTTTAGGCCCTGACAAACTCACTGCAAGACACAGTGACACCGTTTGACAATGGCAGGGTGCATTTGGTAACAACACGTTACTTTGATCCACCTACACAGCCTCTTTAGAGCTATCACATACAGCACATCACATACAAAGATAATGGCCAAGTTTTTGATTGTGGATCAGACTTCTCCAATTTACCTTCCTAATACCACTGACTACCACAGTGCTTAGCTGGTTTCCACCAAGGCAATGTAAAAAGAAATTCAAGTTTTTCCAATTTTTTTTTCAAGCATTCCTTTACTTTATGCAGAAATTAAATAAAAGAATGAATGCTTCTGTCCCCTGCTGCGCCTCAGGTTCGTACTTACGACTACATTATGAGATGCTAAATTATAGAGCAGAGAGAAATGAAGACAGTGATAGAAGGTGTCTTTATACAGGAGAAGAAGATCCTTCAGTGAAGAGACAGGTACAAATCAGAATCTGAATTTCAGAAAACTGAGGTCTGACTTTACAGTTTGGACTCATCACTCCTCAAGGACATAAAGCAGACGTGCAATCCAGTCACACTTAAGCTACAGGTCAGGCTTACGTTTCCTATAATCAGATAGAGCTTTCCAGCACCAAATGGTCTCAGAGGAAGCCCACTGTGCCATGAGAGGTATGTGATGGGATGAGCAGCAGGACATGCTCCATGCTGCCTAGCAAAGAGCAGGATCATTCCTCTGCTCCTCACGTAATTTAATTATGCAGTTACTACTGAAAGGCAATGAGACAAGCTAGTAGGACCTAGAGTCTGCCATTTTGGGGAGCTGAAAATAAAGGAAGCTCTCCTGTAGTACTGTGGTAGTGTCAGGGAAAACTCATGCTGCTCTAGTTATTAATTGAAGTGAGCAGAAAAGCAGGGAAAAGATGCTTGTGTCAACATATTGGCAATTAACGGAGCAAACAGAGGAATCCAATGTGAAGATCTGATCTGGTTCCTTTAAAAGCCAAGAACTTTATTTTCATGTTTGTGCTTAAATGAGTAAAAATTCCATTTGTCACCAATATGATTTTTAGGCTGGTTTGCAGAGAAAGGAAGAGCTTGTGAGATCATGCTGCCTGCACTTGTCTATCAGTTTGCTTCCCTCTCTCATACCCTCCCCTCACCTCTGCTCATTAGACTTTGAGGACTGTGTCTAATTTCAGCCAAGGTTTGGCAGGCAGTCAGAGGTCTCCCAAAATTACATTTCTGCCAATGTCACACAAGTCAAGATCTGGGAAGAAAGTGGCATTAAAATATTCCTACCGAGCAAAGAGGCTCAATGACAGACCAAATACAAGAGACCTGCTGGAGCTACCAGAGACCGCCCAAGAGTTCACCTTTAGGATACCAACCCACAAGAAAGTCAGCTTTTTTGCTTCTGCTGTTCAAGGAACTAAACACTTCTTTTTGGGGTTGGCTGTGGTAATTACTCGAGGTCTATGTCTGAAGGATATCTGACTGTTATTTATATCATTGATTAACAATATCAAAAGGTAAGATGCTACAGAGACTAGTCTGGACTTGGATCAGTTAAAGAGAGGACACAGACAAGGGAAGGAGATGAAAAGAGCAGAGAGATGAGCTGGCACAACTGGAGAGCAAAGGAAAGGCACACCTGGAAATGAAGCCCAAGTCTCCTAAGCCCAGGTCTTGTATTTCAACAGGTTTAAATATCTTCTCTAAACCTGGCACTTAGGCTGCCCCATTTGCCCCCAGTTCCTGTGAGCTTACACATTGATTCTTGTCAGGTCTTAGTGGCAATGATGGGGACAGGATAAGTGATAAAGCAACATGCTTTTTGGTCACAGATTAGGGGATTCCTAATGAAATAATGAATATACCTGCAACCCCATTTAAAACTACTTTACCCATACAGATACCATGTTAAAGAAAATTCACATGGAAACACCTGATTCACTAAATTAGCACTCCTTCTCTTTGGAAGGGAGACACTGAGGTGAGGCACCACAGCAGCAGGACACACCACTCCATGCAACTTGCCTGTTTCCCCTGGCCTTCATTAAAAACTTAATCCTTCTGATCAGTAACACTAGGGGGGCTTTTCCCTCCCTACCTTTGAAAGGATTAGAAATTAAAGCATGATCCCAAATGCGAACGGCATCATCAGCAGTGTATCAAGCAAAACCTTTTTGTTTGGGGTGGTTGTTTTTTTTTTAACAGGGAATTTGTCAGTTGAGTATCTGTCAAAACACTTTCAAAAATAATCAGCCTCTAGTTTCACAACCATATGCTGAGACACTCGTATCTAGCACAGAGAAGCCACAGGCATACACTCATATCAAATATCACCCATCAAACAGATTAGAGGCATGTTCTTTCATTTCAGGGACAAAGCCAAAAGATCATATGATGACTTTTTCTACAGTAAATTCATATCCAGAAATATCCAGTTTAGTTTCCTGACAGCACAGTGTACAGAGCATATCTCAGCCTACCATCGCAGAGAGCATCGCCTAGTCATGTCTAATTGGTGATGACCCTGCACCAGCTGGCCTGTCCTTTGGGCCTGATTCTGATCTTGCTACTACAGTGTAAGCAGGCTGTGTAAAAGACAGTTTTCATCACTTGGAAGTCTGGTCCAGAACAATTATCAATTATCTACATTAACATGAATTGTCAAACTAAACTGCGTTACCAGCTTTACCAGAACAACCCGTTGCACGTTGTGCTGCAATGGGAAACTCCACCTCTCCTTAGGGCTAGAGCACTCCTAGCATGGCTCATGCAGAGACCCTGATCCCAGTTCACCAATCCCATGCTTACTTCTTCAACTATAAGCAACTTTAGTAAGAATAATTCTACAAAGTATTTCACTGTCTCATAGGGATGCTGGGGAGGGACTCTTCATTAGGGACTGTAGTGATAGGACAAGGGGTAACGGGTTAAAACTTAAACAGGGGAAGTTCAGATTGGATATAAGGAGGAAATTCTTTCCTGTTAGGGTGGTGAGGGACTGGAATGGGTTGCCCAGGGAGGTTGTGAATGCTCCATCCCTGGCGGTGTTCAAGGCCAGGTTGGACAGAGCCTTGGGTGATATGGTTTATGTGAGGTGTTCCTGCCCATGGCAGGGGGGTTGGAACTTGATGATCTTAAGGTCCTTTCCAACCCTAACGATTCTATGATTCTTCCACAACCTCTGCTATGTCTCTAAGACAGCAGTTACTTGTGCTCCAGCTTCTTGTCAGTATGACTAAAGGCTGAAAGATGCCTGAACAAGTAGTCTTGTACCATATGCAAAAATCCCTCTGCAATGATCAATGCCTTCTCCAAGGGCTGCACCACTTAGCCAGTGTCCATTGGCATGCTGGGCCGCACCATCCCAGCTTCAAAGTTAGGACATGCCTTTGTTCTCTCATGAATATTTCTCCTCATTCCCACGTATCTTCTGTTCACACTTCTCACTGGCCAAGGGAGACTCAGAAATCTCACTCTGTGAGCTTTTTAATGTGTGACAGAACAAGGGAGGCAAAGAACCCAGTTATTAGGCAGACCCGGTTCAGAATGAATCACAGATGATCTCAATTCCCTGACCTCATCTAAGAGGGCTCCCTGCAGCTTGGCTTCAAGTTTTGTAGGCCTGAAACAGGAACATGACTCTGAGTATGGGAACCACACCAGGCTGCCACTTCCAGAAAACAGAAGGGTTTACATATAACCCCACGGGACACAAGCATCATAAAAGACACTTCCGTTACAAAATAAACTTTCTATTGAATGAAAACACATTGAGCCAGATGGATCTGTTTCGGGAGGAGGATCAGGCTGGCACAGGTCTAAAATCAATTATTGGGTTTGTGTATTCCAAGAGGAGCTGGGAGCAGAGAGTTCGTGCTGGTGCTGACATGTCGAGGTCGGCACCTAAAGGAGTACCCCAGAAAGGATACATCCAGTGAGTTTGCCTAATGTTAAATTGAAAAAAGATGGGAAATTTGCAATTAAAACCTACAGATCTATCTACAAACAAAAGACATTCTTTAAACGTGGAGAGAGCTGCAACTTCCAGCGCATGCAGACCATTAAGAAGTGGGAGAAAAGACTGGTTACCAAGAAGAAATAAACAACCAGGTTCCAGTGAAGGACTCGGCTGCCCCCATCCCTGTGAGGGTGCTGGAAGACAGAAGCCTGAATCTGCAGACCAGATTCTGGGGATTCTCCATATGTAGCAGAACTACCCAAACAAGTGGTTTCCAAACCCAAGCTTAACAGAGGCTAACACCTAAACCACGCGTTTTTCTAAGCCAGACTCCCTCATTGCTTTGTCTAAGTTGTAAACATCAACTACTTCAGCAGTGAGGCAGCTTAGCCTCACTGATCAGCTCACTCTTACCTCAGGCTCCACTCCCATCTGTTACACAGAGCCATATGCAATCTATCATGTTTTAGGATTAACAGCTCTGTGCAGCAACATCTGGTTTTCCTATTAGAGATGTGAACAGCATCTAGTTCCTGCTCAGCACCCCCTGGTCCAGTGCTTGGACAGACAGGGCCATGGATGCCTCCTTGCCCAGCTGACACCAGCACAGGAGGGAGCAGCATCTTCCATCAGCAGTTTGTGCTGGTGGCACCAATGGGATTGAGTTTTGCAGACACAAGATTCTGCAGCTATCAGTAGCCTCATTTTACACATGGCTGGATGACTAGAAATCTGCCTTACAAGGAACCTATACAGCGACTGCAAATTTTAATCCTGAGGAAGGCTAACCTTTGGGTTATACAACGCTATTTCAATTGGGGATATTTTTAGTCTTATCACTGCCTCCAGTTCAGTATGCACAGGGAAGAAAAGCACCAATCTTTTCTACCACACAAGGCTTGCTTGAAAATGAGTTAATGTAACAAAAAATGCATTTTGTTTACAAAAGCTTCACATCCTAAAGGCATATGAAAGCTGTAGAAAAAACTCAATTTCTACAAGGGCAGTGAGGCCCCGTTGCCAAAGAAAACACAAAACCAGCCTAAAGAATCCAAATGAAAAACAACCAATTAACCCTAGCACCCCACCAAAAATGCAAGAGACAAAATAAGAAGGAAACTTCTCTAGAATTGCAGGAAAAATGAGCTCCTGTGCAATAAAACCCCTTTTGCTCTATGAATGACACAGCAGTACCTTGGCTAGGATGCTAGTCTGTGGGAAACAGAAACGGGAGACTCGGTGTGACCTTGCTCAAGTTCCAGTTTTTGATGCATTCGATGGCTGTCTCGTGGCAGAAGCATCTTCACTTGGCCAAATTTGCTACTGGAGTTACTGAGCTGATAACTAATCCCTGTGCTGATGCTTCTGGATCAATAGCATGGATGAATTTAGGCAACTGACTTCAACAAGAGTAAGTGCATGGGTGAGCTGAGGAGAACTTGGATCACTGCTGCAGGGATAAAAACCTATTTGAGCAAGTTTCCCATCCAACCAGCAATATCTGTCACTGTCCACACAATGCCTGCTGACAGCAGAACAGGGGTTGGCAGGACCAGAGGTTTGCTTAGAAAGCAAGTGTTGGACTTAGATTTCTGACTTTGATTCCCAACTAAACATGGCTGCTGACTGTATCACTGTATCATGATTTTTAACAGCTCTCCCAAGGAAGAAAAACTAGCCACACACACTGGTAATCCAACAGAGACTAGCTCTGTGCTTCACGAGCCTGTGAAGCCTATGACAGAGGATACCCCTTGCAGGTATCTCTGCACAGTCTAACCCAGCACTGTGTGAACCTCAGTACTAGTATATTTTAAGAACTTCACAAAGTGAGACACCTGGCAGGATCCATTTTCTCCCCCAGTCAGTTTATCAGACATTACAGTCTGGTTGGGAGACCTTTTATGCTGCTTGTACCAAGCAGTGATTCAAATGCAGCTCTAGCAAACCTGGTCTGAGTCACGCCTTACAAAGCGTGAGAGATCCTTACACCAGAGAGTGCGTGTTCCCATGAGCGCTCCAGTAAAGGCAACTGGACTGCCTGTGTAAGTAGTGCTGAAATGTAAGTAAAAAGTAGGTAACTGAGTTCCACAGCTGCCTTTTTCCTACATAGACTGAGATATTCTCCTCTCTCTCCCACCACAGCTAATTGCCTGAAGCAGTGGTTTGTACAGCTAAGGAATTGCCCCCTTGGAGTGGAGTCCCGTGACACACAGGTAGCAAAGGCCTTTATATCAGCAGCTTCTTCCACAGATGTCTTGGCCTTGCAGAGAGGAAGGAGGCATCAAGGATCTGTTGAGGCTTTTGCCAGTGCTATACCAGGTTGCAGTGGCTATTGCACCCAAGGGAGACACCGGCATTACAGCAGCCTCTTAGGCATCTGCTGTAACGTTCAGTCCAGGAGATGAAGACTGCAGCAAATGCACTGAAGAATCCCGGAGGCCCCATGTGCTCCTTTGTATTTTCATCCACTGACTTGGGTTATTTAGATGTAATTTCCAAATGATGCTGAGAAACAGGAAACCCTCTCCTGTAGTACACAGGCATCAAATACTTCTGCCTGCCAGAACCACTTTTAAAACCTTTTCCTTGGTTTAGTTTTCTTAATCACTGCCCATTCTCCCAGGATGACATGCAAATTAGAGCTAAGGTATGAACAGTATAAATCAGACTGTGGTGGCAAGTGAAAGGGCTTTCAGAGAACAGCACCATAGGAAGTGGTGGAAGGCTCAAAATAGTCAGAAATCTACATTCTTACCTTTTCTAACCGTGTTTTGCTCATTTACTTTGACATCTCTTCAGCCCCTGAGAAAACTATGCATCCACATGCTCATGATGACAAAGCAGAATCAGTCTATTGTCTACCCTGCAGCTGCCCTCAGTCTCTCCTCCAAAGCCAGTAATCAAGGACATGGAAAACGATTGCCTTCTGCAATTTGTCAGAGATTCCCAGATCTGGCCCCTTTCTACTGCATTGTTTCACGAGGGACTCCCCTCACTGAGCACACAAACCAAGTCAGGATCCAAGGCTCATCCTTGACTTGAGAACAGATCATTCAGAACACGTCCCCTAAGTCAAATAAACAGGCAGGCAGCCACACGTGCTTCACAAGACAGCTTTGCAGGTTGGGCAGAATGCACACAGGGTCACTTAGCCTGATGGCAAACAGCAAGTGGGTGTATCATATCCTGAGGACATCCATTTCTTTCTCTTACTATTAGACCAACAAACTGGTCTATAGATAATAAAGTGAGCCCCCTCAAAACACATTTCAGCAAGAGTCTATGATTCTGTGACATACAAGGCATAATCAAACACACACAATTAGTCAGAAATGAAATGGCCTGACAAATGCAGTAAGAGGAGCAGGGAACTGGTGAGAGCCCTCCTCTGGATGTGCCACTGGATTGCTGCACTGTCCTTCTGCACACAGCAATGAGTCCAAACTAGCTAAATGAGATGAAATAAAAACATAGTGCAAAGAACCACAGAAGCACAAGCCCACTTCCCTCACCTTGGAGGAGAATGGCAGAGGGATAAGAAAGCAGATCTCAGCTCCAAAATACCAATTCCTTGGACATCTACAGACCTGCAGATACAGAGCTCACTCTGTTTATCTACACCAGATCATAGGTGAAGGCAGGTGGTGAAGCTCAATTTGAAGAAAGGACCACTTTGCCACATGTAGTAACCCCATCCTCAATTCTGTTTTAGAGGAACTCTTGTTGATGTAAATTAAGTCCCTTTCCTACTGCTTCAGAGTTCAAAAAACGAAGGCAAGAAAAGTCCTACAGATTATTCACGCCACTCTTGTACACTCCTAGTGTGGATATGTGGGCAATGAAAGAGGACAGGAGAGAAACTAGAGGTAAGCTGACACTGAAAAGATGAAGCCTGCCAAGCTCTGAAGCTATCTTCTCTGGGTGAAATTCCATACACTTCAGTGTACCGGAGAGTTTGCAAATAAGAACTGGGAAGCCTAGCAGATTAAACTGAGATACGAATTACAGAACCAAGATTGCCACCTTCATCCCCAGCAGTACTACCATGCATTTAAACTCAAGTAACCTCAGCTAAATGAGGGGACCTGAGACCACGTTGCATCATGCTGCTCCCTGATTTATTCCTTCTGTTCTATAAGTCAAGAATATCTTTATTCAGGAGATAGCCTTGCTATAGGTAATTTTTATGCTCTTTTATGTGCTAGAGGGCTTGAGTAACCAGCAAGCATCAGTTGCACTGTAGCTTGTCTCCAAAGCTGCCTGTGAAACCCGAATATTCCACAACACCTGAAAAGACAAAAACTATAGGGTAGAAAGACAATTTTTAATCTGTTTGCATCTGCCTTGCTGTCCTTGAAACGAGTTTTGCTTCCACCTACGAGGTTTTCAGATATTCACAGCCTTTTCCACAGCATCATAGCTATGGCTTTTCAGAAAAGAGTCACATACACAAGTCATACACATCCAATTAGCACTTGGCTGCTTTAGCTCTGGGCTCTCAGGAGAAGATAACTTTGGGTCAGCAGGAGGATCTCTCTCTGGCTTTCATTCTCAGAAGCTAAACTTCTCTTATTTCAGAGGGCAGTTTTGATCAATAGGACTACAACAAGGTTGGAAGCTGTTCTGCTGTCACTGGCTTTCTTCCTTCCTTCCTGTTATCCAAAACATCACAGGCTCTTTTTCTTTGTCTTTGTCTTTGTCCTTTTTTTTGCCCCTTTCAGTTTTGGTAGTTTAAACTAAGTGATGGAAATGACTACCAGTGAAACCCCACAACTAACAACAATAATAAATAAGTATGCCAAGTACACTGAGAAAGACTGAACACCCCATTAGTAAGGTTACAGAAAGGCATTAAGAATAGCAAGATTTGTTAAACATGACTCATTTCTTTTCCTTCCTTTCATAAATCTTATTATTTCCTTGGAGAACAGCCATACACTCAGTGGCTGGAACTGCATTCTTAAATGATGCTCCTGTTTTAACTGCTACCTGCCTTTACCTACTAAAAACCTCAAACACACAACAAACAACACACAAAACCACCCCCCACACCTCCCGCTATCAAGGGTATTAGGTTAAAGCCAGGTTTCTACATTCTCTAAACCTATGTGGTGGTTATAGATGTGCAAGAACCCCGCTGCTGCTCTTCACTAGAAAGATGACAGGCCCATATTTGCTTTTCCAACTCCACCTACATCTATAAATAAATGGAAAGAAACTGAACTGCAATACCTGCTAAAAGGCAACAAACGCAACATCAGTCAATGATTTTCTTTCCACCTCTGTAAACATTGCTTTTAATCCTATATAGCACAAAATGATTCAAGTTCCACACAAATGAATGAGTCAACGATAAAATTACCACGATTTTTCTGTCAAAATAAGCTTTCTTCCCAAGTACAAACACAAAAAAGCAGAAACATTACATTAAAAAAAAAACCAGTTACCAGTATATGAAACATAAGAGTACAGGGAGAGGCTTTAAAACCGCTGATGTGCTGCTGGAATGAAGATGTATTTTTTCTATTTGTCAATACTTTGAAGAGTTGAATGTAGTTTTGCGTGTCTCACAAAAGCGATTTACCCTCTTCTTTCTACCAAACCTTTAGACCTTTTCTCCTTAAAGTGCCTGAACAGAGTAATTCTATTTCAAATATTACCTTATATTTTTATAGGGGCTATTCAAATATTGACCCAGGATGTTTTCTTCCCTTATTTTGGGGGAATAAAATCTTGGCCTTCCAGAAAGCACTAACGATGAGTTTCCTCAGCTCCGTAAATCAAGTCTAACACAGCCAGTGTGCAGTGGAAATTGGTGTTTTGGACTTGACCATCACTTTGCAGTACCTTCAGGTCAGGCCTGTGACAATGGTTGCTTAACTAGGCTTGAGTAACTGAGCCAGAACAATCAAAAATACTTGTTATACTGTGTGGTAAACAGAGAAACTGGTGAGGCACCGGAACAGGTTGCCCAAGGAAGTTGTGAATGCTCCATCCCTGGCAGTGTTTGAGGCCAGGCTGGACAGAGCCTTGGGAAACATGGGCTGATGTGAGGCATCCCTGCCCATGGCAGGGGTTTGGAACTGGATGACCTTAAGGTGCTTTCCAACCCTAACTATTCTATGATTCCATGACAAGTAAAGCACATGGTTGAGAACGGTCCCCCATATGTTAAGGAGATAATTATGTTAGCATCAGACCATTAACAAATTAAACAGAAATAGTTCTAACATGAGAGTCTGTGCATGAGACAATGCAGTTTCATTGATGCAAGGCTGGCAGTCACACTGACTCTTCCCCCATGCACATGTGGTTTCACTCTCTTCTCTGCTAAGGAATTACTCTTCAACTGGAAGTTGCCAGCTGTAAAAGCATCTTTTTGGCAAACCTGATGTAGACATTTGCAGGATCTGTTTGCATCCTGTTCCCAACCCTTACTTTTGATATGGAAATTTGGAACTATTCTCAACTGGTCCCAAGCCTATGGAGAATAAACTGGCCTTTAAAAAATACTACTGTACCTTTTAAGTATGCAGATTGCCAGGCTGAATTTTAAATGCAATCACTTTGCTTCCAGTACACTCTAAAAACCAGGAGTCACCATCTGCGTGAATCAGTCCTGTGCACCTAGGACCTGCTATTTCCAGCATTTTAAGCCAGTGTGCTGCAATTATGTGAATTGTCCAGCTTTTCCCTAACCTTCCTCCACAAAACGTGTACGCAATATAAAACCCATTTATCATACTGGAAATTGCTATTGTATTTAATCTTCCCAAAGAGAGCAAAATCAAATTATGATGTGTAAAGAACGATAATCTGTCAAATTCAAGGAAATACTCCAAACTTATCCCTCCCCATCTGCAACAGAGCAGGTCAAAGAGGTCTAATGTAGAAGACATGCATAAGAAGACATGACGTGAGCATACATAATGAGAAGATGAAAATTCTCTTAATCTTTGCAGATTGAATGAAATCTAATTACATGTTGTATTGATTGTTGTATATTACTGGAAAGAGACAGTGAAAAGGGAAAAAGGCAATTACAGTGAAATTGTAGTCTGACCCTTCAATTGCTTTTGGCATGAAAGGTTATGCTCTACTTGGGGCATCAAAAATTCTTTCTTCTCTATGATAAATCATTAGCAACACATTCAGATGCAAAATTGATTAGGGGAAAAATTCAGTCAATTATATCTTTTTTATTTGTTCCCCTTTAGAAAAAAACAGAGGCAAAGGAAGAAAATTCCAGGGTGTTACCATTATGCCATTTCATGAATTGCTACTAGGTCTGCCTGGCATTAGTTCTGTACTGACTGACAATAAATCATACTCATCAATAGAAATGCCATAGTAAGAAGGAAAAAATACAGAGAGATTGATGAACTAGATCCAAAATAACTCAGTTTTTCAACTGTTATACTCTAAGTCAAATATCAAGAGATAATAGAAGGTTTCACCAAGGAAATTCCACTGATGTGTTTCATTGCTTTCCCTTCCCTTTGCACGCTCCATTCTTTTACTTACACCCCAACTCACAGCAGCTGAGCGAACAGAAAGCTTTTAGAAACACTATTTTTCTAAGTTGATAGAAAACCAAAGCACGATCCATCTGAAAACTATTGTTTGGGTGTATGTCTGCACTGCTCTGCAGGGAATCATGGCAATTCTCATTCATTCTAGTCCAAACAGTTCTTGTTCTGCCAATGATAATGGCAAGGACCAACTTTCTACTTTCACGTGTGGTCCTCTGCGTCCTGCTCGCACCTCCACAGGCATCGTGTGCACAGTTTTTATTCAGCCCGAGAAGTTAATGAGTTCTCTAGTGATCAGGTTTGGGTTGCCTCTTGCTGCATTTGTATCGTTACTGCTTGTGTTTCATTCTTCCTGGCAGAAAGTACACCTTCAAATAACATTTCTGTGATTTCATGCAAACAAATAAGTGTGATGGAAACAAAATTCTGAATAGCTGCAGGGCTGGTCTCTCACAGCAAAGTCTTTCTATTGCCTTGGATCTTCAACAGAGTCCCTAGGAAATCCAGTTAAGGTCTTACCAGTTTAGGACTAATCCAAATAGGAGAGAAAAATGGAATAAAAGAACACTGAGACTTTATTACAAAAAATATAAGATACTTAAATAGGTGGCTCTAAATTCACTGATCCCAAAATAGAAAGAAGCAGGAGGAGGAAACTGAAATCCTAATCTGGACAGACCTACTGTAACCACAGCACTGAGCTGAGTCAAACTTGCAGGAGTTCTGGTTATGCAAGGAATCCATATTCCTTATGAGTCAAATCCCTGTCTGTCTGTCTGTCCATATAAAAGTGACTCTGACCCCCTTCATGAAAAGGGAACATCCAAGAAAGCCTCAGAGGGCTCTCCAACCTTGTGGCAAAACAGTATCCAGGATAACGTCTGAGAAACCTTGCTCAACATGCGGATGATGCTGCACAGCTCCAGAGCAGACAGAGTGTTTCAGTAATACCAGTCTTTCTGTGAGACACAGTAGAGCATCATCACAGGAAGGCTCCCTGGAATCTCAATGCTGCCAGAGCAGCAGTATGCCCATTAATGGCATAAGTAATGAGTCATGATACTAGAAACAGAATACCAGTGAGCTAAACCCAAACACAGATGCTTGATCCCGATTTCACGTTACAGTGATGCAACTCTGACCATTTCAGCAGAGCACTTCCTAAGTTTTTTGACTTCTCAGTTTTATTGCCACAAGATGAAGAAAGAAAATAAAGGCAGTGACAAGTATCATTTCACAATGATCAAATAATTCATCTGCGTGAACGTACCACTGTGAAATAAAAAGCCCCAACTGTGTCAGGGAGAAATTGAGGGGAAATGAACAGCCCAGCTTGAAAAACTCTATTTTTCTATGTAAGAACTTTCAAGAAGAAACTGCCTGCAGTGTTTATTATGACCTGAAGCAGCAACATAACATTTAAGTTCAAGTAATTTGACTGGGCAGCTCTGTATCCAACAAACTAAAGGGAAAGGAACAAAAGTCCCCAAAATAAAGGCATACTTTACAGAGACCTTCCTGCTCACTGTGAAGCCACAATCATTACATGCAATGGGCTCCTGCTGATTCTCTGGGGGATGCTGAGATGAACCTTGGGTAAATCCTACCCAAGCCTCACCTGTGAACACCACCAAGAACCAATCAATTCATAGCTGAGCTACAATGAATATAGCTCAGGGACTGATCTAATTTAGCTTGAGAACTCCATGACTTCGTGGAATTTAGGAGAAGGATTTCCCTCTTAAATCCTTCAAAACTGCTCCAAAATATGGTTAGGAAACACAGCTGTTGACACTTTCCCTCTAATTCATGACTGTATTTTTGTGACTGACACCCACACTCCACATTCCCCTTCTCTCTTCCCTGTTTATACAGAGGAGCGCGTAAGGGGTTGCCTGTTCTGTAACACTCGCTGGCAGACTGAGTACTACCATAACAGTCGAACCTACTTAGATTTATACATTCATTCAGAAAGTAGTAATAGGAAATATACTTCATCCTAACCCTCCCGTTTGTCTGCATTTTGAGACTACAGTAGCCTTTGTTAAATCAATGTTATGAGTAAGATTTTCCCAAGCAGCCTATAAGCCCATTTGGTATACCGAAACATTTACACTGCAAGTTTTATTTGGTGCTAGACACTAAATGTTACATTTACCTCGTAATTTCATGTAAAAGTTCCCTCCCTCATCCTCTCCTTGTCCAATGCACTGATGTATTTAATCACATACTTATTTTTCTTGACGTTCTACCCTTAGACCTTTACAAATCCATGCAAACACAAATGCACTTGTTTTAAAGAATCAGTTTCTATACGAAAGGTTAGTCGTCCTACAGCAACTTTTATGGCTTAGGCTATTCCAACTGCAATGGTAGGGTTCTTTGCTTACCTACCAAGACTTTTCAAAGCTGGTGAACTAGAACAGTATGTCATAATAAAAAGAAGTGGTGGATGTTTCCCCCTCCTCACCAAAGATAATATCAAATTCAAATGGCAGTCATTAAGGAAACATATGTGTGCCATGTTTAAATAGACCATTAAAAGTACACAGCATAAGAACTCAGCAGAACGTTTTTAAAGTAGTTCTGAGACCAAGTAAATGACTTCCAGCTATAACCTAGCAGTGCACTCGCTACGCAAACACCATGCAGAGTTAATATATCCAGGCAAACTGTAAAACCTGGTACAGTTGGTAGGAACTTCCACTAACCCTTAAACCCAGGAACTCTGCAGCCTCCTTAACTTTGTACCCACTGAGGAAGTCCTGACTTTGGGCTGAGAGTTGGGGGGAAGGGGGGGGCTCAACAAATCCCTCCAGCAAAACCCTGCGGTCACTTCATTTTCAGCCTTTCAGCAGTGGGGTTAATGCGTATGATGCTCGGGCTTCCCTCCTCACTTCGGGAGCACTTCCCCGATCTGCAGCAGCCTCCTAGGACGCAGCGCACCCTGGGACTGGTGCTGCATCCCCCCTCCCAGCCCTCCGTACCATTTAGCTGGTTGTAGACCACTTCCTCCAGGTGGTCCAGGCGCTGCAGGATGGACTCCCTGTCGGCCAGGCTGCCCACCTTGGCACCGCGGCTCCTGGCCCGGCGGTCCGCGCTCCGGACGATCTGCACCAGCTCCTGGGAGCGGTCCTGGATCCTGCAGTACACGGAGAAGAGGATGATGCCCACGAAGACCAAGATGTTCACCGTCAACAAAGTTTTGATTTTCCGTGCCACCGCCATGGGAGCCGCGGGCGCGGTAGCGGGGGGCACATCAAGGCGCGGCGGACAGCGGCCCCGCGGCCACTCTGCGGCGGGGCGCGCCCCGGGGCGCGGGGCGGCGCGGAGGGGCGCGGAGCGGAGCTGTCCTTCAGCACCGCCGCGCCGCTCCCCGCCCGGCGCCCGCCTTCGCCCCGCGGGCCCCGCGCCGCGGCGGGCTGCGCGGCATG
Source organism: Pezoporus flaviventris (assembly GCF_033815535.1). Lineage (NCBI taxonomy): Eukaryota > Metazoa > Chordata > Aves > Psittaciformes > Psittacidae > Pezoporus > Pezoporus flaviventris. Next base: position 8,632,523 of record NW_026892589.1, on the reverse strand, counting down.
GAGCGCGGGGGGCGAGCGATGCTGCCTGCCGAGCTGCCGCCGCCGCCTCTCCTCCTCCGGCCGCTCCCGCTCGCCCGCCCTCACTCTCCGCCGCCCCAAACGCAGAGCGCCGGTGCGGAGTGACGTGCTCCGGGGGATCTCATCTACATGCACACGGTGGAGCCGCCGTGCCGCGCCGCCCCGCCCGCGGCTCCCCGCCCCGCATCCCGGCCTGCGGGGCCCTGCCGCGCCGCCCCGGCACTCCCCGCTGTATTTCAGCACGACAGAGAGGTGAAGGAGCCAGGCGAGTCCCGTGCTTCTCTCCCACGGAAGACACCGATGGCCATTTTCTCTTCGGTGCCCACCTAGAGTCCTCGTCCTGCCCAGGCATCACCAGACTCAGCTCCTGACCACGCACAGGACCAAGGTTGTCCTTGTCCATGGGGTGCCCCGAAGGTGGGATGAAGCCCCACCTGCCTCACTACTGGAAACAACCTGGAACAAGTTCACGTGCTCCCAGCAACAGGGAGAACTCGTAGCATGTGATGTACAACACTGGTCCTACTGCAAGTGACATGGCTGGGACCATGAGAAAGAGAAGTTCTTGCCAAGCATACACATAATCATAGAATCACAGAATCTTCTGAGTTGGAAGGGACCTTTGAAGGTCACCTAGTCCAACCACCCTGAAACGAGCAGGGACATCTTCAAGTAGATCAGGTTGCTCAGAGCCCAGTACAACCCAACCTTGAATGCTTCTAGGGATAGGACAGCTACCACCTCTCTGGCAAGCTGTGCCAGTGTTTTACCACCTTCAGCATAAAAAATTTCTTCCTCATATCTAGTCTAAATCTCCCCTCTTCAGTTTAAAACCATTACCCCATGTCCTATTGCAACAGGCACTACAAAAAAGTTTGTCGCCACCTTTCTTGTCAGCCCCTCTAGGTACTGGGAGCTGCTCTAAGGTCTCCCTGGAGCCTTCTCTTCTCCAGGCTTAACAACCCCAACTTTTTCAGTCTGTCTCCAGAGCAAAGGTGCTCCATCCCTCTGACCATCTCCATGGCCATCCTCTGGACTCACTCCAACAGGTCCATGTCTTTCCCATCATGGAATTATACACAGGTGGGGAAAAGCAGCCTAGGCCCTGGCTCTGACACACACATCCAGCAACTGCTGAAGAATGACCAGGATCTCTAAGCTTGATACCGATGCCCATTAAATAAGCCCTTTCATAGAGCAGCTTCTCCACTCATGTTCCTAGTGATCTCCTTTCTATACCATCTCTCTCAGAGGGTTGGATTATGTTTTTCCCCTTTCATCCTTCCTTCTTGATTTTGGGAGCTGCCAAGCTCAAAATGCAGCAAAAGTTACAACCTTGCTGAATTCACTGTGACTTGGCAAGACCTGCTCTCTGCTGTCTTACTTCTGACCTTCCTGTTGTTCACCTTTGAATTTGCTTGCGAGGACGTTTTGCTGTCTTAGAGGAATTCTTCCCTTGTCTTTTGGGGTTTGCTAATGAAACCTGTGTTGAGGGATCAGCAATGCAGAGCAAGCCTAGACTGGAGTTTCACCATAATTTAATTTATACCTGCCAAAAGATGCCACAGGTTTCTGCAGTGTTACCTCTTACAAACAGTTATATCTTTGGGAACGCATACAGGATTTGGTTACTTCATTCTATTCCTAAACATAAATACTGTCTGGATGCAGTGCCAGCTGTTCTTTCGCTGAGGCAATAGTAAAACTCTCAGTCAGTTCAGCAGAAGCAGCTCAGAACCTGCAATTTTCCAGTGTTTTGATTATTTTAGTAGTATTCTTATTGCAAGTCTGTCACAGCATTACTTTTCCTAGAAAATACCATTTTGGTTTAAGAAAACATATTGAACTAATGCTCAACCGTAGCTTATTACATGTCTCTACAGCATTTAATATATTATAGCTACACCTGCTGGTCTTCTGGTTAAGAATCTGTTAGATCGGTATTTCCATTACAAACTCCAAGTTCAGAAGCTGGCCATGAGAATTCAGCTTGGATTCTGCCACACGAGTGTACAGATTGTCCCAAGAGTTGTAGAAGACCTTCAACTACCTGAGAGAGTTTACCAAGTTTTGATGAGGGGGTTTTTGCATCACTGCAGTTTCCAATGGGCTCTTCCAAAGACATGATTTCATCCATGATTGACTTAGGTCAAACACTTGCTTCCTTTTGCTAAGTGAATGTTCTTAAATGGTCAGCTTAAAAATAGCCTATAGTGCGTACAGAAGAACATGAAAATCTGCTTACATAGCTGAAACCTTACCTAACACCATTCCCATAACAGATAGCTCTTTTAAATCACTGCTCTTTCAGGGATTTCGAAGCAAGTTACAAAAGATACACTGTTAGAGCTGCCTGAAGGATGGCAGTAGTGGGTACAGTAAAATTGCAAGGTTAGAAAATGTATTTGTTTTTGCATTGGAACAAAAAGCTTTGCATTTTCACACAAACAGCATTGGGCTGAAGCAACTGTTTCATGCCCAGAAGGGGTCAAGTTCCAATTTTTCTTCTCTCTGAAAGGCTTCTATTGCCAAATGAAAACTAGATCAAAATCAATATATGCAACATCTGGATTTCAGGGAAAACACTTTTGTTGAAGCCGTACCAATCAGCTCAGGCTGCCAGCCCATCTTACAAATGGCAACGGGGGAAGGCATTGGTAACTTGTTCCAAATCAATGAACAAACCAGAAGCGATGCTGGCATCCCATTCCAAATCACAAATCCAGTTTCTCTCTCTTGCTATCACTCTCACTATTAGTCTCTTTTTTTTTTTTTTACATACTTCTCATGTTTTCACTCATATCATCCAAGATGGATTAGGAAGCCGCTATAAAGAAACACCAAGATACTGTGACAGTCTATACTTAGTCACACTTTTACATCTCTCTGCTATCACTGTGCTCACCCAGAATAAACACCTGGATAAAGGACAGCTGGCTGAAGCTGAAGATGATGTTAAGTAGCCAGAGGTAAAGACTCTAAAAACAGTCAGCACTCTAAACTAGCCATCTGTCATAGGCATCTCCACTAATGTAGTAAAGATGGTTTATTGCCTTGGGGCACTTCTGGCTGCTACTGGACTGTCAAATAGCTAACACTGCAATGACAACAGCAGAATAAAACCCAGACCTTCCTATTGTCTGTGGCTCTCCTTGAAACTGTGATTGGTCTTGTCCAATGTTGATCTCACAACAGTTTTCTTTGCTTTTGTTGACTCCTGTTAACTGCGGAACACTTCAACTTGGCACAAAGATATTGATATAGAAGAAAGCTTCCATTGCTTCTGCATTTACAAGCCTGCTCTGCTTTGCTACTGAGGTCAGAGACAGTAAATTTCACTTCAAACAACACTGAACAAAAAGATTTTGAACAGAACCTTTAGAAAAGCATCAATCTTACAGCCATTATCTGCAGAGCTCATCATGTAACTAGTCAAGGCAAGAGACTCCAAGTCAGCTTGACCCTAATTCATTCAGAGCTATTAACCTCAGCCAACACAGAGGAACTAGATTTTACTGAAAGCTGTAGACTGTGCAGCAACTGAATATCACCAAGATACCCATCACCATGAGGACACTTCCTAAGTTCAGGTTTTTCCCAGAAGTGGTCGGAAAAAGTTGTAAGAGGCTATGGCAGACCTACAAAATACCATTCTATAGCAGAACCCTTGAAATCACCATGCCCTCTGTTGTGAAGTCCCAGGTATGGTGGGCACATACTCAAATAAGTCAACATGAGTTTCAGTATTTTATGAAATGTCTTCTATTGAGTTTCCTTTTAATGTCCCTAGAAGGAGATGACAGAACTGGCTTGCTGATGAAACAAAGTAAGATTTTACTTTGGGGGAGAGGCGAGAAGCGATTGAAAAGTTTCTTGTAAGTTTTTTGCATCTAAAGAAGCTTAGATTTGAAAAAAATATTGAATTCAAGTTAATGACAATAAAGTCATTCCCAACCACTTTTCCAAAAAGGACACAAGATTGACTTACCATATCTAAAGAGACATACCCTTCTGATCATTTTACTGCAAGATACGAGACATTTGCAAGAATGAATAATGTGTAGAAAGGAAGACTTTGATGTTTAAGTGTTTGAACAGTAGCTTTAAAGAGAGAAAAAAACCAAAACAGACAAAATATTATTATCCGGAATTGTAGCTTCCAGCTGCAGCTATTCACACACTAACATCGCCTACCCTTTTCCTAATGAAATCCCAAGTGCATTTACTAGCCCACCACTTATTTGAGATAACCTAATATTTTTCTATTTTAAATAATACTTTTTTATAAGAGAACAGCAACAAAACCAGACAAAGTCTAAGATCTCTGTTAAACTGACCACACATACAGAACTGAGGCCCTCATCCTGTTGCAAAGAGGCATTGCAGCCCATCGAATACTTGAGCAATTTGGTATGTACAGCCCCTTTTGCATAGTCCCAGCGAGCTCTGCAAAAGCACATCTGAACAAACACCATATTTGCATGAATTTGCATGAAGTTGCATGAAGATTTCTGCACAAGTAGCTAGCAAGTTAGGAGAAAAATAAATAAGGAAGACTCAAGTGCCTCATACTTGAGCTGTATCCAACCAGCCCCTTATCTTCTCTGCCGCAGGTTCAGAAGAAGATGGCAAGCTCGTAATTACAGTGGCACAAGAAGGCCAATAGCCAAATCATTCCTCTTGCAGCACGATACTGCCAGGTCCCTAAGGCTTCAAACTGCCACTCTGCTCCTGCTGATGTAGAGGCTTTGGAGCATTTTCACAGCTGACCAAATGCCTGTTATTTCTAGCATAGAAGTGCTGTGGCCAGGTAAGGCAGAGAGAGGAATCCCCAACCTGGTATCCTTCTCACTCCATTAAAAAGGCTGAAAGCCCAAAAGACAGAGGGTTTTCCATGCTGTGATTCTGTGATGAGAATCTTTGGTGCTGGCTCAGAAAGCAAAGGTCAGTGGTGACCGGACAGCCCTGAATATAATCAATGTCTACTTTACTTAGAGCAGAATGACAACACAATGTGCTGTGGTTTCAACCAAGGTGAATGTATTTACTTTAGGAGATGACCTCTCTGCTCCACTTACCACACACCCAATGACATGAACGTTTACTAGTGGGATCCTAAGTACAGCGTGCAAAGGCTTTCATTCATAACCACAGACCTACTCAAACAGGCACAATGCAGGATTAAGTATTCACAAGATGAGTCTGGAGGTGCTGAATTTTAACTTCATCTGGAGAATGGTTCTACATCAAATGAAATGCCTTAAAATCTGAACACATTGCAGAAATTATATATATATATATGAACACACACTTTTAATTTTGGTAGTATTAGTCACTTACTAAGGTTATAGAGAAGCCTGCTAAATGGATTTTGGGATGCTTCCTTTTAAAACTGCAGCAATTCCCACTTGAACATGGGGCAGTTCCTCAGATACACAGAACTGCACCGTGTTCCACCACCCACTGCTGCACACACAAAGATGCTCTACCCGTATATTCCTCATATTGTATTAAAACTGTGGGTTGACTCCAGAGAGGATTTACAATACACAGTACAATTGCAGGCAAATCTGATGCTTTCATGCTTGTGATATTGTGCTGATGACCACCCTGTAGTAAACAGCATACAGATAAAACCCAACAATTATCCAAATGCGCATTAAAAACCCCAATAAACCTGTCATTGTAAAACCAGAATATAAATAACTGCCAAGACTAAAATATTCAACCCACGTGCTTACGTTTTATGAAGCTCTAATTTATAAACATTACAGCTCTCACCAATTTTAATAAGAATTACTTGAGCTCCTGCCTTTTTCAAATCCAACGGCATAGTCCTCTATCCATTTTCTATTATTATCTCCTACTGTAATTTCAGAACAGGTTCTTGTGTGCTAAGAGAGGATTATCACCATTCACCACAATCAAAGATTATTTGCACGGTCCTAGATTTTCTTCATGCAACAACAGAAGTAACACCTGAGGACCTCATCTCCCACAGAAGGCAGAGAGGGTCAGTCCATCCGCGCCTCAAGAAGGGAAGGTGGCTGGACCCTGCCTGACAGCTGCTGCAGATAGCTGTTTTTGATAAGTGTCATAACTAACTGTAAGAAATTTCAGAGGTACTGTGAAAAGATGGAGAGATTCAAACACTGGAAATAAATCTGGGAAGTTTTCAAGGGCAGCTTCTATGTTTATGAGAATTCTAGTAAAGAAAATAAATGTGCAAGAGATACATAAATGTAATTTAATATCTAGCTATTACAGATACAGAAATTACCTCATTATACTCTTTGAAATCCATCTTTCCTTATCCCTGCTGCCAGAAAATGTTCAAAAACCTAAGCAACAGCTGGGCTGTTTGCATGCCGAGACTCTTGCTTTTCATGCTGACCAATACTGCCTTCTGGTTCTCTGTATTCTGCCTTCTGCTGCAGCCACTGTCTCTGCTCTCATACTCTGTATAGCTTTTAAAACAGACTGCTTCTTTTTAGTACAGTGTTTAAAAAATGGTTCATGAATGGTGTTGCTGCTCCCAGGAACAAATCAATCTTTGGCTCTGCCAGCTAACATCTGTGGGCTATGACCCCGAGTTCCTCCTTGGAATCTATTTACCTCATTTCCACCTTTACTCTTCACAGCCAACCTCATGGTAACAGAATTTGCAGTCAGCTCTTTATTAGTATTTAATCAAATATTATCTTAGGCAGAAAACACTGTCCAGATCAAGTTTTCTATTAAGGCATGTTTTTAATATAGCTGTGCGTTAGGTAGAAATCTGTTTACTAAAAGACCGGCAAAAAGAAGTGAGCTTTCTCAGACAGATGTTGAACCCAACAGTTCTTCACTGGTACTAACAAGACTGAAGAATCTTTCTTCCTACCCAATCCAGCCGAAAGCCTATGAAAAAGCTGAGCGTTATCACTGGCTCAGAACAGTTAAAAATCTTTTGCTGCTGGAATTGCACTGCATTCAGCAGGGTACATTCATCTTTGGCCACGTTGTCATATCCCAATTCTGCCATGAGGTACAGACTTGTGAACTTCTGAAGGTATTTGCCCAGGCTCATCTGCTTGCAGGAAAAGAGCCTCATACAATATTCATTACTTACTTGTCTCTGTCTTGATGCACATTATTAAGAGATGCACGGCTCCCCAGCAAAATCCTCACAACAGAATTAAGAAACAGAGCCAGTCATCATGTCGAAGTCAGAAGGGATTAAATATTCTAAATGCAGCAGCACAGGGCTAAATTAGTGCTGTTACCTTCTGACCCCCAGAGCTGCACCCAACGCTGGCTTTAAACAATAAAAATAATGAGATTTTAGATTCCATTTATTTCGAAGCAACAACTGGCAGCTTGAAAGAAGAAAACATGTTTTGGCAAATAAAGTTGACACTGGCATTTTTAGCAAAGCCTAGCTATATGGTGGCTTGTCACTGGGCAAATCTGAAGAGTCATTGCTGCCTCTGATGTATGATGCTTTTCGCAGGGACAACGTGTGTGTGTGCAATAAAGAACATTTAGTACAGTTTGTATCTGCCTTGAACAGAGAAGTTCAGAATATTTAAATAGAAATCAAACCAGCACTAAAGTTTTTAATGTATTTTTAAAACATATGATCATAAAAAAAAAAGAAGATAAAAAGCTGATGTATGGGAAAATTCCATCCTAAAACCCATGCCAGTGAGAAGCCTTAACAGATGGAGGTAGGATGACAAAACCAAACTCATCCAGTTGAGTTGAATTCCCAAATATTCCCACTAAAGGACAACGTCCCATTTAACACTTCTGGAGGCTTTTAAATGCACTTGAACATGAGCCAGTGGGTAGGAAAAGAACACTTCAGATATACTGGACTATGCAAACGCTTAAAGAACTGTTATGCTTTTCCTGCTCCAGACCACACAACTTCTCTAGTTTTCAATTTCTCCATCTGAAAACTGGGCACAGCTTGCCATAAAGAAAGTGACAGAATTTGCTTTTATTAATCTTCATCACAATTGATTCAGAGACCATATGAAGCTCTAAAACAAACAGAAGTACAAACCAAGAAAAACATGGAAAAGCAACAGATCTGCTACGAGGCACCAAAAGAGAGACATGGTGAGAGGAGCTGTAGGTAGACAGTAGGTACGACACACACAGATATTCATAACCCCTTTAGCTGTAGATGCTGGGAAGGCATCCTCTATTATTCACTAATTCTATGGTGAGCAGATAGATTAAGCATTTTTCCCTCTTAATTAATCTTGCTCTGGGCCATGAGGTTGAAGAGCTTCATTTATTTATATATTTACTTATTTTGAGGGAAAAGTACTTCTCACCAAAACCCTCCACAGTGAAACTGCAGCATCAGAGCCTCTGGCCAAGCTCATAAGCGTTTCAGAGAGTGTATGCCTTTAGCCACTACATCATGATATGTAATTGCAGATACAGAACACTTAACTGCTTCTGATGCTAAACACAGAGAGATATTTTATGTCAGTGGCTTGATTTTCCCAAGTACAAACATTCACACCAGCCATAAAGGGCAGATCATATTCCACCTATATAAAGAAACATGAAAGCTCTGTAGTTATCTTTATGCTATTTATTATTATCTATTATATCCAACATATGTCCAATTGTATCAGCTCACAAAAATTTCCTGACATTAAATCTTTTAATGTCTGTTGAGCTGCTTTTGATTTACATAAACCAAAGATCAGCAACAAGCAGTGAAAAGGCTGCCTAGTGCTGAGCAAAGCTTTTGTTGGTGCTGGCTGTTCCCTTCCACCACTTCAGCACACAGGCCCCTGGGAGGACGCGACTCAGCAGAGGTTAGCATGGACCTCCATTGCTTGAAATACCAGGGTTTCAGTTGCTGTTTAACAGAGGCAATGCTGCACTGAGCGAGCACTACTGCTTGTTGGCGTGCTTTGTTCAGCACAATTAGTACGGGACCCTGCCAGGGTAAATACAAAAGGAGAGTTGAGGTGATAGACTGAGGTTATTCAACTTCTGACAAGAGGTTAGGGGAGTTCTCTTGGAACAGTAATTGTCTGTCACATGAAATACTGCAACTTCTTGAACACGGGAAAGAGGAAACTGTAACATGAATTAGATTACGGCAAGAGGAAGCTAGAGATAGGGAAGTTAATACAGTGGAATCTAATGGACTTAGCAAGCTACTCTAGGGTAGATTGGACAGAAAATAAAAAAACCCAGAAAGTTAACAAAAACCTCTAATTCATCTTATGTGTCTGCAGTTAAAATAACTTAAGACCTCCTAGGGTTTAGGAAGTCTTGTGGCCAGCGCGTGGATAGGGAATGTCTGTGGTATTGCAAAGGGTCTTAGAGGCTCTGGCATGGGACGCTTTCCCATACGAGCCAAAAAAGACAGAATGGCATAGGAAAAACAATGTATTTTTAAGGGTGACAATGCTGACGACATTTGCTACACAATAAAAACAGCCCCTCAAGTAACAGATCATCCTAAAGATCCAGAGCCCAGTCCAGACATAATGCCACTGTTCCCTGGCCAGCTGGAGGTAAGTGAAGTTAGTTGCCTCTGCAGGCAAATGTTCTGTGGGTTTGGTTTGAGGAAGCAATACTTAAGAAGCCTTCAGAACGGGCGTACCTTTTGCAGACACACGGGTGCACAAATCAAGTTTAGAACAGAGAGTAGAATAAGGTTTAGAGTAAACACTTGCAAATGAATCTGGTAGTGGAGCCAGAAGTAATATTCACAGAACAGGTCTTAGCACTGGCTTTAACTGGTCACAGACACAGCCATCAAATTCATTCTGCTGCTGAATCCTTCAGTATGTATCTTATAATCCCCCTTTTCCCCCTTGGCAATTCCCTAAATTTTTTGTTCTCCATTCTTGAATAGAGCATTTCTCTACAATGAGACCCTGATCTTGACTGGGACAGTGAGAAACTTCCATCTGACCCATAATACGTAGACAAAACAAGTAATAATGGCCAACAGTGATAAAAATAGCCCATCTTTATAACATTCACTCTATGTATGACAAATGAATACATTAGATTACCCTTAAAATAGCCTACTCTAAAATTAGATAAGTGAATACTGCCATGTATCACTGTAATACTAATGTGTTTGGAAGAACTGGATATAACAACCCCACTTAGTGCTGAGAAAAATCCTCCACCTTAAAAATGCAAATTCATGTAATTGCCACTAACTGCGCATAGCATCAGTGTAAGCTCAAACAGCAGTGCTGAGCCTGACCTTTGCCAGGTAAAACCTTCATCTGAAGGAAAATCTGTATCAGAACCAGTGACTGAATGCTCTTGTACACCCACCTAGCTTTTGGAAGCATTCTACACAACTACAAGGACAAAACAAAGGCAAACATGCCCGAAATTCATCTTAAATGAAGTGCAATTTCTGCGGCACACAGAACAGTTCTAAGCCACGTCTTCCACCACTTTGTTCCTCAACTGCACAAGTGTCTGAACTTGCAGGACAGGGCAACCAGAAAGAAAGACATCTTTTAAGCGCAGCTGAGGAGAGCACCTCTGCAGACTGTGCTCACACGGGCTCTTCTGGTCTGATGGGAGTAACTGAACCGTGGACTTGCAGGGATTGTGGCAGGGTACAACTACTTGACTTGGAGCAGTAACACACTCTGGGCACAACTGGACTGTCGTGTTACGAGCTGTCAATGGAAATGCCTGGTCTCCTGGCCAACAGACTAAGTAGTATCTAGGGCTACACACGTAGCCTGTGGCTGTTGATGAAAAGTCAGGTTCTACAGACGTGATCCACAATAGTTTCACATATTGGTAAGCTCAGCAAGGACAGGCAGGCACAGCAGATAAAATAGAAATGGATGACATTTGACTTGTGCTGTTTCTGTGGATTCTACTACTGCAATGCCCTCAGAAACAAGACTTGGGGTGATTGTTTTTTCCATAAGTATTCCTTGTGTGATTTTTGCCACAAGAAAACATCTCATTTACCACTGATCACAGTCATTCTGTCTGAGAGAAACAATCTTGGTTGACTCCAGCATTCAAAAAACTCCAAAAAGTCAAACCCAAAGCCATCTGTAAAGAGCCTTAGCTACAACTGTAAGTCCTTACTGCTGTGTAATTTTTGGAACATCACCTTCAGGTCAGACGAAAAGGCAGATGCTGTTAAAATGCATCTGCTGCTACCAGTGGGTCCTAAACCACTGGAGAACTGTATGCCATCAGAACAATGTTTTGCTGTGATGCAGTATCAGCATTAAATCCGAGCCCCAGAATGCTATCAAATAACTCCATCAGGCAGGGCTTCACCTCGGGAAAGCTCACCAAAGAAAGTATTAAAGTCTCATAGCCGTAGGATAATAAAGTGTTAAGAACTTGTACCGAGTTACAACTGGAGAAAGCAAACCTTTTGTCCCCTTTTTGTCTTCTGAAATCTCTCCAAGTTGTGGTACATGGCAGCAAATCTGATAGCATCTTGAAATGGTTAGAGAAGTATCTGAATGCCTTTTCCTCCACTCCTTTAAATCATAGTGATAGTCATGATAAATCCTGCAACAGATAAGTCATCTTTATGATTGGGCTCTATGATCTTAAAAGATCTTTTCCAACCAAAATGATTTTATGATTTCATAAAAATTCTTACCCTAACAGGAATTTGGGGGTTTTGGGGGTGCAGAGAAGGGGGAAAAGAAGACTCCTTTGTTTTAAAGAATGAAAATCTATATCTGATAGCCAACAAGATGCTAAACATTGCCAACATGGACACAATTTAGTATGTTAGAAGAAAATAGCTTATTCTTTTGAGAATATATTGTCACAAGCCAGCTGCTTCTACTGGATTAGAAAAGGGAATTAGAAAATGCACAACCCAATTAAAAAGCAATGTTTTGTTTGTTTCTTGTAGTTCTTTTGCTCTTTCATACTAATTCCTTCTCTTTTTCTTTTTTTACTTAATTTCATATTAATATTGATATTCACAAATAAAAACCTCCCAGGGTTCAAGCCTTTATAAAATGCCTCTGGCATTTGTTTTTACACCATGGCCTGATCCTATAGCTGTAAATGGAGCTGTGCCATCTTCCAGCTGCTCAGGATATAGCCCCAAGCATTCCTCTGCTGACTTCAGTGGGAGAAAGGCAACCTCTGAACATAGTAAACTTTCCATACCATCACAGCAGAACCCAAAGGTGCTCCGGCCTTTCAAGCAAGGACACCCAGACAAATCTGTGTCCCTTTCACAGAGGTTTACAGAAAAGCTCAGAGAAGGATCGTGCTGGAGGCAAAACAGAATAGGATTTTTTTCTCTTTCTGTGTGTTTCTCCAATAGCATAGGCTGGAAATGGAATTGGCACATAACGGCAACACAGCACATTAACTCGACTATCACCTAGAACAGCCTGTTAAAACAGCAAAGACAGTTACAGGGGATACTTTAAAGCAGCTCGGAAATTCCAGGAACAAACACTTGCACTGCCTGTAAAAACCTACACGGACTTTAAAAAATACCAATCTCATGCCAGATTTGAGGGTAAATCCCCATTTTCCATCAAAGTGAAAAACTGAGCAAAATGGAATTACACAACTTCAGACAGACCTGTGGACTTCTGAATTCTCTATTGCTCTTAGAACTAAGAATGGGTTTATAGAAGCAAAGTCCCAACTCTTCCTTGTGAAAGAGATGAAATACATACGGTTATTAGGTTCCTTTAAAGCCCATGAAAAAATTTCAGACAAAAAGCTTGTGGCACTTCACCTATTCCTGCTTTCATGAAGCAACTTACACAATTACAAAAGAAATGCAAACTTTCTGTAGTGAGCTGAAAGAAAAGGCTGGAACCAGAAAAGAAGAAACAGCAAAAAGAAAACCCTCCAAAACTATGATCTTGTACTAAATTCCCTTAATCTTCAGATGAATACGTGAGTCCCGCTGTCACATCTATGACACTCTGGATAGTTTCAATGCTGATAACTTCTCATTTTGGGGAGAAAAACTTGTAAAGAACAAGGAATCATTCAACATTTGTGTATCTGGAAGTCCGTTTTTCCTATTCAGTGTCACCCAGCTCACACAGATGCCACCTCCCAGCTGGGCTACCGGCAATCTGGTGAGCTTGTTGAGTGCAATGTGTTTGAATTTTAGATTGCGGAATTCACTCCATCTTTCCAGTGATTCCTGTTTGATGCTCAGTCAGGAAAGTCAATTGAAGCTTAATTCTTTTCTGCTTTGATCTATAGCAGCTGTGGATTAAGAACCTGATTTCAGGCAGATTCAATTGTTTCCTCACTGAAAATAAACTAAGAGTTTTCCTTAAGGTTTGCACTTTGAATAATGGTTGTGTGTAGTTTATCCTATTACTCCACTATATTTTATTAGAAAGCATTAGTCAACCCTTATTTCCTGGAAATTCACCCATGGGAGTTCATGTTGTCAGAGCACGGCAATGACTCAACAGCACTCTGTGCTTCAAGACACATGGGGACAAGGCACTTGGCTGACCTGGGAGATGATTTCGTTCATTAAAAAATAGAATTTAGACACCCAATTTTGGGCCAAAAGCATTCACTGCAACTACTTTTGAAATAAACTTTAAAAGGGTCACGTCGTTTCAAAATTTTCACATCTTTCTACTCTTTCAAGTTTTCCATTTCTAAATGACACCTTGATATGAACTGGATCCAATTTTGACCCTAAAGAACTTTCAATTTTTATTTTCTTACTCAATTTAGTGAAAAAGCTTAAAGAATTCATTTTGGAGTTCGATATATCTCTTCATCAGTGTTTTGATTTAGTCAACAAACAAACAAAAAACCACAGTTACTTGTCTATCTCCAGTCTCCCTACTAAAGCCTTCCCTTTTTAGAGTTCATAGGAGACAGAACACTTCAAAATAACCTACTTTTATGTGGGGCTTAGAGAAAAAGACGCTTAGTTCATATAAATCAATATATCTTCAGTGAAGAACATGAAGCTGTGTGCTCCCATGCCAGGCTAGAAACAGACTGAGTTTTCCTATCCCGTTTTGGAGATAAATTTTTGTTTGCAAATATGTGTTCCATTATTCAGAAATATTCAGTTTAAAAAATGTAATTACAGAAAACATTAATGTGGTATTTCCCTGCAAAGGTGCACTGAAATGCACAAAGTAATGGAAGATAGGGACGTCATGCTATACAAGAATAGGAACCTTGACAAAAGAGCAACGCTTTGAAAAGATAAAGGGAAGATCAATATGTTCCATCTTTACAGACTCTCATCTTGTATTCTCCTGTAGTCTCAAGTCAAAGCCTACTTTTGTCTGTAGTCTAACAAAGAGTATCGGTGTTATGAAATGTACAGTAGTTCCTTCTTTATGCTCCCTGATAACTTGTCATTTGCAATCAGCCTGAAACTCAAAACAGCTTTTTCTTTACCTGCCTGGTTCCCTTTGTATAACAACCCACAGCCGCAGTATGGGACTTTGTGTCCCTCCATTTAAGAGGTTGTTTCCTTTGTTTGGTTCCTCCCTGTCAAGCCGTCTAAATGCGCTGCCTACAATGGCCAGAGCAGAAAGCTGGGTGAAGAGTCAGTCTGTTCAGCTGATGTACCAGGAGCCCAGAATAGGAGGCAGTGTATTTTGTCTTTTCAATTAAAAAAAATCATTGAAAAAGTACATCAGCACTTTTAGAGAGAGCACAAATGGCTTTTCTACAGGACAGACAAAGCAGTTTTGAATTTCAACATTCAGTCCTTAACAAAGCTCTTCCTTGGTCATATTTGGAGAAAGCAGAGAGTAAGGAGGATGCGAAATCCTCATAGCTCTTGTTTTATTTCTGAACCCCCAAAACCCATCAGTGCAACAGCTGGGATTGCCAGGAATCTGAAAATCCTGTTCTCTCTTGGTTCTGATTACAAAATCTCAACGTTTTCCATTCATACAGAAGATCATGCAGGTGTAAGGTGGGCTTTTCTAATCTGAAAATGCAGCCAAGACCTTCATTTGCTTGCTGCCCATCAGTCCGACCTAAGGAAAGCAGTGTGTCTGCTCCAGCGAGAGGGCAGACCTCCTGCCTGGGGCAGTGCAAAGAGACTTGTACCATTCCTTTAGCAGAGGATATAAATCGGACACTTGCTTTACCCTGG
The DNA here is from genome assembly GCF_033815535.1 of Pezoporus flaviventris. NCBI lineage: Eukaryota > Metazoa > Chordata > Aves > Psittaciformes > Psittacidae > Pezoporus > Pezoporus flaviventris. Next base: position 8,617,399 of record NW_026892589.1, on the reverse strand, counting down.
CATAACTGCACTCGTTACCTGTGTTATGCCAGATAAAGAAGTAGCTGGTAGGACAAAGGACTAAATGATGCCCACAACCAGCCTTTAACTTGCCAACACAAAGTGCCTTCTTTGGAAACTCAAAACTCCACTAGATTAAAGCCTGACTTCTCCATAAGGAGGCAGATGAATACTTGGGAGAAATGCTAAAAAGACAAAATCCTTCTGCTGCAGACAATGAACTGCTATATGAGGACTGCAGCCCATCCTTATCTTGCAGTGAGTTTTTGTCTGGATGCTATTAGCACGGCATTCCTCTGATCATTTGTAAATGTCACTTACAAACCCTTGCACAATTGTTCTCTGCAGAGTAGATTACAGGGTCCAGCCTTCCTTCTGTCAGATTGCAGACCATGGTCTGTGTTTAATGAGGATGCTGCATATTGTGTTTTTCAGTTTACGCTTCAGCAGCTATGACCCATTCTGCACTGTAATGAACCGGACCCTCTACCAATTCCAGCAAATTGCTGAACGGGTGATATATGAAATGCAGAGGATCAGACTCCCAGTTCAAGAACTTGCACTCATCTGTTCACAGAGCTTTCCTTCAAGGCACCACTGGCTCTGGCTGGATCAGGACAGCGGCTGAACTGCCCACGTCCACAGCAGTTTCATGCACACGAGGATTTCTGGCTCTCTTCAGAGCTGTCTCAACATAACTACACTGCCAGGACAACCCCTGGCTTCATACCTACTGGTGTAACGTATCAGTCTGCAGTATCATTCCTGATTCTGTGCCAAGGATAACACAAAACCCAACAGCTGCTCATATAGACAAGACTGTCAATTACGTTCGGCTTTCTCTCAGAGGTAGCAAAGCAGCCAGGGAAGTTTGATTCTGATCCTATGCTAAGAATTACCTGTTTCTTGACTCAAATCCTACTGCAGACAGGTCTGAAATTCATGCCAGTAGAATCCATTAGAGGACGATCAGACATGGCTCCTCCCTATTCCCACCTAAACAAAACCCCACCATAGCATCTGAACAGCAAACGAATGAGGTAGGGTAGATAGCAGACATGGCAAATAAAGCTCTTGTCATTGTAGATACCTCTACTTCGAGCTGGGGGGTGCACTTGTTTCCAGGTATTTTAGTGACAGGGTCCAATTCTGAAAAACTGATGTTTATTCATTTAGAAGGAGGAAATGGAACTCTCTGTTGAATTAACTCATTTCCTTCAATTCATGCAACGCTTCTCCGCCACAATGTATGATCAAAGAAAGGATGTCTTAAATAATGTTAAATATGCTTCAGGTTTTACACTGTGCTATCTGCTGGGCTGGTTTTCACTTCTCTAACAGATCTTTTTTAATCACATCATGCAATGACTGTGCTAAACACCATGCAGGAACAAAGGAGCCAAGGCACCGAGTTCAATGTAGAAACCAAATAAAAACCAGTTCCTACCTCATTCACCCACGACCTCCTCAAAACACAACAATGAGCAAACACCTTCAGTACTGAGACTGGTACCATTTTTTCCAGCCCCATCCAAAGTCAGTTAGGAAAGCCACTGATCCTCAAATGCTACCATACACCACCCTTGTCCTGCACTGAGCAGGTGACATTTGGATCTCTGTGTGCTGCAGCAAGCAGGCAGAAAAGTAGCTGCTCTTCCATCACACTCCAACGGCATGGAGCTGGTGCAACTTCAAATCAGTAAGACCACACTCACCATGCAACTGATTCCAGCCCAATGGAGGGAATGATGTCATGTTTGCCAAAATATTAATGCGTGTTATGCTCCACTGTTAACTAAAAACGTTCCTTAACCTATTGCCTAATCCAAACAAACAAATTGGTATAATTGGAGAGCTATGTTTATGAATACAAAGCATAAAGAGAGGCAACACATACTATCTTCTTGTCATTCCTCTCAGGCAGCAATGTTCGGGCAGTTCTGCGCCTCGCAGGCTGAGCGTACTGGTATAATTGATGGTAGCATTTATCATAACAGCAGCATAAAAGCATCAATTGCTTGATGAATTTATTTACTCCTGCCCAGAAGTGAAGCTATGATTGGATCACTTTATAAACATCAAACTGCTGTAGACCTGGTCCATTGTTGATTGCACTTACAGGGGAAGAGAAGAAAAAATACAGAAGAAAAAGGGGGGGGGGGAGAGAAAGACCTTGATTGAGAGGCTGGAGGTTGAGTGAAAAGACAAATCTCTCTGATTAGAGGAAAGCAACCATTATTTTACCTATTAAGAAAAACAGTCAAACACTCTCACATCCATGATCAACAGCTGCAGTATTACCTGCTGCACTCCAGAATAGTCCTTTCTTTGGCAGGTTTTTTCTTCCCAACCCACAATATTCCTGGAGGTAGAGAGCTGTAAAGGAAGTATCAATCTCCCAAACCAATATGACAAGGCCCCTGGGCTTAGCAAAGCAAAAACATGAACCACATCACATTGCTATTTTGTGAACTACTTGTCTTCCATGGAGAAATACAGGGCCATACTCTCTTCGGCCTGGCACTCCGCAGTCATTTAAACCTGTGCAAAACCCTGCTATTTTTCCTGGATGGATTCTGCATTTTTTTGTGCACAGATGGAAGCAAATCCAATGGGAAATAGGTCCAATGGTTCTATATTTGTTAGGTTTTCAGACTGCAACTCTAGATCTAAAGAGGTCTGAAAATCATTCCTTGTGAAGGAACGATCTGTGACACAGTCTGCATACTAATAAAGTATGGTTGGGTTTCAGCAGTAACTAAAAGAACTACTTTTTTCCCTGTGATTTGCTCCTTTGACTCTCCTCTGGGAAGAGCAGAAGGCATCAGTGTCAGGAGATGAAAGCATCAAACATCCAGCTAGTTTGGAGCAGTCTCTATCCAGTCTACATCAGAGCCAGCTGATTCACACACTGAGAAACAACACAAATGCCATTAGGGGCTTCAGCAGGGTAAAGAGTTCATCCTTAATGAGATCTTAATGTCTCATAACTCATTAGAGATAATTTAGTTTATGCTAAGAAACCAAAATGTAGTCAGGCCTGATACAACCAGGATCCTAGCTCCATAATTAAGACTCTTGAGTTAGTGCTTCAAACTGCCGAGAAACTAGTATCTGCTATTCAGCTATTTCCTCGGTTGGTAACACTAGGAAGAGGACACAAACCCACCGATGGGATAACATAGGCCATGGTAGTGCATATACAAAGGAAATCAGCTTCAGGTAGCCTTTTAAAACAAAACCAAACCATTTTGCACTCAGGGTGTAAAATGGAAGAGCAATGTCTTCAGGCTCCCAACTGCACCAAGAGATGTGACTCTTACACGGAGTGTCTCACGTAGTCAGATGCTCACAGACACAGCCTAAGACTGAAGACGCACAAAGCGGCAACGCTTCCCATCCCTGCCCACCAGAGGAACCCACTGAAACCTGATGCATCCAGTTATTACTATTACACCCCCCATGAAAAATAGGATGACAGCACCAAAACCTGTCTGCGGCCACTTCTCACCCCTGCCAAGGGATGAACGGGGAAAGGGACAGCTCCTGTGCATGAGACTCCTGTTTTCAGGACAGTTGATGGAATATATTAACACTGCCTTTAGAAAGTAAAAAATACTAAAACCCGCGCTTCTCTGTAGAAGCAGACATTTAGTATTTCCTGCTATCTGGAGCAGTACCTTATAGACATTGTAGTGGCCTTGGCAGCTGAACTAACACCTTTGACTGGGCTTTCATTCAAGGCTTTGGCTGTGCCACTTTCTGAGAGTTTCAGCTGTGAGCTCCCTGAACACGCACACAAGGGCACTTGCTTTCTTTGCCAGTGACCAGATGAAGAACTCGGGGCAGATTTTCTGTTCCTCTTTCAAATCATAGCTTTTGTGCTCAAAACCACAGTTCTAAACTTGCCTTGCAACAGATGAGACTCACAGGCACGCTGCGGTTCAGCCCAAGGAGAGCAGCGTGGTGAAGCTGTCCTCCAGAGCCCGTGCAAGCCAGCAAGGTTAAAGAGAACACAAAGAGCAAAGAGCAACGTGCTTTACAAGCAGTATAGTAACAGTGACTGGATCAGGCCCCGCACAGTGGATTTCAGAAGCATACACTGGGCTCAAGAGCACAAAAGTCACTGAATTTCTTTGGTACTTATACTCCTTAATGACTCAGGAGCTTTTGAAGAATGCCTGCTGAAACCTTTTAAATTCCCTTCCTAATTATGCTGCATCTACCTTTGAAGAGCCATATACAAGGTGTTTTCTTACAGAGAGCGAGTACAAATACCCATGCTCCCAGTCACAGCCTGTGAAGGTGAATGGGAACAAGCGCACTGTCTCCCAAGTGCCTGCGGGATCAGACTTGTTTTTATGAGCGAGGCTTGTACCTCCTTTATGCTTCACACAGCACTTCAAACTCATGGTCAGTGTCACACAGAGAACAATAAGATAATCATAGTTATAAAATGCTAACCTATCCCAGTAACCTGTGCTTGGAAAACGGCACCCGAGCTGGCTTCCAATAAAAATAAAGGGAGGCCTGGGAAAAGGGCAGATCAGGCAGATTTCCAGCTCAGGGCAATAACCCACCAAATCCTGCTGCACCCGGTTACTGATGTTACACACCCCATGGAAAACGGGATGACAGCAGCAAGAACTGCTTGTGGCAGTTTCCATCCTGCTAGTCTGCTGAGCACACAAATTCAGTGAGTCCCTGACAGCCTAGCCAGGGAGAGGGATGGCTATTAAAGTAAAAGAAAAGCCTGCATAAGTAGGGGTAAGCAGATTTTACCATCCCCACTGCTGTTCAATGAAAGGCACAGCTGCACCTTTCTCTGAGTTATCAAAGATTATTTCAAAAGCATACAGAATGGCTTTTACAGCAAGATATGTCCCATCCTCTCCCTGCCACTGCTCTACAAAGCACTGGGACATGGTACTCCCCCTTTAGCACAAGCCTCTTAGCCAAAGTAATGCTTCCCAGATGAAATGGCTGCTACGGATAGACTGCAACTACCTTGCTCTTATCCTTTAGACTGAGGCGGTGCTCCCTTTGACAAAGGTGAGAAGACACCCTTCCTAGAGCTATAGCTGGGACTTAAAAGAGAATGTAAAGTCACAGGCAAATGCTTTGGTAGATAAGCCAAGGCAGCTCCTGTTCGTCCTCACTAAGGGATGTCAGACAAAGCCTGGCTCTGCTGGAAGCGAGCTGCCTGACTAAACAAATGCTTGGAATGGAGGAACTGAGCACGGGATGAGACCACAAGAATAGGCTTCAGTGGTTCCCATTTCAGCATGCATCTCTTGGGTTTCATCAAAGGCTCTGGGAAGGAAGGCAAAGGGAGCCTCTAGTGACTTTAAAAATTCAGATGCTTTCAACTGGAAGGAACAGATTTCTATGAGATGATTATTTTGCTTTCAGTAAAGTGAGCTTTACTTCCTTTAATTAAATGCTTTACTTACATTTACTAAAAGTACTTTTCCTGTAAGGCAATCTTAGCTCCTTAAAAAACTTTGAAGGACTTTGCCCCCCCATGCTAACAGCAACTCCATTACCATCTTTGCTTTTCTTCCTTTTTGCATCGCAGTTCAATAACAGGAGAAGGTGATAGCCTTTCCATGGAGTGACTGCTTTTTCCACTGAATATGATGGAAAGAGTTTCTCTGGAGTTACACCTTCACGGAAGTCTGAGCAGCTCTTCAAGCCTGTTGTCCAAGAGAAGCTTAGGGTTCTGGAAGCTGAGCTGTGCAGATGGCCGGCTGGCTGGTCATGCACAACACAAAGGTTCTGGAGCCAGATGGCTGATGTTAGGAAGAGCAGGAGGGATCAGCTTGATTGAACTCGTTGGCATCGTTTATGGTCATTTCAGGACAGGCATGAGGGCACCATCACGAGTGTTGCTCTGAGCTGTTCTATCACATGTACGTACCCTTGCTCAGAAAAGAAAATCACATTCACCATGGTTTACAAAAAAGGCCTCAATACCATCAAAGGAAATCTTTCCTTACTACTCAAATATCCTTCTGGGGGATGCTTTACTGCAGCTTTAATGGTTATATAATCATTTATAACTATTATTTATGCATTCTTTAACTATTCCACAAGCACGCTGCTTAACAGGAATTCCTCTGCAAATCATTAATTGCAGAAATACCTCTCAGATATGCCCTGGTCCCAGCTGTGTGAGTGACAGTGGGATGTACAGCTCAGACCAACATCAGGACCACACAACCAGAGATAGGAAGGAGCCACAGAGCTGACAGTCGTGCTTCCATAGCCTGGCTCTGGTGACCAAGACTTCCCTCATCACAGAGGATGGGGCTTCCCTGGTAAAACACAACACTATCAACCACATTACAAGGGCACAAACAGTTCAGCTGTTCCTTTCCCATTGAACTGATCCTTTCCCATTGTCTTCCCACTCATTTTCCCTCCCTGCTATCTCTTTCTAAATGATCTCATTCACTCACTCCTCCTCTGCACATCGAAAGGATAACTAAGAATCACCCCCATCCAACCTCAGGAGATGAAGGGGAGCAATGCTTTGAGGAAATCGGTGAGGCAGAGCTGTCACACAGTCTCAAAGAGCATTAGCTTGGGTACAGGATGCAGTCTGGGCATGACAGCACTAATCCCTGAGGGAGATGAGCTCCCCAGGGTTCATCTTGCTTTTCTGGGATGCTCTGCATCTTCCCCTGAGCTCCAGGCTGATGGAGCCAGATCACAATCAGGAGTGACTTTAAGCACAGACCGAGGATGCTGTGGACCACGTCTGCAGGTAATGTGAATGAGCACCGATGTCAGGACGGATTTACACCAGCTGAGGAATTTGGTTTCTCCCACCCCATCTTGCAAGAATAAAGCATTGTCTTTCCTCAGTCACAAGACGCTGGCAGGGTTTGCAGGGCTGTCTCCAGCTCCCTCCAGAGACAGGCCTGCCTCCCGAGGGCTGCAGTAGTCTCACCCAGGATGTTTGGTCTTTTCATTCAATTCCCTTAAACCAATAGCACTGTCTAGGCTTTTCCCTTCTGTTCTGATTAGCAGACCAAAAATGTTCTACATGAATTATGTAATTATATCAGTAAATCCATTTTCTTCTGCAATTTTCTTCCCAGATTTCCAAACTGTGGGTCTTCCCCCCTGCAGAACTCCCCAAAGAGATGCCACAAAGCAAAGCAATCATGCAAAAAGATTTATGACAGTCATTTGTATACATGAGTATGCTCACAGACATTCGAGTTCCCTCTTCTGTCTTCTCCTTTTATTTAGTGTGAAAGCACAAGCTGTTCCCAAGTCATATTAATACATTTTTCATAAATCAGATCCACTACTCATACCATTGCAGGGATGGACAGGAGGGGGTTTTGTGTGTTTTCTTCTTCCAGGGTCCCAGCATGTTTCATGCTTTGCCTGAAGCATTCAGCAAGCGTCAAATTTAATGGAAAGGGACACTCATCTCATGGCTAACCGTGACCTGGACTGAGGCTTTGCTCAGTGCCCCAGGTAGGCTTGGCACTAACTGAGGAAGGAAATGTGATTCAGACACAGCTCCTGCCTCGCCACTCCACTGTTAGCTGGTATTTAGGTACAGTCTGCTCGCCCTGCACCTTCCAAGTTACATTCCTGCAACAGACTGGGCTGCAGGCTGTTCTGCAGGTCCTGTCACAGCCTGGCTATCCATCAGCATTAAACCAGCAAGAGATGGTTAAAGCACAGGATTCATTAGAACTAACACTGATCTCTGCATCTGCTATGGGGACTTGCAAAACAAACATAGACGTCCTGTTTAGTTTTTCCCCCATTTCAGTTTTCTATTCGCAAATGCCTGCCCTGTTTTACAATACCACACAGCAAATGTAGAACAACACAACTCTGCTAGAAACAACTTCACACAGGTTCTTGTCCTCCACCTACCTCATTTCCCCTGAAGAGTAATGAAAACTTCACAGGCTGGGGACAAATCTACCTTTTTGCCCTAAAGGAACCGGTAGCATGCATACATCGCATCTTTCAGTCTACTGAAAGAACAAGACCTCGCTGTTGATTAGCCCATGTCTGGGTTTTGCAGTCCTTTACCATGTGTAAGCTGCGTGTAAAAATGCTCAAGATCAGCAAGGTCAGACAGGCTCAGGAATTCGGAACGCTGATGTCCTAGGATGAAGTGTGGACTGCCCTGTGGTGGAAGGTGGGCTGTAACGTTTGCAGAGGTTCCCTCAGTGTTACAATCGGAGAAGGTCCACGATTGCCTATTACAGACCCACCTGCAGCAACACAACATGGGCAAGATTGGTAACAGGGGCTCTGCTGCAGCAAGGTAACACCTTCTCTCTTCACCCCATTCATAGCAATGTGCATAAACCAAATGCAAGTGGCAGGATCCTTACACACTGTTTTGCATCCACTCCACGGAGGTGTAAACAACCACCTGAAGTGCCTGGCAGGGGGGAATCAAACCACAGCACAGCATTCTTCCTGAGTGTCTGGCTAGTAACTCATCTCATTACAGCATAAGCTAGAAAGACAAGAAGCAGACTAAATGAATTCCTGAGTAGAATATCTACCCTATTACTCAGCTGAACGCTTCCAAATAGTTACCAGAAAATATCAACCTTCTGTATTCTTGGGAACATGCTGATGCAGCACATAGAGCTACAGGCCAGGGAAGATTTCAGCCTTCCAGAAGTATTCCTGCTATCCAGTGCTTAGCACTAACCTCCTCTTATCACTGCTCTCCCAGGTAGCAAAGTCTGGCTTGGCTGTGGCTGACAGCAGCCAAACAGAGGGCAGAGATCCATGTTTATCTGTGTTTATCACACATTTTGTGCTACTTAAGGCAAGTGCCTTTCTTCTCTGCTTCAGCACAACTGTTAGGATTAGTTACAAATGGGGTTTTCTTCTTACTTGTGGGAAAGTTGAACAAAGCCTTTTCCATTCTTGTCAAAGGTACATTTGCTAAACACTGGCAGTTATTAGACACAAAAACCGAAGTAGGTGACAATGAAAGCTGAGTAAAAAGAGAGTTTGTGCTGTTTCCTATGAATAAAAGACAAAATAATGCTAGATACAATCAGATACTTTGTGAAAACATTCAATTTAATTGAATAGAATCAGTTTTTACAGTGATGTTTGCCCAATACACAGGGCTGGTGAAGCTTTCTTCTGAAAAGCTCTGAAATTCCACTGAAAGATGCCATTTCTGTACAAGAGGAGCATCAGAAAACGTTTCGTATTTTAGGAGTCCAGGATAGCAAGATCAGTCAGTAGCGGAAGCAGTGAAAGGAAAAGGCCACTAAGTTATTAAAACAAGCTGAGAGAGCCATGAACAAAACATCTCTTTGATTTTAAACACTATGTTATTCAAAGCCTAATGTGACCAAAGGATGCTGACACTGCTGAAAGAGTAAAGATGAATATGACAAGGTGAGGGGAAAGACAACAAATGCTTTAGGAACTGATGGAAACTAAACCTGGGTATGGAGACTGGTCTCCTAGAATGGTTTTATTTCCAATCACTGTAAAAGGAGGTATGTTACGGTGTAACGTTGGTCAAAATGGCCCTGTCTCAAGATCTATGGGTTCTACACTTGTCAGGGTACTTCTTACAAGGACATTCTCAAGCCACTAGCTTAAATAATCCTGTGAAGGTAATAAGCAATGCTCTAATTAAAAACATCTTTTCTTTCAAGTAAATCATTCTAAAGCTATCTGTGGCTCATCTGATGGACATTACAAGTGCTGGTAGCACCCACCTGGGCCTGGGCCAGCACCACACTAGTAGATTATTTTAATGTAATTAATCAATTAGACAAAATTATCTTTGAAACAAGCTATAAGAAGAGTTGTAGAATTCCAGAGCTCTCTATTCTTTTCCTTGCCTCTTTATCTACTCTGTCTCACTAAAATATCCTTCTGGATCCTGGCTGACTAATATAATGACAGCCCCGATGGTTTCATGACAGAACAGCAGATGAGCTACAACCCAATTAATTCCAGCCTCTCCATGTTAACTATTTCTTGCTGTCATAAAAAGTGTTGAACCAGATCCTTTTCTAGTGCAGGCACTTTGTCACTTACAGCAATTATCAGTGTCTAGAAAACAACCATAGCTAACACGAACACCCTCATGAGAGGGTAGTTTTAGACAGGATGCTCTTCATCGAGATACTGTCTTTCTGGCTGTAGACAAGGACCTTCTACAGAAGAATGCCTACTGGTTCCTCTTGTCCTCCAATTACAGAGGTGCTAAGACTCTGGTAAATCACATTAACTCACACCAGGTCTGGGGCTGCTTTGTGTCTGCACATTCTCCCTTTGTGCCTGCACATATTGCCCATTTTCTCACCCAACAATGTTTTGCAAGGGGAGGCAGATGCTGGCTGACACACGGACCCTTCAGACAAAAGGCTTTTGCTAGGGAGAAGAAGTAATTTCATGATTAACTTAACAACTAACAGAGTAAGTGCCAATATGCATTGAAATGCATGGCAGCTGCTCTCCAAGTTGTTCAGTCTCCCTGAACAACTGGTGAGGCTTGAATTTGTCTGGAGGGATTCTGTCTAAGGGGAGCTACAAATCTGCTATTAAAGTAATACCTGTCCCTTTTAAAGATGAGATCCCACGCTCAAGCAAGAACAATGATCGTGGCATATGCTCATCCACCTCCTTATGTCCCCAAGGGCTGCAAACATGTGAAAATGGATTTCCCTTTACAGTGCTTTCACTGCCAGATGCTCACCTAGAGAGCCTGCAGGCTGGAGTACAAGCGCTTGGGGAAACCTGGGAGCAGTGCTCTCCTTAGGATACCTCTCAAATAAAGATCCCACATGATCTTCCATCCAGCTCCACTGAGGTGGAAGCAGAAACCTATGCTGAGCACTGCTCCACTTCAGAGACAGCTTTGTCTGATACAGGGAGTGTGTCTAAATCTTGGCAAGGCACAGAGCAGCTATGCAGCAAAAAGTCCAGCTATTTTCATGTTTCTTAACTTGTCCATGCTTATTCAAGGTGTTATTCACTATGAAGTCTCAAATTAGCATTTAAAATGTTTTACCACATAACTTTGAGAAGGCAAGACTCTTTGGCTTCCTTTTCCTCTGCAGAACAGCTCTTGCACTGCAGCCCTTTGCAAAGCTTGGATAAGAATTTCTATAAAAAGTCCTGATTTCTACACTGACTAAAGAAGAACTAAACCTTGGAGCTTCAGGAACCTCCATCACCTGTAAAACATGCTTATTTCTATTAAACATGTACCTGGACAGACCTCAACGCGCACAGAAGTTACAGCCACCAAATTCATCATCGTCAGTGCCTCCAGATTTACATTTCTGTAAAGGAGAAATATTTGACCCCTATGGTCTTAATTCCTAATTTCCCTTCAGTAAATGAAATTGTTTATTTTGCTTTCCCCAGTGTAAACCCTACTGTCTCTGCACATCTATAGTTCTATTGAACTGCCTTTCCTCCTTAATTGCCTTTTAAAATTACATCTTCAAGTTCACTTGCATATAAGGAACTTTCATTGCAGGCAGGCAAGTAGAACATACCCGAATGACATCTGCCACCCACAAACCCTAATGCTTAAGAGCATTCGCCAAACTTACAGGCAAACGCCATCCAAGTGTGGCAAGGGGGAAGTTTCTGGTTTGAATAAGGACAACGGGTGAATTCTGCCAGATCTGTTCAGCCAACAAACACTTGGCGCTTCAGCCAAGGCCAGTGAGCGTGGCCAGATTTACAGTCCCCACGGGAGCTATTATCATACTCTAAGGTAATGCGTGCTTAAATGCTTTGTTGAAAGGATGCTGGCATACCCAGCATCTTCAAGGATCAAGTTGTTGCTAGTATTTAAAATACCACAATAGGAGATAGGGGCAAACAGCCAAGCTTAGAAAGAGATCACCGCCCTGTGGAAGACATCTAGAGGTATTCTCTGAGGTCACTGTCCTATGAATAGTGAGAACATGAGATTACCTCAGTGTCTTTTGCAAGAAACGGCACGTGCAATGCCCTTTTTGAGGTGGAATCCGCTGGCAGTTTAAGGTTATAGTTTCTTTGCATTACTTTGACATAAAAATTCCCACACAAGTGAGAGCTGAGAGACAACTGGACTGTGGAGGTAGCACAAAAAAGAAGATGAGAGAAGGGAACAGAAAAACTCGAAGACGAGCACTGCAATAAACCCGATGCGATGTCCTTCACAAAGGGCATTTTGCCTTTCCTACGCATTTACAATCATTTTGTAAACTTTGAAGAAAGCAAACTAAAACTCTCGGTCTCACTCGGGAAAGAAGAAAGCTGGGAGAGCAATACTGCCCTGCCCAGATGAGGAGAGCCTTCTTGGGAATGCTGTCAGGGGGGTGAAGCTTCCCACTTTTTCATAACTCTGTATATTGCAAATGAAATCTATTGGCTCAGGCAGACAGAATGGGGAAATTCTATTTCAGTCAGCCAAGATCGATGAGCAGGCTACTGACCAGTAAAAAAGAGTCAAGAATTAGCAAAGCAAACGACTTTTTAATGGAACTTTATATTGTCCATCTCCACATGCAATCGAGAGTCTTCAGTCACAGCATGAAACTTATTCAGACATTATAACCACCTAGCCTTACTCTGACATTGGGACTTAACACGCCTTCTCTTGTTAATATCATTCAGCAACAGCTGCATTATATTACCTGTCAAAAATTATCAATCCAATTCTGTTTTCATGTATATTTATCGTTTCGCTGCCAAGCACAGTCAAATGGTTCTGTAAGACATATTGATTTCCTGAATGAATTAAATGGAAAGTATCTGTCATAAGCTTTACAGAGAGTGGAGTGATTCTCCAGTACTCTTGGAGTTTCGCTCTCTTTTCCTCCTGATAACTCGCAGAGAACAACCAGGTAACAGCGATGTGCTGCTAAGAGGAGTTTTTTGCTTCCTTTCATCTTAATTGCTTAGAAGAACTGTAGCATAGAGCCAGATACCCTCACCTTCCTCATATACAGATTCCATTTAATTTTAGGCAACCTCCTTGTGCTGTTGGACCACAACTACTCATCTGAGTAGCTCCCAGAATCACAGCTAATCAAGTCCATTTTAACAGCACCATTCTGTGCTCCTGCCCTCACATTCATAAGACCCGACATACAGCAAGTTACTGTCCATTTCCCACCGCATGCAATAGCAGGCTTCAACAAACATCACCACTGATTTGTGCTTCACACCATTTAAAAACAGTTCCTCATTTACAAAACATAGTCATGCAGTGGACCACAGACTGCACTCTGCCTTCCACTACTGGGTTGCTACATGGCAGGAAGCATAACGCATTTCCCCCAGTTACGAAATATTTATCATTTATATCTAGTATCCATCAACAGAATTAAATATGTAGAAAGAAACCAAGATGGACTTGCTAAAAGACAACTGGAAGTCTTGGTCACTGAGCCCAGGAGTCCTGCAGAAATGTGACACTTCTCAAGCAAGCTCCTCTCATTATTTTCTTCAAATGAAATTCTAATTCAGTTGACTGTGCCCAAAGCAAAACTTAAAGTCCATGGGGACTTCAAAAGTGACAAAAGCATAAGAGATAGCTTAATATGACCCGAAAGCCTCCTTCAATTCAGAGTGGGAGGTGTCAATCACCTGGAGATAACAGAAAGTACTCAATGATGTTCAGGTGACTGTCGAGGAAAAGCAACTTTTCCCCCAAAGTGTTTTTAACACCCAACTCCCTTTAAATGATAGTGCACTGAATAAAAGCCTTTTAAAGCTTCCCTGTCTCCCCTTCAGCCCATCTCCAAGGGCATCTTGTAGATGGCCCAGTGTTTGGAAAACGCTATGTTACAGAGAGGTTCAGCTCTTGCACAAGAACACTGCTGAGTGGTGAGGCAGAGTGAATCTGGTTCATGTCTATTTGATAATGCCAGTGAGAACGCCCAAATGACCCCAGAGCTGCTCATCTCTCAAGCTCATTGCCTCCATCCCATTCCCTAGGACACAAGTTCACCTATCACCATTATTTGCCGGCTCTAAATCTTCCCTATCTTCCAAAGGACAGAGATGCAAAATGAAGCCTGTTTTCAAACACTGCACTGCCAGTAGCTAAGACAGATGCTCCTCAGAACGACACCAAATGAGCTGTGGAACACAGGCTGTTATGAGTTGGACCTTGTGAGCCATACATCAAGCCTTTAATAGTCCAGACACAGCACTGTGCAGGTGAGGTTTACTGCATGGTCTGTAGAACTGGTGTGAGATGCTGCTGAGCTGGGTAAAACAACAGCTGAGCAAAGCATTTGCCGCCTGTACTCCAGGCTCTGAGCTAGCAAAAAGCATGGCAGCTGTAGCATGCATCAGCAATGACCCTATCCTGGCACACAACACAACACATCTTCCAAACAAGTGCTGCAACATTGGCAGACCACACAGAAAGAGATTCATGTACAATAATGCATTTTGCCATGTTTCCCATTTCGGTATCCAGGAAGAGTTTGCCCCCTGCTATTTACTCACGGACACAAACAAATCCAGGAGATGATGATGGGGGGGGGGTAAAAAGAAGACAATCCCTCCACCCCCTCTCCTACCCCTTTTGGTCAACCTAACCTTACCCAAGTCATTTCTTCACCGAAGCATGGAAGAGAAAGAACTTGAGATGGGCTGAGGAAGCAGGTGCCTCCATCTAGAGACATCCTCCACACACAAGCAACGAAACACCGGAAACAAACAGAAGAACTACGTGGATTTTCAAAGGTGATGGCAAGTAGCAGAGATCTGACAAATGGTGAGTGCCCGCTTGGAGGAGTGCCCCCCAAAAGAGGCAAAGTGAGAATGAGAAAGATGATTTCAGCATTTGTAATTATGCCTGGGTCAGGGAGAACGAGGTAGACTTTAAGGACACCAACAGAAAGGAGGCTACAATATTTGTGATTCAAAGGAGTGACAGTCTAAATAAGCAGCCTGACTGAACACAGAAAGAAAAGAGGCATTTCTTAGAAGTTATAAAGCACTGTTTATAAAGGCAGTCTGTCCACTGCCTGAAGGAGGGAAGGGAATCTGAGGTAAGACAGGGAAGAGATGGTATCTAGGTAACAGGCCTAGGTCAAGCTGAGCATACTGCCTATGTTCCCGTATGTTTCCTTCAGTATGGAGGAAAGCAGCAATACTGGCTTTTCTTTTTCTTTTCTCCCCTCATGTGACAAAAGGAGAAACAGGAAATCTGTGCACAGTGACAGAAGCACCTCAGATCAGGCTTGAGACAGGCATTTGAGAAGTTTCCTCCCTTCACCAACACGCAGGACAAGTGGTATCTTTACAAGAAGTGGTACTGACACCCCATCACTGCACACTGAGCGTATCACTGTACAGGTGTGTAACAACCCCTTTCTTTCCTCACTATTCCTTTCCGCAACCCCTTCTCCTCAATAGAACCAAAGCGCCTATTTTGAGGAAGCTGAAACACAAATTACGATCAGCTCAACCAACTGGTAGTAAATGACTCCTCCTGGTCTTGGGAAGCAGGAATGGCTGGTAGTTCAGAGGGGCATCCAAGTCACACTGCTGCCGGGCTCATCACCACCTCTGCATCGCCAAAGCCACCAGTAACCCTAAGGAGCTCCCCAGGGAGCATGTTAGCTTGCTGGAGCTTTTGCCCCCAACCAACCATCTGAAGCTTCAGCTGGAAGAGGAAACAACACAGTGTACATATTAAAGCAGCTACAACGGAGGAGGAAATCGCCTTGCATTAATTTTCCATAAGTGGATTACACCAAGCAGAGTGTAAACAGTCCCACGGGCACCAATTACCAGGCTTATTCTATAACTGAATTGTCCTAAACAAGCACCATTTTAATTTGAATATCAAATACTTTACACAGCAGGAAAGAGAAGGAATAAACCGACCTAACAATGCATTTGTTATGGATTTCTACGAAATTGCTGTGGAAACCTCTGTGTCCCCAGTGAATTGTGTGTATTCACTTTGCATATGCTCACGCTGCACACCTCCCTCCATCAGATGAGAGGCACCATGGGCACGTGCCAGCTATTGTACCGTTAACAAAACTGCTCCAGAACTTCAGGAGAGGCCAAATTACAAAACCAATACAAAGCAAACCCACAACAAAACAGAAAACCCCACATGTAATTAGATTGGGCATGATTCCTTTTTTCCTTCTTCTTTTAAAAGACTGACTTACTAGACCTGTTTTCTGCTTCTAAACATAGAATCATAGAATCTGGGTACGATTTTTCTTTAATAAACTGGAAGTAATAAATACCCCTTATTTCCAAGAATGAGTGAAGCCAGTGACACTAAAGAAAGAGCACCCAGCCTTATGTGACCAGCAGGTTGAGGGATGAGATTCTCCACCTCTACTCCACTCTTTCAACCCTGGTAAAACACAAAGTTTTGTCCTCATACTTGTATGAGTGCATACAAGTGTGGCTATTACAGATCAGCCCTGGTAAGTCTCGGCCTCACCAAAACTTATTCAAGCCCCATAAAACCTGTTTGTGGAAGTGAGTATTTGCAACCTATTCAGGCTGGAGAAAAAGTGTAAGAGAGATGCACGGGTATCCCAATTTAAACAGTGGAAATTGAAGCACGCATTAAGTATCACCTCTACTCAGTGAAGCTCACACACAGTCTGAAGGACATCTACTGCTTACTGGGCTCCTAGTTCTTACTCTTCTTTCTTGTAGAACATTCATCTTCCAGAAACAGCAACAACTCCGGAAGAAAAGCATCAGAACCTATGTCTCCTGATCTAAATCTCCAACACACCGACTGACAAGGCAGATTTGCAAGTAA
Organism: Pezoporus flaviventris; assembly: GCF_033815535.1. Lineage (NCBI taxonomy): Eukaryota > Metazoa > Chordata > Aves > Psittaciformes > Psittacidae > Pezoporus > Pezoporus flaviventris. The sequence continues at coordinate 8,600,610 of NW_026892589.1, read as the reverse complement.
GTATTCAGAGCCTTTATTGCTATAAATTCAGCAACCCTGCCACAGGACACTCACCGCTGCAATATGTTCCAACAGGCCACGCTGTAAATTGAAAGCAAAGTGCTCTCTCTACAGTTCTGAAGAAATAATTTGGTTCCTAGGTGAAGACAATGTTGTTAAATATCTTTGAAGCTCTGAATACAGAACAGTCCTTTTTTCCTGACAGTGTATTTTGGGTATGTTTTATACAACACAGAGATGAACGGGCAGGAAAGAGCAGCCTTCTGGAAACTGAGTTTGGTCTTTGCCCAAACCCATTATTCATTTCCATGTAGCAACAGCAAGAACTGCAAGTTCACCATTTGTACTTACAATGTTAAAATGAAAGGCCCTAAAGAAAAATGTGGGGACAAATTTTTGCGTGTAAAGCAGAAGCTATGAAGTTTCCTTTTCTTCAGCTTCGTTAAGCTGAAGAAAACTCAACAATTACTCAGACTGAATCTAACCATCTTATTTAGTAATCAGTCTCCAAAAAGGCCAAGCCACAATGTGCTTCCATTAACATCTATCTATGTAAAGGCAGGATTAAGCAAGTGGGTCAAAAAGACCCTAATGAGAAGAGTTTGATGTCTTCTAAATCTGTCTGGCTGCTCTACACAGAAGCAGAAGTTGGTCCCCTAAACACTCCTCTGCTTCATACTGTACTGTGCCCAGACACAAAGGCCTGGGAATAATATCTCCATCATCCATCCAACCTACATCCTTCTGAAGCTCCTTCCTTTCCCAAGTATCACTGAGGCAGCTTCAGGCACCATTCATTTCCAGACTTTGCCACCACTGAAGGCACAGGAAGGGCAGGCACAGGATATCATTTTTAGCCTTTCCTGTGGCTGTCAGGAGCTCAAGCAACTCTCTTATCCATTATACACATGCTGTTCTTGTATTCTGCTCGCTGCCTGCATCTGCCAAGAGCACATACTTCTCATTCAGCCCCATTCATCATTGCCACCCCAATGGAAAAAGCGTTCTGATCCCTACTCCAGCACAGACTTCCCATGTGACCCTGACCAGGTCACATTCCTTCAGCTGGGAGACATCCATGAGCTCTTACTTCAACAGAGCACTGGAAGGATAAAATACAGTCCACAGGAACAGGCAAGTTACCAAACAGTGCAATAATGATTAAGGATTGCTGGTGCACACTGTTCTTTATTGCAGAGGTCACTAGATTCTGTCCTCAGACTTGCACAGTCCCCCTAGAGCCCTGCAACCATCCAGGCAGCTTGCACATAGCTGTGTTATGTTCCAAACCACATCCCCAAGTCTCCAGCTCAGGCTGTGTGATGAGATACTGGATGAAAAATAGGAGTAACAAATTTCAGGCTCAGTGGAGAAGCTCCCTCTATATTTATGAGCCTAAGTCCAACCTTTAAAAACTCTCTTTTCCCAGTGCAGTTTCCTTCAGAAAGAAGGCATGGATAAAACACGGAGAAGCTGCTAATAATAAAACGGTCGGGCAGAAAGAATAGATTTTTTTTCCCCCACATCACTACTAGCCCAGTGAAATAGCAAGGAGCGCCAATAATTTATTTACTGGTCTTCAGTACTCCACATCCTGCTGTTTTTCTGCCCCCAAACAAGACCCTGAGGGTTTAATTAAGTTTTCAGAGGAGGCCTGGGAGATATGATTTCACTCAGTCTATGTCATTTATTCCATGTTTTCTACGGATGCGTGGGGAAAAAATCTGCAAGGCACAATAAGTCAACGTGGTGCTGGTGGGGAATAAACTAGGTAGAAGTGGCGAAACCCCCTGTTCTAATGCTCTGATGCTGTAAGGGGTGACCACAGCTAAGGGAAGTCCAGAAAGCCTCTGTATGTACAGGGCAAAGCAGCCCTCAAGACTTAGCTTATCATAGACATAATTCTTCACCAAGAAACAGAAGGAAGATGTGAACAAGTCCCCTGATGTACCTTTCCTCCCTCCCTCCCTCACCACATCTACATGGCACTACTTTATCCCTGACCACCTATAACAACTCTGGCACTTCTAGCCTCCCATTTGAGACTCCTCCAGGCAATAAAGTAACCCTATGATCTGGACAGATCACCTAGGATTAGGTCCAAAACAGCATTCAGACCTCTGGAGATACAAACGGACATCTGCAACTGGGAGTTCAGCACTTGGAAAATCCACCAACAACCAGATGAGGATCTTGAGACAAGTTAACGGGTTTATGCATTGGGCCCTTGGACCTTCTGCCTCAGTAAATCACCTGCATTACAGGAGGAGTATCTGATCTCTGAGGAACCCCGTGAAAGGCTTGGGAAGTGCTCAGAAACCAGAGGGAAATGCACATGTGCATCCCCCCACTTCCAGAGATAGACTTGCATGTTGATACAAGTCTCCCCAGGCTCACTTTTCCTGACCAGGACACAGAACAGGCGTGTGTGTTATGGCACATTTAGACTTCCAGAACTGATGTAACAGAAGGTATTAGGTTTTTTCCTGATGAAACCCTAGACTTGTTAATGATCCCCATTCACGTCAAGCAGCCAGTACTCCTGTTTCATAGATGCTGTATTCATGTCAAGCACACGATACTCTGCAGTGTGATTAACCCATCTTTTAAGGTTGCTTCTGCCAGAATTGGCAGTAACAATCTTTTTCTTTCCTGACACAGTGAACATGTTCTGTCCTCATGAAGCTCATGCTAAAATATATCTTATGTCCCAGCACTCTGAGTTAATCTGCCACCTGAACTGTCTCTGCCCTAAGGCTCTGCAATGGTTTTAGGAGGCTCCACGTCAGCACCAAGACTGCCTCTTGACTGTCTTCACTTGTGCGCACATCGATTCTGCTGTCTGCCCAGAGGGAACTCCTCTATCCTGACTCATTCAATCTGTTTGTTGGCCAAGAGGGGTTTGGGCCTAGAAGCTGGAGAGCCCTCAAGATCCTTCTGGGGCAGATATCCATGGGGAAAGTTGTTGTACTAAAGGTTTCCTAGCTGACGATAAGCCGACAAGTTAAACACAACCTACTCGATACGTGAGCAGGACGCTACAGGTAGTAAGAGGTTCAGGAATCGTGCTTTGAGACAGATTAAGATCAATCCACGTTGGGGGAACATGATAGAGCTCCAGAACAATAACTGAATATGGTTACCAGCCTGAAGCCTTCTGTCTGCTTCTGCAGGCAAAAAAAAACCACCCAAACAAAAACTACTTAAGCTTGGAAGCCACTGTCAGCGCATCCTCCATGATTTTAAAAGATGACTGGGTTTATTTGCTCTCCCTGTTGTTCTAAAGCCAACATCTTGCAAAGCCTGAAAGTGAAATAGATTTCTTTATCAGTTTGTTGTTTTTATCCTCCTCTGCCACCCATGCACAGTGGTTTGCTTATTGAGGCTCATTCATGTGTAGGGGCTGCTGGCAGTGATGTATTTTGTCAGCAAGGTGGAGGGTTTTTTTCTGGTTTCTTTTTGTTTTCTTTTGTTTATAGAGCAGACTGGCACATTAATTCAGGCTGGCAGAACGAGCAGATGAAGATGGTGTTAATTTTGCAAGCAGAAACAAGCAGGGACACAAATGTTAGGCTCTTCGTATCATCACAGTAGGCTACACACAGATGAGCTCCGGACCATAATCCTGAGCCAGTCTTATTATGACCATGCTGTGGCTGAGGACCCACAGGTAAAAGATTTCACTCCCTTTTGGAAGTGCATTTCATAGGGGTTTTTTGAATTGTTTTTACTCTGATTCTCAGAACAATTAGATTTAGAGATCATCTACAAGGACTACTCTCCCCTAGTTTCATTCACAAGCATTCCTGCAGTTCTGCTTGCTTGGCTTTCTACTTGCTGTTGAAGAACAAACCCCACAATATCACACAACTTAATGTCCTTGAGGAAAAATGAGAAAGCTCTCTGTAATGACATTGTGGTATCTCTCAGACAGGGAGGATGAGAAGTATTCTGTGAGCATCCTTTCCAGCAGGAGACACAGATGCCAGGCTCCATCCAATCAGTACAAACACCTTCCTTCCCCTCATCCAGGTCTGAAATTAGGGCAATCACCAAAGAAACCAATTAAGGAAAAATTCCGAGGCAAGTTAAACTATAACTTACACAGACACAACTGGGTTTAGCCTTATGTGAGTGTAAGAAACCACAATCACTCTGCCATTTCCAACCCAAACTGTACTGCGAAACTTACTTACACAATCAGCAATGTGGGCCATTTGCAGATGCCAATTCCCCACCCTCTTTATAGCCATCTATATGAAGAGCAGATCAGGGAGTGAAGTACAATTACTGCCATTCTGACCAGCTAGGCATGATGACTTGGTCAGCAGCCCAAGTGCTCTAAGAACAGAGAGCTAACAGATGGACAGCATGTATTTCAGCAGACAGGAGGCAAAACATGACCTGCATACATATGTATCACTTAAATGACGTCCCTTAAAACTGTCCTGTCCTGCAGGGTCTAGACAGCCCAGAAGACTATGAATTCAACCCAGTCCTTCCAAACTCCTCACCAGGCCAGAGCAGCATCATTCCCACAGAGAAACATTAACACCCCTGTGTTATGGACTGCCAGGCTGCATTACCCAGCTTTTCAACAGCCAAGGTCAGCAGGCATCCAGATTTTAGCTGGTCAAACACACCTATTAAATACTAAAGCATCCAGCTCATCCAGTGCTTCTGCACTGTGCAACACAAAGTCAACAACTTATCTGCCATATGACTGCCTCCTGTGCTGCTGTATCTCCCTTGCCAGGCTACCTAAAAAGTAGCTATGATGTGGGGTTTTTGAGTTTTGCATACTCCAGAGAGATGGAAAGCTGCTCACAATGTAGACGGATGAGGTTCTGCTCCAACAGCAGTCAGCTGGATTTATCATCCTCTGCCTACCCACGTGGTAGAGACCTTCCAAACACAAATGTGAAGAGAAAGGAAAACTGCTCAGAGGCTGAACCTCTCCTATCAGTGATAATCTTATCATACCATGTTTCCACTAGGCAGCATGCTAGTATCAGCAGTGTTAACGATGTGATCTAACTAAAAAGAGATAGGATTGATCTTGGTAAATGTGTCTTATGCACTTGGTCTTAATTGAGATCTACTTCAGAGTAAATCTATCTATTACAGCTCTTCGCATGCTACTCACTTGTGGGTAAAATACGGACACCTGCAGTAGTAGCGAGGAGCTCTCTGTTCCTCCAGGAAGCTGGATATACATCAGTTCACCTGCTCCCCTTTCACTATTACCAGTTCAGGAACATTACTTACTGCCTCATTCAGAACAATTTAAAGAAAAAGCAGTGATTTGCTTATAAATATTCCTGCCCAAGCTTTTCACTGAACACTGAGCTTGGAATGAACACTGCCTACCTTAGCCATATTATATACACTTCAAGCACTGTCCACAGCCTCATGTACCACATATATATCAGCTCTTAAACAAAACTAGCTCCAGGACCCCCTTAGCAGGTAACAGCATCTTCTATGCCTGTTGGCTTAGATCACTCACAGCATCACTTTGATAAAGATACATCACCTCCCACCCTGCTTTTTACAGAGAAGCAATGTAATGTTCTAACAGGCCTCTTCCATCCCCTAGCATTAGTAAGGAGGACCTGAATAATTCAGATAATTCAGACAAAAGTTAATTGTGGCCAGAATCAGTCCAACCACCTTCATTAGATGCAGCTCTTTGCATTGAAGAGGGAGGCTCTGTCTTCACTTTTTAAAAGAGCAGCAATATTTATCTGAAGGAACCAACATGGACTGGGTATCCTACAGCAGAGGCTCACAGAGTCTTTCCCCTTGCAAACACCTAGTCTTGTCCCCTTATGCACTGTAAAACCAAGGGCTCCCTCTCCTCTCACCCTGCTTCAGACACAGGGCTGCTGCCCTGCTCCTGCTATGGAAAAAACACATGATATTGGTAACTTTGTGCTAAAATCCATCTTTTCACTCCAGTATCTCCATGGCTGTACCTGCTTGCTCTTACACCTTTGCAAGAGCTTTAGCTTGCACATGACACCATTCTGCAGCGGTGATTTGCTGCAAATAGAAGGTTCAGACCTCCCCTGAACACATTCACATGCTTGTATCTAGACAATGTGTAAAATCTGTCATGTGCCTGGAAAAGGGGGACATGCCTGGTATCTTGCACTCCAATGGAGGCTCCCTTGAAACAAGAGCTTGCTTAGACACATGCCAGTATTCCTGCTGGACAGTAACACTTCTACTACAATAAGGAAGACTCAGAAGAAAGCTGAGAACGCTGAGAGTTTCAGGCATTGCTTACGGTCTCTTGTAATATCACAGATTATTATCCCTCCGTATTTGTTAGACGAGTTTGGGAGAAAGATGAGGGACTGCTGAAAATTGGCTTTTAAATCTGCCTTCCCCTGAGAAAGATGGTCATGCTCTGAGGTTTGTGGTATTACTTGATAAGCGGTGATTAAAACAGTAATCCCAAATTGTAATCAAAAAGCAGCCAAAGCTCTGAAATTACTTTTTACTAAGCTTTTTCCTCCTTCAAAGACAGCCCTGTATGGCAAAAGATAATAAACCCACAGACGCTGTTCCAATTTCATTTAGAAATATTTGATCCATTAATTTATAGTTTGGAAAGGCTTCTCCTCTTTTATTTGTCTTTAAACACACATCAAAAGTGGGTCTGTAGTCTAGCAGGATGGAGGAAATTCTTTTTGCAGTAGCTGGCTTGCTCTGGAAGAACACCTGATCTATTTATATGTCAGCACAGTATGAAGCAGTGAAAAGGTTTCCCTTACCCAGTGAAGGGCTAGTTAAAATCAGCCTTACCCATGCTTTCCCAGCCAACACAACGTCAGGCTGGTCCATGTACTGGCTAGCAGCGTAAAGCCTCCCCTAACTGAAATGGTTTTGAGGTTTCTGATACACAAAGCTCATGCCCACTTGATTTTGTGAACTGCTCTGACTTCAGAATGACCACTGCAGGATCACCAGATGAAGACACCACACAGAGTGGCTGTATTCAATCACTTCTGCCACAGAGGCTGCTAGGTGCCCATGATGCCCTCATCAGACTACAGCACAGGCGATAGGTCATGACAGTTTGATTTTCACATAGAAAGCGGTCAAGCCAGCAATCAGTTTGTTTTCAACAACTGTGTTTTCAGAGCAAAACCATTAGCAACAGGCTGGTCCAACACACGCTTTTTAAGATTTCAGAGGTAAGTACAAAACCTCTATTAAGTTGGAAAATTTTCCATAGTTCTGGGCAATGACTTGTGATTTTTCCCTTTTACGCAGATTTTGCAAGAAAACAGAAATAAAATTCATCAAGCTGTAAAAATCAATAGTGATGCTTTGTCCTATGCAATAGAAAAACAAGGTAAGTTTATCAAACTTAGCTGCAGAATTCACCAAGGACAGCAGGTTATATGTGCCCACAGGAGGAACTCAAACTACTGTTTGCATGTTACAGTCTAGCCCCACACCCAAGTCTTAATTACGGACACAATAAGGACACTACATGGTGTTTGCTGCCTTTTCCCAAAGATGCCATTATAGCTCTAGAATCACACTTGCTTATTTTAGAGACAACTTAGAGATGTCCACTTTGTAAATGCTACTTCACAGGCTACCCTAAAACAACTCACACCATTCCAGGTCTTGCTTTTCCTCCAAAGATCAGTTAAGTTCTCTTCTAATTGTATTTCTCCATGTTATAGCTGTCAGTGTGACATATCCCCACTGCATGCTCCCTAACGCCAACAGCCTCAGGAAACAGGATGAGCTGCTTCTGTGGAAACACGGATCAGGCTGGCCTGAGAGACGGAAGATAAAGCAGGAAGTGGAAAGCCTCCACCAGGCACCTCCCCACCCCAAAAGTCTTTGAGACCACCAGCCTTTGCAGTAAGGGTGAAAAGAGACACAGTAAAGCTATCTATGCCTGCTGACCAACCAGTGAAAAGGCTCGCCACTAAAACTTCCGTATCCTCGATTTGCAGGAGTTGATGAAAGCAAGGCTGTAACACGAACTTTTAAAAACCAGATTTTCTCAGTGATAGATGTCTCCCTTCTGTTCCATTTAGCAGCTGGGTAGTGAAGATGAAGACAAAGCGCGCGTTTCATCTGTGGATTAAATTAAGCCCTGGATTACAAATTGTAATTGAACACAATTATTCCAATAGCACAAAAATTTAAGATTGCCCTCATGAGGTGGAATTTGCCCCACAGAGAACCATTAACACCATCAAATTGGTTATCTGCTACTAATGCACATTCTGGCACTCTATTTTCAAGCAGCTAGAAAAACATCTTCAATTTCTTGTGGAGGAACAGAAAACCCCAAGATACCTTTGTGTTTTATGCTAGTCTATAAAACTAGCAAAGTGTAAACTCTATGAAATGGCTTTTAATCTAGCCCAAGTTTATTTTATACTGTGTGATACAACCATCTAGAATAGATGCTGTGGGTTAAGTTTGTAAAACAGACGATGAAACTAAAAATCCCTTCTCTTTTAAGAGCTGGAGAACAAACCCCAGCTGCCCTCCATAATCAAAAGATCTGAAATCAACAGATACACTATTAGCAATGCTGGTCAGGTTGGCATTTCTCACCATGGAAGGAAAATTCCTACTATTCTTTGGTCACATGAGTGGTACTGCTCATGTCAGTCGGGTAAGTAAGATTTGACTTACAGAAAAATTGTTATGTGCAAGATCTGTGATAAATACAAATGCTTCTTTATCACTATCATTCAATCTCACCACTTTACACTTGTGTAATTCAATTGCATGAGCAATGAAATAAGAAATGCAGGAACTCAATGTCAAAAACCATAAAAATTGGTACTACATCAAGGAGGAGATTTATTTTTGAGCACCGAGTTCATGCCCTTTAGAGACAAAAAGGGTTCTCTGTACAACAAACAGACGTTGATAAGCAGACATCAGGTGTGTTGTTAGGACATGCAACACCCTGAACATGTCTGAAGGCATGAGCTCCAAAAAGTATGCAAAACCACCATTGAGCAGTAGCCTCAAAAAACCAACACCTTGTTACATTGTGATTTACTGGACTAAAATGTGCGGTTTGCCTGCCCACTCACTGAGCAGCTGAGAGAGCCCCTTTGTCGCGGTGACCATGTACAAACTGCAGCCAGCACAAAAAGTACAGCATGTCTCACACGCTTGTGTCATTTGGGCTATACCATAAACGTGTGTGGGAGCTTTACTCGGGGATTTCACCCCAGGAGTAAATTGTATGCTGCGAAGCCAGGCAGTGTTCTGTATACCTGATGAATGAGCTGGGAAAGGCACCATCCAAGCTACAACAGTGCTATAACGCATAATGTGGAACATTCAATCACACTGTTCACAGCAGTGAAAAACAAGCAATTTTGAGAAGGACATGTCACCCAAATCACTGGGTTTTTAAAAAGAAGTATGACATGGGTCAAAATGTCAGTGTATTGTGTGTGAAATAAGGAAAATTAAACAATTCAAAGGCAAAACTGACTCCATTACTTTTGTCTTAAGACCAGCAAGAAATACAGGACTCGTCAGAAGGTTATTTCATCCAGCCTCTCCAGAAAGATGGACATGAAAATATTCAGTATCCCTCGGGATGATTTGGGATACTGTGGGAGCACCCAGAGCTCCAAAGAGCAATAGGGACCCAGTTTGCTAGGCTGCAAGGGACATGAGGCTTCCTATCCTTTGGAAAGATAGGACAGATTACAGATAGAGACAGTGGAGAGTGAAAACCCTGTTCAGCATTAAGGTGAATGCAGTATTTATAGTAATAGTGGTTGCAGTACATCAGCTCCCTTACTGCTAAAGTGGAAGGGCACGGTGATTCAGAAACAGGAGAGATGACAGCAGGAGAAGGACCTGATTATTACAGTGAAGGGGCTTGGTTTGATGGAGTGGAGGAGAGGAAGCCCTCCTTAATGTGCAGAGCAATCAAACAAAAAAGAAGGTAACTCCATTCAGGACAGAGACATGAATAAGACAGTCTCCAGGACAAAACCCAGGAACACAAAAGGCAGAATGAAACATGAGAACAGGGAACATCTAGAGGAGAATCTCGGCTGTGCAAAGAATGAAACTATACTGCATAGGAAGACTACAAACCAAAGGGGAGGCTGAAAAGTACACCAAAGAATGCCACAGAACCTGTAGCTCCCTCGACCTACATGGCACTGACACAGCATTCTTGGGTTAAGCTTCTTTCTGTTTCTGGGATTTTTTGGATTACTGTTTATATCTTTTTTTTTGGATTATTGCTAGTATCTTTTTTTTTGTTTCCACTGCAATAAACACAAGAATATATTAATAATTTCAGTGTATGATGGGCATTCCTGTATGACTTCTGTAAGACACAGGCATCTCCAGATGTGGACAGAAACCTCATATACCCACATACGACACACACACATACATATACACTATACACAGACGTGGATAAAGGTCAGACTGTGTCATTGACCTGCATTTAGGGTCCTTCACACACATCAGGATCTTACCACGTTCGAGACTCACAAACCATAGTAAGAGCTCCAAACATAACAGAAGACAAACAAATGGTGGCTCAGAAGAAAGCAAGCAAGACATGACTGGCTGACAGAAAAAGTCATTTAAGCAAATATGCACTCTGGCTGTGGTCAGGCTTTCTTGGCATCACAGCAAAGGCAGTCTGAAAAGTGCAATTTGAAAGTAAAGTTCTATGGAGTTTTAACACAAAGCTTTTCTAATTCATCGCAGATATCACAGGTCCTTTTTTCCCTCAACATACACTTCAGACTAGCTGTAACAGCAGCTCTGTGTATATATATATATATATATATATATATATATATATGTATATATACACATAGGGCAGAACACAGCCGTGTCCCCAGTTCCACCTCTCCCTGTAAACAAGTGAACTGGGGTCATGATTTGCAAAAAGAGGAAATTCTCACTCTACATTCACAAGGTAAATAATGACTCTGACCTACTGTTCTGACCCAAGATAGCGCAGGCTGTCCCTTATTCATCACCTACTCTTGTAGCATGCAAAGCAGTACAATCCAGGGAGTATATTAATCATTTTCTCCTTCTGCAGTGTACAGAATATGGACTGCTCTAGTGAGTGACTACTGCTTTATAAGATAAGGTTAATCAATAAAGATAATTAAGATACTTCTGGTTAATACGTCTATGTCACTGAATAAAAGCACATAAAGTCCCTATTGAAATACAAACACTGGAACAAGTCCAACCGGCATAAAAATGACCTAACTGTACGGAATTCAACACCTCAGTTTAACAATCCCATGTGGTTCACTCCAACCTGAACACTTCTGAATCTCAGAGGAAATCACATATGATCTCATCTCCTACAGTCTGAGCCACAAGATTAAACCTCTGGGTTTACCTGGACCCATCCTGATTTAATAGCTCTTTGAGCAACCTATGCCAAGGGTCAGTTTGGGAACCCCACAAAGCTGCTATCGGGCATCTTGGCACAGCTGCCTGGGGGAAAACCCAGATCCTTATAAGACTGGAGCCTTATTCACTGTTTTTGAACAACAGCAAAACTGGAGGTTGATTAACCTCATGCCAACCCATAATCTCTGCCTGCTCAGGCTTCCCTTAATGCAAAGGGAGATTTAAAGCAGGGGCAGTCTGTCCAGAGCACAAACAAACCCGAAGGAGCCCACATCGCTCCCTCAGGAGAAGTCCTTCTTTCCAATTGCTTCTGGGGCACCTACGGCTTTTATGTTTAATACCTAAGCGCCAGGCAGCTTGTCTCAGATCAGCTCTCAGCTGTGAACAGGGAGGACAAGGCAAACCTCTCCAGCTAACAAGGAGAAATCTATAGTGATGGACAACCAGCAGATCATCTAGCTAATCTCCACTTGTCCCACTTTAACTGAAGCTTTTCACAAACAAGCATCGATTCATTGTTCCACAGTCACAAATCCTCCGGTAATTCCCTGTGAAAAGCAGCTCTTCTCTTCAGCAGGGGAGGGGAAGCTTTCTTTTAACCTACAGAGAGAGAAGTTGAAACTTAAACCTTTCTGCAGCACCAGCAGCCACACAGAAACTCTGCTCCTGCCCACAGACCACGGTCTCTCACAGTCACCAAGAAGTATCTTTTGCTTCCACTTCCCTGGATAACAGTGCATCCCCAGATGGGATCTGGACACCAATTTTACTTTTCTCATAGTTGTGGTATTGAATGCATTCTGCCCAACATGCAGCCACATCGGCACTGGCTGCTCAGAGTTCCAAGGGTGGTTTGTCACCGCCTGGTAAAATATCCAAGTTTACCTTTTCAGAAACGAGGCAATACCAGCTTTAATGGAAGGAGGGGGGGAGAAACAACCACAAAACCAACCAAAACCCAGCAGAAACCCTTGCCAGTGAAACCTGTCATAGGGAACGACTACAGAAATAACAAGGGTTAGGCTGTGGGTGCAACTGCATAACGCTGCGAGATGATGATCGCAACCCAGCGGAAACATTCGGAGAACTTTAAGAGCCAAAAGCCTGAAGCAATGGGAAGAAAACAGGCACAACTGGGCCACCAAGCCCTTTTGATGGAAACCACCCTAAGATGCTCCACAGCGCTATAGATCTGCACTAGCAGTTCTGTTCTATGGGAAAGGGGCTGAAGAAGCCCAGGCAGGACAGTGCTTGGAGTTTACCATCACAACACAGTATAAACAGGAGAAGGGGAGGTGGGAGATGAGCCCAACCCCTATCTTCTATTTTATTAAACAAAATAAATTATTGGGGAGGCAAGGGGGAAATGACACATTGCCATTTTCTTGCAGATTCCTTCAGAAATTAAACTTACTATCTGCTTTCTACTAAGAGGAACTCAAAAGACCTTTGCCACCTTCTGAAATTCAACCTGTGTTAGCAGGTGGATCCCTCAGCAAAACACACAGGTGTTCAAACAGGGCTTGTGGGTGAGACTTTATTGGCTGCAATACAAAAAAGAGAAAGCAGATACCACTATCTGATCCTGAAGACAATGAATTCAGTATTTTGTTCAGGTGAATGGGCATTTACAGTGCAGAGAATAGGAAGAGAAATGCTCTGTTTCTGCAATTTCTAGTATTGCTTTTTTTGCTATTCTTTTTGACTCTGGATTCTGAGGTCAGAGACGAGTTCACTACCATCAAAATGTCAGATCTACCCAAGATCATTCCATACCCTCATGTCACCCTGAAAAGTAGTTTAATTGTTTTCATTATCCTTGGAGTTTTATTATTCTAATTATCTGTGTGCCTTTATTATCCTAAATATTGATCTTTCCTTCTAATTAAGCCTATAATTAAGATAGGAAGATGTTGGGACTGTCTGTAACAAATGGCAACCAAGAGAGTATAAACTGAACTAAACCCTCGGTGCCATGCAGGGAGATGGAATCAAACATCTGGAAAACTCCTAAACCTCTGAATTTGATTTCCAGAATGTGAGAATCTGCATTTTATGTTAGTTGTAGTTCCTACATACAACAAGGACCAACCCATTGCCAGCTTACTGACACAGGCAGCAAGGGCTTTGCAAGGAGAGCACTTTATTCTGTATCAGAGCTGAACGTCGCACAACGCTCTCCTGGCCCAGGACCGCTGTGTGTGCCACTGCAATGCAAAGATCAGCAAACAAATTATTCTCTTCCACATCTTATTCTACTGTTCTGCTTCAGTACTTAAGAAGTTATCATGGCATGTCAGGTTTCATTTGGAAAATCTATTTTGCATGGATTCATCTATAATTTGCATGTGCTTTGCTTGCTTTTCACAGCACTTCTTATGTAGCAGGCATCTGTAGTAAAGCAAGGACGTACGTAGTAACAAATAACAATTAGCTGTCTTTCTGTTCAAATTTGGTCTTGTTCCCACTGAACCAAGACTTTATTTCTAGACAGCAGTGGAGGAAATGCTGAACTTGCAGCATTGATGTTTTGTAAACCTTACAAAAAAACTAAGTAAGGTATAAACACAGACTATACACAATTCTGTGGCAAACACAGGATTAAGTTTTTGTGATGCACAATAATACCTTCCTATTTTCTTCAAAGGCCCCTCTTAAATCTTTGTGCAATAAAGCAGATTGAGGCGATGATGCCACAGAGTAAACAACTGGGCTTCATTAACAAATTCCTTTAGTAAATTACATCATATGTAACTGATGTTTTAAGTGCTTCTCCTTAAATTATTAGAGGTTGTATTCCAGGCTGGCGTCTGGCTCTTGGTACAGAAACAGAATTCAGGATAATGAACTTATAGTAGAGTGGGTACGAACACTGAAAACAGTTTGAATCAACATACAGCCTCCCGTCTCTCATTTTCTAACGCACATTTGTGATTTTGGACAAAGGGATGTGAGCCTTCAGAAATCAAAGTCCTACTCGAGTGTTTTCCATCCCATGGGGGAGCAAAAGGTGGATCCTTTGCAGCAGCCTGAGTGAGCAGTGCTACCGTGACCAAATGAAGCAAATCCAGCCTTACAGACAGCAGAAACTGGTAACTGGTTTTACACTCTTCAAGTTTTCTGATTAGCGAGAAGCAGCACTGCCACAGCTGCTGCAGCACAGTGGCCTTTGCTGGCCTTCATGGGGGACCTTCAGAACTGCATTATTGTTTCTAGAGCAAAACACGACACAAAGTCCTATTAATACCACAGTATGTAAAATTCGGACAGCCCCAATGGCATAACTTGTAACGTATGCAAAATCACTTGGAGATGAAGAAGAAACAATTATCAAGCTGAGTTTTGCTGATAAAATATTATCATGACACCTGAAGAAGTACAAATGGTCATTTAATTTCTGAGGAGGTTCATTCCAAGCATCTCAGCAAAAGCTAAAGGAATTTGTGACTTTAATGCTATGGCATGTCTCAAGGAACAGCAGCCTGGCCAGACACCACCACTTTGCATCTTCCAGTTCACATTCACATCCAGCTGACTGCATTCAAATTGTACAATGGGAAATTCCAAGGAGCCTCTGCATTTCAACTGCTTTATCACCTACCCAAGTAGCTCTGTGCTGCCCATCTGGCATGACTCCCAACTAATTTTTAAGCTAGATTCTTCAAAGCAAATGCACAGCTTCAAAACCTCCTGTTCTTCCACATATGGAGAAGCCATCTGACTTGTTGCTGCTCCAGCATGACCAAGTCACTTGGCTCTTTCTTTCAAGGTCTACTGAATGCCAAGACAAAATTAACTTGGTGATAAAAGAGGGAGAAAGTTCACATTTGCTTTTCATTCTGCTGTGACTAAGAGGATGAATAGGTAATAGATGCTTGTTCTTAAGTACCACATAATATTAAGAAGCACATGTAGAATACAAGTGTAGCTGAACGGATGAATCATACAGTCACCAGCATGTTCCTTTATTTCTCATTAAGAAGCCTGAAGTGCCTACTCTCTCCTAAGGCCATCTGTGCACGGCAACAGCTCTCTAGGAAAGAGCAGCACTTTACTTGCCACTTTGCCTTCTTCAGTTTTGCTCTGCATCTGCATTGGACAGGTAAATGAAAGCTGAGCTACCCACTAGATTTGGAAAGATGGCACAATCATTTCCATGGGTTTTACTCTGTGTGTGTCCAGCCACAATGCAAAACTGAAAAGTGTATTTCTCACACTACTTCTAGATTTGATGTTCCCATTGGCACTAAAAAGCCATCAAGAACAATTCAGAAGAGCTCTCTTATTGCAAATAAAAGGAAGGTCTGACTCAAAATCCTGGGTATCACAAGTCAATCAGCAGCTTCAGCATGTGACAGTTACGTGAGGTCGCCTTCTCCCTGCATCATGCTTCCTCAGTCACACATAGGTAATGCTCACTTCACCTTTACTGTCTCTCATTTATCAGGATAAGCCTTTCAGTACAATGACCATACTATTAAAGGACCCTGGGGTGCCCACAACATGAATGGGAGTCTGCATTTGTTACTGTACAAGAAACACGAGGAAATATAAAATGATCACCAGGAAGGGACATCAGGCAAAAGAACGCTATTCAGATATTTTAAAGCTATTATCTTAAATCTATAATAGCTTCCAAGCTCACACAGATATTTATATTGGCAAATCTCTCCTCTGGATATAGACTGGTGTAACATATCTAGGCCCCTCTATACCTGATTATGGTCCATGCCAAGCTTTACATCTTTGACAGCACATGTACAATGCATCTGAAATAATCCTGTCTGGATAACAATGTTTGTCAGTGGCCTTAAGCCGTTCACATGAGCAAATGGTCATAACCTGACAAGGCTTCCCAGACACTGAAATGAAGTCTTAATAACAACCCTAAGATATAAGTCTTCTGATAAGCTGAAGGATAACACAAAAGCCACACTGCTGCTGTCAAAACAGCACTGCTCTGAGAAACCTCCAGCATGAAAACTAGAGTCATGTTGGCTTCCACTTGCAGAAAGCATCCTGGGCAATTCGGGATCTGCTAAGGTTACAAATCACCCTTCAGATGTGGTGCTGCTGGTGCTTCAGGAGAAGATTTCAAAGGAAACCCTGTACCTACAGGCCTGGAAGCTATTTTCTTCTCTTTTGGTGTTACTAGTACATCATTTATACCAGATTAAAATATCTACTCTGCATAAGCAAGGCTCTTCTGTTCTACTGAACTGCTCCCATGCTGCACTAAGAACTTGCATTTGCCCAAGTTTTACATAATTCAGAAAGGCATTTGGCTGCAGCTTAAGAACACTGGAGATGGGAAGCCATCACTTCCTTCTGGACCTTCTGAAACCCTGGGTCTCTGCCTTGTGCAGTCAACCTCAGTATTAACGCTGCCTCAGCATTTATTATGGAATTGAACAGATGAACCTACACTTTATTTTGTCTACTGAACACATGGGGCCCTTTTCAGTGGCCTCAGATGTGTGTATCACCCTATGGGATTGCAATACCCTCTCTGTATTGCTCCAGTTTCACTATCTTTGCCACTAAGGAGCCATTCTGATATCAGAGGTAAGTCCACAAAGGTTAGATCACACCAAGAAAGCACACAAGACAGCATCCTTTACCATGATTACTACCCTAACATGCTGAAAAGGAAACTGTTATTGAGAAGAGCAGATATTAACCTGCACAGAGCTTGCTGATGACAAGAAATTGGCAGTTTGTTAGTCTGGTCACCTAAAGACATGTCAAAGCCTCAACAGGGAAACCTAATTGTAGCATGATTAATGCCAGTCGTTTACTCTTTGCCAATCCTCTTCTCCTCCCCTACTTCCAAGGATGGCTTTTTCCACCCTGGCATCTATAATACAGTCAATGCTGTGCGGCTAAAAGGCAGAAGCAGAAATGAAAGGACGTGTGAATAATGCCAGATGGAACAGAAGAACGCAGGGTGTAAGTTGTCTATGAAATGGAGATGATTATGGGCAGGGCTATTAGCAATCTGTGTAGCTGCCTTACTACGACTCCCCAGGTCAGAACACACCCATATTGCTTCAGTGTTGAAAGCACTTCTTCGCTATTGCAAGATGTTACAAGGCAGAACACCTCCAAATAATCCATCCCCCAAACCACGTATCAGTTAGTGAGGAACACAACAGGACCCGGCTGGAGTGTTGAGGTTACTACAGGAAAGATTACAGCAGGAAACCTGACCCACACCTACCTCCAGTCAAAACATTTTTCCTTTCAATGTTGGGGGTGCAGGAACAGTACAGTCACTGCCATGAAAAGATTCCTTTAATTCAAACTGAAGTAAGTGAGTTAGAACACTGCACGTTGTTGTTTTCCACATCTTCGCACACTTAGGTCCATTTCCATCACTTCCCTTGTGCCCAGAAGCTGCTCTCTCTGCAAACAGCCCTATAGAGATCAACAGGCAGAATTCTCACCTTTGCTGAGCAAGAATGGGAGAGAATACCTGTATCAAGGAGGCCACAAAAAGAAACACAGGAGGATTTAGTTCTTCAGGACTGATGCACCAAACTGATTTTCACACCACACAAGAGCATCAGCTTGGGTCTGACTTTTCATGGAGGCCTTGGACCAGCAAGTCCATGATCAAAAGTGGAAGTAATGATGGGATTATTGACACCTCTGAAGTAAGGCAAGAGCTTTTCTGAACTGGAAAAACCACCCAAAAACCCCAAACCACCCAACACCACAAAGAAAACCAAACAACTAAACAAGAAAGCCACCAAAAAAACCCACACCAGCTAGGCCAGGAGAGGGGATGAAATCTCTGTTTTACCTGCAGCACTTTCTTTTCTAATCTTCAGGTTTTAAATGCACAAAAATCTCAGAGGAACGCTACTCATTCCCTGTATCTGCTCTCTCTGAATGTGGCTGTGTGGTTCTTCCTTTAAAACAATTTAATATATTCTTAACATGAAACATTTAATGCCTGATGCACAAATGTGTAATAAAACTCAGCCCCGTGGCTCTTTTACTGTCAAGCTAAATGGGATCCATTTGAAACAAACGTGCAGCTTTAAAATTTCTTCATCTGAATGCTCCAGTGTTTGAAGGGAACAATTCTCTGCTCCCATCACCCACAGATCAACAGGGATTTAGAGAAGCAGTAGGAGGGAATATTTCAGCTTTGGTTTTGCTTCGCCAGCCCAGGGGTTTGGATGGCAGAGCTGTACCCTACTGCACTGATGAAAATGAATCCTTCCTTAGAGGCACTGATCTGTGTGTTAGAAGTATACACAAACAGGAGAAGAAAAGCAGCCCCAGACATTTTCAGGGGAAGGAAACAAAAGGATTGGGATATGGTACAAGGGATAACTACTAAGAGAAGTCTTTTCCTAACCTAGGTCCAATTTATTACATCACTCAGGTCCAGTTTATTACCATGTACAAACATAAAGGTATTCCTAGTAGTTGAAGGGAATCCTCTACACCACCACTGAGAACCCAGCTGAAGCAGACATTTAGTGAGCAAGCCATGAAAGGTTGGGGAACAGAGGCCCATCGGAACCACTGTAAGCTGCCTGGCTTTACTGCCTACACTTAGCATTGATGACTTCAGATTAAGCTCTAGACTGATCCCACACACTCAACACCCTTTAGCAGTTGGAGCACATCTTCCAGTTCAGTTCCATGTGAATTAAAGTACAGTATATGGGAATGATGGGGAGATTTACTTCAAATGTATGTTCCTGACCCAGCCTAAAATAGTAATGTAGATGCAGCCATAAACACCCAAGAGTATCAGGTCGAACACTGTGTTGCCATCAGTTATTTTCCTAACAAACCAGTTGCAATTCTTACTAGCTCCAAAGTGAGCGAGCTTGGTTGATATTAGTGTTAAGCAGGAGTCAACAAATTGTTTTATTATTACAGATAATGTTTAAAACTGTTTCCCTGACACGAATTAGTCTTTGAAGACAGCTGCTAAGCTTGGTTCAGCATCACCCTTAGAGATAATAAGCAGTGGTTGCCAGAGGTGGTTTTCCAGGGATCTTTTCCTACCTCCTCTACATCTGTATGCATCCCAAGATGGTGTCATTAGCTTTTAGGGTGTCATTTCTGGAAAGAGGAATTACCAGAGTGTTTGCTTTGTGATGGCCTATGTTCCAACACTGGCACAGGTATGTAAATAAAGAGATATGCACTCCACATACTGATTCTCTGTTGTCTCCTCCGCAGGGAAGCTGATCTGATCTCAGCTTTCTTTAACATGAAGAAGCTTCACTATGCCATGTCCAGAAGAGAGGCCTCCACTTTCTGAATAGTCAAGCATCCTTCTGCTTATAAAAATATCTTATTAGAAAAGCACATGCTGCAAATCACATTGGATTTAACAGAATATGCGATTAAGCATGTACCTGCAGCTTTGCAGGGGGAGAACAGACTAACGTGACAACTGGTACATGGAGAGAAAGAAATGAAAGCTACACATTTTGTTAAATGTGCAAGTAGGGAGTTTTAAACGCAAAGAGGGAGAGAGGATGTCAATTCACACAAGAACTTCAGTCTCAGAACACTGAGCTTACATCTAACTAAACATTACTTTTCAATAAATCGTGATATGAAAGCATTAATTTATGTTTCTAATTAATTTTCTAGAACAAGGAATAGTCACATGTCTAATAATCAGCATTTCTGGTTTGCAT
Source organism: Pezoporus flaviventris (assembly GCF_033815535.1). Lineage (NCBI taxonomy): Eukaryota > Metazoa > Chordata > Aves > Psittaciformes > Psittacidae > Pezoporus > Pezoporus flaviventris. Next base: position 8,580,520 of record NW_026892589.1, on the reverse strand, counting down.
GCAAGTATTAGTCAATTCATTCTTATGCAGCATGAGAATAAAAAGCTGGGAGTACAAAATAAGTCAGTAAAGCCAAAAAGCCCTCAATGCTGTAAAATAGAGAACGAAAAGGACAATGGTAATTCCCAGTGATGCGTAAAGCCCTCTGGGCTTTTAGGTTTTAATTGGGTAGCAAAGATTTCTACCATACCAGCTGCCATCAGTCACGTAATGCCTCTGCACCTTTATCTCTGGCATTCCTGCAAACCGAGGCTATTTCTGGGCTCTTAGCAACACATTTGTGTTACATCTCTCCTAGTGAGGACTTAATGTGAACCCCCTCACACTGGTAGCACATAGATCGCTGTGGAAAGGATCATTGATCAGAAGACAAATGCAGAGTTAACATTACAAATACATGTTATTAATCCAAGGAGCCTCAGGAATGTGCTGCAGAGAACTGGGAAATTGTGGGAAGATGCAAAGCTCTGGGCAAAATCATTCTGGAGAGCAACATGGCTGCTTCAATAGAAAGTTCTTCACAACCCTCTCTTCTAGGTCTCACTTACTGAGCTGACCCAGACCACTACACAGTGCTCTTATTTGTGTTTCTGCAGCAACTGATGCTTCAGTTGAAGCACTGGTAAAAACAGAGCTGTAGAAGAAGAGAGAAGCCCTCTCTAAAGCAGTCACAAGACAGGACCAATTCTGTACTACCAGTCTGGTATCACAAACCAAAGCACAAAGGCTGATGGGGTATAAAGTCTCAACGGGTATGTCCCCACCTTCCACCTCTGCAGTGACACTCTGTGAAAGCCACATAAGCCCAGAACCATTCAGCTGACCGGAGAGGAGTTATCTTTGAGCGCATCCAGTATCAGAATGAGAGTCTCTCATTCCTCTTGGCTCAAGGCATCCCTGCCCAGCAATTCCTTCAATACCTGTATTTAAAATGCCTCCTCTTTATCAGCCAGCAGGTTGTACTGGTAATGTTCAGTAGAGTTCAGCTGTGATGAATACACAAACACAAACTCAGATCCTTGCAACCAATGTGCAATCCTGCATTTGCATTAACAAGTCATATTCACTGGGAGACGGTATGGTCTAAAAGAGCCAACGCGCCACAGCTGTTCCAAAGACCTTATTTCGTCCCTTTCTGGATCTTTTCTCAGTACATAAGATTCTGAAGCAAGAGACTGCTATCTGAGCATATGATGGCCATCAAAGGGCACAGTCCTTTGTGCTTCCTTTGCCTGGTATGACAGCAATGTGCTTTAAGTGCTGCTCAGTAAAATTTGATCCCTTTCCATGTATCCATTTTCAAACTACTCTAGCTCCAAAGCTGTCAGATGTACCCGCATGAAACCATAATGCTGCAATCACCATACCCTGTTAATGTAGGATCCTTTTAGCTTAGTGATTTACAAACTCTTAATGCAGAATAACATCAATGTCTGTCCCTAAAATTCTTTCTACTTTTTATTCTGCTGTTTTATATAGCCATACTTGTTCCTCTATTTCTTATTAAAAAGTGTTTAAATAGCTCTTTCACATATTGATTACTCCAGCACCTGAAGAAGAAGGGAAGTGATTGATGAATATACCTGTTCATTTAAAGTAGGTCTGAGGCAGCAATGAAATTAGTTGCTGACTTCAGTAATTTAGTCACAAAATTATGCTCATGGAAGTAGCACAGAGTATTTCTGCTGTGCAGTCACAAAGTCCACTTTTGATGCTCATGACAAAAGAGAAGAAATTCTTCATATGACTTCTTTACAGCATCTTGGACAGATCAGTAGCAATTTAGGGGATTTATGCAGGAAACCCATAGAGTTGAGGATTTAAAAAGCACTGCTTTTTAGCCAGTGATAAATCATCCCATGTAGAATTTGTGAAGGTGATATGGATGAGGAAATCACACTTTTACCTTTCCAAGTACACACTGAGGCTAAAAAGAATTACAATGCTACCTACACATACTGAAACCTCTTCCAAGCACCCTGACACACCGGTAAGAGAGAAGCTGCCTTTGAAGGACTTAGAAACATTTCTGGCTTGACTGTGCTGGGTTTCTAATGGAGGTACGGCAGAAATGCTTTCACAGCTTTGATAGCAGCTTTAGGCAAGCACAAAATCTCAGATGTCTTAAAAGAACAGAAATGTAGACATGCTGCTTGAGTCCACAGGAAGAAGAGCTGGCCCCATGTTTACAGAGCCCTCCTCTTCTCTATAGGGCACCTGGGCCCCTAAGGTGAAATATGTACGTTCCATTTATGGGACAGGCATGACATGATGCTGAGGATATGAGTGAACTTTTTGCTAGTGCATACAGAACAGCTCTGTACCTGTACAACACGTGTACTACTGCAACACCAGTGCACCTTTGCCAAGCATCACTAGGCTAGATCCTATATAAATACAGACTGAAACTCTCCCTGCACCCCCCGGAGACCAGTGGTCAGAGGGGCAGGTTCACCAGTAGCTCGGTGACAACAGCAACAGCCTCTTTTCTCTGCTCTCATCACTCTCAGCATGCGCATGGAGAGGAAAGACTTTTGTCAGCCTAAATTCTGGCAGCCCTGGGGGAGCATTTAAGCTACTGCTCCACCTGTAGGATTGAAAACGTACTGCCCTGAGAGCCTTACTGCTCCTTTGTACCAAGGGTTTACTTGGAGGTAGCTGGCACCAGCCACTGTCAGAGAGGAGAAAAGATGGGACCAGGTTTGTGACTGGAAAGAGCAGCCTTTCCGTTCTTGACAATATATGCTATAGAAATACAACAAACAATGAGTGCAACCAGCTTAATACTTGTCTGTTTCTGTATCACTTAGTGGTTGGGGTTCCTTTTCTCCACATCAGAAGCAAGTGGTCTGGCACACATCTAGAATAAATATTTAACGCGCCAATGTGAAGACAACCTCTCTCTTCTTTCTTTGCCTGCCTCTTCATCTCTCAGGGCTCCAACAGGACTGCTGTTTACAAAGCCCGATTAGGAATGCATATTTAAAAGGATGTGGGGAAAGAAAGGAGCAGATATCCTTGAGATCAGATGATTCCCCAAAATGTTTCATCCCCCAGATCAAATGCAGTGTTTTTCCTCCCACTGTGTGCCTGTGTGTGAGCATCTGCACCAGTTTACTGGCAGGTACCACAGTTCTTAGAATTCCTGATCACAGTCACAGGAGAATCATAGCAGAACGGAACAAACTTTGTCCATTAAAAGACAGCCTTGAGTTGTTTTTTGCCAGTTTTCTTGCTTTAGGCTAGTACTTTGGTGTTCATTCAAACCACTGAAGTCTCTTATCAGGGACAGCACAGCATAGAACTTGAAATGGAAAAACACAGACAATCTGAGCTTCCTTAGAAAATACTAGAATGCAAACTCGGAAATGTCCTCACTTTAAACTTCTCTCTCTTCACAATTATCTCTCGCTGAAAGCAAAACGATGACAATAAAGTGGCCAAAAGTAAAAAAAAACAAAAAAAATGGAAAGAAAAAGAAACCAAAATAGGGGGAGACACAAGGAAAACCTGGGAAGAACAGATTAATTCTCCAGGGTCTGCATTCTGCTTTTCATACATATCATGTCTTAACCACAGAACAGGAAAATCATCTCTTATTAATTACATTGAGTTTAATACTACATTTCTCACGAGACAGAAACATCTCACAGACAGTTGGATCATTTTCTTGATGCGCCCACCTTTTTTGATGAAATGAAGTTCATATCAAAGGCAATCCAGGAACAAATGAGACTGCATCATCCTACTACCAAACTCTGCTAACTTGGGCTTGCTAACGATGGGAATGCAATGCTAGAACTAAAAGTTCCACAGAGCACACTGGGATTTTTTCCTTTCTCACCACTTGTCCAGGCTCAGCTGCTCACAGCAGGAAGCAGAGCCCATGGTGCGAGCAATGTTACAGCCAGGTACCTCACCTAAAGCTTGTGGGTCCTGTTCTCAGTCTGCCTGTCAACCCTGAAGTTGTCCTTACCTTGTCTATGCCTGCCGAGCAGAGAAACACACTTCACTTATCACATACTGTTCAATTTCTAGATGCAAAGCTGACTAAACAGTGCTACAATGCTCTCACATGCTTACTTGTTATCTAACAGAGCTCACGTCATACCGCAGCTCAGCACTGGACTAATTCAGCAGACAACAAGAGATGGAGAAACAGGCTTTGAGGTGTAAAGCATTGGATCAACTTGCCAAAAGAACCTCTTCTTTTTAACTCTTATTTTGAACCCACCAGTGTTTTCAGGTAACCAAGAAACTCATCTTTATTCGTATGTGATTTGTTTTACAGCTGCTTGTAATCTCCAAACTTCCAGACTGAAAATCATTTAAAACCAAATGAGCTTCCCTGCAGATAAAACTCTCTGAGCGTTCGAGTTAATAAAACTAAACGGCGATGTTAAGTTGAAAGGGGAGACGAAAAAAGAAGAAACCAGAAATCCCCATGAGGTTCAGAATTTAACCTCAAGGCTGGAAGAAATGGGCAGAGTAAATTCCTCATTTCCATATGCCATCTTATGGAATTGGGACGAGAGCAGCAGCGGAGAACAGTATCTATATCTTGTCAGCACCGTTCATATCCTCATGTGTTTCTGTATGTGTGTGTTTGTACTCCAGCTGGGCCTGGTGCCATCACATATTAAATATTCACAGCTTCAGACACTACAGCCAAGATTTTCAAAAGGCTTTAGTAGCTTGAGCTGCCTCCAACACTGAAACATCCTAAGGAGAGCAGCTTGGCAGCGCTCACAGTAAAGGAGGCCTTTTGAAGGTTTCTCAGACTGGATGCTCAAACAGGCTGGTAACCCATAATCATCAATTTGTGACAAAACCTGGCAGTAGCATGAGGCACATTTTCATTTACACAAACTGCCAATGGAGTCGGTAGGCGGTTTGGGTTGGACATTTCAATAACATCCGATATGAAACACAGCATAACTGTAAACCCGCCTCTCTTTTCTCCAGTACTTTAGTGTTTTAATGAACTGCACCGCAATGCTTTACAGGAACACTGTGGGATACTGTGACCTGCCACTTGGGAGGCACAGCTCACTTGGTTGGTTGGGAGCGCTAACCCCATGGTGCCCCGTGACGGCAGCTCTGTTGTGATGGGCTGCCTCAGTGCCAGTGGTACAGCAGTTTCCACTCCAACTCCTAGAGGATACAATCCATGTGAACTCACGTAGAGATACGATACAAGAAACTGGACATAAACCCTGTGCAGCATCAAATTCCTCTGCTGGCAAGTAACAGGACCTTTTCCACTGAACACAGAGCCACATTCTTTGGTCTGTCTTTGCAGAATTCACCATTCTCATCTTTGTTTCAGTTCACACAGATGCTTAAAGCCCACAACATAAGAACATAATGCAACGGCATGTCTTCTCTAATGCCAAGCAGTAACAGATAACATGATAACTGCAATTACACTCACCATGTAATTTGTCACTTTATAAAGTTTCCTTCTTAACTTGAAAAAGTGCCTTGAAAACAAAGTGCAAACACCTTTAGTCATATTCTCTTTCCCTACTTCCATGAATTCAGCAGTGCAACCTCATCCTTGTTCAGGCTCACAACACTCTTGACCTCTTCCTTCCTCTAGAACTGGTCTGCCATGCGAGTCCAGCTGCACTGGTGATTGTACCACAGAGGGAACTGCACCAGTGGCTGCAGGGGAACTGCTCACTCTCTTTTGCTCTACAACTTCCAGCCACCTTAGCACACAAAAGAAAGGGACTTACTCACTGAGTAACAAACCACCACTGCTGTGAAAAAAGTAGTTTATTGGAGAAAGGTGCCTTTAACATAACAAACAGGGAATGCAGGATAGAGGAATGCTGTTAGGTGAGGAAATGAAAACGGCTTGCCCAAGAAGAGGTTGCACTTCAGCATGTTTTGTAAGGCCTTGCCTGAACGCAAATGTCCCTCTGCGCTCCTGCATATCAGCACAAAGCAAAGCACTAGAAGGGTCTGTAGGAGGGAGGAGAAAAAAAATCAGGGGCTCATGTACACACACAACTGTTCCAAAAACTGAGAAACAAAAAGGGAGAAAGCAGCAGCGCAATCGTCTGAGTGGACTCATTGCAGATCTCATATCCAGGCATTGCCTGAAAGCACAGCCTTGACTCTGCAACAGGACATATCTTTCTCACTGCACTCCCGTGCAAGAGGAGCATGAAATGCCCAGAGACCCAACTGACAGCAGCAGTAATTCAGCCCATGAAAAGAAATACTCCAGGAGAGTTTAAAATGATGAAATTAAAGAATCTGAGCTCAGTCGAGGAGCAAATGTGTTTTTAAACACCTCCACATTGCTGTTTCTAAGAGCACATGCTGTGACACAAATACATGCCAAACAATTGTGCTCCGGTAACTGAGCGGTGCCTGCAATATCACATGTTACAAAGGTGTCACCCCACAAAGGGCGCAAAGCCCTCGCAGCAGCTCGGTATTAAAATGCTGAAATAAGAACTGTGTTTTCTTTTGCAAAGAGAAGGAAACAACACTCCTTGACCTTCATCTCACCGGCCTCTTCTGATTCTACCACAGTCCTAAGGCTGAAAAACACACTTCCCTTTCTCAAAAGGAGGAGGAAGATCCACATCTAGCAAAGAGAAAGATCAAATGAACCAGCGTTTGCAGAGAAGTCATTATCAGCACGTGACTGAGGGGGACGTGATCCTGTCTGCGACATCACAGCTTCACCAGCAAGATGCCATTAGTTTCATCTCGCAGCAGAACCTCAAAGCTGCCCTAAAGGCATAACACACCCACAAAGAAACATTTCTTAACAAGACCCAGGCATCTTTCTCTCTCTCCAGTTTATAAGGTTTCACCACTGTCAAGAAAGATTTCCAAATAGAACTTTAAATTTTCCGTTTTAAACTGAATGAACAGAATGAAAAAGTAGAACAGAATTATCCCCAGTTCCTCACCACCAGATGGCTGGCACTCACCCTCTTTCTGTCCAAAAGAATTCATAGCACGATGCTCTATGATGTGTCTCAGTCTACTAAACCCGCATTGTCCGACTGCAAAATATATGTGGCTTTGCGCTTGTGCTGTGAGCCTCATAAACATCTGTGACCATATTTAGAAGATCAAAGAAAATGAGTGACATTTTCAGCTACATTGTTTTCAGTTAATTAAATACATCTTTTGGGGAATATGATAAATGTAATTGTTTCCATTGGATCAGCCAACTCAGCATGTCAGCACTGCATGATCTCATCTGCCATCAAACAAAAATAAAGAAAATGGAAAGGAAACAGCAGAATTCCAAGTGCCAAGCAGGGCTGTGAGAGGGCTCAGAGGAAGCAATATGATAAAGTGTGATGGCATCGCCTGGGAGAGAACTGCAGGATTAACGACCTGCAGCCACTTTCAGGAGCAGCAAAGACAGCACCTCCACCTTATCACCACCAGCCAGAAAGCAGCCAGACCAAGGAAGCTCTTTGCATTACTTTGCTGCTACTCCTGGAGAATTAAGGTGAACCCTAATCAACAAGGCATGAAATTGAGATCTCTTACAAGAAATGCTGGAAAAGGTCAAATTTCTCTAAACTTTGCAGAAAGGCCTCACACCAGTTCTGGGCAAGATGGTGAATCACACAACAAAGTAAAGACACTCCACAGCTTGGGCCAGCTTCATTGTTCAAACTGGATCTGAAAACAGAACCCCCTAAACTGCCTGATGCTGAGCTTAGTGGGACCTACTAGTATTTTATCTAATCTAATCTAAAATATTCAGAGGTTTAAAATACAATCATGTCATACAATCATTCTCTCTCCCCTGTGGATTCCAAGTGTCTTTCAAAGCTTTCTGGCATTATAAAGCAGAGCCAAAGAGCACAGCTTAACTTCTGTATCTCCCCCATACCTTTGTGTCAATAAATGGGGATTTTTTATTTGAAAGAGTAAAAGGTGTTAAGGTCACCCTAATGTATACAGCACCTCAAACCAAAGGCTTGTTCAGTTTGTCAGTATGAAAATCAATATGAACTAATTCACCTTCAAGAGTAAACATTATGTAGAAGGTATGGGCAGAAATCAAATTCAGCTGGACCAGAAATTCACCTTCAGATTTTAGGGCTACCCAATGGAACGTCCTGTCCAGTCAAAAAACACAAGACAGAGATTTACAAGTAATTCATGCTCCTAACTCTGTTTTCTAAAATCATCAATCTTAACTATTGAATACCTATAATATTCTTTGCATGCAGAGAACACAAAAGGACTTCATGAAAGCCATAAAGAAAACAATTTGTATTTTCTTTTAAGATTACCTGCCTCCCACCCTGGCTAATAATACTGCTAACAGCACACCGGCTGAGCACAAACAAGTAAGTATTACATTAGGAAGTGGTACATCCTGTTCCCCCAACGATGAAGGCATGTTTCCAAGTCAATATGAATCTATCTCAAAATCAAATTCATGACCCTTTTGTCATTGGATTTGTGGTGTTGTTGCTGTTATATTAAGAAATGTAGATCGTGTTTCACTTCCATCAAAGTAAGTACCAGTCAATTCTTTGTTTCTCCAAGCATGGACTGAATTACAGCACCTTGTTTCCTTTCACACACGCTGTTTCCTCTCCCCTTTTGATTGCTGTTACTCAGTTCAAAGAGCAGGCAGTGCAAGGAAAAGATGTGGAAACACGATAGCGGAATCAAACAGTTTCAGTTCTGAAATGTAACAGATGCTCTGAAGATGTGGCATAAACTCTGTGGTGCATGTCATGCTGCTAATCTAGATTTACTATGATGAGTAGAGGAAATCACAATTTAAGGTAAATAAAATAACTTGCTAAAATCTACATCACCTTGAGAGGATACAGATTTTTCCATTTTTCTGCAATTGCCTGTTGTGAATTAAATAAATATTAGTTTGACTGGAAAACACATTAAGAACTCAACCCCAAACAATGCTTGTGCTCTAGGAAACTGAACACATGAAAATTCAGATCAGCCATTCATGTGCCCGTGACACTGTGAAGAGCGCAGATCTCTCATCCGGAACAGAAAAGCCCAAGAAACTGAAAAACGATACGTGGGAAAAGAGGAAGATGCCAGGTTTAAAACAAATGCTTTTGTTCTTTTAAGACCACAGAAGAGAGTTAATTGCTTCATAATGTAGAAAGCACTGAAGTATGAAAACAGTCTGCAATTCAGATAACCATTCTGTGTCCACAAGTTAAGAGTTCATTACCAATGCTTTATCCATTTATTTTAACATCACTGCAATAATTCCTACTATCATTCATCCGCTGGCACCACATCTGGAATTTCAGCAGATGTCAGTTCCATTCTGAAGTGTTGGAAGCAGATAACTCAAACCAACTGTTCATGTGGATACAACGGCTTGATAAAACAAGGTAATGAAACACCCGCCTTTCCGCAACTGGGAAAAGCACTGAGGTGTTCCCCATCTGTCCAGCTACATTTGTATTGTATCTCCTGGACACCTTTGGCATCAATCACAGTAAAATAAGCTGCTCATATCCACAGTAAGGTCAAAGCGCTGAGCAAGGGCCCTTGCAGGCAGTTTGCACTCTGTCATTACCGTATTTTATATCACAGGATTAAGCACTTTAGAAATAATTCACAATATAGAATACCCTCATCCACCGAATAAATTCATCGTAGTCCTTACTCACTGGATTGCTGTTGAGTAAATATCTTCAATTGCTCTGGCCATCAGAGACCTCCATACATTCAAACTTCATCACTGGAGACAAATGATTTTAAATGTTCCTCCCCACAGTTCATTACCTGAAATCTACCCGGGGTGGATTCACCTTGGCTGTTTCAGAAGCATGGAAATACTAACCCAAAATTTCCTTTAAAATACAGTTTTCAAACCTGACATTTATTTATTTACCAGAAGGAACTGAAACTGCTTTCATATTTCCCTAAAATAAACCTCCCATGGAGCACTTAGTTTAAATAATCACAGAATCACAGAACAGCTGTGGTTGGAAGGGACCTTCAAAGGTTTGACCTGCTGGCTACATAGCTCAGCTACTAATAAACCTTCAGACCTCACCTCATCCCCAATACAAACTGAGCTCTAACACCAAGTATTCCTATTGCAGAGGCTGTGCTGGCCTTCAAAACCCCCATTGCTGGAAAACTCTGCTTAACTAATGGAAACCTTTCAATCGGGCTCTGAGAAAACATGAGCTCATTTATATGTGAACCCATGTAACAGAGTGTTTCATTTCTTCAGGCGTGATTCACACTGATAAGCTCTTAGTCCAAATAAGGGAAAAAGATATTTCATTAACACAAAATCAGCTGTTGAGCATCCTGCTCGTTCACTCTGTGCCTGATCTGAGCTTTCGCGTTCAATGTTATGGAAAACAGCAGCACCAAAATAGAGCACTGGAGGACCTCAGGGTAATTTTTGCTCTACTGTTAACAGAGGAGGGTACGGAGCCCAGAGGATACTGCACATCCAGAACTGGGAGATGTGAACTCAGCCACACCACCTAAGAAGGGACCTTATGGCTGTTCAGGGGGCTTGTCCATTTCAGCAAGATTCGAGTGTTACCCCTGCATCTCCCCTGGCATGAGTTAACAGCCTTATTTTTGTTTGCTGCTGCTAGAGGTGTCACGCTTCACTTGTAACTGTCCATCTTAGGTGGAATTAACCTCTCCCAGCTCACACCGACAACAGTGTTGTGTGAACAGCTCATCTGGGAGATCGGAAAATATGGTGAAAACCTTTCAGCTGAATCCCAAGACAAATGATAGGTTTTTTCCTCAAAACTCCCCCAAAAAATCTTTATTAACTTCAAATTAATTTAGGTCACACAAACTGTGTTTGCTTAAAACTATTACTCTTTGTTTGAGTCTATTGTTTTTAACACTGCAAAAAAATCATTTAGTTAGAATACTTGGGGGGACACACACGACATAATGAAAGCTGAACTATGTTTTACCCATCACCCTAGAAACGCCAGGAGCATCGGTTCCCTCCAGAAGGTTTTGCCCAATGTTATTTTTATATCCTGCTAAATCTAGAACTGTCCCTCAGAAAAATTAATTAAGCCTAAGCAATACAAACCAAAATCCTGTGTCATGTTCAAGGAACCTGCTGGGACCCATCTGAGCTACTGTAAGATAATTTAAGGAGTACTCATTAAATTAACATCTTCCCCCACAGAAAGTTCGGCAGTAAAAGATATGAGCAGAAGAGCTTTAAATGGCTTTTCCTGCTCTCAGGGCTCCCGCTGTCTCATTTGGTTCAGGCAGTTTGAATTCGGTGCCTCCGCACTCCCGGGAAGCTGGGGGTGGCTGCAGAATAGATTCACAAGACTTCATTTTTACTGTAAATTTCCAGCATTAAGAGGAAAAGAAGACTTAGGGGCCTTAAGCACAGCTGCCCCTGGAATGAAAGGTACTTCTCCAAAGGAGTGCAAGGGAGCTGCATCCGCTTGGAGACTCCCTCCAAGTGGGATCCCCCCACAGCCAACCTTGGGCCCTTCAGCCTGTACCTCAAGGCAGGATGCTGCCTAACCCACTCTGCAAGCTTTCAGTTGTCTTTTATAATCCTTGACTTTCCCAAAGAAAGGTTTGTGAGAAGCTGCGTACCTGGTGAGGAGCCTACCTGAGGGCTTGTAGGGGTCCTGGCTTGCAGATGGCTTACGCTTTAAATAGCGAGGCTAGAGACAGAGAGATGCAACAGCGACAGAGATTCAGTTTAATCTTACAGCGCGTTTCATATTCCTGCCCATTAATTAAGAAAAAGGGAAAAAAAGGTTTTTCTCTAGTAGGTGATTTGCTGCTGGAGTACTGTGGAGATCAATAGGAATGCATCAGTGCTGTACAGCATTACCGAGATGAACAGAAAGAAACCTCAGCTGGGTTTCATGCTGACTCACGCCTTGAGTAAAACGTAGATATTTTGCTTTGAACTCAGAACGGGTTTGTTTTTACAGCCTGCCATGCTGTTTGCTGACTGAATAATGCACTTGGTTCAAAAGGCACCTAAATACAATTGGCTCTTGGAAACGGCAAACTACTTGGTGCATTTTTAATACTAGGGTACTACAAAGTAAGTTACCAACTGTTCAGGATTGCTCAACTAGCATTCAGGATCAGCCTAATAAGCAAGGAAAATACTGGTGTATTAGGAAAATCCATCACTACATTAAAGACATTGGTTTTCTCTTACAAAACCCCATCTCTAATACCTCATCTGGGCTAGAGCAGATTCAGTTAAAGCAGCATCAAAAGCAAAATTTATTCACATGCACACAATGCTTCTGAATAATATCAAACTGTCTGAAGAAATTCTATGTGTCAAAGAGATGCCCCCTACACATCATGAGGAAGAACTGCCTATGGGTAGAAAAGCAAAGTCCCAAAATGTCCTATAGGTTCTCGGAGCTCAATTCCAGCACACAGCCTGGAGGTTGCTGCTGCAAGGGCTCGCAGCTCTGCTAAGGTCAAGGAAGATGGGGCTTCGTGCTATACAGGCAAATTAACAGTCTCTTATGGCACTTACAGCCTATACAGGGGAAAAACAACAGGCCATAAGGCTTGTTTAATGTCTCTTTGTACCCAGAAACAATTCAAGGGACTACACTGTTGAGCTGGCAAGGAGTTCAGTTGCCCACTGCCTGGCCCTCCTCTCTGGGTCTAGTTGCCCGCTTCCTGCATTCTAAGTGCAGCAGCTCCAAACCTGGGGACAGCTTTACAGGAGCGTGCTGCTGTCAGCCCGAGGTGGACCCTGAAGGTGAAAAAGGAAGCGTTTCAGAGAAACCGTCACTGGATGCCTATCAGCCCTTTACTGCTGACCCTCCCCAGGACAGGATCTGTGGCCCTTCCTCCAACTCATTTTCAGAGGCTGTGCTGAAACCAGTTGGGAAATAACGCCCAGGGCAGCCTTGCCAAAGAGAAACAGATCCTCTAAGCACAACTGGGATCCAGCAAACCAGCACAGGGAAAGCAACAGAACTCTGCAGCGAAACGGTGTAGACGCAGCTTATCAAAGCCTTGACAGCACTTGAGTCCTGCTGCAAGCAGCACTAAAAGAAGTGACTTTCTAAATGGTTTTCTTAAAGAACAGAGATGAAGACACTTCTATTCTATAATGAGCATTTTGGGGTGAAGGGTTTTTTCATCTGGAAATTAAAGAATATTATATCTCCAGTACAGGGTCCAGGAGATAAAAAGCTGTGGAGCTGTGCAGCAAGAGCACAAAAGAGGGCTATATACAAGAGGAAAGAGAAGTCTTTGCTCCAAACAGAATTTGTTAGTTTATTCTAATGTTGTGTTCGTCCCTGGGTCATTTTTCACATGGAGCCTCTTGGCAGAGCATGCCAAGAACAGGCAGAGATAGAATCATTTTGTGTGGACAAACTGCTTTAAAAAATGAAGAAGGAAGAGGGCATTGGAGTTTAGAAATGGATTTTTTATGATGGAGATGACTACAGTAATGATTGCTACTGGTCAAAGATTTTCCTTCTGCTTGGAGTTTGTTGTTTTCTCCTTAGCTTTTCTATTTTATTGTGCTTTAAGTATTTAACATGTGCACACACATGCCCGCTCACTTTCTCCGTCTGTTCTTCCCTAAATCCATAGCCCATCTTTCTCTCTGGATGCAACTGAACTGCAATAATGAAACTTCCTTTTGTTCTTGAAGCCGACTGCTGGGAGTAACGGGAGAGCATCGAGGTCAGCGAAGAATCAACGCTGCATAAAGAGCCATGCACATGACTTCCCTCCGGGTAAACCAAGGTGATGCAGCAAAAGAAAGCCTGAACTGAGGTTCTGTGCGCTGCAGATCCCTGCAGAGAATTTCACCCAGCTGAAATCAGTGTTAAACAGCAACTGAAACAGTGCCAGATGTGGAGGCACTCTACATTTACCCTGGTGGCTTGCAGGTTGCTGTCTAGCCAAACCTCTTATGAGGCTGTTGAAGCAGTGACTGGAGCCTGGATTGCTTTGCAATAATGTTGGAGCATTTAGGCCTCTGCTACTGTTAGATCTGCTTTTATGAGTCGGCCATAAAGCTTGATGTGGTGGAGCAGAACTGCACCCTATGGCCAGGAGCCGTGCCCATCAGTCTAGAAGGGAAGAAATAGAAGCCATGCCCACAAACACAGCTTACAGTGAAAAGCAAGACACACAGTCTCAATAAAGCTCACTGTGATACAGAGATAATCTTTTGTGACTGACCACTCATTTTGCTCTGGAGAGCTGAGTTACTGTAGCCCTTGGGAAAACATATTTCACTGATTTCTACATGAGTGATTAGTTTTAATGAAGACCAGGACATATTAAGTCCTATATTTAACATAGCAGAAAACACTAGGAGCCATCAACTAGCCTGGCGTAGCTTAAATGCTCCTTCAAAACTCAACAAGAAAAACAGATGCCCCTACCCTATATATATGTATGTATATATATGTTTATACACTGAGCTTCTATTATGGTATCCTGAAATCCCTGCCAAAACCTAGCTCTAAATCATGTTATCATTGCTTTCCCCTAACCATTCAGTCCCCATTGCCCAGGCCAATGTCAGAAACAGCTTGTAGCCCCAGAACAAAATCTGCCCAGACAGGTGGGTCAGCCCTGCCATCAGACAGTACCAGGCACTACATCCTTCACCAGTAAGAGTGCTTGGGGTTTTCTGGCACCTTCTGTACTTTACCCCAATTACAGCTCCTATCCAATAACTCTTCCCAATCCTACACCCAACCACTGGTTAACTCCAGAAACAAGATCTAGCTCAAATCAATGCCTATAAGCCCCGAACCCCACATTTAACCATATTCTCCCCAAGAACAACCAAATCCTACCCAGCCAACCCCAAACCTAAGCTGGCTGCCTGCCTTAACCCATAGTCTTTCTATCATAGTCACACTGTTGTTGATTCCTTATCTCAGTATTTCTCTTCATGCCTCAGGAATTCATAGACACAGAGGACTTCATTGCCATTCCCAGCTGTGAAGGAACATGAGTTACTTCCAAAGGAGAGAAAGGCGTGGGTGGAACAGTAGGAAGCATCCTGTTCTCTAATGGTTATTTCCATTCAGCTGCTGAATCAGGGAACGCTTTCAGATTAGTGCTGCCACTGTTTGGAACAGCATCTTAAATGCTATTGATTTTTACGATGATTAGTTCATTTGTGGAATAATTTGCCATTTACAATGTTTTAGATGAACTCACCATCAGCTTCCTGGTGGCGTTTGGAAAGCCATGTTCTGGAGAAACAAGCTGTCAGGGAACGTGTGAATGCTGGGCCACCTTCCATTTTTCTGACCACTGTTGAGCTGCAGCTAAGGAACGCTTAGCTATTAATCCATCTTTGTACCATTTTTCATACTGAGCTGTACAGTCAGATGGATTCTCGTCATTACCATCTGTGAGGTACTTAAAGCAATGTACACATCAACCTTCAGATGCTTACACATTTTAGGGACAAGATGAGCACACACGCCATTGTCTTACAAGCGAGGCAGCTTGAAGCACAGATGATGGCTGCTGTCAGAGCAATCTGTAAGCACCATTCATTTTGCTTTGTAAAAGACCAGGTCATCCTGATACAGAAGATGAAGGTGTTTGTAGTTCTGAGCTATGGACAGATCCTTTGAACTCCAAGCTGCAAAGCATGAAGTTAAACACACTTAAAGTCTTTCTGCACAGCAAACTCACACCAGCAAAGGGCCAGGAAGCAAGCACTGCCGTAATTAAGAGCAACAGCTCTTGCCAAGCACTGACTCTAAAGTGTGGGACATAAACCTCCCGAATCTGATGTGCATTTCAACAGAAGTAAGTGTGTTGAGGAATCAGCTTAAGCAAGACAGAGTTTCAAGGCTACTGGCAGTCTTAACCACAGCACATCTCCACAAGGCTTGATGGAAACAGGGCTGCAACTCCAGCTCTGTCAGCTAGTCATCCTCAGATGACTGCACTTCCTACTGTGTAAGAAACCTGACGGTCACCACCAGCATCTGCTTCTTGAGTGTCAGAAGGAGTCCAGCAAGAGGACATTGTTTGTGAGATTACTTACAATTTAACGTGGCTCAGGGCGAAGAGAGACCAGCTTTCCTGGTTTTAATTAGCCTCTCTATGCCCAAGCCAATACACCTCCTGATGGCAGCACACATCAGCACATCGGATTATTTTAACCCAGATGGACACATGAAAGAGTCTGACAAGAACCGTGCCTTCAGGGGATTTACCCACGAGGCAGCTGCTCGCTGGGCTCTGGTTTAGGTGATAGTTCGAACAGGAGAAACCTGTTCAGAACAAAACACTTCCAAGTGACCTATAATGAAAACATGATCGCTTCTCTGGCAAACGCATGGTCAGAGCATGCAAGATAGCTCATGTCACAGATGCTGCTCTCCTGCTAGGTAGGGCCAGAGCTCCTGAGGTTGCTGCCTTTATACATACTGCCTAGGGGCTGTATACAAGCACGGTCAGATGAACATTTCTGGCACCAACTGGCTGGAAATGTGCTAAGACACAACTCTTCTGCATTGACCAAAAATCCATATAATACCATGAAATATTTTCCTGTAGGAAGGGATTACAAGAACCAGAGCAAGGTTTTATTTATACACACACACACATACACAAAAGCACACTTTGTGCGTGTGGACATGCGCACACACCACTGTAGAGCAGTCTCTCTCACAGCCCAAATGGAAAGATTAGTTCAGGCTTTCTTTAATATGGCACTGACTCCTGACATTTCCTTTGTAAGTGTTATCACATGCTCAGGATTTGCTGCTAGCAGAAGCTGCCAAAACCCTTATTCTCCAACTCTCTGCATTATTCCCTTTTGCAGTTGCTGCCAATCCCTCTTCCGCACAAGACACAAACACCTCACCCTACACCCACAGCCGGACCTCAATCAGCCTAAAAAAAAAAGGGTCTTCCGGGCAGGGTGGCAGATCAAATAGAGAAACAGAATAAGTTCAACAAAGAATGCATCCTGATAGAGAATTCTGTGCCAGCAGCCACCCCTTACTTATAACAGGAAACATCTTGCTTGTATCAGCTTGGAGAGAGACAACCGACCTGATGTCTGGATTGTGCACTGTGTGGAACTTCTAGGATGCTTAGCTTTCTAAAAGTACCTGTTTCAGAGCAGACTTGATTTATGGCTTCACTGACACTGCATTACAGCATTACAACAGTGGGTGACAATGACAAGGCAGCATCAGAGCTCCATCGCTCTAGGCAGGGTGAATTACACACATGAGTGAGTGCTAAGGAAGGGATGGCCCATGTGTATGATGGTGAGAGAGCACCCAAGAAGCAGGATGGGACTTTGCATGCTGAAAATAAGAACCAACACTGCTAGTGGCATCCTGTTCTCTTACTCAAGAGCATGTTCAAATGCATCTTACTGATGCAAAACCTAATGTCGATGGTGTAATGCCCTGTACTAAATTTCTGAGATTTAACAGTATTTTTTGGCAGCAAAGCAGTGACACTATGGTCACATCTCAGAGACCCAAGGGCAGCTGTGAGGGAAAAACAACGTAACAGCAAATTAAACTGCACAGCTATCAGATATATGGAGGTACACTCAGACTCTGGAAAATTATTTTACTTACAGCCAGTGTAATCCAAATCGATTAGTCCCACTAACATCCTTATACTACCTCAGATACTCCACATTCAGATCCTTGCCCAAGTTCTTCACAAAACTGGTAGCAGCAAGATTATTCGCTACACTATATTCACCTATAAGTGATAATTCCAGTTACAAATACCAAACTGCATCCTGCCTCAACTGAATTCAATGTGCACCAGCAAGAATATGAATCTGAAAGCAGTTTGGCTCAGTTCATCATCATTTGGAGTCCTCAGAAAAGAAACTGCGTAATAGAACTACTGCTATTTTATCCTCAAGTCTGTGATAGCTTAGAAGTGTCTCCCTGCAGTACACCTCAGCAACATTTTCACTAACATTTCTTCTCCTAGTAAGTGTAGTTGGCCAACAATATCTGTAAATTGATCTGCGCTTATCTTCTTCTGGCTACTGCAACAATCAGGTCCTTCTGAAACAGTGTCATCTGCAGCCTGCAAGATGAAACGAAACCTAAACTTGTAGGCTTAATCACATTACTTTGAATGGAGCATCGACTGCCGCTAATTTTATCATGAGTTTTGAGAGGTCTGCTTGCTGGCTGGCTGTCACTTTGATACATGGGAGCCAGTGGATATTTGAAGGGGGACTAATACCTGTATTTGGAGAACCACCACCAGTCAGTGTACAAAGAGAAACAGCCCACCCTCTTTACCAGCGATCAGGGGTGTGATTAGGTTTGGTGAGTCACCGGAACACCTACTCTAAAGCAGGTGGACAGTACAGAATACGCAGCTATTTCAAATCTCATTTCTAACGGTGGCTGCAGCTCAGGTGAGTTTGGCTTCTGCATGAGCAGCAGTTGCCACTTCAGATTTCAACAATATCCTATTTCCCTCAGGACAGTCCTGTCACGACGGTGACCACCCGAACGCTGAGGTATGGACATTGGGTGAAGATGGTACCAAGTTATCAGTCTGGATTTCAGCATCACATGGACACTAAGACTACCTGCTTCCCTCTGCCTACCTGACCAACCCAGCAGCACTCGGCAGCAGCTGGAGCCACATGTAGGGTGAGTTTGTACACAAGGGCACAGTGAGATGCATGTTTCTGGCCTGGGCTGTCTTCTGTTACAGCTGCCCTCTGGTGAAGGAAATACTGGCAGGAGAGATCTAAGCCCATTGCTTTGACAGACAGGCAGCGAGGCGAGGCAAGGTGAGTGACAAGCGATACAGCCTTTGCTCTTCCTACTTCTAGATCCTATTTCTGTGAAACCACCTGAGGTCTGAGCATCCTTGGGCCTAAAGGTTTACAAAATCAGCTTTCATATCTGGTATTTTAGTTTTTGCTTCATGAAAACTTTATTTTAATGGTGGAGATAAAACAGACAAGACTGAACAACGCTTACCTTGCATTTAATGAAAATTAGTACATTAATATTAAAGGCAAGTTACATGGAGTTTGCTTAATCAGACTTGCTTTATTATGGACTCACTGTGTAAAGAATTTTCTCTATTCGGTTTGCTACCTAAGGATAGCCTAAATAGATTTTAAAGGACTGATCAGCAAATATCTTTGCCTAAGACAAAGATATCTTTGAAACTAAATCTGGGGGAGGTGGTGGTGGTGGGGAGAAAGCCTACAGGGGTTTTAAAACAAAATCCAGTCTCATAAAGATTTGTCATTCCAGATTACAGAAATAGTCCACTGCCCACTTGTTCTACATTTCAGAGTCACTTATCCCATTCAGATCCTTCTTCAGCTAGAGATTAGCACCAAAGCATCCTCATGTATAGATTATAACACCATTATCTGTATTTGGAACATGAGGCAGATTGCACTACCTCTAGATGCAAAAACCTGTTTATAAAATATATGATCTTTGTTCTTCCTTGGATCCTTTTCTAATGTACTGTGCTTGATAACACTATCTGATATTACAGTGTATTTCTCAATGCCAATTACAGGGCTGTGGTTTCCTTCTGAAGTATGCTTCTCATTGTTCATTAAAGCATGTTCTTATCTTTACAATTTCAAAGAATTAATCTTTCTCCACCCCCCACCCCCCTTTTGCTCTGTCTTTCCCTCTGCTCCAATGTGCAGCTGAATTTCTAATGAGATCTTAGTTTTTGGAAGCAGAATGGCAAGAGCATAACCCTCCTTGGGCAAGTGATGCTAGCCCAGAGAAGGCAGTCCACCTCATGAGGTGGTTAAACATTTGAGCTATCTGACGTGCACCTTTTTACCTGATGTCCATTACTAAGGCTGCTTGTATCTTCATGCTCAGACATAATTCCCTATGTACACCGCACCTAGCAAAGATTGCTCAGGTACGTCTGCTGCCAAGAACAGATCTGTGCTGCCCCCATTTCCAAATTTACTACCATGAAAAAAAAAACCAATATGAAAATTAGGTGAGATTCTTCACCAGGAAAACTCATCTGTCTCACAATTCAAGTGAATGAGCAGCTTATCCCAGCATACAATTACTTGCATTTCATCCTCAGTAATAACTGGGCTTTTGCTCTGGTTCCTTTTTCTGCTTTAAAGAACGAAGCACTGCCAAAAGCCTACTATTTTATCTGCATAAACAGTTTTTATCCTTATAAACAATTAGGTTGATTCATCAGAATCCTGAATCTTCTAAACAAAACTTAAAATAATAGTCCATTGCCTCACTTTAAACCATTTCAGAGACAAGCAAAGAGATTCAGAGAAGCCTAATTCAGGCAGAGGTGAGTACAAATTTACAAGTCAAGATGTACCCTAGACCCAGGAGAGAGATCTAAAAACATTTCAATACCCACCATAGCTGTGCTGGTAAATATTCCTTATGCAGAACTCATTACTAATTGGTTTGTGAAAGCAACTTTCTGGACAGAAGCAACCCTGATTTAAATGGGAAATGGCAACCCATAGATTATCCGTCAGTATCTGTTATTCCAGAAGTGCTCATGGGTGAGGATGAGCATTATCCCTCTTGTCCCTGGAGGGACACAGCTATATATGGCACTGAAGGACAGGACTGGAAGACCGAGAAGACCACCCAGGACTCATTCTGTGAGAACCCAGAAATCCGGCTCTCAACAGTGTTCTCCATTGTCTCTCTACTTTTTCTTACTTTCAGCCTCTATCATACTCTTAATACTCAAAATTCACACTGAGATATTGCAACAGGTAAAAACTTCAACCAGTTTCAGGACAGAAAGGCCTATTAATGTAATCTGCTACATAACACGGGCCGGGTGACATGACCCTTGCATTCTACTACAGATAAAAATTTCCTCTCTCTCCCCATCTGAAAGAAAATAGATTTTCTTCAGTTGTATTACTGGAAAGAAAAAAAACCCTGCTATTTTCTCAGTTCCTGGTCTTTATATGAGAGAGAAGTAAAATGGTACCCAAGAACGGATTCTGTCTATCGGAGGCATATAGACAACATCCGCCTTTTCTTTTTTTATTGCCTGACCTCTGCAGTATCACAGCTTCCCCAATTTTGTGAATTATTGTTATTTTTTATATTATTACAACTGCAGGAAGTTTCTATATAGACTAAAATGGATCACAGCTAT
This sequence comes from Pezoporus flaviventris, assembly GCF_033815535.1. Classification (NCBI taxonomy): domain Eukaryota; kingdom Metazoa; phylum Chordata; class Aves; order Psittaciformes; family Psittacidae; genus Pezoporus; species Pezoporus flaviventris. Next base: position 8,559,385 of record NW_026892589.1, on the reverse strand, counting down.
CAAAAAGCATTTGTTACAACATTTTATTATACAACGTGAACAAAAGCACTGCAATCATAAGAATCATTTCAGGAACTGTATGCATTTAAGGACACCAAATCCTAGTACGAGGACTGCATCGTAAATTTAATCCAAGTCTCTTATTTGTAAGCTACTATATTCAATTCCTTTTTTTGCTTATCAGTTCCACTTGATAATGTCCAACAAATATATCTGAGACTGATAAGTGAGTTCTTTCTCTGGTTGACTCAATATCCAGACATCACCAGTTCAGGTTTCTTACCAAGCATCATCTTGAGCAAAGCCTTTCAATCCTCCCCAGTCCAATTTATCATTCAGCACGCAAAGCACATTAAAAGATTTCCACTGGATGTGTCTGGTGTTAGATCAGACTATCCATCCCTCTTGTCTGCTTCAACTACAAACGCTCTACAGCAAGGGTGTCTAGAAGTACACAAGGCACACAGTGGTGACATAGCTGTGCCATGAAAATAACCACCTGACGTTTAGCAACAACTTTATTTATAAATAAAGGTTTATTTACACATGGAACCACTTCCACTGCAAACATCGTAAGAATTACTACTCTAGTCTTGATTTTCTTGTATCTTAATCACAAGAGCAGGATTATCACAGCATCAGGTGAGTCTCATTTTGACTGTCTCCTCCAACATTCCTGATTCTAATGAGCCATCTGGATGACCCCTTTCTCTACAACTGACCTTACGGCAGCTTCTTAACATACAAAGCAATGCCAGTAACAAACTGTAACTACATAAGCTACTTCCAAGGTGAAAGGAGAGCAGTGAAACTACTTAAATGAGCAAAAATACTAGCTAGGTATATTCCTGCGCACTCCCAAATTACTTGGTAACTGGTACATTTCTTGCCACACAGCTATCCCACAGTGGTGTGTGCAGGCAAAGCATCTTGGATAATATCAGGCAAGCTGCTGTTGTCATGCAACAGCAGCAGACTCAGGCAGGGAGCCCTCAGAAAAGCAGGCACAGCCATTCTACACCCCACCATGCATCATCCTCCATGACTACGCTGATAGAGACGTGACAGCAGAAGACCGAGTTATAGCAGGGAATATGAAGAAGAATAAAGACTTAAAAAGGGAAGGAGGGAGAGAGGGGAAATCACAAGACTTTAAAAAGAAAGAGTGAGAAGCTGGGGGGAAAGCACTAAACGCAGAGTGTTGAACTGGAGGAAAGAGGTGAAAACTGCAGGGGGGGAAAGAACCAGAAAATTAATATCAGAAGAATAAAAAAGGCAAATTAAAAACAAGAGAAGAGATGACCAAAAGGAAGAGAATAAGAGGCTTAGTGTGATGGCTTCATTATTCTCTGAAAGCTCCTTTAGTCCTAATAACAGGAGAGATTAAAGATATTTCTTTCAACCATCAAATTTTTAGGATGTATTTCCTCCTACTGTACCTCATTTCAAATGTAATTTCTGCAAATATTAAATCAGAACCAGGGGATGCTTTTGCATTGGACTAAAACTGGGATAAAGTCTGGAGTAGGCAGCAAGTGACATGGTGCTGAACAAGGCATCATGGCATGCAAGGAGATTTTTGTTTTCTTGTTTATTTGCTTTATATCAAACAGACTCTGCATGTTGAAATAAAGACAAGATATTCCTCCTCTGTGGCATTTCTACCCTTTCCAAGTTGCATCAAATGGCTTCCACTGAAGTTAGAGGAAAAACATTACTGAAGGTTAGAGTCAAAATTCCTGACCCCATAAACAGTGGGAAAAGTATGTTTCTGCTCCCAAACACAGTTATCTCCTGAAGACTGAGAAGGAAACAGAAGCACTGAAAAATCCCAACCCAGTCCTTGGCGTACTTGGGATTTCCAGCACCTTACAGTGGAGGTGTTGCCACTGCCAGGGCATGGCCAACTGCCCAAAATCCTTCTAAATTTTGGCGAGAGCACTGACATGGAACCACAACACAGATCTTCAAACCATGCCTTGTCAGAAGAACGTTTTTTGTTACCAGTCTCCTCATTCACATCTTCACCTTTCTGGGTCATTGCCCAGGAACGGAGCAGGAAGCCCAGAGTGCTGGTAGCAAACCAGCGGGATGTAAAGTAACGTGGCCCTTGCCCATTCTCTGAGATGGCCATTGCCCTTATGGAGAATCGTTTCAGGAGACAAACTCCTCTGAAGCAATAGAAAGCACATCCATGACCGTAGAACGCAGGCCAGCCAATGAAACGAAAGCTTTAGATATGAAGGCAAATTACAAGGCAGGCTCTCATGCTTATTGCGTGAACATGCTCCGATTCATTAACAGAAACCAGTCAATTCCCTGCGGTACCTGCTGGGATAACAGAACAAAGGCATCTGTACTGACAGTCATTGGTAAATGGCTAATCAATCCCTCAGTGCTTCTTAATTAGTGACTGCAGGAGACACTTTTAATTGGCATCTGATACTTGATTTGAACAGACAAATAAGCTGCCTCTCAACCCTTTTTCCCCTATTAACTCCACTGAAGCTCCTGAAGAACACTTCTGAAGACCAGACCAAATCACCAGCTCCCTGCCACAGACTTGCTTGGCACCCTGAAGTATTTTATCATGATTTCAGTGCTGCTGCTGCATTGGAACACTGCATATGCTCTACTGGTTGCTCAATACGGCTTATATTAATACAAGTCGTAGGCTGTCACTGTTCAGAGAGTAGGTAGTTACAAGGAATGCATTGGTTACTTTATAACTGGAATAATTTATTATTGAACAAGCAAGTTCAACAAGGACTATAAAATCAATTTATAATTTTTATGCACTTCATCTGGGCTGAAAAATGGTTTTGTTCTCCACTATTTTCTGGCCAGACCTCTTCGACAGAAAAAGGGAGAATAAAGCTTTTAAAATTGCTTTTTGGTCAGCAATGCACTCTGGAAATCAAGATTAAAGATGACAGTTTTCAGATGCATAAGTTATGCTTACTTTGGTTTACGGACCTAAGGCCACCACGGTGTCAGGCATTCCATCGTGAAAGAAAACCATCCGAAGGTGAAAAAAAGAAACACGCTTTGACAGAGTCAGCTAAAAACTTGGGTGATTTGCATCAGCTGAAAAGCTAGTCCAGTTGTTTTCTGCTTCAAATCACTGCCTCACAAAGGCATGGTGCGGGGGGGTATTAACAGTTTCAAGAGGAATGGCAGTGCTGGAGAAAGGAAACAAGGAGTACTGAACTCTTCAGCGGCTGTGCCTGCAATTGCTATGCAAGACACAATCTGCACACCTTTCCAGGAACGTGAAATCCAATTAACACAGTTCTGGGAAGACTCGGTGCTCTAGTTCTGATGAAGATGTAAAGGTGCAATGACAGATTGTAAGAGTTACCTGGGCCTAACACCCCTAAAAGCCTTGTTAACACCAGCAAGATTTACTCAGCATGTGTCTGGCTGGTCAAGCTGAAGAGATAGCTCATCATCCCCACTGACAGCGTCTGGGCTTTGCACAGTATCACCAGATCAGGGGGAAGGAGGAAGGCACAGATATCTGGCAAGATAGCCCATTACAGTAAAGTTTATTCAGGGTGTAACGCTAAGATACTGATCTCTCCTCATGCATCTATGAGCTGTTAGGGGATTAATACATCACTGTCACCAGACCGCCCTGCTCAAATCCAGATCCATTCTATGGTGCTGCAGTTACAGAACTAACAGTCACACCTGCTCCAGCACCCAAGCTATCTGCCACTGCCACTTTACACATTGTTTCACATCACACATATGCTTATTATTTATTAAAAGGCAATCTGAGTTATCCTTACCAATGATTAACATTAGTGCAATGCCCTCTGTTCACAATCAGCCCTTTTCAAGGCCTTGTTATTTACCACCAAACCAGTTCATCATATCACAATCACCCTCTAATACTTTACAGTCTGAACTGTTGCATGGCTTGGAAATACAACTACTCTAATGTTTTTGATTAATTTCCATAACATTCAGCCTCTTGGAATCAAACATCCTATAAGGCTGCTGCACCAGCATCCCAACAGCATACAGTGGAGAAGAGTGACGAACATGGTGCAAAGCCAGTCACACACACGCTATTCCCTTCTGAACAGAACCTATTGCTGTTTTCTTCACCACGTAAAGGTGGAAATCCTGTGTTTGACACATGGCTGCTTCAGCCAGAGGGAAAGGAGATGAGAAGACACTGTTCCAAAGAACATGTAGCTCCAAAACCTAAAACTTTAGCTGAAGTTTGGCAGGTAAAGGAAGAACTGAAGTGTTGGGGAAGCTCTGACCCCAGAAGTCGGTGGCAGATAACAGGCTCACCCAAAAGTTCAAGTTTTGCAGGATCATTTATCACTGCGACAGCAGCTTGCAGTAAGAAAAGTTCAAACCGTGTAAAGCATCAGCACTACACAGTCTTTCTGCACAGGAGGAGGACACCTCTCTCCAGGTGTTTTAGCAGTGGATTTTCAATGTCCTACTTATCAAGCTATTTAACACAACGACACATCTGAGAGAGAGGCTTAAAACAGCAATCCACAAAAGATATAGAGGAAGATACCAATGTGAATAAGTCAAGCATTTTCTTCCCCCTTCCTGCTACTCATTGGCTTCCCCTTACTCAAATCTACCGTGCCTGCAAACTCTTCAATAGGGAAATACCCCAAATTCATTGTGTGCCTGAAGAGACAGTCTGAGAACTGTGAGAGAAATACTGAGGTAAGCTCTCCCATTGTGTGAATTTCAGAAGCATATGGGCCATCAATGTAGGAGGAAAGACAGCTTTCTATGGAAAGGGGAAGGGATGGGGATCCTCATTTAGACTATTTCAATTTCCTTTTTCACCACTAAAGCAGACCTCAAATTTGTTCATCTTAGAACACTTAGCAGAGAAAAGGAGATGGGCAAGAGAAGCCCTGAATAGGAAGCAAGAGAATTTCAGAGCTATTCAACAGAAAAGTAAACAGTTTAAGTTAAATGGTAGATCTGTTACAAGAAAGGCTTTGGAGATAAACAAGCACAACCACATGCATTGCTATTTTCAAGTGAAAATCTCTGCTTCCAATTCCAGTTTGGAAGCTGAAGAATTGTTGCTGAAAGCAGAAATGTTACGGTTTGGAAGTGCCTTGCCCAGGGAAATGGCTGCTCTGGTTTGACCTCCTATGGACCAGAACTCAGCTGGACAACACCATCAATGACACCTCACAATTCCTCCTTATGCACAACCAAGAGGACAAAGGCATTTGCAAGAGTCGCCCAGCTCAGGAGCTCCAGGCAGCCATAACAGAGATTAGAAAAGTTATTCCACTAAATGGAAACGGCTACAAAATATACGACCAAACCTATTTTGTGAGGAGCGGTGATGAGTCAAGTCCCTTTAACTCGCACACAGGCACGTTTCTGCTGAAAGCCATTCAAGCTAGGGTCCCTGCTGAGCAACACTGGTCTCCCCACATGCTCTCACCTCCACGCTGCTCTGCTCTCTGCTTCAGTAACTATATGCAGAGCAAAGGGATCTGCATCTGTTTGGCAGGATGCTGTCGCTGGTCTGACAGATATAAGCCTTTCAGCAGAGGTCTTACCATCAGAGACGTATCTGCCAGCTCTAGTCATCTTGAGAAAGACACAACTAGGGTATGGCATTATTTAACAACTCTCACTCCCAAAGTCCAGCTTTGTGTGTGTCCTTTTCAAATCAACCAAAGACTTCTCTCTACCGCTACGCCATTTAGATGAAATGGTGCAATGACACAATCGGCACCTGAAGGGAGGTCTGAACACTCTGAAAATGTAATTACTCCAAAATTGGGCAACGAACTGTACGAATTTTCCCCCATCAGATCACACAGAGCACTGCTTTTAGATTCAAGTGCAAAAGTAATTTCCTCAGCCTAGCTTTCCCCCAGCAGCTCACTGATGAAACTTCACAACTCTTAAGGGAAAGACTGCAGTGATGCTGGAAAATGCAGCTATAGGATGCAGACACGTGTCATGGCTTTAATCTGGCTAGCACAGGTTGGGAGCTGTGAAACTTCAACAGGGCACATTTTATAACAGACCACTGGAGCCCACCTGCAGGCACAGATACTCATGCAACACCCTAGAGACTGGGCCACATAACTGCCCTCAAGACCTAAACTGTTTAGAACAGAGCTGGCTGCAGGCACGCTGCACATCTTCAATCTCACCTCTAAATACCACATTAAACACTGAGGAGTAATGACAGTCTAGCACTGAGCAGACACCGAGACATTTCAGCATTGCAACGCACTTTGCCCTGACAGTTTTAGCCAGGGAAGGCTGCAGATGGGGGAATGATGCTGCATACAAAGTGGGATTTGTCTGTCATAGATTTAGGGTCTATATAATTTAAAGTCATGCACACTTACAGTGTCTGGCTTTTGTTGTTATACTTTCCAAGGGCTTTTTAAATGGCTCCGAGAAACATTTATAGGGTGAAAAATGGACTAAGACCTGGACTCCCCAAGATATTTCAGCAATAATGGATTAAAAAATTACCAAGGAAAGGCTAGAAATCATTTCTTAAATAGTCTCAAAGGTAATGAAATAAAACCCCTTGAAAGACAAATAGGAACATGAAGGCCTGAATATTACTATTTCTGCTTTAATCAGGTTCCTGAGAGACCTAAATCCACTAATGCTAATTAGCAATAAACAATAATAGCACTTACATGACCTATTCAACTCCGAGATGTTACAGGCACTCATTTATAAGTGCATAGCAGACCAGTGAGACAGGTCCTACTCTTCAGTATCACCGATATTGGCTAAAATTGGAATTTCTATTCCAGGAGAAATGCTCACTGAGTGTAGCTTCTGGTCCAAACTGCAATAATTCTGTTGAAAACTTCATTTTGCAGGCATTTTTAAACACACTCTGCTTCATTTTAATTGACAAATCATGAAAATAATCGATGTCAATCAATATCAGGTCTGTTCCACAACTTTGCAGCCCTGTAAGCTGATCTTTTTCAAGTACTTCAACTCCTTTTTCTTTCAAACTCTAGTTTCATCTAACTGACGCATGCTGCAAAGTTCAGTTCTGATAAAGCTGGTTTTTATAGAAGAAAAATGTGCTGGTCCCAAAGAAACCGTTGCAGCTGCAGCAGGAAGGATGGGGATCATGGATTCATTTAGCGCCTCATTTTCGGAATCAAATACATCCAGGTATTATTCAGCTGCATTACTACCAAAAATGGAAGATTCAGACAGACCTGAGGAATTAGCAAGCATGAAAATAGCCTGAGCCACACAGGGACACAGGCAGCAGGGTGACATGCTCATTTTCAATAGAGAGTTGCCCCAGGAGGAAGTTTAATTTCAGCCATCCTGCTAAGCTAAAGGGCACTTCCATGTAACCCCTACCACGGGGAATTCCTTTCCTCCAAGCACTTGCCTAACACCTGATTGCTTTGCAGTGATTAGTAGCAGGGGCTGTTCACTTCTCGGATGCCTATTCAAAAGTTATTAATAACACACACACACAAATTAGCCTGTCTTAATTATGTCTCCATCAAACGCAATCACGCTGGCTTAAACGTGCAGCTCAGCCACCCTGTGCATCAAAGTGCAATCCTCCAAGCAAAATGTTTACCAAGGCGAATAACCCAGAGCAGTGGAAAACCAGTGTCACATGAAAAATTAAGAGCCTTGGTGTTTCTAAAAGCATTCCAAACAGTGGGGGAAAAGCAATCAAAACGCATTAGCAGAGAAGGGTATTCACACCTCCCCTCAACCCTGGTTTAAGCTATAAAAGCAAACGCTGCATGAGCAAAACAGATAAAGCCTGAATGGGCAGGATTCATTAGGAAACAAAATCGTAATGGGGAAAGCTGTGGTGCTTTCCCCCCCCACCCCTGCAAGTTTCAGTTCAGGAAGCGGCCACTTACAAACAAAACACTCCAAAAATCCTAGCAAGGGATGACATCTCCTTGTCTTTCTTTGAGTAATGAACCTATTTTCTTGTTCCTGGAAGATAAGGCAAGTTTTGACTATGAGAAATACAGGAGAAAGTTCTCTATTATAGGTATAGGTCAGCTAGAGAACAGAGGCAGAAAATTGCACTCCAGCAGTGATACAGAGTTGTGGAAGATAAGTTTTCCAGATGCCCTGCTACACTCTTTTTCATTTCTGGAATTTCAAGGGCAGGTGCCAAAAGACAAGGCTCTGATGGGTGTTCATTCATTTCATAGATAAGGGGAATGGATAGTTTATTTACCAGAATAAACTATGCACTGGTAAAAGGCTACTCCCTGTTCAGTAACACTGTCAATTGGCAATACTTTCAATTTCTCTTGCATCCTTACTGTTGGATTGGGAGGAAAGTTGTACTGGGAGGAAAATCAAAAGACAGCACTGATGCGAGGAATTGTCCCTTTCTGCATAAGTATTTAACAAAAAAGTAAGTCCCAAAACCAAAACCAATTTCACCACATAATGAAATATAAAGCACGTCCTGGGTTTTACAAAAGCCTCCAGAACCAAATTAATGAGACAACTCTATTTAGAAAGAAAAAGAAAACTTCTGAAGTATTTGCAGCTTCCTCCTGGTTTGGACGTCTCAGATCACACACTGGTTTTCTGTTTGTTTCTTGTCTAACACAGAGGGTTGAGATGTTGTTTAGGCACATTCTGCCATCAATAACCATCCTCAGCCATATGTCACTGATGCAATTCCAGATAAACTTTCCGAAGTTGAACAGTGTTAAATAACGATGATTCCTTGTTTTCCTCTTTCTATTCACTTGGCTCTTGCATTTGACAATGACAATATCATAAACAACTGTCTCCTTGTCATCTGAAGAACTCTACTTGGAAAATTCACCCTTTTCAAATAACACTGTATTTGTAGCTATGAGGCAGGTTTATTTATACTCTTCCTTTCTTTTGATATTGATGAAATACTATTAGCCCTTAAGAAACCATTTGTGACTCAAACAGCAAAGGATTTAGTGATGCCCTTGATCTTCCTAAGCAATCAGTCATAAGCACAGATAAGCCTCACACCCATGCAAATTTAAGTTTTGGTATTCTTACTCGGACATAAGATGCTGACATTTTCGTAACACTTGTAAGATTAAATCCTTCCTTCATCCTCGGAAACCAGGGAATAATCCACTGCTAGGGTAAGTGCTGCCCTTCATACTCACGTCAAGTACGTAGCTCCATAGCTGCTCTGTTCAAGTATCTTACCAGAAGTCAGGTTAGGAGTGACAGAACCTCACTATCACATACCTCAAGGTCTCCATCATCTCCTGTATTGTGCCCATGCTCTTGATCCTGTCAGGACCAGCCCTCACTTCTGCTGAAAACCAGGAAGGTAATATACAAATATGACACTATCTGACATACGTTAGATCATGTAGAGCACATACCTAATTAGAAACTGCGTTAAGTGACATGTTTGCAACATGCTCTCTCCCCTAAGAGTGGATGACACATCAGCCACGTTCCTGAGCACATCCACTGACTGTTTTCCTATGGAGGCAGTTCTGAACTCAGAAACTGCCTGTGAAAGCTTCAGTTCCTCCGGTTTGTCTTACTCTCCTTTCACTCAGATACCACCAGAATTTGCTCAGGAAGCCACGCACACTTCTGGGAAGAGGCACCAAGGACAACAGGACTTGGGGAATGCATTTTAACACCAAGTAATGGTGTCTTTCCATTAGTTATTTTCTTGGAACTAGTCACACATCAGCAGCTGACGCTCCGTAAAAACAAAACCAAGCTAAAGTCTCTGCTCTGATCTCTTTACAGTACAATTCCAGATAGGGAATGAGCACTCCAAATTTATGCAGTGACATATTTCGAATGTTGATGGCTCTCAAAGGTACTCTGCATGGCAATTGCCCTTTTGTTTAAGAAAAAAAATTAGCGAAACTAACAAAGCAAGAAGTATCACTTTGGGCCACTTCTAATGCAGTGAATTACACAAGTCTGAATGAAGCTGGAACGTATCCCATAAGGATGCATTAATTCCGCATACTCCAAATCCAGCAGCGTTGAACAGATTTATCAGGAACAGACAATTCAGACCGTAAGAGTGATTTAAGATGGTGCACCACAGGGGCACGTATGCTGAGCCTCTCCTTAACTGGCTAATTTTTTTCAGCTGAGCTATCACTGACTCCGTCATATTTCATTCCTGTAGAAACCCTGCTTGGAAACAGCGTGAAGGAGAATGCCCCTTTCTGTGCCTCTGTGAAAGAATCTGTTACAAGTTGCCTTGCGGCACAAGATGATTGCAAGTATTGGCAATGCTGTTCTGAAGTCCCTACCATGATACGCACAGAAACAAAGAAACACAGTTTTAACACCTTGATTCTGAGCAGGGAGCACCAACCAAAACCTTGGCGCTGGTTCCACAGTTAAGGGTTTGCCCGATCTTCCTTCAGAGCTCAGAGAACACCCAAAAGGCTGAAGACCTCCTGCAAATCCAGAAACCTTCAGGAAACCCTCAGCTTTCTCACCTACCCGGGCAGCTCCAGGGCCACACTGTGAACAAGGCTAACTGGCTCATTTTAACCACAAGCCCCTGTGTGTGGGCAGTTCTATCACGTCCATCATCAGGGTATTGTTTCCACTTAACCTTCGCATTTCCCCTTTCTCACAACTGATACAGGTTAGAAAGGCCAGATTTAGCTGACTGTTCACAGCATTTATCGATCTGAAGAGGTTATTACGATAGACTGCAAGTTCACAAAGTGTCTTGCACTCCAGCTCTGATTTTCATAAAGCTATAGATTTTGATTACTGCTGCCCTGTATAGGTGCATTGAGCTAATAGTTGCAATGAGCTACCCAATTCAGCCCAGCTAAAAGCAGAGCCCCAGTGAGAACTCTTATTAGAGTGCTGTCTCCTCTGAGCATTGCTTAGCATTTTGCCTTTGTAGAAATACAGGTATTTAATTATGCAAACAGAGATGAGGCAACTTCACGTTGAAGAGCTATAGATTCAGCTACACTACACCAGTGCTGGTATCTGGATTTTCAATATAGATGCAGCCCAAGCATTCAACAATCAAGTATCGTCCATGAAGTATCTGCGTCTCACCAGAGCACTGACAGGATCCCCAGAGGACCTCACCGATGCTACCATTCCTCCTTTGATCTAGATCAGACTGGCAGCCTGCTGCAAAATGAGCTTGGGCTATGCTCATGGCATTGCTGCTGTTACCTCAGGAAAGCCCAGCCCTGCTGATATTCATCATTTCTACCCACCAAAGCAACGAAGAAGCAGTCTTTTTAACATTTCCCATTGAGAAGGCCAAGTAAAAAAGCTCAGGTATAGCAACAGTTCATAGAACTGCACTACAAGCAGTGTACACGCATTAAGCTTTGGTGACAGAGCAACAAGGGATGCTTGGCATTCAAACCCCAAGCCCAATACAGTACTTCCTAGGCCTGACTTCTGGACAAGCTGTCCTTCCTTGTGATACTCCTCCTTTACCTTGCTTAAGACGAGCCCCTCAATGCCACATGGGCAGAACAACCCAGACACTGAATTCTGCCTGAACATCTTTGATGCTTAATGGTGCTCAAGCCATTTTCATCAGTGCAGTTTTGAAGTACAGAAACAATTTAATTCAGATGAAGTTACAGCAAGGAAAATTAAGATTAATCCCTTCATGTGTCACACCCACAGTTGTCTTCCTTCCAACAAGGATATCTATCAATACTACAACAGTTCAAGTTAACAAAGAAAAAAAAACCCTGACACAATACTACTTTGATAAGAGATTGTAGCTAGGTTGGTGACCAGGACTGATGATCTTTAACATTCTTACCTCTATTGGGCCATGCTGGGCATAGAGTGTCAACTTCCCTCTCCACATGATTACAGAACTGGCTTATAATTCAGCACACAGGGTAGGCTTGAATGCCACATATCATATTTTTCTTTCTCTTATCGTGATATCCATGGGTCTAGCAAGAGATATCAGCTCCACCTAACACACTGCTGAGATTTTCTCACATAGTTACTTAGATAGATAAATCTCCATCCTCAAACAGCTACGACACTAACAGGATGAAATACTAGCCTATACCATGATTGCCTCTCACTGTATTTTACCTTGTGTCTTACATGGTATTTTTATTCGCTTGGACAAAAATACTATAAACTAGATTGGATTTTCCTGAAAAGACAAAAACACACACACCCCCTGAAGGATTGCTGTGGAACATTTTCCCTGTGGTGATCAACCTGCACTGGAAGATGTTAAGGTTTCTGATCACAAGACTTCTTAAAACCCCTCAACTGTGCTCACAGGAAAGACACAAATCTCCACTTTTATTTGCTTGGTTGGTGCTTTATTTTTCTTTCAAGATTCTGCTGAGTCTGCTTGGCTCATGGCCAAGGGATGCATTTTGCCTCTCTATTTGTAAGTTAAGAATGGCCATATTCAAGTTGATGGGGAACAGGATGGTAGAGAAACAGACTATTAAATAAGCCCATTTCCTTAGCAACAGTCTCTCTTTCTCCAGCACTTTTAAAACCCTGGTTTTCAGTACCAGTCCATGCTGACACAAACATTCTGCCTCTTGACCTAAAGCAGATCAGAGCTGTGTCAACACCAAGCATCAAATTCAGATGGGGTAAATTGCTCTGAACCTCACTTCCTTATAACCTGCCCTTAAGCTGCCATTGCTTCATATTCCAGGACAAATCACTAGCCAGAGGGACCTGTAGCATTTAGTGCGGATGAGCCTTGCCCCAGAGGGCACCTGGACTTTTACAGTACCTTACGTGTTACCCAACCAATGACATCCCTAACTAAGGCCAAGTGAAAGCTTAATCCTGAATGTGACTGGTTTCCAAAAAAGAAGACAATTATCCCCAGGCAGACAGTGTACCTGGTCAGGATACAAAAGTTTCTGTGCTTAACACAAAGCCTTTGGTAGGAACGGAGACAGTATTTCTCTGCTCCTAGGGCAACTAATCAGTGCTCAGAGCTGTGTTCAAACATCTTTCCCCAATGCCAGATATCTCAGCTACTGCTTCACACTGAACTTTCCATAAACCTAAAATCTGTGATGTCTGTCTCTACAACTTAACAGAGCAAAAGCTAAATCCCTTCTCAGAAGGGAAACAAAGTGATCAAAACACAAAGGGATGTAATTAAGGAACAAGTCTTCATTTATCAGTATCATCGCTAGGAACAGGTAAAACCCCACAAGGAGGTCCTAAGAGTCAAGTACTTACACAAGCCTGATCAACCCTTAATCACTCCAGCCCAAACAATTGGAAACAGATGCTCCAGATCCCTAGTCACCCCCTTCACATGTGCCAGGTGATCCCTGACCTAGCACTAACAGAAGACCGCACCTTTTATGATTGGAGATGAACTGCTCACAACTCAAACCTGCGCACCAGTGGCTGCAGAGCAAGGCACAGGGCTAGGGAAATGAACAGCGCTGCTGCAATACAGCAAACCTTTCACTTGGATCCAGGAGCCACACTAAAGCCACACTGTTCTGCTGGGCCTCCCCACTGGATCTGCAACTCACTAATTACCAGATCAGTCTCAGGACTACTGGCACTAATTAACACTGCAGTCTAATTAATCAGAAAGCCAGATTCCACTGAAGAGCTTTTGTGCAGCTATTTCTGCCAGGTGCAATGGAGGAGGGTTTTCTGTGGTTGGGTTTGGCTTTCTTGACAGCTCATTCTGCTCTGAACTAGCAGCAAGATTAATAGTCTTTGACAGGAGTAGAATTGATCACTTCCTATTAAACAGCTTTCTGTACTTTTTAGCATTGCTCTTGCCAAACTCAAGCACGTACCTTCCCCCTGGCCTTGTATTTTACTCTCAAAACAGTGTTTTTTTCACATGACAATAATCAATATGTTAACTGTTGCTTGCCATAGATCTTTCCATCTCTAGCCTACGAGCTGCTTGAGCTGAACAAAGGAGTCATCCCGTGATGAATTTTAAAGACTGAGGTATCTGCTGTGCCTCCAGTGCTGGAACTAAACTCAGCCTGCCCGCAAACTCATGTTAAATCACAGCTGTGCTCTTCAGTTTAGCTCAACTATCACTTCTTCAGGGACAATCACATTTCTTTCACTGTGCTGATGGCATTTCAAGGACAAACATGTTCAACTTGGCCTTGCAAGAGGTCAGGACCAAGTGCAGCCCCGGACTTTACAGGAGTCTAAAATACTCACAGCAGAGTGTAGATTCTCTGCTGCCCAGGCACTAGGTAGGTATGAATGTCACTGCTAACACTTCATGTGAAACCCTTTCCCTCTCACATACTCTAAATGGACATTTGGCTTCCCAGACACCACTCTTTCCCCATCAAACATGTGAAACTCTGCTCCTATGATGGTAAAACAAAAGACTATTATGTCATACTGCCTGGCCTCCTGTATCTCCCCGAACCTCTACTTAAACAAGCCGAAGTGGACAAAGTACCCCTTCTGGAACATTCTCAAATTGCTCTCCGGACAATATTAATTTAGCCACATGGGAGAGAACTTATTTTTACCAAAGCAGTGATTTTTGGTAGATGTGAATGAACATGAGTACTGGCTACCTGAACTAAAAATAAACTGTGAAATACGCAACAGACCATAAACACAACCTGCCTTTAAATAATCCTCCTTCCATACTGTAGCTCCTCCACATCTCTATGCAGGGTTATCATAATCCTTAGTCCTACAATCTATTATTAAGGTGCTTTGTTAGCTGTTTGTACTTTGTACTGCTTAAATAATTCAAATGCAAGCAACTAGAACATTACACCAACCTACACTAAAGAGGCTTACAGCTGACATGGCTTTAAGCAATTACAGCACAGTTCAGTCACACAGTATTCCACCAGTCCAACACTTTAAGTCCCCATCCAGCAGGACTTCAGGCTATAGTATCCTACCTGATTCTATGGAACAGAAGGAGATCGTGCCACCAGTGACCAGTTTGGAAAAGTACACGCATTCAATAAGATGAAATCCAGGTAAGCTCCAAGGTAAAACCCAGCAAGACACCCTCCTGCTCTGGCTGTTCTGGAAGCTCTGATTCTCTTAATGACCTGCAGGTGCTGAGCAGGTCTTAAATACCACAGGTAATGTGGCAAGTGATAGTGCAGGCCTGCAAACTAGCACAGGGCTTAATCCTGACACTTTTAATGAGTCAAGACAAACAAAAGTTAACCCTTATCTTGCTGGAATCTACACAGGGTAATGCAGAATAGGTTGGGTTGGAAGGGACCTTTAAAGGTCATCCAGTCCAACTCCTCTGCAATGAGCAGGGACATCAACTAGATCAGTTTGCCCAGAACCACATCCTGCCTGGCCTTGGATGTCTTCAGGGTTGGCACACCTACCACTTCTCTGGCAACCTATGCCAGTGTTTTACCACCCTCACTGTAAAACATTTCTTCCTCACATCCAGCCTTAATCTCTTCTCTTTAGTTTAAAGCCATAACCCTTCATCTTATTGCAACAGACCCTGCTACAAGGTCTCTCCCCATCTTTCCTCTAAACCCCTTTTAAGGCTGCAATAAGGTCTTCCTGGCATCTTCTCTTTTCCAAGCTGAACAACCTCAACTCTCTCAGCCCAAAACACAATTAAGTCCTCACTGGCTGTATGCTTAAGAAAACTTTCCCAGTTTTAAGACATTAAAACCTAAATGCATCTAAACAGGCAAAAACTTGTAGAAATGAAGCTCTTTGTGCTTCAGTGAGCACAAGGAGGTAAAACCAGGACACCTCATTGTCCTTTTCCTACCTCTACAGCTGCACTGAGAAATGCCAAGCACAGATAAGCTTCAACATGCAAACATCAGCAGATCCTTCACCAAACGCATGTTAACCCAGATGCTTTTAAACTTGCACGAGAATAATTTAATGCAGGTCTCATATCCCGCTGAAAACCAAGGCATGTTTTCAACCTCCCATTACACATCCATGCATCACTGCATTTTTTGTATGGAAGGAAGAGGGACTTTGCAATCATCCTGATAATTATACCTGCAGCTGCTGAAAATCAGGGGAAGCCAGATGGTGTCTCACCAATTGTTCTGCAGCTGGCCACAATGAAGGCAGCTGGGGAAGACAAACACTCCCACCACACTCATCACAGAGAGCAGCACACAAAAGAAATGCATCTCCTCCTAGCAAAACCCCAACTGAGTATTCAAATAAAGCCAGAGGGTTGAGGAAAATTGTTTCATGCAATTGCCAGGGGAGAAAAAGGGATAAAAGAGGACAAAATCCCCAACCAATCAACCAAATCAACCTTCAAAAGGAGTCTGTAAGGCTGCAACAAACAACAAGGTCAGTTGCATTGTCAAATCAGTGCAGGAAAACCTAACGCAGTTGATTCCCAAGACATGGGACTGAGGGATGTTCTTTGCCGCAGAAGTGGTAGCCATGCGTGCTCCTTGTGATGCTTCACATTTACTTCTGCAAGCTTAATCTACCATCTTCAGAACTGCTAACATTTTCCCCTCCCTCGGCAACACACCATTGAGAGCAGATGCAGCTTCAAGGCTCAGAAGATCAGCTATATATTTTTGCTAGCCAGTGTGTGTTGGCTCCAAAAGAACTATTCATTAACCAAGAAGTGAGATGATATCATAGCAATGCAACCCTGCTCCACTGAAGTGCTTACCTAAAAGCCAGGCCTTTGATTTCGTTTGACATGACGCATGCAGACCTCTCGCTGAAAGTTACAGACATCTCAAGCTTCAGACAGCTCTCCTCCTACCAGAACTAACCAAAAAAGGAATCTGTTTCTAAAGCTTTCCATACTTCCCAAGCGCCAGCTGACTATGAAATGGGAACTGTCATTCTGATGATTTCAAATCCGATTTGGAAAGGCAATTCCTTAAAGGGTCACTGACTTGTCTCTCTACACCTTTAGCTTCACTGCATCCAAGGGCTCTTCGGTTGCTGAATCCATTCCCAGAGCACTTTCCATTGCATCTCTCTAGCCAGTCACACCTTCTAGCTTTGCAACCCTAAGCTGATAGTCCCACGGCCCGAGATAAATAGTGCATACAGACTCTGAATCTATTTTTTGCAGAGCTGTGATGGCAGCAAGCACTCTAAAATGTCTATAGCAGTTGTGCGCTTCGTGTTATTCCCCCTCCTCACTTCATCAGGTTCTCTTAAACTCCTCGTGAACACTCAGGAGCATTTACACACCTGCTGGACCTTCACAGTGCTCAGTGGGTCAAATAATTGGTTGGGATCCATCACAAAAAGTGTGTGTGGGGGGGGGGGAAATAACCCAAACCATAATTTCAGTCTAAAAGCCACCGACATTCTTCCAGCATGACAATACAGCAGTGACTGACACCTCTTGTCTCTGTTAGAAATTGCAAGAGATTGCAAATGAAGATGAAATGCTCATTTTCTCGAGCAGGAAAACGAGAGCAATCTCCAGAGATGTGCTGACAAACTCGCACAGTTCGTCCGTCACTCCGCACGATCAGGCTTTTGTTCTCTTCCTACAGTCCATCTTTTCAATGTACGGGGATGATTTTGCAGCCAAGTACCACGCAGCACTGCTACAGAGCCTTGAAACAGCTCCTGCACTTCACCCCAGAGCCTTCACTGTTTACATGACAAGAAAAGGGATTCTTATGCAGCTCTATGCTCAGGATGAGACTGAGGAGATCATGATGACCAGAGTTCATGATGCTTCACAGATTGGCTTTTCAGGCTGGGGCAATCTCATTGCTTGTGCATCTGACCCCAGAAAGAGGGAACATACGCAGTTTATTTGGGAAAGGCAAATGTGTTCATTGACACTGCAGCTGCACAAGAGGCTCTTCAGTCCCTAGCTTGAAGAATGTTATCTCTTAACTCAGCCTAGCTTGCCATTAGAATCAGAGGTCCTGGTAGGTAAGTATCTAGTAAGAGTAGTACTTGGCCATTGAACAGTATGGGATGAGCAAGATTTTCTGTCAGCAGCAGAAATATTATTAATTCCCCCCATGCTTGTCCACTGTTAGGTACATCTGCTTTGAAGACACATTTCTCCGGCGTGTTAGGACAACAGAGAACTATACATTAGTTTCTATTTATTGAATAAGCTCAAGCCTATAATGTGCTGAGTGTTTGCACTGAATGAGTATCAAGTGTATAACTGTGTGGGCTTAGCTAGATGAGGAGGAAGAGAAATAGGTCAACCTTTTGTGCTTTAACACTATTACAATGTTTACTTTCATTTAAATAATACTGCTGAACCATACACCTCTGTAACAAACTTGCAAGAACAAAAATACTGCCCCATGAACTTTTCCATCTAAGTTTGAATGCAAGTACCAGTAATGATCAAGGAAGGAAAACAGAGAAAGAGCTAAAAGTGTCATGCATGAAACCCTAAAACACTGTAATCTCCTGTCTTTCCACAGAGGATGATTCACACATTAAATCTAGCAACATTTTCAGACACTGAAGTGGAATAACATATACTGTGTGGGTATGGGGTAACTGGAAGATTAAAGTGATGGATAATTTGAAATGTTAAGATGCTATATTAAGAACATGTATTTATTACCAGAGCTGAAGAGAGTTCCAATTTACTTATTTTTTTAATTAACAAGTTCATTTTGGCTGTATTTGATTGATTTTCCTATAACTGCAACATTTGGTAAGCTGAAAGGGGAATAAACCTAACCAGCTCCCTTAGGACTGAAGTCCAGTGCCCATACTCGTCCCCACTGGGATCCCCCCAAGGCAACCACTATGTCTGTGTGCAGCCAACAGCTCGACCTCACGCTGCTGGCTCTTGCAGGTTTTAGCAATCCCTAGAGTTACACCCTGGAAAGGGAGGTACATGCATATATTGTGTGCACATAGAAAGATTTGGTTTTCAATAGAAATAGAGATATATAGAGTAAATAAATGAAGTACCAGAAAAGAAACCCAGGCTAATTGGCACTGGGACTGCATAGCTGCTACTCTGGCCCTTGCTTTCAGCACACACCTATCACATCCCCGGGGGGCTCTCAGCCCGCGCTGTATCGTACCATATCAACCGATTCCACATGGACCAGCTCCTCATCTGGTGTGAGCTGGCACTGCTCCAATGACTTAATCAGAATCCTGCTAATTAGCAGCAGCACAGGACTGATGGCTTTCTGCCTGAGGAGATGGGAAGAGTTTTCCTGCCTGCTGGCCTGTGGAAGCTTTTCCTAGCACGGGATGATCTTTTCTGACGTGGCAGAAGCACAGTTGTGTGCTGTGTTTCCATTTCTGGAAAGAACTTCAGTGACTTCTTGCTGCACTGATGAGACAGGCTCTAGCAGGCTGTGGTCCTGCAAGACCCAGCGATCTCAAATAGGACACCGTGACCATACAGGTCAATTGGAAAAGTGTGCTTATGACACACTGCCAGAGGAAAAGAGTTCTCCTCAACAATGGCACACGGCTGTGCTGAGCTAAGCAGTGTCCCCCTCTTGCAGTAAACCCCCAGCATATGTGCAAAGTAATTAACAGCTACTGTTTAACTCCGGAAACTCAATGAACAGGGACCGGGCTAGAGAACTTCAGTGCCAAGAAACAACACACTGATTCTAATGAGGGATAAAGCACAGCACTTCCCTGCTCACTCTGCACCCAGATCTCCATATACATATTGCCGCACAGAATAAGTCTCTCCTAGCATCCAAACAATATTTATTATTGATATTGATAGGAAAGAGCACCTATATAGTGCAAGAGATGGAATCCAGCTGTGCTACCCACAAACTCTGCCTCCAAAAGCAAAACAAATATACCATTACGGCAGATGAAGCGTGGCCAGGTTAAGTGATGTGACCAAGGCTACACAAAACAGCCAAAGGATGCTGAGAATCTGTTACAGCCCCCTTTTTTCCTACACTGGTAAACTCAGAATGCATTCCCAGATCTAGACAGACATCACAAGCAGAGTCAATACTGCCAGGAACCCTAGGCTTAACCAGAGTCACTTTGATTTGCATTGATACTAATAACAGCATGCAGAAAAGCTCATCAATTTTACTGAAGCTTTCATTAGCTATAAAGATGCTGGACAATAATAGGCATGAAATTAACAGAATAAAAGCAGTGTAGGATCATATAAAATTACAGACTGATTTGTGTCCAATAAAAGTCACTTCCACTAGTTAAAGGTGTTTGATCACATCATCTCTTTCAGATAGACTCACATTTGTAGTTGCGACTATACTGGTGTTAGGAACTGAGGCAGTGGAAAACACAGCACAGTTCTAGCTGTCCTGAAAATAGCTCCCACTCTCACCTTCAGTTGCTGTTTCTTTCAGTGCTGCCAAATGTTAAACAGACCCTCGAAGCAAAGAGCTCAGCAGTTAATGTGGCACAATTTACAGCAGGAGCTTCACCTACGTAAAATACAGCTCTGCCACAAGCCTCAGTTGCATGGATTTCATACAGAAGATGCAGAGGCTATGCTGACTTCCAAAGTTGTAACTCAGCAGAAGAGCTGGAGCAACAAGCATATTTTACAATGAGAGGCTTCAGGCTATATTTATTTATCCAGCTCGTGCACCAGGCAGATGCTAGGAAGAAGATGCAACCTTTTCCCCAGGCTAGCACATGTGGGCCATTATGTGTCTGAACGCCTCCCTCCCACAGAGAGCATGGAGTCTCACTCTGAAGAATGACAATTCAACACTGCAGGAAGCCAGTACAAGCCAAGGAAGGATGCTGTGGGAATACAGGATAGCTCCATGATCCTCAGCCTTTTCCGAACTCCACTCTTTCTCATTCAGGTGAGAACCAATAGCAACCCAGCATTACTTTTCATAACTTGATAAGGCTGGTGGTAAGAATAAGCTAACAGGATTTTAATCTCTATCTTGGGACAAGCATAAAATATAAGAGCAAGTATGACCCAAAAGGGCATATAAAAGACTGTTTTTCACATTTGCTTTATGGAGAATCCCTGCAGATCTTTTGATCCAGATGGAAACCAGCATAGGCAACAGGACAATACAAAGGTATCTTGTAGCTACAGTTGCACATATTCCTAACCTAAAGTGTTCAGGCACTGGGTTGGATGCTGTGGCCTGTGCCAGGGACCACTTGAGGATAATGGCAATCAGTGTAAATTTAAGGGGCCACTCTTGATTCCAGAAGCAACTACTGCTTGAGGGAATCGGCATGGGCAAGTACTAAGAGTTTCGAGCAGCTGGATGGCAACTTAGGATTCCCTTACGGTGAACTTACATGATCGAGTCGGTTTTATGGCAGCTCTGCAGAACAAACTGCACTTAAGGAAGGCATTTCCAATGCTTCCTTTCTGGAGCAACTGGTGGAGTTGCAGCAGGACCCTACAGGGATTATGAAGGGGATAGGCAAAAGAGATTGCTTTTTAAAGATCAGGCCACGCTCTGGCCAATTCCCCAGCACTAACTGCAGCACTGCCTGCAGTGAGCTCCTCCTTATTTCATGGCCATTTTCAAAATCAATAGCACGCATCAGGACACTGCAACTCCGACAAGGAGGACTGCCAACCAATGTGTCTACAGCAGCCCTTTCACCTCAACTAGGATGCTCTGCCTGCAGAGTTAACTGTCCATTTGTAGCTTCACAATGAAAGTTGTCAGCTGTGTAAGTACTGTTGGCCCCATGGGACTTTTATCTCCAGCCCTTGTTCCAAATACCAGAGAGGCTGGGAAATCTGACACACTCAATTCTTTGTAGGCTCCCTCTGACGCCTTTCTGCAAATGACAGTCCAAAGAGCATCCTTCCAGGCTTTGCATATTCCTTCCTGCATCTGCAGGCAGCACATGCTCAGCAGCTGTGTCCGTACCTTCCTTCTAGTGCCAGCTCCTGGCATCAGGAAATGCCAGCCCCTGGCAATGCACATCTTTGAACTCCACTACAACTAGGGCAAAATCCGATGTGTTACACAAAAAGCCGAGCACCTGGGTTTTGGTCTGGCTGCAATTTAAATCTCATGAGCTGCTGCAAGATCACCTGGGGGGTTCTGAAATGACTTGTGCACAGGTGAGAAACAGGTTCATTTAGTTTCTGGTGGTTTCTCACAGAGAGTTGGGCAGCGTCTGTGAAAAGCAGCCATTTGGCTTTGATTAATGAGAAAGGTTTGCTGAGCACAGATGGAACAAACCCAAAACCACTGTGAGCCCAACTGCTGGGTTTACCCATATCCAACAGTCGAACGCACAGCAGACAAGGACACGGAACTGGCCTCACAGCAAGACATGAGCACATTTATGTATTCACATGAGACAAGCCAAGAGGAGTTTGGAACACAACTGCCATAGACCTTTTAAGACCATTAAGGCAAGGCCCCGCATCTAGAAGAATGAAGTCACTATTATGTCTATCACAGTCCTGTTTTAACCCAGGCAGTACTATGCCTGTGTCAGTTTATGCTCACCAACATTCCCCTTGGTCTCCCAACTTTCTCAGGTTTTCTAGTTCATTCTTCGTTTGCCTAAAAATTAATGCTTGCACTTCCTTTTAACAATCCCCTTGATGCATTAGTTTTTCTACCTTCTTCCCTATCTTTTAGTTTCAGTTCATACTCTGTTTCCAGCTTGCTCCCACACAGCTTCAGCTCCATCCACCTTCCCCATTCAGAATTTTACATTTCAATCATGTCCTCTCTTAATCTCCTATTTCTAATGAATTCAAGCCTAATTTTCTTAACCTCTCCATGCAGCTCTAAACCATCGAGACCTTTTATCTTATGAGTTACTCTCTCCTGCACCTTTTCTAATTCTTCAATATGCTTTCTGTAATAAGAACAAACCACTAGAGGTAAAAGCAAGTGGAAAGAGATTTATTAGAAAGAGCAGAATAATACTAATAGCAGCCCCATTTCCTCTCTGTGACGACAGACACAGACACACCCATTTGCAGCCGGGGTAGATCCCTAAGGATCAATCCTGCAGCAGTGATGAAATGGTGGTATTTGATCTGTAGGGGATTCAGTTTGCTTTCTCATCTACTCATGCTGCACAGTCTGAAGGTGCTTCTCATTCAGATAACAGAACAGTAAGAATCTGATGCCCAATTCAACAACTATTCCATTTAATGGAGTCTCAGCACTTTTGCACAGTGCAGGTACCTTATGGGCTGAGGCAGAGCGAGTTCCTTTCAACTGTTTTACCAGTCTGCTTCTATCTTGACCTAGAGAGACAGTGTCAAGCATTTCATTTGAAAAGCCTGTCTATCAGACCCCTCATCTATTTCCTGGCAGTACAATACCACTGCAAATTCACAAGAGAGCTCCATC
Organism: Pezoporus flaviventris; assembly: GCF_033815535.1. Classification (NCBI taxonomy): domain Eukaryota; kingdom Metazoa; phylum Chordata; class Aves; order Psittaciformes; family Psittacidae; genus Pezoporus; species Pezoporus flaviventris. The sequence continues at coordinate 8,536,154 of NW_026892589.1, read as the reverse complement.
TAAAGATCAGCATCTTTACATCCTGGAGGCCACCTGTACAGTGGTCTAAAGGTTTACTCATCCCTAAAATAATTTCTCTGAGCAGCTTCCTTTGGTGAAGTACATTCCCCAGTAGAACACAAGGATATGAAATGAAACGTTAGGGATTCCTCCCAGAGTAATTGGGCCCATTATGTTTCATGAGATTTCTAGATTTCATTTAGCCTGAAATAAAACAGAGTGTGTCACTGTGAGTCTGTAGAGTGAAAAAACAAATGTACCTTTAACAGAGCTGCAAAAATCAGTCTCTTCTTATTAAATCATATTTAACAAACTACAGCAGCGACACAAGTTAATTGGAGACTTATCTGGAGGATGGTAGAGTTATCATGAGTCACTGTATAATTAGGAACAGAGCATGACTTCTAACAGTTACCAAACCCATCACACTGGAAGACATTCTTACTGCAGTTCCCTGTTGTGCTCTAAGGCATTGCGGCCAGGTGCCAGTCACACTACTGCCATTAGGTTCTGCTCCACCAACACCACAGTAGAAGCACTAGCTGCAGAGGCATTCATTCGCTGCGCTAGGAAGATGGGCCCTATTAAAGAACTTCACGGCATGAGGAAGTTTAGCTGGAAAGGTGACAGGCAGATACTGTCACTGACACAAGAGAGGAGTGAGCAGCTCTTGGTAGCACAAACCCTGTTTATATTCAGAGTGAATATAACAGGATCCCACTGTCAACTCCATCTCTCACACATCCTGATGGGACAAGAAATGTCTCTGCTGTTGAGATGCCTGTGGTCAACCACATGGGAAAAAATGACAGAAGCTGCACAGATTTAAAGCCTGAGAAAGAACTTCAGCAGCAAGTTTACTGGCTACAGATAATCAGAGGCATGGTAAGGTTGCAGCTGTAGAAAAGGGGAGAACTGGCATAGAAGATGATAAATGCAAACAGAAAAGCAATGCCTTGAGAGCAAGATGTTAAAAAATGGATAAGTAAGAGGCAAATACTGTGACACCTTTCAAGACAACATAAGGAACACAAAATAAGAGCCAAGATTTTCTTTTCCCTAACGAACTGAGACTCTGTGGAGGATTTCTCTGGACGTTCCTCCAGAAGAGGATCAGAAATGCACTGAAGCACCTACACACTGAGAAGAGTTTGGATGATCACAATCACTTCATACTCAAAAGCCGCAGGTATTGCACAGGAATGCCAAATTCACAGTGCCCCTTCACAGACCTCAATGCTCGCCAGGCTGCAATCATTAGTATATAAACATGGAGAAAAGTAGAAATATTTAATCAGGTTTAACTGGGCAAACTCCTCCTCTCACGAAAAGCACCAGGCGTACCTGCTGTCTGCTCACTACAGTCCTACAGTTGCTTCAGAACCTCCAAGTGCTTTCTGCCTGTGGTTTCTCTTGGGTAAGAGAATAACTGCTGCTAAGAGGCCTGCATCAGTGTGCACGTGTGGGTGCTAAAAGTCCCTGGGAGATTTAAGGCTGCATTTCAGGAACTGCTCACATAGCATTCGGTGAAACTTCCTCGTTAAGCTGCTTCCCGATAAATCAGTGCTAAACTGTAATTGCAATTTGCTTTTCAAGAACACCCATTTCTCACAAGTCTATAAAAGTTCAGCATGAACATCAGCAAAGCCAAATTCTGCACTGCAGCCCCTTTGTTTTTCAGATTTGAACTACCCCTGATTACCTTCCTTATATACCTCTGACATGTATGAGATCTATAGCCAATGTGTTCTGTGCCTGTTGGCAGGAGCACAGCATTATTCACACTACCAGATACCACTCTCTGTAATAACTCAGACTGAGAGAAAGATGCAAGCAAGGCAGCCCAACATACCTGCAAAGAAAAATAATGTATTTTCCTCTTCTATGCTATGAAAAAGTTTGGTTTTTTCCACTCACATCTGAAAAGGGAGCTTTGGAAAACAAAGGCCTCATTTTAAGCTTCGTACCCTCCAAGGGTATAGAGGACAATCTCAGAGGTATGAAGGGGAGGAAGTAAAAAATCATGACAGTCAGCTCTTTCTGTCCAATTCTGCCATTTGCTATCACGGCCAGACATACCTCCCCCATGTTTCTGGGATCACATGCCATTAATCTGGGGTTCATGCATGCCTAAAGCAACCAGTGTTTTGCAGAGGGTCCATGGGGCACACAGCACAGATTACCGTTTTAAAAAGGAGGCAGTGGAAGCCTATTTTCAAAACAGATGTGAAGTCTTTCCCAAGGCTCACAATGCAATGATGTCCTTCCATCTGCTTTCTCACCAAAAGATGCCCGCAGGAACAGTCTCCCAGTGGTACTGTCTGCAAAAGAGGAGATGGCCAGATGCATCACTGACTCAATCTCTGCCAATAGGGTCTTGCAGATTCCCTGATAGAAACAAGGGATCATCTGCCCCTAGGACTACTTTCATTAACAGCCAAATCTTGATATAGCTGTGCCAACACAAATCACTGGGGCAGACATCTGAGCCATTTACCCAGCATGAAAACAGGGAGTGCTACCCTGGTGGAAATCTGCAGCTTACAGAAATAAGTGCAGCTACAGGGGTAGTTGAAAAATGAGAGCTGGTTGGTAGATTCCCACTTCAGAAAAGACTCTCTGGGGAACACTCGAGCACAAAACCCATATGTTCATCTTTTGTATCAAGTTCTTGCCAGTGCTGAGTGTCAGAAAGGGGAGCTGCACGGGTGACTATGACGTACAACCCTTGCGCCAACAATACAGTATTTTAGAAACACAAATATAGCTGCAGTGCATGTAAGGACAGTGGGATCAAAAGCAAAGGATCATTAATTGGATCTGGATGGCATTTGCAGAGAGCAGCTAATTAGCATGCCAGATAATCAACACAAGGTAAATTTCATTTCAGATATGCCATTACTACATTCGTTATCAGCGGCAATTTTCTCACTTTGGACAATGGAATTACCTTTGCCACTGTCACCTTCCAATTCTGCTGAGAGATTTGTTCTCTGAACTTCATGTTTCCAAAATACAAACCATATGCTTCATTCTCTTCTGTCCATTTTTCCCTTCTCCATTTATGCTTCAATATGCTTTGTAGGGAAAAAAACTTACTGATGCTTTAAACTTAATCTCAGTGCACACCCAGACAATACTTTCTGCAGATACTTGTATTTTAAATAGGTATTCTTAAAGTTTAATTGTAAGAACTTTGCAGCAATAACGATTTTCAGGATACACATATGCAAAGAAAATGGACTGCCACTACACTGCAAATAAATTACAGTCAACCCAGTCAGCTGCTTCCTGAAAAAAACTTGATTTCTATCTTTATTAGCACCACTGTCTGCTTAAAAAATGAACAAACCAATAAATTCTATTTGGAGGGGAGGAGGAGATTCTCTTTTGGCACTGGCTTTTGGATCGCTAGAGAAATCAGTGTTGCAGAAACTATCCACACCATGCTGAGTATTTTAATATAATGGGCATCCTCTAATTTGTACTGCAGACAATTTCATCTCTAGGATGCTAAAAGCTAAATTGCATAGGAAGATAGCAGAAGCTAGGAGATCACAGAGGAGTTTAAGATCTGTTTATGTTTTGTCTACCACAATGGAGCAGCATTTTTCATTCCTGCTCAATGTTTGCCATCCATTAAATCTGCTTAGGAGGTTAGTCCGGCCGTTCACACACACTCCATCTGGTTTCACAGAATGCCGCATCCCTTGGTGACTAGTAAAGCCAAGGAAATCAAACAGTGAAGACTGCTGCTTCAAACAGCACAGAAATGCAAGTAATGATAAGCTACATCCATTTAGGTTTACCCTCTGCAGTGCAATGCAAAATGGGAATGAGAGGTTTATGATGCAAGAATTGAAATGATGTATTTGTAGCTCCCCTTTAACACTCAAAGACACTTTTGCCTTCACTGAGGAATTATAATTCCCTTGTGTATCAATCCCAGGGCAGCTCATTGAGAATTCTCTCAGCATTTGGCCCTGTATTCAGCAAGACTGCATAAGCCAAGCAGTGGGGAGCATGCTGCCAAGGGGGTAACGAATAGGCCATATTGTATTTTAATTATGGAGAAGAGAACAAGGTATTCTGACAGATGATGGCAGGCTGCATTGATGGCTTCTTTGATGGAAGCCTGTCTTGGTGAATGAAGTGTCTTTCAGTACAGCGAAAATAATGAGCTCCCTAGTGTAGGCTCAGCTATTTTTAAGAAACCATTTTCTTTCTGTTTCACAGTTATCAGCCAAGCCACACCAATCCTTTCAAACATGGCTCAGGGTAAAGAAAGAATAGCTGGAAACACACAGTGGTCCAGCCTATCATTATGGATAACGAAACAAACCGTGTCGAGCGGCACTTAACTCTCCCATTTACAAATCCCACAATCTGATCAACAAGGCCCTTTACTGACTGTGCAGCTGTGCAGACACAGGCAGCACAGATTTCAGATGCAGACAGGATTCACCCCTCGGCATCACCTTGGTTAACAGTCAAGAGTCACCCTGAACATTGCCACCCTGAGCCCCTGCCATATCACCTGGCCTCCCCACAGCTTATTTAGGGCTGCCCTTCTCCCTTGGGACCACCAGGCTCTCCTGGCTGTGGTTTCTCTAGTAATAATTTACAAGAAGGCTCTCAACAGATCCTGTTTCCCCTCCTCTGGCCTACCTTAAACTGTGCAACAGGATATCAAGTATTTTATATGACACACAGCATCACGTATCCACAGCTACACTTCCCACAGATGCCAGCATTAAGGAGATATAATTTCTGGTTGCTTTCAGCTAGGATGGTTGGGCATTTGTTGTCCTATATATCAGGCTTCTCCATTACTGGAGAATAATACAACCCATTACTGGGTTGTAATGCTCTGGGCCCAATACAACCCAAAGCAAAGGTGATTGTGCTGTACACTGGGGGGAAAAACAAACTCAGGCCAATGGCAAGTGCTTCTAAACAAATGCCAAATTTATAAGCAGACAGGAGGAGAAATGATTAAGCATTGAAATGAATACTGACCATAATAAAACAGGCTAATAAAATGAACATCACATTCTAATTATGAGAAGGAAATAGCTTCTAGTAATAGTATAGCATCAATTAACCAGTCAAAGAAAATGCAGTGGTAAATTAAAACAAAAGCAAAAACATTTGAAGTCAGAAGTTAAAATAATTTCCTGGAGAAAACAGGAGGCTTTGTCCCCATTTGCCCCCCATTCCTTATAAATACAATGTGCTTCCTAAAACTATTCTGAGCCTAATTCTCCTCTGGAGTGAATCAGCATTGTTCCAGTAACTTCAAAAGCAGAAGTACAAACCAGAGACCTGATGCCAAAACTTAAGGAGGGGGTAAAAAGAAAAGGTCTTCTCTACTATCATTAATCTTTCATGAGCCATCTCTGACTCCTGCAAATCTATTCATTATTTGAAAGTGTTTCCCAAATAGTCACCATGAATCATTTCCAGACTTTAGGCAGTTCACTAAAATGTCCATTTCAGCAGCATGCAATTCAAGATATGTAGTTTTGTACCATGTTTCTGCTTTGCCACCAGAAACGTTTCAGGAGGGATATAACAAGGAGGCAGGCACTGCACACCCAGCACAAGCTGCTGTATTTCAGCACATGGAGAAACCAGACACAAAGATGTGTTTCTCACACCCTGCGAGCATCCTCAAATATCACAAGCATAACTGAGAAGGATGTGGTGAATTCAGCTGCATCTTTCAAGGCAAAGCCAGAACCCATTTCGAAGTACATGAATCAGCAAAGATCATTAGCCTGAATTATAATAAAAGGTAAGATTAGCTTATAAAACTAATTCTTAATTAACTATAAATCTCACCGTTCTCTACTGCTAATATACATAAAGTCTAAAAAGAGGCAGACAAATAGCAGAGCAATCCTCTAAGAGAAATAGCCATGCTTGGACAAGCAGTGTCCATGTGCACGACAACAGCTCTGCATCCCCCTGGGAGAGGAACTCCTGTTAAAGCCTGGATGCAAATCAGCAGTGTTCTCGCCTGCACAGCTGCCCCGGTCCCAGAAACCAGGAGGCCACCCATAGAAGTTACCAGAACGAACCGTATTTCCCTTTAGTCAAAACTTGCTCATACATTTCAAAAAAGGAAGGAGGAAACAGTGTCTAAGCCTTCAAGTGCCACTCACCAAAGATGCATGCATCTCCTATAGCCCTCTACAGATTATCCTATGTACCTTATCTTTGACATTGCTCCTTGGCCTGAATCTAACCAAGTCAGCCTGAGGCATCCCTCATCAAAGACAATTAAATTTGGATAAAGTACTAAATAACTCTAACAGAGCTGGTAAGCAACCTCAACTCAATACACTGGCACTTAGAACTACTTACTGTAACTTTCAGAAGAACACTGTTCCTCCACTCACAGCCAGTGCACCTCAGGAATTGTGATCATCCAGCTGCATTTTGGCATAAGAGCCTTTCCAAACACTACAGAAATCACCAGGACCTCTTTGCTGGTCAACATGTGGTCCAACCTCAGTCTGAATGGGAGGAAGCTGTGAGGACACACTACATTACACCTTTCCTGTATTTCTGTAAATACCCTTCTCGCTTTGTGCAGGGTAAGAATTTCATCACACACAAGAAGCCAAAGCCCAAGTGCAAATGCAGTGTTTACCTGAATCTTTCCACTCACTTTAGAGTGTTCACCTTCCTGATGATCCAAATCGCTCAAGCTTGATGAGCTGCATCCCCTACCATGGCCAGAATGGGATTTACCCCAAGTACAACCACAATTCAAGCATGTCAAAGAACCGCCATAGGACGCTGAGCAGTAGACAGCTAAAGTCTCTGTGCCTGTCATTTCCAGCACTTTCACAGGCGTCGGATGGAGTCTGCAGCATCTGACAGCTGGAGAACAACAACCCAGCGTGCACTTCCCAGCACTGCAGGGGAGACACTCGGACAAAGCAGCCTGGACTGCCTCCAATTAGAGTGGACTGACTCCTTCTCTATAATCCTGAGAAACACAAGAAATGTGGGCTTTACATCCCAAAATAGAATCGAAGTAAATAAGAAATGGGCGCCAGGGGCCCAAGTAGTTTATGCACTTGGATATAACCCTTTTTTTCCAGTTGCTGATTCCAAACAGTGCCTGGCATTGGGTGTGGTTAAAAGTTGTTTCTTCAGTGTCCAAAGATCCTGAATGCATTATGATTTATAATGCGACTGTGCCAATCTAGATGTAGAATCTGCTGAAATCAGATTGGGATCACACAGTGAAAGAGGTACCCAAGTAATGAGACCCAGTTGCCTAGTGATCCTCTGCCATGTCATGCTGAGAGAGCAGGGACATTGCTGCTAGAAAAGAAAACTCTCACTTTACAGTATGTACTGCCTGGGGATGTTCTGTTTTGTTGTGCAGGATCCCATCCCTACTCTGATTTCTTCAGCCCTTGGCTGGCCTGAGACACAGCACAGGGAGAGAACTGCAGCCTGTAAGGGAGAGAGGAGCACAAGACCTTCAAACAAGAGCTTCCATTTGGCTCTGCAGGAATGAGGTATTTCTGTTAAGGATGATCAGAACTTCAGAAACATTTTCTTTCATTTTCCAAAGGGAAAATTTTGCTTTTCAACTAAAGTGGTTTCAATCTTCTCTATGGAGAGAACAGCTCTGCTCAGACCTTTGCCTTTCCCTAGCCAAGGATCCCTACAGCCCAGAGCTGCAGCATCAAGGAAGCCATGGAAAGCTTTTGAAAGGCAATGCTGTACTTTTTAAGCCTTGCAACATGCCGAGAAGGCAGCAGGTCACCTTTGCTATATCTATCACCAGTAAGAGCTATATTCCTGGGAAGGGAAGCAATTCTCCTGGCAATTGCAGACTCCTGTCTGTGTATTTCTAAAGCAGCTACAATGAGGATGGCAGGATGACATTTGTTTGGAGCAGTCACCATATTATACAGTTTGCTTTGTTAATGGGAAAGCAACTCATACCCTTGCTGTATGCAATTGCGCTTGTCTTCTGTCACCGCTGGCCCCTGTGTGCTGTCCTTTACCGCCATATAACAATGACTGCTGACAGTATTTGTTCCTCCTGCTGCATGAGTTTCAATGAGCCCATTAACTGTATTTTTTTCTTAGTTGTACCAGTGTGATCCCGGCTCCTACCACATCCATGGCACCATTCCCTTCAAGCTCAAACTTGTAGGTGTAATTCCTAGGGAGCTTTATCAATAGCTGTTAACTTCTATGAGCCTCCAACCAAATTCTAGGCAACAGCATTCATGGCTATTTCTTGCCCTAATACAAAAAAACCTGCTCATGTCACTTTGCAAATGCTTCAACTGGTCCTAGCTCTACTCCTTCACTCTTCCTGAGCTGAATGCTTTAGATGTTGTTGATTGTGACTACAGATCTCCTAGCACATGACCAAATTTCTCCTTTATAGTGTTAAAGACTGTCCAGCTGCCAATCCCCCTTTTCCACACACATAAATAAATAGAGCTGCTGAGAGCATCCTCAGCCTGTTATCACTGCACTGGGTGTTCCACACACAGAAAACTGGAGCAGCTACAACTCACACTCCTTTATTTAATATGTATCAATGCCATCCAGTGTCTAATGGACATAATGATTGAATACTGACGAGCATATTTTTCCAGCCCAGTTCTCCTTTGGCAATAATGCCTGACCAAGATTGATGACTCTAATACCAAAGCAGGCAGTTTGTTTGTTTCTTCTATAGGCTTCATTTTTCAAGTAGCTTCAGATTCCCCTTCCCTCCTCCCGAAGAAAAAGGGAGTGGAAAATTGTGATGACTACTGAGATACCTATGTGAGTTGAGTTGCTGTTTCCTCAGGCCACCAAACCACTAAGGTCAGACTCAGTAATGCACATAGTTCTTTTTCTTATACTGTCTTTAGGAGCAGATCCTAAAGACATCTGGGAACAACAAAGAAACTGGCTTGCAATGCTGAGCTAGGAGCCATTTTACAGCAGGGAGCAAGACCCCAGTGTATGTGTCTCAGAAATAAGCCAGTTAAAGTTTGTCTTGCCTAAGGAGAATGCACTGGGAGGCAAAGCACGCTGTTGTATGCTACAGATGACAATCACCTGGGAAAAAGAGCAGAGGAAATGGGAGAAAGCGTTAAAATAGGAACTTGAGGGTGTATTTTGCTGAGGGAAAACCTCACAATGTCATATCTGTAGGTCAGCTGCTTAGTTTTGCTGTTGTATCACTTCAATTTTTACATGCCTAACCATAGCAGTACATGGATGAAACGTGAATTTTAAGGACTAACCCCAAACGAACAGCTATATTAATAACACGACTAAAGCACCTTTGTAACTATGAATTCAAGTATTGGGTCAAAAAACACCTGTCCCAGAGTCCACAGCATTTGATTTAATGCCAAGGCTTACGTACCTCTAAAAATGACATCAAAGTTAACACAGTTTTCTTTCCTACGTTGCAGGATCATTTTGGGTGGAAGCAGTCTCATGCCTGCAGATGATAAACTGTAAGTGTAAATGCTATATAACATCCTGCTGAGATGAAACACCACGCAGCACACCCACCAACATTCCATGCAAGGAAAGAACAAGTGACCATGAGTATCTTGCAGGAATATGATTTCCTGACACTTGTTTTAGAACACTAAAAAGACAACACATGACAAGACTCTGGAGAACAAGAACTGACTTTTGCTGGCTTAGGTAGAAGTAAGGAATCAAAAGGACAAGAGAGCAGCACAGTGCTCTCAGGGAGCAACCTGAAAACTGAGTTCTGGTATTTGAACAGTTGAATATTAAGCAGAGGCTGCGTCACTAGAGGCATTTTCAGTTTGTTAAATACATGTATCCAAAGCTAGTCAAGAAAACCAACAAAATAAAGAAATCTTGCTCCTTATCAGATGCACAGACTGCTTTTTCTTCCTTACTCTGCAAATGCTTGACTCAGATTCAAGAGATGCTTTTCTCAGAGCAGTATCAAAGTCTTTAGTGTTTCTTGTCCTTTACTGGTTTGGTTTGCACACACAACACGATACATATCTATATGGGTAATTTATAAGAGTAATTTGTTTGCATCATTGCTGCTCCCATTTGCTTCTACAGCAGTAGCACTGAAGTGCTGGTAGATAATAGAGACCCTGCATGTCCGTGTATATGAAACTTAGCGAATCCCTCACAATCCAGTTATAACAAAAGAGGTTCAAGTCAGCACAAACACAGTCAAGGGTAAGTAGTCTCTGTGAAAGGCATGTCAAGGGACACCATGCAGGTAGGCGGTAGCTATAGGTACAGATTGGTACCTTAAAACCATTTGAGCCCTCAGTTTCTCTGAAAAACATATATACAAACTCTGCTCAATTCACTGAAATTATCAGTAATTGCCTTGAATCTTATGTCACAGAACTGGGTCTTGAAGATACAGCTCTCAAAATAAGACTTTTTTTTTCCCTCAGAAAGCTGTTTCGTATTTTAAATCATTTGCAAAATGTGGAGGATACACAAACCCAGCGTCCTGGATCTCCAGGTCCCGAGAGCTGCCTCCCTGTTAACTCGGTATATCCTAATTCACCTCCAGCTGGGTTCAGCAGACTTGCTCTCCATGCACTATGGCAGGTGGTGATGTGTCACTGGGAACCGTAACTCACGGAATAACCAGCTTCTCCGAGGTCCTTTGGAGTGATGTTACTATTCTTGGGATATTTTCTAAAAGCCCTTGCTCAATGATCCGTATCCTCCACTGCAGCTGAACAATAATTGATTTCTCTGTTCTTTGTAAGCACTGTCCCATTGCCAACACGGATTTTTCATTTTAGGTCCCGGAGCATTTTGTTGCCTCTCCAGCTTAATCTTGCCTTTCCATAAAGTTACTTTATGAGCCTCCCCATCTGTTTCTGTGAGATGTGCTGCATGTCCCGTGTATCTCTGTATCTAGCTATTACCCAGACAAGGTGTGTGTTTGTTGACTGCACAGCACGTACATGAAGCCTGTCAGGAGCTGCCATGACAATGCTGTAAAATGAGATTCTGAATCTGCTTCTCTGCTGATCCTGCTCCCCACTTAATATCTGTGACCGTGATGAATTACACCGGACATATTGGCTTCTCTTTACTGAACCATAGCCTGCAACATACCATCTCTCCCTGGTGTTACATGGATTGTTTAGGGATTACAAGCTCTTTGTGTGCATTAAGACTCCATTCTTGGCCCGTTATTATTCTGGATTTTATGCATCCCATTCCTCTTTATCTGCCTGCCAATAACATGTAACGTTGAAATACCGAGCGAGGAATCTTATTGCACTGCCAAACCCTCCTGCTTAATATTAGTACCTTGGGGAGATGCATCTTATACACATAAATAAAGGTCAGTTGTAGACAAGTTTGGTCCTGAAAAAAATGAATCCTCTACCCCTTAAAAAATCATTAATGTCCATAATAGTAACCAAAAGCCTCAGACTGACATGCCCCTCAAAGCAGCCCTTCCACATCCTGCTGTCCAGGCGTGGACATCAGCCCAGCAGCAAGCACCAGCCAGAGGAGCAAGCTCCAGCTCTAAGGGCTGCTTTGTTATTGTGGTAAGCACAGGATGCAAACCGACAGCTTATTTTAGTGTTCTTAGGATGGCTTTGTGTGCTTTGGTTAGCTGAAGAGAGCAGCAGCCAGATATATTCTGCTCAAGCCACTGGTCCCAGCAGGCAGTGTTGTCTGCCGGTAACCTGTCACACTGTTGTCTTCACAGCATTGTACTTGTCACTGTTCTGGCTAGGGCTTAAAGAGAACATACATAAGGCTCTTTCTTCACAGAGGCATTGCATGATCACCCCAACACCACAAAGCAGGATGCACGGACTGCATTTCCAGCTGCTTTGCTTTACTAAAACACAGCACCAGATCCGCTTTCTCTTTCCAGCCTTTGGTAATTTTTCACAGCTAAGGATGCATTTCTCTTCTCCAGTTCTCAGCTGGGAATTCCACCCCTCACTACCTCCTGCTGTTGCAGGGACCTATGATCTTCAGCATGCCCTGCTCTTTTCTTACAGCACGGCATAGCCGTAGCTTGTGATTTTTACTGCAGGTCTTCAATCTGTGCAGGGAAGCATTTTGTGCTTTATGACTATGTGAAGCCATGGAGGATGGATTCTTCCAGACACTGCATTTACCACTGCCCAAAGAGTCACGACCTTCAACAACAGGTCAGGTGCCTACTTCGACAGATCTGCTGCTGCTCAGCCAGGCACCTCGGGTACCACCACCCCTGCACCAGGCTGGCAGCCACATGTCCACAAGAGATGGAGGACAGCAGAAAGAAATGGGGAGGATACCTCGTTTACTTACATTGCCCAGACTGTAAAAACCAGGCTGCAGATGAGAAGGGAGAGGGAAGGCCATCAAACTAAAAGGTTTGCTTTGATGTTAGCTTGTTTTCCCTCTTAACAGATTAAATAAGTCTAAAGACTACAGCTTGCATAATTTAACATGTCTGCTAACATGGAACATGCATAATTGATGCTAAACAACATGCTAATCACCTCAATGTGAGCAGAGGGGCAACCTACCCGCAGCTGATGTGTAAGTAACAAGATGGAAGCCTGCTGAGCTCTGTATAACAGGTTTTCCCCCCTCCTTACATTTGTGTCCCAGCATGATGGTAAACCACAGCTTAGGCAGGAAACCTAATGTATTATTTATGCTAAGCTTTGAAATGAAATGCTTTTCTCTGTTTTATATAAACATATACATTACTCCTTCAAACACTGCAATTGATCCTGGCAGGTCACCATAAGAAGTTCCCTGCTATAGTCAAAAAGGAATGTCAGTAGTGGGACAAGATGATTGTTTCTCAGTGCAGTGCAACAGATGTGGTCGCAGTCCTCTTCCCACTCCTGTGGCTGCTTTGGAAACTTCACAGAGGTCCAAAGAGTTACACAAGGGCCTAAGCCAGGGAGCACTGCAAGAGGTGCATGCATAGATGACTTTTACGTCTGCCGACCTTAGGACATCACTAACTACACTGTGCAGTACTGTCAAGAGGACTCAGAGCTGTTGCTGCTTGTAAGACCAAAGTCCTGCTTTTCTGGTCATTAACATCAACCTTTGTGTGAAATATGCCAAGCAAGCTGTTTGGAAACAAATTCCAAAATGATCCTCTTGTGGAGACACAGATGTTGATACGCAGAGATCCTTATCCACAATCGGTGCTGTTGCAAATACAGATGCCATCAGCAGTGAGACAGAAGTAACTTTCCTCCAGATGTTCCCACTCAGAATGAAGGAATTAAGTCTGTCTGCTCTCACAGAAACTGAGGATTTCTACCCAGAGGAGAACAGAGCATTATTATGGAAATAAGGGAAAGCACCAAGGAATAAAGCAACAGTGAAAATGTATGGAGCAGGAATTGCAGAGGGAAAGCAACGGGCATGCCCTGCTCCAGCCAGCACAGCAGGCATCACAGGGAAGCTGAAAACAGGGAGAGAGCTCCTGTTGACTTCAGAAGGAACACATGTGAGCGCAGGAGCAAAATTAGCCTTCATTTTATCACAATTTCTCCTCCCAAGATGACGCAGGTGGGGGCTGTGTTGTGCTAAAGAGGTATTGCACAAAACCACAGCAGTGAATCTGCAAGTAGCTTCCACCCAACTCACATAACACATCCGACTTTTGCCTTGTGAGAGGTCTGCCTTTAATTAAAATCAATCTTAAATAATTTACATGGCATTTCATTAAACGCATGCTGAGTCAGACCAGGGCATCACCAGTGCAATCGGAGGTATCCAGGATATGAGCTGAGAAGCTGAGGTGCATTTCTCTTTCTTTCTCCTTTTTGGAATCTGCTGTTTAAAGACAAAACACCAAATAACCTTTTCCCTTGCTCCAGGCACACCAGCTCTCTCCTATGGAACATGTTGGCCAGGTAATTAAAAGACCACAGATGGACACAAACAGATGCGAGTCATTCTATTTTAATGCTAGGGCTGGTTCACCAGTGGCACATGAGTTCCTGCATGTCCAAGCTGTACTCTCAGCTGAACAAGGGGCAAATATTTACAGCTGGAGGGGGAAAAAAACCCTAAACAAACGAAAAACCACAAGCAACAAGGCAGAAAGAGAAACAAAAGGTTGTCTGAAATGAGAAAATTGAATAAAAGCCCTAAAGGGGACAGACAACATAGCCAGGACCAGCTGTACTGAGGAAAAAGTGGCTTTCTGTTTCTGAAGGTACAGGCATCCCTTTAGGGTGATGGCTATACCGGCTAGAAAAGTTAACTCTTAACTTCAGGATCATTCCAACTGCCTATTCCATTAACTGTTGGGATGAGCCCTCTTTAACTTGGTTCACTTCAACATCTTACGACATTACATACTGTGGTTTTACTAATTTGACTAATTCCAGTGGAGGTGGGTTCCAAAGCTCTTGCGCAAGTCCTTCGCTGGCACTTTGCACGGATGCAAGCACACGGAAGGCAGGCAATGAGCATCAGAGGTATGGGGAGAAGTGTCTGCACTGAAAATGGACTGTTCACTGCTAGGGAAGACTAAGCACATGGAATACTTTCACTGGGACTGGGGCTTATCCACGGTGCTGCAAAGGGCTACAAAGCCAGTTTGGCTTGCTTGGGTACCTTTGTGCACAAAATTTCTCCCCACAAGACAAGCAACAGGTGCAGCAGGTCCAAATCACCCAGAGGAAAGGATATGTCTCTGCCAGCCATTGGTCTGCAGCTTCATACATCAGCCCTTTCAAGAAGCAAAGACATACTACATACAAAGCCACCTTTGCATTCACTTCCTATCTTATACCAAGGGCAACTTTGAGAGACCAGCATCTGCAGCGTACCTAGATGGAAAACAGGTTTTGCTCATTTCAAGTTAATCCTCCTGTGGCAAGAACACTGAATGATGAAAAGACAGACGAAAAAAAGAAAAGAAAACCTCAATATTAAATAAGATTACAAAACCAGGCTTCTATTAGAGAAATCTGCAAAACAGAAGGCTTTGAACTGCAGGGAATTCTCTTTGGGTCCTTCCTTACCCCTCTGCGATGTAGGAAATGCTCCACTGGAACACAAACCTCTGCCTTTATTGCAGTCCATAGGGAAGCAGGGAAATGGTGGTCAGGAAGAGCAGGGAAAGCATTGTGCTTTCCAGCTGCACAGCAGACCTTTTCCATTTACAACTCGGTGAAAGAAACAAGTGTGTGTGTACATGTGAGAGAAAGATGGATTACATAGAGGGAGATTGGTGTGAGACTTGTGTTGGGAATGAAATTCAACTCTTAGCCAGATGGAGTTGAGTTTGATTATGAGTCTGAACCATGATATCCACTCAGTCCATCTGGCTGACGCTGAAGGGAAGCCCTTTCAGTGGGTACCATGGAAGTTCGGTTCTGCTTGAGCTTGCATTTCATCATTCCATGTTAATCAGTGGGATGCCTAGACTAGTGCTGAGGGTATCATGCGGAGACACCACCAAGATATTAAATTCAGCACACTCTTCCTGATCAATGCTAATAATCAAAGAGAAAAAAAATCTCTCGAGCAAACCCTGCCAAATTTCTTTGCAGTGGAATCTCTGCAAAGTCAAGCCCTGAATCTCATTTATATAAAAGGTACTTTCCAGCCCTCTCACAACTTGCTGGTGCCTTACTGTGGCTGTAAATTGTACCAATACACCAAAAGCCCTGTACTGGTGCCAAGGAATTTAGGGATCAACAGCAATGGTTTTCTGGACTATTATTTTTCCTTCAACAGTTGAGGCATCCTGACTGTAACCACACTGATGTTCAAAAGGGCAGATACAACACTGGATGTTCTGCCACCCAAACCCAAGAACCTTTAGGAGACTGTTCTCCCTGATACAGTCAGCAAGTAGCCAAGTAGAAAAACACCCAACTGCTTGTCTTTGCAATGAGCTGCTGACACGCAATAATCAACTGGTATGATGCTGGTTCCTTGGCTTATACTTGTCCATCAGAATGAGATGACAGAGGGCTCACAGCCACTATGAAGAAAGAGCACTCTTTTCTCAAAGTAAATCCTCCCACAACAAGTGAGCGAGCTCTGTTGCTATACTGGGCAGCTATGTGGAGAATTATTAAGGATTTTTGTTCTTGTTTGTTCATTGCTTTGGTTTTGCTTTAAATCTATAGGGAACCTAGAGGATTATTACAATTAAGAGTTTAAGCTATTAGCCTCTGAAGGCAGGGAAACAAGGTCGTCCATAGCCACCATTCTGATAATAAAAGAGTCTGGAATATGTCTCATACAAATCAGTCTCTCACTGACTTCAAAGGAGCAACACAGAGGGAAGAGACAGCCCTTTGAATAAGGCAGCATTATGTCAGCATGGTCCAGCAGCTCTCCAATGGACCACATATAGATTTTAGCTTTGTTCATCAGGGAGCATTGCGTGTTATTCTAAACAAGTGTTCATGGTTCAAACTACTGGTATAATTACTAATAATAAAAATCAGTGAAGGCACCCAAAATACACCCTCAGTGCTGCTGCCACAACTCTGTTAGCCTCATTTATCTTGAGTGTTGCAGGCTTAACACCCCAAATTAAACAGAATGAATGAACTGAAAACAAGCACGCTGCTGTTTAATATTTGCTGTGAAAATTGCCTCTCATTTCGGAAGGGAAAATAAAAATAAACCAAGAAACTTAAGCAGGGTAAAAGTGATGATGATTGCTTTTAATTTAGCAGAGCGCGTTCTCCACTGCGGGGGCAGCCAAATTACTCCAGACAACGGCCAGTCTGGAGTAGAGCAGAGCGAGTCTGTGGGACAGCACCGGCATCTAGTGGGCATCTACAACTATAACATCGTTCTACCTCCAAGCTCCTCCTCCTGATTTGGTACCGCACTCCTGGGAAACCAAGCTCAGAGTCCCCTCGGTGGACACACACAAGGGCTGCTCCGTGAGCTCCTCCATCACCATCTAGAACACAGCAGTTCCCTCTGGAATTCCAGACGTACATGGCCAGGTTTTCAGGGACAAAGCTGCCCCTACTGTACCCTCCCCTATCAACTCTCAGGGTATTTGTTTTCAGCAATCAGTAGAAAGACTCCTTTCCAGTAACAAGTGAAGAGTTCAGGCTGGAAAATAATGGACATTCATACCTGGAGGTATTTGTTTAATTAAAGCTTAGAGATACACCCCTTAAAAAGGTACTTTCTTCAGGAAAACACTTCCCAATAAAGCCGTAGCAAGGAACTTCTCTTAACGGTGACAGTAATCCATCACTAAAATCTCTCTTGGGAGAAAACAGTAAAACCACCAGGCATAGAAGGGTTGCAGCTGCTTCTGAATTGCAGAGTTTTAGGTCTGCACCCAGACCTTATTCTGCATGTTCACCACTGAGTCCATCAGCTATCCTCCAACACTTATTCCTCCAACTCAACTCTGCAGCCTTCCTCCAATTCCCACCTCTTTTCCTAAGACAGTATTGTCACTTGGCCCTGCCTTTAACTGCTCATCACTGGACCCTGCTTAAGACGATGCTTAGCAGTGGGGCTGCCTCCCCTCTCCTGAGCTGAGGGAAGCAAAAGCAACAAAGCAATGAATTTTTACTAGAGTTTTACATTTGGCTTCCTTCTGTAATCCCTCTCAGCAGCATCTGGAGCCTGGATGAGGATAAAGCTAACACTGGGAATGTCACACGGAAGTTACAACACTTATGAGTCTTAGACATGCTGCATCAAGCTCCTGTTTAAAGCTGAGTCTGCTTTCAAGACATCTGCCTAGTTTTGTGTTCTGGAGGGTTTCTTCCATTTTCCCACTAATTTTCCTAGCAGTCCCTCTTTCCTTTCAGTTACTGGCAAGATTTCTGTTTATAACACAGTTCACCCCTTCTCCAAAGATATTAACCCACTTCATGTGCTGCCTGCTGGGGAAAAAGATAAAAGGGCTCTGCCTGCATCAATTTAAATTCTCTCCTAATAAAAAGAGCTAGGGCATCTATGCCAGCAACTATTTACCTCATTATGTGGCATTACAGCCACATATGTGCTCCGGGTTTAAAGTGGCTAAAATCCATTCTCTATTTCTTTCTCTACAAGAGGGAGCGCAATCAATTGCTAATGAGACTCCAAACTGTTCATTCCCAGCAGAGGAGGATGGAGCTACATTTAAAAGTGGAACAGCGTAAGAAAAGGTGGAACCTTAATTCCAAGGCAGACATGTATAACACAAACTAACCCACTGAGATTAACTGTGCTGCACTGGGATCACCAAGTTTGCTATGATGAACATATATGACCCTCATCAGATTCTAGGAGCCTTTAAGATGCAGGAAAGTCAGACATGCTGTCATCATCCTCAGAGCAATTGATTCTCCACTGTATACAGAGAAGACTGGAACACTCTCAAACATCATCGTGAGCTGCTTTTACAGATACATCCTTTGGAGGGCTACAAGTACCTATAAAATACCTCCAGGTCTGAACAGATTTGTCAGCTGTTGTCTCACTTTCAGATAACTCTGTGTATCAGTTAGAGAGAAACTTCCCAATTCTCTTGAAGTAAAAGGATACCATCACAAATACCAATTCAATCTCCATCCTCTGAGTTCTACCTCTTGCCAAATAGTTGACTCCCATTAACCAAAAAGAGATGCACTGCTCCCTTTAAAAAATTATTTACCCAAGTTTCACCTTTCTAAGTTTCAAATCACTGGACACAGTCACAGCAGGCTCACTGTGAACCTGCAGAATGGGTGCTTTCTACTCTTCCCACTGTGGAAAAGTTCTTCCGTCTCTTTCTGCTCTCATCAGATAAATCTGGTCCTGGAAATGCCATGGACATTGCCTTTACTTTCACTTTTACTTAAAGAAGCTCAAGAAAACACAAATATCAGTTTAACTTCGTGGGGTGAATATCATTCATTCAGCTATAGAGAGTTTCTAAGTTTACATAAACTTTACTGAAGCTAAAATGAAGTTGTGATCACTGAAGCCAGTAACAGCAAAGCAAACCTGAAGAACAAGCATTCAGCTTGCAGTACTATTGTAAATGGGTAGGTGGGAGGAATTCAAAATGAGGAGCTGGATCTTTAGCATAGAAAACAGTGAAGCAAATCACTGATATTAAGCTTTAAAATACCCTTGTTTTAAAAGACAAGACTATCCCAGAAGTCTCACCTGAAGCCACTAGATGTCATTCTTGGACTTCCAGATGAGGCCATTATTTCGTTTGGTGTTTTTTTTTCCCCCTTTAGCTGTTATGCCAGTTGCCAGAAAGAATGAAAACCTTGCCATCATTTTACATCTTAATTTAATATGATAGCTCCACAATAACATATTGAGCCTAATGCCTATGGGGAAAGACACCAAATTCCTCCCGTATGAGATGAGAACTGGTCTGCTCATAGTTCAGCTCAGTGCATGATTTCCTAAAAGGGAACACCAGCTTCAAGAACTTCCTGTTTAAATATTGATCTATCCTCAGCATTGTTTAATCCCTGTAGAAACACTAGAGGAAAGCAGTATTTGAGGAGAAGCTTCGCAAGATTGCCAGCACCAGAATATGACTCCTCAGGAAAGACACACCTACATGTGGTCATGGAGAACAACATGAAGAACTGGGGTGTATTCAGAAACAAAAGTGTCAGCTCCAGACCATGATGTTATAAAAGCTGGAAACTCCTGAGAGCATTTATTCCAAGTCCAGGGCTACAGACAGTCCTTTTACACACACAGGATTATACCTTTTGCCATGAAGGTTACTTAGATGCTTGAGTAAATCCATCTGACCCTGTCCCAAGGTTGATTAATCAACACACTGAGTAAACATTCCCTTGCTAGCAGCAAGCGTACTTAGCCGCAGAACAATGTGCCCTCTGAGCTGATCCCAGCCAGGAAAGGTCACTACTTCTCCAGGCACAGCCTTGCCTTGGTCCAGGCAGCAGCCTTGACATGACTAGATCTCAGTAAAGCACAGGTTTCAATCCTGGCGGGATTAACCCAGCTCTTCACCTTGCAGTTCACTCGCATTCAGTTCTTTGAGGGAAGGGATCACACAGAATTGCCCTTGAAACCAGCAGAAATCTCTGCCAGCTCTTTCAGTTGGGGTCAGTTCCTCTGGGTCCTTTTTTGCTTTCTGCAGCCAAGCAGGAGTTCACTGATCACAGCTCTTGTTTCTCCCCACAGAACTAAGGAGAGGGCAACAATCAACATGCCTAAGATACGCTGCCTTCCTCTCACTGAAGTGCAGGGGGAGGAGGATTCCCACTACCAGAAAGACCTGAGGATGCCTGTTGTCAGTAAAACAGCAGATGTGCTCCTGAAACCCATCACATTTGTGCTGGCCGTCACGACACCCCTTTCCTGTTTCACTTCCCACAAGATGTCTAATGTTTAAACATATGGAACTGATGATCTAAAGACCAATACTCACACTAAGAAAAGAAGAAAGAAAAAGTAATTCTAATCTAGTCAGGAAACAGGAAAAAATACAACCTCGCACAACCAAAGCAACTCACAAGAGTCTGAACATCATCTTTATACACTGAGACAACTGGAGAGCAATAGATCTAAAAAACAGGATCTGTTTGGAAAGAGAGGGTGGGTTGTTTTTTCTTTTAACAAAAGAAATGTGTAACATTGAATTGAAACTAATTCATCCAGCATTAAAGGTCCCATTCCAATGCTTCTTCTCCTGAGGCATACTCAGAAGTGAAAAGCTCTCATGCAGGGATTGATTCATCTATTGTAAGCTACAGCCATCAGCCGTGGAAAGCCTGGTGCCCGCCAACTAGCAGCACCACATGAGAGCTCAAGATGCAGCTGAACAAAGGTATTTCTCTTGGACATGAAGTCACTGAACTTAAAAGAGCACATTCTGTAGCTGAAGAAGCTATGGACACGTTATGATGGACACGTTGCCATAATTACAGCTAAGCAGCTGCTTACTCTCAATCTTGACTCAGTCTTTTTTGTCATACAAAGCTGCTTCCTATATAAGCAATCAACTTGACAAACAACCCAGATGTTTCTCCCTTTCCTGCACTGTAGCAGCTACAGAAATCCTGAAGTTCTTCAACTTCAGCATTCCTTCTCCTGACCAAGGAACAGGACATCTGCAGTTGGAATTCAGGATGCAGTATTACATACCTCCCCCAGAGGCTGCCAGTATGTCCCAGTTCTGCTTTGGTGCTGTGAATACAAGGGGCAGAGGAGCCTCAGAGCCTGACTGGAGAAGCCTTGATTTATGCAGACAGTGGACTGAAGCTACAGTGAACAGATTTAGAAGAATACAACACGACCATGTTACAAGGGGTAGCTGGGGATGAGTTCAGGGCAGGCGTTCAGCACAATTTATTACTCCCATCACTATCAGGAAGCAGCAGGCAGCTTATTTTAAAGGACAAGGCTGTGGACAGAGTCTGAACAGTCCTATTTTAAAACTGGGAAACCCAGACAGCATTTGCACTGAGCCAGTAGTCCCCACTGTACCTCTAACATGCTTAACATCGGGGAAAACATCTTAAGGGAGTTTGAAGTGGTAATGGGCCATGAAGCATATGGCAGTGTTGTGGCATCTCGAGAGCCATATGCACAGGCCTCCAAACTGTCGGGATGTGATACACTACAGATAATATCCATGATAAATTATTCACTTAACCAAAAATTGTACATCAACCCTCAACAGCTGGTAAAAGCTGGATCCTTGCCCAGTACATTAAGGAAGTTTGCTTCCTCAAAGCTCTACTGTTCTTTGGGGGATTTGAATTATGCATGTTACCATGAAAGCTAATGCTGTACATATGCATTCAAAGTTATTATTAACCTCATCAGGCAGAGAAGGAGTAGAGAAGGCAGCTGTTTTTCTAGCTCATGTGCTTAGGATGTGGTGATGTTTTAAAGGACTTGCTGAGACCAAGGATATAGGAAAGTTTATTTTTCCCCTCAGAGTAGCTTGACAGTAGCCGGTTCAACCTGAAGGGTCTCCTTTAGGGTGGTCACTGACAATGCTCAGCACTATTTTTATAGTAGAAGAGCCAAAAGGTAGTTCTTTTTTGTGACCTCTGTTAAAGCTGTGCTTCCATCTAAGGATCTTAAAATGCTTCCCAAATGTGAGGGGCAAGGTGACCCAGATCCCCAAGAGCAGAGCTGCTACACTTAGTGACAACCCCAAACTCCACTGCGATTCCTAGATACCCTTGCTTGAAGGTTATGTCACTGTAGGACATGATCTTATATAGGCTGACCATACTGTCTTTGCTGGTAACCACATTCGCAAGTAAGGAACTGGACCTTAAACCTTCAGTACTCAAAACCTGAGATGAAGTCCTGAAAGATTATGGTGCAATTGCTTTTGTATGGATTTTGCACGACTGCAGAGCTCAGCAGGTATGAGGAAAGCCCAGAAGGGTATCCCATGCACATCTCTAGTTCCAAATTAGCTCAAGCAAAAACCCAACTGCTGGGCTTTTAATCACTTATGACACAGTTAATGGGGTTAACATAACCGCTCCTAATGTCACCAGATCAGTGGCACATCAATGGCAAGAGCTAGGAAAAAATTAGGAGAAATTATAGCTGCTCAGTGCCCTCTCTCCATCCCCCAAATTGTCCCTGTTTCTCTTCTCCCATCCTCCAAGAAAGGATGAAAGTTAAAATGGAGCTGTTTTTGATTCAACTTCATATACAACCATCATTCAGTTCTGCATCCAGGCAAGGTCCAGAATACAGGAAAACAGAAGGCGGCTTTTTCTCCCCATTGCAATACCCAGTACTTTTCCAGTTACAAGTTCACCACTTCCCTGCTTTCTCAGCCTCTCCCAGCCCCTGGGACTGCTTCCCCCATCTACTTTAGGGGATTGTCTTCTCATGACAATTTTCCCTCAAGGGTCCAGATCCACCAGGCTCCTACCTTTGATGTTTACCATTCATTATACCAATTCCAAGTTGAATTTGTTATTATAGATGCAAACCCAATTTAAATAGCTTCAAAAAATCTCTCCTCATCCACACTCCAAATTCATTGGGGAAGCCTAACTTCCCATTTAGACAACTTTGATTTTCTCTACACAACTTGAGGTGGTATCTTCAAATACTACCTGCAGGACTGACATTTTCCTCTTGATCCCAAGCAGCAGGAGCATAGCCATGGCACAAACTGCAGATGGAGTGCCTGGTATCGTAAAGGTAGTACCATTATCTCCTGCTTGGCACAAACATGCTCTTGGCATTTGTTTTCCGTAGCACCCCCAGTCTCTCAATTCTCTTCCTTTCCAGTGTTTTGCTCTGCCAAGAGATTCCAAACTAGGCTATCCGGATAAATGACCAGCTGGTGCTATAGCACACAGCAGCACCGGCTAGAAACGGGTTTGGACAACAGTTTGGGGGCAGTTTTCATCCCCCAGCCAAATTAGACAGGGGAGGTAGACCAGACATGCTGTTGGGACCTGGAGTAAGGTTTTGCAGCATTAACTGGTCAATTCTAGCAGCTGTTAGATAGAGCAATAATCTTCAAACATGAGTTCTTGGTCTCCTCTTCCAGAAAGACAACCTAATTAAAAAGGGGTTACTGAGAGATTATGTAGACTAAGGGGAGATTTCTGAAAGGCAAGAAGAGCAGCTCAGCAGCCAGATCTCCCCCAAAATCAATGTGAATTCGCCAAATGACTCCCACTTGTCCTTCAAAATCTCTGCTCACAGCTTTTAAAGCTTCTCCTCAGATTAAAAATAAACAAACCCCAATTCCTTCCAGCAAAGCTATGCACCACTTAATACAAATTTCTGATCCTTTAGAGGATCGGGGCGCAATCACTGCACAGCAGTTTTTGGTAGCACTATTCCCTTATCTCCTCCCTTAAATGATCAATCCTTTAAACACAAACCCATCGACCTTCACTCCACCGTTAGCAAAAGGCAGTTAGTAAATAAGGCCACACATCCTTGGTCCTTTTCTGCACGCTCACGCAGTGTTCACTGGCAGTGACTGCGGAAACGCGATAATTGAATCAATGCATCCCCAGGTTTCCTAAAGACATGGAAGGAGGCAGAAAGTGCTGAAGCGAGAGCAGGGCTCTGCTTCCCAAAGAGCACACAGCTCGGGAGGCCAAAGCAGCACCTGTTGCAGAGGCAGCAGCTCTTCTCTGGGGAGACCCTGGGAGGAATTAGCAAGCCGCTGCAAAAGCCAGCATCTCATCTTGAATGTCAGTGTCATTTACACAGTAAATGTCACTTAAAGCTAACACCAGAAGGAGCTTGTTGGTATAATTCAGCGAGAAGTGGCAACAGCAGCTTAGCAGCTCTTTTCCCCACATACATGTGTATGTATAAAAATATATTTATCTAAGATGGGATTTGGACTCCAAAAGGTTTTCTAGTGATGACATCAGGGTGCCAAGCTCAAATTTACAGAAGTAAAATCATCTACATGGTACAATCAGGGGCCACAGCCCAGACATATTTCAGATGCTGTTTCTAAAGGTGCAGGCAGTTTACAGGCAGTGCTGGCTAAGCCTCTGGCAGCTCTGGCTCAGACAAGGGCACCAGCCCTGCCAGCGGTTCTCAGACTAGATAAACTTGTGCATCCATAAAGGGAGTGAGAACTGGTTGCACATTTTATACTAACTACTCAACGACTCCACACAAATGACAGCCAGTCACTGCTAGTCTGGGTTTTAGCCAGGGAACAAGAGAACAGCTCCTCTCAAGCAGACTTCTGCTGTCTGGGCCAAGTGTCAGAGCTATCACTAAATCAAAGCTATCACTGTCTTAAATCAGCCAATATCCTGATCCCAACACTGCAAACGCAGTTGATCTTCTTGCAGAGATTCAGACAGACCCTTGCACTAATGTTTCTGATAAAGGGAGGAAGGGAAGCCCAGCACACAGATTTCACCCTTCCTGGCTCACAAGCAGCAGAGGAGCTGCAGAGAGCACTGCTGCAGCTCATTCCCCCTCCAGGGTGAGGAAAGGAAAAGTGGCACTGTGCCTGGGGAAGCCATTTCAGATGCTTACTGGGTTGACTCTGGCCACACACTTTCATCCCTGAGCAGAAGAACAAGATATTTAGACCGTTTCTTACAGAGAGAACCTGATACGTGTAATTAACGCATCCTTTGAACCATTAAATCATGTACCAGTGTCTTTTAGGATATGCCCATCTCCTCTCAGATTCATCCCACGCAAGTTACCTGGGACCTGTAAATCAAGCACAGGAGCAGGCTTGGGAAGCAAATACCAAAGAACTGCTCCTTGTAACCACCCATACGTTCCATTGCTCTAACACAACCCACGTGCCTGACACAGGCAAACAAAACGTCCACCTGTTGGAATGGCATTACCCATGGTGATGTGCAGTGTGTCGTTATAATGTAAAACACAGATTGGAGTCTTCATTTTCTCCTTCCTTGACATAATGCAGCTGCACAGAATTGAGACATAACGCGACAGCCTCATGAATCCAGAGCTAAGCTGCAGGAGGCCAGGAGCAAATAAATATTTCACAAAGTGTTAGCACAAGACAAGACAGCATAAATAAGTGTGAGGATAACAGCTCCAAATGCAATTTGGCTTAAGTCATCTGTGCCTTCAGAAATAGAAAGATGATTTATTTCAAGGCTGAATGACCCGAGAGGGAAGCAATGCGGTTTTCTCGGGTTATTTATTTATTTTTAATCATTATCTTTGACCTTTACGCAGGCAGGAAAGGCAGCAGAAGCAGTGGGTTGCTGATACAGTATGTAGGTTAGCGCTGGAAACATTTCTCAGTGGTCTGACAAATACCTGATGAAGTTAGCTGCGATGATCAGTGCAGTCCCCAAAGCCCCTTCTGCTGGAACTTGTTAACCACGTGCCTGTGCTGCTAGCCCATGCTGTGGCCACAGCTGATGAAAGCTTTTATTTTTAATAGCCCTCAATGGACATTTCTTCCTTGAATTCCTCCAATTGCTTTTTGAGCCACATGAAGATTCAACATCTACAACATCTTGTGGCAAGGCAGGGCCACAGCTTGGCAGGGCACTGTGTGATTGATTGCTTGATTCGGATCTGCCATCTGACAGTTTCATCTGATGCCTTAAGAACACATCCTGGAAGTGAATATGCACCATCTTTCCCCATTCAGTTTTCCTGTTTCACTCAGGATTTTACAGCCCTCAGTTACATCCTCTTCAGCTCCCTACTTCCTAGGAGCAGAGCCCTTGCCCTTTTCTAGATCTACTGAACCATGTTGGAGCCAGAGCAGGGCCCATTCATCCTGCAGCAGATGCCCCATGGATTCAGTGGCAGAACAAGGCTGGCCATGTTGTACACTAGAATGAACCAAACACAATGCTTCAAGCAAAGACCTGCTTAGACAGTGCCCTAGATCCAACTTACTCCAAGATGCAACCCCAGGTCAGAGGGCTTGTAAATTACAGGAGAGAAAAGGCATCTTTAATGTAGTATTTATCTCAGGGCTTAACCTGTTTTCTCATATTGCCCTAGCTCATACAGAATTAGGCAATATAAAAACCACGTAAATCTTTGGCAGCTATAAAGATTTCATCAAGTATCAGTCCCTAATCTAAAGCACTGGATGAACAGGAACAAAACAAACGCGAATCTCTGGAATTCACAAAATATACATTAGCACAACCTTAGTGCTGCCAAACAGTGCAGAGTCAGCTCATGAAGCTGAGCAGTTCAGGGTTTATTCACAGATAAGCGTGCTGGGATTCCCAGCTACACGCACAAATCCCCATGCATCAGAGGAACGAACGTGTGCTATATTTATAGCCACATAGTTTTCCACTAACTATTCGGAGCCTGATGGTGCTTTCAGGCACCTCTCCCTGGTTGCAGAGGAACCTCTCCCATTTTCCACTGAAGTAGCTGGAATTTACCCACTCCAATTTCACACTGCAAGAGGCATGACGGGGTCTGGCGAGTTGCCACCCTCTTTCAGACACAAATCTCACAGCGCTGAGCCAAAGCTGCACTGGCACCTCCAGCTCTCCAAGCACCATGATAAGAGCATGGTGGGGGAAAAGGTAGAAATGCTTTAGCTAGGAAGGAAGACGAGGGTTATGCACAGTCCTTTCTATTTAGCCAGCTGGAAGAGTAGTGGGAAGTCAGTCAACACAAGCACCTTATCTCTGGCCTTAATTCCCACCACAGGCTCAAGCTTGCTTTGGAGGAAGGCCCCACTGGGGAATGCTGTACTTGGCATTGTAGCTGCTCTGGCAGCTCCTTTTAGATGCTCTCTAATGTTAGAGTAGGAGGCAGATTTGAGGAAGGAGTGTGCAGATAATGATTTCCTCCTCCAAAATCCCTGCTTGACTTGGCAATACTGCAGCAAACGCCTTAGTGAGAGCCAACCAGAAGGCCAGCCCTTCCTCTGTCTTCCTGCTTTGAGTGACTGGCAGTAACATATCCAAACCCTAAATATCCCCTAGCCAAAAAAAGCAAAGAGAAACCAAACCAGTAACTGCAGTCCTAGAAGAGCAGAATCTGGTTTGAGAACACAGGGCTCTGAGCTACAAAGGCAGCCTGCACATTTCCACACAAAGCAACAGTAGGTAGTTGACCATCTGCAGTAGGGCTGAAATGTTCCTTAAAAGCAAACAAAGGGCCAAACTGCTGCTACGTGCACACAGATCAATCCATGCATGCCCAGGAGCTCTGATAGCACAAGGCAAAGCCACGCTGGCACCTGCCAGCTCATCAGGAAAGCATCCTGGAGCCAATGCTTTACTCCTTCAGTGCTGCACTGGTTCTCAAGAGCCGTCCCAGAGGAAGCCAAACCAGAACCAACGTTTCCACACTGGGAAGGAAACGCAATGTTGTGGTAAAGAAGGTGGCTTTTACTACCACTCTGCAACCTTCTTTTGCCAATACAACAAGCAGACTGACCCTCAGGCAGCTGTGAACCAGCCCAGCTCTGCCAATTTCAGTGGACAGAAGCTGATACACTTCAGTGTAGGACCAGATCCTCAGCCTTAGAGCAGCAGCCTAACTGAATCCAACCAATTTGACTCTGGGGCTGGATGCAGTAACACAACAAACATCCCTTGACTGCTGAGAGAGTGGAGTTAGGTCCAGGCTGGATGCTTCTGAAAACCCTACCCTGCAGCAGCCGCAAGGGCTGGCTTCAGCTCAGCAATTTAAGAGCACTGCAAGGGTTAGAAATGTGTAAAAATGATGGTCACATTCTCAGCTGGCATCATCTGGCACAACTCCACTGAGTTCAAGTGGAGCAAGAGCTATTTAGACCAGCTGACAATCTAAACAAGTTACCCCGCTTTGGACCAAGAGGAGGTACACAGCTCTCAACCACAGCACACAGCCACACTGATCCAAGGCCATTTATACACATGTAGGAGAAAAAGGAAACTGTGCCCAAAAGACATTGTAAAATCTCTAGTGAGATTACTGTCTAGTTCATATTGCAACATTCAACCGAATGAAAAAGATACTATAAAAGGCTCATACTTGGTAGGTTGTGCCATTTAAAGACTTTCAGTCTTACTGCAGTTAACAGGACAACACTACCACAAGAAAAACCAGCAAAACAAAACCCCAATACCCCACTATATCACATAACGCTCAATATCCAAAATCAGCTGCATTACAAATATTGTTTTATTCAGTGTCATGATTTATCAGTCTCCTCCCCCTGTAGAGCTTCTACTGACCTCAGATTCACCTCAATGAATCTTGATTTTTGAATGAAACCAGCAGTCAATAATATTTACTTCCTATTGACTTCATCCTAAACAGCACAAGGAAAAGACTGAACTATTCTTGACCTCCCTGTCTCAGCTCTAATCACAGTAGTAAGACCCAAAGCACCACCTCTGTGGGTCATGGAGAGAAGTAACACCCAACAACAACCTCACCGTAAGGTGATGGACAGCTCACACATTCAGCAAGTTTATTTATGCAAGGAGGCAATGAGTTTCTTAACATCTCATGGCCAGTTCTGTGTGACAACAACCTTAGTTTAATAAAATTACCCTGCTCCTTGCTAGTCATCTCTGTTAAATCTATCATCAGGGAGCAGCAGCTTCAAACCACATTACGGAGGCTTGCTATGAGCATCTGGCAGTAAAATTTGCACTGCTAGAGTGATTCAATTGCATTCCAAGGTTAGTGCTGCTGTTTATTTACAGCTTTCCTGATGATTCAGTGATTTTAAATGGAAAAAGCTTCCACTTGCTACTCCTCTGCCACTAATCCTTCCCTTCACCTGGTTGACAGTCACGTATCTTTCAGATGGTCAAAGTCACAGGTTAGCGCTTACCTGTGACTGGCAACTGGAAACTCAAACTCTTCACAGCACACCTAATGAAAGGACAGAAAGGGCTTTTCAAGTGCTGAGTTTGTTTTGTGCCTGCAGGATCATCTGTAAACAGACTTGTCAGCCCCGATTCAAACTTGATGGTTCCTAAGGAACACGTCAGTATCTCTTGCAAACTCACCCTTCGCATTTATCATCAACTTCCTTATCTACTAATGTTTTGATTCTTCAGCTTATTAGTCTTGCTCCTCAAAATTCACCCTTTTCCCCCCTGTAGTCAATCATTACACTGACTACAAGTCTTGTGTTCAATACCCTCCTATATTCCCATCAACAGATGCTATGTCTCTTGCCATGATGTTTCAAGCAAGAGCTTGGTACGGTAAGTGTGAGTGCATTCCCTCCTCACCTCTTAAATTATGGCTCTGTTCTCAGCTTCCCCAGTTCTGTTTGCCATTTCATAAACCAAAGCTCCCAGACCACAGTACATCTTTGTGCTGCCCCTACACCACCTGCTTCGATTTCCTTTTCTGTCTCATCTACTGCTGTAGAACTTCTGGTCTAGACACATTATTAGACTTTCTTTACAAACACACACACTAAACTAAGCTTACATCCCTCATTCTTAGTGCCATGGGCTGCAAGTAAAGCAAATGTCACTGTCAAGGAACGTGGGCAAATCCCACGTGTCCAGCAAGGCATAGTTGTGACAACAGAAATCAACCACTTGCATCCAGCAAGCACGAGCTAAAATAGTGCAATTGCCTACATTTTTTCCCCCTTGGTACACTAGGCTCAGGGAAGCAGTTCCAGGTTACCCCTCATTAGGCAGATGTTCTTTAAATGATTTATGCTTCTATCAAGCTTGATATCCCCACAGAAGATTGTTAGTGAAAAGCTCTGTGTAATCATTTATAGTGGGATTTATGATGTTTAACTTAGTAACTCTCTGCAGGCCTTCTAACAGGATGAAGGTGGGCTGTGGGCAGTAAAAGGTCAGTCCCAAAGGAAGCCAAATACGATGCTAAGAGGAAACTAGAATAGGGCTCTAAAGGGCTTTGTTCACATTAGAGGGGAAGCAGCAGAGACTTTAATCATCCCTGCCAAAGGCATGCACATGCAACGAAGAGAGGAACCAAGCAAGACTTTGCCTCACATTGTCATGGCTGGTGGCAAATGTGGTTTTAGGCTGGTTTTTTGGCTTAATCTTGCCATCATCTCTATTATTTAATTGCCTCAATTCCTGCATTAAGCAAGCAGCCAGTCATGCAATTTTAACAAATACCTTTACTTTTATTGTTTCAATGGTATTAATTTATTTTCAGGCCAAAAAAGCCCCATCCAAGCTAAAAAAAAACATCAAAATGTTTGGTAAACAGTAAGGAATGGCACGAGACATTGGTCCCCTTTTGCAGCACCAGCATACACTGAAGGAAGAGCTGTTAAAGTCATTTCAGGGACATCTGCAAACCAACAGGAAACTCTGGCATTAGATTTCAAGCTTTAGTCATCTTTGTACTTCCCTGCCTCTTCCAGAACGGGGAAGTAAAGTGCTAGAATACACCCAAAAGGCCAGAAACATCTCAAAGAAAGCTCAATAACTCCAGAAGCAGGTATTACTGACAGGCTCCTGGGAAGATCCCCAGTTTTCCTGCTCTGCAGTGCAGCCCCCTCAATGCTCAGATAATTCAGATGTTTGGATTCTACCTACCCTGGCTAATATAAAGCACCTGGAAGTGCCTGCTCCTGCAGTCCAGGAACCTCACATTTGTTATTCTGAGGCATTTCAGTCATCCTTTCTTCGTATTTCTAAACTAATAACTACTCAGATCTGACCCAGGGCATGATGCAGCTAACAGTTTACCATCATGGACAGCATCACTGGGCAGACAGGGAACATGCACTGAAGAAAACTGAAGTATAGTTCATGCAAAGAAAGAGCATTATCCCGAAGTACCTTGGGGAAGGAACAAGCAGCCCTGCATGTACCCACAGAACTCCTGCGATGCTCCATTGAGCACAGTTATCTGCTTTTCTTCTCGGCTCCTTCACCACTAAGATGTATTTTTGTTTAAAACCCTGTTTCCAGAGCATGCTGTGAACACTCTTGGGGTAGCACAAGATTAAGGTGTTTACAAATCTCTTTCTGGTTCTGTGTGAAGTGTCCAAGAGACACGGGTCTTACAGTTCGTCACATAGAAAGGGATGCTTTCTACCCTAGAGAGAAGAGCCTGGACAGCCCCACAACGGTGGGAGGAAGCAGCAGATAAGCAAGCAGCAGCTCCAGACAGCACAAACCCTGCCCAGCACACACAGCACAGGCTCTGCAGTCATTAACAGTGCTGCAAATGGAAACCTGCCTTTTCCACAAGGTCTGCAAACATGCTGAGAACAGCCTCGCTGCTTCCTTCCCACCCACTTCTCCCCCAGGCCAGCTCTGCTGGAAAATCCCATCCTCCCTCCTGCACAGCACGGAGCAGGGTTTTGACAGATCCTGGAGGAAAATGCTGTAACCACACACTTGCACCTGCAGTGCCGGGCCCTGCGTGTCACCGAATGCACAATTAAGTAGCACAGCTATTGTAGAAATGAGTTACAGCAAAAGCTCCTTCATCGCAGTCATCACAAGGGCTACATCCCACTTCTGTTTTGGTACCAGATGGCTCAAGGTCTATTTTCCAACAAGTGCTGTCTGCTGTACTTGCTGACACAAAGCCCTTTGAGTTACAAGCCAAATCTCTTCCCTTAATATCTTTTTCTTCCTCCCCCCCCTTGCTTTTTTGAGCTCATAAGTATGTCTTTTCTTAAGGAAAAGGGGGAAAAAGAAATCTATTATTCGTCAAAGGCCCAGTTGTGTCCTTCATTTACTGAAGTAGTCAAAGGATGTTATGGGTCATTTTGTCACCATGGAAACCACAAATAGACCTTCAGGGTTTTGGAGAGGTGATACTATTTTGGAGAGGCCATGTAGGGTTCTCTGACAGAAAATAATAGGGATGGCAAATCAAGGAGACCTTTTATACGGACTATGTGAAATGCAAAGGGTATCAAACATCATTTTTCTGCCACCGAAGACTACTCCAGGCAGCAGTTTAATATGGTATCCTCTGACAGCTGAGCCCAAATGGAAAATTAATGAGGCAGCATGATATATGAGTCTTTTTAAATCTCATAACCAGCCTCCTTTATAGAATAAAAATGGCCAGATCAGTTTAATACTAGTGGAGAGGTTCTCTGTGTGTCTTTCTTCAGAGCCTTGTCAGCGCAGTGCTGAAGAGACAGTTTTGTTTTATTGACTGTGTAAGTCCAGCTGTTTTCAAGCTTTGGATTCTCTAAATCAAAATAATCCTGGGCTTCACTGCTTTATCAGAATACAGCAAAGGTACGAAAGTCTAAGGAGCACCTGGGCTCTCAGAGGTGCAGTGTCCTGCCGTTTGGGACCAGCAGTGTTGAAAGCAGCCCCTTCTCTGCCTCCTGCCAGCATGGCTTTCCCAGTCCCACCCACTGGGATACGACACTTGTCATTCCAGTCATTTTAAGGCATTCATGAAAACAGGTACTTCTCCACAATGCCAGTGCTAGCGGCTATGAGCAAACAGCAATGCAGCCCAGAAAACACCCTAAATTGAATATAACCCCTACTAAGACCAGCCCATGCCCATGCAGATGTCTCCTCTTTGAGATATTAGTGTGGAAAAGAGCCAGCTTCATCCATTTAAAGCACAGACTCTCAGCATAAATACATGATGTCTACCCATGCTGCTCCATCTGGGACGGAGCTCATGACACTACAGAGATCAGGTAACTCCCTTCTCCACCAGCATTTCCAATTCCCACAGCCCCACAACAAAACATCCTGAAACAGACACATCCCTGCAAAACATTTCACCTTCAGCAGAAAAAGATGCTTTACAAGAGATACTGACTCTGCTAACTTGCCCTGTGGAATGGTTAGAAGCGGATCCATAACACACAGTCACTCACTGTGGTTTAAAAGTTGCTGCTTCCCCGCCATCCCCTAGCTAAGGCAGTGTAATTATCCAGGCACCTTCAGCACCCAAGGCTCCAGTAAAACACAGTGCTCTTTGAATGGAACCTCATAATATTTCAACAGAAGGATCAGCCGAAGTTCAACCAAAAGCACCTTGTTGAAATTAAACCCTCAAGTATAAAAAAAATGAGCATTCAACATGCAGCAACAGAAGGAAATTGCTGTAGACTTCATTTTAGCTTCCCACCTTAAGACACCCCAATCCCTTTGAAATATTACATTGGCTAAGGTTCAAAACACACCACTGGCACTTTGCCCTTTTATAACTTACCCAGCTCCAGTTGTGCTGTACTACTCTGGTAAGAAACAGCACCGCAAGCAGGCTTAGAGGAGAAGGAGGAACTCGGGCTCTCGCTGTCTCATCTTCAGCTGCTCACCCCACTCAACTCCAACATGGATGCGTAGCTGCTTTCCTGATTTTTATCCCACTGAACTCCATAACCAGAAGGGCCCAGGTAAGCACATGCCGGAGCAGGAAAGCAGGGCAGCAGCACTAAGCAGGAATGAAAGGCAGGATCTCCTCATTAGCTGTTAGGCACCTGGAAGAGGAATCAGATGAAGCTGTGTGAAAAGGGGTGGAGAAGAGAGCATCAGCCAAGCCTCAGTGGTTTCAAAGATGCCCCATTTGATATGTTTAAGAAGGATGATGTTTCCCCCTAAACAGGGATATCAGAATTTCAAAAACCCAACTTTTTATGATTTCCCTCATTTCTCAGCCCCTTTTAGACTCTTATTTCAACACTGCTAAAAGCTTATACTGAAATGAGTGATGCAAACCAGGTTGAACCTAGCTCCTCCAGCACTTTGTGGAGCCTCCTGCACCTGTGCAA
This sequence comes from Pezoporus flaviventris, assembly GCF_033815535.1. Classification (NCBI taxonomy): domain Eukaryota; kingdom Metazoa; phylum Chordata; class Aves; order Psittaciformes; family Psittacidae; genus Pezoporus; species Pezoporus flaviventris. The sequence goes on along the minus strand of NW_026892589.1, from coordinate 8,502,046 downwards.
GGCAGAGGTGATTTACACCTTTGCACATGCAGCTCTCTATCCTTGCTAAGGACATGAGTGCTGTAAGGTTGCCAAAGTCAAGTGTGGAATTAGAAACACTCAGTAATGTGTCAGAGGAAGAGAAATGCTAGTGAAAAAGGAGGGCTACTGCTGCGCTAACGTTCCAGCTATCGAAAACGTCGGGATGCTTGGGATATGAATTCCTGCATCTTTCTGTGAGTTTAAACGAAGACCCTGATGGGTTTCATTTCTCTAATAAACAGCATGATAGTACTAATAAATGTATTTATTGGCTTAATAACATCTCCATTCCTTTTTCATCAAGTAGACTCCACACAGCAGGAGGGAAGACAAGGAGGTCATTTAGTATTTCATGTGAAAATAAAGTTCATTGCCCAAAGCAAATGGTAAATGTGGAATAATGTGTACTTGTTTCCTTTATCATCTACTGGAGTGTTGGTTTTGCTGAAGCTGTAAATGCCAGTGCTGTTTCAAGTCCTCCTGCTCTCTGCAACATCGCCTGCGCTGCAGTGGCTGTTGATGGGCTGCACTAAGATATTTTCCTGCTTTAATCATGCCCACCCATGCAGCAGCATATCCTGGGAGCAGGACTCTGCATGGCATGAAATACTGCCCAGTGTCAGCGAGAATATAGCAATCCAGTGTTTAAGTTCTTCCTCTGCTAAGCACTTAGAGACCTTTCCTTCCCTACGCTCCCTAAATGCTTTATAAACATTTATAAACAGGCAGAGTGAAAAATCAATGCAGAGATACTGTGGGGAGGAAGAGAGAGCAGGGAAAGAAAAGACAAACTCAATGAAAAACGGAATTGTGCCCATATGTTAGCTACCACCAGCCTTGCTGTTCCAAGGCTTTTTCAGTACTCTTCCCTATCCCAAGCTTTCTATGCAGGATGAAAAAACCCAAACATTTTGTTATGATCAACCATAAGAAACAATATGGTTTTAATATTGACACTGATTTTGCCTCCTTCCTTAAGCTTAAGGTTACATTTGGAAACTCAAAGATGGTTTGGGATAACTTCATTCTGGAGCCCTGGCTGCCCTCAACTGCAGTAATCAGTGCTCACAACCTGGCCCGGACCAGGATCACTGGGATGTTTCAGGACATCCTGCGAAATGAATGTGAGCAGATGCCTGTGAGAAAGCCCTGGATGGACGCGGTACGCAGCAAGCACGGCTCGCCAGCTCGACAGGAGCACATGGCACAGCTCTGGGCAGGCTCCTTTTCCCTGCCTGCACTATGCTGCCTGTGCAGCGTCGCGCGGTGAGGCGACGGACGGGGGCACTGCGTCCCTGCGCATCGCTGCCAGCGGGTCCCTCCGCTGCAGGAGGATCGGGACAGAGCAGCTGAAAAACAACTGCTGGGTACAAACCGCTTGCCCTTTCTGTTACTTACAGTTGTAAATCAGTTCCATGCCCTGACAGGGCTTAGGTTAAAGGGGAGAAATCTACTGCCAGGTGAGTGGCGTTTTTGGCTTCTGTCGCGGTTTAAGCCCAGCGGGTAACTGAGAACCAAGCAGCCACTCTCTCACTGCTCCCGTTCTTCCTCCCCCAGCTCCAGGAGGGATGGGGAGGAAAATCGAAAGAATGTAACTCCCACGGGTTGAGATAAGAACAACAGTCCAGTAACAAATCACTGCTGCTACCACCAATAATAACGATAAGGGAAGTAACAAGGGAAGAGAATACAGCTGCTCACCACGCACCGACCGATACCCAGCCCGACGAGCAGTGACCTAGCCCTTCCGGGTAACTGCCCCCCGTTTATATAGTGGGCATGACATGCTGTGGTATGGAATACCCCTTTGGCTAGCGTGGGTCAGGTGTCCTGTCTCTGCTTCCTCCCGGCTTCCCCTCCTCCCTGGCAAAGCATGAGGCTGAGGAAAGTCCTTGGTCAGAATGCACATTACTGAGCAACAACTAAAACCATCAGTGTTATCAGCGTTGTTCCCAAGCTGAAAGTCAAACCCACAGCACTACACCAGCTACTAAGACTGAGAAAAATTACTGCTACTGCTGAACCCAGGACAGCTTCCTTGGTCCATCTTTAGGAGGATTTAATGATCAAACAGTGAAGATTAATTGCTTAGGAAAGGTTTCCATATGTTTAGATGTCTGCATGCTTTTCCTGACCTCCAATTAGAAGCTACAGTTACCAGTACTGGTGATTCCCCATCAGACATCCTCTTTGCTTACCCCAGTGATTCCCCAAGCAGGGGATCCCCACATGGGGGGCAGCCTTTTGGCTGAGAAGCAACTTTTCAGGGACATCATTTATCCACCACAGAGTATTTCCCAGTGTGAGCTGAGGCTGCTGCTCCAATGCTGCCGGTGGGGAAATGGCAGCACAGAGGGGTAAAATGACTCCCAGTCTGCACTGTGGGTCGGCTATATGCCTGAGAATAGACTCCAAAAGGGCTGTATCTCTGTATCATATAAGCCACTGAGAAGCAGGACTAAGACATGATGAAATCAGCAGGATTGTACAGACATACAATAGGGATGAGATCAGTGGGATCCCACTGCAGCCGTGTTCTGCTGCCTGCATTTCTGAGGTGAATTCAGAGAATTTTTAAAAGCACTGTAAATTCAACAGCTCAGAACCTCTGCACAACCGAGGCCAGACATGCGCTTGCTCTGACTTAAGTTGCTGGGAGTTTTAGCTTTGCCTTCAGCAGCATCAGCAGCAGACCCTGAAACAAGAACATTTGCTATGAACATGCTTGGCGCACCTTGCCCAGGTGCTGTGTTTTATGTGGCCTCATGCAAACACTGTTATCTCCCTCACTCTGGCAGACTACTAATAACAAGTGTATACAGTTCATCTTAAACAAATATTGGGAAAGTCAGTCCATACAAGGTCTGCTAAATTGCAAAGACGTCTGTGCAATTCACAGTGCTGGATTATACAAAGGAAGAGGTCAATGTCAGTAAGGCTATTTCTCAGAGCAGATTGCATGGAGGTCTCATTTAACACTGCCAACTCGGAACATGTGCACTGTATAAAGCAGAGCCTTTATTGCTCTATCACAGGTCCCTAATTTGGCTCTAGGAGCCATCTGCTGATTTAATAGGGGATCTGGATTGTTAGGGGTTATTTTCTTTCATTCTTATAAACACCTCAAGCTTAGGCATTTAATAGAGGAAAAATATTGCAGTGAGAAAATCCTCTGTGCAGGAAAAAAGGGGAGAAATAAATGTGTTCAGCTTTGTTTAATTTTGTCTCCTAAGCAACCAACATATTGGGTATTGTTGGTACTAAACCTTAAGTGTGTGAAAGTCATTAAAGCAGCATTTCCAAGACTGCTGCAACCGTATTATTAGGAAATTTTAGATAAATTGCACTGTCAAGACTGTTAAGTATCACCTTGTGCTTTTATCAGCCACTAATTAAGACTGAAACAGAATGTTAATGCCCATTTTACTTCTGCTAAACAAACACAGATAATACACACAATGCTGCATACACTTAGATAATAGGCACAATGCTCCCTATACACACATTCTTCCTGTATTTTCCCGTGCACGTCTACATAACCATTAAAAGCCCACTATTGCCAGAATAAGGAACCTTGAAAGGGTATTTCACATACTAAGCACCATAGCCAGGGCTGGTGACATTTCCATTTATCTTCTAAGGTAATATAACCTTAAGACTGTGCTGCCAGATGAGCACAATGGGAGAAGCGGGTTCACCAAGGCCCAGAGCTGGGTCTCTCCATGCAGATGATCTATCTGCTGGTGTGAATTCCTCAACACCCCTGAGCTGACACAAAGAGAACCCAATTAGAACAGGAGCACGAGAGCAAAACCAGGATTGCACAGGACCGCTCCGGCAGCTCAAGCCTTGCAAACACGAGGGATAACCCCCAGGAGGCACTCCCCAAACGTGTGCTCCCTCCCCTACTTGGGAGCAAGGGCAGACACAAGCCCTGTGCAGTGGCAGCCCCAGCAGCTCTGCTCTGCATTGTTCAATGCAAGCGTTTCTGGTAAGACAGATGCCTGCGGCGCACACTGCATAGCAACTGCTCCTTGTGAACCCGGGCAGTCACTCCTGAAACAAAAGGTCTGCTCCTGCTGCTCGCCCTGTGTTGTCGAGCTGTGCCTTGGAAAGGAGTTGGCCAAGGAACCCTGACCAAGAGGTCTAAAGCAAAAGGCTTTCCTATTTCTCGTGAGCTTCCACCCATTATCACAATGTAATCACACACGGCTGTCACATCCCTGCTCCTCTAAATCATACTGGTTGCCCCCAGCCCAGTCTCTGTTGGCAACAATTTGGTTTTTTCACAGTAGCCATCTGCTTGTGCTTAAAAACTTCAGTTGTGTCCGTGTGCTGTCAGACAAACCATGTGTCCAGCCCCTCACAGCTGGATGTGGACATGCATTATTGATGCTTCCATGTGCAGTCAGTGCAGGTCTTCCTCACTTGCATATCAGCTAAACTGGACACGGGAGTAAAACATGTGCAAGGGAGGTAGGAGTCAAGCCCTGTCAGCTCTCTGCCATGCAGTAGTAAGATCTTTAGTCACTATGGTTTCCCCTTGTGTATCTCATCCTCATAAAAATGGCCAAGAGCCCCAAGCTGGACCCTACGGGTGCTGAGACTGAGTCACTCATTCAACATCTGTCTGTGCTATCGGTGGACATTAGCTTTGCAGCAGCAATTTGGAGCGAAGAATTCATCTGATGCAAAATTAATGCAGTGCCACTGAAATCAGCCTGCCTTCACCAGGGCTCCAATTCAATCACATTCCCTCATTTAGAGGGAGTCCTGAACAAACATCTTATGCAAAGGTCTTGGATTTCTCATTTCAAGGGCTGTGAATCTCACAGGCAATTCAGAGAGCACAGAAATGGGGTAGAGGCAATTACCTTTGACTGGGTTGCACCTCGATTCCCTTCTGAATTCAGGGCAAGGAATGAGCTGGCAGCTGAGCACTTCCCCAAGGTATTTTGCACAAAACCAATGGCAGTTTGAGGAGTTACCCAAGTTGAAGTTGGATGGGAGAGTTCACCTGGCCACCAAAATCTCTCCAAGACTTCCTTCAGTAAACATGCCTTACCCATTGTTCATGCAGTTGTTTCCAGGTCAAAACATGTTTATCTGAGTTATTTCCTTGATTCAAGTTAGCAAGTAAGAGCACAAATAAGTAAACAAGGGAAAACAAAACAAAGGAGACCTGAAGCTAACGTGGTTTTGTTACAGCAGTGAAGAGAGAAAACAATTCACCAACCAATTCACTGAAAAGCGACGGTACATCTCCTGCTACTTGCATAATGGAAAGTGCTTTGAAAATGGGTTTCCAGACTTCTCATTTGTGGTGTGTTATGAGCACACATGGATTTAATATATGGATAAAATTGTTAATTAGACAACAAAAAGTGTGCCTTGAGTTCATAATATCTTGTGATCCAATACAATTCCTTCTCAGTTTATGGCTCAGAGACTTTGAAGCATTTCTGGTGCCCAGGAGGAAGAGAGGATCTATCTTATCCAGGATCTGAATACATCCTAGTTCATGGAAAAGGGGTTAAGTTAGTGATGAATGACACCCTGAATGAAAGCAAACTTTAGTCAAGTTCACTCAAATTTAAATGCTTCTATCTAAAAAACCCTGAGTCTCTCAATAGGGCTGGTCTCACAAGATGGCTTGAACCTCTTGGATGTGACTGGGAAGACAAGACTTCCCTGACAGCTCTGTCTTAAGCATGGCCCAGTAACAAATGGATATAGTACTAAATTAGTAGGTGACTGAAAGATAAAAAATACCCAGAGTAATTGTGCTTATTCCTTCTCTACAGTAGAAAGTATGCTCTTAAGTGCACAGTTCAGGTGATGGCACAACTTTGCTTAGGGTGTTTCAGTTGTAGCCTCAGTATATAGGCTCATACAACACAACATCCCAGCAGCTACTCCCCAAAGAGCTGCGCTACCCCAGCAGGAGAGGCAGGCTCTGGGAGAAGGGTAAAGCAGAGCAGACATCTACAGCCAGCTGTCCCACTTGGGAGCATCCTCATTAGAGCCCTCTGTGCTCTTGAAGCACATCCGGTTTTCAGGAGAGGATGGTTCTCCACATGCTGGCTTGCAGAAGACTGTCAGCGGCTGACTACCTTAAGCTCAGAGAACACAGCCTCTCCACCACAGTCATATGGGGCAGCCACAGCCTTAATCATCATTAATTATCTGATAGGCCATCACTGACTGGGGCCAGCAGAGCAGCAGCAGATCCCTGACTCACAGAATATAAGTGAACCTGGAGGCCGAAGAGTCATTGCTGCTTCTTTGTGCAGTGGAAGAAGTCATCCCCTTAGCTCTCAGATAAGACAGAGCTTTGAGACAAGTCCATGCAGAACATCCTAGAGCGGTTTCCCCTTGTGGTGATGTGGATTGCAAAGACCATGACCTGGATTCAAGAAGAAAAAGTGTGGTACAGGGGCAAGATACTTGCACTTTACAGGGGTGTAATTCCTGCAGTTAGCAGGCTGCAAGAAGAAAGCCAGGAGAGGTGGGAAATCAGAGCAGGATCAAACCATAGCCTAGGAGTTGGGTCTGTAGGTATGCGGGGATAGACCAGAGAAAGCCTGATGCAAAACCTGGCACTGCATTCTGGCACTCCGATTGACCTCTTACAGGAGATAACTTAAGAGTCTCTCTGTTTTTGTTCTTTTAAATACATGTACAGTCTGCTCCAGCTGCTTGGCTCCGGTGCTGGCTCCCGCTGCCAAGCCAGACATATTTGGCTTTGATACAAAGTTGGCTCAGCCTTCAAATAAACCACTGCTGTATTGTCGTTAGGAAACAGGAGCTCTTGAGTGATTTGGCTGGAGAGGTCTCAGAGCCGCGATACCAGCCCGTGCTGCGGTGCAGCCCTGCTCCAAGGCTGAACGTGACTCCGGAGCAGCAGCAGACCGGCTGGAGGCAACAGACTGCTCAAGGAAAATCTTTCCTTTTCAACATCTGTTGTTTATTCCTCAGACTTCCATGATTTGTGACACACTGAAAGCAAGCACTGTTTGGATGATCTGTACATCAAACGGGACAACCCACTACAGCCTGGGCTCGTTCTAAGTTACTTCAGGATATTTAGGGTAATACTGTCCAAACCTATGGCTGGCAACACTAGAACTGAGGTCTTTGATGAGCTTTATGCAGGTTCTCTGCTAATTCATTCACTCAGTTAAACTTGTCTCATTCACGACTAGCAGCCAGGCTGAGCAGGGTGATGCTAAGGAGGACTGGCCTATTGCCACAGCTGATGTTAGGACAGCCTAAGCACAGCACTTAAGTATTTGCACTGCGTTCATGGTCCTGTCCCACACTTGGTAGGATCACGCTTTATGTACTAGCAGCACAACACCTCCTTTCTGCTTGGTATGTCCTAGATACGAAACATGCTGTGAGCACCAGCCAGCTGCAAGAAATCATCGGGGTTGGGCTCACGAGAAAGCAAAGTCCCTCCTTTGGGACTGGAAAGCATCCCAGTATGGCCATTCTCCCTTCTCCATCGCACAACTCAGCCCAGGGCATGCCCGTGGTGGGAGATAGGAGCCTCATGAGGTCTGACTGCAGGAGCACTGCTGGGGCAGGATATACCAGGAAAGGAGAAGCAGAACAGGGCCAGGTTAGAAATACTTGCCAGAAGCCAATAGTGATCTTGCTTTCATCTGCTGACAGAAGCTCTGACAGCTGTGCAGAGTCTGCCTGATTTTCTCTAGTACAAATAGTCTTAAAAATAGAAGTAGTTTAGCTTTCACAGGAGCTGGCCCTAGAGAACAGAAAACTTACTAGACAAAACAGTCACCGTGGAGAAAGACTCCTCACTCTCATTCTTCCCAACTCTTCAGCGTAACAGATCCAGCAAAACAAACACATCCACCCAACTGTTCTCCTGAAGACAGGAAATACAAGGAGAGAGGGGAAAAACCAGAGACACTGGTCTATTTTTAAACACTTGAGAATGGCTCCAGAACTCCTGAGAATGGCATGGAAAGCACTTAGCTAGACAGAAACGACCCAAGTACACACCCAAACTCTGACTGACTACATCATGGGCTTTGCACTCAACCAGACGTTTCCTTTACTTCTCTCTGGGCTGGCTCACATGCCCTGCCGGTGGACAACTGAGGAAAGAACACAGACCTGAGAAGAGGCTGCTGCACTGCCCCACCTGGCTTCTTCTCCTCCCCAGCATCTCACCTCATCCCCCTTCTCTACACAGATGCACCTCCATCTGCCCCACGTGCCTTCCCCTTCTCCTTCAGTTTGCTTCCAGGACCTATGAACCTTGGCATCCCTGCTCCAGATTCCCATCAAACCGCAGGGCAGAGTGAAAGAGGAGAGGCCTAGGGGGGAAGAAGTGCACAACCAGCAGAAGCCTAGGAAGGATGGAGTCACACTGTCCTTGTGAACTGCAGAGGACTTGGGTAAAATCCTGAGTGATGTCAAAGGATTCAGCATCTTTATTTGCTTCCCTAAACTCCCAATATTATCACAAAAGTCTGGCAAAATTTAGGAAAAACTTACTTAAGATGTGAGGGTTAGCCTTTTTGAATCATATTCTGGGATTATGCAGGGTTGGGAGCTAAAAGTTACAGCCGAGTTATGGATTCCATCAAAGAATATTCTATTAAAATGAAAAATGAAATAACTATCCAGACGCTAACTCAAAACAGGTGGTAGGCTTTAAACATGATAGCATTTACTGGTTTAGCCACATTAATATTATGGTTAAGACATACTGTACTGATTACAGCTTTAATTTAATAAATGTCAGTGGTATCTGATAGCTGACACCAATGTGATTCGGTAACCCTGCATGAGCAGCGCTGCCTTGCCCCTTCCCCGCCATGGCTGCTTGTTCACTTTTCCCTTTTCCTCCCAGAATTATTGTACAATTTAGTTTAAATGGACCTTTGCTCAAAGCCATGCTGATTTCAGAGTTGGCCTGAGTTGCTCAGGATAAGGTTTCTCTTAAAGGGACAAACAGCTCAGTTCAGGGCATCCAGGTGAGTGGAAGTGCTGTGGGGCAGAAGGGCTGCAGTGACTGCCAGTGTCTGCATTCCTCTCCATTCATTTTTTTCCTTCTATTTTGGGAGGAATAGAGCAAAACTCATGTTCAAAGAAAAACTGAGTATTTGCGGCACACAGTGCACTGTCTGCTTCGGCCAAGAAGAACAGGCAAAGACAAGAGAAAATAAACAGAAAAGAATATTGTATCACAAAAGAGAACACTCAAGTAACTTTGAAAAGAGGAGAAGCCGTGAACTGCCAAAGTATAGGTTTAATGTGCAGTAACTTTCTCTGTATGTAATGGCCCTACAAATAAAGCTGCCATTTCCTAACGGGCACTGGATCCCCACAACAGACCACAGTAATGAACTCAAGCTCACATTTACTCTAGAGTTGCTCTGCAGGGCCCACCAGCCAGCTACATCAGGAAGAGAAGAAAGGTTGATAGCCATTCCTAATGGCATTTTGAAAGTAATGTTTGCACAAACCATAAGAACAATAGCAATAACATTCTATTGTCTCTAGGTTTTAGAGCCACTAAGACTAATGAGTTCATTTATAGCCCTGATGGAAGTAATTAAATCTGAAAATCATTCTTGTTTAGTGCTCTTTGAAACTGATATTCTAATGGAATGCTATCAACAGCTAATTGAAGCACTAATCTTGCCCAGGGTTGGGCCCATTGCCCAGATGGCTAATATATCATTTTCTAGTCTGGCAAGCAACATATTGCACTGGCTGGCTAGAGCTGCGATTAGATAGATCTATACAATGGAAGCATAAGAACTTTTCCAATCAATATTTTGATAAAATTGGCATTTAATGTCAATCATTTGACAAACTTCTTGCTGAAGTGCAAGGACAGATCCTTGGCTTTATAAATAAAAAATCTGCTGCCTTATGCAAATAAAAAGTCCTACCAACTGGATAGCAGTAGCAATACAGAAACATCAGCAAGATAAAATGCCCAGTGAGTGCTACAAGGACAACTTGGGAAGCTAAACAGCTTAATCTTCCTTCCATAGCTGAATCACTTAATGAACACCAGTCACAATTTCCTGCCATAACATGTCCTTTCTCCAAGTTTTTGCATATTGTATACTCTGTCAGAGGGAGGGGTGCAGGACAGTGCAGCCATGGGTAAGATGCACTGACAATGATGGCTGAGCAGCTGTACAGACAGGAGGATTCTTTTCACTTAATGGGCTTGGGATACAATATTCTGCTACTCTCAGAATTGGGGGTTAAAAGTATCAGGGACCATGTCACCAAGTTTTATGTCCAAGTGACGTGACTGATATGATCTCAAATTAGAACATTTCCTGGCAGGTTCTTAATTCCTTTTTCTAACTCAATAATGGGACAGTTGTTGGCATCAGTTTTAGATACTCAGCAACTTTGGGCTCTATTATCCATTTTCCCACAAATGTTTGCACATTCAGGTATTTCCATTCAATTGTACAGTGTTTATTCAGCCAGACCCTCCCCTGGTGTAAATCAGCACAATTGTGGAAACATCAGAGGAGGAGAGCCAGTCTACACCAGCTTCAAATGGGTTTCTGAGTGTTTGGTGCACCTGGAAGCAGAGAGTCAATGAAGCAAGATAATGGAAGAACATCCTTAAGGTGTTCAGTGATCTGTGCCTGCACTCTGAGAATGTGGTTTGAACTTCAGCCTCAATTCATGAATTAAGGACTACTCACAGCATGTTTTTTCTTGTCAAGCACTGCATGAACCCTGGAGCTCCTGGGCAGCATGGATGCTATTACACTTCTGCTTGTGCTTGCGACTCCCACAAGCTTTTGAAATTGTACAACTGTCTCTGCAAGCACCCAGTCCTCTCTAGAAGGCACAGATCATCTCCATATCATCCTGGTGCAGTGATATTTTTCCATCAGGTTGGTCAGATGGAGTATTTTGAACATTACAGATGTTTTAAAACACTAAATGGGATGTGGCTTAATGCCAGCGGAAGTCCAAACGCAGCATCATCTGGAGACCTAGCAGGGGGCAGCAATTGCTGCCTGTCATGATACAGGTCTGCGTTGAGAAGACAAGAATCATGATACATGGTACCTGAGAAGACAAGAGTCTGCCTTGAGAAGAAGTTAAAGTGAGAGAACTAAACATCTACGTTCACCTGTAACTTGTTCCTTAATACGCACATCAAGTATTTGGTATTTCTGGGTCTCTATTCTTAACACACAATTTGTGACTTTACTTTCTGTGAGACTGACACTTACTGTTAAGCATCAGTAAGTACTTTCCTGAGGTGTCTAAGTTATAAGTGTGATCATCCAAGACTCCCTCAAGGACAGGGAAAGGGAGAGGCAACTTCCAAGGACTGTTCAACCCAGCTAAGATCTGAATTGCCCCTCTCCCTGTCTCTCTCTCTCTTCCTCCACTGATTCTAGGAGTAGCCTAGAAGAAGAGTCTCCCAACTTATGCATCACTGAGTAATTGTCCAAATTCCAGGTGAACTAGAAAATAAAGGTTAAATATGATTCTTGACCCTTAAAAACTCAAGAGCAAGCAGGTGGAAGAGTGAAGGCAGGCTCAATGCACCATGTTTTTCACCATCAAGCTCAGACTCAAGTAAACATACAGAAACAGCAGCAAACTACAACTTAGGGCATTTTTGAGTACCTCAGGCAAGCTGCCCCCTAAATCTAAATGATAGACCCAAACCAGCATTATCAGATGGCCCAAAGGACTGCTTGCTCTGCTTGTTCCCTGTACAACACCAGTTGTACACTGAACACCAGCTGAACAGCGTACATTGTTCTCTGTGTACCTGGGTACTTTCCACCATGTGGGGGATGATCCAAACTGAAATTGCAGGCACGGAAGAGTGAAGTTAGCATCAAATCCCCATCATGTACTCCACTTCTTGAAAAGGAAATGAAATCACATGCCCACACAGGGCTATGGCAAGATGTTCTGGCAGGGCACAGATCTGATCTTAAAGATTGTGGAACCACATTTTGAGTGCAAAGGAAACTTGAGGACTAAGTCACAGATTTAGCAGTCAGGGATGTGATCCTGCTTCTTCAAGAGCCCTACTAAAAAGAAACAGAGAGATTAACATCTCTGGTGGATTTACATTGCAGGGAAGCCTTCAACAGGCATAAAACAAACCCCGTAAAGGGTTGTTTAAGATGTTTGGTTTACAATACATTCATTTCTATGGATTTAAGAGTGGATGCAGGTACCCAACACTGGCATTGTTCCCCAGAAACCTCCTGAAGATGTCAGAGATCCACTGGCTTTTAACAGCAAAGCATCTAACCGTTTCCACTCTATTCTGAAATGCTGTGTAACCAGGATATATTTCCTATTATTTTCTTGTTCCCATCTCCATGTACGTTCTTAATTGGGCCGAAACATTTTACTCATGCATGAGAAGAAAACCCACTCGTGTTATTATTTTAACTAATAATGAAAAAGCCTGCCTTGAAACCAACCCAAGGGGTCGAACTGCTGGGTGAGGTGTGCGCAGGTCCCGTGTCAGGGGCCAGCACACACGTGTGAGCATGTAGGGAAAGGGAGAGGGAAGGAAGGTATTGCACAGCCAGGCTGGTGAGGTGGGGATGGTAAGCGCCTCTGTAATAGCTGTTAAGAATAATGAACTTGACCTTGTCAAAGGCCGTCATTATTGATAATAACAAAGTTCAACAGCATTATTATCGCATTTCACAACTGTTAACCTTTATTGCTGGAGGGCTAATTGTGACCTTCCTTCTGTCTCCTTCACACCTAATTAGGTTTCCCTTGTAAAGAGATAAAAGAGTGTTTGTATCAGTAGGGCATCTTTTTCTGCAGCTGAATGAATTCATGAAAGAGTGAGATTGTTAGGAGGGAGCCAGCCAGAGAGGGGGGAACACAGAAAAAGGCAGGAGGCATTAATAGACTTTAGAATAAAATCCTGACAGATTCAAATTGATTCTGCTGCCTGAGAAAATTGAGTGCGGAGGGAATTAGATTTATGCACTGTTAAATGTAACTGCCTGGCAGTATCCATAGAGAAAGCTGTTAAAATGGTAATCTTTAGAGATGTATGAAAATTGTGTGTGAATAGACCAATGAACCATCACTCGAAGCATGCCTCTTCTAGCCGAATAACACAAGACAGTATTATTATTATTAATAATGTATTACAAACACTATGCATTATGTATGTAATTTAATCACAGCATCTAAATGTATAAACAACAGCACAGGCGCTCAGTAACTTTTTGCGCTTGCGGTTATATATTAACTTTCTGTGTTTTAGGACCCCCTGAGGAAATGGAGAGTGCTGTTGGGCACCCTGTACAGCTTGTTACTGGCTGCACCAGCATCCCTTGCACCCTGCATGGGAGAGCCTGGCTGGGGGTGAGGGGCTGTGAAGGGTGTCAATGGGTGTTTGGTACTGCAGCGTACACACAGGGCAAGAAAGCAGAAGACAGCCTGAGAAGGGGCTCCTTTCAGCCAGGCAGACTGGGCAGATAGCCAAAGCATCTCTGATGGATTTTGTTGTTTCTGTTGTTGTTTTAACCTTCTCAGTTAAAATTACCTGGTTGATAAACTTTATAAAGGGTAATTTCTAGCAAGAGGCATAGACAGCACGCCGACTCAATGGGAGTTCTGAGTTATCACCAAGGAAGCTGTGAACAAGTTTCTAACAAACATATCCGTACCCGAGATTGAGGAGGAAAAGCCAAGCTAGAAATAACTTCTTGATTCCCCCATTTGAATTCAGATGTGTGGTTCTTACATCAGGCATCTAAGGCATCAAAGCAACTCAGAATGAGACAATGTTGCCACTGATGATAGGGACAATCACTGATTGATCTTTCAAGATCGGATTTAGATTAGACGCTGTCTGGGCTCTTTTTATAACTCTAATGGTTGTAACGTTACAATTATTTGGAAGCGCGCTCTCTCAATTACTAAACTGAGCTGCTGCACTAGAGATCAAGCTGCTCTTTGGTTCTTGCTTCACCCTATCAAGTACAGGGGCCTGTTAAAAGCTCTAAATCAGAACTTCCTATGGACCTCTTTGGTGGCAAGCTCAAGCTCTTCACGTACTTTCTTCTATTAAGAAAACGTCATTTCTACATTGAACATCTAACTCACTAAAGCTTTGTGAAGTACAGCCATTTCCCAGCTTCAACCCAAGAAACCATTAGCTAGTACCCAGTGCAATGGTCTGAACGAAGCCTCTCACATTCCCAACTCTCTTATTTGCCAGCTCTGCTGTTACCCTGAAAAGCGTGTTTCATGTTATTTCATGAATTTTATTCCTGCTTTGTTCCACTGCAGATACAGAGTTAGTCATGTGGAATTCCTGTTTTTCAGCCACCCTGATGATGGCACTGATGCACTAGTCAAGACAACAATGTTCAATGCTCCAGCTTGAATGTTGTGTCCCTGTTCCTACTTTGCATGTTGTGGCATGTTGCACTTAACATTCACAAGGAGCTACACTGCCAAATGGCTTCTCCAGAGAGACCAGGTTGGAGTCAGATGGAATCCTCCTTGCATATATCTATAGCTCAAACTGCCACAGCAAAACACATTAAACTGGCATTTGATCGAGGCACTGAGGGGAATCTCAGCATCTACCCAAAGGGTCTCTACATCCCACATGTGCACCACACAGGTTCCTCTGTTTTCCACTCTGGTGGTGGAGTATCCAGCGTTCAGCTCCATCCTAACACTGTGCACAGGTACTAAGAAATACAGTGTAAACACACATAAAGAGAGCATTCGATCAAACAACACAGACCAGCTAAGGGTGGTTCACTTGCCATGACTTCCTGGACCGCCTACTGCCAACTGCACAGCGAAGCCACCCCGACGGCCCCACCACTGAAAACAGGAATGTGGACAAGGGTTCAGCTGAGATAAGAGATAATCTTCCCTCCCTGGTTGATTTTACTTTCTCTACTTCTTATCTTTGCTCTTTATGAGGCAGCACTGAACACAACTTGCTCAACTTGTAAGTGAACCACCTAGAGCAGTTTTCTTCTGTGCCTTTGAAAAATAGGTGCACCCCTGTGCATGTGGCTGTGAACAAAATTCACTGGTGTCTTCTCACCTGAGCCAAAACATCATTAATTGTGTGGGGTTCACACAAACCGGTAGAGGATTCAATCTGCAGCAGACAGGTTTTCCATTCTACTGTGTTTGGTAAAGGACAATCCTCTCTGGTTGCAGAGTGCTGTGATATTGGGAATTCCTTTTATGAGAGCTTTTGGAAGCTCTGAATGTAAAAAGATCATAAAATCCACAGTCTTGTTTGTACGAACTGAGACATAATAATTACAAAAGGAGGTTCCTCTTTAAAGCTATTTAAAGAGCTGGAACTAGTTAAAGCACTTGCTGATTATCCAGGGGAGCAGAGCAAAGCACCAAAGCTGCGCAACAGCCTTCTTTTTCTGGAGAGTGTTTTTCTCCAAGACTGGCCCAACTCCTCATAAGGGAGTTTAAACTGCAGGAAGAGCCCTTGATCCTCCCATATTTGAATCCCATGCATAATATAGGACTTAAAGAAAATCTGGTCAATGCAGTAACATGCACTTCTGCTTTTGAATTCCCTGAACTTAGGTATAAATCCCAGGAAAGCCCACTTGGTTATTACCTATGATCGTTGTCGGCAAATTCAGATTTAGTCTCAGACTCAAGAAGAACTAAATAATACCAATTGTGGAGTATTAGCATTGCCAAAATTGACAGTGCAGGAGAGGTCTGTGTAAATTCATGTCTCATCTCTGGAAAACGCCAGAGTAAGGAACTAAACAGACAGAAGTAACACAAATTAAGGAACTAAGCAACATGCAAAATAAAGCCTTTCGTGCCCAGCTCCCACCATAACACACAGCTGGAGCATGCCCTGAAGTAAAGCTGTTTATATCCTCCTCTGGGAGATAAGATACCTTATCTACTGCATCTGGTTCCATTCCAGTACCTCCAGATTCAACATACTGCATCACACTTCCTGAAGCTGCTAAGCGAGAGAAACAGGAGTACACTATCCACAGTTTGTCAGATAAGGAAAGAGCTTAATAAGCAAACAGAGAAAGGATTTTGTCTTCAAACATCTTGGAGAGAGCTCCTCAATTCCTATTATAAACATAGAAAATATCAAAACCTCTTACTGGTTTCTTACTTCAAAAGTATCCAGAGTGCTTTCCTGTTATAAAAACCGGATGAGCTGATAAAACTCAGTCTTTTATGAGCTATAGACTTGACTAAAGATACATTTTCATGCATATTTGCGAAAAACTCCTAGAATTGTTCCTGGATTTTCTGCACAGGGCTTATTTTACTCTTGCTATAGCAGCCATAACATATTCTCAACAATTATCCTGGTTATTAATTATCAGTTATCAACGTGCACCTTGGGGGAGCACTAACCAGGTTCGGTGTAGGTTAGATGATGGTTGTGGATATGTTTCATTTACAAATAAAAAAGTCCCCAAAGTAACTGTATTAACAGTTTTTCAAACCATCAATAGCAGTGCTATTTTAAAGGTATTTCAGACCAGCAATGCAGTGAGATGCTCACTCGGGTGAGCAGAGCATCAGGATTTTTAAGGATGGACCATTTGAAGCCACAACTAATAAAGATCCTGGCCACACAGGAGGATTCTGATTTGAAACCTACGTGCTCACAGCCAAAAACACCTCAAACCAGACAAGAGAAGAAGAAACTCAAATACAAAAATGTGCATTAGAAGTAGATCCTAGAATTGAGGTTAAGGCCAATGCACCCACTAAACGCAAAACCACCTCCACAAACAGGGCGATTGAGTACTCACTCAGAGACCAGCTACAATGGTTTTCAGATGAAAATGACAGTTTCAGGATGGCCTAGAAAAGGGAAAAGGAGTCAAAACCAAGGTCAAAACATGACTATAAAGTTACAGTGCAGTGAGTGGCACCCGGTCTTTGGCTTACATCATCCTACTGCAGAGCACAGGGCTGAGCACGGTACAACAAGGCAAACCATAGCGCAAGAGCATCTGCCCTGCACACATCGTGTGTGATGCTGGTGCTCTTGCTAAGGGTGAGGGCAGCATCCTCAGACCTTCCTGAAGACAGGCACAGCTGGATGGAAACAAGCCACAGAGGGGGGCCCATTTTGCTTAGTGTTTCGGTTTTGTTGAGCAGATGTTTTCTGGGCACCGCAGACTCCTGCTTTAATTTGCCTTGTTAATAATACAGAGCAGAAAGCCCTGATTAACAAAATAATTAACAAGCATTTGAAGTTGTTTAGTTTTTTTTTATGGCAGCATGTTTCATTATAGCAGATACTGTAGGCTGACTCTTTGAACTGGAGGGTAAAATTGGAGTATAGTTGAAGCAATAATATACCTTGACCAGCAAAGCTGGTGAAGGGCAAAAATACTTTACACTTTGAGGAAACTCCAGGGCATACACTTACACATGTACACCTAAAGCGATCTATCCCCTCCTAAATTAGGTGCCTGCTTCCTCTTCCCAGTCCATCCCAAAGGACCCATGCTTTTAATGTTAGGTCTGCAAGGCCCATGCATCCAAAATGAACCCCAAACCCATACTCTGGCCCCAACAGGTCTTCCATCCATCTGCTTCTCAGCAGAGCCAAACCAGCATGGGAATGGCCACACTGCCCTCCTCCATCACCCTGCCTGTGTGACCCTGGTCCTCATGCAGCATCCTGAGGTGCATACTATGGGATGAGGCCAGAGATGCAAGTACTTTCAGTTTCTGAAAGCCTGTCCCTGCACTGCCACTGAGGCACCCAGCTGAGCTCCTCATGTGGGGTGGGAAGAATCTCTGCACTGTCTCACACACACCATGGCCCAAACCAGCATCAAACAGCTTTGCAAAGCACCTGCCATGAAGAGTTCAAAGGCACAAGACCCAGGCAGACACTTGGGCTACCTAAGAATAAATGGGGAATAAAATTCCCTTCTCCCCTGCATGCTCCTCTGGGACACTGGGTCAGAAATCACCCAGTGATGGGTGCTCGTAACTTCCATAATCCCCACCTCAAATCAATGGGAAAAGCAAGTGCTCTGGGAATGGTTTACTGCTTAAAAAGGCATATGCAATAACGTGTTGACAGAAACGTATGGGGAAAATATTCCTCCGTATATTGCTCTGTGGAGATAAGTATGCTAGCAAAAGCAAGCATTATGTTTTATTTACCAGGTCAGCTCATTTTCAGACTAGCTTTCTAGAACAAAAGAGTTTAATAATATTGTTGAAGGCAAGAAAGATGCCTATAAATAGGACCTAGACCTGTCTGTGGAGCTTCTACATGAAACTTTAATGGTAAGAGAAACAGCCTTAATGTATTGCACTTGGCAAATTCTTTATTGCATTTCTGCCTACACTAAGTTAATGTGGAAGCAGGTAGCAGAAACAAGAAAATATTTCTTTTATGTGTCCATGACTCTCAGGCTTCTCTACCCCAAAGCCTGGGTTCTGGGTCTTGTATTATCCCTCTTGCTTTATGCTTGGATTCAGGGAAGCACTGCTTACCAACACTGGCTGTTGACACAGTTCCCCTCCTCATCCCAGCACCTCTGCCTTCTCCTAGATCAGGGACAATTGGGACACTCCAGCCAAGCAAAAGGCAGTGTTTTCTTCAAAGGAAGTAAAAAAACCCAGCTCAGAGCTTTCTCTAGAGCCCTCTACCCTCACCAAAGTGACCCACAATAGGGCTCACCGAAGGTCTACCTCTGCGTGAGGTGGGGTTCATGAAGGATGCAGCTGCCCTGAAGAAGCACACAAGTCTCAAGCCCAAGCCATCCACTATTTCTATATTTAGACAAACCTTGGCCATACACAGGGACTCTTCAGAATGAATGATCCATTCATTTCCCTCCATCTGTTCAGATGGCCTTTGCTGTATCTATTAACTGCCGAATCTCCAGTCTATTGAAAATGCAATCTGTCTTCCAGGACTTTAAAGGTTTTATCTATGTGCCTTCTACACATACACTGCTATGTGAAAATGGAAGGGATCTCCTTCTGGGCAGCTCAAATGTTCTATATAGCCATTAGGAATTTCAGGTGAAAAAATACTTTTTAATAGAAATGGTAATTTCCGTTTTAATGATTTCATTTATGCATATTACATATTAATTACCAAATACTGATAACAAGTATCGTTTTAATTACTTACAACTAATCATTATTTTAAGTGCAATACCAAAGCTCTTTGTCTTTCCTTCCTCTTCAATCCGTCCCTCTTTAAATCTCTGCAGTGCATGCAATAAAAAAAGCAGTGTGCCTAGCCTGAGATGCTCAGGAAGAATCCAGAACTGCATTTCTACTACTGGCTGCTGTGCACGTTTATATGGATGTCTGAAAAAGATTATAAATATCTTGACTTTTAAGTCATTTGGCTTCCTAGAACTATACAGGAGTATTTGTGGTTGGTGCCACCACTCATCTGTCAAGCACCTCAGTGTCTCTATGGTGTGTGTACGTCTAGTCCCATAACTCTCCTCTTCCAGAGGGTTTATTTCCCTTTAGACGCACCCCTAGAGAAGGCAGTACAAAAATGCCACATAATCCAAATTGCTTTTCCTACTCCACAGTCCTATAAAAGACTGGAATTTGCAAAGTGAGCAGAGGGGAATTTGGCACCCAAATTCTACCAATGACAAATGGGGTTAGGAGACTAGAACTCTCAGCCAAAAGGAACGTTGCAGTGTTGCTGAATTCCCAAAGATTTCAGAGCAGAGCCAATAATATTATCACATCGATTAATAACTAGCAAGGGAAGGGCTGAGCAAAGCATGTTTTTAGCTGGAATTTAAAATGCAATGGAAAATGAGCTTTTGCAGAGGGGCTGGGAGAGCTGCTCCAGGTAGGAGCAGCAGCAAAGGGTGTCACACTGCCAAGGATTTGCATATGAACATAGGAATTGGGAAAAGGCCAGGGAGGGAGAGTATATCCTGACCTATGGAGAAGAGACTTGCAACAGCTAATGTAAATCTCGAGGATGACAGCTCAGATGAGAATTCCTCCTACCTCTCCCTCATTCATGATCTTATTTCATGATCTGAATTACAGACTGTCACTATGCCCACGGTTGTTTAAAACCCAGCTCATGCTTCAAGGAAAATCACTTCTACTGCAAGTACACAAACAGACACTTCGGATCTCACGCAGCCTGAGAAGAGGCAGGCAATGGTGATGGCTTGCTTAGTTCAAGAGATGTTGGAATCTTATAGCCAGAGAAACAAACACCTTGGTACCTCTCTGCAGCATCTTACATGTGTTTTTTTCCTCTCAAAGATTACTTCAGTTTACAAGCGCAAAGTCACCGGGTAGTTTTGAAGTCCTCTGTGTCTGAGGACTAAGACACCGATAACTCTTCCTTCTGCAAGTTAAAAAAAACATAAATCCAGCACTGCCACTCATTTTAGCAACATATCTTATGCTGTTCAGTTAGAGCAAACCCTCATTTGCAGCCTGCTACTCAAACTATCAGGTCCTGAGCTCCATCACTTCTTGCTGTCACGGCCAGTGGGTATCTCCTAAACACGGGCTTGTAGCCATCACAGCCCTAAACCCAAGAGCATCCGCAGCCAGTGTGGGTAATCCAGCTGGCTGCTACCCTGACACCCTCCTGCTTTCATGGCTTGACAAAAATGCCTGGCTGGAAATGCTCAGGCACTGCTGCACCCCAGGGCCAGGCGGTGTTTACCTGATCTGCAGACCAGGCACATCCACTCAGGGAGAAAAAAAGAAAATCACAGGCAATTTGTCAGAGCATTAGCTGATAATTCAGACAGAAATGTTAGATCTTGAGGCACAGCTCCGGGCTGCAGGGGAAATGGTACTGACTCTGACAGATCCCTGATGACATATCCATCCCCTCTCCCAGGGACAAGGCTACATTTAGACACACTTAAGTTTTCATTCAAATTCCAGATTAACACAGCAAGTGGACAGCAGGGAAAGCAAGTGAGAGAAGGCTGAAGGAGGGAGAGGGAGCTTGCGTGGTTGGGGTTTGGCTTTTCATCCCACCTCTGTAATTCTGGCCTAATTATTTCCTTTAAAACTCATTGGCTTCACCATTGTAATTATTACTCAGGCTTAGGAATAAATACTCCTTCTGCTCAGAGACAGCCATTCCTGCCTACTTAATGCTACTTATTCGCTGTAATAGCTCAAAGTCCAGATTTAGACAACTGAATTCTTTTGAGACCTGATCAAATGTTCACAGCTATCTTCCCATCACCTCTGGTTTCTCAGCCATTTCAATTATTCATTGTCTTTCAGGCAGAGATTTTAAGCACCTTCAGGTTATTTTCTTTCCCTCTTGTATGTATTCCTAACACCCAGCACAAAGCGGTCCTGAGCCTTCAATGACAGCTGTTAAGTAGGAAATAACACTAATAATTGGAGCATATCTAATTGGGTTGTAGTTTTCAAATTTGGGTGCCTAAGGAGGTGCATTATCACTGAACATGGCTCTGCTCAGAGTTCACTCGAGTTGCCTTGAAAATGCCACACTTGCATGTATTTAAACATCTAAAGAGACATCTTCGTTCTGGAGGGGCTAAATATTAATGTCAAATGATCTTGGGCCTGATACCTGTGAGTGTCAGGATAACTTCTACGCATCTTTAAATGTACATCCTCAGTAAAATGGACATCTGTGTGTGTAAATATTGATTGCTTCTATCTGGAAATGATGTTCATGTATTTCATTTCCCTTTATCCATGTTTCCACACCATTCAGAACTAAACCTAATTTCACTGAGTGCATTTAATATTTCTCAGCTTTTGCTTAGCAATTTACTTCAGGCAACGATACTGAGTGGATGCTCGTGCATCCAGAAACACTCCTTGCTGGGCAAGGGAAATGCAGGCGGCTTGGGAATGGCCTTCACATGTTCTACTATGGTGACTCATTTGCTGACCACTGGCAGCAGATGTGGTGTCCCAGAGATCAGTATGAGCCCTGAGTTCAAAAGCACACACCTCCATTGGCCACTGGTTCACAGGGAAGGTGGTTGTATTTGTAGAGGCACATTTCATTTGGTTTCTCAACAGAATTAGGCAGAATTTTGCATATAATGTTTTTCAAACACATGATTTTCTGTCCAGTTTGTCAAAATAGAGCCTGTTTAACACCAAAACTTAGCAGACTTTAGCATGACCTGAACTAGTTGTCTCCCACAGTAGTTCTGCTATCACTGAAAGCACCTACCTTGCCCCATCTAACACTTCATCTCTTCCATTAGACTGTACTTCCTTTTAGGCTGTGCTTCACTCCTGCCCAGGTACTCCTACTGACTTTGGGAACTGTGTGCCTTCATTCAGGTAAGAGCTGCTTGACCTTTGGCAGGTGACCAGACCCAGCTGTGTTGGTGACTATTGGTGTGTTTAAAACGGCATAGAGACTCTGCCAGAGCAAGCACATGTGCTGCTCCCAAAGCATCATGTACCCAATGAATCAGGGCCGCATCACGCAAGAGGGAAACAGGATCCCATTTAACCCTGGACATGCACAATAATTTAAAGAAGACCTTCTCACATCCCAGCCAGCACACGGGATGCGGCTCTTAACTTTCAGCATGCTAAAGGCCAAAGACAATGACAAATCCAGACGCTACGGAGGTTAAATCAGTGCATCATTTGACAGGGAGCTGTGAGCCATTAACCTTTCCATTGGCACTCGCAACCAAGAGCCGAAAGATAAACACATTGGGTAGGAAACAAATTGGTTCATTCGAATGCTATTAATGTGCGTGCCCTTGGAGGCCACGTTTATGCTTTTGGAAAATTACACATTCATGCATAATGAAGCGAGATACAGCTCACCGATTGCCAACAGGGTGCAGAGCCCACGATAAGGATTTATAGCAGGTGCCTAATTCTCTAAACATTTGCAAATTAAGTATTTACAAGCGTAATGTTGGCTATTTTATTGCCAGTTTAAGTTACCATCATTTGAGCTTTTTATTTTGCACTGGAACTGAGCTGAGCGTTCAATATCCGTGATGTGTAATTTATTCAAGTATAATTTGGTGATGTTCTAGTGGGAACTAGGGCAACACCCAGAGACCCTAATTATGACACAACTACACATAAATGTAGGAAGAAATCTCTTGCCCTGAAGAACTTGTTCTTAGCTGACAAAACCAGGTAAAGATTGCAATACACACTGCAGATTAAAGAGATGGTGTAAAGAGAAACTGAATGACTTACCCAATGCCACATGAAATACCTGTTATAGCTAGAAAAACATCTAGGTCTCCTTTCCTACACATCTGGGCCATAAGAATGGATTCTTTTACCTGCTCACAGAAGATGGGCAACTATCCCAGCCTAAGGACCCTGGGCTTCAGTGTTACTGAATACAACTGCAACGGACACTCCAGCTACTGAAATAACTTGTTTCCTTGGGAAGCTGTCACAGCTTACAAGTGAGTAAACACAAAGATTTTGAGGAATACTGGATAGAGAGACCATGCATAAGAACTGCAAGGATAGCTATAAGAGCTAAATATTACTGTTGCTGCTATTTAGCATGGGATATTCAAGGAAAACACAAGGGTTCACTCTGCAGTGAGTTCACAGGAGAGATTTTGCACAGCAGCAAAGGAACCAGATTTCATGTCAAGAGATCTCTTTCAGGCTAATGTTCCTGTGAAAACACTTCTTACAGTCTGTGTAAATGAACACAAGCATTTCTGCAAGACCAAACAAAACAGTAATTGCCTTTTGACACTGCCTGGACACACGTGAAAGGAGCAGAGTAGTCTTTGCTGTGCGTAAATACAGGCCCAGTGAATCAAGATAGAAACATCCGACACTTTACCTACTGTAGGGTTTCTAAAGATGAAGATCAACTAATCCAGACGAATTCATGTCGTACCCTGGGAGCCACTAAACATATTAAGTATTTGTGGTCTGCTGGAAAGTGGATAAAATGATATTATTATGGGAAAACTGTTAATGCACAGTAGTTCAAGAAAAAGGAGAGAAGGGGAGGAAACCAGATAGGACTGGAATAATGAAGTACTTAAGCTGTTTTCCAGCCAACACTTACTGAGAATGTATTTTCAAGTGTAGCAAGGGATGCTGTTACTAACTGGTGAGTAAGCCCTGGTGCTAAGTGCTGCATATAGGTTTAGAACAATTGACATCTGTAGAGGTTAAAATGGAGATTCTTCATCCATAAGATGCTACTTCTGCTTCTTCTTGAGATGCTGAATGAAACACATGTAGCTACAATGACAGATTTAGAAGAGCTGTTAACACCAAAGCAGCATTTGAAAGCACCTATTTTCCTGCAAGAAGCTAAGTGGGGAAGCACACATAGGTCCCTAATTGTTTTCCTTAAACCAATAATGCTGCCTTTCCATCCACTTTCATGAACTTCCCCTCTCCTGGGAAAGACAAAAATAGAAAGGCAGGCAGAATTTTCAATGTTTGAATTGGATTTGGTGACAAAGTGAACAGGTCAAGGCTGTGTGACTTTGAAAATCCCATCCTTTATCTGGGGATGAAGTAATAAGAGGAGAACAAGTGGAGAGATGGAATACAAAGTGCTGTTCCACTCTTCTCATATCAAAACATATCTCCATCCACAAGCAGAAAGCACATGGACTATTAACAGGCCTTGTGCACCACCCCATATTAATTCAATATGAAGCACTTAATTCACTGTCTTCAGACCATTCTTGGTTTCAAACAGTTCTTATGTTACCTATTCAGTGTCCATTTTCCCTTCTGAAGGCGTTGCTCTCATCTTCCTGGTGCTTCACACACATCTAAGATTGCGATGGTAAAGAGCTTCAGTTTTAACTCCTGTCTGCTATAAACACAAGGGAATTCCTTTCTCTTTTTTTTTCCATTGCTAATCCAGATGTACATGGAACTGCTGTTTAAATCTGTGAAATCATCTCATTAAACTACAAAACAACGACCTGGAGAAAAAAACTAAAGTTAGAAGTGGTAACTGATTTATGGGCCATACATCACTACCAGAGTTCTTGCAGCTTATCCAGGTCAGAGCCAACAAAAACGAAGAATCCACACCAGAAGCACTGGTGATGGTCTTCATCTTCACTTTCAAGATCTCTCTTTCATCCTCGGGATGTCTGAGGATCTTCATAAACTGAGAACACACTGAAGCTTAAGACTTGGTTTTGGCATCATTTCAAACTGCTTTTACTTGTTTTACTCTCAGCACAGATACAAGCCAACATACCCAGCAGTACCCAACAATTTTTGCGTATTTTCAGTTCTAAAAAGCTTTATCTGTATGAGACATGCGGCTCTGGACCACAATCAATCTCTGGGCAATCGCATGAGAGAGGTGATTCCTCCCACCCACGGAGGGACACAAATGCCTGCCAATCTCAAAACCTGCAAACCGGATCCCATGAGAGCAGAGGCCAGTCTCATGGGACTTCTCCATTAGGAAGCAGTACCCCAGTCCAAACCTGCTGACGGGATCCCAGTGCCAATCTAAACACAGAGCTGCCAGGGTGCCAAGACAGCATGAGAGCTTTGTGGAGCCTAAGTCCATCCTCCTCATTAGCATCATCTGAGATGAGGGTCTCATCACAACCCTCTCTGGTGGGCCTTCATCATGGAAGAAAAGCATCTGCTGTCAACGTGTCGAGAACCAAATGAGGATTAGCCCACCTACCATTTACAATCACTTGGCACCCCTGCTTTGGCCGCTCCGTGTTTGCCCCCAACCAGCACACTTCAGCTCAGGATAAGGGTGTTGGTTTTAATTGCCATTTCTATTCTTCGGTTTAAAAGCAGTTGAAGAAGGAAGCAGAGTGCTGGCGTGCGCTTCCTCCCATGGGTGCAGGTCACCAGCCCTGCCCCAGCACACCCACCGCCGCTCAGCTGAAATGCCTCCATCGCACCGTCTACAGGATGCGTAGAATTCAACCACAGGCAGTCAGGGTACAAGACGGCGCTTATGAGCAGTGAAAAGCACTCCCGACAAGCGGGAGCCCCCCTCCTCTCCACCGCACACACTCCTTCCCCTCCCGCTGGAAAACAATGGAGGAACCTGTACGAGCCTGAATACAAAACAGCCCCGCGCTCTGAAACAAAGCCGGATGTGTCGGTGTGAAACAGACACTTGTCAGCCCAAGCAAGGCTCAAGGCACAGTTAACGGCTCTTAATTATCACCAGCCTGGCTCCCCGAATGGTCACGTTTTTTCCACAGTTACTAAATAAGTTAATCACTTCGTGAACAAGGAGATCTGCAGATGCCTTTGAGGCTTTGTTAACATAGTGCCTAAGCCAGCTTTACACTCTCTTCTAATCCTCTTTAAGACCGTATGAGGCAGTGAAGTAGCCTATAATCAGTTTTTAAGGTTATAGACAATATCCCCACTCAAGCTGGTTGCCTAGAGCAACAGTGCAGGAACTGAATACTAGCAATGAGATTGGATTACTTGCCTTGTTTATTCATCCATATAGATTTATCCTCTGCTCTGCCTACAGCAGAAGCAGGGATTTTTGTTGCCTGTGCCTTACACGTCCGGATGCAGAGCAGAATTTATGTAAAAAAATGCAGGCAGGCTTCAAGAATTAATCTCTTCCCATTTCTGATTCTCTCCTTTTCCTCTCCACTTCAATACCTGAAAGTTCAAAACACTCCCAGAATGAAGATTGCTTGCAGTGTCTCAGCAGCAGTAACAGTCTTCCCACTGCTTCGCATCTACATGGAGGTGGAAAGCTCTCTTTCATGAGTGCTGGCATCACCAGCGACATTTAGGCAGCCTGCAGGCTCACCAGCAGGCAGCAGGAGCTGCTATTTCACCTTCATTGAGGATCTGTCCCAGCCTGACCTATGGGGGCTCCAGCTGCCATTTGTATAAAGCAAATTGCTCTGTATTTGAAATCCACTGAAGAGAAGTCTGCCTGTGTACCTGTTTCTATCAGTTAAAGCATTCTAACTTTATCCTCTGTCCTTTAAAAGATGAATTTTCCCTCTGGCCGCAACCACTCTTCCCTTTTGTACTTTAAGCTTAGGCATAGTTTTAAGCAGAGCCAGGACAACTCATCTATTCATTCTTGCCTGCAGTGGCTATTTAGATAGACCTGGTTAACGGGTGTTAAATCCAGGCTCTTCCTTGGAAAGGAACATGATACAAAAACCATATTACAGATGGAAGACTTGCAGAAATGATATTAAGACTGCAGTCAGCAACTGCCCAGTTGTTACCCACAAACTTCAGAGACAGCAGAAGAATTGAAGCAGAATCCGGAACAGAAGCAGCCTGTGTGCGGCCCCACACCTACAAAAGGCACAGTGCAGAGGTTCAGAGCAACCTGTGAGAAGATGAAATGAAGCTGCTGTGGATGGTCTTCCAGAAAAACCTAGTCCTATTGGGAGAATAAATTTCAGTGGGGTTTTGGTATCCCATCAGCCTCTTTAAAAATCCTGAAGTGCACAGAGAAAGCACATCCTCCTGCTGCCATGCTTCTGCTTATCCCAGTCGTCCTGGGGTTCACACCTTGTGTGACAAATTTAACCAGTCTTTCCTACACACAGACCAAAATACCTTCTTGGAGCTCTCTCTAACCTCAGGCAATGTAAAAACCAGTCAATAACAGTACAGCTGAAAGGCTCATCTTCACCTCTCACGTTCCAAAACTTTGGAGCTCAGCTGTGTTCAGTGGCCAAACCAACTTACAGAGCTGATTCTGCTGTGCAATGGACATCATTTATTAGAGTAGCTTCCAAGGAAAAAGAGTCACCCAATCTCCTCCCACAACTATGCAGCCCCTAACAGCTAGTTACACATCAGCTCGCTGAAGCACTGCTATGACAATTATTAAGGAAAGAGGGGCTGCAGGACTGAGGACCCAGTCTCGGGACCCACCACACGTTTCACTGTAATCTGAAACACATCACTTTGTACCTCAGTTCTTCACTAGTAAAATGGTGTGTTCATTCAATAAAAGACACTGGGGGTTTGACAGACAATAAATTTGCTGAGAAACTGATTTTTAAAAGAGATCTAACCAAATGGCAGATGAACTCTGTGAATGGCTGTCGATGAAGCAAAGAGAGTCTGACTTGGGCAGAAGGGAAAGAAAGAGTTCAAGATACTGTTTCATGACTGCTACAGTGACAGGCCTCATTTTGGGAAGGATGAAGTGTATCCCTTCAATATTTTCAAAAAGAAACTTGGTCTTTTCAGTTTGAAGTGGGGGGTTTTTGATTTTTTTTTTTTCCACACATTAGAAGTCACTTAAATTGAAAGAAAGAGGAAAAGCAGGAGTTAAATAACCCCCTAATCAAAACAGAACATTTCAGTCTGGAGCAAACTCATCAGCTGGGACATCTCAGGTTGACCCAAAATGAAAGTTTAGTGGTTTTCATTTCACTGAAATAACTGAAAACAAAATAACTGTCTCAAACTGACACAAACCATTTCCCCTCACACCTCTCACTGTGGAACCCATCTTTGGTTTCTGCACTAACAGAATAAACCAGTGATTCCCATGTATTATTGGTTGATTTCTCGCACTGCTCACCCAGCTAGTGACATACAGCTTAAGCTGGTTGGGACCATCTACCATGTGAATGCAAGCGTCTCCCACAGGGACACAGCCACACACTGTCTCGCTGCTTTTCCCAAATCCTCAGAAAATGAGCAGCTAATGATGGGAGAACAGCTCCTGCCGCAGACCCCCCCCCCCCCCCCCCCCGCAGATGGCACTGCGGGAGCATCTGAGCTCCCTGCAGCCAAGAGCAGCCTCTGCTCCCTGTGTTATCCCCTGCACTCACATCATTTCCTTGGCCTACTTATTACTTGGGTTTTTCCTTTTTTTTTTCCTCCCAGAGAAATTATTTATCATAGGGATTGCCAGCGCTTAATAAACATCCCTCCAAGAATAAATTTGTTTATCTAAGGTATTTTATTATGCTGCCTCAGATAAAAGAGAGGGGGGAAAAAAAATCCTCCCCAGAATATCTTTGCCTGTGCAAACAGTGGAAGAGCAGTGTCCTTGAGCAGAGTTTTCAAAGGGGAGGTTTGTCAGAAGCCATTTCAGCTGTTAAGGAATGAGTTATCTTCCAAATGAACAAAAAGAGGTGGTGGCGTAAGCCCCGGCAATTGATCCAGTGTGACAGAGACAGATTTAGGAACCTCAAAGCATTTTGTTCCAGGGGCTGCGCTGGTTGTCCTCCTGTTTCACCTTCTGTTGTCATCCAGACTGGGTGGCGGGGGGAGGAAGATGGAAGCATTTTACATTCAGGTTGCACAGGTTCGAGTAGCAACACAAGAGAGCAGGTCATGGAAAATCGGAACTTCTGTCACTCAATCCCACGGCGGGTTCCGCCTCTGCTTCCCCCCTCCTTTTGCTGCTGTAGGAGCCTGTGTCTCCGTGCTGATGAGCAACGCAGGAGCTCGCAGATCCGCTACAGCAGTCAGGCTCCCCACGCCACAAAATCATCAAGTAACACCAGCTGGGGCCCTGGCAAGAGCAGCCCTGGGCTGTGTGAGGAGATAATGCAGTGAAAGGAATGCTTATTAGAAGCAGGAAGCCTGGCAGTAGGATTTCTCATCCCAAATACAAGGTTTGCAGCAGTATAAATAATTCATGTCAATTGCCAGCATCCTGGAAATTAGTTAAAGTAGGTTAGGGGGAAAAAAAAGGAAAATAAAATCACACTCCAATGCTCTCCATTCAAAAGGAGTTAGCTGCTTGTAATGGGCCAGTACGGAAAGAGGGGACAGTAATTAAAACCTCGTCTTTGTTGCATGAGGCTGTGCTAGCAAGAGACAGGTTATTTTCCAAGTTGTTGGACCCAACCCTTCAACTTCTTGCCCAGGCTGCATGGCACGGCCCTGCCTGTGACATGTATGGGATGGGGCAGTGCTGGCCCGTTGCCTTGAGGATCCACCCCACTTTGGGTGCTCAAGCCACCCACAAGTCACCTCAGGGAGCTGGGGGCGGTCTTCCAAAGCTCTGGAAATTCTCCCCTGGGTTGGTGCTCTTTCAGCCTCCACAGCTGCGAAAGTTTGACAGAATTGGCCACTTCTCCCCTCGGCAGCTGAAGGAGGGGAGAGTCCTCAGCTGCAAGGGACAGACACAAAACGCACCAAACACTATCTTTGGTGTTTTCAATCTATTTCTTCTTTGTTTTGCATGACAAGGTTTCCCAGTGCCCCAAACACTGCTGTTAGGAATGTACATAGAATCACAGAATGGTTTGTGTTGGAAAGAACCACAAGACCACCTAGTTCCAAACCCCCTTGCCACCGGCAGGGATGCCTCACCCTAGACCATGTTGCCCAAAGCTCTGTTACTTTCTATGTGTTATTGCTCAAGTATAACCCACCTACAGCCTAAGTAAAGCCAGTTAAGATAGAGCCTTTTGAATTCCCTATCTTCATCCAATGGCAACTTGAGCACTGTGGATGTAGCCAGTGTACTGGAGGCCAGCACCTCCCTCTGACTTGTCAAAAGCGATTTCATTACCAGAAGCAATCCAAGCAATGAGTTGTCCCCTTCAGATCTATCCAAATTCCAGCTCCCACTGAACTCCCCCGCTCCCTTGGCTGCAATCTTCTCCCTAATCTAATAGTCCACCAGCAATAAAAGACAGCCATGCTGGTAGAATGCTTCCTTGCTAAAATGCTTCTGTGCCCATCAATGATGATCTCTGAGAAACTGTTCCAGTAAAGTGAGTATCCTAAAACCCAGTCTGAAAAACCTGCATCTTTTTCCATTTAAGTCTGATCCCTGTGGCTGACTTCCAGCTCCTCTGTCTGAGCGCATGGGCCTTTACAAAACACCAGATATCATGAAAAACTGGTCCCCAAGGAAAGCTGAGCACTAAGCCAGCGATTGTCTCAAATAATCACCATATGCATGAAAACATACATCTTTCTGCATATGGCACCAAACCCTTCACTCCTGCTGGACCACACGTATGCCTCCACAGAAGTTTTCCAGGAACAAATGCCCATCCAAACACGCAGGATACCACTGTCTGCTCCACCAGGCAAGAACACGTCTTCAACACAGGCGCTGGTAGATCTGTCAGCATTACAGGAATTAAAGGCTCTGACTCCATCGCAGCTGGGTTCTCCAGAGACTGAAACTCCTTATAGCATGGGAAGCAATTTGACTCAGAAAATACAGAAACATTCCCATCTGGCTTCCTGTCTATCCTGACCCAAACTTTGGATGCCATTCAAAAACACATCAGGGATCCAGAAAACTGCTGGAGCTGCCTCTCTCGCATTGAAACAAAGCACCCATTCAAAACATGGCACTTCCAGTTTTTCCATGTTACTTATAGAGGATAAAGTTGCATGACAAACAAATGGGACCCAGGGAGCTTATTATTTAAATGAGAAACCTATGGTTTTCCTCTTCAAAAACCAAATGATTCAGCCTCAGAAAGAAGAGAAGCCTACACCTCATAGGCAAGGCAGAGTATTTTTCTTCCAAGTTATGACCACTTTGTCTTTCCGCCTTGGAAGGGCTGTAGGTGTTCACTGGTTCCCAACACTTTTTGCAGCCACATTAAAAGTATTTTGGTTGGGAACCTCTTTTCAACTGGGCCACATCCTCTGGAGTTAACCCATTCAGGCTGTTCTTTGCTTAAAAACCATGAAGCTCTTAATGAAGATGGCATAAAAATGAGGCAAAGCTCCTGCTGTACGTTTCCAACTAGAAAGGAGTAACTTAAAGAGTCAGAGGATGCATTTGACGCCAGAGTCAGGCAAGGGCTACAAACTACCTCTTACATATTTTCAAAGGATAGCTAGGCCCTGATGTTAACATAAGATCAATGTTAATGAATATGATCCACAGAACTACCCAGTCCATCAGACACACCAAGCATGCCAATGTAAGACATCAAACAAACCAGCAGCAAAAATGCCAACTAGAATACCAAAAACGCTAGGTATGGGGCTAACAAGAAGCAGTTGGTTTAGCTCTTCAACTGAATCAAGCCACACAAGTCTAGCAAGGCACAGGCATACTTGAGGATGTATTTACTAGCTTCCCATGATATTAAGATTCATCCTGAACATGCTGCACTTCACCTCTTTCAAGTGAAAATACTTCATTTTGTATGGCTTACATCATGAGACAGAGCTCCTGAACTAAAACTAAGTCCAGAGAAAATGTTTTAGAGTCATCTGTCCCGGGGGGTTCTGTTGGGATGGGGACCTCGCCTGTGTCTGATTTTGGATAGCACTCAGGACAGTGAAGCTTTTGTCTACACTGGAGCTGATTCTGGGGAGGAAAGCACCTGGACTGCCCCTCAGGAGGCTGCACTCAGCTCCTGGTTATGCCAAGCCTCCTGAGTGATGGTATTTGTATGTCTGTGTTATTTCTTTCTAAAATAGCAATAATAGTTCTTCCCATGTCCTTTGCCCATTTCTGTTAAGACTGAGCTGTGCACAGCAAAAAGCATTTCTCACAGTGAGTAGATAGAACATGTGGAATAACTCACCTTCCCCACTTCTCTGCTGAGATGCTTTTAAGATAAAACTGAATCAGAACATTGTAACTGATTTCATTTTCCATTTAGAAGTCTCTCATCACAATATGGTAAAGCTTTGTAATGAATGTACTTCCTATGCTATTTTATAAAGAGAGTGCTCGGGGAAATGCATATCATAATAAATACACGTTAAAATGACATTTATACATTACTTTGTGAGAAGTTCAAAAGCAGAGATTCTAGCAGTGGGATCAGACACATTTCATAGCACAGACTATATTTAATGGAGCTGTAATCGGAAGATAATGTGGGAGGATGTGGAACAGAACATGGCTTACCTTCTACAGGTAAAGAAGAAACAAAAACCAGCTTAATCTGACTGTACTTACCAGTGCCAAAAAGCCACTGTGAGCTGAGCAGGCTCTTTTTCCCCTTATTAGCTTAGGGAGCCTGGTTTGAATTTGTCATTTACAGTGGTCAAGTGCAGATTTTTTTGCTTAAGCAGAACAAATAAAACAGTAATATGAAAATTGCTCAGTTAGTGGAGCCTCACAGTCAGCAGAGGTGTAGGATTCCTCCTTGTTCACTGCAAACCGGTTGCCTTATGTGCCCCTACAGCGCTCTGTATTGAGTACAGTAATTACACCACTTCCTTCCCATCTGGGATTCAGTCCAAAGACATTTTACCAAGTAACAATGCTTTCTCTATTCGCCCTCTTCAGAACAGAATAGTATTGTTTAGTTTAAGTGGGCTTCCAGCCAGAAGGAGGTCAATCATAACAAAGCACTGCCATTAAGATAAAGGCTAAAACTATGCTTTATGAAAAGCATCCAGCTCTTGACAGTTGCCACTTGAGTGACAAGTTTGCACTGGGGGCGTTTCATGAACTTGGCTTTTGTAATTTGGGTAGTGTTCGATTTCACATTTGTGTTTATTTATTGCAAGCCACAGAATCACCCTCCAGGTTTTCTCAATTTTCTCTCAAGGAAAATACAATGTTCCACTGCCATTAAGTAAACAAAGTTGGGGTTAACATACACTTTAAAACAACATTGGGGTTTTAAGCCTGCCAGTGGCTCAGCTTGTTTACAGTTTGCGGTCTCAGGCACTTTCCCTGTGGTTCTCTGTATGGTAATTCTGCTGTAGAAAAGAGCTGGCATTGTCTACTCTCCTTTTTTGGTGATGTTTGCAAGGAGAACTACCTCTAATAAAGCTGTCAGGGTGAGAGGATCTTTGCAGCTATCACACCTACACAGTAATCCTGTTGCTTTTATTTCTATTGTTCTTGTCTATAAACATTAGGTCTAAACTACCCCTCATAGTAAGGGCAGCTTCCCCTTTGTGCTTTGATACACACTGAATTCCTATCAGTTCCCCAACAACCCTCTGATACCTAGCTAGTATCCTCTGGAGTGCTTGTTTGAAGCGTTGCTGTGTCTTATCTTTCAGCTTCTCTATAACTGAGCATTTTTTGCTCTTTCAGTGTAGGATTAAATAACCCTTCTTGGTTAATTTTCCATCCACTCAAATATAATGGCTTTCAAATTGAGATCCAAGAGGGGAGGACAGTTGTATGTTTAAGACCCTAGGGCAGAGCTGGGGAGATTAATTTTCTCTCTACTTTCTTGTTTAACCTTATGTGCGTCACTCAACAACACCATGCTTCTATTCCCATCCAAAAAAAAAAGAGGACAATCCTTTCATTTATTCCACTTATTTGGGGCAGGAGGGATGGGGATGACTATTGAAAAGGTAGAGGGTTATACAAAGTCCAGCACAGTGGAGCCCCAGGGTGATCTGGGGTTTCCAGCTGCTACTGTAATAAAACTAACACAGTTCACTTGCAGAGCATCCTTCCACTGATGTTATGAAGCAGTTATGCTTTCTGATAAACACTCTTGCAGACAGACGGAGCCTGTGTCAAGTTAAAATGTTCACAAAGAATGCCTTCATTGGTTACCACGTTGTCATTACTCTCCTATCTGAAAGATGAGAAGGAGATTTTGTGATACACAATGTACTGGCCAAATATTTCATATATGCCTCCACCAAAAATTCCTCCATTGCCTGTCATATAACCCGCATTTAAGTACTCCCTCTGCACAACATCTTCTAATGTTTCTCCCTCCTCAGCCAGTAAAGGAAGAATTAAGCCCTCAACATTACAGTGAAGACATGCTAAGATGTAGACTGCTAAAAAGTTGAGGGGACAAACTCCTACTGATGTCAACTGTCTCGGCCAAGAGCTACAGCTAAGCAAGACAAGATAGCAGCTCCCAGGAGTCCGCTTCATGAACATCTGTCCTGCCCCTCAATAGTTCTCCCTTGAAATATTTCAGGGTCTAGTACTCAGACAAAAAAGTATTAAGGAAAGAGAAGTACTGCTGCTTGTTACAAGAAGAAAGGAGCCTGTTCAGACCTGTCAGATAAAGACATTTCTGTGAACTTGTCAGATCTGGTACCTGCTGTTTGCTGATTTAATGCAAGGCAGTATGTTCCCCACAAAACTTACCCCTCTTGTATCCTTAAACCACTGTGTAAGTAATTAATTTTTAATAATTATTCCTTTCCCTTCCTGGAAACCTAGAAATTTATTAAACTATTCAAGTTATATTCATTGAGGGGCAAGGGAAGAGAGGAGGATGAATACATGTGCACTGGGGGACATGAGACAACACTGGGAACTGCAGTCTGGGGAGAACTGCATTCTGTCTTGCACCCGTCTCTCATCAGCCATATCATTATCATCAATAGCCACTGCAGAGCCCGCTGTGCTGCCAGCATTCACTACTCTGCTCACTTTCAAACAGACACAAATCCTCATCACAGAAGTCACACTTGTACTAACTGAAAGCCCTATTGACAGCATGTGCTATATGCAATCTGGAGAAATTAAATCACCCTTCATCTCCACATATGGATCCTTCCAGAGGCTGGGCAGGAGCGCGTTAATGAGGTTGTACGTGATGCCTTGGATAACTGCAGACTGTGGCACACTGCCTGTTGTCTGCTGGCTGTAGTCTCCAAGCTACTTAAACCGGTTCCATTTGTCAGAACTAAAATTAACTCACACACACTCTCAATGCTATCTTAATTTGCTAAATTCTACAGTTCAACCCAGATTATCCAGACTTCAATTATCCAAAACTCCCTGGTATTCAAAACAGGGTCAAGTCTCTTGACATCCATTAAGTACATTGAAAATTCCCTCAGTTATCAGAGACCTCATTTATATGAACATATTCCATATCCCCAGTGGTTTCTATATAATTGAGGCTGAATGTCAGTAAGGTTTTGATTTCAGGATATTTTGCCTGATAATTGAAACTTCCAGAGATAGCAATTATTTCACTAGATTATTTTTTGTGCCCCCCCCCTTTTCTTTTTTTCTCTGTCCTGAGAAGCTTATTTCATTCTGACTAAAATCTCCTTTTGACACCCCACTAGGCACCTCCAGGCCCTCAGCACCACATGAATGCAATGACACTGCCACTGCCAGAGCAACTTGAGGTTCCAGGCAAGCTGGGAGTGAAGCACAGAGGAAGACAGTGCCTTGAGGATCTCCTCAAGTGCTCCTCCATGGGGCAGGGAGATGAGCTGGAGGTGGGCTCAGATCCATCACAGTCATACTGAAGCTCAGTCTAACTAGTTGATCACACCTTGAAGCACACATAGCAACCTTAGCTAAGCATGAAACACATACCTAAGGTCTGATAACTGAACGTCAACAGCTGGAATAATAAGACAGTGCCTTCCTGAGGACCACTCTACACTTAACAGAGATGCTACCCAGTGTGAGCAGAGGGTAACGTCCAACTCCTGTGTCACATTCTCTGCAAAAAGAGATTCATGGATGCCAAAACAATTTTTATGCAGCTAAATGTGGATGGAGTCCACCTCTGCATTTCAACCAGTGAGACAAATTTCACTGGAGATACAGCAAATGTGTCCAAAGCAGAAAATAACTGCAAAAAACCCCAACACCCAATTAATATGAAATTCAAATGCTTATGAAATACGAGGCTTACATAAATATTGTAAGTGAGCTACTTTGTATTACAAGTTATTAAAATTTACATTCCGTACTTATTAAAATAAGATACATTGCAATCAGCACAGGTAATGCAAAGTGCATGCTCTGTACAAAATTCAAATGTTTTCAGCTGGTTTAGCATTTCAGTGTTGCAAACAACTTGCATAATGTATAAACTGCAGATATTGATGTGGCAGGCACGTTCCTGGCAGGACTTATCCGTGAATGTGAATTCTGGAGCCACTAGCAATGAGCAGAACACATCACACACTGAACTATCCCTGCTCTTTAAGCGTGATGCTGTCGGGTCTGGAACAGATCTGCAGAGCTGTGAGTGAGCACTACAACAGTGCTGGGGAAGGGTTACGTGTAGGTTTCAGGAACACCAGCTCTTAACCATTTCCTCATGTACATCCCTCAGAAGGAACGGGTGCTATATGGATCCACCAGAATTAGAATAGATGCACCCCCTCTCAAACTGGCTCATGATTATGCAGG
Organism: Pezoporus flaviventris; assembly: GCF_033815535.1. Lineage (NCBI taxonomy): Eukaryota > Metazoa > Chordata > Aves > Psittaciformes > Psittacidae > Pezoporus > Pezoporus flaviventris. The sequence continues at coordinate 8,465,025 of NW_026892589.1, read as the reverse complement.
CAGATGTCTGTCTTTATATCAAACACCATTTTTAGGCTTCCAAAGCTCTAAACACACCAGCTGTACATACATCTCCGAGTGCACAGCAAGCCAGTTTGACTTGTAACACACAGAATAATCACAAAGCTCTCATATGTGGCACAATGCTGTCCAAGAACTATTCGAGTGATTAGGCTGTATCTCTTGTCATGACACAGAGTTTCAGCAAGCCTACTACATACACACAGCATGCCAAGAGGCTGAGGATCGCAACATTGCATGGGAGCTATAATGAAACACTTGAATACACTTTATAAACTATTTATATATGGAAGCATAATCTAAAGCACCAACAGATACTTAATGACTAAATTCTTTAAGTCCTTAGACAGGTCAGAAGGCAGAAAATTCAAGAGGCTGCTCATCAATATTCCTTTCACCCTACCTGCAACACCTGCTCCTGGTGATTAGAGCACATGCATTGCCTTATCTGTAACCGTCAATAATATTTGTTAATTGGTTATTATTCCTTCCACACTGGAACCTTTAGGAGTGAGTTTAAGCATTTGGTGAGTGAAAAATTGCCATAATTATCGGGATGGAACTGTGCTCTGGAAACTGCTTTTTTATGGCATGCTCTGTGCATGAAAAATATGTTCCACAGCAAACTGAACTATAGCTCCAAATGCTAATCCATACACTTAAACATACACATCTGTGTACTGTTTAACTAACTGCTTGCTTTAGCAGAAGCAACACAGCATTAAGATACAAGAGCTGGTAAGAGAAGGCCTGGTATCTCAGCATGAAATGGGTTGATGTGCAGAGCACAGATTGGAGGTGATGGCATAATGTGACATGACATGTCACCACCTCTCTCATCTTGATGCTTATTTGTCCTGTATCCAAGTTGAGAAGAGATGCAAAAACAGCGAAGCGATGCTGTGAAGTCCATGAACAGCCTGGGCTGTCTTTCAACTCACAGCAATTCCAGTTGATACGAAGTCAACAAGCAATAACAACCACAAGTGTCCTCATTAGCAGTGTCCTGGAAGATGGAGATTCTTTTTGCTTACAACATCTTTGGTTAAAAACGGCTGCCTTGTCAAAGCAAAGGGCCTTGGGAGAGTAAATGTGCTATGGGAGGACAGTACTAAAAAAGAAAGGAGAACAAAAGGTAGAGTTGAGAAAGGAAGCAATAAAAGCAGAACATTAACAGACACAATGAAAACAAAGGCTTAAATAAAACCGAGATATATTCAGAAATTCCGGGAAGGTCCATCTATGAAAAGGATCCCAGAGCTGCAGTGGTAAATTTACTTTGTCAGAAGTATTTCAGGAGAAGGCGTGTGTTCCAGTGTTATCCTGAAGAGTCAAACCTGGATTTCTGGGGGAAGGAAATACCAGAAATCAAGTACTTTGGATTCTCAGCTGCTAGAACCTGACATTAGCCTTCATCATACACCCAAACTCATGGATTTCCAAAAAGCAAGTGATACAGAGAAGAGAATTGTCCTAAATTTGCACATCTCAGACAACACAAGACACCCATTACATTACAAATGAAAGCCTTTTGGATCATTTTGAGGGCAGGAAGGGAATCCCAGCCTGTCCCTTTGAACTGGAAAACATCCAATAGTACTTGTCTAGAGAACGAACTGCAGAAACAGATCCTGGCAGACAGCAAATCTGGTTTGGATACAGATTACACTGCAGGGGGGCTGGGGAGGAAGGGATACTTCCCTCTACTTTAGGTCAGGCTTCAGCACATTACCCTGATAACACTAAAATCTCTCTTGAATTGCCTGCTTTCATAGGCTTTATCAAGGCAAGTTATGTTCCGCCTATCCGCAGCTGCAGCAGCAGGAAGCGAGCCGCTCTCCTCGCCGGCCCCATGTGCATGCCTACAGTAACCACATTAACCGCAAAGCGTGTTTTTATCTTGTTAAGCCGCTAAGCTCTGAAGTGTTCCGTTTAGTATGGTAATAACAAGGCTGAGTGATAAAGCTTTTAGTGGGTAGAGAAACAGCAGCCAAGATCTCCTGTGAAGGGGACATGCAGTTTGTTTTCTTTACACGGATTCTTCTGGACATGCCAGCACAGAAATAAATCAAATTCCATACGCTAGATAACAGCCTGGCTAAAATACAGGCCAACAAAAGCTGGGAATTCAGCATTAAAGAGGCTCTGTTAAATAATTTAGGCCAACAAGCTGACCTGCCAAACATGATAAGGAATATCCTCGAGATATTAACCAAGAAAATAAACCACACTATTTATGGACTCAGATGTTTTTAAATAAAGACAATATTTTGTCAGTATCTGAAGACAGAAGTTGTTTCTTTTCCTGTTCTGGTCTTGCATGAGTAGTCCCCTAATGAAAATAGGAGCAGTAAACGCACCCACCCAGTGTTCTACTCCCACCCTGCTCTGCCGTACACACAAAATAGTCATTCCATCGACCCAAAATACCTCATCATTCAAATTAGGAGACTCATCAAGACCCTCTCACTAATGATGTAGACCTGGAGCGAGGATCACCATGAAAGAGTTCACGGCCTGAATAACCTCAGCAGTGTCACTGCCTTTCCCTGCACGGGGGCAATCCACCTCAGTTCTCTGACCCTCAGCTCCTCCTGCCTCCCAAAGATCCACCTCCACTTTTGTTTCTAGCAGTGCTGGAGCAGGTTGTTCATAGGGATTCACATCTTTCTATTGGTCTCATCAATGTAAACCACTTTTCATTTCTTGAGTTCAGGCCTCACTGATTGGAAGTCCCATTATAGATCAAAGGTGATGTTCATTTGCAACCCAATTTAAGCTAATGGAAAGTTCTTCAAGTATCTCCAGATGAAAGAAACTAGTCTTTAATCACTTATATTGCTATCACACCCCTCCACTTCAACTAGCTTCCAAGGCAGCTGCTCTCAGAGAGCTGCAGGTCAGTGGTTCATTTCTCACCACCACATCTGTGCTCTTTCCAAAAGGCAGTTTCAAGTCCACCAGTCTGCTCATGACCATGTCCCGCACCCACAGAGCAGTTTCAATGAAGTTAAAAAGGACAATTTTCAGTGTGTTTATCTGTTTTGGTTACTTGCAATAGAAAATAAAGTTAACAAGGAAAAATAAACCCTCAGAGAAAAGGTAGAGCTCTAGCTGCCAGCTCCTAATCCATATAAATCATGTGATTAGAGCTCCTCCAGTGCTGGGAAACAGGATCCAAACCAGCCATGTGCACAAAGAGACGACCGCACCGTCAGCCTGCTGTTAGTGATGGGGTGGTGTGCGCAGTGCCTGTGCTGTGCACAAATCTCACATATATTCCCCCTTGGGAAAGACCAGTTGATTTTGCACAGCGGAGATCTGAGGACCATGATGTCCCAAGAGACGTACAATCTTGCTTCGAATTCCTGCTGCAGATTCCTAAGGAATATTATCTTTAAAAGTGGAGCTCTTAGCACTTGAATCAGCGCCAGGTAGTCTGTATTTTGGTTCATTATTTTAACTTCTCACTATCTAGTCACAAACAGCAGCATCAGTTGCTTAATTTGCAGATAACTGTTCCAGTCACAGAAGCCAATGCTCTCTCTCCCTAATATCATTGGCCTCTGCCTTTTAAGCTAAGAGAAGCTATTTCTTTATTAGGTTTATCACTGTGAAACAGCCTTTTGGAGACATAAATCACATCACTTCTGACTTGCCAGCTTTCCATTCAGTGCAGTTTCGCAGCAATGCATGTTTCCTCTGTATCTCTACTCCTGCAGAAAACAGAAGTTCAAATCACAAGGTGCTGGAAATACCGTCAGATTTAAATTAACCATGTTCTGCTGCAGACAGCAGAGCTCTCATCAAGTATATGGCCTACTGCTTGCATGAACTTGCTTCCCAGAAGCTGAAGCTCTGCAATACCGAAGAGCGAAGCTTATAAATTCACTACTCTCATCCTTAAAGGCCAGGAACAAAGAAATTGAGATCTGAAGTCGATAACCACACTTGTTCCCAAAGATAACATACACACATCTGCAGAATATTATTCATACAAACAGTGTGCGGTGCTTGGTGGGAAACTGGAGTTTACTTAGTGGGGGAGTTAAGTAAAGAAAAATAGGTCTCCCAGTATAGGCTTACCCATGCATGTGCCTCTGCCTGATGCTTTTCCAGATTTTATATAAAACATGAGATTTTACAGCCCCAAGCAGCCTGCCTGCAAGACAACTGCATATTCATAGAATCACGGTATCGTTAGGGTTGGAAAAGACCTTAAGATCGTCTAGTGCTGCATCAAAGGGAAAAAGAGGAAGAACAGAAGAACACCAAGTAGATCACCAAACCCAGGCTCGTGCTGCAAACACAGCCTTGAAATTGTTATGACTTTTGGAAGAACAGCAAATCTGGGGTACACCAAACTGAATGCTCCAATGGTGGAGTGAAGCCTGTGAGTGCCATGTCAGGCCAAGGATTTGGCTGCTTTGCAAACCAACAGGATGAAAACACTCAGAAGGGCTAAGTGCTTTCTTCTTGCTTCAAGTGCCACAGGATCTTTGGCTGAGAGCAAAGGGTGGGATGCAAAGAACAAAAATAGCAGAGAATAAACTAGGACTTTTAATTACTGAAGGAGAACTGGGGCCCACATGCCCCTGCAGAAAGCCATCAATACTGCTGCCCTTTGGAGATGCAGGCACTGGTCTGGGAGAGCAGCAGCTGGTCTCAAACTCACTAAGCTTGAATTACCACAGGCTGATCAGCAGCTTATGCTGGATAACTGCTCACAGCCATATTTGACTGTTAGTGCTCACGAGGGGCTGCATCTCTCTAAACAGCGCCTTATGGCATGGCTGGTACCTTAGCTGCAGACAGGCATGCATTAAACCCTGCTGAGTCCACTTGGCTACCTAGGAGATACTTTGATCTCTAGGAAAACTTACTAAGCACTTGGAGCCACCGAAGCCTGCAAGTGTGGGTTCTGCAAGGGGAGCTTTCGAGTCACCGTGCAGACACAGACGTGGGCTCTGTGTGGAAGCAGGCAGGCTCCATCCTGCTGCAAGCCAGCTGAGTGAGGAAATGAATATCCTCCATCTTTGCCAGGCACAAAGAGACACAGTGATTTCCAGCCTCCCCCTTTCCTAACTGCACACACACGATTTGAACTGGAAAAATGAAGAAAATGGCCCATCAAAACACTGGCACCAGCTCTAAGGCACCACTTATGCATGCAAAAAGCAGAAACGTGGCAGCCCACTGCATGGCAACCACCCCATGGCAACTTCTTCAGCTGCACCAACAATTAGATTTGGGTGTCTCAGCAGCTTCTTCACACTTGCTACTGCACTGTTCAAACACCATTTAGCAAACTGTGTCAGTCTCCTCCTGCTCACCCAACAGAGTTCTCAGCACCCTGACTCCACATTCATTGAGACTGATGCAGAGGCAAACACAGGGTGACCAAGGTCTGACCCACAGCCTCTTCCCTGATTCCCAGTGCCTGATATTTCCAGCAGTTTCACTAACCAGTTCTCTTTGTGTCTTTCTGATTTAATTTTCCAAAATGTTTCTATTTCCATTCCCTTACCATTCTTTTCCATTCAGTTATCCCCACATCACGTATTTACTCCTTCTGACCTCACCACCTTGCACCCTTTCTTCCTTACATTCTTTTAAGCATATGCTGCTCTTCCCAAAGCTGTATTTTAAAGAGCTGTGAGTTACTCACTGTAACCAGTGCTGGAATTATGGAGGTGTTTATTAGCATCACCTAGTGAGTAGCAGATGACAGACTGCAGAAGACACTGCAGATCTCCAGCACAGTTCCACTCTAACCCTGTCCAGACTGACACCTCCCAGTCTGGCTGGAAGAACTTACACAGCAAGAGAACACATTCATCAGCTTGTAGAAATAGCAGCAACAGACACTCTTGTCCGACATTCCCCGCTCATAAATGATACCTCAAAGCTTTCTGCCCATTCTATGACCAGCAACAACCTCTTCATTACCTGCAGTGAGTTTGGACAAGACTGTCCTGAAATAACAACCGGAAAGTATGTAAACCCCATGGTACGTTATAAATAGTTAAAGAAACAGTAACTTTACAAACAGACTGCAACAACATTTCGGCGCCTGCAAAAATGAGGCAAAAATTCCAGTATTCACTTTTCCATAATATGTGAACTCCCATTTAAGCTCACTAGAATGCCTATCCCACCAACGCAAAGTACAGAAACAAAGGAAATAAGCAGTTAAGTCAGTCAAGCCCCAACTCCCATACAATCACCAGATCCCAATCATAACCTCAGTCACCTCCCTCTCACCACACACAGCCCACATCTCCCCACCCTCACCCCCAGGAGCCAGCACACACACTTCATTTCCCCCCCGCAATCACTGCTTGTTACAGTGCTTAGATGGGAAGGGGTTGATGTGGCTTTCTTCAATTAGGCTGTAGAAACGAGGGTTGCTTTGTACCAGGGTGACACAGAACAAGGGTTACTGCTCAGGTTTCCCCTGATGCGGTTGGATGTGGATTGCCTCAAGAGTTTCAGGAAAGCTTCCAGGTGCGGTACGTGAATTCCACCAGAAACTTCAGTCTAAAGTAATCTTAAACCTGTGATTTTGGCTTGTTCTTTTTGCTACAACTGGGGGCTGCTGCAATCCAGTGCCAGTCTGCAGTTCGTTTTAAAACAAGAGCATGTGGTGGGCATTGCTCTCATGGTTGAAACCCTGCAAAAACCAATCACTTGGCTAAACCTCAGGGGGCTTGCACGCTGCAAGGCACTGTGGATTCAAGAATGAGGAAGACAACAGAGTGAAGAGAAAGAAGGAGAGAAGCAGAAATTAACATCTTGGGCATTAAGATTTGACTAACAGGATGAGACAGGATTATTAAAAACTCAGGGATGGGAAGCAGGAAAGACAGACAATTTTCCCTAACCTGCCCCATCCTGCCATTAACATTTAAATTGAAATGATGAATTACTGGAATAGCCATGGCCAAGGCCTCTGTATCCTCCCCTGTAGTAAGTACTGTGATGCACTGTCATGTGCAAACAGCTCTTTCATGAGACACCAAAAGGCTCTTAATAATGGATATTATACTTCTGCAATGATCACAGTGGAAAGCACCCAAAATTACCATCTTTCCTTGCAAAGTAATTTGTTATTTTAATGCTGTCAACCTGCAGAAATAGATTTATTGTTATTAATAATAGTGATTTGCCACATTTTGCTAGTTAAATTACAGTGCTGTATAGTTAGTTCCACAATAAAGGACTGGAAGTGTGCCAGGAGATTGCTCATAGCTCAGTGTAACAGCAATTGGCACTGTTCCCATTAAGGCATTAAAATTTGAGTCAGAAACATAACAGATGCAAAACAAAACATGAGGTCGCTCGCGGGGATTATATAAAAACAACTAAAACAAATTAATTACCAGTTATGTTAGTGTTTCTCCATGTACACGTAGAATGATTACAAATCCATGCAGAGGTCTTTTAAAGACCATAAAAGTCAATAAGGATCCCTGAGGGATTACAAGGGAACTTTTGGTTTCCAACACAGCAGTGGGTTTAGGGAGATGAAATACAGGAGGCACAGGCTGTGGGACAGGCCCCGGCTTCCCAGGAGCAGAAGCAGCTTCTGGAGGCTCCTGAGTACAAGAGTTAGGAGCAAAGAGGGAATAAGGCACAGCCCCTTGATGCTACAGATAGCACAGGAGCCCAGGCACACAAGGAGTGAGCTCTCTGGGACAGCCCTGCCTGGGCTCAGAAAAGCTGTCGAGATGAACCGGAGTTGAGAGGATGCTCAAGAGCACGCAGCAGGATGAACGTCATGTAAATGAGCAGTCTGTTGAACAGGCTGCAGTGATTTTCTCCCCATCCTCTCCTAAGCAAGCCTGCACATTTCTGGTCGTTGGGGAAAACTTGCTGGGAAGTTTCTACGTGAATCCCTACGAGGAGCCGGTCCATGGAGCCTCTCTCTCTGTCTTTAGTAAGTTAAAACAACTTCCTGTACCTGTGCAGCCCCAGTACTGTTCCTCCTAACAATCACTGTCAGTTCATTCCCTCCATCCTGTCTCCCCACATCCTACCTCATCAGCACACTGGGACAGCTCAACAGAAAACAAGTACAGAGCTGTTTGGGTGTCCTTTACATCCTAAACCTGGTCACATCAGCATCACATCAGAAACTCCAGGCACACATGAACTAGAGAAAGCAGTAAACTACAGATCCCCTTAAGAGAACCAGGACTTTCTGGAAACATATTGTGGCTGCAGCTTTCAATTACAGCAAAGGTTCCAGAACTGAAAGAAAACTCCTTGGACAGCACACAAGGTGTTACTTTCCTGTTGGATTGTTGTTTCTAGTTTTAGATTACCAAGGAGAAGTATTTTAGCATCTGAGTAATGGTGTGAAAACATTATCTTATTATTGCTCTCCAAGGGGTCTTTTAATTCATATTCTATCCTTTGGAATGCAGTGAGCATAGAATAAGCACACCAGTTCTTATTATGCATGTGTAATACCTGGTATTAAAGAAACAGAGTTCAGCTTCACTATAAGCCTCTCCCTCTGTCATAGAATCATAGAATCGTTAGGGTTGGAAAGGACCTTAAGATCATCAAGTTCCAACCCCCAAGCCATGGGCAGGGACACCTCACACTAAATCATATCACCCAAGGCCTCGTCCAACCTGGCCTTGAACACTGCCAGGGATGGAGCATTCACAACTTCCCTGAGCAACCCATTCCAGTGCCTCACCAGCCTAACAGGAAAGAATTTCCTCCTTATATCCAATCTAAACTTCCCCTGTTTAATTTTAACCCGTTACCCCTTGTCCTATCACTACAGTCCCTAATGAAGAGTCCCTCCCCAGCATCTCTATAGGCCCCCTTCAGATACTGGAAGGCTGCTATGAGGTCTCCACACAGCCTTCTCTTCTCCAGGCTGAACAGCCCCAACTTCCTCAGCCTATCTTCATACGGGAGGTGCTCCAGTCCCTGATCATCCTCGTGGCCCTTCTCTGGACTTGTTCCAACAGTTCCATGTCCTTTTTATGTTGAGGACACCAGAACTGCACACAATACTCCAGGTGAGGTCTCACTAGAGCAGAGTAGAGGGGCAGGATCACCTCCTTCGACCTGCTGGTCACGCTCCTTTTGATGCAGCCCAGGATACGGTTGGCTTTCTGGGCTCCTATTTGTACATCCACACCATCATTTTTCCTATTAGTTCTTTGTTAAGCACCATTTATATGCTTGATGCAGTACAGGGGAGTACCCAGTCCTGCCCTCAGGAGCACAGCTATCTCCTTTTTCAAGAGACATAAAAGCAGGCATCAAGTGTTCATGTACACACTGATCCCGGGAGGTGGTCTAGGTACACTGCCAGGATTTAGGCCTAAAGCCACTTATAACCCCTCGAAGGGGTGAAATAACCTGATCTCTTTCCAACACTCTACGTATCTGAATTAACTCACGGAAACCTCTTTTTCTGAATTGTTCTAATTTGCACAAATACTGGGAAGGAGGGAGAAAAAGAGGTGACACACAGCTCTATGGGACATAGAGCTCCAGGTGCTAGAGACATGTCAGCAAACATCCTCCACCACTGTTCAGTGGAAACATACCCTTTTTCCCCGGATCACACCCCTCGAAGCAAGCAAGGCAGGGACAGATCATAGGAAGGAAAGAGGAAAGGTACGTTAACTCTTGCAGGACATTCAGTAAGGAAGAAGGGAGACCAGAAGTGGTGGCTGTTCTCCCTCTTCATTGTGAAGAGGCTGTGGTCAGCAGACAACCCGCCCCTGCCAATTTCCTTGGCGGCAGAAGGGCCCGCAGGGAATAAACCGTGGCTTTAACCACAGACTTTCCATTAACATGTCACTATTTCACTCTGGAGAACTGACAGAGAGATTGGCAAAATATTTTTCATCGACAGAGAGCATTTTCCATCTTATCTGAACAGGTTTCCCCGAATTATTAGAAAGGATGAACCAGTTTGGGTAAAACCAAAGCTCAAGGCCTGCAATAGGAATAATGCACCTGTATCAGGGATTGCAGTGCCCTTCAGGATGCATTAACCAGTGATGGGAGAGCATCAAGAATCAAGAAATTTATATCCCTTCTTCTCACTTTAGTAGCACAGGGCAGTTTGTCAGCCAGCCTCATCCACACACAGCAGCACAGCACCCTTCCCTGTGGTGCCACTGCTCTGCATCCAGCCTTAGCCCATGAAACATCAGCAGGCTGTAGCACAGACATACCCAAACCAAAGCTGGCTGCCAGGAGCAACCCAAGTGCTTCGCTCTAAATTACTTCTCAAGTCATAAGGAACTTGCAGACTTTAACTCCACCCTCTTTAAAAGCAGATGGAAACAGTAAATATTGATGGGTATCACCAGATGTCACTGTTGTACAAAGTCATCCAAGCTGCATTTCTGGGAGAGCACATGGCAGACTTGAAAAGACACTTTGGGCTTTCCCCTTACCTACCCTCCAGGGCTCTCCTTGCCCTCAGCAGTCCAAGAAAAGGTTCTACAAAGGGAGCAGCAGCAAAGTTTGCTCTCTGGCATGGGTGGTTTTAAAGCTAATTTCTTAAAGCAGAGGCATGCTAGGCTGTGGTTTGGGGAAGGAACCACAGTGCACCATGACAGCTTTTGTTTCAGGTCTGATATGTTTATATATTGAGCTTTATTTTCTAGCTTTGTTCCAATACATTTCTTTCTGCTGGAAAGCTAAATTGCAGGGCTGCAACCACTGCTACCAGCTAGCAAAGAGATAACAATAATTAATACTTAGTAATATTGCGCCTCGCATGCCTTTTGCATGATGCTGCCTTATTAGTTTCAGCAGGGATTCTCTGAGATAATCAAACCCAGGATTTTAGAGTTCATTTGCTTAAAGTTTGTTTCATACTGATTTTGAAGTACTTCTAAGATAGCTTAAGCATGAACGTTTGCTTTCTAATAATAAAGCATTGCTCCCTATCTGCAAGATATGAATCAGAAGAGTAGAGTGGTAGTTCGAAAAGCTTAGGTTTGAACAAGATATGCGCAGAACAGTGTCCTTTCAAAAGCAAATCTCTTGAGGACATAATTTTAACTAAGAAAACAAACATAACTGGCACCGCATCAGAAGGGCACAGATCTGTGCAAGAAAGCGCTTGCTCAAAATGTGCGTCTTTTTATTGAGACACATTTAAAAAACAGAAAGATGACAAAATATACACTCATATAAGGCCCTTCAGCTCAAGCATGCTGCTGCTGGTTTGTTACGTATCACTGGCTATGCCCAAGGTGGTGTTACTTGAAAGCAGTTTAATCCAGAAGCAATTATAGATGAGAGAACGGTTTGGGTTGGAAGGGACCTTAAAGCTCATCCAGTTCCAACCCCTGCCATGGGCACAGGCACCTTCCACTGAGCAGCTTGCTCCAAGCTTTGTCCAACCTGGCTTTGAATACTGCCAGGGATGGGGCAGCCACAGCTTCTGTGGGCACCCTGTGCCAGAGCCTCAGCACCCTCCCAGTAAAGGACTTCTTCCTTTAATCTAAATATCTCCTCTGACAGTTTAAAGCCTTGTCTCATCACTGTATGCCCTTGTCAAAATTCCCTCTCCAACTTTCTTGTTGGCCCCTTTAGGCACTTGGAGCTGCTGTAAGGTAAGGGAGCTGCTTTAAGGAGCCTTTTCTTCTCCAGGCTGAACAACCCCATCTCTCTCAGCTATTACGTCTAATAGTGCTTCAGCAAAGTACACTGAATAAAGAAATAAAACATGCCCACTGAGAAATGCTCTTCTCCACATTCAGGTCTTGAGGTGGCACAGGCTCATCAGCTCCCTGGGAATACCTGGTCCCCGCTGGTCAGAAAGACTAGGCAAGGTATTTCTATGGCAAGCATTAAGGGCAATTAGCCAGGCCTCTGCTTTGCACTATCAAGGCATTTAAAAGACAGCTCCTTCTGCCACAAGACCTCCTAGGAAATGTCTGCAAAGTCTGAGTTTGGCACCGTGTAGACTGGTACATCTGTGGTTAAAGGTGACTGGTAATGAACCTTCAGATACTGCCAGCCCTCTGGTACATCAGCTGTGCCCGGGTATGTACATGCTCCTCACTTGCAGTAACTATCTTTACCAGTGTAAGACTCATCTCTCCTCCCTATAGCTGGGTGATCAGGGATGCACACACCTGTATGCAAGCCCACATCACAGGTACCCTGGCAGTGTCTGGGTCTCACACCTTGCTCTGGCATAGGCACGCACCCACTGTCCCTCCACTGCTGTCTGCTGCTGGTTCCGCACGGCCACGTTGTCATGCAGCCAGCGACCGAGAGCTGGCTCAGTTCGAGGATCCCAGCATCTGAGCTGTGCTGGATTGATACCTTCAGTACTTATCAACACTAACATGAGCCATCCTCTCTCCTTAGGGCTGTTTTCACTAGGCTATTTTACTCTACACCTCATTTCACAAATGTACAGCAACTTTTTATTACTCATCAGCTTCCAATCTGGCTCAGCTACACACACCTCCATCCCTGTTTAATGCTGCTTTAATGAACAAAGGAAAAACAAGGACCAGAAATGCATCAGCTTGAAGGGAGATACTCACAGGATACTACAGGGATTTGTCTGTAGTCTAGTACAATTTAAATTATTTTTATTAATGTGCTGAAAGCAGAGCACAGAGCAAACAGCACACAAATTAGTTCAGATCAATGCAGAATGAAATGCGTTGCAAGGAAATAAAAGGAAAGTAAGAGGCCCAGGGAAGTTCACACAACACAGGATGGAGTAGCAAAATGATGTTCCAGCCAGGAAAATGTAGAGCTGATGTGTACGGTGGAGGCTGGAGAAATAAATCTCACGTGCAACAGTCTGAGGAGAAGGAAGATGCTCATGAGGCACGATGAGGGGAACACTCTGGGCTGACAGCAAGCCTGTGCTCTGCAAGGGGCCAGCACAACACTGCTGATGAGCTCTTTCCCTCTTCCCACTATGCTCAGCTTTTCCAAGGGTCATACTGAGAGAAACAAAGGCAGTTCAAGCTTTTAACAAGGAAGCATAAGGCAAAGAACTCTGGGAGAAAGCCTCCTCATTTCAGGTTACAACCAAGCACGAGCTACCTGAGGTCAGGCCGTGAGCAGCCTGCCATAGGGCTGTAATTGCCTGCTGCAGGATCTCTGACATTTTTGTCTTATACAGCTGGTAACACAGTGGGAGACAAAACATCCCACTCTGATCCAGCCCATGAGTAGACTTAATCTATCCTGCTCTCTCCCTCTGCCACCCTTTAGCAGTGTTTCCTAACAAAATGAAAGCACTTGTGCTCCAAATAAAACAAACCAAACAATGCCAGCTTTCGAAAGACTCAAGGCAGTGCTCAGTGATGCCAGCAGCGGGCTCAGCTACAGCAGCTATCCTATGGTCACCAAACCAACCCAGATCTCCTCAATCCCAGCCACACATACCTGAACTTGTAAAAGCTGCCTCAGTCCAACCTTTTAACATCTGCCAAGGGCTCGCTGTAGGGTGAGCTCTGCTGGGACCTCGGGTACCTGCCCCCTTTCATCCCTGTAGACCAGAACCCGTATGAACCCAGGATGCTCAGGGCTGGTTGCACTGCAGCTGGATGCTGTTTCTCCAGAAGCATGCCTGTCACCTTGCTGTGTCACTCCTGTCCTCACCTCCAGCTTGCTGCTTCTTCACACATCCTGCATCCCCAGACCTGCATGGAGCCTTTCCAGCTGCCGTCCTGGGGAATTAACATCATCACCATTCCTGAACACGGGGTGACCTCAGAGCTGTCCTGCAGAGGCACTGGCAGATTCACAACTTCAGGAGGAACCTACCAAGCACGTCTTAACCCCGCTGCCTCCCACTCCCACTGGCTGATGGCTGCCTCGGTTGCCAGCTCCCAGCAGGAATGACACCAATGAGACAGGGAAGAATAAAAATCACAGCAGAGGAATGGAGGAGAGCCCAAACCTGAAGAGGAGCAGCCCTCTGTGTTTGGTCTTGGCAATGTTGCAATGCACCAGCCTGCAAAGGGCTGGGCTCACAAAAACCTCCTTGCAAAAGAGGAAACAGAGAGCAATGAAGTGTCATGCATTACTCTGTAAGCCCTGTTTGGCTACTTCTCTGACTAGAGCAGCACAAGTGGGTCTTAGACGATGAGGTCCCAAAATGCAGCAAAGCAAGCAGTGGAAGAATGCTGTTTTCACTCTTTAGTCAGTTAGGAGCTCCTTTGAAAGGGGTAAAGTTAACTACAGGGCTCTGAAGACAGAGAACTGGGTTTGCTCCCTCGTATCCATATGATCAGCTCTGGAGCTGTCAGTGAAAAGTCCTAAAAAGCAGAGCAGAAATATGGGACATCATGCACAAAGCTCAGACCAAACATGAAAATCAGTCCCATAGGAATCATCAGAAAATCCTGTCGGCTTTGAGTGGATGAGTGTATGTGCTAGACAGCAAAAAATCCCCCCAAGCAGCCATTACCAGTTCACAGGAAGGTACAGAACAGACAGGATGAAAGGACCACATATAAAAAACTTGACACTTCAGCTCTCAATAGAAGCCTCCTGAAAAGTCCCCCTGAGCTCATGAAGACACCTTCTTCAGTGCAACTGGTCCCACACGGGTGCCCATCAGTGCTCTCACCTCGCACTGAAGGCTCTCCCTTAGCATCTGCTCTGCAGCACCAAGCACAAACACACCAGCACTCATGGCAGGTTCAGCACTGCAAGGGCAGGGGCCATTCCTGGCAGTGGGGTTAGGGCAGAGAAGCGTGAGGCTGTTAGCTTGGGAGATAAGGCAGGGAAATGAGAAACTGAGACAGCAGTAGGAAGGGGAAGGAGAGGGAAAGGAAATGCCTTTCCTAAACACATAAGTACAATGGTCGCCCGAAGCTGATCTTTGAAGCAATTTCAGCCTTGCAACTGCACAGATTGTCCTTTTGCTCTCAAAATAGGGCCTCTCGATGTCAGTGCAGATCAGCAGCACAAGCTAGAAAAATACTAAAGCAAGAGGCACAGCAGCCGTGCTGCAGACTCCAGCTGCACTGGAGAGCTCCTGAAGACAAAGAGGTATTACGGAGCAGGAACAGTCCTCTCCCCTTTCCTTAACCCCTTCAGAAAGCTGGGGGAGCAATTACAGCCTTTCAGAGCTGGTGGTTTGACCCTCCCCTGACTGCCTGCTCCTGACTCCTCACCCCCAGCATCCCCCTTAACACTGCACCCTAAACAGCCCCTCCAAAGGAAACCGCAGCCTCGCTGGGGACATCTTGGCTTTGGATTGAATAGCCAAGTGCTGTCAAACAGCCAGAGCCTGACACTGGATAAATGCTGTCACCAAGCCAACAGCAGAGTCATCGGGGGCTAAAGAAAAGAGCAAATGTTTGTAATCAGAGCTGCTGCAAACTTACTGGTTCCTTGCTAAGCCCTAAGAAAAACAAGGAGATGAAAAGTTGGCTTCTGCCCTTTTCAGTAGGCACTGGAAATGCTTTGGCTCGCTGTGAACCAATCTTGTTTACACAGCCCCCCCCACCGCCTCCTGCCTGCATTCACCCTGTAAGCAGCTTCTGTTTACAAGCAGCAGGGAATGGGATCTCTGTCCATGAAAATGGATGATGTCAGGGTTAATTAATCCGACCTGAGATGACATGGCCGGGAGCAGCCACTGCGTCTCCCACAAGGGAGACACTATATATAGTTCTGTGACACGATGAGACGTATCAATCATGGAGCGAAGAAAATAGAAGAGGCACTTTGGTTTAACAGCAAATCCTGCTCTGCTATCCCAGGAAGGCTGAAACAGTGCAGGAAAGTTGAATACAGGGCAAAGCGTATTTTCAGATGTGGCATTGACTGGTAGTGGTTTGCACCTTGAAAGAAAGGGCTGGTAAAAGATTTGTGCATCTTTAACAGGGAAATTTCCTTTAGTCTGGGGGTCACGGCTGTGCAAACACCCAGCAGCTTTGCTTCCCCAGGATATGTTCAAGCAGCGAACTTTCTCTTGCAAATCAATCTGACTCAGAATGCGAAGCAAAAATCACTCAAATACCCAGGCAAAGCCGCACACAGCCTTGAATTCCTTTACGGGAAGCTATAAATCCACCTAGGGTTGCCCCTAAATGTTTCCCAAGCCTTTAGGGGACTCTTCAGCTATTTACTGGTTGGATTTCAGATATGGGATGCAGCTGAGCGAAGGTGGCACTCTCAGGGTGCTGCGCTTGCTCCTGAGCCTTTCAGAGCTGACGGGGAAAAGCAGAAATCCTCCTCACTCTCTCTTGCTTCTCAACAATTACCTGACCATAAATCCACCCCCCTGATCAGTGCCTACAGAAGCCAGTTTCAGGAACCAGCTGATGTTGTTGGACAACACAACAACTAGAATAGGCTGAAGTTTCCCTTTAACATGACACAATGTGATTTGAGTGTGTTGTAGAGATACTCAACATGCCAGATGGACCATGTACTGAGATGATGCTGGTCATCTCTGAACCTACAATCAAGCACCGAAAGGATCATATTTAAATATATATATTTAAAAAATCAGAGAAAAAGGGTTTGTGGCAGCAGAAAAATAAAGCCTGGAGCTTCAATAGCCACAGTGTAATGGGGGGTAAGTGGGCATTAGCCCTGGGTGTAGACCCCCTATAGCAACCATTTGGCTCAGCTATTACTTTATCAACAAGAGAAATAGGAGTTCAGACATGGTTTAGAGTTCCGCCTCAAACCAAGAAGAGAACTGATGTGAGGCATGGGAACAGCAGTTTAGTACTGTGTCTGATGGGCAGCTGCTGTGGGATGCTCCTGTAGGGAAGCAACTTGTCTGCATCACATCATAGGCTAGCAGACACCTTAAACTCAGGCAAATCCCACCCAGCAAACACCTGCCCTTGTGCTTGTTCCTGCTCCAGTCAAGAAACTGATCTCCATGCCCTGAATTGCAGTCAGAAGTAACAGCAAGTACAGTTATGTTTGCACTGCTGCAGGCCCTGGCTGATGTGCCAGACTGCGGATGGGCTGATGCTGTCCTGCAGCCTATGGAGGGCAGAGCAGATAATGATAAAGGCTCCCTCTTGGCCTTCAAATAGATTAATCTATAAATATTGATAGCCCTGAAGATTTAAGTGCTCTGTTTATCCACAAAACAGGTGAAATCTTGGCAACAGCCAAGTACCTTCCTGGAAATGGCTCTGTTTTATGCTCTTTCCCAGCCTGGAGAGAAGAAATCTGCAGCACGGCGCATTAATAGGCTACCCAGTGATTGCCACCTAGCACTAACACCGCTGCTGTCTGCTACAGCAAATCCATAAGGAAGAGCCAATTTGTGCTACAGCAAAACCAGAGCTCTGGGATGAGGGATTTTCCTTGCTTAACTGAGGGACAAGAAGGAAAACTATTAAATCTAAAACTTCAGCATCCCTCTGAAGTAAGACTCAAGTGATTGAGCACAGTAATGACACAGTGCAGGTGCAGCAGGGATTTCTCAATGACAAACGTGTGTGAGAAGAGTGTATGTTTATCCTGTAGGTACACCGTGAAAAATAGAGCCCCCCCATGGGCACCACGCCTGAGCACACAGCCCGCGGATCAGCACAGCCTGACAGCTGGGTATTATTTATGGCAGCTTTTCCAACTAGGTAGACATTTACAAATCAAAATAACTGTCATCTGTGCTGTCTGAATGCGACTTTTGGTGTGTTCCATCCCCTGCTTTCCCTCACCTACCGTATTATTAACAGCCCTAGGCCTCTCCCTCCCCATCTCCGTCTCCTTGTGGATGCTTTCCTGACATGTCACAGCCCCCAGACCAAAGCCCCTAGCCCGGCAGATGGCACTCAGTGGCTCCTGGGAAACCCACGCGCTTCCAGAAATGCCTGCCCACCCAGCCAGTGATGGGGTAATTGAGATTGTGTGCAGGGACCCTAGTGCACGGAAGCCTGAGCCACAGCTGCTCCCTGCTAGGAGGGCTGCTGGACTCGGGTGGGTGCTGTGCAGTCACCCCAAGACCTCCATGGAGCAGTCTGAGCTAGGGGACGGACATAGCACCCACTGTTCCACTCTGGTCAGCCCACAGAGTGCAACTGCAAGGAAGGGAGGAGTGGGGTGGAATTCGTATTGGCCTTCAAAACCTGCTAAGGCACCCAAAGGGGAGGGGTTACAGCCATCCAGTTACTATAAGGGTTCCGGGAACAAGTCCAGCTTAGGGCTACTGCGACTGCTTCCCTCTGGGATGCTTTCCCTGCAAAACTAAGCAGGGGGCAGGTCATACTACAGACCTGGAAAATACCTGCAGCAAACTCCCAGGAAAGCCCCAGGATCAGAATTTGGCTGACAGCCTCTCAAGAGGGGAGACAACTTGCCCCAGCACAGTAGCTAACACCAAATTCACCTGCGTTCTCCCCTGGGTTATCCATGCAGCCACACACAAGTTGAGAGCCAGTGATAAGGAAGCAAACTCCACCTGCAGTTCTGCTTCTCCCCCAGGGCAGTTTCATTATGGAAATAGAAATAAATAGATAAACACACCAACCCTCCTCACCTTCACTCTCCAGAATAATCACTACCCAAAGGCCGCAGAGATTTATCTTCATCCTTTCACTGCAATGGGAACACACATTTGTTCCTAAAAACTGCATCTTTCACATCATGACCCATGACCAGGCTGTAAGTGGCACCTGCTTCGAGCAATACGTAGGTACAGAGGTACGTATGGCTGAGAACTTGGCGGGGGGTTCGATTAATGAGGGCTTAAGGAGGCTGCAGCCCTCCCCATTAGCTCTCTATCATGAGCAGAAAGAACAGCCATCCTACTGTGCAGCCCTTCCCATTCCCATGGAAACCACTGGTGCATCCAGCCAGGAGTATAAATAAACCTCTCAGATGAACTTCATCCTGTGTGTCATTTTACAACTGTGATGTCTAACACTCTTATTTAGGGACAGGGGTGCCTCTGTGGTTGTGGTGCACCACCATGGTGCTCTGCCCACATATACCTCAATGCAGAGGCACCAGATCCCAAGGAAGCGAGGGACTACAGCCAGGAATGTAACAAGATATGGTCAAACACCACATCTCTCAACCATGCAGAACAAAACCAGTCCTACCACCAATATTAACTGTCCTGTATGAGGTTTTTAAGGTGACAAAGAACAGCGCTAAAGACACACTTAAAAAGAACATCATTAATCTTATGGAGCTATGCAAAAATAGCCCTGCATCTGCCATTCCAGCTTTTACCTACAGACATTACCTGCTCCCACACACTCCACCTTTCCCTTGTTCCCATAAGCATTTTTACCAGGGGAAGGGATCTGTCCAAACAATTTCCATATTTGCTTTACAGAAAGGCTTAGACATTGCACAATATAAAATCACCTGCTGCTGCACATCAGGATAAAAACTGTTAGTGCTATGAGCTGCCACACAGCGCTTCTCATCCCAGACTCCAGCCCTTACGCACATGCAGAATTAAACATTAGAAGGAATGGTAACAAAGGAAACGTCAAACCTTCCCAGGGTCCCCAAAACCTGCTGCCGCCTGCACTTTACTGAGTATTATCACTAATAATTATCAGATTAAACTCCATGTAGAGAAACTTCTCCAATTAATTACAGCCAGAAAAAGTAACAACAAAAGCACTGCCAGACCCAGATCAAACTCCTCAGTGACTCTCTGAACCCGTGTTACAGCGGTGAGCCTCTGACAGCAAGGGAAAAAGCCCTGCGTGACTTTGGTGGAGTAATTTTATTAACTCTGGCTGGTTCTGTTAGTTGACAAAGTGACAGGATCCTGGGGAAAATTCCTCTGTGTGTTTAGTACATCTTTGGCAGGTGTCAAGGTATATTCTCTGGCTTGTCACTCACTGTGCTGCCCTTTAGATAGTTATTATTTCATGTAATTATGATTATTACATGCCAAGATGCCACCCTTATGAATAGCCTCTGGTTGCTGTCACTCACTGCAACATGATGCAGGAGGATGAGTTGTCAGGAAGGAGCTGCAGGGTATGAAATTGCCCCATTTCCCTGGTTTAGAACAAATAACCCCGCGCTTTTGCTGGTCATCCCATTCATTTACCCGGTGCCATGCTCTGGGCAGAAACACTTGAGCAGCATGGCCAGAAAGTCATTTGCTGTGAAGCACCCATGCCAGAGTCACACAGTAACAGCACCCAAAAGAACTGGGGCATGAAGCTGCCAGGAGGAGGAAGGATAACAACCCCTGAGCTGCACACTAAGGCTGTATTGTGAATTCTCTGCAGATGCTTTCTCCTTAGCTGCTCAATTCAGAATAACTACTGTCCATGTCTAACCTCCAGGTGAGGTGCAACAGGACGTCCACCCCAACTTACACACTTACCCGACAGCTAAGCTACCTTTTGGAGGACCCACACTCCGCTTCCTACAGAGAGGGCAAATTGCACAGGATTTCACACTGCCTACTCAAATGTTCAGAGAGAATCCTCAGCATTGCAGAGGTGAGGTTTCTATTGCAGACTTACCAATAATTCCTGCTCTGGGATTATTTCACATAAATCAAAGCACTTGACTTGGACTAGGTCAACTTTGATTCTTTCCCAAAGTTTGCTACAGATGCTAAGTGACCTTGGGCAAGTCATTTTGTACTGCTGAGGCCCTGCTGTAAAATGGAAGGAACGGTATTGTCTGGAAACTTTTTGCATCAAGTAATCATTGAGTAAAATCTGAAAAATGCAGCACAAGAAGGCTGCAATCTGGACTAAAGCCTTTTGGAGTAACTGCAATATTAAAAAGAAATGCACTTATTCCGTTGATTTCAGGTACCCAATGTTTCATAGAGTACATAGCTTCCACAGGGAGTTATTCACAATTACAAGTAGATCAATATTCATAAATCACCTCCCTACAACAGCCGAACAAATCATTTGTAACAATTGATTTCCTTGATGAATTTTGCCTCTTTTTCAGCTTACAAATTACACTTGAACACAGCGGGATTTTCCACACGGGTGGGTTTTTTCCCCAAGCCTTTTTCCATTCTATGTAACACCTGAGAACAGCTTTAAGCCCTAAAGAATTCCAGAACCAGGACCCTCGCCTGCCCACAGCTCACAGTTGACCACAGCCATCATTAGCAGCAATCAACTCATTACCATCATGGTTGTCCTACCTGGTTTACTAGCACATATAAGCCGTTCAGCTGCTTGTGTTTCTTGCCAGGATGAATACAGCAGTCACCATTAGGTTTCTAATGCAAACAGGTAGAATATCTAGGTTTGACATCCTCTTGGAGATTAATTGATCCCGTTCCTCATGAACTGATCCAATTCCTCATGAACATTCTTGCTGGTAAACATGCTTGCTAAGATGTGCACAGACCACTAAGACAAAAAGGACAAAGCAAAGGCAATACAGAAGCCAGGCCTGCTGAAGCATTTATTCAACTTAATACCTGGTCCAGCTCAGACACAATTCTCCCTGCTCAGCTTCTTTCCCACACTGGGAGCCACGGATGATACACTAAGCATCCCAGCCCATGGATGCTCCCCTCTGTGCTCTGCGCATTGCTCCCTCCTCCCTGGTGTGCAGAGCCATCACTAGACACAGTGATGCAAACTCGGAAACGATGAAGAGGCATCTCTGCACACTGCAGTTAAGCATATGCATCTCATCCAGATTTACCGCTTGAGCACGGCCTGCAACCCAAGACCCAAGGAGCAATCAGCTAAAAATAACAGCAGAAAACCAGCATCAACTACAATCCCAGACCAAAGCAGCACAAATGTGTCTGCAGCACAGAGCAGAACAAGCTGCCTTTCACACGGGTGCTTAGTGGAGCCCTTTTGGCCCTGCCTGCCCAGCTAGGACTGCACATCTCCAGCTTGGGGCACATTTCCAACACTGGCTCCAAAGAACCCCCACAAAGGGGTGATGCTGGAGGCAGAAACACACACAGCTGACACCATGCTGCTCATAAAATGAAGAGCAGCAGCACAGAATTGCAGGCAGTGAGCCCAGATATGACTGCCATCTTCTTTCTAGTGCTGGAAGCCACCTCCCTCCCCCTGCTTAGCCAGCCCTCCTCAATTCTTCCAAAGCATCCTCAGGTCTATTCTAAGCCCTCACCACCCCAGCCACGCTGCTGGGGGTAACCAGCTCCCTCCGGCTCAAGGCTACCTCTGCACCTCCACACTAACCGCCAGGGATCCTGGTTCCACTTCACCAGCTCCAAGATCTGCTCTGCTCCGCAGGGGAAAGGCAGATTGATAATTAAATCTGCTATTGAGATATTCACATTCTGTTCCCTTGCCATTTAAGCAGACATAAAACATTTTATTATTCTGCTGATTTTAGGAACCTGAATTTAAATATTAGAGTATTAAAGCGATCCTTAATTAGTTGACTGAATGTTCTCCCTTTTATCAGTGTTGACAGATCTTAATTATAGCATGGGCTGTGAAAACTGATAGAACAGCTGATGGCAGCAGCACCGCCAGGAATACTAAAGTGTGTCAGAATTACTTGTCTGTTTTTCCTCTTGCTCTGTTCTTCAGGCACGCTCTGAAGTCCTTGGCAAATAAAGCTAATGCCACAGCCAAGCCTGAGCAGTTTGGCATTTACTGTCAAGGACATGAGAAACTGCTCACCCTTGAGAGAGCCATGGGCCCAGACTTGGAAAAAAATAAAGAAACCTGCAAATGATGGGAAATTATCTCCCAGTTAATCATTTTCCTATACACTAAGCAAGTGGACATGGGGATTACTACAGAATCAGAGTGCTGACGTTACTTATTCACTTAAGCCCTGCTTTAAAACATGATTTAAACATGCGGGAATGGTCATCCCAGTGAAACCTGACCTTAAGGCTTTTCTTTCTATCATCCAGTGACAGCAGGGCCGGCTCTGATGAGTGGCCAGGGCAGGTACATCAAGGTACACCACTGGCTCCTGTCCCCTCAGCCACAGCCAGCCCTGACTGTCTGCCAGCACAGATCCAGCACGTTGGCACTGCGCCATTCCGATGTCACCCGGAAGAGGATGACAGTTCTGTCTACTTATTCATAGCCAAGGGCTCCACTGTGCTGCAGGGATGGATGATGGCTCTGGCAGGAGGCCTCTGCTGGTGTGAATTACATCTCGCAGTAGCACATCCTTCACCTTCCCAGGATAATAACAAACATCCCACCTTCAGGGAAGGTGGCTGGCAGCAAGCGTGTCTTGAAGAACACATATTTTACCTGCCTCCTGCAGAGGCCAATCCATTCTCTCGGAGGCAGTAGTATTTAACACCGCTTTGCAGCAGCGGCAGGGACAAAACACAGCGCAGGCTAAAGGAATGAAGAAACAGTAATTTGGTTTTGGGCTACGAGCCCACCAGGCTGGGCTAGTCACTTGTCCTGGATTCCCGACTCACTAGCCCATTTGCCTGAAACCTACCATCAAATCTGGCCTAGGGCAATACGAGTATCTGACTGTTTTATTTTCCCATCTCTTTCTTTCAGCACAAATCAGATCTCCGGCTTTATTTCAATCCTGGTATTCTACAAGGTACTAGCAGATAAACTCCACTTTGCCCAGGAAAGATGTTCAGCCTCATCCAGTCCCCAAACACTCTAAATGCAGTTAATGCTGTCCCTTGACTGCTTAGGCAGGGATGGGAAGGACCACTGCACTTCAGCCTCATTTCTGCACGTCCACTCCTTAGAAACTAGTGTAATAAGAGTCTGCTTACATTACACTGCTTGCAGAAAAAGACTGCTGTGAAAAAAGTGAAGTAAATGAGGTATGTATTGGAGTCAACTGTCTTAATCAACTAGAGTTTCAATCCCAAAACAGTCCCTAAACACCAGAAACACAGCATGGTTCTCAAAAGTGCTGAGTGCTGATACATTTCAGCTCTGCATCCCCACCCATAATACTTCAGGACTATTAAATTATCCCAATCCAATTTTATTCTGGGAATAAAATGTGGTAAAAATAGTCAATAAAATCAGTAATTTTCATCAGACTGTGTATCCTGCCTTTAGCTCCTTCCTTTTAAGGCTGCAGAGAAAGAGAAGTTTAAATCCCTATAGTACATTGATGCTTTATAAGTTATTCCAGCATGACGGATCTCAACCTCAGGAATGATATGTGTGAACGCTGCCAGAGCAGAGAAGACAGGCATAGAAGAAGAAACCCTTTGTTGTCATGATTCAAGCATGTGATGGGTTGTGACACCTCTTCTCCAAGTACCATGCATCACTCACAGATGCTCAGCACAGAGCCATGCTACCTGCTCACCAAAGGGGCATTTGATTTCCACTGCCAGGCACAGCTGGAAACAAAGCCCTTTTCCTTCCATTATTGAATGAGGTAAGAAGTTAGCTTGCACTTAGTCTACACAACACACTGGGCAGGCAGAGGACCTCTGCACTGGCTAAAGGCATCTCTCTGCTACCCTATGTCATGGGCAGTGCTCCTATAAGTTAGACATGTCCTCATGAGGACAGCAGGACACTCACCCCACTCCAGCGATGGCCAGCACTCTCCAGGATCTCATCAGGTGATGCTGCACTCGCTCTGAGCTCCAGGGGATGCACTGTCAGCAGGTTCCCATAAACACCCATGTCCTTTACCAAAGTAACAGGGCATTATTTTACTCAGGCTGGCAAAGAGCTGAGGCACAATTATTTAAATAGCTATTACAAACCAGCCATTCCTAAGCCAACCACCCAGAGCACATCCAGGAAGGCAGAGACTGGGAAATCTGGAAATTAGCATCAGAAAGAAAAAGTGGGCACAGAGTCCTTTCCGTAAGATTGTTTTCCATTAGCATTCAGCCCCAACAGGAACACTAGTTCTTCCATCACTTGTGACACAAGCCCAGCAAAACAACAAACTTGTTTGTTCTTTAGTAATGGCTTTATAGCAGCCTAGGCAGGCAGTTGGTTTTGCTACAGCAGATGTTCCTCAGACATGGTTTCTGTTGCTTTCTGCCTCTGATGGTGCTGATAACCCAGCTTCTCACCTTACTGTATTTTCAGCATTTCTGCTGCTGGCTGGTACCCAAATAAACCAGAAAATAATGGCTTGGAGGGGAAAGGAGATGTTTACTCAGCTTCTACTAATAGTCCCCAAAAGTTCAAGTGGCAGCTTTGACTTTAAGCCAAATGATTTTTCCAGATGGGGCCTTCCTCCATCAAGGAGACAAAGCTGGTGTTGCTGTTTCCTCTCCCAGTGCCCACAGCTAATTCCAACCCTCAGCTGGGCTGGGAGAACGCCATGAAACAGTGAAACACCATGTGGAGTGGTTGATACAGACATGTGGGTTTGTTTCAAAGGCTCCTTCCTTCCCCAAACCCTTGCCACTAGGCCCTTTAGGAAACCTAGGAGCAGGATAGCGGGGAAAGGTTTTGTTCTTGCCAAAGTTGGTCTTTTTTAACTCCAGCACTGCCATATTTAATTGCTCTGGCCTTTGGGCTGAAGGAGCACTGAAACCAAAGTACTGAGCAGGTACCACCGCGGGCCATTCCGGGCTGCAGACCCATCCCTGCACTGCAGAGCAAGAAGCGGCTCTGCCACCTCAGGGCAAAGCATGGGGCCCCATGGAGGGGACCCCCATGCACACAGCACAGCACTGCATCCAGCAGGGCACACAGCCAGTCCTTGGACCTGACTTGCATCGGGCTTCTGTAGTTTAAAAGAGAACCTAGCTGGGAGCAGAATTACCCAGGCTTCATCCCCCTGCCACTGGCTCAGCTACAGCAGCAGGTCTGGATCAGTGGGGCCCTCCTGGCTCCTGGCCTTGCCTTTATAAACACACTTAATGATCAGCAATGATGTCTTGGCGGCTTCACCCGCTTACACTAATGCCCATGTGCTGGAAGGGCATTTTGCCTGCTTGCAAACAAGCCAATCCCATTTAACAGGGCAGAGATTTAAGAGAGGCAGCCCGCATGGTGCAGCGGAGCGCCAGACAATCCTCTCCCCGCAGCAGCCCAGCTCCCTGCTGCCACAAAGCTCTTCGCTTAATGAACCTGCCTCCCCTGAGGGGCAAAAAGGCATCAAGGGGAGAGAGCATTTCTGGAGGTCTGGTGATGCTGGTTCACAGCAGCCCTTTGCACCAGGCGAGGAGACACTTCACTGCCTCCCCGGCTCCCCCATGCACTGACCAGCAGGGACAGGCAATGAGTTAATTTATCCAGTTGAGGTCTCCAGGGCTAAATGCTGCAGTAGCATCCTGCCCAGGTGATAAATCCACCCTGGATTCAACACACTGCACAGATAATCCAAGGCAAGAGGCAACAGTGAGACAGGGTCTGCCTGCCCTCCAGCCCCTCTCTCTTTGCCAAGGATACCCTAATGCTTCGGTGTTTTTCTCCAGCAGTTCCTTGATGACTCTGAGCCCCAGACTGGTAAAAAAAGGAGCAGGATGCAGTTACACCGGGGCTGAGTTTGTTGGGATTGAGCCGTCACGTCTGTGTTGCTGGTGTGGGATGTGTGTCACATCAGCCTCCTGCCCTACCCCAGTTTCATGTGCCTGGGAGACGCTTGGTGAGCACAGCTGCCACTCAGGGACTTCCCTTGAGCTATCCACCCTTGAGCGCTTCAAAGGATAATGTCCCTTTTCTCCAAGGTATCCCATTACAGTCATCCAAAGCAAATCTGGCATGTTACAGAAGAGCGCGTTTCAGAGATCCACCCACCTGGGCAGCTGCCCACAGAGGGAAGGGGAGAAGAAACCATCTCAAAATCGGACTGTATTTGACAAGCCATCTCTCATCACTGACCTCAGCGAGCTTTCCTCCCACCATCAATGTTTTCCTGCTGCTACGATTACATTGAATGAGTTGTAGCATCTTCCTAACATACACTGCCTTTCTTTGGCCACCATCCAGTGTTTGCCCCACGAGTTTGCTTTCTGTCTCCAAGAAACTGTCACAAATGGAGCCACAATAAACTTAATACACAGACCACAGCTTTCCAAAGAGTTGGCAGGCACAGCCAGCAAGGATAAAAGATCAACAGGAACTTCAAGTGTTGTTTTAAATGCCTGTTAGGCTGCGAGCTCCCTACCTTTGATCACCAGCCACACACAGTGGGGTTGTTTTCCTCTTATTTAATCCGTATGCACGTGGTGCCCAAGAGGTTTAGGGTGCCACAGCAATGAGGGCACCAGAAACAAAAGCTGCTGCCCATGGAGTCCTCCCCTCAGTGGTGTAGAGATTGAGCTGGATATAAGAGAAGGCACAGAACACGGTGCCTCTTGCTCCAGATTTCTTTGCATTTAGGACAACATATTTTTCAATATTCATCAATAAAAAGGAGCAAGACCCAGTTTTCTCACCACACAGCCTGCAAGTGCCTTGTGTTGGTGCAAAGGGCTTCTCTCTATGCAGAAAATGGACCAGATCCCTCCACTGCAGCACACCAGGCCTGGGCAAACACCAAGTGGTGTGGTGCTGCCCTGGCTTACACCAGCTGAGGCCATGAGCCCTTCTCGTGAACTGCAGCTGGCATTTCTCAGCCTGCTGGCATTGCTCTTGGTGAGCACTAATAGCTTCTACAACACTGACATTACAGGAGCTCACTGTCAGAGGACATAAACCACTTTGCAACCAGCTGTAATATCATTTCAGAAAGCAGCACAATAAATCAATGGCTGTAAATTAAGCATTTGGTTTATGCTGCATGCAGCAAGGCTCTTCCCTGGATGCGAAGCCAGCATCAGAGAGCTCTGCCATTGGATTTCATCATATCCAGCCTCACCTGTGGCCAGAGGAGCCGCCTGGCACTCCGAGCTGGTGAGCAAGCTGTGCCACCCTGCGAGGTATTGCGACATGGAGGCACCCACCCGAGGGTCTGCTCCAGCCCTGCTCTGCTCCTGCTTCAGGCAGTGAGCAGTTGGCTGATGGCTCACAGATGCTTCAGTACTGCCTGTGTTGGCTGGAAGGCTGTGCAGCATCCACCACCAACACCCCTGATACTGGTACCAAGGACCTGATCCTCCAGCCACCTCCCAGCTGGTCCAGGCATTGCTGTAGACTGTATGGATCACACTCTGCTTCTCCTTCCAGCTCTTCAGGGGACTAGTGCCCCACACCTCAGACTGTTCCCCATAGAAACACCTTCAGCCCCAGCTCAACCCAGTCTAATGATGCTTCCCCTTGCTCCCACCCTCTGGATGTGTGAGTGACAAGCCTTTTATTGGCACTTTTTATGATTTCCTGGTAACATGCATACGTGTCCCTTTACTGCAGAGGTGAGACCTCAACTCCTATAAACCACCAACACCATGAAGTCAAATAAGCCCCTCTCCCCACATAAACAGTGCAGAATAAGCACAGCATTCACCCATGCTTCCAGGGATTTCTGTCCCCACCCCCTTTTCCTTTCATATGAGCTGCCACCTTCACCCTCACTCCCAGTGCTCCAGCCCCCTGTCCTGCCTGTGCTATCCGTGGCATTTGCAGGCAGGCACTGGATTAAGGGAAAAGCACGTCAGGAGCTTTGCTGCTATTGTCGGTCTTGCAGCCTGTCTCTACTCACTTTAACCATTGTAATCCCTGCTTCTGGGTCAGATGTGGCTCCAGTCACACAGGAGACAGGTTGGTCAGATCTTACATGACTGCTTTAAGCTACAGCTTAATAGCACTTGGGTATCAGGGACCTCAGAGGACCACAGTATGAGATGCTGCATTGACAAGAACAGCGGTAACCCCAAAGATGCAGTGCACAGGTGCACACAGGGACAGGCTGAGATGGGAGGCAATTTACACAGCAAGTCATGGAACAGCACCCCAGACACAGTCCTGACAGCCTGGCCAAAAGTCAGCACATCACCACCCCCTGCTCTTGTTCAAACACGTGTGCTTGCACGGCTGTACCTCATTGCTAGAGCAGGTTGTTGCCTGGAGAAACAAATGGCAGTGGAAGGACCAGAGGCAGATGTTTTCTGCTTTACCAGAGGCTGCACAGCCTCCTAGCAGGGTGCTGTGGCCAACAGGAGATAGCATGGTGAGAGACTAAGTAATGATACTGGGATGACTCTGCCTCCTTCTGCCTCTACAACCATGGACATGTGCCCTGCAGGCAAAAGCCATTCTGCTCATGGTTAGCACTTGGTGCTCATGAAAATCAGGCTGATGTATTTTTCCCACTGAACTGTGGGCTTAACTCTGGATAAGCAACTCAGAAAACACCAAATAGGTGATTTTTCTTCCTCCTGCACACTGGTCCAGGAAGCATTACTTGCATCCTTCCCTAGACATGGCTTGAAGGTGACTTGAGCAGAGATAAATGTTATTTCCCAAATCAGAGGCTGGAGGATTACTGGGCTGCAACTGATGCATAGCACATGGGGCTGGCCAGCCTCATAGACCTGCCTGTTTCATTGCACTGCCCTGGTCCCAGGTCTGCCTTCTGCCCAGGAAAGTGAATGGTGATCAGTGGCCAAATAAAAAAGAGAGGGAGAAGATGAGTTTGAGGTATACACACCCCTTTGTTTCTTCTGACGGCCCATCCCTGGATCTGCTTGCATTGAGCATTACAGCGGAAAGACTACAGAAGGACTTGTTTCTTCTGTCTCCAGCCAAAAGCTGGTCATATCGCCCAAGAAAAGGGCAGAAAGCTGTCTGCAGGTAAGTCGGTCATGCAGCTCCTTCTCTATCCTCAGGAGACAGCTGCATTTTAACAGCAAAGCAATCCCTGCACTTATTTGTAGTTAGCATGGTGGTTGGCAGACCCTTTGGGATTAGGGACATTATATATGTGAATGACAGCAATATTTCAAAGGATGACAGTGATAGCCAATATAGACTGTTGAGCTCTCTGCGAGGAAGTATTATGAAGCCTATAAAAGCTGCAAAGGACTTTGCAATTGCCATCAATTTAATGGAGAAGATGCTGTGATGATGGGCAACAGGCAAAAACCTGAAAACAGATTTCCCAGCTGAGACAGGAGGGAAATGGAACATTCTCAGCTAAAAACCACAGAAGGCAGGGAGCAGAGCTGAGAATTGAACACCGATTCCTGCATATCGAATCATGGCCATAGGCTACAACATGATAAGATTTCTAAGAGAATTCATTCAATAACTTACTGTGAGGGCTTTGGGGGGGTTTTGTGGTGTGTTCTTTGTTTTGTTGTGGGGTTTTCCCTGTGGTCTGTTGAAAATTGACTACTGTATAATTATTTGTGAACACATCTTTCCCACGTTTTCAGCCGTCTCCGAGGAGGTGAGAAAGCTGTATTTATTCCAGTTCAAGTGCTTTGCCTCTCAGCAGAGCAAGTGTGGAATAAGTCCCCAAGCCTCCCAAAGGGAGTGCATGGACCACTCTGAACTCCTCGACCCCTCTGCGATATTAGCCCTTGATTGCTCCCGGCAGCCCAGGCATGGTGATACAGCTACGCCACTTCACACCAGCTGGGAAAATAGCTGGGAGCCTCTAAGCCTCTGCTCGTATCTCAGATAATGCTTTCATTTCAGTGCGAGGTGGGTACAGGTACCCTGGGATGAATTCAACTGTAAATATTCAGAGTGATTCATTGTTTGGCTTCTCTCTCCAATCTAAATAGTCGGAGCTGTCAAAATTGATCTGAGTTTTTATGGTACAATACTTTAGAGAGAGAACAAACCGTGGATTAAATTTGCTGTTGTGGCCCAAAATAGTTTTCAAATATCAACACAGGCAAGATACACATAAAAGAGACTATTTCCTTGTGAAGCAAGGCAAGTTTCACATCTCCATTTAACCAGCTTTCTCCCTGGAGATGCACAGCAGAAAACCGAATGTTTAAGCTGCCTCCCTCTCTCCTTCCCCATCACAAAATTAACTTGGGCCTGGTAAGCTGTCCAGGATGGCAGCAAAGCTAAAAATAATAAGAAGTGGCCCTTGCTTCTTTATTATATCATTACTTTAGTGCTAATTGGAACAGAATATTGGGTTTTTGCAGTGCCTATACATGCTCTAACTTTTATTTCTGTACTCTACACTCTTCCTGCCCCCCAGCAAAGAATAAAAAGGAGTACAGAGCATCCAGCTCTCAGGTCCAGGGATGTTCATGGGTTTGCACACCCCTTTGCAAGCATACAGGCCTCCTAACAGTGTCAAATGGTCCTCTCCTCTCTTTCCAATAAGAAGAGCCTGACTCTGTCTCCTCCTACATTGCAGGGAAGCCGCAGACCCAAGAGACTGATGGCAGAATGGGGATGAATATCCACAACAAGGAATTAGTGGCTTGTGAAAATAAAGAACAGATAAAATCTTGTCTCGTACTTCACAGGTCTCCAGGACCTGAAGCTGTAGCCTCTAAATGACAGCAGATGTATAAGGATACATGTATATTGACCTAACTGTCATTCTGATGGGGTGTAGCGCTCATCTTGGGTTTAGTCCTGAGACACTGCAGATGACAAGATGCTGCCCCACTGAGACTGTCGTGGTGGCATCGATAACTTCGTTCTGATCACCTTGTTTTGGGACAACCCTTTCTCACAGACACCTGTTCCCAACAGGTCCCCCTCTGGCTGCAATTCTGCTACAGGCAGTGGGCGACAGGGTGCATTTTGTCACTTTGTGGTGAGAAAGGAGCACAGCACTAAAAGAAAAGCCCTGTCCAGAGGGAAAATAAAGTTAAAAAGACAGAAGCAGCAAATAAGTTTTTCCAGATAGAAAAAAAATAAAAATCCATGGGTGCTTATCACTAAAGCTTTCTAAATGTGAGCCACTGCTTAGGTGAGAAGCAGTCAAAAGCACGTGTGGCTACTGGTCGTAATTCAAGGCAGTTCCCATCCCATTGCAAGCACAGCAACATTTCAGTTACAAGACGTGCTAGAGGAAAAGATAACATTTTCTTTTCTGGTTTCAGTTAAAAAAGCAGAAGGCGGCAGTTTCTTGAGAGAAGGCCAGTTCTGCAGGAGGCACCTTCCAGAATTCCATGCAAAAATTATCAAGGAAGCCACTGTGAGGCGATATTATATTGAAAAAGACAAAAGCTGCATGGGCAGGTGAAATCTGTGGCAAGAATTCCTCACACAAATACACCACCATCAGCAGCTCAGGGATTATGGGAAAGCAAAAAAGGATGCAAGGAAAGAAAAAGCCGAAGGATGCTCTCAAGTTTTACCACTATTTTTCATGATTCTGTTTGACATCTCGCAGTAAAGTTGGGTTTTTTTTAAGGACACAATTGTAAAAGTTACCAAATGCACATCTTGACATTTGAATTCCAAGATTAAGATCAGTGTTGCAGTCACAGTCTCCATTGTGTGACTTGGTGCATCTCTGCTAAAGAACAAGCTGTGACACTGACTCGCCTCCATCTTCAGACTACTTCCCAATGACCAGAATAAGCTCTAACTGAAAGAAATGCTATGAGATGCTTGTTGACTGTCACATAGCTAGAAAGGCCATGGAAGTAAACCTGTGCCTCAGTTTCCCCATCACAAGCCTTTGCTTTGTCTGACTGCTCTCTGAAGCGAAGAGCCTTTTACTGTGGGTTTCTGCACCAGGATGCACAGAGCAGAAGAGGTGCTACAGGGACACAGTAAATCAGGAACACTAAGCAAACTCCCTGCCTTGAGCTGCAGTGCTTGTGACCACAGCCACACGGACACCATACTGTGAAGAGGCATTTCCAAGGGAGAGGGACACATTTATAGGAATAACCCTGGAGGCAGGAGGAAGGGGCTGCTTCCCAAAGCACCAGGCTACTCTCCAGAAGCCACATTCCATCCTGCTGGATTCCCAGCAGCACACAATTAATAATGTAGTGGCTGTCTGCTCCTGCGAGGGCCCCAGGAGGCAGGCCAGCAGCTGCCTACTGCTCCATTATTGAACAGATCTAAGAACAAACGTAATCTGTTTTTCCATTCACTTTCCAGGGATTACTGCATGCTGTCTTTGCCTAGAAACTGTCTCCACTTTTCAAGCCTTCTTCCAGCAATTTGCATATCCACAGTCAGAATATCCTGATCTCATGGCATATCTCTAGATCTCAGACCCCCTAACCAAGCCATGCTGCAAAATTAGACCAAGAACGTCCAAGAACTGGAAGAGGAGAAATCAGTTTCATAGGGTTCCTCTGCAGAGCAGGTGAAGAGAGGAGCTGTAGGTGTAACAATTTGGGGAACAGTTGGAGATGCAGTCTTAGGTTCTTTAAATTGAAATCAAACAAGCCAAAAGACACCAATTGGGTTTATCATTTCTTCACTATCAGTATCAACCAACAGGAGGTACTCCCACAGCACAGGATGCAGGCACTGCTCAGTCAAACAGGGGCAGAGCTGTCACTTTGCTTTACAGTAGCAGTATCCAAGTCACCAAGGAAAGAAGGATATTTGCCTTTTGATTTACCTAAGACTACTGTAGCAGAGATTCTCTAACAATTCTCAGATCACAACTGCAAAGCAAACCCCATAGCCACAATGTGTACAACAGGGGTCAGTGAAAGAAAACAGAATCTAACAGGATCCCTCTGCAGTGGCTCAGACCACATCCCTAGCACCAAAACAGAACAAACATCTTCCCAGCAGATCACTTCAGCTGGATCCTTACGGCTGTCCCACTAGCATCCCTACAGAGTGGTGCCACTCCTGAAGTTTATAAACAAGGTAGGGCAGAGCAAGGCTCAGATTTGTTATCGCTCTACAGACAGATGGATGTTAAGGGTGACTAATCCCTGATCGCCAACCAAGAGACTTCTGCAAGATACAGAGCAGAAACATGAAATTACCATTCCCCAGGCTATTTCTACACAGTTCCCATTTGCAGCTGTCAGCAGGTGGTATGGGAAAGAGAATCTCATTTCTGCTGCCAAAGGCAAGGAGACCATGGACGACTCTTACAAATACAAGATTTTCTGGAAGCAATCTGCAACTTTTCGGTTCACTATTTTTGCCTCAGTCCCACAGCACTCAGTATACCTTTTCTACATGAAGAAACAGCTTAAAAGTGCTGTCATGAGCTAATAGAGAAGTCTTAATGGGTCTGCACATCGCTGCCCAACTTGCAGGCAAATGTTCCTCTGCATTAAGGCAAGGCTATTAGAGGAAGAGACACCCTTTGGAGTATCAGCTGGCATTTCCGGCACCAGATAATGCTTTCCCTGCAGAGACATGAAGCCTTTAGATGAAAGGAAGAAGAAAAAGAGGGTAAGAGGAGATAGAAGAAAAACAGATGGAGCCTGCCAATGTTGCAAGGTGTGCTGGTAACTGGGCAGTCAACTTCTCTCCACTTAAGATGGGCTGTCACAGGTTCAGGCCTCAAGAACTTGACTGCTGGATCTGGAAAGCACACATTCACTTTCCTAAAGTTACACAGCTTCTCTGTAATCACTGCTGGCTGTCAGGATGTCATTACAGAGTCAGACCTCCATCAAAGGACATGCTGCCCCATAACAGGACCCCAGGATTACGGTTAAGGTGCTGTTACTCTCAGGTCTAACCTCAGAGCTGAAGGAGTCAGACGATCCTGTTTGCCAACAACACACCAGAGACCATTTAATAGTTACTCAAAGAGGCTTCATAAAGTCCAGGGCTGAAAACAAAAAGCCCTTTTGATACATATCTGCGACAACACTACCGTATATTAACCCACAGCACAAAAACTCTTTTAAACAGCATGAAGAAACCATTAAGCAAAACCCATCAAAAACATAAAAGCCATGCTTGCAGAGGAGGAAAGGGATGGGAGGAAATGTACAGTGCTTTCTGAATGTCTGCCTAGGGAGGAAATGTTTGCAAAAAGAATGCAAAGACCTCAAGGAATCCATTAAATTCAGCATCACCACAATGCAGTGCTAGTGTGGAAGGCTTAATCACACTCTAATCATTGCCTCTAACCCAAAGTGCAGACCTGCTTCACTGAGATTTGTGCCTGGAGAGGATATGCAGTACTACTTTTCAGAGATATTTGCCTGCTACCACCTCTTGCTCCAGCACAAGAGGATATCCGACGTCTACATGCACTGCGCCAAATCACAACACACTCCCCTCTCAGCATCTTGAAATAATTGAGTCCTTGGAGCCAAACGCAGAAGTGGCTTAGAAGCCATAAAGCAGTAGCACTTTGCTCCCATGCTGTGCGTTCACCTGAAGACCTCAAAGCTCTTTAAAAACATCAGTGTCACAAGGACCTTGCTGAAGCCATTATTAAAGTCATTTAGCCGGTGGGTAGACAGAAGCCTAGACAGGATAAACCATCCTTCCACTCAAGACTGATCAGCTCTGCAGTGACAGCCCAAAATGATCAACTCTTATTTTCCTATTATCCCAAACACTTTTCCATTCCACTGATAAGGCGAAACGACATTATTGCAAACTTCTCCATCCCAATTCACTGCCCATCCCCATCTGCTTTGAGACAGCAGCAAGAGAATTACCATGGCTGCTTTTAACTTTGTACTACTCAAACACAGTCACAACTGAGAAACACTACTCTCATTCTATAATTGTCACGGGCAGACGACCAGTCTGTAACATAACAACCGGTTTTGATAAGCAGGAGTTCTTGCCACACACCAAAGGCTGGATACATAAAAGTAATGAAAAATTTGAGCCATCCTTCTGTCACATCAAGGACATGGATCAATAAAAACACTATACTGAACAGCACAATAGAGTTGTTAAAGATCATTGCTGCTTCTTCAGCTAAGAAGTCAGCTTCTGAAAAAAAAGCTGGTTTATATGGAACCTGAGAAGATACAGAACTGGCTGAGATCACCAGCAGCTGTAAACTGATGTAGTTCCACAGATGACAGTGGAATTGCTTTGATTTAAAATCAGTTTAGGACTTGAGCATGTAGTGCTATGCAGGGATAAATAATACCCATAAAATTTAGGCAGAGGTTGAGGGGTCAGACCAGATAAACTGTTTTCTGTCTTTAGTCTCCATGCCACTTCCATGCCATGGAAGTCTCCATGACACTCTACTTTCGATACTGTCAAGATACTCCGTGTCACCTCTGGGATCCTAGCTGGTACCACTGATCTGTGAGACTGTATCTCATGAACCAGGCTGTTTCCTTCAGACTGAAAACCAAGGATGACAGTAGCATGATTCATCAGTTCAGAAAGGATCTCCCACTCCTATCCTGCTGAGCCACCCTTTCCCACCCATCACTGATACCACACATTTGGTCTATCCAAAAGGTAAGAGACTGGTTGGGAACACCAGGCACTGTAGGCTTGGGACCTGATGGGATGCGTCCCAAGGGACCTGCATATCATCACTGGGAGGCCACCCTAACCTCTGAAAGGACATGGCACATCAGGGGTGATTGCTGAGGACTGAAGAGAACAAATGACACTGACACCTTCACGAACTGCAAAAAAAGAGGATCCAGAGAACTACACCTTGATCTCTGAGGAGGTGGTAGAGTGAAAGATCCCAGAAGATCCCCTGAAGGAGGAAAAACCTTCACCAAGATAGCATATACCCCCCAGGGACAATGTAGTGAGGTGGGCACGGGCGCAGGTTCAAAAAGCAGGGGTAGCTTGTGAAGGAAGTACTTGCTGTACACAAAGCATCACTGATCTGCAGAAGCCCTAATCTGATCAACTTGGATTAAGCCCAGAGAGATCATTAAGGTTAGCAGGATTCCAAGGCATAATATCAAGCTGACTTCTCATGGGAACTAGACAGCTCTCCTTTGATATCCTCCCCTTAGGCTCAGGCACTAGATTGCAGCTTCTGGAAGCAAACAAAACTGGAGAGAATACAATCAACACCCAAAAACCAGTGAAAAAATTGAATGATTTTCTGCCAGAGTCCCCCGTAAGCTCTGCCTGGAAGCAGATTCTGAGGACATGAGTAATACCAACCCCAAAAGAATAAAAGACAATGCAATGTGACTGCAGCACAGAGAAGGAAAGCATCTCCCATGAAACGTTGCAGGGAGGGGACCAGCATTTGCCTGCACTCTTAATGAACACCAACAGCTCTGCCCATGACTGGTACCAAGCTGGTACCATCCATCCAAGGCAGGCACTTTTGTACCAGCCTGGAAGTAAGAGTCTGAGCTCAGATTCCTGCCCCCAACCTCGGCCAACAACCTTCCACGCGCAGGAGCTAAAACTGCCCTTGTTGCACCTTCAGGTACCATTGGGTCTCAGGTATTATTCTATTTTACCCTTACAAGCCCCAGAGCTCAAAATAGGCTTTTTCATCTTCCAAAGAAAGAAACCGCTTCACTTGATCCTTTATGCAAAAAAACAGGTAACGGGGGAGTAAGAGGTCTCCCAGCTCTCCTACCTGTTCACTTCTCTAACCACAGCAGATACGTCTTCAGACTCCTCTGTGGCTGATGCCACAAAGCACATTAGAGCAGACAAGCTGCACACAACCCTTTGCTGGCATCGCTTGCTCTGTTACCTTCCAGATGCTTGGCAATCAGCAACTTCCCCAGCCCATAAATCGCATAGGACTCAAAATGAAGTACCCTGCCTCCGCTCCTGGTTTATTGACCCCGTGAGGCATTAGGGGGCTTTTCAGAAGCAGAATGACAGATAAAGGGAAAGGAAATAAAGCAGAAGGAGCTCCCAGACAAACAAGCTTTACTCCCCCCAGAGATGCTTTTGGTTATATCTTTGAAACATTCACTCTGCCACCAGCTCTGCAATAGAAACACACTTGGCTGTAAAGATTCTGGCACAGCCACGAAGGAACAAGCAGCAACACATCACATTGTCTTCAGCAAGGCGCTTCAGGAGCGTTTATGCTTTGCACACGAAAGTCATGTCTCTACAATCCAACACCACCTCTAACACCTCCAAATGCTGGGCTGTCCAAAAAGCCCCCTCTCCCTGACTTTTAGGGCAGCAGCTTTAGAGGCAGCAACATTTTCACCTATGTGAGCAATAGCTGTGCAGGTGTGAAACAAAGATGCTCATATCAGCTCATATCGCCCTGTAAAAAGGACAGCACATGGGAGGATCTGGTGTCACTTCTGTCTCATTCCAGCAATAGCCTCCAGGCAGAGAAAAGTACTGTGACACCCAGGCCAGAGCTAATCCACCTCCTTAACATCAAAACCCCATCAGCACGACAATGACAAGGGATGTTAGGGTGACCTGTATCTCTAATAAGCTGCAAGGTCTCAGCATTTCTTCACCTTGCTGCCCCTGAGCGAGCAGCATCGCACTAATCTGCTTATTTCACCTCACCTTTGCCTGAAGCTTCCTGCCAACAACAACAAAACCCATTCTGTGCATTAGGTACGCCTCTGATCGCAATCACCCAGCGCTGTGTTACATCCCGCTCCCCAGAGAAGGAGCCTGCCGTGTTTTCCAATTCCATGCCCCAATCTCTTTAGACAGATTTCACAGTCATTGTGAAGCTGAGCCACCCGGGTTGCACGCAGCGTCTTCGCTTCAGTGTTTATCCAAGGTGCCGCAGGTTTCCAGCTGGGATCTGTCAGTGATTATTTCCATACCCTTCATGTCACCCCTGGATGCAAGCATGTACTGAGGAAGGAGCAGTAA
This sequence comes from Pezoporus flaviventris, assembly GCF_033815535.1. Classification (NCBI taxonomy): domain Eukaryota; kingdom Metazoa; phylum Chordata; class Aves; order Psittaciformes; family Psittacidae; genus Pezoporus; species Pezoporus flaviventris. The sequence goes on along the minus strand of NW_026892589.1, from coordinate 8,426,608 downwards.
TTAAAAGAATTGGGGTCTATTTAATTACCTTCTGACATGATAGCGCAACGGCTGCCTTCAAAGCAGCAAGAGTCCCAGCAAATGGAATCTAATGGAGCAGCAGCATGGGACCTGCATCGTATTAGTGCAGGTTGCCTCTGTTTGCAAGGGGGGAAGCAGCAAGCTTCTCATTTCCAGTTAGATGGCAATGTGCTGCTTTCAGACCAAAAACCAATGGCCTTCAGGCTGTGGCATCTTTCGGCCATGACAGGTTCAGTGGGTTGTTGTACAAAGAATGTGGGTTGCCTGAATCCACCCAAACAAGCCAGAAAGATCTGGTTTTACACAGATCCACAGTAACTCGTTCCTCAAGCACAGGGAGGGTCTCATCTCGCCCAACTTCCCCTCACTCCTTAAGCAGCAATACAAGTTCTGAAGTTAATAACAGCCTGGGAACACAACAGGAGATACAAATTGTGAATGTCTGCCACCTCAGGTAGACCCATGGCATGAGTGATTCCTAAAGGAAACTCTGATAGTCTGCAAGTCCCAGCATGAACTGGATACTAGGACTGAGAAATTCCACATCTGCTTGCTGCTGTATCAGGACATAACTGCTTCTCCTCATCACCCTTTCACCTGGATTCCATGGGCTGGGTCTGTGTGAGTTTGTACTTACGAAGGTCACAGCCCTGCAAAAGGCACCTTATTTTTATCTGCATTTCAGGCAAAGGCCAGAGCTGGAGTCATGGGGAAGGATCCTCCTTCCCTGCCTTCCAGCAGGTGACCTCAAACCTGTTGAAGGAGATGGCTTTTAGCAGCTCTCCTTCCTAACAAGCCTCACCTCTGAGCTGTATCCTTGACCCTCTCACACACCTTCTGCCTTTGGGAAAGCCATAATTATCTTTGGAGACCTTTGGGAATAAGAAAGCCTGTGCGATGGCTCAAACACCCCTGTACCAGGACCACCACTGCAGCGACAGGCTCTTCCAGACCTACCTTTGTGGATGCTGGCTCCCCACACCAATCTGTGACAAGCCTGCGGTGAAGAGACAGGATGTAGAACCCACAAACTGTTCCTCTGCAGAAAGGAAATGAAAACCAAGTAGAAAAATCTAACCACACATTCTCAAGCTCATCAGGAGACTACTTGAAAGCAAGCAAGGGAGGGAGATCCTTCAAGATGACAGCAGCGTCCATGCCACCAGCCTGATTCGCACCAAGTCCAGAAGGAGCTGTATGTGCAGAGTGCCTCTCAAAGCAATATGCTTTTAGTTTTGTAAGTCACCTAGGAACTCACAGACACAGGCCAGATGTTTCTTAAGAAACACATGGTACCACTTCCTCCTTAAATAGAAAGTCCTTCCAGAAACTGTGAGGATATTAAGAAAGGTTTGTTTAATGATAAAAATTGAATTAAGTGAAAACCTTTCCCCCATAAACCATTCAGTCTATTCTGTCCCAACCTCTTTTCTATTTTCACTGGTGCAAACAAGGGAAGAAGATGCCTGTCTTCTCCTAAGCTGTTTGCTGGACATATTCATAATAGAGAATGTTCTGGTTGATTCTGGATGGAAGAATCAAGGTCACATCTCTGTTCTGCGAGGAGCAGTTTCTCGGGACCCAGCGAGAATATTCACATTTATGACTTGAAGTTAATTCTCTGGAAAAAGTGTTCCACGCTTTGTTTAAAATTCATTGTTTCTTGTAAACTCATTCGCTAGAATATTAATAGAAAGAAAATATCTAAAAGGAAAAAATGCAGCTGACAGGAATTTGGTTAAAAATTCATACAGTGTTCACAGGACTTTTCAATTTCCCAGCTCTGGGTTGCATCATTTTTGATGCACAGGCCCTGAAACAGGCCTGAATTCTAATGCTATTTTGAAAAGAAAAGGCATGATGAATGTTTTGGCAGATTCTTGATTTTCTTTTTAGCTCATTGTGAAGACATGATTGAAAATGCAAAGAGACAGCATGAAAAAAAGGAAGGGAGATGAAGGACAGGATGTTACGCAGGAGGAAAGAGCCTGCATAGGCAGAGGCCAAAAACTGCGTTTCTCTTAATACAAGCTTGGGTCCAAAGCAACCACAGGCAAGGCAGAATGGTGCACAAAACCACCTGCCTTTGGTGGTGCTCCACAGGGATGAGGAGACTGCTACAGGAGACAAGATCAGTGGCTTGGAAAACACCCATGCACTTCTCTGTTGACTGTCCCAGTGACCAACTCGCTCAAGCATTCAGGTCCTGTAACTACCTTGCTTAGCCCTGTATGTATTTCCATTAGACAAAACAAATACTTATGATCTAGAGTAATACCTTTCTAAGTTGCAGAATAAAAGAAATTGGTGGAGAGGGCAAGGAGAATGACTGAAATAGTTTTTAATGAGGAACTACCCTGTAATTAAACCGATTACAAATACCCTGTCAAAAGGCAGCAAAGCCACACTGAATTAGCACCCAAACACTTCCAATAGGCACAAACTATTTCATAGCCAGAGCTCTCCTTAGCACAGGCTCTGCAAGTAGCAGAAGACTTGGCCTCACAGATGGCATCTGCTCTCCATCCACCCCCTGTTTCTCTCCAGCCATAATTGAGCAAATCACCAGCAATCAGAGGAAGTCAGCTGCTCCCAGCCCATAATGAAACAGGGCTGGAACAGCTGTGCCACATCTTTTTACAATTATCCTTCCTCCACCTCTCTAACTAATGACAGTTTCATGAAGAATAATCCTTGCTATACCTGAAATACTTCAAAATAAAGGGATGCCCTAGCTCTATTTCATCAGCAGTGATGAAGGGACAGCACTAGAGCAAGCTGCCTTACTACGTCCATTCAGTCACTGCTGCGGGTGTTAAAATACAACCTGTAAGACAAGCCGAGATGTGAGCTGGTAGCCCTGGTGCAGGGGAAAATATCACATTCCTAGGGAGAAAATAAAAAACCAGCATTAAATACCACCCAGAGCACTGTTTGGTGGTGTTACTAAATTAGCCTTTTGGCACCATGGCCATGGTACCTACCTGGTACCTGAAAGCCCTGAAACCCTCCCTGCTGCACTGACAGCAGTGTAGATGGCCGCATTCCAGCAAAAATGGGATCTGAATCCAACCCAGCTCTCTCATCTCCCCCCACCCCAGCCACACGCACACCCTTCTGCAGGAGGCAAACTGTTCTTCATGAAGAACCCCAAATTGCTATCACCGCAGTTGGGTGCTTGGAAGAAATTCTTTGGTGGGAAGCATTCAGAGACTCTTCCCAGGATAACCATTTGCCAGCACAACGTACATGCTCCCCAGCAGCTCGCATCCCCCTTGCCAAGTCTGGTGCACCTCCAAGCTGAGTGCAGACAGGATGGGCCCCTGGGTACGTGTCTGCATCTGCCATTATCAGGGGCAAAATTAGCTCCTGTTACTGACAGCACCTATCACTCATTCCTACTCTAATCTCTACCAGGGGAAAGATTTACAAGCAACAATGATGAAAGAGAAAAGAAAAAACAGTGATACAGAGGGAAGGAAAAAAAATATCAAAGCAAAGATAACAAAAGCATTTGTGAGGCTGGAAGAAACAAACTGTATTATAGTACAGGTACCAAGGGATCCTTATCACGCCCAGATAAGATTTTCATTCAACATGTTGGGAGTTGGGGTTTTTTCATTGCTTAAGCAGATTCAAATACATTGCCAGGTACCTCCAGCTCTACAAGGGTTTTGTTTTAGCCATGCATCATTGCAGCAGCTTGCCTCAATAAAAATCCCAAGGAAACACATACAATGGAAAGCACATCAAAGGGAGAGAGGTGTTATAAGATTCACACTGAACAGCTACAGGAACTGAAGGTGGGAAAAAGATAAAGCTCAGATTTTATGTCAATGTTATTCTTTAAAAGGTGTATTAACCCTTTAAAAAGAGTTTATTAAAAAGCTACTGACTGCAGAATAATCAGTTAAAATGAACGTAACCCACAGATCGACAGAGAGCACACTATTAGATAGCATGTATTAGTAAATGACTATGTGATGCAAAAATTAATGAGCCGCAATGAAAACTGTTCTTAAAATAAAAGATGACCAGGAGAAGAAAGAAACCACCAACAGTGCTGCGAAACTCCCAAATCATCTTTGCTTTGTTTCCCTTAAGAAACCTCTTGACTTCTTGGCTGAATTACTTGCCACAAATAAAACTTCTGGATGCACTATTCACTGAGCAGCCTATGGGGCAGACCCCTTCCTTCCCTGACAGCATACAGGTCATGCTCACTCAAAGGTACCTCACACCTGTACTAACGTCATCCAGAAGAACAGTGTGATTAAAGTGTACCTTCCACCCACAGGTCTCAGAGTACCTGATCAATAATTATTAATGGAGCTGTACAGCAATCCAGCCACACAGCTGCTGCTGAAATTATGCTGTTCCTTTTGCCATCACTGTGCCAGAGGGAGAGCCAGCCCTGAACTTCCAACCTGACTTCATTTCACACAGCCAGCTGGACGTGTCAGGGGCCTGCCTGCATCACATTATAAAGAAGAAGGAGGGAGGGAACAGATGAAGAACCTGACCTATCTTTAGAGCAAGTCTCTCATGAGGTTTCTCTAGAGAGCCCATATGGATGGTATTACTGGTACGATATAGGCTAATGGGAGATGAGAGGTAGAGAGCCCAGTGCTCACAGAACATCCCACTGGAGCTGCTGCCACACAGGGTCTCACTAGGAAGAGCAAAAAGAGAACGTGAGGCTGTCTTGCCACCCAATTGCATTCTGTCATTCCTCTCTTTCTGCTCCTAGCAAAGGGAAGGGAAAGCATCAACATCTCTCTTGAAACAACACTGAAATGAATGCGAGGAAATTACCCATTTGCTAGGAGAGGCTATATGTATGCGGATGTGTTTTGGGATGTCTGATTTGCATTTCTGGGCCTCAGAGTGCCCCTAATAGAATTTACAGTGGGTTGTGAAGATTGCCATCCCAGCTAATGAAAAATAATAAATAGCTCTGGCTGAGCAGATGACTCTCCTACAGCACTGTGGTTATCAGAGGGATCGGTCTTAATTTGAGGCTCCATTCATCAGCCCTGCTAACAGGACTGTGCAGAGAGTGATATTTGACAGAAGTGTTTCTGAAATTCCTAAACGGAGAGAGTGCATTGAGGGAGACAAGATGGATGTTCCCATTACAGTGACTGTGCTGGATGTCGCAGTGTCCCCCTCTTCTCACCCAGCAACAAACAACCGATGGACACACGCCATTACAGTGAATATGGTGGCCACAGATTTCACCTCATTTTGTTTATCTACAGAAAAAGATTTAATTTATTCTAAGGATGAAGGGTGGCAGGAGCCTGGCAGGAGCTTGTGCTCCGGGCTGTATAATCAAGCTGACAAGCAGCTCTGAAGCTCCACCTGGAGAAGGTGGTGAGGGCAGGAGAACCCTAAGGGGCATGTACACACGTGTGTAGGGAGTCAGCCCTGAGCTGCTGCAGCACCTTGCTGCAGCCCTGCGCCAAGGGGTTATTAAGGATTAAAGGACAGAAAGGACCTCCTGATATAGGGGTCCACATACCCTGCAGGCAGAAACGTCAGATAATCCCCTTCTCCAAGTTATAACACCTTAAATCCAGTTTAGTTCTTAAACCCCATCACTCTCGCTATGCACCCTCACTATGCTCTGTTTTGTGTTGATCTTAACCTGCAGGGGTAGTTCTTCCCTGTGAATGCTTATCCTTCACCGTATGTCTGAGGAGCCCTGTAACCTCTCTCAGCCTTTGCTTTGCTTGGCTGAACATCCCAATCTCTTCAACCTCCACTCATAACAAAAACCAAAGTGATTTCCTTTTACAGCCATGCCAAACTGAGCTCATCTTCCTTAGTCACCTGGGGCAACATCTTTGTATTGCAGCATTAACACATCTCTGCTTCTGCTAGCAACACCATATTGCATATATTACAGATTTGCATCAGCATAACCCCCCCTTTGATGACTCCTCCCCACATCTTGATGGTCCCCAGTTTCATGGGCATCTGTGTGGCAAAGGGAGGGATGCCGGTCCGATTTACACTGCAACAGGGCTCAGTGTGGCAGACCACATCCATGGCACAGCAAGGGTTTTGGTACAAGTCCTGCTGCAGGTGGAGTTAATCCCTTGCAAATGCCTGCCCTTCCCCACCTTCTCAGGAACCTCTAAGAGCACTGAATCTCTTTCCAGACTGCCTCCATTTCATAGGGACAGAGGTGGACTCACTCCTGCCCTGGAGAGCTGTGATCAAAACACGTACTTTAACAGCGAGAGGCAGAACTGGCCCACAGTAATGCAGGCAGGTCATACCCGCTTGCTGTGAGAAAGCTCTCCCACAACAGATTAAGCCAGTAATGAGGGATTAATGAAAGACATATTAATTATCACCACCACCACAACCACCACAGACCTGCATAGTTTGAGATGTGGTTGAGAACAGCTTTTGGCACTAAAATATGATCTTCCATTTCCTGGGAGGAGGAGAATACAAAGCCATTTTCTCCTTCTGTCAACAGCATGGGCTGAGGGGCAGATCAGACACAGCAAATTGCTGAAGGGAAGTAAGAAACCCTATTCCTGGCTCAACTGTGCAGCAGGCAGGTACCCAAGTCCCCACAGTACATGGGGAGCAGTGAGTACTCCTGCCTGCCACAGCCTCCTCTCTGCTGCATGGACCCAGGGGCCTGTGGAGGTTGGTGGCTCCTGACAAAGAACGAGGCAGAGAAGCAGAAAGAAGCAAGACAAAAGAACGGCGGGAGGAAGAAACAGGAACGACCAGGTTTCTCAGACCCATCATCCAAGGAGAACATTCTGCCCCAGATTTTGCAAACAAGAGCAGAAAATGATAAATCCATAAAGATAAAGGAATTCCCTGTATTCTTCCCACCTCCCCTTTCATTCTCTTCACGTGGAGCCATTCCCTTTGGCAGAAACAAAGGGGACATGAAACATGCTGGAAAAAGCTACACAGCTCATGCCTGCTTGTTCTAGCAAAGACCTTGAATAGCCACAGGGCCGAGAGTTACTGTCTCAGTGTGAAACGAGAATCACTGTGAATCCTCTTCAGAGACAACCCCATGCTCATGGGGCACAGGGCAGATGGGAGAGCTCAGCAAGGAAGAGGGGAAGGAAACAAGCATTTTAACAAACAAAAGGAAAGAGGGAAGCTTATTCTGCAAGTCAGACACAGCCTGGCATTTCCAAGTTAAATAAAAGCAAAGCCTCTGTCCGCATGCTTCATTGTAACACTGTTGCTCTAAATCCCCTTTTATCCCTTTAATTATGCATGAAAAAACCACACGACCTCCCTGCTCGTATGCTCAGCCGAGCAGTGGCTCACAGTGCAGTAGGCTCATTATACAGCTTTAGTGGGGCTGAGTGCTCTGAATTATTTAAATCTCCATTAAGCCTCCACTATGGCATATCTATGTGATAAACGGATCAGGTGCTGCTGGATTTCTCCCCTAGCCAACCCCCTCTCCCTTCTCCTTCCCCTTTCTCTCTCTCCTTCCTCCTGCAGAACTCAGTCGGAAGGGAGATAATTGCCAAGAGGGAAGGAGTTTGCACTCGTGCTATCAAGTGTTCCGTTGTCATTTAAAAAAGGCCAACTGAGACAAGTAATAAAGCCACTTAATCAGGATTAGCACTAGAGGGCATGGTAAGGTGGTCAATGCATAACTTGTTTAATGGCCATTTTATTGTTTAAATTAAATAAAACTTAAATCATTATGTTTTTACTTAAGCACTGTGAATGCCCCATCCGTATCCCCACAGCACCACTGCAGGAGCACACAGAAGAAATGGTGTGCTGCCAGAGACGGGCAGGTGTGATGATGGCGCTCAGTACCCAACACAGGGAGTCGTCTAAAGAACATTTTCATACGGCTGTTCAAAACACCTCTTCATGGCAGGGGCAGGACTACCAAACAGCATCCCAGGGACCACGGGAGGAAAAGCATAGGTTTACACTTCCGTTTTCCTTGCTTTCCTGCTGCCAGAGACAAGCAGACACATGCGATATCCAGTCTGGGCACATGGCAGCCACCAAGTTTGGTAACGAAGTAACAGAAATATCAGGTAAAAATGCTTTCAGAATGCTTTGGGTCTGGGAAGGAAGTTTTTTCAATGGACAAGATTGACAGTCCCTAATATACCTCCTTGCTTATCTCAACATCATGATACACCAAGCTGTGTGGTTCAGCTGATACCCTGGAGGGAAGGAATGCCATCCAGAGGGACCTTGACATGCTTGTCAGGTGGGCTGATGCCAACCTCATGAAGTTTAACCATGCCAAGTGCAAGGTCCTACACCTGGGTCGGAGCAATCCCAGACACAGCTGCAGGTTGGGCAGAGAAGAGATTCAGAGCAGCCCAAGGAGAAGGACTTGGGGGTGTTGGTCAATGAGAAAATGAACATGAGCCGGCAGTGTGCGCTTGCAGCCCAGAAAGCCAACCGTATCCTGGGCTGCATCAAAAGGAGCGTGACCAGCAGGTCGAAGGAGGTGATCCTGCCCCTCTACTCTGCTCTTGTGAGACCTCACCTGGAGTATTGTGTGCAGTTCTGGTGTCCTCAACATAAAAAGGACATGGAACTGTTGGAACAAGTCCAGAGAAGGGCCACGAGGATGATCAGGGGACTGGAGCACCTCCCGTATGAAGACAGGCTGAGGAAGTTGGGGCTGTTCTGTCTGGAGAAGAGAAAGCTGCGTGGAGACCTCATAGCAGCCTTCCAGTATCTGAAGGGGGCCTATAGGGATGCTGGGGAGGGACTCTTCATTAGGGACTGTAGTGACAGGACAAGGGGTAACGGGTTAAAACTTAAACAGGGGAAGTTTAGATTGGATATAAGGAGGAAATTCTTTCCTGTTAGGGTGGTGAGGCACTGGAATGGGTTGCTCAGGGAGGTTGTGAATGCTCCATCCCTGGCGGTGTTCAAGACCAGGTTGGATGAGGACTTGGGTGATATGATTCAGCGTAAGGTGTCCCTGCCCACGGCAGGGGGGTTGGAACTAGATGATCTTAAGGTCCTTTCCAACCCTAACTATTCTATGATTCTATAGAGGAAGGATGCCATGTCCTTCCATCACGCTGGACCAGGGCAAGTTGATGAAGCTTGTTATCAGTACTGGCCTCAGTACCACTCATCCCCACAGCACATTCAGCTGTGTAACGTCTATGCACCATCACAAGCTACATGCACCTGTCACCTAAGGTGCAAACACGCCCCAGTAAAAGGACCATTCAGAGCAAGTCAGTCCACAATGGTTCATAAGGGAAGCAACAACCCAAAATTACAGTTATTACATCAAATTCACAATTCCCTACCCCTGTCCCTAAAACACTGAATAGGATTTAGCTCCTGCTCAACCACAGGTTTCCTGAGTGGCAATGACTAAGTCCCAGATCTCCACAGGCTTTGGCTCCTTGGCTGCAAGATGGAGATAAGAGTCCATCTGTTACCCGTCATGGCTGCAGCAAGGCCAGAGCATCACGAGGGGCTTTTGGAGGTTGAGATAACTGGTGAGCTCTCCCCACAGTCTCAGGAAGTGCTTACTGAATGGGGCAGGAAGCAGGTGGAGACAAGGAGGTGCATTAAGTTATTTATTTGTGAAAGCAACTGGAAAATGTGCTGAGGAGTTGAAAGTGTTTGGTGTTAAAAATAACCTGTCAGAAAAAGAATAAAATAAAGGCCTCTGATTTTAAAAGTTTCTCTCTGTATTTACTTGAGATAAATGGCAATAGCACAGTGGCAGCATTTTCTTAAGACGTGAGAAATAGATGGCAGGACTCTAGAGAGAGGTTTTGCCCATATATCATTTCCTTCCCCTCCCAGTCTCTGAGGGACATGTGTTGCTGTGACATCTTTTACTAAGATTTACAGAGCAGCCATCCTGTCAGGGCTGTGAAGGCAGCCTTGCTGCCACAAAGCTGCTGTCAAGCCTGCACCATAGTCAGGAGGCAGCAGTTAACCCTGTCTTCAAGCCGCAGTCCTCAAGCCACCTAGAGAGGCAACAAAGCCCAGTCTGCTCCACCTACAAGAGGACTATTTGCTGTCTATTCACACCATCGGTTTTTAAACTCAGTATTTATTTTGCTGCTCTGGCAGTGTTTATTTCTCCAAGATGCAGAAAACCATTAGAGCTGAGCATCCTTGTTCCCAGCCCCTCTCCTGGCTCCCTCCATGTTACCTTTGGGGGTGATGGGGGACACCTGACCTCCTGTGCCTCAGTAGCAGCACTGGAGCTGCCCTTGCCCTCAGTTTCTCTCACTCTTGCCAACTCCCATCTGTATGTTTAAAAATAGCATGAGTCAGGCATGAATCAACATCCTAAAATTAAGGATCTGGTTTTAAATTCAGGCTGTTTTAAAGAGGAAGATGCTGTGTTGCTGGGTCTGGTTTGGGGTTTTTTAATATGTGAAATCTCCAGCAATGACCTCTAGATGCTGAGACTTCCTTTTGTAAGTCTGAGATAGATAGTAAATATACAATATTTACAAGCATGAATCATGGGTTTACAAAATAAGTGCAGTTTTGCTGACAACTCTCAGACTAACTTAACTGTATCAAGCCATCCTTTCCCAGGGAAAGCACACAACATAAAGCATTGCTTCCCATTAATAATAAAAGCCATAATACTAATAATTAAGCCAGGACAGGCACTCAGACCTCACTGGGTGCCCCCAGCCCTGGTGGCAGTCTGGACCAAAGCTCCAGGGCTCTGCCAAAGAGAACCACCTCGGCAGCCTCCCATTGCCCCATCCATCCTCCTGGAAAGCCAGCGTGCCCATGGGCTGCTCCCAACTTCCAGCAACTGATCCCATGCAAGTGCCTTGAGATGGATAACCAGAGAAACTTCAGTATTAAACGAAAACCACTATTAGTTTCTAATGCAATTAACAGCCCCCTGCCAAGAGAGCCAGTAAGAGCACTTCATCAGACCATTATAACCCTGGAGGGTATAGAGAGGCTGCCACGGTAACTCCTTTAATTGCCCTTAATGTTTCATTAAACACAATTACATTTAAACCTAAACTGTGCCATTTGTTGTGGTTTTAATTAGACAAAGGGCAAGATAGAAGGATTGGATTAACCCTCCTCTTCCCTGCCTCCCCTCTATGGGGGCTGGCTCCAGTCTAAAACTGCGTTGCTGGGGCAGTGGGTAGAGTCTCAGCATGGACAGGAGCTCCAGATGGACACTGAAGGATGGCCTGAAGGAGAGGAATCCTCTGCTTCCATAATCACACTGCTAAGAGCAAACAACACTCCTTGAGTTCATGTAGATTGTATTTCCCCATTTAATGGGTCTGAAATCACTTCAGTCATTTCCCTTGTATACCTTTTACACCATGGATTAAAGGCTCTCTGAGCTTACCAACTTGTTTCTACGACCTGCTCCCGTAACCTTTGCAAGGGGAGCTGGCAGCACCCCTCTGCTCTGAGCCTTTCTTCTTCTTCCATGCTCTGTGCTACAGCTCCAGACTTTTAACAGAATTCTGCAGTTTCTTTGGCATAATGAGCAATTCCCATGGCCACACTTGTTACTGGTGCCTTTCCTCTGTTAGGGAGATGTGTCAGGCCAACACTTCTGAAGCGAGCCTACTACACTGGATGTACACTCAGTCCCATATGATTGTAAAGCTGTCCTTGAAACATACACAAAAATAAAGCACAACCCCGCTTATTTTAGCCTAATAAAGAAAGCCATTTCTTCCTTTGCGGAATTTATTCAGTACTTCCCCATGCATTGCTTCTAAATTAGGTCTAAGGTTTAAACGCTGGCATTCTGCACCCCTATTTGATGTTGCGTATCGCTTTAGCAAACCAAGCTGCCTCCTCCATTTTTTCTTGAGCTTTTCAGTGATTTAGAGGAAACAGAAAAGCAGATTTAGCTGCAGTGCCACACACCCAAATCAGAACAACCTGCTGAAATGCTGCTCTGTGCAGAGATTTATGATACAATTAACATTTTCGTTGGTTTCTAATGACTTCTTTCTTCCTTTTTGAAGCTGACAAGAGAGTAGGAATAGCCACGGGGTATAATCAGACTGTCTGCAAGGTGGAAGGGAAACGAAGCAGAGCAGAAAGGGACCCTCTGAAGCAGGCGGGTATCATTATTATCTCTTTGTGGGAGCATTAGCACCATTGGAGGGCACTCAGGCACCACTGGAACAAGAACAGCATAAGAACTTGAATAGAACCGAGGAGAAGATGAAAAGAATGGAACAGGCACTCAGTGACAGGTCTGAACAGTCTCCTTTGTGCCACAAGACTTGCTGAGATTTTGCTATCACTTGACAAGTCCAAAACTCCACAAGTCTGATCCAAAGACTACACGTGTCAACAGGAAGCCTCCCATTAAACTTCAGGGAAACTTAGCCCAAGCCAAGGTGTAATAGATCATCTCCACAGTTACAGGGAAATAAGTGAAATTCATCTTGGAATTCTCACTACTAATTTCCAGCAATTTTTCACAATATCTCTCATCATCACAGTGTCTACTCACACAATAAATCAATGCTTTTGCAAAGCTGTGAGTAAAATGAGGGGATGGGGCAGATGAGAAAAGTGGTAGAGAAAAACGTGTGCCATTGCTGAGAAGTAACAGCAGCAAGAACAAACTCCCCTTTGGTCCATTAACACAGCTACATGCTGCAATGGTACAAGGTAGCCTCACCAATCACAGAGACAAAGCCTTATCTCCATTTGAAAGGGAATTGAGGCACAGATGAGGAGGTTAATCGACACTGCAGCAGGGCAAGAGCTGACACACAAACTGGGTCAGCTCATATACAAAGCAGAGGTGGGATATGTGGGGTGAGAATGTGCCTTTGTAGAAAAAGCTCCCGGTCCTACTGACTCCTAGATTAGAGAGCATCATTGCTCAGCATGGGGAAGAAGTGCCACCAGAAGCAAAAGAAAACAGAGCAGCCCAAGGAGGATAAATCTAAGCTTTCATTCTGAGGTTGCGCAGAGTGGAGCACGTCAGCCAGGGATCGCAGCGCTACAAGGTAGAAATACAGAACTTTGAAGCAGCCAACAACAGCCAAGCAGGTTGCAAGCTGCCACTGTTAAAAGATCCACAAGGGAAACATCTTAATGTGCCATTTCCAATTTACTCCATCACTCCTTAAACTTTCTGTTTGCTCAGGAGTAAAGCTGTAACAGTCCAGGCTGCCGCTTCACCTCCCTGCAATCCCCATTGGCAACTCCTTTCATCTCTGCTGAGGTACGTAGAAAGGAACACCTCTTCTGACCATCGCCATGGCTGAGACTACCCAACATTGGCATGATACAGGAATAAAAATGTAGAAGCAGGGACTTCTCCGTCAGTGGAGGCTGCCTGCCTACAGTTAAGTTCCACCCACGGCTGGAGAGCATGCACACATCACTGCTTCTACCTCCAGGATTAAGGGGTGACCCTGAGGTTTGAGCTTTGGGGAGCAAGAGGCACTGAGGGGCAGGGGCATACGAGGGAGTGGGGAGAACAGCTGTTAAGCTCTTAGAGATAATAAATTGAATAGCTATGAAATTGGACCCACAAGGATAAAAGTGATTTTAGTGCCTATAAGACCGACTATAAACTCAATCTGTCAGACAGCAGCAGCTGTTAAAGATAATGGTCCTGGTAAATTTAACTTCCAAACTGCCACAAAGGGACTAGTGTGATGTTAAGTTTCTCCCTTCTTTAAAAGGAGGTGGGGAGAACAAAAAGAAAAAAGGCATCAAAAAACACACAAGATCTTAAATAAGCATCTCCAGTCAGCTAATCAAAAACCTGCCTTGAAGAGCCAGGATGGGCTGTGCCCCCATGGGGGAGAAGAGATCCCCCAGAGGCTTTTAGGCAGATGAATACTTCTGGGCTGCTTTGATAGAATTCCACAAACGATACCAAATATTTGCTAATCAGCCAAGGTCAGCAGGGAAAGAAACGACTCTGCTCCAAACCCAGGCAACTCTTCATTATTAAAGTCCACGCTGTGGCTTTATCATAAGCTCTAGGCAAAGAAAAGCATCTAGCTGGACTGCCCCTGAGCAGATGGTGACTCAGAAGCATCCCCTTTCCCTCAGTCCTCCTTTGCCCTTGAAGGGAGCAGCCCTTCATCCACATCAGGCCCCTTTGGGACTGAATCCTTCCCCTAGGAGCCAGCCCCGGCACAAGGAGCAGCAGGGCAGTGTGAGACCAGCCCTGCTGAGGAAGCCCAATGCTGGCTGATCCTTGCCATAGGTGCACTTACCAGCCCACAGCAAAGTGTTGCTTGCAGCAAGCATCCCATCAAAAACCCAGGCAATTTTATCATTGAACCCAGTCAGGGTCTGGCCCACAGAGATCAGACAGGAATCTCTAGGCTGGCAATGTAATTCTTCAAAAGCTATTTTTCCTGCAAAGCAGGTAATACAGCGTGATTGAAAATGTGTTTTATGCAGACCACTGTTCCAAATAAGCTATTTGCAGCAAGTGTTTTTAATATGACAATTAAGCTACTTAGGCAATTTTGTAAAGACAGCAGGATTTGGCTACAAGACCAGAAGCCAGTCCAATTACCTTCTCCTAACAAAGCAATCACATCATCAACTTCCTACAAAATAAAGCAGACAAGACTTGAATGGTCCTGGGAAGAAGCGAGAAGGAGGGATGGAGGCCTGACTCCTTCTGGATGTTATTTCAGCAGCACTCATCATTTCTAACCAGCACTCAAAGACTGTTAAAGGTCTCAAGTCAGCAGCAGAGCAATGTAAACTAGCTTGAAGCTACTTTGAGATTAAACCTCCTGATTTTATTCAACACTATGGATAATTTATCATTTTTGCTGTTACCCAAGGACATAAGAAGAGCTCAATCAAGCTTAAACACATGGAATATCTGGGGGAGCCTTTACAGATACACTAATGAAGAGAGGTACCCCAAACCCCAGTGTTTACACATCTCATTGCCACTAGAAAGCCCCAACTCAAAAGCAGCTCCTCCGGCCTTTTCTTCATCACTGGTATGTGAGAACAGTATAGAAGGGATGTAGGATTAATCCCTGTGAAAGGATTTATCCCTGCGACCACGGACAACACAGCTTCTGCCACAGTTGTCCATCTCTTCCCAGCAGTGAAACTGGGAACTTTATTCCCAGGAACATCCAAGTTTGCAACCAGAGTTCCCCTAAAGCAGTTCCCCAGCCATCAGCAGCCCTGTGCACATGACACACGCTGGTGATCTTCTCCCTCCCTCCACGTCTCTTTGTGCTCTCAGAGGGGAAAAAAGAGAAAAGGGGAAAAGGGAGGCCTCTCCAGGCCCCCAGGTTAAACTGTGACCTACTTCAATCCACACTGTGGTCCATTATTACCAATCCAATTACTGCAGACAGGTTAACTCAGCTTTAATTTACGTCAATCCAATTACTTTCTTTTTTATTATTATTAAATAAAAAGATCAGTTCATGCTTCAAATGAGTTATGAACACTGGGTCAGCATCACAGGCAAAGGACTTGGAAATACTCAAGGTCAAGGTTGGCTCCACGCAGGAAATCCCTTTCAGAGTGTGGGGGAGAGCTTTACTCACCTCATCTCTCTATTTTGTGTTTTAACTGGATCTCTCACACAAAAGCCTAGGGCTTCCAGGGCTCTGCTCAGGGAGCAGGAATGGTTTTCTGATGGCAAAGATGTTTCAGCTGAAGTAAGAGGCACCTAAATTAACCAGATCTCCTACTCTGCTGCAGTATAATGGGACAGCTGAGCACAAAGCTTTCCCCTTCAGGGGAAAAAGCAATCCAGGATGGACATTTTTCAAAGGCACAAAGGGGAGTCAGGTACCAAACTCCCAGAAATATCCACTCAGTTCCCCTCTGTCAACCTCCTCCAGAAGTCAACAGCAGCGGTGTTTTAAACAACCCTGCCACTGCCTTCACTCCTTCAGTCACTGCCAGGGTTCTGGCAAGCTTTCTTGCACAGTCAGTAGGCTTGTCTTAGGGTGGAGGTAACACCTGCTGAGCTGCTTCCCCCGAGCTGCATGCAAAGCCTCAGCCTCTTTGCCACCAGTGCCAGGACTGAGGCATCATGCAATGCTTTGGTTCCTTACACCTTCACAGCTGATATTCCATCTCTCTCCAAGCAAGGACTTCAGGTGACTCAGCATAACTTCCACTTCTGCCACTAAGCCACCCAATGACCTTGGCAAACTCCTTTTGACTTGCATGTCCCGGTTTCCTCTCCCATGGAGCCACCCTCCCACTCTGCCTCCTACCTACATGCACCTCAGGTCAGTCACTACAGCCTCTGCAAAGAAGCAAACAAATGAGACCCTACAGCCTTTTGATGGAATACTTCCCTGGCTCCCAAATAGGCCATGAGCAGAGCTGGTGAAGTCTTTAACATGTATTTCTCAGTTATTTCTCCCCAGTATTTCTGATTAGGGCTGAAAAAAATGATCTTAGCTGCCAGGGCAGCAGGGTTAGTTCTACAGACAGCTTGGATCTCGGACCATTTCCAAGGCTTTGAGTTAAAACCTTGACAGGTATATCTTGAAGATAAGGGACAGCTGCTGAAGGTGGCGAGACCCAGCTTTCCAAACCCAATTCCAATAGACAGGAAGACATTCTATAGGGGACGGTGCTTCCAAGGCAGCCCTGGAGCAGAGCCCTGGGGGTTAAGGCCACAGAGGAGTGGCTGAGTCACAGGGAAGAGGATGTAAAGCCTAACTGCATCCAGATGGGGAAATGAGAGATGACAGATTTCAAGGATGAGCACTAAATCACTTCCAAAAAAAACATTCTTTTGGAAGAAAAGGGGAAAAGCACCTCAAATCAAGAATGCAATGTTAACGTAGTGTTTCTTTAACCTCCTTACCTGAACAAACCAACGATTACCTACATCTTGGACTTCATTAGATTTGGACAACAGGAGTATCCAAAACCACCTCTGTCAAGGACAACGCAATAAATCGACTGTCCAAAGCAATGTCCAGACCTTCAAACACCGAGTCGCTTTGGTATCCCAGCCAATGTGTCCTTAAGGGGGAAAAGCCAGACATTCAGTCGGGACACCCCGCAATGCCAGACACCCTCCAGGGGCAGAGTCACCTCAAAGCAGTGCCATTTTAAGTGAGGATCCCTGGATAAGAGGTGGGATGTACCTCACCCTCTCAATCTCTTGCTTTTTCATCTTCATACTACCCAGTAATTCCCAGAAGCCTGGGGAGCATCTGTTCCCTATGCCCCCCCCCCCCCATTACATTGGGAATGGGAATGTTTCTTTTTCCCAAATGCAGCTTTCTATCGAACATCCTAAGAATACTTATCTGTGTGCACACACGACTGGACATTGACTAGATATAGCCATTCTACCCCAGTTTTAGATGGGGACGCAAGAACAAGTCAGCAAGCTACTAACTAGTACCCAAAGACACCACATTAAGTGGTGAAGGACTTCAGAACTTATTTACTACGAAGTTAAACACTGGATAAGGAGAGCATCAACATGCACAAGCCTATTACATTATCCTTTTCCTTATCCTCAGGCTGTGCCATTAAGAAAGTACATGAGAAACTGGAATGTTGCTGTATGGCTACAATAGATGCCCACATGCTTTTCTAGAAGACTTTATGGATGCTGCTCTGTGGAATGCACAAATCCATTATGCTCCAAAGCAGTTGTTGAGTTGCCTGAGAACAGACAAATGAAAACACAACACCAACCAAAAATAACAGCTTTTGCAGAGGGATTTTTGGCATTCAGGAAATGCATCAGTAAAGCCAGAGTACTTAAAGGTCCCCTTGGGCATGCCATTAAAGCAATGTGGATGGGCTTCCTGGGAGAGAAAAGAAGACCAGAAAAGCCACACCAAAACAAACCTAAAAAGAAAAGTCCCTGCCACCAAGTGGCTTTCAAATTTCCATCCCAAACACCAAGATGACCCCTTGGGCTAGGACAGCATTGTTTCAATTACTGCTGCTCTGTCCCACCTAATTGTAAGAGCTGGAAACAGCCAACATTCTCAAAGGGCCACCAGCTCTTTCCCCTATTGTTTTAGGCTCAGCATCCACAGAGCAAGTGAAGGAGGAGTAACAGCGACAAACATGAGGAAAGCAGCTGTATTCACTTTCCCCAGGGCTATTTCTGCCGAGCCTTAAAATAATACTGAGATCCTCCACCCTCCTCCCACTACACTTGCTACCATAGATGCCATCTCTCTCCCAGGTTGTCTGTGACCAGGCACTGTGTTTTCTAAATGGGACCCCTTCTTTTGAGGGCAAAGTCTATTATGGGCAGGTGAAAGAAAAAGCCTCAGTTACTGCTGTGAGAAGGCTGTTTCTGGGTGAATGCAAGGGAGGGAGTTTGCTTTCTGCAAACAAGGACTGGAAACACTTTCAGCTTGGGTACACACTGAGAGGAACCAGTGCTTCAGGATCTCCTCTCTGCCCTTCATTTTGAAACCAGTCCCTGAGCAGGCTCCAGATCAATATGTATTTTCATTTCACTCCTGACACGTGCTAGTGTTGGTTTCCTGCCCACCCTCTTCAAAAGTAACAAAGAGAAGACAAAAAAAGAAGCACAACAAAAAATGCCACTCTCAAGAAATGGCACTTCAGGCAGTCTCCACTACATCAGTAATGACAGTCACTAGTGCCTCCAAGGACTTGCTTTCTTCAAGTCAATACTACATTCTGACAGCCAGTTTATTCCTGGGATCCATGAGCCTCTCTTCCAGATTCAATCTGGCTCAGACAATCATTCCTCTGAGGCTTTTATCCAGCTTACAGATAGTAAGAGATACAAGAGCCAAACAGTGAAGAAGTCTTACTGCTGCTCTGCACTTCTTCACTAAGTGGCCATTCTACCTGACAGGGTCACCCTCAGCACTAAGAAAGTCAGAGGTCAGTAGAAATAAAGCAGAGATGCTAAAACAAATACAACTTCCTGGATTCCACATGGCTCAGGCTTCAGGCAATCCTCTCCAACAGCTTTCTCAAGACATTTACCACTATACTGGGTTGCATACATATGCACACGAGGAAAGTGAGGCAGAGAACGTAACCTATATGAAGAAACCATGATTTAAAGTGTGCTGACTTGCCTGCCTGAGCCAGAGCTAAGGTCACACCCATCAACGTCTATAACCAGTTTTGGTGTCTCAGCAAGGAAGGCTCCACCTTTACAAACTGCCCACCTGCATCACTGAAACATCTTTAGCCCCCAGTCCTTTTCCTCAGCCTCAAGGAATAAAAACACAGTCATTTTTACAGCAGGCTTAGAGAGGATAAAGCACGTACTAAAACAATCAAGTTCAGTGCAGCACGCCCCTGGCCTTCACCTGCAAAGACAAGCATAATTGCAATATTAAACAGACACATGAAATGCATCCAGGACATAAATGGGTTTTGCTGAGATCAACAGCAGGGTCTGGGCTTTGGTGAGAGCAACCTTAGCAGCTTCCATACCAAAAGGTAGGTGCTTTGTGTTCATCTCCATTGCTGTCCCAATTTTACTCACATCCTTGTATTTCAGAAAGCCCATCTCTGCTTTAAAGCCCAGGCAGAGCCTTGGTTTTAGGGCACATTCAGAAAGGACTTGTTCCTGTTGCTGTGTTTTAATGTGCCTGCCTGTTGTGGGCTGCTGGCAAGAGCAGGATTCCTTCCTTGCCAGCTGGTGAGCAGCATGGGCATAGAGAAAGAGTCACAGTAAATTAACCTGCTGCTTCCATCTTTGGAAGGCCACAATAGGAATGTCATGCCACAGAGTTGCAGTGGTGTCCTTGGGGTGCTAAGCCTTTCCTTTCTTATATGTCAAAAGCCTTTGATGAAATGAAAGCTGCCTATCAAAGAACATCTCTTCAGCAGCCAAACTTAGCTCTGCTTTATACATCACCACAGCTTCTGTCCTCCTCCCTGCACATCCAGTGCCTGGAGTGAAGGAGTTAACATGAAGTTCTCTTGTGCTATAGCAAAGCCACACAGGTGGTGGTGTTCAATGGGTAGATCAGGATAAGCCTGGGAAACAAGGAATGAGATTCTCCTCCAGCACCCTACACTTTGTACCTAACTCTGCAGCACCAGCAACAGAGCATTGCACTCCTAGGAACAAAACCTTCCAGTCCCACAGAAAATTCACCACCTCAGCCTCAGAATTTCAGACCTGGTTGGTGACTAATGAGGTCCAGGGAGGTAAGGATTGCTGCTGTTTCTACAGCCATGGGGAAGAAGCTGCAAGAGGGCTCTGTAGATGAAATCAGTTCATACTTCCATGTTAATGTAATTTAACCAGAAACCATTCCATCTCTTAAGCCTCTCCAGTGGCAGGGAAGACCCACGAGCGAACAGGCAAAGAATATCTTCATTATGGAAAGGCTAAGGTGACACTCCATAATGTGTCAGACAACTGAGGCCAGCAGGAGGCTGTAGATCTAAGCAAGAACAATGGTACCAAAATGTTCCTTGAAGGCATTCTCCACTATGCACAAAGAAATGGAGAGTTTTGCCTGGCAAGTGCAGTTAAAGCAGTGTAAACCTCCACACTGAAGTAACGTGTTTGCACGGCTGTACTCTTAGAAGGAGCTGCTTTAACAAAGCCAGATGTTCACACGAAGTCCCCAGAGGCTTCTGAAAATCACCTGCAGTTAGGAGCTGTCAAGATCAGTGTTTTGCATAAAATAATGCCAAGGACTGCTCAGCTCCCCACAGGGCAAGGTAATTCTTGGAGGTTTTTGTTACCTCAGCCTTCTTCTGCTTGCTCTGCTGATCCAGGACAAACTCACCTTGCTGGTCCAAAGCAATGATGACAGGTTGACTGTACTGCTTGGCTTTGTCCCAGCTCAACCTGTCCTTCCACAGATGGTGCAGAAGCATAACAAGTCACCTCCAGTGCTCCGGCTAATTCAGCAAACAGGAGTATAGACTGGGTGAGCTTGTAGCATGCAGAGCCTCAAATATCAGCTGTGGACCCGTGGACCTCCGACAAAACCTCTGTCGAGATGGGTCTTCAAGTGCAATGTATTTCAGGAGACCTGTATCTCCAACCCAGCCATGGCCACCATATACCACAGACACACTCTGAGCTGGCTCTCCCACCAGTAAGGACTGTCCATGCATCCCAGGCAGGTATTCCCAGCCAAACTGAGGTACTTGCTGTCTTCATTGGTCAGATCCCAACACTTGGCCCAGGTCCCCAATCTTCTGTATGCACAGCCCTGACAGCATGACTCCAAGCCTAAACCTGACAACATTGCTCAACTGGAGTCAAAGGTCTTTAATGAAGTAATAATGAACATGGCACTCTTAAGAAGGGACTGAATCAGAACAAAGTAGTAGATAGAGCTGAGTCAGACTGCATAAACTCATAGCATAAACCACTTTGAAGCAAGTTGCCTCCTGAGCACGTCTTCCTCAGCAAGAAGAGGTGTGTGTGTGTGTGTGTGTGTGGAAAAGCCTGTGAAGTGATTAAGGACATTGCTAAGACAGATGTCATGAGTTGTAGGATTTCTCATCACACTTTCAGGCTGAAACTGCATGAGGCAGGATGCAGAGCTCTCTCCTACACAGCCCCTTTACTCCGCACCTCAGCCTGCAGGGAAAGCACTCCAGCTCTCATTAGCCACTGGACTGCTGTTACCCAGCCTTTTGACCACCCCTACCCAAGTCAGGGAATCCAGAAACTGTCTGGACTGCAAGTTCACTTTGACTGTCCTCTGTGGGACTCTCAGGGGGATGGCATATGCCGTAACCTCGTGATCCTGCACTACTCCCCTTGTCTCAGCCACAGTTCCCCCTGGCTGGAGTACAGGATGGTGAGCAGCTGGTCCACCAATGCGAGGGAAGAACACTGCTTCCTGCCAGGTTGACTGCAATAGCATTACACAAGGAGCTTCAGTGCACATAAGCAGCCTCTGGTAAATACTGCACAGGCTTGTTTAGCCTGTGGCTCTTTACACGCACCCACCAGACTCTTTATATGTTCCAACATAGTGTTTCTTATGCTGGAGGATAGTGTTATGCAAGGCTGAGCAATGAAAGCAGAGACTGTTACCAGCTCTAACAGGCTTTGGATTATGCCAAGAACAAGTCCCACTCTGTTTTAGTTGCTTCAGTATGAGATCCCACATCTTTTCTATAATAATCAGATGCTCCTACACTGCAACCGGGAGAGAAGACAAACGACTAGTAAACATATGAGCAACAATCAAAGAGCTGAGAGCACTGCCAAGAATATCTGTAATCTGATTTCATCCTCTCCTCTTTGCCTTCCATGACCTGTCACTGGACCTCAGTGTGATCTACCCAGTGGTCTTCAGCCTGAGTACACAGATGACTTCTGAGCAGACCAAGAAAAGCAAACTGATTGGCAGGCTGAGATGCGTTACAGACCCACATCGTTGACTTACACCAACCCGTTAGCTCATTTATGAGAGTTTCACTTGGTTACAGGTCACTGAAGAAAAATTTAGTCTAGACTGGTGATGCATTTATTTTAGGAAAACAATCCACCTAATGATGACCTGAACATCAGCTCCCCGCTCTCTGCAATGCAATAGACCCACTTGAGATTGAAACAAATGTATAATCATCTCTGCTGTAAAAAAGACTTCTGTTGAACAACATATTGGGAGTGTGCTCCCTCCTGGGCATAAAAAAGAAGTCTATTTACCATTTAGTGTCTGCCACAGCAGAGGTGAAATGTAAGAGCACAGCATGTGCTGCTCTGTGCAGGTGAGTGAGAACTGCAGCCACCGGTCACCTCTTCCCCGGCAAGCTGCAATTCCAAAGTGACACAGCAGATTTTTGAGGCATGTAATAGAACACACACAAAAAGGCAAAAAACATGCTTCACTGGAGAAAAAGAAAACCCTCAGGTTTCAGGTTGGGGAACCAGAATAACTGCTAGTACATGACATCACAACAGGTATCATGCCATTATCCCAAATGGCCATCCAGGAACACACTCCTCTGCATCCAGCTTCACAGATCACCTTCCAAGTTTAAAAGTGACCACTTTTAAGGGACGTAAGTTTCCAGTGGCATTTCTCCCCCCTTGAAATGACCCTGGTTCTGCAGCTGAGTAAGGTAATCCCCACCCCAATTTAAGGTTCTGGGCTGCTGCTCTTGGCAAGCTGTGCCAAGTCATCCATTCCCTTTAAGTTTTCCCTAGGCTGACTTGCCTCTCCTTCAGAAATGGCCAATGGAAAAGAAAGAAGTCGCTGTTCCCAGATAAAGCCCCAGTCTGAGCAAGTGCTGCAAGCAATGAGTAACATGGTACAGCAGATTGCCTCCTGCTCAGGTACTGCTATTAAAATGGTCAGGGTGGAGATGGAGATGAACAAAACAGCCCCTCTCCTCACATCCTTTAGTCCATACTACAGCTCTCATGTGCAGCCCTGCAGCTTCTACACACTTTGTACATACACCAAGAGTCCCAAGGGCAGGCAGCACAAGAAAGCTTGTGAATCACAGGAGCCAATGGGGAGGAACAGTAGGAGGTAGAGGGCAGAGGGTTAATTTACACCTTTCTGTTGGAAAATAATCACTGGCTTTAACAGTTTCCTGCAGAAGATAGGGAGGAAAAGGGAAATGTACCACAGCCAATGGCACGCCTAATGACTCCTCCACCTCAAAGGCTCTTTCCTTCTTGTATCACTCCAAAGCCAGCCACAGGCACACACTGATAAATACAGCAGCAGCAGCACACAATTTAAATACAATAAGACCAGACTGCTCCCTCCCTGAGCGCTACCCGGGAGTCTGGTGGTGGTATGCAGCTGTGCATGAGCAATCCCCATCACACACAGAGCAAGGCTGGAGTCTGACTCCAGTAAATTCCTCTCCTCTTACCTCTGAGGAGAGAGGTCAGACCAGCTGGGAAGGAACCAAGAAGATCTATGTGTTGCTGCAGGCCTGGAGGGATTAACTAATTAAGCAGCACTTATTACAGTGAAGAAAAGCTTATTTCACTTGGCCTGCTTAAAGCACAAGGGGACGAGATGACCCATCCTCTTGGGTACACTGCCACGACCACACACAGCTGGTTTCAGAGGGACCCAGCACTAAGCCAGCTGTGCAGCTACAAAAGGACTAAACAAGAGCAAAGTCCCTGCCCCTTTGGGGGTCCTGCCATGGGGTCTGAGGTCCACAGGGAGAGATGGGTGTGCAGTTTCCATCAATTGCCCCGCTATGTTTTTCCAACGCGACATGAAGTTGGGCTCTCTGCTCCTTTCCTGGCATGCAACCTGGAGGTAAGGTCAAAGCAAGCCAGTCCAAGTCTTCTAGCTGTCCCTCATGGGGCTGGAGCAAACATTTCCATGGGCCTGAAATGACACTACTCTTTGGGGGTTACCTCTTTGCACATGGCAGTGGCCAGAGAAGTTTCTACTGCCAGATGAGGCAAAGCAAAATTAAAAGAGACTTTTTAAAAAGTCAACTTAGAATAGAATAAAATAGAATTAAATTAAATTAAAATAAAAGAAAAGAACCAGCATAATGTACTCAGTTTTGGTCTTACTGAGGCTCTATCTGCAGTTTCAGGAAGGACAAACTCATAAATGAAAAGACATAAAATTAACAATAGACTCTGATCTATGGCTCATCCCTGAATAGAAAATGAGACATTTCTTTCGTTCCTACAGACTGGTGGATGCTTTTGTCCCTTGTCTGCCCTTAAATGAGCAATCATCCCACCCTTTGAGCACACAGACTTTAGTGTTAAGAGGAGACAGAAAACGGTATCATATTCACAGAGATGCAAGGGAATTACTGTGTTCAAAGAGATACAGCCACCCCAGGAGGAACATCAGAGAACCTTTACAAGAGGAAAGAACTCAAAAGAGCAGAGGGCTGGATGTCCTGCAGCACACACATTTCAGTAAATTCCCAGCCTTCAAAGCCTCATGGAGGCCTCTGACTAAGCACTAGCATGTGAGCAGGTCCCAGTATTGCCTCTCCAGGCCCTCAGGCCGCTTCAAATGCGGAACAAGCACAAGACATGGACAACATGGGTCCTTAGCCAAGCTTTCAACCAAACCCTACTGTTTCTTTAAGTTTCTGCTCCTCTGTGTGGGGAGTTGTCAGCAGCCTCCTGAGACAGACAGTCATAGCTGAGGGCACCCAAACACATCTACACACAGGAAAGGCAAAGACACAAAAATCAAAGTGCTCCTACAGGTAGATTCCATCCCAAACCCCACAGCAAAGCCACTGGCTCTTTTCCATGGTGGTTCCTTCTTTAATTCTGCTCACCACACTTTGCCCAACAGGTTAAAACCCAAGGTGTTTATCAGCAGTCAGTTGGTCAGACTCCATCAGCATCACCTCCCCTAGATTTACATCTGTAAACTTACTCTGTATTGAATTGCTGGTGGTTTTACTTTGTTTTAAAACCTACCTGTAAGGACACAAGAGATCACAATGTCCAATGGCTTTATTAAAGTACTAAAAGAGAGTAAACAAGCTACACAATGAGCTCGCACAGCAACACAATCCAAACTAGCAGCCACAGTACTTTAAATTGTTACTTAGCAAAATAATCATCCCCTAGTCGATGTAGGTCACCAAGTTGATCAGGCACAAAATGCCCCATGAAAATTAGCTGTTCCTCCTTCCCAGGAGCTTAGGAAAAAAACAGCACCACACACTGAAGCAGACATGTCCCTCCTGATGGAGACAGATCATGCAAGACAGAGACAGTGCCTAAATTGTCCCTACAACACATCACACTCTGGAGAGGAAGGACATTATTCCTTAGCCAGGGACATGCAGTGGAAAGCAACCACACTGCTAAAGGAAGATCTGTCTTCAGGTTTTGGAGCAACCTTTCACCTTAAGTGGTCTATAGTCACTACGGATGAGAAAGGATGCGTAAACTTTGATAGCAAGATGCCCAGTGAAACACAAAGGACAGGCTCTGGCCATCAGGCAGAAAGTAAGTGCATGCAAATTAATAAAGAAGAGAAAGTGTTTGATAAGTTTCTCAACTAGTAAGACTCAGCATGAAGATCTATCTAGTCCTTGCTAACCCAACAAGACCTATAGAAGCGTGAAAAATACTATTTACTGAAGACACGCCATGACCTCAGCAGCAGCACCATGACTGTCTTGCCTTGCACAGGATTCCTCTGCTCAGCCAAAGACCTTCTCTACAGGACGCACAGTAAAACATCTGCAACAAGTGACTCAACGCCTTCAGAGGGATAATATTCCTGACAATGAAAATGTGAAACTAGCACAGCTCTTCATGCTCATTTACAATCAAGACACTGCACTAACTTATGCTTGTTTGCACATGAAAATTACTTAAACATTTACTGTACATTGGGGTGATCAGAACAGCTTTAGAGCTGCTGTTCTGTGGCATCATACCGTACAATTAAATACATTTCATTACTCATTTCAGGAAAAGCATCCACAATTGCAAAGGAGAGACTGAAGCGGATGACAGGAGCGTTACATAAATGTTATTGATTCTGGCTCTCCAAATGCTCATGAAATAAGCCAGATAAACACACCAACAGGCTTTACTCAACAATATAATGCATCATTCAGCTTTTCAGCAAAAATATCAAAGATCAGCTGTGCATAGCATACACACTTGATGCTGCCACAAAGGATCAAGGAAGGGGAAGTGGTGATCAGATAAAGGGTGCACATTCACTCCTCCAGTAGCGATGCAGCAACAGCTACATTTCCCAAAGGCAGCAGAAATACAGTGGTATTTCTCATAGACCTAATGTTCTAAAATGTATCTTAAATCAGCTTATTTCTTAGCAACACCTGGAGTGATACAGGGGTCCTGTTCATCAACGCTGCAAGAAAAATCTTCACCCTAACACTATAATCAAAAGTAGTCGTGACAAAGGATGAAGGAAAAGCTATCTTGTTCTTCCCACTTCCCAGATGGGAAAGTGAAAGATCCAAATGGTTAACGTGGTCACACACACACAAAAAAAGTCTTAGCATTTGTGTGTTAGAGACAGGAAAAACAATGCTGGGGAGGAAATATCACCAAAAAGCGCAGCAGATACTTATGGGCAGATCATCTGCAAGACAGGGCGTTCCAAAAAAACAAACCAAACCATGTGGCCAAGTACAGGGAAATGTTGTCCTTGTTTCACCCACACCTTCTCTCCCAATATGTCTTTTTCTTCATCAGCTAGAGAGCTGATAAAAATTTTACATTAAGTAAAATGATACAAACTCAATTCTTCCATCTGCTCAGTGCCTGTTAGCTCACAAACCATGACAGTGTTTAAACAGCCATGGCAAGGAGTAAATGGACATGCAGAAAGGTGCCAAAGTAGCCCAGCTTTTGTATGTAAAGACACGGAAAACATGAAACACAAGAAACACAAATCACTTCAGTCTTTAAAGGGTTTGGGGACAGAGTCTGCTCTTTGATACATTTAGTTCCATAAATTTCAAGACACAAGGACAGAAAAATCAATGGATAAGAGAGATGGATCATTCACCTGAACCACGAGAAATGAGTCAGTCTGCATCCGATGTGTCGATGAGGCCTAGGCAATCTGTCAGAATATGTATTTCAGGGAGAATAACCCCTTTAACCAGGTGGGAGAAGCCAGAAGTACCAAGGCTGTGAAAACTTGATGGGGGAAGGTAAGAATTCCCAAAACATTTTAGGTGTTTCTTTTATTTTAACACCAAAGTGTTGTTCTTCATTCTTTCACTCCGTTCAAAAAGGACAGGACAGCGCAGACGGGTTACAGCATCACTGTTGTATCACACAGCAAACTGATCCCCTATGGTTAATCAAAAGACAACACTATATTTCCTCTGCTACAAAAAGTGAAGCTCTGCACCAGGAAACAAAGGTCAGCATCAGCATTCCAGACCTTAATTACAAGAGGTTCTTATCCAAGCCTTAGAGTAGAACATTCAAAAGCATTTTATTTGCATCTAGCTTTAATGGAAGCAATTTCCATTCATGTATTCAGAGATGTTTAACACAGCAATAAACTGAACCTTTGTTCTCCTCTGGTGTGCTCAGCGGTTCTTGAAGACACACTGGGAGACCCAACCAGGTCCTCAGGTCAAGCCACGGGACCCAGCAAAGGAAGAAGGGAAAAGCCAGCTGTCTGCAGTGCCTGTCTCTGGGGGCAAGGACTGCATGGCATGCCCTGAAGTCCTGCCACAACACCAGCTGGTACCAGCCCATAAGAAAGGGAACAGCACATGCTTTGGAAAGTCACACTCAAATCATTTACACTCATTCTCCCTCCATGGACCATATGTAGTTCAAGATTCCCCTCTAGTGACTTAGCTGCCTCACTCTCATATCTTTAACATGCTTAGTTTGG
Source organism: Pezoporus flaviventris (assembly GCF_033815535.1). Taxonomy (NCBI): domain Eukaryota; kingdom Metazoa; phylum Chordata; class Aves; order Psittaciformes; family Psittacidae; genus Pezoporus; species Pezoporus flaviventris. The sequence goes on along the minus strand of NW_026892589.1, from coordinate 8,398,331 downwards.
ATTTCTCCATTTCCTCACAGCACAGTTTCACCTGTCACATCTCACAATCAGTCTGGGTGGGTTCTTTTTCCTTTCTCATTTTATTCTCAATGCATTTTGTGTGGGCAAGTACCTACACTTGGGTGCAGAATGAGGGCCACAGGGAGGGAGGAGAAGCAGGTGGTAAGGAACTGGAGATGCTTTTCGTTCTCTTTCTTCCATGCTGGCAGCCATGACTGAAATGCCACACCAAAGCCACCCTCTCCAAAAAACTTCAGTGGGTACAAATGCAGCAGCCCATCTGCTTAGCAACACACGGCGCCAGCAAACACTGTTTCTAAGCCTCAGGCTGAGGTCTGTGGATACGGCAAAGTCACATTGGGTTCCCAACTCCAAAGACAGGCATTCAGATAGGGGGTATGGCAAGAGTGGCCTTTCCATGGCAGGCAGATGCGCTCAGCGGGACACACAGCATCGTGTACCATAACACCCTGCTTTACAGTCTTCTATCTTCTTAATATGATATTCAGATGCACCCTCTTCCTCTGCTCCTTCAGTACAAGGATCCTCTGTGCAAGCACACCTTTGCTAGAACATAGGAGGAACATCTCTAATCAGACACTCCTCCCTCCTCACTGGCCATCCAAAACATGTATTCAGATTTTCTCAAATACATTTTGACACCTTATTCTCCAAAACCAGCTGCATAAGAAATTAATCTCTATGGCATGAAGCTATGCCTTGCAGATGCCCAGATGCTGGGGTGCTACCTGATTTCATGTTCTCCTTCCCGTTTCCCAGTGAGCCCTTTCATCCTTCTCAGTGCCAGCCTGTCCCAAAAAGGCTCAGCTCAGAGCAGTTTTATCTCTTTCCTTTACCTCCTTTCTGCCCTGGGCAAAGAATGAGGCTCACTTATGTTGCCCCACACCAGTGCTCTGCTGGCCTGTCATGTTCAGGTCACACATGGGAAGATGCTGTGCAGAGGGAGGCACAGCACAGGCTGACAGCACTGTACAGAAAGAGGGATCCAGTGGCTTTATGGGATCTGCCTGCAGGATTTCTGATGCATGTCATCCTTGATGCCAGCAGCTGCAAGAATTCACCACATTAGCGAAACACAATGAAAGCTGCCCTGTGGGTCACTCTGCAGGTCAGGATATTGTAGCTGTCTTGCCTAATGTGAGTCAAAGCACCCCAGGGAAACCTCTTAGAAGATTAGCTTTATTTGAAGACATGCCGAAGATAAAATCTCACCCTAGGAACAGTGTCTAAGCACTGCTTAGAAGTCCTCACCCAGGATAGACATCCAAGGTATAGCTCAAGCATAGTATTCCACAATCCTGCTTTGGCTTGGGAAAATGCTGAAGAACAGATGAAGCACCTGACCAAGAGAAATCCTGCTTTTTGACATTTCAAATGCAGACATGGATCAGTCCAAAATTCAGTGTAAATTGATGCAACGGAAGCCAAAGGAGCTATGGCTGCTCATGCCAACCCAGGTTGCTCTGCACGGTGACAGACTTCTGGCACTTGAAATTCTCTGTGGGTCAAGTGGGACTTCAGAGAGGTTTCTAAAAGAGAAGAGGAAGGCACTCGGTGCAGAGTTAATCAAAAATGTGTGACAAGCATTAGAAACTGGTCTGAAAGGCTAGAAAAAGTCACGACAGGCAGGAAAAAAAAAAGAGATAAAAAGATACAGAAATGCCTGAGTGATCATAAGGAAATAATGCTTTGTTATGTGATCCAAAGCCCTCTGCCATGGGTGCCATATAAATAATTATTAATTATGCTGTTGATTATCTGTGTGAGCAGTAGAACTAATGAGCTGGTTCTAACAGGAGATAAATACAGCTTCTGAAGAGCAGGGCAGCCATTCTGCCAAAGGCAAGTAATTACAAGTATTTCTTCTCTGCTGAAAGTTTGCCTATTTTTTTTTAACCTGAGGACAACCAATGCACATTGTAGATATTTGCTATTAAAAACCAACTGCATTCACAGTCCCAGTAGACATAAACTGCATTTCCCTTAATGACTGGGCCCAATTAACTGGAACCTGGAGCTCTACTTTGTAAGCAGCAGGGATCCTCTTTGGAGGCCTGGCCCCGATGGGCAGAAGACATCCAAAGGTTGAGGATTAAAGTTGCTTTGTTTCACTGAGCGTGCACACCATATTGCAGGGTGGTTGGCATGGGAACACAGCTCCGGAGAAGCCTGTAGTGCACAATAAACAGCCTCCATAAAACACAGAAGCAAATAACTGGGGAGATGAAGGGTAAGCCCTTCACCTATCATTGGGAGAGCTCAGCAGATTGAGGAAGAGGGAGCAGCCCTTCCAATTCACAATTCTTCATCCATGTCTGAGGAACACCTGCTTCCAGGATTTTTGTTTTAATATCACTGCTTTAAGCCTTCACTGCACACATATACTCAACCCATTTCACCACCCAGCGACAGAGCCATAGGAATCCAAAAGAAGTTCCACTTTAACTGTTCTCATCACTTACAGCCTTGAATTGCAATGTCTCCCAAGGTGCTGCTTAATCTCAGGACAGGGAGAAAAGGGCTGGCTTAAAGGGGCAGGATTAGACAGGCAATATTACATGGGTTTCTTTGTCTGAACCATCAACAGAATCCTAACACTTCTTTCTAGCAGTGGAAGTTCAGGCCCTGATCCAGCTAATTAAACACAAATAGTTCTGGTCAGCACAAGTGCTTATGCGGGTTAAGGAGGTACGCAAGTACTTGTCTGGCTTAAATACCAAACAAGCAAAGCAAGAAACAGTATCAGTTAAGCTGCCTGATCAGTGAACGCTATACACCGGATATGTAATCTCAGGACCATATATATCATCACATCCACTGTGCGATTTTACGTGGCTGGCTGAACAAACACCCCATCAGTTACAACACCTCATGCAACACCACCAAGCCATATGCCCAACAAGGTGACACCAGATGGCCCATCCAGAGGTGATGGACAGGACAACCGCTGCCAGCACTTCTGGAAGCAAAGAGCTGAGTGCACTAACACACTCACTGCAGCTCAGATGCCCCATAAGCAGGCTGACATGCCTCAGGCCACATCAAGTCCTCACTGCAGTTACCTCACCTTACCTTGCAGGAGCACCTTAGAGGCAATGCAAGTGGCTCAGCCCCTGCTGCACCCTCGCTGTGGGCAGCCACCCAAAAATGGAAGACCTTGAGACACTTGAGTGCCTATGTTACGAACTGGAATTTAGCCTGCAAACACAGAGCTCTGGGAGCAACCCACGGCTATGTCTGACTGCACAGCAGCCATCACTGCTGCCTCCTTCTCCTCCCCAGGGGCTGTAAGGAGCCTCCTGGAACACAGCCATTCCAACAGAGAGCTGGCAGAGCCCGGGCAGCCAGCACACTGTGCTCACCCAGCACTGGAGTCATGGGCTGTCAGCTTAAATTTCCAGCTGAATTCCTGTCCAAGTTTGTACATGACCCTACCGGGGCATTTGACTTAGAGCTGAGGATTAGCACCTTAGTGCTTAGGGCTAAGCAAACAGAGAAGCTCTCCCAGCTGCAAGCTTTGCTGGAAATCGGCATTAACCCCCTTCAGCTCAAACCTGGCTGCAATTCATTCTCCCACGCAACCCCAGAATCTGACACTCATCCAGGCCTCCCGTTACATCTTTAATACAGCCGCATAATGATTGGAAGATACAGCACATATTTCACATGGGCAGTGTCTGGCTATTTTACACGCTTGAAAGGATCACTGTGTTCTAGTTACTACAAATGGTGGTGTCCCAACAACTAGAAAAGTCACCCAGGTGGTGCTTTGCTGGTGCAGGACCAATTCCCCTCTCTACCCACCTTTCTAGTACAAAGCTAAAGTTCTCCTTTCCTTCCCAAGCATCTCTGGACATCTCCTCTATTAACAAAAGGGAAAGGGTACGTTTCCCCTGCAGGTTAAGTTTCCTTTTTCTCAGCGTTGTAAATGTAAAAGTACTTGGACCCCAAGTCACTTAAATATTCCCTGCTAGAAAGTGCAGTAGCAAATTAGGAATAAAAACTTACAGCCACGCTTCTGCATAAGAAGGGAGATAGGGGGAGAGGGAGAAGATGATCAACAAGCTTTGGAAACCTACAGCTTCTCCCTTTGCTGCTTGTTCTACAGCAATATGGTTTGCAGATGAAACACCACAAGCATCTTCTGGAAGTTCCTGTTGTTGTGATCTCATCCAGGCCTGTTGTTCCAGTATGCTGACCTTCAGCCTGTAAATATTTCCTGATCCCGGCCAAAGCACTAGATAAAACTTCCAAAACACCCTTGGGATTTGCTCAAGAGACAGGAACGCGAAGACTCAAGGAGGCAAAGCTGGGATTTATGGGCTTGCTGCCAGTCTGGCTACAAGATGGGTAATGGTCTGCTGCAAGGGCTGGGAAAAGTCACCCTTTGGTACCAGACCAGAACAGCCTGCAGACCCCGAAATATGAACTCCAGATACAAACCAGCTGTCCATCACCCCTTCCCAGCAAAAGTAAAGACACACTTATGCCAACCTAGCATGAAGGCCTGATGTAGTTTTTCCATGGTTCTGAAGTATGCAGTAAGGAATTAGCACATTTTTAGGCTTTCAGGGAATAATTTTTTCTATGCTTAAAGAAGAAAACCAAAACAGGAACTTTGGAAATGTAGATTTAAAACTTAACACCCTGAGCACTGACCTAAGCAGACTGCTTCACTCAGCCAGGCCATCCACTGCTTTATTAGACATGACCCACAGTGTCTTACGTATTCCCCTACATTTTAATGGGATCAGACAAGAGCTTCCAAACAGGCTTAGAGCTGCCAAAAGAGACCTCAATTTTTCTCCCTCTTTTTTCCTTTCAGTAGCCATGTGCCAGGAGCAGGGCTCTGCATCCTGAGGTTACTACTCTAATGGATCCCCGTGCATAATAAATTAGTTCATTAATGAATTGATTTGAAGGAAGGGCTCACTGGAGGGGCCAGGAACCCAAAGACACACACCTACAACTGAACAAATAAGTCACTTCTGCAATATCACATCCTGCATCCTGCTGGTGAAGGTCCCATTAAATCACCTTCCACTTCTGTTGCTTGTTCTCCACTCCACCATTATAAAAGATATATGGGAACTGCTTTTGACTTCACAACGACTTATTTGTGGAGGTCTGGTCTCATTCCTTACAGGCCTTTTCCATTTGGAACTGTCATGTTTGTTGTTCACATTAAGGGCGTCTGTGATTTTAGCACTAACTTTTGCAGTGCTTGAATTATTTGGGTTGCAGCTCATTTGGATTGCAGCAGGGACCTGCAGGTCCACCCTGAGGGCTGTTACCAGACCGAACAATCCCGAGACTATGCTGCCTGCTTGCTATTGCTATCCAAAAAAGAGGGAATCAAGCCTGGAAACAGCTGCCCCGAGCTGCTAACTGAATATTTCCAGATGAACCCAGGAACGTACCTCCATGCTCCAGCAATGAGAACTGCCTTGTAAACAAATGCCCTTATGTAGGTCTGTGTGGGCAAAGTTAATTACCTCCAAATAGCTTCCAGAAGCCTCAAATCAATTTATGAAAACAAAAATTAACTTTCCATATAAACATAATTACAGTGAGACAACAGTATCCAGCCTGGTGTTACTGCTGGTTTTGGAAGCTGGGCAGAAAGCCAAATGAGTTCATTAGGCAGTGTAATTAATAATGGCTTTCCCCTGCTTTAGGAAGCCATTTATGGTCCTAAGAGGCAAAGGTACTGGGGGAAAAACCCCACAGCTGACAAGTTTTAAGAGGTGAGTCTGCAACAGTGATTTATTTAGAGCCTCCATGTGAATATACAGCATTTAATGAACATAAAAAGAGCAGAAAAAACAACACTGCAGCAAGATCAACCCATGCTGCTTGAAAAGGTGCCTTGGAAGACTTTTCTTGATAAGGAACCACCAAGTTTCTCCCCAAGAAATGAGCAACACCCACCTTCATGCAGCAGGCTGCATAGCCAGCTTGCCCTGGTCAGTCTTCCCCATGCCACAAGCCTAGAATAGCAGGAGACCCTGAAAATGCAGGAGGAACTCACAGGCAAACACTGTTTCATAGTTCTGATCCCAGCAAAACACATTTTCGTTGGGTTTTAAGCAAATCCGATTATTTCCCATCAGCTCTGAATGCCATTCTCTTAGTCTCAGACTACAGACAGACATGTACTTTGCAACCACTGACTGTTTTGTCTCTCCAAGTGCTTATTGGCACCACGCAATCTGACCTGGCGCTTGTGTTGATGCTACCAAGAAGGGGCCAGTCAGTGTTGTATACACTGGATGATAAAGACATAGGAACTGAGACACATTTCACCACATAGTCCTTCCTGCAGAAGCAAAGGTCAGCCACCAAACATCCCATTAACAGGACAAATTAAAAGCAGATGAAGACAGCACCCATCTCATCATTAATATCTAAATATCTAGACTTTGAACAGCACACCCTAAACGCCATCACTTTTCTCTACATCCCTCTATGAGGGCAGCTCCCTCGGAGCCTTGCACAGCTTGCAAACACATCACGCAGCACTAAAGAGGTGCTGACTCAGCAGCTGTCAGGTCACCAGCTGTTCTGCTGTGTCACGTCTAGCAGCAGCAAGCCACACTAACCCGCTCGTACAAGGGAGCTGCAGGATCTCTGAGTAACCACTGGGACCAGCTATCATGGGCATTCCTCCATACCCCCCCAAGTCTTGACTGACCTGGGCTTATTTGGGTATGCATGCCCTAAAGCCCAGAAGGTTGGCAACTCCTGCCCTCTAACACCCCAACTCAGCATCTTGTTTGGTTACTCCACTTCCTACAGCAGAGGGAAAAATCCCTACTGTATATTGCCTGGTGGAATACACAAACCTACGGCTCAATCAAGCTGCTTGCCTCCAGCACACCACAGCAGAGCAATGTAATCTATTTATGAATGGCAGCAGAACCCCTAGATTGAATTACAAGGCAGGTATTCAATCAAACAGGATGTGTAGCTGCTTTCTAACAGACTGGAGGATTAAGAGAGCGATAGAATACATGCTTCCCTTCCACATGACAGCATCTCCCTCTGCTCTCTTCCTCAATCAAGAAACTAGCAGAGGCTGTACTTAAAGAGAAGAGGATTTGCAATGCTCAGGGTCCACAAAAAGGATTAGAGAAAGGTTACAGAGAACATGCATACAAAGACAACTCCCCTGTATCATCCCCAGCAGAAGGATTATAAAACAACAGTCTGCACAAGACAGGGCCAACACACCTGAACCACCAGGAGGAGAAGAGGGTGCAGCTGGAAGAGCTGGCAGATGCTTAATGCCACACAGCCAACCATTTGCACTGTGTCGACTGTAAGAATACAGCACCTGCTTTGAGCACAGCTCCAAGACAGGCTTCACAAGCTTTAAAATGCCTGTGCAGTGTAGAGAATTGCAAGCAAGAGAGACTGCAGTCAGCTTTTCTTTATATTCCAATAACACCCAAGGTTTAATATCTCCAACAGCATTAATTCCTGCACAAGCAGAAGGCAGAAAGAGTCCCTGCTTGAAAGAGCATGTCACATGCAATGTAGAGATTCCCATTTCAGCCACTGCTGCCATTCCTAGGGACATATGCTGTAGCAGAGCATGGCAAGAAAATAATGGAGTTTATTGCTTTGACCCTAGAGAAGAACTACAGTGCATGGATGTGAAAGTCATCGGACAGAAAAAGGCTGCAGTCTAGTGCAAGAAGACAGAGGACAGTGTTTCACATGATGCAGGAAAGAAATTCTCTATCTGATGCAGCAGGATTACATCATGTCTGATGGCAGAGGCCCATTGTGCTCTCACTTGTAAAGGAGGATTACTGTATATCTGATCTGCAAGGATTATTGTGTTTGAAGTGGGTCGAGTACAATCAGGATAAACTGAAAGGCAGTAATACGCTGGTGGAAGGTTTCACTGGATTTGTGACAGCGTAGATGGAAAACTGCATATCTATCACAGGCATTAGCAATAATGCATACACACATTGAGAACACCCCGGACCTCCTACAGATGATTTCAGCACGTGACATGGGTCCACTTCACCACCAGCCCCCAGCTCAACTCTACAGCTTACTGAACAGAACTTATGCCCGAGTTTCAGAGGTCCAGGCAGTACTTGGAAAGAAATGCCAATATCTCAATCCTCCTCTTGATTTCAGCCCTCTTCAGTCCAGTCTGACCCTGCACCTATTTTCGGCCCTTCGCTTGCACATTCTTTCCTGTACTTGAAAGGCCACTTCTTTTTATTTATAATTAAAATCTTAATTGAATTTGACAGCGATAAACATGTGATGTATACCTTCATGTCTCACAGTATATTAACTCTGGAACATGGCATCTCTTGCATTCTCCATTATCAATACTCCAATAAGCTTCCCATTAAACCTTGTTACAAGAAAATTGAGTTTCCATTGAAATCTACAGGACTGTCTATTACTGCAGGAACCATATCAGGGAAGACATCATAGCCATTCTACTACAAGACAAGCCAGACCACACGTAACACACCGGATGGCATTTATCAAGATACAGACTATAAATCATTGTGATTGGAACTGCGAGAGAAGGAAAAGCCTACCTGCCTGTTGGGATCATGCAGGCTCTATTTTACTTTATGGTGGGACATAGCAAGATTTGTCTTCAAGATTTTCTACATATATTCTTTTAAATACCATCCCATCAGCCAGGGAAAGCCCTGTGTCTCACCTGATCTAAAGCTTTTGCATTAGACATCACTTTCAGCTGCAGAATAATGGCCATGAGGATCTGGTGAGACCCATGCCAGCTCCAGAGCATGCAGCCTACAGACAACCCTCACAGCTCCTCATCTGAGCTACCAGGATGTTCACACTCAGGTTTGGCACAAGAGCAGAGCCTCTTGATTAATATTCCCCCACAAACACACATCTCATTCTTTCCTCTTTCTCACCAAATCCTCCTGCTAGAATCCATCCTTTGGGGAAAAGAAATAATCTGCAGCAAAGCAAGCAGATTTGCTGCACTCTCAGTATTTGACAGAAGGGAGAACAGATTGGGACTCCATGAAGAGTGACTCATTATCAGCAAATAGTTTTAAGTGATGATTGTTTCATCACCACCCACCCAGCTCTTCCCTCTGTCTGCACGCTACAGCAAAAACTCATTGCAAGAGAATGACAAAAAGGAAGAATTAGGCAGATGACCTTACCCCTCACTTCCTCTCCCAGGATCCAGAGAACTGTCTAAAAAGGGAATGTGCAACAGGCTTTGGAAACCATGGGTTACAGAGTGCGGGCTGAAGGGTTTTCTCTCCTTCCAAAAACAGAATGTAACATTGTCTCCCTTCTTAACCCATCCAAGAAAATGCTGAAAACCACTTCGAGATATCTGCCCTTTCCCTGTGCACACATATGCTGAGCCTAACCCTTAGGGACACCAACACCCTTGCAGTCATTTAGCAGATAAACCCTTGCTGTAGGATCAAAGCTCAGTTGCAATGTGCCAATCGATGTTGCTGTAAATGAGCATTAGCACATTTGGGATCCAGCAGGACTGGTGCCTGAAGGTGAAGAATCCCATACTTACTTCCAGTCAAACACATCAAAACTCCATCAATAGAAGGGTACAGAAGGTTATGGCAGCAAAAATGAAACCCCTGCCATATCACATTGCTCTCAGCAGCTACTTCCAGCAGTGAGCTGTGTTCAGGAGAACAGCTGCAGAGCAAATCTAAAGAGAGAGAAAAAGAGAGGAAAATCATCACATGCACTCTGCCTGGAGAGGATTTTTGAATCGAGATGGCTTGAGGGCAACCATAAAAGTAAAACGGAGCTGTCTTGCTCCAGGCACGATACGATAGCCTGGCTTCTGTTGCAAGCAGGAGGAAAGGCAAAAGGCTAGAGGGAAGGAGAGAAGACAAGAGAACTGGGCAGCCCCCATGGCATTGTCCTCCCTCCCACACAGCAGCCTTTGAGAGGAGCCAGCAGGTTCACACACACCAGGCTTTCAGGACCCTGATCTCTCTTGTCGAGCTCTCCATACAACAAAAACCTGCTTCAAATTCCCAAACACTCCCAAAAGGATCCTCCGCAGGGAAACCTGCTCACTGAGGAGCCGTTTCCATCACCTCCCTAGCCCTTGCCAGGCAGAAAGGTACATGGGGAGTTCTGTTATCGGGAGATAATCACATCCCCAGGGCATTACCAAGCATAAAATGCAGCTGTGCCTCTGGTCCTCTGGGTGCAGTTACCTCCTCACAAACCGTGCTCTCACCTGCACTAAAGCTGCCTTTAGTGCTATTATGAAATTGTTTGTAGCTCTACATTGCTGTAAATTATTGAGCAGTATTTGAAGCCCTGGAAGGCACTGCTTCACATATCCAAAATAAGTAAATAAAGCCCCTTTCCATCAGAACATCCACTCAGGCTTAGATATTCCAAGAACAAACAAAATTGCCACAAAGTCCAAAAACAAAAAACCAAACCCCTTGTTTTATTAAACACAAACCCACACCATGAAAAACGCTTCACAACTCCTATCACTTGAACATCCAGATGAGCCTGCAGGCATTTTGTATCCCAGCTACCAGTGTGCGTTGTATTTTGCAGGCTTCTCATTGCTACCAAAGCTGGAGACAGCCATCATTGACTACTTGGCCAAGCAGTGATCCAAACTTAACTATTCTTCAATTGCTTTTCTTTGCTTGCTCTGAGGGATATGAACCTCAGCTTGTTTCTGACCACAGAGATTTGTAACTTCAGTTTTCTTGCAAGACTCTGAGGAATACAGTACCAGGTATGGTGAATAGGAGGCATTTTGCATATAGTTGCTCTTCCAGATTATTGCCACCACTTTGTCCAAAGGGACTCTAGAGGAGAACTGAAGAATTAATGACTTTGTTATTAGTTCTCTGTCACTATGCTTTAAAACACCTCTACAACATGGAGGTAGGAAGTGAGGAGAGAGGAAGACTGCAGTCAAAGTGACACAGCTCTCCCTGTCTGACAGAGGTAAGAGTCTGAAAGTCTCCATTATCCAACAACTCAACCCGTACTGGGCCATGCAAATGACCACACAGGCCAAGGTCACTCTTCATCTCCATTAGCCCTTGTTTATTTTCCAACCTTTACTCCCAGGAAACTGAAAGCCCAAAGCAGAGCAGGAGATACGATTCTTTTCCCTGGACACTTACTGCATTATTAAACATGGATTTATACAAGATTTTCTATCTGTATGCTAAAATGACTCTTTTTTTCTTTAAGACAACTTTGCCTGAGGGAAACCACTCTTTGTTTTGGCTTAACTGAACACCCATTAATTTTATCAGAACGGGGTAGGGGGAAGGGCTTCTGTCTCCACAGATTTATAGCCTTTTCATGCCAACTGGGAAGGAAATTCTCACATGCTTGTGTAGCATCAGACTTCTCCCACAAAGCTCATATTTACAGAAGAATGCAAAGTTCCCCAAGGGAGTCTAGGAGCTGATGAGACTATGAGGATCTGTTATTTATATTACAAGAGAGCCCAAAATTGAAGGGAAGATGCAGCCCCTCCCCGGCAGGGTTCACGCTCATAGCAAATTATTCGCTTCCATGGAAATCAGCATGAGTTTCACGTGTTTTTCTAGAATAGAGCTATTAGTTCACACAAACCAGAGGCAACCCGATGCCTGCGTCAGGCCACTCTAGCAAACAATGAGCCTACTCATTCAGATCATAGTGGCTGTGCCCAAACTTGCCAGACGGGATTGTGGTCGAGCAACAGAAGAGCCACGCTGTGCCAGATGCACCAATCCGCCCTGGAAGCAGCTCCACTGAAGTCACTGGAGCCTATTGTGAAAGAAATCTGTGTGCAATGTGAGTGATTTCATGAACTTGCTGGATTCCTGAGAGTACACTGAATCGACCAGCTGCTGACAGAGCTGGTGTCATCACTTCTTCAAGCCTCAACTGATTTACCGCAGTTAACGTAACCCGTTTTCCACTGGCATGTGCTGAGAGGCACAAAGGGAAGGAAAGCTGCAGCATGGTTTGCCCTAGAGCCAGAGAACGCTCCCCCCCCCCCATAAGAAACCCTTTGCTGGAGGGAAAAATGTTATTTTGTACACCTGAAGGCACCCACTGAGCTTACCGAGCCTTCAGGAGTGAAAAGGCTTATACAGACATTAATTTTCCTTTAATCCACTTTGTATTTGCCCAGAATTGCCTGGTGCAGACACGATGAGAGCTTTCTAATATATCTACCTACAAAGAAGGGGGGGGAAGCACACAGGTTATTCAGTTTAAGGAAAGGCCTAGGATGGGTAGGGGAAGAAGGGAAAGGCTCAACAAGGGTCAAGTGCACAGCAGCCTACTGCAGGTTGGAAAGACCTTATCCTACCTACAGTGCACGCGCAGAATAGAGAAGTGATGGATTTACAATTACAGAAAGGAAAACGTGGATTAGAATGAAGAAAACCCTTTCTACCAGACAGAAAGTTTGTGAATTCGAGACCATGGCACCTCAGCTTTGGAGGTCTACAAAGCGTTGCTCAAGTGCACATGGCCCCACACAGGCTGGAAAAAAGGACTAGACAGCTTCATGGGGTCCCTTCCAGCCCTACAATCAACAAAGAACTCCCGGAAAAAAACAGTAGTACAGAAATTCAAAGCATTTCCTGACAGCAGAGCTCTGGGCTAGGCACATGGGGAGAGTCTCCACTACATCCAAGTCGCTCAAGCACATACCAGACAGGCTGCATCTGAGCAACAGAGCTCCAAGAGGCAGCTAGAGCCTGCTCAGGAGACTAGCAGAGCCCTCCCATCCTATCACTAGATTTGAGTACACCTATGTCAGAAACACAGACCAGAGGCAGCACAAGCAGTAACAACTGTATTTCTCAGATCTTGCCCAGGGCAACCCCAGGATTCAGCCAGATTCAGCTCCTGCCCTCAGAACAAATTGCCTCAGAGCTCAGGTTCTCCTGAAGGTGATCTGAGCATCCTCAGGGCAGCAGACAAGTGCCTACCAAGTCCCTTTCCACACCAGTTTTAACTTTTTGTTATTACTTTTAACTTCTGAGAGGAAGCAAAGCCTGCTGTCGTGCAGAGGTTTGTAAGCGATGAACATTTGTACTTCTGCCTACAGAAAGCTGCCAAATCATAAAGCTCCATCCTGTTTGTAAAGCAAGCCCTAGGGTATTATTTTTCCTAAAGTCTATGATGTCACAGAAATACTACTTGAAAACAGAATCTAAAATTACACTCTTGAGTGCAACACATTCTGGAGTTTTTGTTGGCACTGCTAAAATTGTTCTGTTGTGTTTTTCTGGCACAGGCCATAGTCAGATAATTGCTTGGGGCTAATCTTGAGAAGGCAAAATATACACAACCAGCACAATTCCACTTCTGCTCCATCTTCTATTAAGAAACAAATATTCTCCACAGCGTGAAGTCGGGTAATCTTTGCCAACAAACTCTACTAAATGGAGCAGAGTGAATTTGGGGAGTGGGAGCAGAGAGTGCAGTTCTGGCAGGGCTAAAAGGGTTTGTGAATTATTGTATAGCCAAATTGTTACCTTTATTTGATTCTTTTAAAGGGGGGAAGAGAGGCTATATCAAGAGGTCAAAGAGTTCTGTTTAGTCTGAAGTGTTTCCAAGTTGTTTTCCCCACAGAAATACAGGTGGATGAAGGAGAAACACCTAGCCTATTTAGCCTACTTTGGCTCCAAATAGGATTTCGTAACTGCTCCAGACAATTCAATCAGCCACTTTAAAGACCTTTCCACCTCCTAAATTTACTGGGTTATAAAAGATTTGCTGCACAGCATTTACCCACCCTACTTCCAGCAGTAGAAACTCAATGCCAAGAGCCAGAGCACGCAAAGCTATCATGGCAAGGTGGTAATAAGCGCCAAGTCCAGCTTTCAAGAACATGCTTGCAACACCACTGGTGTAATTGAGCCAGATATTGTGTAACTCAATGAGATAGATATTGACTTTACCATGACTGGCAGAAATAACCATCATTCCCAAAGACTGGCGCTTTCACCCCAAACTTTCCTGTTGAGTGAGCTACAGCAACTTGTTGTGCCTCCTGCATGCCCAGATATTCCTTGAGTATCTTCAGATGAACAGCCTTGCTTAAGCAAAGCAACATACTCAATTTGAGTGAATATATTGCAATATATTGTTTACAAAGGTCCTACAGAGGTTGATGCACCTTTGAAGGGTGCATAGTTAGCCTCTCTCTGTGAGGAGATGTTGTACAGGAAGAACAAAATACTATACATGACCACCAAACCAAGATATTGGATAGGGCTTTGTGCAACCTAGTCTAGCGCAAGGTGTCCTGCCATGGAAGAGGGCTTGCAACTATACAATATTTAAGGTCCCTTCCAACCCAAATCATTCTACGATTCTATGATACTGCAATTTGACAACCAGAGCACTTAAATGGCAAAAAGTCATCTATAGTATTTAGTACATCAAAACATCAAGCTGAGACTACTATAAGAAAGGCCAACCTTCTGGACTTGGAGTAAGAATAACAAGAGTTGGACAAAACCTGACAGCATATGCTGAACCAGTAATTCTGGTTGTACATTGCAAAACTCACATTCTTATTTGAACAATAAAGAAAATGCCTGCAGAGGAGAAAAGCTGGGGAGAAACACAGAGGATGCCACCTCCCTTCGTGCTCAATATCACAAGATATTTCTACATCTGTGTATTTAATACCAATAGTCATTTCAGGCGCTGACTGAATGCCAGCTTGCATGAACTAGCCTAAGAGTCCCAAACCCAAGCAGCCCATTTGACAGGTGGTAGGCCAGCAGATATCTATCTTCAGCATAACCCAGCTTCCTACATCTGCAACTGCGGCCAGGCACTCCATTCCTCCTTCCCCTGTACATTAGCACAAGAACTAAGAAAATTCTATACAGGGAACCAGCAGCATTTCAAATCTGCTTTTTTAGGTGCATTGCCAATGCTTCCAGGGAAACCATCCCATCCCAGCCAGCTAGGATTTCTAATTAGAATAAGGGGAAATTCAGCTCCAGCTGACAGCAAAACGCTTGAATTAGCCACAAGCCATGGGAATTCAGGATTCTGGTTTCTGTCATTCCCTGCAAAGCTGACACTACAATATGCAATTTCTGCAAAGGAGAGAAGTTGAGTTTGTTCAAGATAAGGCCCTGACACAGTTTATTTACTTGCACTCTTTAGGGACCGTTTAGCCAGCACTAGAAACAGGCAGAATAGGGTTATATGATGGATTTCGATGATTTAGTCCATCAAGGAGAATTTGCACACAAACCCACCTCCCAACACCACACTCTTCAGATAACATAGACAAGGGAGAGGAAAGGGGGAATCTGCCTAGAATCCAGGAAAAAGTGAGTGAAAAAGCTGAAAGGTTTTTACTTTAAGCACTGGACTAAAACCAACCAACCAAAACCAAAGAGTCAGCTTCTTACCCATCAAGGAATGCTGTTACAATTGAACTCAGAAATGCTAATTTTCTCTTGAGGCTCTTATGGCATTTTGTTTGCAAATATTCCAGAGTGCAGTGATGGAAGTTTCTCAAATGCCAACAATGATTATTTAGGCTTCTCCTGAGCAACATCTCTATGAGCTGGGATCTTCCTTGGGAGCCATGACTTGCGACATCTCTTTCAAAGCAGCACATCAACAACAGCATCTTAAATGTGTCCCTTCCTCAGCAATTTATCTAAGGGGCCTAATACCTCCACCATAGATTAATATTTCAAATAAAGCTCACCGATTATCCTCACACTGCTTCCCAAAAGGGCTGGAAGGAAAAAGATGCTCTGTGCTATCTCCACTACTGGATTCCTTCAAGGCAAATTGTTACACAATGAGGTAAGAAAACACCCCAGCTAACAACAGGCCCTCTTGCTTTCTTGTTTTGTCAGGTTTGGAAAAGCCCAAGACCAGCCACTCCTGCTTTATTTTGGCACCTATGCTATTGATCCCAGCTGCAGCCACATACCCCAGAGCTGCAGAAACATTAAAGAGAACTGCAGCACACTTCATCAAAACTCAAACCTCAAATCTCCAGAGCATGGGCAAGTTCTCAAGTCAGTTTTCATCTAAAGGTCGATCTTGATTAGAAAAAGCAGATCTCTAAAAGAAAAAGTGAAACGCAGATATGCACAGCCGAGTGTGCAGATACCAAAGGAAAACAGAGGTCAGGCTTCAACCACACACTCAATCATTTGTTTATTTTGCCCATCTTATACTTCTGATTTGAGGTTGGAATAGGAACATGATGCTGAAAATAAAAGCAAATACTCGGAGATCAGCCTCAACACAGAAGCAGAAGTTTTAGGAGCCTCCCAGGAAAGCCAGCACTCACACTTTGGATTCCTATCCTCCAGGTTCAGAACAGCCTCTGAATTTGATGCCAAACCAGACCAAAATCCCAATCTTCCAGGGCTGGCTTATAGTAATGAAGTGCTTATCAGCTATATTCATACATGTAGTCACCTAGGAGTTGATGTGGTGGAACTTGGTCAATAGCAGTTAGAGATGATGCTATTTAGGTTATCCCTCAAGTGGTAAATGGCATCGAACCAAAGGAAACAAGCACCTATGAGTGTGGAGAATATGCCTCCTTCTCCTAGACATGATCTCGGTCTAGCGTGTCTTACTGTTGTTTCCCTAAAGACAGGGCTAAGTACTCTATTTGGTGCTGAGAACATATTTCCACAGCAGTGCAAACTGATAAATCCCAGGATGCTGCAGGTCTTGCTTCCATGCTCAGCCACGTGCTCCCACACATCGTACAATAAAGGTTTCCAAACAGGAGGCTGCAGCCCTTGAAAGGCACATGTCCCTTGTAGCACACATTGCACAGGAGCAGTACACAGCACTTCCGCAGACATGAAGCATCTGAAGGGCTCTCCGTCTTCACTGGAAGGGTTTTAGAGATCCTCAGAGGACATGAAAAGATGAGGGTATATGCTAGTGTGGAAGACCCACCTAATACTCATTGGAACAGACAGCCTGACAGATGCAGGGAACAAGGCATCCCAGGCTCATCCTGAGGGGGCTGGAAGACTTGGTACCCCAGCCAGGAAGAAACCTCAGCTGAGGGGTAGCTCATCGCTAACTGCATTTACCACCAAAGACTGGGCGAGCACTACTTACCAGGGCAAGATACAGCTACGAGGCAACATGAAGAGCCCTGTATCTTCCTCCTTCGCTGCCAAACGTGCGGTCAGTGTGAGAATCATCTTCAGCTGCATTGGGCTTTGAATGTTTCAAAGAAGGAAGAGGAGTGGGAAAAAGCCAGGAGGAGCCTTTTAAGTGTAGGAAACCCACTATCAAGATTGAAGCTGACACCTTCGCAAGGCTGGCGTGTGAGAGTCCAACTTCAAAGCCATGAGAGCTAGAGGCAGGAGCTCTAAGAGGGTTTCAGCCTTTCCCAGGGAGCTCACAATATCTGCACATCACTGTGCTGCAGTCTCACATTCACATTTCCTCCAGTGTTACAAGGAATTTCACTGCAGATGAGTGATGCTTTCAGAAAGACAGATGTGTGGGAAGGCTGCACAAACAACATCGCGGCTCAGCTAGCTCACTCACTGCTGTTCCAGGGGCACACATTAAAACTGCTCACAACATTTACTCGTCCCTCACTCCCATAGGTAGCCAGAAGATGACAGACAGCAGGAAGGTCAGAGCATTTGCCTTGTCATCGTATAAGACAAGAAATGGCAATAACCTACATGCCCAGCTGCAGCTGGTCAGGAAGCCTGACCACAATTTTTAATTGCAGTGTCATTTTATAACAATCAAAACTTTGCAGAACAGTTTGAACAGGGATTACAGTTGGCAAAACCAGAAACAGCCCGTTATTCTCCCATAGGGCAGCCTTACTTCTCTCACTTCTGTCCAAAACAGGGACTCTCCTAAATCACTGGCAACCACTGCACACACAATGGTCACTATTCACATTAAATCAAAGCTCACATATTCATGTGGCTTACAGTGCTATCCTGATTTTCTTTTATCCTGAAATCCCATAATTAGAAAAAAAGCGAGCTGTGTGAAGATAACAACAGCGGATAAAACAAGAACTACCTCAGCCTTTCTATAAGAAACATCCTATGCCCTCGTCTCCATTGAGCCTTAGTCAGCGTCTCCACAGTGAACACTGTGATACAGCTACCAAGTCCCAGCTGAGAAAGTGAGGTAGGAACTGGTGATCTCCAGAGCTTGCACAGCTGGAAAAGGAAAACTAGAAGTCACCATCTTAAGGCTGTAGCAGCAACCACCATCCCATGCTGCTCCAATTGGGTTACAGCTTCTTAACACAGTTTTCACACTTGAGTCCTAGGGGAGTTTGGTCACAACCAAGCAACAGCCCTACTGACAGCACAGGCTTATATTGCTCAAGAAAGGTCGGGCAAGAAACAGTGTTTGAATCCAACAGCTGTGTTTTAGCACTGCCCTGAGGCCTCATGTCATAAATAAGAGTCCTGTTAAGCCTCAGGCTGTACAAGACAGACAGCTCCAGGCCCAGGACACAGGTTATTTCAGCTGAAGATGAGGCAAGAGAGAAACAAAGTGAGTACAAAATGAAAGTGGGTAGCATGAAAGGAGAAGTCCTAGCATAGCAGCCACTTATTTGCAGATTGTGTCAGCTCAAGAATAGGTTTAAATCTGAACTCTCATTAGTGCCAGAGGCACTGGCCTCACTGCATCCCTTGGAACAGCTCTGAGGCTTGTGCTGCCATTCATAGAGCAGAAATAAGCTCAAACAAAACACCCACTCCCTCTGCTAGCAGTAAAGTAGCTGCTAGAGATGCACCAGAAATGCAGAGGCATGCAAGAGGCCAGGAAAGCTTCTTTTCTGGTTTTGCTTTTAAGATGAGACTGTGGACAACAGTGGTCCTGCAGGTATTTGTCAGATGACGACCCTGTGCCTGAAAGGCAAATGGTGGAGTTATTCTAGTTAAATGTGACAAACAGGCACTGAAAGCTGCAGCTCTGACCAACAACAGGGAACAGCAGCATGTAGAGCATGTAGGGGTGAGAAGGCGAGCAGTTTATCATAGAGGACTGGAAAAAGCCAAGGCAATCAAAGCTAGGCTATGATCCTCATGGGTTACACTAAGGAAGCAGGGACACAGTTTGGGTGAGAAAGGCCAAGTACCTTTTATGTATCATGCTGGTATTCAAGCTGTGGTAAGAGCCACTGGGGAACAGACACCCTCCTGAATCGGGAATACACAACTGCAAAAATTGGAGACCACTTCCAATAACACAACTCACAAAATGTGAAATCAGGAAAGGAGGAGGATGGGCACAAGCAGAGGCACAGAATGAGCAGGTCAGATCAATTTCAGCTTAAAACGAAAGATAACTCAAAGTCAAAACGAAAGGCATCTGTTTATTGATAGGTATTTGAAACTGAGCTAAATTTAAGATCAAGAACACTCTGAAACGAAACATTCTGCAGAGACGCGGTTATTTGTACAGCTTTGGTTGACACCCTTCCTGGCAGTGAAAGGAGCTTTAATGTGGTAAAGGCAGAACAAGAACACTGCTGTCTTCTTCTCACCATGCCTTACACAGGTAGACTTTTGTCCTCTGTGCAGGCCCCATCTCCATAATCAGAGACCCTAGAAGATTACTCAAGTACCAGAAGGTTGATATCATCAGTTGTCAGCACTACATTACATCCCAACCACCACCCAAAACAGAGCAAGCAGCACAGCCTGCAAAGCATGGACAGTCTGAGCTCCCTCAGCATCACCCAAGCCTGAAGAGAAGGCTGGCTCTTTCCAATAAATCCCAAGTCTGTCATTGCAGAGGGTCAAGGCAGGCTCCGGAGAGTCACAGGCTTCATGCTGTCACTCATATTAATGATGCAATGCTTTATTAATTGGAGTTTTCCTGAACAGCATGTGTACTATCAGTGACACTCATAATTAAATAGGCAGGCAGCTTTTCTCTTTTTTTAAATGAGCAGAGAGTTAATTGAATTCTGGAGTCCCTGTGATCAGCTGTGAAATTTATACCTGCAATTTGTGCAGGCAGCAAGAACTAGAGCCTTTGGGGCCTTGTTATTCATCAAAAATAGGCTGATTTATTTGTGCCAAGTATCTCTGTAGGAGGCTCTTGGGCCCGATGTACAGTCACTTTCCTCCAATTAACCTCCCTGGCCTAGAGGGAAAAGAAAATTAGACATCTGTTAAAAGCACAAACCCAGTCTTGAGAAAGTAGGCACATTTCAGTGGAAGCCAGCTTTCATTTGAGTTAACCTCTGGCCACCAAGAGTTGAGGAGCTCCCAGCATGAAATATGTCAAGAACAGCAGAGACAAACTACAGAGCTGAAGTTACTCACAGGTGATAGGAGGAGGAAAGGACCCAGTGCGAGGCAGCTGGACCAGCCTGCTTCAAAGAGACCAGGCTTCACACTGATCAGTTTTTGTGAACATCTCCAATGTCTGTTTTAAGGCTTCCAATGATGGTAGTGCCTTAACAACTGCTATGTCTCCAAATACCTGATACTCCTTTCTCTTGACTGGCCCCATATATAACCTCCACAGGCATACAACCAGTTTGCAAACCTGGTTCATCTTCACCATTGGGTGCATGTTGCTTCTCATTTTATTTTTGGCACCAAGAGTTGTTCACTCGCTGCTATACCCTGTGAACATACAGCTTATACAGCCCAGAGACCTTGTCAGCCAGTATGTGGAAAGTTAATTTTAACTGCCAAGTACCATATTCTGCAGTAACAGGTCACATTAGATACCAACAGGGACATAAAGGAGGTCATGAAGACAAATATAATCAAAGGTGCCAAACCCTGCAAGCTCATCAGCAGGCAAAGAGCCCCAGTGCTCTTTGCCTACCCAGATCTGACAGGGTAGGGGGTCCCTGGCTTAGGAGCCAGCTCCTGAGACAAATCCTTTCTGGACCTCCCCTTAGGACCAATCATCACTCAAGAGTACCCATGAAACTGTATGATAGAGGCAGGAACCCACAATATCCTTGCTCAATGGATTTTCCAGTCCAAGACTAACTCTGCCAACAATACGACAACATCATTCTTCATCACTGCAGCACTGCACCAGTGTGCATTAGCTAATCCCCCTGACGTGTGTGGGAAACAGTTTCTGCAGTTGGCTTCTATAAGGACTTCTATCAGAAACAGCTCCAAGGCATAGACAGACCTGCCCTGTAAACACTCTAAAGAGCCCACAGCATAACTAGTTTTGCATGGGAGAAATACAGGCCAGCATTCGTTTAATAATGTTTGGTTTTGCAGAGAAAGTCTGTGATCAAAATGGCACCTGCTGGTCTCAAAAGTACAGCAGATCAGTACAGACAAATTGTCCACCCTGCTCTTGTTCACAGCAGATTGCACCATCAGGTTTCTATCTTCACCATGCTGTTCATAGCTATGGGACCTGTGACTTGGTTGGAGTTTGTTTGGTTTAATGTTTGATTTCCTTTAAGAGGTTAGAGTTTGGTTTGCAATTTATTTTGACTGCCTTGGATATAAAGTTTACTCTGTCCACCATCCAGGAAAGCCCATTACATATCCAACTCTGCTGGAAATCATGGGTGGCCAATATGACACCTATCTCAAACAGTTCTCCCCCATCCAGTATCAGGGGTTGGTTTTGGAAACAGTAAGGGGGGGGGTGAACAAACCACAACACACACACACACATATCCCATATTGACAGCCCAATTAGCTGTTTAAAATCTATCTTTCCTCATGGCTAAATATAGCCACTTAAAATGAGCAGTCAAGACTTGTTAATGACTCTTGTAAAGACCGTCAAAGATGCCCTATGAGATCAACGTGGCAAGAATCTATGTAAAAACTGTTTGCATAGAAACTGGTTTCACAGGCAAACTAATAAACAGAAATTCCTTTTTGTATTTCAATTGCTATTTCTTTATAAATTAGCTCAATACCAAATGCAACTCAACCACCACAACAGGTGGTTGCTGGCAAAAGAAGGCAATGGCAGCAACTGCTCCCAGAGGCCAGCCTGGGAACCTCTTATAATATGGACATTTAGTTCCCCAAGACACTCATGCCTTTGCAGCAAGGCAGTTGCCATACAACAGTTGTAGCCTGCCTGTATTAGGTAAGATCTCCAGGAGGGTCAGAATTGCTCTAGTGACTTTGGAGGTCTGCAGCGATCTCGCAACAGGAGTGTCTTCTCCCAGAAGCACTTCATAGTTGAACCATGCTTTCATGGCTGCTTTTAGCAGGGGTCTCAGCAGGTACCTTTGCTCATTAAAGCAGACAACAACAGCCCAGGTCATTTTTTGCTGATTCAGGGAATTTCCTATTGGCCTACTGCTAAATACAAGTCAATCCTCAGAAGCACATATCTTCACATCCAACCGCTGTCTACAGTGCACAAGTTCACCGAGCAGTAGAAATGCCACAGTATATGATCAGAAAAAAAGACATAACACAAGTATAACTGCAGAGGAATACATGACAGGAGTCAAATGCTTAAGAGCATGGGATTCACAGCTCCACAGTTAAGTAAAGTAATACCACACAGGGATTAACCTCCTACTGCCCAGGCAAGGCTACTAGCCAGGAGGATGTAACTAGTGCTTATCAAACAGCTCCTGACATTCACAGTGTATGCATAGCTGCTTCTTCAACTTGAGATGTTTAAGCAGTATTTGAGTGCACTTGCCTTAAGCAAGCTTCATTAGTAAAAATGAGCTATATGCACCAGAGAACTGGATACCAGATAACATACTCTGCCAAAGCCAGAGAGAGGTGCACACCACCCCTGAGCCAGACAGCCAGGACAGTGAGCATTCCTGCTGGCACCTGGGGCTCCCCCAAGACCTCTGCAGATAATAGGGCAGAATCAGTTTGGTCTTTGGAGCTGTCTCCAGAAAGTCTCAGACAGCTCATGGACCACAGGCTATATTCACAGATACATTAGCTGCAGTCACACCAGAGAAGTGAGGGCACAGATGCAAACAAAAGGAAGAGTTTTCAAAGCAGTTTATGGCAGAGGATCTTCACGATTATCTTCATACTAAAAAAAATACATATATATACACCCACATGTAAACATACTTACAACAAAATTGGAACATTTACTATGAAGCTATTTATGCAACCTCTATAGGTTTAACTCATAGACAAAAACATTGCATCCATCTGTCATGCTGGATCAGGTAACTAATCCATCAAACTTAACAACTACTTCTGGAAAGCAGGCAAAAACCACACTGGCTTAATTGTGCCTCTTATAGAGGCAGCATCTCTCCTCACTCTGCAGGCAGGCAGGAGCAACCAAAGATCTACAGGATACCAAAGGTCTCTCAGGAAAAGCTCAGTCAGCAGTAACCGCAGAAGGACAGAACTCCAGCAGGCTCTCCGGGTGAGCCACCCAAAAGCCAGCCACCGAGAACTGACCCCGAATAAAGCGGCCATCTCCCAACATAGGGCTTTGTTCGCCATCCCAGCTCAAAGACGGCGCGGCAAAGCCTCAGATCCTCCGTGAAGCACCGCCAACACCAGCCCAACAGTCGCCTAGAGCCCATCCATCCCTTCCCCGGCGGAGCGGGGCCGAGCACCCCGGGCCTCCGACGTACCTCCAGTCCTCACTGCCACCGGGCCTCTGCTCATCTCTATCCCAAAGGAAAACGCGGGCCTCGTCCAGCGCCAGCTCCGGCCCGGATGCGCATCCCTCACCACTTCCACTCTTCACCACAGAGCAAAGCGAACCCCAGCGGTGCTGCGCTGCTTCCTTCTGGAAAGATCTATGCCTGCCATCGCTCCTAAGGGAGCCGGGCAGGGCGGGCGATGGCCGCACGTGCCGCCAGCTAGCTCGTTACCTCGCGCTGATGACCATAGGCTTGGTCATTAGCGCTGATGAGCGTTAACTGCCGGGCCCAACAGCTGAGGGCGGGGGGGGTGCAGGGAGTACCCGGGGAAGAGGCCGGGCTGGGAGGGCCCTGGTGGCAGAAGCACCCCGGTTGGGATGCTGTACAACCACCCCGCCCGGCCCGCACCAGCATCCATCCCCCCCGGCGGGCTCCCTACCGCAGCCCCCGGCCCAGCCGCCCGCTGGCCGAAGCCGCTTCCGGCTCGCCTGCCGCAAGAGGGGGACAGAGCACTGCACTGCTGTGCGCTGCTTGCACCGTGCGTGGCCGCCGGCACACCCCTGCCCCCGCGGCCCCGGGCCAGGGCGAAGGATAATGGAAGCCATGAAAGGCAGAGGGGAGGTTCGCCTTGATCCCCTCTGTGCTCCACGTGGAACGGTTTGGGTTGGAGGGGACCTTAAAGCTCACCCAGCTCCAACCCCTGCCACGGGCATGGACACCTTCCACTGAGCAGCTTGCTCCAAGCCCCTGTGTCCAACCTGGCCTTGAACACTGCCAGGGATGGGGCAGCCACAGCTTCTCTGGGCACCCTGTGCCAGCGCCTCAGCACCCTCACAGGGAAGAACTTTTTAATACCTAACCTAAATCTACCCTCTACATGCTTAGGGTGTTGGGTTTAGGGCCTCTGTTGGCAAGCTGCCTGCCAACCGTATGAGATGCCGCCAGGTGGAAAAGCATGGTGTGATGCCGCACAGCACCTACCCAGTCACTGCTGCGCCGCAGCATGCTGCAGTTCTGCATCGCCGTCTGATCAAACACTACAAATAAAGTTGTTTATTTAAAAGATATCTGAGCAGCTCTTTACCATAAGTGACAAATCATTATTTAATTCCTTTGGTACTCATGGAAATAACATCAATCAAAATGAATGCATCTGCTAGCTAAATATGAATGTAATCATCCATTAAAATGTTAACATTTATGAAAACTGTTTATTAAAATGAAGTTATAAGAATCTCATTGTGATTTGATAATCAGCTAATGTCCCCTTAAGGCAGAATTTGAACACTTGATGTTTGGAACCAGATAACATTTTAAATGCCCCATCAGTTTGTAACTCCAGTCATTCTGAAACATGATTAAGCCTTTGCATTGAAGCCCTGGAAACAGATGTCCTTTCTTTATCCTTGTGCCCATACACTGCAAAACAGACCTTCCCCTCCAGCCACATGTA
Organism: Pezoporus flaviventris; assembly: GCF_033815535.1. Classification (NCBI taxonomy): domain Eukaryota; kingdom Metazoa; phylum Chordata; class Aves; order Psittaciformes; family Psittacidae; genus Pezoporus; species Pezoporus flaviventris. The sequence goes on along the minus strand of NW_026892589.1, from coordinate 8,373,258 downwards.
CAAACCCCAAATTTAGATACACAGTCAAAGATGAGTACATGGAGGTAAAGTGAAATCAAAACTGCGTGTTTTTGCCCTACATGTTCTAGTAGGGCTCACAAGACAGCAAGAAATGCTGGAGTCAGGAAAGCATTTTCCCTTCAGGCATGGGGATACTGGGAGAGGATGGCAAAGGAGCATCCTTGGTATCCAACAGTCTGTGCTCAGGGAGACCTGGGGCCAAAAGAAATAGGAGCAGCGGTCCAACTACCCAAGTGCCCATGCAATATGTGGCCTTACAGCCCACGCTCAGTTCTTGTCCTCTTGTACATCCCAGCTGACACATCCACATAGACATGCGAGATGGCATCCTTTACCTCAAAACCAACCCTATTTCCTTTTCTAGGAAGGGAGAAGCTGTACATGTAGTCAACATTTTGCTGTAAGAGAGCTGACAACCATAGGCAGGTTTCATTTTGAGTCACACTTTCAATTAAGAACCCATCCAGTCTGGTTCCTTAGGTCTCCAAGTAGCTTGCTGTGTGCCCAGGCTGGCAAGCAGGAACCACACAGTGAATTCATGTGCGCTGAGGTTTTTTGCCTTTCCTGTTCTGGTAACTCATCAATATAGATTTGAATATGACTGCAACAAATTCAGTTGGCACCTGTTTGTTACATCTAGCATGTCAGCAGACAGCTCTGAAGGGGCCAGGCTCTGAGTTCCTACCCTGCTCTAGTCTCCAGACTCAAGCTAGCTCAGGCGTATCTCTAGAAATCTCATATATGTCATTGTCCTCTGACAGGTGCAGTTTTATCCTAAAGTACTATTTCCACCACAAGTAGTAATGATTCATAATGCACATATCTTGCAATAACTTACCGAGGAGCTAAACTATTTCAGACACCCCCAAAATTGGTAAGCTTAGTCATAAAATCCTATGTTGAAATACCAAACCTCCAATACTGTGTGGGAATAAGGGAATTTTGTATCCTCGTTCTGTTTCAGTGTATTCTCTTCAAAAATTTTGATTCTTAACATACAAATAAGGGCTTTTTCTGCAAATTTCTGGGTTTCAGCTGTTTCAGTTGAATTTAGTGAACAGTAGCTTCATAATTCCCAAAAAATTCAGCTCTAAACCCCCAATCACGAGCAATTCGTTACATATCAGCTTTAATGGGATAGATCCAGATTCCTTTGATAACCACGAGGAAGCTGTGAGCCCAGTCTTTGTCCTGGAGAATTTCCACTCTCATTCAGCATTAGCTGAGCACTAATGGACATTAAAAGGTACAGAATTGCTGGAGACTGTAAAAAATACATCATTTCACCTTTCCCATGTGACTGAGGCCTTGAGAAATTGACTGGCATAGCTATAACAAAATAATTATCCTGTTATAGCTGTGCCTGTATAACTTCTCCACATGGACGCTCTATTCTAAAGTTTAAGTGACTTTATTACAGAATAATTACTCAAGGACTTTAGTCTGGAATGAGGTTCTGCACAGGAGAATTTTGCCTGTGTGGCTCTGGTGATTTAAATTCACTGTACTAAGCAGGTGAATTTTGCTGTGTGGACTCTCGGGAGAGTCTGTCAGCAGTATTAGATAAGACATCCCCATTCCGTATTATCTGAAAATTGAACTTCTGCGCTGTACAGGGCATAGCATCCTATTTTGCATGCACTCTAAAACAAGCAGGGCTTTTGCCTCCCAGGGGAATAACCTCTCACAGCTTGGAAGAAAGGACAGATAGACATCATGCAGCTGCAGAAAAATAAGTGGGATTGGGTAAACCCAGGGTCCCATTTTTAGGTGCTCTATCAATTCCATTTGGAAATCGGAATTCTGGGTGTCCAGCCTTCCCATCCACTTGCCTATGCTTTTGGCTAGCAAAAGGCACCTCTGATGCCAAATTCACTTTCCTGACTGGTGTTCCACTAATGGGCTTTCAGAAACACACAGACCTGGCACGGGTCACAGCTGGCCATTAGAAAATGCTATACTCTTAGCACAAATGCTATCAAGCCTCTGCCTTCAGCAAGCCTCCTCTGAGCAGCTGCTGGCTGCCAGCAGGGTTTGGCTGAGTCACCCTGGCCACAAGTGATTCATTAAAGCCACCGAGGATCCTCACAAGCCGCATTCTTTTAAGGAGACTTCACACGCCCCCATTAAAAAACCTTGTCATGGTTTGGGAGCTGGAGACGCAGGGAGAACCTCAAACCTGGAATCCACAAGGGACTCATAACCTCCTCCTCATGTCAACCAGCTTCCCAGTGACACAGTGGGCACTGACTATAGCAGAGCAAGGAGCCACGCTTCGCCTTTGCTCAGCAGCAGAAGCAGCCCTGGTCTCTGCACAGAGACCACCCGGGAAACTCAGGTGCTTCAGGCACGAAGTCATTTACCACGTGCTTGAAATTGAACTAGTGGAAAGATCTTGTTCAGTCCCAAAACACAGCTGAGCTAACATACAGGAATCAAAGGAAACAAGCAGCCCTCTTAACAGCAGAATCAGTGAAGCCTGGTTTGTTGTGCATTTATCTTTCAAAGTTGAGCTCCTCTGTGGATTCCCTCATGCCTAACAGACCGAGTTTGTGCTTTTTCTTTGATGAACAAGTATATTGGGTTTGTGTGGCAAGGGTTTGGTAGCAGGGGAGTTAAAGAGGTGGCTTCTGTGAGAAACTGCTAGAGGCTTCCCCTATATGCAACAGAGTCGATGCCAGCCAGCTCCAAGATGGACCCACAGCTGGCCAAGGCTGAGCCCACCCCCAAATCAGATTTGCTTGGAATTAACAATAAACTGTGTCTCTGTTGGAAACAGTGAGCATTATCCATGGGCAAAGGCAAACAGACTGGGAGGAAAAGAGCAAGAAATGGGCTTATTTATAGAAGTTCAAGGCCTTTCACTCACGCAGTTCCTGGATCAAAGACTTCCTGGGTACATGGGCAGGTGAATTATTATAGACTGTTCCAGCACTTCCCCATCTGTCAGACAAGGATAGTATCACCCTACTCCACACTGGTATCATGAAATTTGAGTGTAATACTCGTAAAAGCATCTGCAGACCAGGCTAGGTAATTTATGTTCAAATCAATTTTCAATGGTAGTAAATCTTCTCATTTCAGCTCCACAGTGGAAAAATCCCATCCAGGGCAATGTATGTCTCCTTAACAAGTTAAAGAGGTGAATAGCTCCAACTGTTTGTTGACCAGAAACTAGAAAATGCCCAGTTGCCCAAACTGGAGCAGGTGACCACTGGTTTTGTTTGCCCTTCAGTAACACAGACACCTCTGTTGCTCTACAGAACAACTCCAGGTGTAAACGCTCACTCTCCTTCAGAACCAAACCACTGCTCCGTGCTTTCTCTGGAAGCATTGTCTCTGGTACTCCAGATGAAGTCTATTTGGTGGGAAGAGCATGGCTATGTGCTCTCAGAGACACCCGTGTGTGAGATGGATGGCTTTTCGATGAGCTGTGAACCACTCCACAGGACAGCTGGGGAGAGGATTGAGCTGGTAAGAAGGGATGAACTGTCTTTCTGTGCAACTTCCTTCTTAGTCTGAAATGGAGGGGAGTAGCCATACACGGAGCATCCTGTTTCTAAAAAGAAGTTACCCTTATTTTCCCCCAGAAGTTTTGACATTCCCCATTCTGGACTCCTGGTCACACCATAACTGGGTTTTATTGTCATGGAAAAAAAGGGTTCTGAAGCATTAGAAAGCATGGAAATACTGAACAGTGCATGCCTTGCCCTGGGGTGTGATTCGAACTCCATCACAGTCACAGCTAGGAATCCCACCGACATCAGTGAGGCAGGGATTTCACTCCTGGAGGCTTGGGGTTTGTTCGTATTGCTGTTAAAGAGCCTGGGAACCTGTGCTTGATAAGGTCAAGCAAGCCTAGCAGGGGCGATCCACTGCTCTTTTCCCCTCTCAAATCTCAGGCACAGCCCAGACCGCTGTGTGTGTCTGCATCTGAATTATTTAACTGTCCAGCTGGCTAAAAATAGCACACCAGCAACTCCCTTTCCAGCCGTTGACTGTTAAATGGGCTGTCAGAGCCCAGCCAAGTGCTGAGGTCGTGGCCTGGGCTCCACATGTGGACAGGGTGAGCTGGATGCCAGAGGGAGTGAGAAGCATGTCCCCGCAAAGCCTAGTTCCAGCACGATGATATCAGCCCGTGGAAGAAAAGCAAGGCAAACTCGGAACATTATGAAGCTGCCAAAGAAAACACTGTCTTCACAATGAACAAAAGTCTGATTAATTATTAATTGCTTGCCAGCTAATTAGCATTCCCTCAGGCAGCTGTCTACAGAATGCCTTGTATTTCCAACCCACCCCGGGCCAACTTCATCTATGCAAATGGCTTTGAATTACAGTTAGCAAGTGATTTGTTGCCTGAAACAAGTTGTTCCACTCCCATCTCCCCATCTCCTCCTGTCACCCTTCTTTTCTCCACCCAGGGACTTGAGCTCATTACAGTGTCAGCTGAGCAGAAAACATCCCTTGCTTAGGAATCTCTTTCCTCTGGTACTTTTCCACGGAAGCTGGACACCTCCCACCAGCCACCCCTGTGCACTGCCCTCAGCCTGCCTTATGGGAGGGCAACTGCAGTGCCCCAGCCCTGACAAAAGCCATGTTTGGCTGCTGTGTGGCCAGAGAGGAGGGAGAGCAGCTCTGGGCGGTGAGAAGCTGATCAGCTGCAGAGGCAGGGACCAGCTCTTGGCTTTAGAACTGAAGGCAGCATTTAGGGAATTCAGCCTCAGCTAATCATAGAATCATAGGATTGTTTAGGTTAGAAAAGACCTTTAAGATAGAGTCCAAGTGTTAACCCAGCACTGCCAAGTGCATCACTAAGCCATATCCCCAAGTGCCACATGTGAACATCTTTTAAATACCTCCACGGATGGCAACTCAACCACTTCCCTGGGCAGCCCATTCCAATGCTTGACAGCTCCTCTGATAAAGACGTTTTTACTAATATCCAGTCTAAACCTCCCTGCATTAAGGTCCTGTTAACCTAATGGAACTTGCATACGTGCATCAAGGGCAAGCAAACCCCTTTTGAGAGCAGAAGCATGAACTACAGCTGTGTAGAGGCAGAGCAACCCTGCAGCTTTCTGCTTTACAGTGCAAAAAAAAAAAAGTGCATTTTAAGAACTTGGCAGCTTTACTTACTATGTTTTTTAATGGATCAAGCCAATATGAAGTGAAATACTGCAACAAAACATGAAAGTATCTCAGTTTACCACCACGCTGCTCAACAAAAGCTATCCACAAACCTGGGCAAACTAGGATACTGGATTAGGATTACTGAGGTCTCCAAGGTGCATCTCTCTGGAACTTAAGTATGTATCACACTGTTTCTGCAGTGCAGGGCGAATCCCAAAGAGGGATTGCCATTTTCCCCAAGCACTTGAGCCAGCCTCTGTAGTTTACACCTGACACCTGAGTGTACCAGCAACCAGTCCTATTCACTAGATGAAAATGTGCTTGAGAGCTTAACAGGAAAGCAGGTAATGTTTATAAGGAAAGATGGTGAAGGAAACAAGGATCAACTCCAGAGGGGTCTGGGGTGTTAAATCTGACCATCAGCACCCAGATGCACCAGAGAATCCAGTACCAGGTGAGCTGACCTGGAATCCAGCGGTGGTAATGGATCTCTCTCCAACAACCTCAGACTGATGCTCCAGCTCCAGAGATATGAGGAAGGATCCCTTCCCGTGCAGACGAGGCCATGTGATAAAAGCTGCCACAGTTATCAGAGAGGCCTTCATGAACGGGAGCACAGGATCATCAGGATGGGGAGCAGTTTCCCGGTCTGTTTATGTAATTTGTAGAACAAGGAGTCCTGCATCTAAGACCGTGCCCTGGCTCTTACTGCAATATAAACATCATAAATGGACTGCTTTCCCACCCCAAAGCTAGAAAAGAAGTGCTGATGCAGCTAGACGATTGCGATAAGAACAGTTGTTTTCAGAGAGAAGAGACATAATCTGTGGGAAGTTTGTTTGGTTTTAGGCAGGGAACTTGGTCTGCCAAGTACAAAATAAGAATGTCCCAATTACCAGTCAATTTCTTATTCTCATCCTACAGGTTTACTGTGCCTGCTGGTAGCTCTAACACTCCACCATGCCAAGAAGGCAGCACGTTAGTCAAGTATAAGACCATTAAGTTACATCTCTATAGATACAGGATATAACTCCTTGAAATATATAGGCACTGCAGAGGAGCAGAACATGGTTTTGTAGCACCCCTGTTAACAGGACTGCAAAGAACCTTGAGCTACGATCCACAGCCAGGTATTTTATTAGACTACATTTTCCTCTTGTACATGTGTCATATAAAGTACATAAACTCATGAAGTTCAACTAGGACTAGCATAAATCAGCGATAACACCACTGAAGCCAATAGAGTTGCACTGGGATGAAAGTGGCATAAATCAGATGCTGATCAGGTACACATTTTCTTTAAGGTAGACAGACCATTAAGTGGCTTACATAGACTCCTTATCACATTACAGTTCTGTAAGGTAAATAACAGCCACCATGCACTGTATGTAATGAATTGCAGCCTGCAACATACAGCAAATGGCCATTTTTCTCAGGGAATCTCTCAGCTCAGAGCTCTGGGACCAAAAATAATGGGCAATATTCTCCAGCATTCATGTGTGACATTCCCATTAGTATTAACAGGAGGTATGTGCCCAAAGTCAGGATGTATTCATCAGCAATCTGAATTGGATATTACTGAGGCTCCTGACGAACGTTCTGGTTTCATCCCCAGCAATGATCCTCCTAGGGAGCAGACACAACTCTTTACTCATCTTTGCACAGCACTTGCACAGGAAGATATTTGCGCAGTGGCAGGTAGAGCTGGAATCAGAGGAAGGAAGGCAGTCTTGTATTGCTTACCTCAGAGCTTCAACCCCCAAAGCAGCCTTGCTCAGCCCCACACTGGCAGCTCAGTTGGTGCAGGTGCTGAGCATCCATTACAGCACCAGAACTCAAAGGCTGGATGGTAGCTGAAGCCTGGAGAAGGTAAGAGAAATGACCACAAAGTCACAGGGCAGATCTGCAATAGAGCTAGTGAAGTCAAGCCTCTGACCTTATAGTCAAATATTCTGTTATATGCTATCACCATCCTGCATTTACCCTAAAGGGCTGTAATCTCTCTCTTTCCCATAAAGTTGAATTATTGACTTCAGAGAAGCTTGCAACTTCATTTGAAAAGGTGAAAAAGAAATCTGATCTCCAAAGGGCAAGAGAAATAATCAGGAAAGGCTATCATTTAGTAAGCTTACTGATGAATGTTACAACATAAATGTCCAGCCTGCCTGTTTTACGTCCAAGAAATCCTGCTTTCTGCCTATGTACATGTGGTTTACCATTGTCTGCTTAATTTCTTAATTATACTTCAAGATGACTCAAATATAGAGCCTAAAGCAGGTTCAACAGGCAACCAAACTGTAGCCAATGCAAGCAGAGTGTGCACATGTACACAGCTTAGTTAACAAGAACAAATTGCTTCCTGCCCTGAATTGCACCCAAGAAGAGCCATAAGCTGGTTCAGAACTAAATATATGCCACAGCATATGTGCTTGCTAGGAAGGTCATTAGAACATAGAGCTCATAGAGAGCTGTGTGGCAGGAGAGAGTAAACACAAGAATAAGATGCAGTGGAATCTGTGCAAGAGAGAAGAAGTGAAAGACACAGAAGGACAGGGAGCACAGCTGCTTGAAATAACTCAAACAGAAACCATACAGCTGCATGCCTTATCCTACCCCCCTGCCTCTGAAAGCATGAACCTTGGCAGTGCTATTCCTCCCCTACCCAAACATAAGGATCAGGCCCTATAAAACACCTTATGGTGAGCCAAAAGGGAGACTGACCAACTAGCCTAAAGCATAAGGTCTTAAGTTCTGGAGGTGTTGGCTTTGCAATTTAAAAAAAACTGGGTTTAGCAAAGACTTTCTTTACTGCAGAGATAAAGACTACTTGCGGCTCTAAACACAAGGGCTTAATCCCAAGAGTCACAGGCCTGTAGACAAGTGTCCAAGAACACTGTCCGTACCTTTGACAAGCTGTAATTAGTATAATAGAACAATGTAACCAGGACTCTAACTCAAAGATGACTGACAGTGATACAATAGAGGGGTCAGGGGGAAGCTAATCCAGAAATTCAGGGTGCACCCCTTAAGCAAAGCATTTAAGTGCAACTAAAAATAGCAGGTGAGACTATCTGACAGCTAAATTGCCAGTGGTAGCTTAGCATGGATTCAGTTACATTGCTCAGCGACCCTCAGTGAATTAAATAGATTGAAATGCTAATGATAGAGTGAATTCCCAGCACAGAGGTAGAATAAAGTAGTCAGATTAGGTTTCAGACAAGGTGAGTTCAATGGCAGCAGAGAGATCAGAGTTTGTTTAGATCAAGGTACAAAGGTAATTTGTCTAGATCAGGGTAGAAAGATGGTTCTTTAAAGCTATGGGGCTCCCCTATGTTAAGTAACACACTGAAAACAGTGTAGACCTGACAAGCTATTTCAGTGACTGTTATTTTATGTGATTTCCATCAACACTGGTACATTTCTGCCTGGTCTCAATATACTCTTAATGGCATCGTCGTTTATCTCCTAATTAGTTAAATGCTACTCTGATGACAGATGTGTGACAGTTCACCTGGGCTGTCATTCAGACTGTATTTATTTCTTCTCAGCCAGTATTCTAACCAGCATACAGCTTTGGTGAAACCGTGACTGTGGCATTTATTGTCTTTTGTGCTTACCATGGCATGACAACTGCAAAAGCACGCAGAGATTCATCCTCACTGCTCCTCCTAAAAGCCTGGAAGCAGTACTGCCTCGGAAAGGAGGCACAGGCCGGATCAAGCATGGTAGCTGCCATTGCACAGACAGAGCTCAGGTCACCTGCTAACAAAATGTAAACCTTAAGCTAATGGCAATGCAAACAAACACCCACAAAGCACACACAAAAAATAAGAACTGAACCTGAAACTCCATCCAGGGTTCACCCCTTTAAAACAACCCTAGGGGCTCTCTGGAGAGGGTATATTACTACATAAATTCCAAGATCAATTTAGCCTGAAACAACTGATCCATCCCTTGTCATCCAAGGTCACACAGCAAGTCAATGCCATTAGATTAAGAAAAAAAACCCAACAACTTGAAATAAGATGCACTATCCTAGCAGTAGGGGCAATTAACACCTTGACAAGATAGGGGGCTCACCATCACTTGGAGCTTTAAAAATGAGATTAGGCATCATTATAAAGGATGCATTTCAATTCACTGCCCTTATAATTTGGAATAGTTATTCTTGTAAGGAAGTGACATTGCAACCTGTCATTTGACTATCAATTGGTGGCGTCATAATACTTCAGTGTCAGTTGTCTGTTTCCACTACAGTAAATAAGAATGATGTATTCTAGTGAAGAAGAAGCATTGTAATCCTGTGTAAGGTCAGGGGGTGGGAGCATAGCATGTTTTGCCCATGGGAGTTTCTTTTGCAGTAGTGCTTATGATCCTGTGAGCAGGAAATCCAAGCTCTGCAACACCCTTACTTTCGGTCTGCGCACCAGATTACACCATCTGGTCATTGGGATGATTACTATATAGGGAAAAATACAAGAAAACGAGATTTTCCAGAGTGACAATGTAATTTAGGGTGCTCTGTTCCATACAAACAGGACTGGTTGTGAGAAGACAGCTGACTGTGCAGTAATCAGTCCCTTGGCTAGGCAGGCTGCATTTTGAGCAGTGCGCTTCAGACGCTGCATACGGGATAAGACTCACTTCTGCCTTCCTCTTCACCGAGGTCAGTTCTTTGTTTAGTTTCAGTATTCCCAGAGGAAAAAGACTACATGGGCAGTAATTAGGAACTGCATGAGGCAGCTTTGATGACTGCTCTTGAACCTTATCCTCCGCATCAAAGGCTAAAGAGTCTGGGATCAATTCTCCCCTGCTATACCAGTGACAATCTCACCCCTTATGGTTCCAAGCCTGAGTGAGGTTCAGCAAGTGGAAATGATTCCTGAGAAGCAGAACCCTGATATGCTTTCTCCATTCATAGTAACAGTCTACTTTATGCCAAGTGACTCATTACCATGAGTGAAGGGAACATGATTCAACCAGAAACATGCATGTAATTTGCACAGATTACTTTCCCACTTGGTTTCCATACTGTGGAGTAACAGGGACTGCCTTCAAGACATTAAAAAAAAAAAAAGGATAGTCCCATGAGTAATTCTTTGCTTAAGAGATAATAGATTGAAGAGACATTCAGATATGGTGGTCTAGAACAGAAACAACATTACGAAGGAAGCCTTGTGTTCCACAACACTTCCAGTGCTGTCAAGTGATATGAAACTAACGTTTCATATCTGATATGAATGTTAGATATAGAATGTTAGATATGAAACTAACGTTTGGAGGATGCTTCAAACACCACTTGTGAATTAAGGAATGTTTCTTTGCAGCCCACAGAAGAAAGACAGAGGAGGTGGCCTCAGGCATGAGTTGGTTGGATTTCAAGACCTGCTTTTCTTGCCTGGCTGGGTGCAGCTTGTGTTTGTGTTCAGTGGTGACACCACCCTCACAGCCTCTGCGGAAAGACACACCGCTGCTGAGCTCCCTGCTGAAAAGGAAGAGCTCTCCTTCAGACTCACACCTTGCTCTGGACACTGCAGCGTTGCACAAGATGGAACTCAAAGAGAGCTGTCAGCATTCATGTGTCAGACCATTAACCTAAAATGAGGATGTGATTTCACTTACAATTCGGCGCTGAAGTGCAGTAGCTGCAGTGGGTAGTTTATCATTTCTTTTGCTGAAGCGCTTGCTGGCAGAAGCATGATAGGAAGAAGGAACCAGTTCCAGTGAAGTCACAAGGGCAGACTCAAACTGCTTACTTTGTAGCATAAATGGTTTAATGTGACAGGGCATGGGGGAAGCAAAAGATCTGTCAGAGAAAATAAACAGAAAAGAAAAATATTACTTCAGAAGAACTCATCCCAAGTAAATGGAGCTTTCCAAAGCAGCAGCATGCAAAATGCTTGATTTCAAGAGTTTCATCCTGGCTCCAGGCAATGTATGATGCTTCACTTGACAAACAAGCCAAGCTCAAGAAACCAACTTTGCCAAATTAAGAGAGCAAGAAGGGATCAGGGAGAACTGAAGTGACACATGGCTCACCAGACACAGGGTTTATTTTACTGTAAGAGGGCAGTGAGGCTTTTGACAAGGCAGATAAGCATACAGACGTGAAACCCACAAAACCTTTCCCCACACTCTGAACCAGCTGCAAAGTTGACAACGCTGTATTTTAAGAAGTGTGCAGAAGCAAAGTTGCACCTCCTTAGAGCAGCACAAAGCAGACATGCAAATCAGCATCCAGCTACAAAACCATGGCTTTACACAGCTTTCCATCCACAGGCTTAGGTCTCATGAAGTCTGCTCCCTTTACCTTGCATTTCTTATTCTTCTAACCCAGTGGTTACCAATCAAGAGCGGTTACCAACCTAAACCTGCAATGCTGCTGGAAAAGGAGGTTCACCTCTGCTCTCCTGACAGAAGCCATATGCTACTGCAGGGGTGGGTGAAATTATACCGTCTACAAGGCACTCCCTTAATCTTCCAAGTTGTTTTTCTGGAACCACAAATAAGAAATCAGCTGGAAATTAAAGAGGAAACAGGCAATAGGAGGCACTGCAAAAATAAATAGAATCCAGCAGGAACAGAACAAAAATTGAATCCCTGTGAAGTGTCTGAAAATCAGCTTCACATTTTGAACTGGTTCAAAGCAGGGATGCCTCACGCTCCTGGGAAAACCAGGATGCAGGAAAGGATAGGAAATACCAAAATATCCCATATAGGAGCGTTCCCAGTTCCCACAGCCCCACAAATCCCATTATTACCTTTCCCATTCTTACCACATATTTCAAACTCCTTTGCTTTCCCACAGCACCTTGGCTGTGCTCCCAGCCACAATGGATGCATTTGCTTGAAGACAAAGCCCTGTGAGTCCATTCTCAGCAAAAAACATCACCCAGGACCTGGACACAGAAAAGGCCACGTTTGCTTGAGAACTTCCTTTTAAATGGAAAAGTGATGCCCACTCTGTGAGATCTTACAGCAGGAGAGACCACATAGGTGATGAGACCATTGCTTCCAGCTGAGGAGCAAAAGGGTGTGGGTTCTCCTTAGGAGCTGGCAGAGGTTCAATGGCTACTTGGGATTGGCTTCATTCTTGCTGCAGGCAAATTTGAGCAGACTTACTTCCAGAGTGTGTTTAATAGCATGCACTAAACCATCAAGTGATCCACATTGAGATGAAGCAAAGGGGTGGATGTGGGTTATATTAATGTGAGATAAACTAACCCGCAGCCAGTTCCTGGTGTAGGTAATCTCTGCTGCAAACACCCCTTCAGGATTCTGGGGCCAGCGGATCCATCCCTAGCAATACCCTCCTTCAGCTTGTTCCACCTCCCACCCCGGTGAGATGGCTGATGCTCAGGGTCCACATGGATGTTCTTGCCCTGGGGATCCTTTTGTGGAAGGGGGATGAATCAACTCTGTCCCATCTCTGTTGCAGGAGGGCCCTTTGAGCCACTGTCAAACAGGCACGTGGCATCTCTTACACTACCAGCTCCTTGGCCTTCCCTAATGAAAAGGGTTGGTTTTGTCCCGTTCAGAAGAGGGGAGGGAGATGGGAGGACATGAAACCAACAACAAGCCCTTGTAAGCACTGATATGGCCCTAAGGGATTCTCCACATTAAAGCTGATCCAGTGTAACTCCTACAGGCTGCTATTGTGGTTTCTGTTTGCTCTGTCTACTCTTTAATTACAACTGTTGCTTACAACTGTTTGTAAGGCCACTTGCAGCTCTGTCTTGGAAATCAGTTCAGATGTCAATGGTTACACCATGAATGGGCTTAAAGCCAATGGATAAAGACCATAAACTTGACACCAGAAAGTGTAAATATCTGAAAAAAGAAAGAATTGGACTTCAGGCATATGACAGAGAGGGCCCATGACCAGAGAAGACACTGGGGAAGCCTCAGGTCACCAGAAGAGTGCATACACAGTGGTGTGTTTGCACCCAGTGGGTCAGTAGCTTTGCTTTCTTCTGCAACAATGACATGAAAACACAACACTGGTCATAATCTGCATCATCAATAGGTTTAAACCCTCCAAGACATCAAAACTTTAGCGTCTCAGCACTTCCAGGGTCTTTTGCAAGTGGGCCATGGTTACAAGTGGCAGAAGCTGAAGAGCTCGTCTCAACTGAGACCTCCTTGGGCGCAGCTCCGTGGGTAAACAGGAGTCAAAACGCACTAGGTGAGAGTTTACAAATGGGGAACCGAGGCACAGGAAGATTAATAATAATGATACTCAGCATTTATTTATTGCTTTAAGTGGTCCACACCCTTTACAGACGTTGACCCTCGCAATACCCGGGGGAGAGGTGACTGCCTATTATTATCCTGTTTTTCACAGATGGGGACGAAGAGGCTGAAATGTGGCTTTCCCCAGGCCAAAGAGCTAACAACTGGTGAACATAATTCTGTGCTTCAAGTCCAGCTCAAGCACTCCACATCCTCATCAAAGAGTGTATCGCAGTGTGACCAACCTTGTCTTACTGCTCCTCAGAGCAGCAGCACATTCTTAGCCCCTCTGTGGAAATGGTTGGTTCAAGGCTAAGTATGAGGTGGCTTCACCTGGTGAGGACACAGGACTGTTCCTTCAGACAACCCTCTCCCCCAGCCCTGCACTCTGAGTGTGCATCCTTGCTGGGCTCACTCCTCATACACACCTTACCGCACCACCAATTTTATTGCTCCAGTGCTTCCCATAACAACATCCTCCTTTTCCCTTGCTTTTCCAGCTGAAGGAGGACCACACAGGGCTGGGAATGGGGCTGAGCAATGATTCCTGGGAGGATAAATAGAAAGAAGGGAAACAGCTACCAGACAATGTTGACATAAGCCTGAGTGGAAGTTAAACAGTTTCTCACCAGCAGAGTGAGCTTCTGGAACAGACCTGGGAGAGCACTAGTGGGGGGTAAAAATCAAGGACAAAAAGACCCCTTAGCCAATCTATGTAGTTTTAAGATGGAGCTTGATAAATCGATAGGAATGGCTGCCTGGGACACATGGGATCACACCTGCTGATGAAAGAGGTCTTTCCAGCCCGGTGCTCCCTCCAGCTTCCTTGAAAGCACTGAGCTGTGCAGCCTGCAGCTGCCAAGGTTCATTTCTTCAAACAAACAAACAAAGCTGGGACACCAAAGCGGTAATCAAGAGAATTGCATTGCAACACTGAGCTTCCGCTGTGCTCCCCGCACTTTGGGAACTGTGTCTTCATTTCCTGATGGAATACTCCCTTCCCTCCTGCGGCAGGGGCTGCATTGGGACGGTCCCACCTTAAGGAAGCCCTGGGGTGCCTTGCCATAGCACTGGCAGTCCCAGTGGCACTCAGCCTGCTTCCCTCTGTCCCACCCAACTGCTCTGATTCATGTGGCTCTGCTCCTGCAATGAATTAGCAGCCAGGGTTTCCTGAGGTTAGCATGGCCATGGATACGGATCACAGCCTTGTTTCGTCAGGCTCGTGGAGAGGGTTGTAACAACAGCAATGGGAGTTGGTGCGAGTGGGTAAAAAGTGGGGAACTTCAGTTCAAGAAGGCAGACCCTCCGCTCCCTTCCTCGCTTCCCCAGGCTGCAGTCACTCCTCAGCCCCAACAAACACAGTGAGGCAATGGGCACGCTTCCAGCCAGAAGGGATGAAAGGGACGGGTCAGAGGCCAGGTCCTCCCTCCTGACCCATGTGGTGTCAGGAGACCTGAAACCCATCCATCAAATGTAAGTGCTTGGTTATCACAGAGGGAGTGCCTGGGGCTTTGTCTCCATGGGAAGGTTGTGTTGGTATCGTTCAGGGTATGAACATAAATTGCTGCGATCCCTTGGGGCCCTTCTTTGCTAGGAAAATGTGAGTCCTTAATGCCCATTAATTAACTTGAAGTAGGCTTTGCGGGAAATGTGTAGTTTTCACATGAAGTTATATTAAAGACCAGCTCTGCATACTTTATTTGCTGTATGATTCAGCAAAACTCAAGCATGCACTTAAGTTCAAACATGCACTTTGAGCTCAGTGAAGTCAGCGGAAGGCTGCTAAAATGCTTCAGTGATTTGGAGCTTATTTAGACTGTGTGTGATTTAGGAATAGGCATCAGCAATCAAAAATTCCCTATCCTTTACCTTGTCCTGTAGTACCTGAACACATCCTCCTTTCTTTGTGGCTGCAAAACTGCTAGTGCTGTGAAAATAAGTAAGTCTCATGTCTAAGGAAGATGGGCTTGCTTAAGACTCAGTAGAGCTTTGTGGTCACGGTACAGAGATGTGTGTTTTTTTCTGCAAGCCTAAATCAGCTGCTCTGCAGTAAGGTTCAATACCCTGGTTTTCTGCTTTCCTGAAAGCTTTTGCACTCGCTGACTGAACTGCTTTGTGCCAAGAGGCTACAAGGCACTGCCCAGATACGTTGGAAAGCTTGTGGAAACTGCTTTGTGCGTATGGAAAGCAGTAGGAGCCCTGAAATGACAAGTTACTGCTATAAAGTTGAGAGGAGCATCTCCTGTTCATCTGTGCTTTCCTGCCTGGATAGTAGCAGGCATAAAGCATGAACCGCAAGAAGGCATTTCCCATAGCTTTTTTTTCTCCTGCCATAAGAAGACGATATAGGAGGGCCCCAGAAGCAGTAAAAACACCATCCTTCAGTCTGGGGCCGCCTTGCAGCTGGAGCAGCAGATGCAAGACTCAGGCTGCTCCCCATTCTCTCCTGCCCCACTTAGCCTTTGAAAGGGCTTCCCTCCCTCCATGCATGCAGTGACAGCCGCCAATGCCTAATTACGGCTCTTTAACCTTAAAATATGACAGCACTGTGCTGCACTTACGTGATCCTGTAATCATATCTTCCTACAGATGCCCTTTTCATGCAGCTTAAATATTTTACAAATACATGTCTAAGTACAAATCTACTGCATTAACTCTTGTATAGAGGGTACTTATTTTCAGCATGGTGGCTGGGATTCCTATAAATATAATTTACCATGCAGTATGATATAGCTGGGCTAAAATGCGCAGCTTTTACTAGCTAAAATACAATAAAATATGCTACACCATGTTTCACAGATGAATCACTTCTAAACCATGCCTTTAAGTATCATCTGTCACTGCAGTTCCTTATTGTAATACTTTGTGAGAGCTAAAGGAAAAGAGAGAGAAATTGCCCTTTAAATCTCTACAAAGCCTACCATCCAGAAGAAATTAGGGACATTTGTTCTTGGAGTCAGATGGGTTATGTAAGAGAAAGCTGTACACAACAGGTTTTATTGGGGTGGAGGTGAGGGGAATGGGTTTTTTCTTATTTATTTATGTGCTATTCGAGGCATGTTCAAAGACCAGCTCATGAATGACTCCCAAACTCTGTAAAGAGCAGCTGTAATCCAAAGGGTGCAGAAAATCGTTTCATCTCAGCCCAAGATGCCAAGCCACCAGGGTAGAGACCCCAGTAAAGCAGAACTGCCTGATACCTGCTTTAAATTAGGTCCCCAGCAGAAAGTCTGCATGTGCACAAAGCAGTGGAGTAGGTTAGGGAAATCATCAGCAGATAGTAAGATGTTCCCATATTCAGTAGGTGCCAGTTGGTCTACACAGTTCTTGCTTCGAAGAAGAACAATACTGGAAAGAGCTACTTAAAGCACAAACCCCCAGCAGTCACAGACAACCTGAGGAGCATTTTTGGGAAACAGCCATAAAAGATCCATGCAAAGGCCTTTGAACACTTCCCAGTGTATAAAATCAAACTTAAGTCTGAAAGACCCAAGTTAAAGAAAGAGTAGTAATGATCTCCAATGGGATGTCTCCAGTCTGGCCAAAGGCTTTATATAACTTGTGTGATTGGAAGGCACGCACTTCATTTCTGCTACCAAATGCGTCTTCACTTGCCAGATCCCCAGGCTTTCCAGCATTCCCTGGCTTGCTGCAAGGGCCCTGGATCCAAGTGTAGGGTTATCCCCTGGGCTGCTGAAGTCCTTCACAGACCCAAGAGGTTTCCTGTAGGTTGCAGCAGGTTTTTCTAAGCCAGACTCTCTGTGGGGTCTTCTCTCTCTTCTTTAAAGCTACCACTGAAATAACATAGTAAAGGCAGAGCTGGAGTAACAGGGATGTCACAGCTGGTGGCCGCAGCTGTGAGTTTGGGCCAGAACGCATTGTTCTTCCTTCTGCGGATGCTGTCTGTTAATAAGACACTTACTGCTGAGATGTTTTCTTTTTTGGGGATCTACAGAACGAACCAAAAGAGAAAGTCCATTTTTTTCATTTACCGTTCTGGCAGGATTAACAAGAAACCAGGAATGATTCCATTCCACCTGCCATGAATAAATAACACTCCTGTCTAATTGCCTGTCTAAAGTTTCATCAAGGCACAAGCTCAGGCTTACAAACATATCCAAAGGCCATTAAAATGCTGCATGATAGACTAAAACTTGACCTCCATTGCAGAGTAGCTTGGCACAAGTGCAGCAGCTATGCACACGTAGGGCAGGGGCGTGCATACACAAGTAGCCTGATCACCAGAGGGACTCTCATTACAGCTGCAGGCACCAGCTCCACCGTCCCTTGTCCACAGAAGATACAACCAGCATGGAAGTAACTCCAGCAGGTTTCTGCCCCTCCAACATACTACAGGGAGGCGTCCTCTCCTACTCAGGTGGATGCAAACGTTGCAACTATTTCATCCTAAACCACAGCATTCGGTTGAGGTGAAAAGCCACTGGATTGTGTCCCCCCGCCTTTCGTTCATATATATCTGAAAATAATGTAATCAGAGGGAAAAAACAAGTATCAGCCCAGTGCCAGTTTTCTGCCACCTTCAAGGAAAGGTGTGATTGAGGATCACTGGACATCTTTTTCCTGCCCAGCACTAGTCCCAGGCCTGATGTGGCTTGTGTAGCTCAATGCAGCTTCTCGCTTCACTCCACCCACAGAGCTCAGGTTTTCTGTCTCGGGCTGCACAGCTGAGTGTGTCTCAGTACCAAACCCCATTATTAAGTCAGTTGGACTGATGCCTTCCAGCACATTGTAAACAGCTTCAGACCATGGGGTTTCACTATGTCTCATGAGTTCTCCAGAAGCAGGGTGAGTCAGAGCTGGCCAGTGAAGAAAGCTGTAGTGTCTGGGACCCCCACTTCCTTTGTTTCAGAAGCTGGAAGGTGCACATTGTGCTTTGCATGCATTTTTAGTTCACTTTCTTTAGTCGCCCTGGTGATCTGGCAATGGGGACGTGCGAATCTTTTCTCTTTTTGACAATACCAGAAAAGAAAACCCAACAAAACCCAGAAGAACCAAGTCTCAGTTTTATGCAGGAACCTTCACAAAGCTCCCCCAAGCATTTGCATCCAGAATAACTCTGTCTCCAGGAGGCTGTAACAGCCACTCACACCACTTCCCATTGATCATCACCAAGTATCACCTCACCATGTGCCCTGTGGTCCCTGCAGTTGCACTCACATCCCAACACGCAGTGCTCACACCAGTGCAGGACAAAGCTGCTGGGTTTGTCTGCCCCTCTCCTACCCCCATGCCTGCCCGAAGGAAGGCTGCATGCTTTTGAAGGCATGCAAATCTCTGGCCTATAAACCTGACTCCATTCAGCCTCTCTTTTAGCCCCAGAGATTTATGTATCCCCTCTGTTTTAAGTAAGCTCTCTTCCAAGAGCATGACTGCAAAGGTAAGTTCAGGCTTAAACCCATGTAAATCATACGGTTTGAGTTCCCTAGGGATTAGCATGGTTTCTGCAGTCTCTCTGCTACTCAAGCTCCCCCGTACGCTCCATAATCATTTCCAGCTTTCTTCATGCTCCCTGACTCAGGGCTATAACTCAAGCTGTCACCCTTTGTGCTCAAGAGGCCCCTCTGGTAGCTCCTTAGCTTGCCTGGGCACCAGCCTGCACACAGAGCCCCGTGTCCTGGGCAGAAGGGATGGGGTGCTCGTGCCATGCATGGTGGCTTGGTGCAGCAGTGCCCTCCAAGCTGCCAGTGCAAGAGCTCTGCATGTAAGACCCCCATGAACAGAAACCAGGAGACAGAGGTCAGCTGCTGTGACCTACCCCAGGTCAGACCCCCAACACAGCCCTAATGAGCCCCTGATTTGCCAGGGTGTGCAGCAGGAGCAGTGCAGCACACTACAGACAACCTCCCTGCCCATGGTCAGCGTAACCTCCTTAGAGAGAGGACAAAACCTGTCCTGGGATTTTATGTAGCTTGTACTGGAAAACATACACTGGTTTATTTGGGGTTGTTGGCAGAGGAGGCTTGTGTGGTTTTTAAGACCATCTATTTGATATCTACATGGAGAAGCTAAGTTAATCTCATCCTTGCAGCAAATGACTTCTATAAAGACCAGAAATGGACATTGCTTATTGCCCATTGATTTCATGAATGAAGGAAGTGCACATGGCATGGGAGCTGACCCTTTGCACTGCAAACAGTTGTATAATTACGGGAAAGGTGCGCGTTAATGAGGGACTGACTACGTTTTACTTAAAAGTGTATTTAAAAGGAGAAGACGGCTCCCAGAGCTTTTGAAGTCAGAAGCTGTTAAGCAGTCAGTGGCTGGAAATTTAAAATGCCTTCACATCAGGGCTCCTGGATCCGTGATCAATAGGGATTAAGTCAGACAGGACTTTTCAAAGCCTCTAGCTTTATCAACAAACAGGAAACTGGAATGCTGAGGCACTGCTGGAGACCCTTGTGAGACCTCGGTGCAGGAGAGAGACATGGGGAGGCCATTGCCTCTCCAGTGCTGAGGCAGCAACATGGGCATCGTACCAGGCTGACTCAACTACAGCCGCAGAAATGAAACCCAGATGCTAATTTTCCCTGCCTTTGATGCTTGCCTGACTATCTCCTGATCTCGTGCCAGCCTGCAGAGGAGGTTTCCTGCCAAATTTCTAGACACCCTACTTCTAAGTGTGTTGTTGTGGTACGTGTTTCCCATCAGGAGCACTCCGTTGCAGCTGCATGGGGGTTGGTGTATGGGGGTTTTGATTCCTTGATGACAGTATTTTTCTCCCTGGTGAAGAAGAGGTGAGCTGGGCACCCAGGAGGATGTCAATGTCTGCTGCCCCAGGGCAGTAGTTTCTGTGGGACACCAGAGTGCCCTGGGCAAGGGGGCAGAGGCTGCCAGGACGGGCATCCAGGCCTTGCCTGCAATAGAGGGATGCTCGGTGGCAGTTTGCCGCAGCTCAGATAATCATCAAGTTAAAGCCAGTTCTGGAAGCAAAGACACCTGCAGGCAGACAGGGGAGGGAGAGCAGAGACTGCTACTCTGCAAAGCTCAGTGTGCCTGGGTTTATTCTAATTAAACAATCAGAGGAGGTTTTATTGTAGTTTTTTTTCTTTAAGCTTAAAGCTTCTCAGTCATCTCTGGGACCTCAACTGAAGATGGAGCAGGTCCTCTTTGAAGCTCTGTCTCATGTAGGGTGCCACCGCAGGTGACTTCTGCAGGCAATTCCAGAGCCTTTTGCAGAACTTGTTTCTGCTGCTACTTAAAGCCCCAAGGCCTTTAACTTAAAAATGAAATTGTGAATAAATTCCCTCTGCTACATGTTCATACCACAGAGCAAGTGGACTGATCTGTGAAGAGCTCTATTTGTCATGTGAAAGTCAGCTGCTGAGATTTCTGGATATCTAGAACCACATGAGTGCATGTACATCACCTACAGCCTCCAGGACCAGTTTTAACCCCTCCTCCACCACATTGTCTTCGTATCTGCTGGATCTGGCTCGGATTCACTCACTGCCACTCTGCATAAAACTCTTAGGCATACAGAAGAGCAGTCAGAGTTGCACTCATCTGTGCCTGCTGGCAACAATCTCCATACCATCAGTGGGCAGCTGGAGCTTGCTCAGGTCGATGTATCCATTGCCCTTCTGTTCAACCTTGTACTGCACCTTCCCTGCCCTGGAGCAGGGACAGGATCAGGGAACCTGCCTCTGTGCTGTGAAGAAATGCCTGGTTAAGGGGTTACGAGACAGCCCTCACCTGAGGAGCACAAAAAGCAAAGCAAAACAGTTGATTAAAACATCTCTTTTCTCAGTTGTTTTTTGTTTTTTTGTTGGTTTTTTTTTTTTTTTCTATTAAGAAAAAGAAATTCAGCTTCTTTCCCTTTCCCAGCATTTTCCACTTGAGTGTGGACCAAATAATGCATTATGTCCTGAGCCAATAGAAGCAGCACCCAGGCAGCAATTCTATAAAAGAGGAACAAAGATTAAGAGCTTTCTCTGATCAGATCCAGAAATCAATTTCTTCTTCTTGCGGGGTTCTTTTTATTTCCCAAGTTTTGCAGATTTACTGGAGTTATAAATATGCTGCCTTCTGAGGAAAGAGTCCTGCAAAATTAAGAAATCCAGTCCCTTCCTTTTTATACCTAGCAGGTGCAGGCTACCAAAAGAGATTTCCTTCTCAGCAGACACTGTATCTGAACACTGTGGTTTCATTTACAATATTTCCTGCATGAATGAGCTAAGCCCTGTTGTTGCCACGTCTTTGGATTTACGATGTGGTCAACAGTTTGTTATTGTCTTCTCTGCCTTCCAATTGCCTTTGTCTCGCTCGGGCGATGAGAGAGGCTGAGGTGAGTCATCTGGCCAGTGGAAACTGCTATGCATCTTAACCAAGTGGCAGCTTGAACCTCCGGGAACCCCAGTAGTGTGTCTCAGCCAGAGATGTATTTCAATGACAAATCACTGGGTTGAACACAGCTCAGAGCCTGAGTCTGTTGTCCTCGGCGCAACATCATCACATTGACTAGCGGAGCAAAATGCCTTATGTTGCTGTGAAAGGAACCAACACTGCTGGAGATGTAATCGTTTTGGATTCATCTTGGCATGACGCCACTAGTGTGTATAAATGGAGCGGTTAATGTTTAATGTGCTGTTCTGACTGAGCTGTGACCTTGCATGTCGGGGATTTCTGATGCCATGTCACTACAAGCAGCGCTGCCACTTACACCACTTGAGGTGGGTGACACAGCAGCCTGTCCATCCAGGGGCTTGGTGTTCAGTGAGGGCCCAGAACCAGCCCAGCAATGGTGGGATGCCTGGAGCACAGCACTATTGGCGTCCTGACTCAGCAGCACGTGGTTGCTGTGCATCCTATGATGCCCCAGCATGTGATTTCACTGACTACATTCAGCTGTGGCTATTAAATAACTGCAGGAGCTCAGAAAGGACATCCCTCTGATAGCATGTCCCTTGGTATGGATAAATACAACAATCTGGAAAATAAAGTAGCACAAACTGCAGGAGCCTCCTCTTCCCCTGCTTCACTCCAGGTGAGCTTTCCACAGCTGGAAAGCACAGTGAGAAGAGACTAAAGTCCTGCATCCCTGTCAAAGCATCAGGAGACCTGGATCTCTGCCTCACATTGTACTAAACTGGGATAAGTACTGAACCTGGTCCTACACCTGGGTTGGATCAATCCCAGACACAGCTACATGTTGGGCAGAGAAGAGATTCAGAGCAGCCCTGCAGAGAAGGACTTGGGGATGCCGGTCGATGAGAAAATGAACATGAGCTGTCTTCAGTGTGTGCTTGCAGCCCAGAAAGCCAACCGTGTCCTGGGCTGCATCAAAAGCAGCATGACCAGCAGGTCGAAGGAGGTGATCCTGCCCCTCTACTCTGCTCTTGTGAGACCTCACCTGGAGTATTGTGTGCAGTTCTGGTGTCCTCAACATAAAAAGGACATGGAACTGTTGGAACAAGTCCAGAGAAGGGCCACGAGGATGATCAGGGGACTGGAGCACCTCCCGTATGAAGATAGGCTGGGAAAGTTGGGGCTGTTCTGTCTGGAGAAGAGAAGGCTGCGTGGAGACCTCATAGCAGCCTTCCAGTATCTGAAGGGGGCCTATAGGGATGCTGGGGATGGACTCTTCATTAGGGACTGTAGTGACAGGACAAGGGGTAATGGGTTAAAACTTAAACAGGGGAAGTTTAGATTGGATATAAGGGGGAAATTCTTTCCTATAAGGGTGGTGAGGCGCTGGAATGGGTTGCCCAGGGAGGTTGTGAATGCTCCTTCCTTGGTGGTGTTCAAGGCCAGGTTGGACAGAGCCTTGGGTGATATGATTTAGTGTGAGGTGTCCCTGCCCGTAGCAGGGGGGGTGGAAGTAGATCATCTTAAGGTCCTTTCCAGCTAAACTATCATAGAAATCAAAGCAAAAGGGAAATGCTTATTTTTGTGCATATATTTTTCTTCTATTTCTCTCCGCAGCCCAGCAAAATGACAGACTCCTACAACATGCAAGCTTCCTGAGGATGCCTTTATCAGGCAAAACAGGGATTGTTTGCAATGTTCCTCTCTTTCCCTCTGCCACATCATTTTTATTGGCTTGCTTGGTTTCCGCTGCATGTGCTTCTCACTTCCCCACCAGAGGAAATGAGCAACACACAGGATAGGCATGAGAACGATATTAAAGAGAAAGAATTGAAAACCACTTAATGCAAAGTAACCCAGGATCAGATCAAGCCTATCTGCTCTCTATCCAATACCATTATTGGGTTTTAAGAACACAAATGCTGAGAGGAAACTTCAAGTGGTGGTGCTTGTACTTTGCCCCAGTGTGGGTCAGACAGAATACAAAGCAAACTCCCACACACTCTGCCTCAATGGGACTGCATCGATTTCCTCCTGTCCTAAGAATTAGGTATAATGTGTGCCCAAGCATTTCAAATGCCAAGTGCTGCAAGATTTGCTCTAGTTAAACTCAGTACTACTGCTGAGAAATCAGCTCAAAGTCTGAGATGTGTTACAGAATCATAGAATAGTTAGGGTTGGAAAGGACCTTAAGATCATCAAGTTCCACCTCCCCTGCCATGGGCAGGGACACCTCACACTAAACCATGCAACCCAAGGCTCTGTCCAACCTGGCCTTGAACACTGCCAGGGATGGAGCATTCACAACCTCCCTGGGCAACCCGTTCCAGTGCCTCACCACCCTAACAGGAAAGAATTTCCTCCTTATATCCAATCTAAACTTCCCCTGTTTAAGTTCTAACCCGTTACCCCTTGTCCTGTCGCTACAGTTCCTAATTTTGAGAATGTTCTTTTCTTTGAACATTTCTTCTGGTTGCTGAACCTTACACCACTTCCAGTATCTGCTTGGTTTCTTGATGGGATTTTCTGGGACTGGAATGGACCTCAGGAAACTGCATAGTTCATCTCCTTCCCCAGGGAAGGACTGGGTAATGAAGTCATCCTTGACAAACATTTACTGTTCTTAAAGACCTTTCCAAGGCAGAGGTCTTGCAGCCTCCTTCCAGTGCTTCATATTAGTGGAAAATGTGTGACACCTTGGGAAAAATCTCCATAGCATCACTTCAATCCCACTCTACCAACTGCTTCAGTTTCAGTAATGACAACTCCTGGCATCAGTGGAAATCTCGGACTCAGTATTTGCAGGACAATAGCACACACGGGTATCATCACAGTGAGAAAGCTTCCGGGAACAAATGGATTTCAAGAGATTTGCAGAGCTTTAGTTTTAAGGTTAGCTCTGGATATAAGAAGAAAACAGAGGGCCTGTAAGATACCAGGAGAAGAGCTGGGTTGCACAAAGAGGTGTGGAATTGTGCAAGGGCAGAGGACATCTGTCCTGACAAGCATCATTATCCAGTGGGAGGTATGACCTTATGTTGGGCAGCAAATGCAGTCAAATGTCACCCTTTCTGGTCAGTGTCAGGGCAGGTCTTTCTACAAAGGAGCTGTCAGCCGACTAGCAACTAGGCAGGAATCGGCAACTCATATCAAAGCACTGAACACCATCAGAATGAAGGACACTCACTTGTTACTAACATTGACTGATCTTGAACCTATGCAGTGAAAGGGAAAACACCTCTGAGTCATCCCAACTGTGTTTACTGTTAGCAGTGAGTGCTGGGAAAGGAGCAGCCTCCTGCCACAAATGGGCAGCACTTTCAGAGCAAATAGAAAGGCTGTCTGCTGAGGTGAGCAGTTTCCTGGTGGGAAACAGTTCAGAGCAGAGTGAGGCTTGCTGTGGTTTCAGTTTGCATGTTCCGGCTTTTATCTCCAGCAAATGCCCCTGCGTGCCCAGGTCTCAGGAATATATGTATTATGATCCATAATTTAACTTCTCCGGTAGGAAGTGCAGCTGGGCTCCTCACTCAAGCACTCATCCAGCCTGCTCAGAACGGTTGTTGCACCTCATTTAATGGTTGCCAGACCCAGCTGTTTCGCATGCTGAGAAAGGCAGTTGCTGCCAAACAGCCTTTCCTGTTGCTCGGGTCTCCAGGGAGGGAGGATCTTTTCTTCTTGCCTCCCGAGCAAGTGACCTGGTCCAATGTCCCTCAGCCCTTGTCAGCTCTGGGAGCAGGGAGCCGACTCTCACAAAGGTCAGAGCTGGACCTGTGGATCCAGGGCTTGATCTAACCAATTCGAAAAGAGTCTCAATGCCACTGAGACAAGAGACCATGGGCACATGGTGTCCTATTCATATTCACACAAGGATTGCCAGCATGTGAAAGTATTCCCAGGTTCTAACATGTTTGGGTTTCTTTTAAACCACTTTTTTTTTTTAATCCTCTCACACAGAAATGATTTTTTTAATAAAATACTATTTGAGAAAAGCATAAAGTTGGGATCTGTTGAGCCCGAAAGGCCTCTGTAACTACTGAGTGATGAAACAGTGCTCAGCTAGCCTGGTAATTGGGTTTATCTGGATGGTCTGTGGGTTTTCCCTTGTCTCCTAGACAAAACTTGAGAAAATACCTGCAGCAAAAGTCTTACCTGTGCTCTTCAGTTTTCTTCCCTTGCTCATCCCCTGCACCATGTGTTATTAATAGTCTCTTTCCCTCCTCCGACTTACTCCGTTTATCAGCACAGCACTGGTTTTGTTAAAATAAAGCTACATTTCTAGGACCCGGCTCCAAGTCTACATGGAAGGATTTGGAAGTATTGTGCATTCTTCTGTTCAACGAACAGAAATAAGATGGGAACAAATCAGTGAAGGAGCTTCAGGCTAATACCCCTGACCTCCCAGCTGAGAGCGTGCACCAACAGGAGTCAGCCATGGCAGTGCATCTGAGGAGTGGGAACACTAAACTGCCGTGAGTCCCTCTCAGTCAGGTGCCAGTGCCCACCATAGCAGACGCAACAGAGGCAACAATCAAAGGCAACAATCACTTCCCAGCAGCTTAAGGAAATTGTGAGTAAATAAGGGTAGGTTGTGTCGGCCTGGGGAGCATGAAGACACCCAAGATGTTTGCAGATGGCTCATGCAGAAGGACAGCGCACAGTAAGACCTGGCTGCAGGGAAAGCATACCCCCAGCAGCATCTCACTGGAGAGGGAAAAGGAGGGATGCACAAGAGGATAAAGCAGAGCCCTAGTTCTAGGATTGGTTTGGAATAAAGGTAACTCCAGCCTGATGACCTCAGGAAGAAGAAGGGAACAGCAGGTACTTGGGAGCTGTCCTTAATGTAACTCTAGTGGAAGTTACAGCAACAACACAGCATCTCTGTCCCAGGTTAATTTATAATGGGAAGAGCAAGAAGTGAACAGAGGATGTCAGAAGATGTGCGAACAGAAAAGCAGATGGCTATGCATACCCAGAGACCTGATATGGAATGCATTTCACTGTACTTGAGAGACATCTCCCTGTTCTCCTCTGCATGGTGACACTGGACTCCCTTTATAGTCACAGGAGAGAAAGAGGCCCTTTTACAGAATGATTCATCTGACCTATTTTAAACATTTACTCTAGCATACAATGACTCATGTCCTTGGGGTGCCCATTTCTTTCCTATAAACAAGAGTCTAGACAAGTAACTCAGATGTAGACATCCACAATTAGATGTCTACATTTGGACAGATGAATTCTGCTTCTAATGCTCAACTAGAAATCAACCTACGAGCTATGCCAAAGACAGCTCTGGTTGATAGCCACGATAGGGAAGAGAAACAGGGTCATTCATTCTTTCTGATGGTGCGTAGCTCCCTGCACAGAACGCTTCAAGCACTAGCTAAAAGATTAACCATCCTGTGAATGGCTGTGATAGTACTACTGGAACAGTAAAAGGAGATTCATTATTGCAACTATTTTTCTAACCTGCTCCTGTGTCAAATTAACTGGTGTCAGATCCCTTTTCAAAGGCATTTGGCAACAGGAACCACAAATCAAACAGGATTGTCACGCCATCTCCTCTCAGGGTGGGCTGGTAATGGCATGGATGGGAGTGTGGCCATGGGCTTCCACTCTCCCAGACCTGAGAGGCCCCAAGAAAAGCTGGTGCCAAGTCTCTTGCTATTCCCAAGAGTCCCTTCTACTGTCTGCGGGGCTGGTGCTGTGCTTTCCAACACTGGGCTCTCAGGAGCCCCTTGGGGTAGCGGGCAGGATCTTGTGAGGCTTTAGGAAGCAATAATCTGGACAAAAAGTCAGACCACTGGGAAGGGGTTTTGTTTTGACAGGTTTAAAGCGTTTCCCATTTCAGCCTGTCAGTCTGATTTCCTATGGCTCGCACATTCACACTGGCTGAGTCTCCCGCAACATCTTTGAACCCATTGAGCAATTTCAGCCAAATCTGACAGAGAGATAACAGCCTCAAGACGAGTCAGTTTCTCAGGGGTTTGCAAAAACAGACATCCACGCACAAGGAGGGAGATGTTGTGAGTAACCTCAACTGAACAAGAGGCTGCAGTGCGTGCTCAGACATGATTAGACACTGGAGAACCCATAAGGGAAAGAGTCACTGCAGATCCCTTAGATCCTAATCCTGGGGACACTTTTCCTAACTCCTCAGCAATGCAGAGGCCCAGCCACGGAGCAAACCCAGTTTAACCCAGCGCCCTTAGGACGCCCAGGATTATTCTCCAAGTGGTTTTGGTTAACAGCCAACTGAAGATTGAGTGCACAAAGTCACCTCCAATTAAAACCCAGACAGTCCTGTTTAAATGTTACAAGTGCAGTGTCACACGTGTGAATTCAGAGTATTTATTTCACTGAGCTGAGTTTTGGAAAGCCTTTTCTCATTTAACGTGTTTGATGGGAAGGTTCCCCACCAGCTCGTGCCATCTCACCCCTTGGGACAGCAGCTGCCTGGGCACCAGCTGGCACTGCTGGCACCAGCAAGCCAATGGCCCTGATTTAGGTGGGGATCCAGGAGCTGCTGGCTGTCCTTCCCACACCCCCTGAGCAGGGAATGTTGGGGGAGCTGTCATCTGGTTCCCGATGCCAGAGAGCTTCAGCTCTGCTTTAGGTCCCTCAAAGCTCTGCCAGCAACTCACAGCAACTGCAGGAGATCCTCTGAGCTTGGCAGAGGCCCTGGGGAGCCCTCTTGCTTCCCACTGATAAGGGGTGAGTGGACCGGAGGCTGCCAGCATCACAGCCACAAACTCAGGCAGGGCTCAGGGAGTCTTGCAGGAAGGAGAAGCTGGAAGGGGGATGCAGCTCTCAGGCTGGCACTATGGGAATCAGGGTAATTGAGCTCATAGGATCACTGCAGCTCTGGATGAAAAGGAGTTGCTCCATGTCAGCAGGGAACTTTGCACACTCTGGGCCAAGCTCTCCGTGGCTCACTCTGCAGTGAGAGCCAGGAGTCTGGCTGCAAGAGTAGCTCTGCTCCAGAGCCCAGGGATGGAGGAAGGCAATGCAGAGTTATAGCTCGATGCTCCTCATGCAAGGTGGCTGGGTGCCATTCACTGTGCATGCCAAAGGGCCTTGCCTGCAGGAAAAGGGCCACTGAAGAGTGGGTAAAAAATGAATCCCTTCACAGAGTCACAGGCACTCCCAAGCCAAGGCTGGGAGACAGCAAAAACCATAGTTCTGTGTCTTCTCCTCATAGACCGAGTGGTGGGAGCAGCACTCTCAGGCTAGCAAGGGGGGTTCATTATGGGGAAACGCGGTTTTATCAGCCTGTACAAAACCTTGCAACATCTGGGCATGGGAGAGGCAAGAGCTGTGAGAACAAGGCCCGAGGAGGAGGAAATCTGCAGCACCGTTTGATTTCTGTTGTCACCTTTCAGCCATCCCCTTTCCCTTCCCGCACCACCCGAAGCTGTAGCACCTGCAAAAGGCCCAGAACAGCTTGGCTGTCCCAGAGGAAACAGTCAGTATAAAACGCAAGCCCAGGGCTCCGGCTTCCTCAGTTGCTGCCCCTCGCCAGAGCACAGAGTCCAGCCCTGCACTGCCTGGGAAATTCCTCTGGTCTGCCCCTCTGGTGACCCCTAAGCGATGAGTTTTTAGTCCCTGACCTTATCACTCTCACAAGTGGCAGAAGCCAGAAGAGGCCAGAAATATGTGCTTGTCTGGGCTGCCTCAGCTATGGCAGAAAACAAAACAGCATCAGGAGCAGGGGCCTGACTCCGAGGAGAGAAGCACATAAAATGTTCCAGACATCCTGAAGTGCTCAGACGACGTGAAGGCAGGCTGCCGGCCACCCTGAGGAAACACAGATAAGCCAGAAACCCACATCTCCTGCTTGCCAGCGCTCTGTGAGCTGGAGAGCTCAGCCTCTCTGCAGCCAGAGCTGCCTGGTTGCCAGAGACTTCCAACCAGCAGCCGGGTTCAGGAGAGATGCTCTTTCAAGGCATCACGTATGTCATTCGGACACACACCAATCACACAATCACCAGCTTATTCTCAATATATGTGTTTTCCCCCTAGCACAGCTCCTCCTGCAGTTCAGGTAGCATGAGTGGTGCATCTCGCTACCTCATTTACCTTAACTGAGCTTTCTGCTGGTATTAAAGAAACAAAACTCTCTCCCTTTCACAGCCGTAGCATTGATAGACAGGACTAAGACTCCAAAGAATTCCAGGTCGTCACAGCAGCTCTACAACTTTCCATCCATATATATTCCAAAGTGGCAGGGGTATCAAAGATCACAGCCAGCTCTTTCAGATGTCCACCCTCAGCCCAACACTGCCTGGTACCTCTGTTTCCAGATGGCATCACCATCTCTGATAACACATCAGGGCTATAAAACACCCTCTGAAAAACCACGAGATGCTGGCTTTGGTCAGCCAGAGCAGCAGTGATGGAAGAACGTGCTGGTGCGTCCTGGTTTAAACCCAGTCAAGCAACTCGTTCACTCACTCCCCCCCCTTTCTTTCCCTCCCCCTAAGCTGAACCCAGGACATGGTGGGATGCAGAGCTCGCACACATGCACATGTAGGAGACTGTTTGCAACAGTGGCTTTTAATGGCTTCTTACACAGTGTTCTGCTGATTGATAGCTTACCATGGAGCTGTTAACACAGCAATATCCCAGCCCTATTTACAGACATCTCTGCACATTTACTTTGTCACAAGTAAACTCTGCACGCGGCAATAAAGCTTAAGGTAATGACTTCTTCAGCACAAAGCCAGCAATTTCTGTCAGCTTGGTTTACAAATGGCTGACTGTGGGGTTAATTTTCAACTGTGGCTCCAAGATTGCTGTGCAAAGCGGGGTTGAGGGGCAGGAGAAACCCTACGCCACCCTGAGCAGTGGCATCCCTACTCTGAGGGATGAACACCATGGAGCAAATCCACCTCGTGTTCCTGTGTCCTTGCCCACAGGCACACCATTTTGTTCTTTTTCCATCAGCAGAAAAGCAAGTGAATGGCAAATCTCAGGCTAACTCCCACATGGTAAGGTTTTTATGCATCCTTCTCAAAGCCAACTTTGCTGCTACACGGCTGAGAACACAGTGCCAAAACACAAGGGGAGACCACAGTGGGTTTCTCCTCCAGAGGTCTTTAAGGGAGAAGCGTGATGGAGTCAGGCATCTGAGCATACTTCCTACAGCATCATGCAGCAGTATTGGTGTGACACGGGTGGACACTGTAACCCACACTGCTACTACCACTACCAAAGTACTCCAGCCAGCAGCAGCCCCTCCAGCCCTGATGGCTGTGCAGAGGTATGGCATTAACAGCAGCAGAGCAGACCATCAGCCTGAACAAGCCTGTGAGTGCCTGCTTGGGCTTCAACACCCTTCTCTGGAGCACACAGAAACAGGACAGCAAAGCCAGAAATCAGCAGGCAGATCACCTGCATGCATCACCCGCATCCAACCATCTCACTCCCTGCCTCAAGGAAAACAAAGTGGGTATTATTGCCTTCTCCTGCATGCATCAACTTTCACGTGCTGAAACCTGGAGCTTAACTTCTCCAGCTTCCTTCTATAATTAGTGCAGAGAAGTGATGTCTGAGAACAGGAGTCTATTTTAGGTGGTGCGAGTCACCTTCCAGAGACATATCTGGCTTTGAACTGACCATATAGAAAGATCTGAAAGTAGATACCTAAAATAGATGGTATAAATATGCATTGGAAGCTTGGAGTACGCTGCCCTTTAACTGGGTTATGATGTTCTTCTTTAAACAAGGGTGTGAAAACACTTTGTCACACTGAAATCTAAACCACTGCACCTAGGAGGGCTGTCAGCAGCTGACGCAGGCACAGAGGGGACAAGATGATGCTGGCTGGTGGAGTTCTTGCAAACCATCTCGGTCCAGCATCTTAATCCCACTTGAAAGCAGCAAACTGCTCTGCCCTTCACTTGGTGTGGGCCTGTCTTGCTTTCCAGCGTGGCACTGAACTGTGAGAAAAGAACTCTGGTATCACTGAAAAGGAGGGAAAAGTTAATTTAATTCCACCTGTGAAAAAAGGGCCAAAGGCTCAAGAGCTCCTCATGACTGACTCCAAAAGGTGATGTTTTTGTTCTTAGCCATGGCTAAAAGGAGAAGAAACTAAAGATAGGAAAAGGCACCCTCTTGATGCAGTCCTGTATGTCTGTGGGGGAAACAGCCTTATGGAAAGGGCTGCAGTGGAGCTTCAGAGTTTTTCCATACCACAGCTCAAGGTTTGGGGTCTTCTCCTTTTCCCTCATCCTCCTGGTTTTTCTTTTTTCCACTCAGTGTCCCTCTGCCCTTTCACAACAATCTCAGAAACAAAATTTGCATTGTTTAGAGGAATCCCTTCTGTTTGCACAAGCCCAACCCTTCACCTTTTTTGCTTATTGACATCTCACTTCCCATTGTTTCACTTTATCTAGAAACCCTTCAGTCTCCTGTTTCCATTATGAGTTATTGTATCTGTTCCCTTTTTCTACCCTTTGCAATTTATCCTACAGCAAGATCCTCCTTTACCCTCCCAGTTTTTATGAAGATCCTACTAGTCCCTCTGTAAATTCTTCAGAGCTTTAGAGAACCAACCTCACCTTGGCTCTGCATCCTCTCAAACCGCTCACTGAATGTGCTTCTTGTTAGTTTTCAGGATCTGTTAGAATTAAGCCCCAGTAAGAAACGTGCTACATTGCTGGGGGACAGCACATTGGGAGCAGACACAGGCCTCTCCCCAGCTGCCTGGGCAGAGCCCAGCCTGGGATTGATAAATTACACCCGGAGGTAACTAATAAATCTGAGGAGTCATTTGGGTTTTATGAACAGGAGCGGTGGGGGATCCAGCTGCCAAAGGAATCTGGGTGGAAGAAGAGCACCTGCTCCCTGTTGTACCTAATGTCCACCTGCAGACCTGCCACCAACCAGAGCAGGTCCTCCCGTGCTGGGATGGGAAATACGTAGTCGCTGGAGTTTGTTCTGAGGCACGTGGCAGGAGTGCAGCTGGCACATCCTTCTGCTGTTATGGGTCCACTGGTGGTGGTGGCGTGGCCAAGCACAGCATCAGCCACCCAGGCAGGACTGCAGGGCCAGCAGTGAGGAGGGAAGGATGTACTGGGGTTAAAGCTATGGCCCAGGACCCAGCAATGCTGCAGTCCTGACAGGGGCTTTACAAACTGGAGCCACTTTCTCCATCCATGCCTGCCTGTTTGCAGTCTCAGTGCAGCGGAGAAGCTCCTTACAAGGGGTAAGGCTGGACTTGGACATGGTATCCTGGGACTCCCCAGCTCCTCTCACCCAAATGTTGCTGGCTTCGTCCCCACCATGGCCCTGACCAACTGTCCCTACTCCCCACTGAGCACAGACTCCAGAAGACAAAGGCATCCCTTGTGCTACCATTTCAATACCCAGCACCAGGGACTGTTTTCTATCAACGTTACCATGATGCATATGTCAACCATCCCATGGGAAACATTCTCTGCTATCAAAATGAGCATTTAGGCATTATCTCAGAAGTTTGGGAAGCACATTCCTTATCTTTCTAGGTTGGAAGCATGTTTACAATGCCCACATCATAGAAATCTGCAAAACAAAAAATAGGATAAATCATTAACTATGCATCTGGTCCTAGACAAGACTGCAACCAATTCTATTCAAAAGCGGAGGTCAAGAAAAAACCCATCTGCTGTAGTACTGCCCAAAATACCATTTCCTGTTTTCTCCAGATCACAAACTCCCCGTGGCAAGCAGCCTTTCATACCTCTGTGTTTCACAGAGCTGAACACATAGTTGCTAGCAAACACATAGCAACCACCACACTTCATATATCCAGAAGGGAGGATCACAGGACGTGATCACGGGAGAGATCAGGCAAGACGTGAACATCATTAAGGCAGCCTGGAAGAGCTTTCCTGACACAAGCAGCAGCTCCAGGAAAACCAGGAACACTGATGAGCAGCTTGGCTCACCTCCTGGGTGCAAAAGGAGCAGGCCAGTGGCATCCACTTCATCTATCATGGGAAAAAAATTCTTTCCCCTGATACGAGTTGTATTAGGCATTAGAACACAAGGTAGACGTTGAGCCTCAAATCACAAAGCTGCATTAAAGCTTGTATTTCCCCATTGACCTCATGGGAACAGAGGATCAGAAACTCGTTTGGAAATTCAGATGTGTTTGGGATTAAGTACTGCACACTGAGAGATGCAATCATTATTCTGCTCCCACCTTTGCTGGCCTCTCCTGAGGCTCTCTCTGATTTATTTGGTACCAAATAGGATCTCTGACATCTAAATGTCATTTATTCAAAGCTGTTCTCTCTCTGGGCAGGGAGGATGAAAGAAGAGTCTGTTCTGTACTCCTCATTGCCACGCCTAGGGGATAAATCTGTCTTCTCCCCTGGGGCATTGAGTACAGAGCTGGTTTAGGTGGTGTGACCCACCACAGCTACTATTAGGTGCAGAGCATCCAGGCTAAAGCACCCACAGGGGACAAGTGCTTCCTGTGATAGTTATGCTGACAGACACCAGTGAGATGGGGCATTTTGATCCCACTCTGGCCAGACTTAGGGCAGCAGTGGCAGAAGTCGTCCCAGGAGAGCTGCCAAAGCAGAGCCAGAACATTCCTGTCCTCTCTCCTGCACAAGAAAGCACAGCAGTGTTGTGCTACCTCCTGCTCAGAGGACAGCCACACTACTGAACAATACAACCTCCGCATCCAGAATCACGGAGACACAGCAGATTTGGATATCACATCCAGTGAGAGGTCTCACCGTGCTCCTGGACCATGTCTGGTGTCTACAACACGTTTTTCATTGCAGAACATCAACCCAAAATCCACCCCCTTGGTCATAATCAGCAGCCGTGACTTTTTTTCACCTCCTTTTGTAAACAGGGCTGCTCTGACTTGTTCACAACACGGGCTGTGTATAGCATCAGAGGGGGATTACACACTGCCAATTACCACGTTAAAGTTCAAGTGGAACACTGTACTAATTGCTTTGTTACAGCTATTAAAGCTATATTATGCAAGCAAGGCACTCTCTTAAGAGTATCTGCATGCTCTATAGTGATACATGAGGTATAACATGATCTGCTAAGAAGCGATTGCTGATACAATCATAGCCTCTTTTGTAATGTATAAATTATATTTTTATGTATTAGATATAATTATAATAATAGGGGCTTATATATATATATCTATAAAAAGAAGATAAACTTTTAAGTTCAAAGTTTGCCAGACTACCAAAAGCAACTGGTCTGTCAGTGCCTGGCCACCACATCAAAAGCACTTACACTGTACTGGGCAAATCCAAACTCTTGAGCAGCACCAAATGCAGCAAGAAGTACCACTCTTACAAAGAAGAGGAAAGGAGACATCTCATCTCTTCCCAACAACTGAGGGCTGCCTTACCAGCTGGCAACAGGTATTTCAGTGATCCCTGCCTTCCCAGGGTCTGATCCCTCAGGCATACAGATGTAGGGGAAGCCCCATCAGATTTCATGCAATGCTCTCTTGCATCTTTGCAGGGAGCTGATTCACTGCCTTTTAGAGGTCTTACATGCAGACAAATGTGTGAGCTGCTGTGTGGATTTCCAGCTGGGGGGGAGTGAGATGATGTGACTGGCTCCATGGCTTTCTGCTGTCTCCCCGCTTTCCACCATCATGCTCAAATCAACCTCCTGGGTCATACTCAGATGCACAGACAGGAGTCATATCTGCTGTTCAGACATTGCATGAAAGTGTCAGACTATTAATAGGAGGTTACTAACTATTCCCTCATGGCAATGTTGATGAAAGGCAGGATGAAAAGGACAGAATGAGATAAAAATCAGCTTTAAAAGGCAGCTGTAGGGTTTTATCCCCAACCAGCTTCACAGCTGAGTTTCAAGTCCAGCTTCCAAAACCACGGTTCAGACCACTGGAGTAGGGTCTGTGTCTGTAAAATGCCTCCCCAAACTGGAAGCTATTTTGACGAAGAAAGCTAAAGACCTGAAGCAAGGTGGAGATGAAGCGAAGAGCATGAAGTTCCCAGGCCAAAGGGGTGTGCACATCCATCTCCTGCACTGTTCCCAGTACTTCCATGTGCTCCAGATGTGTAAAATCACCACAAACACTGGGTGTGCTGCCCAGCTGGTCTCCAGTGGATGCTATATGGCCACAGAGGCTTCAGCCTACATGTCAGTAGGTATCTCAGCAACTCACTACTGTGGGACCAGAGCAGGGACAAAGGTCTCAGTCTTTAGTTTCTTGAAAGGCTCCTTCACTGGTTCAGGTTGAGGACACCAGCAAAGCAAACGCTGGGGCCAGTGACTTCCACTGTGGTTGGCTGAAAGATTTTGGAGATTAAGGGAAATAACACGGAGAAAGAATCTCCTTTCTGTGCCAGAAAAGCACATAGCCAAAAGCTTTTCACCATGCAGGAGAGGATGGGGATTTGGGGGGCCTATAGTAATACCCAGTAAAGTCAGTGGAAATATTCTGTGATTACTTCAGCAGGCCCACCTGAGGAAAGATCAGTGCTGAAGGATCCTTTAACCCTAAATTCAACTCTCCAAGAGCCAGTCTGATCAGATTTCTATTCCTGTGTTTTTCTGGGGGATTGATTGGGAAGAGGAGGCAGATAAGAGCTGGGGTCAAAAACTGATCATTCTTTTCTTTCTGTTTGAAACTGTAGCTTAATTTTATCAGTATCAGCCTGGTACAGCCACGGTACCAGCATACTGCACAGGCTGGCTGGTCTCACCGCCGAAGTGCAATCCTTCCAGGTTTATAGCATCGCATCAAAGGGAGGGCAGAGCAACGAATTCATTTTGGCATGATCTTTAATAGGACGTCTGAGGAAAAACTGAGAAGGAAGCAGCATTTCACAGAGACAGTAATGAGAGATGCAGTAATATTCTGGTCTAAATATGAGCTCCTCTAAACTATCCAAATTAAGCTCCAGTCTGGATACATTTTATAGGGAGTATGCATCATGCTAGACATAAGCTACAACTATAAATAGGCAACTTTTAGCAAGGAAATAACACTGCAAGCTAACCAAACAAATGGCTTCCGCACAACTTCGTCTCTCATGTTAACCACTGCCTGGGTCTCCCTGTGGCACACAGGGACCTCTAATGGCAGCACGACTCAGGGCACAGAAGCCCATGCTTGTGTGGCCCTTTGTAGGGCTGAAGCTGACTCTCCCCAAGCCCCAATAAATCCGAGGTGATCTGGAGCAGGTGCTGCTGTGAGTTCTCAGGAAGCCAACAAATCCACCCAGAGTCAGCAGGACTCATGCTGGTACCTCTGCAGTCCAAGAGATTAAAGCAATATGCCAGCAGGCCTTTTATAACGCATCAGTGTGTGCTTTAAAGCCCCGCAGGGGCACACTAACTCAATTACTGCACGATGTGGACTCCTCACCAACCCATCCCCTAATAATGAACAGACCTGCAGGTTCCAAATCTTTAAGGGGAACGAAAACACCACCAAATAGATTAGCTCCACAGTTGTGCTATTAATTATGGGTCATTTAGTTCAGTTAATCAATAGGCAGACTTCTTTAACCGGCTAATTATGCCAAACTGCTTCCACAATGAGCAGGTTTGCTGCTAGTTGTTAACCATGAAGGGATAATATTTCACTGTAAAGATAAGCACAGTCCCAGTCCTCAGACAAATGCTTTGCAGGGCTCTGAGTTTACGTTGTCACTGGTTGCAATTTAATCTGTTCCACACCTAACAGACTTACAGAGGGACAAAAAGGTACCAGCATCACTGGCTTCTTGGTGCTAAACCATCAGGGTAAATATCTGGTCATCTCCTCAAGGGAGTCATTCAGATCATTTACTCTCCAAATCCTTCCATGTCCAGGCTAAATAGGAGCTAAAAAGTATCTTTGCAAACCAACCAGATGAACTTCTTAGTGTAGCCCAGGTAAAACCAACCAGCCTGCGCTGCCTTTCAGGCTGGGATATAGTTCCCTCCTTTGCTTTGCCAGGCAGTTGCATGAGACAACATATCCAACATATCTCAGCCAAGGCAGGAGTCTGAAAAGCCAAACCACATCCTTTGTTTGGACCTTGAAAAAGCAGATCAGCCTGTGGAGGTGGGGGTCTAGGTCTTCAGTCTGCCAAACCAGATAAAAGGTCAAGACAACCTCTTGTTAATTGTAATTGTTTAGAAAAAGGAATGGATTCGGTTGCACACTTGAAGAGCTGATTACTGGATTCAAGGCCTCTGCTGAGGTCATCAAATAGTTATTGCAATAGAGCAAGATAAGAGCCGAGTGATAGCAGAAGTCTGTAGCTGAATTTCCTGGATATTTGCTTTAACAAAACAACCCATGCTTGGGTTTGCTAGCAAATTGCTTTAGCTGAAGAACAGCAGCTTGCTGAGCAAGCAGCTTCACCAGAGCACTGTCTGAGGTGCAAGGCAAGTTGGGGTCTCCACTCTCACTGATGGGGTTTCAAACATCCCTCACCTGAGAGACTCCATTCCCAGCCCCAGGGAGTGGGCACTGGCACATCAGCTCAGGGATTGTCCTCAGTGCTTCCACTGACTTCTGAATGAGTGTAATCCAAGTCACATTTCCTGTCCTACTTGTATTCCCCTTTTTTAACTCCCATCAACTGGCAAACCTACGTTGGCTTTTGCTGCTTGAGAAAGCATTATTGTAATAAAGAAATGCAAACACAAGCTCTGGCAGTGTTTGCCAAAGATTTATCTCCATGGAAAAGTCATACTGTTGTAACTACACCAGGATGACTAATATAGTTTGATGCTGTCATAAAAACACAACTAAACAACTAAAGACAACACAACTAAAGAGAACAAATAAGCTATGCCAGTAGCATTAGTTACCTTTAACTAGAGGAGAGTTCAATGTGTCAATATGAATGTTCAGAACAGCTTCAGATTAAATCACTGTATGTCTAATTCAGCCCATTACACCAGTGCAAAACTTACATTGCTCTAAATCTCAGTAACAGAGGAAGCTTGAAACACACAGCCTCAGGTGGCGCAGCAACCAATGTCCCACAAGCCGTCTCTGCCACCTCCGTTCACATCTCTGAAGGCTTTCCTGGGACCACTTCAGTGCATTCAACCACAACAGACTTCAGTAGTTACAAGGGAGAAGTTTGTTGCAGGTAGATGTTTTATTTTCACCTTCTTTCTGGCACCTGGAGATGTAGTGTTTCAAAAGGGAAGCAAAGCTTAACTTCACCAGTTGTCTGCAATCAGCTGTAAGGCATACTGTTGAAGCACAAGCTTTATGTAAGCTTTTCAGGTTATTATTTTCTAACCTCCTAAAACATTAAAAAGGCTGCAGCATTGACTGGAAAAACAGAAGACAGAGAAAAAGGGGCTTTGCTGAATCATGAAATCTTAAAGAAGTGATAAGGTTTGTGTCCTCGAGGTTGCTTGTTAACCGACTGCAGCGTTTTCCTGCTGAAAAACAAGGTGCTATGAGAAAGGGTACAGGTTGGATTCCAGGGGAGTTTGGACAGAGCTGTAGGATCAGATTCCAGGCTAATTCAGGGATTGCTCTGGAAAAAGTGCTATTGAAATTTAAACCCCCTCCTTACCAGTATAAGGATCATACATTCCCACATGCAACTGATTTACTAAACATCAGTGCATCTGCCAGGAGCTGGATTTTCAGCCTAGAAATTGGGAATAAGAAGCTTAATAGTTTATGTAAAGAAACAAAAAAAACCCTGGACTTTTTACCCAGATCACTAGAAAACAATGGGATAAGGAGTATTCCCTTTGGGACACGTGGTGCTAGATTGCAGATGTGATTTACAGAGACATTCAATCAGATGGCACATCAAAAGCAATGGTAAATTACACATCTTCAATAAAAAACCCCATTAAGTCATAGATACTTGGCCATGGAGGAAGGCAATTAGACTTCAGCATTATTTGTTAAACAACAGGCACAAGATGATACGCAGTGAATTTTTTGCAATAATAACCATTCCTGGCCATTCATTTTGCAGGGGATAAATCTGTCACTTGAGTGAAAACAATTGACAGCACCATTTATTACCTTGCATGCTTCAGAATAACAGCAAAATTTACATGTTGCCCTTTGGCACTGGGACTTTCAGCTTGCTTAGAAACAAGGCAAAAATATCTACAGACCTGGTAGCAAGGATTTAAGCAGCAGCTGACCTTATGTGGTTTATTTAAGCTTCTATAACAGTCCACTCATGTTCAGCCCCTGGTTATAGAAGAAATAGGCTCTCCTGGAGAATCCACAGCCTTGAGACTGCAACACGAAGGGTCACGCAGAGGTCTCTCTATCTGATAGTTCAGAGTAACGTTTTAGCTCTGATCCTCTGAGATATCCCCTGGGAATTAAAGATATTTGGTTTTCTTTCAGAGGCTTTAAAGAGCTGGGTCTATTAAGAAATAAAAAGGAAATCTTCCCCTAGCTCATGAAGATAAATCTTAGCTTTCTTTTTCACGTGAAGAAGGCCAGATCCTTTATGACATCCAAGCCATTTAGCCCAACAAAACCTAAGGGAAATGGTGTGTTACTAGAAGAGAAAATACTCAGCCAAAACCATAAATGTCTTAAGATGGTGCCCTTTATAGTAACATCTTTGCACTATTAGCTGTTGGATGGTGTTTCTTTTTAACACATTTACTAGTGAGGTTACTAGCCTTCCTACGGCACCTGTTACAAATACATGAGCCACTGAGATTACAAGAGCTAAAATACACAGCTTTTCCCACCTCAAAACCACTCAATTCACAGATGTCCATTCCAGCTCCTGAAGGTTCACGCTGCTCTTCCCTTTGGCAATGGATCCCCCAGTCCACAGAAAGGGCAGGGCAACACCTTGTAACTCTCATTATACCTTAAATTTAGAGTGGACTGCTATGTTTATTTTCACTTTTCCCCACTGTTTGATAGCATACAACAGGGTCAAGAGACTGGCCATTTACTAAGAAGCTCTATTATTCCCAAGCACTGTTCTACACATTGTAAAATCCTAGGGAGATTAATGCAGCTGGCAGTAGCACTTTTATTCTTAACACATACCCTGTGCCTTTGTGCCTCCTCCCACAGCACCCTGGTCTTTGTAGAGCTACCAAGAAGCTGTCACTCTGAAGTGTCCAATTCTCAGCACTGAGACATAGTCCGGAGAAAGAAAATGAGATCTTGGGTTTCAGGGATCTTAGTGGAAGGTTTTAGCCCTTTGCTGTTACAGAACATTCAGAGAGATCCAGGCTATATCTGGTTTCTCAGTCTTTTTTTCTTCTCCTATTCTAACTCCTGGAGATGCTAACATATAATCAAAATGTCTTTTTTTTTTCTTTTTCTTTCTTCTTTCCTAGTTGTCACCAATCTGTAGTTATGTTGTCAAATAAACTGCTGATACAGGTATATCATTTACTGTAATTTCTAGCAATGCTGAGAGGGGAGCTTCTTTTTATTTTCCCTCTTTAAACACGGCAGCATAAAATTCCACCCGACTTGCGTGTCATTTCAGAGCTCAAAAATCCCCCAAACTAAAATCTCCATTTGAGTTCATTGAATGACAAAGAAAC
This sequence comes from Pezoporus flaviventris, assembly GCF_033815535.1. Classification (NCBI taxonomy): domain Eukaryota; kingdom Metazoa; phylum Chordata; class Aves; order Psittaciformes; family Psittacidae; genus Pezoporus; species Pezoporus flaviventris. The sequence continues at coordinate 8,332,038 of NW_026892589.1, read as the reverse complement.
AGACCTGGACAGCCCAGAACCATGAAAGCCCAGAAACAGACCAGAAACCACTGAGGAATCTGAGGTTTAAACCTCTCCCTTGCTGGTAAAGTCAAGAAATGAAGACTCAAGGTAGGGGTTATTTAACTATTCATTCCAATATTCAGAGGATACAGCTGCTCCTCAGAAGAGCCAGGGTAAGACAGTGTAGATTGTTCTTGTTTTTACACTGTTTTACACACAAATGTGCCAATGTTTGGGACCTCAATGCAGATTTCTGGTTTCCTCTAGGCCAAAAGCGTTTGTTCCCTTTCTCAGGTCTGATGTGTGAGCCCTGAAAAGGAATTGTGCATAGTCTGGCTATAGCTTTGTAAGGTGAAAGCTAGATTTTGTTTTCTGTTAACCAGGCCTAAAATTCTTTATCCCATTCCCTTCCTTGTCTCTTGCTCCACATCTGCCATCTTCTTAAAACAAACAAAATTTGGCAACAGATAGAGCAGCACAGTACCAGGCTTGTGGGGCAAACAGAGGTCACATACCCTACGTTTCTGTGGAGTCTAAGAGCAGAGTGCTTAGTGTTATTAGCTTTTCTGATGAGAAATCAATCCCAAATTGGACATAGGGGTGCCATGGACAGACTGATAAAAGTATCATTAATTTTTTCAGAATGGGCTATTTACTACTTACTCGTGACTGCAACAGCAGACTGGAAGCTGTACTTCAGTGATACGCTGCTATCATACTTTGTGATAAGGCTGAAACCATTAGGCAAATAATAAAAAATAAATAAATAAAGGGGAATGTGCTCATATAAATGCTAGGAGAATACTCTAAGGCAAGCTGGACATGTGCTTAGGGAAATGACACCCCTAAATTACATCCTGCTTTCCTAGGTCTACTTCTGCTACTTCTTTGCAGGGATATCTGAAAGTATAAAATAGTCTCCTATCTATTTCAGGTAGGTGCTGTAGGATATAGTTCTACCCACAAAAACTTCACCCAAAAGTCTATAGAACAGAGGGATCAGATGCTGTTTCCCTTTCTCAGACACACTCAGAAATAGGAAGATGAGCAGTTATTACACAGCTTTCCTCACAGCCCTCAGCGAGGGATGACATCCTTTATTGTAGAAATGGGGAGTGCAAGTCACAGTCATGCACTGCCAGGCACGGCAGAGTTTCCCCATGTACTGCTGCAGGGGTTCACTCACCAGCAGAATGACAACAGCAAAAAACCCCACCAGATGAATCACAATAAAGTCCAGCTAACCTTCACTGCAATCGTGGGAACAAACTGACACTGACACCCACACAGCCTGTAAGGCAGTGGGATGATTGCCTGACTTTGACACAGTCTTCTCAGGGCCTTCTGCTGTTCAGATTGCCTTTATCTGAAGTTTCTGCATCCCAGGGAGCAGGGCAGGTGCATGCAACAGGAGGACTTCTGACCAGCCTGGGGCACGCAGCTCTTCAGGAAGGTGACTACAAGGCCCATTGCAGCCTGTATTCAGTCTTCCCTATTCTCAAGTGCCTAGAAGGAACTGAAAGAAGTTGTGTCTTAGGATCGGGGAAATCAGAGCGGGGCACTGCCCTGAGTCCAGTCATGGCCTCTTGCAGCATAAGAGAGCCACCCATTTGTTTAAAATACTCCCTCAGCTTCTCTATCTCTTGTTTCACTTCCCTTCTCTGCCCTGCTCTTTGACACTGCAGACCTCATGTCAGGACCTTAAAACCCGGGAGCCAGCAGCCAGGCAAGCTCAGCTCACTTCTCCCACTCACAGCCCAGCAGGTGTTTGCCTGGCTCGACAGCTTTTGCAGCACCATTTGCTCCACCACAGCAGGGAACATCCAAAGGGGTCTGAAATTCACTGCTTTAGTGCCCCTCAGATAATTCCCTGTATAAGCAGTGCTCTTCTCATGTGGCAAGCATGCTGATGTACACTAGCACATCTGAGTTACTTTGCTCCAGAAAGGTCTTCCCCCAGCTCCACCAGGAAACCATCAGACAGAGGCTGAGGGTCCTGTCTGAGCGCAGTGGACACCAAAGGAGTAGCACAACAGCCAGAATCTGTGCAAAACGGGGCACAGAGTTTCCCAACACCAGGAGACACCAGTTATCTTAAACCACTGCCACCACGACCCAAACCAAATAACAACCCCTTATCACAGCACATTTATTTATTTATTTGCATTTCCAGAATAACTTGGGGGGGGGGGGGGGAGAGAAAAATCATTATTTAAAAGGAGGAAAAATATTTCCATTTCAGAGCTTTGCAAGTTGCTCCAGGTCTTTTGCAGCCCAGCAATCTGAAATGTCTGCTCTTGCAAAGCTGTCTACATTTTTTGGCACAGCTTAGTTTTTCCCTGCAAATCCCATGTGATTAATCTGTTCTTCAGAAAGCAAAAGGCAAACGAGGAAGTCCAGTTACGACAGAAACATATGGGAATCTTCTTGTGAGTTTTAATAGGAACTGAACTCAACCCTGGGTTAACTGAAGACGTTGGAACAGTCCCTGACTTGAGACAGACACAGTAAATGCTTGGGATGCCAGACATTAGGAACAGACCTTGACGATCGACCTTTTGCATACCCAGATAGCGATACTCCCAGCTCTGTCTGACCAGCACAGCCGCTTGTAGGGCACCTAAAAACAGGAGCTGTATCCAACAGAGCAGGGTCTCAAGGGTTTGTGGTAGTTAATTATTGTGGCTGCCCCTCAAGGCTGACCGATAAATGAATACAAACAGGGCACGCACACACCAGCCATGTGTGCAATGCACCTTCTATGGGAGCCACAGCTAACGACGTGCCAGGGTCTGGCGGATTGCTTTGCAGACCACCCATGGGCTGCAGCCCAGCAGCCTCACACGTGCCAGTGAGGGTTGGCTCTGCACCAAGGGAGAGTAGGAAACCTCCGCAGGAACATGAGTTCTTCCCAGCTTCATCCCTGACTGCAGAGACCACATAAACCGCAGGAGAGACCATCAAGGGGGAAAGTCTACCTGGGTCTAGGGTAAATCACAGGAACGAGACACCTCACAAGTCACCTTGTGCAGCTCCTTCAACAGCCACAGCTACCACAAGGCTTCTCCCTCCAGCAGCCACCCTGTAAGAGCTTGTTAACAAAACAAGCCCATAAGCACCGCTGCTCTCCAAGCCAGACACATGAATCATGAGATCATAAATAGAGCTGATCGAATCATAACTAACATGCTTGACAACTTTCACTGCTTGCTCTCCTTTTGTCTTACATGATGGGGAGAAAAGGGGACTTGGAAATGAAAGAAGCCCATGATACATCACTGCAGCCTCAGAGGTGTTAACTGGGATCTGTGGGCAGCAAACGTGCTTCTTATGGAGCAATGTAAAACAAGCTGGATGCATCACGTCCTGCGTGCCTGAGCACTGCAGTGAGGGACGCGATGCAGGCAACCTCCCAGCACAGCAGGCAGGGGCCCAAATGGGAAGCATATGGTGGAGAGAGGGAGACAGGGTGGTGCAGCACAGCCCATACTGGGCTGTTCAGCTGCAGGTATATGAGAATCATGCTGAAAGCATAATTTCTATAAACAGAAAATGACAACCATAGTAAGTCATAACAATGAAGACAACCGATAAAAATCAGCAACAGCCAGGAAAATACGCTTCCTATCTTCATCCATAAAACAAGGATAACAATATCCCCTTACCTGACAGATAAAGCATTTCTGTGGGTCTTCAGTTACTGGGTCAGGAGCATCTTTTGGGACTCAAGCAATACTCAGAGAAACAAAGGCTCTTGCCTCAGGAGGTAACAACCAAGGCAGCTGCTGAGACAGCCCCAGCCCTGGGCATCAGACACCTCGCAGTTAAGGCTGAGATAAACCATCACCCATGGGTAGCGCCTGTCTCAGCAGGGCCCATGGCCAGGCAGAGCCATGGCAAAGCTGGAGACGCTCTGCAGCATCACCAGGAAAAGAGAATGGCTCCAAACAGAGCTGAAATGGGCTCCTAGAGCTGCAGATGAGGCCCATCAGAGAAATCAAGGCTAATTAGTGCCCATCAGTCAAGTGCAGGTGAAGCTCTTACACCATTCTCCAAAAGCAACCACCATGCAAGATCCATCCCAGCCACAGCAGTTACCCCATGCAAGGTATAAGCCACCATGCCATGGGGCCACTTCTCCCATTTTGAACTGTCCTACTGCACCTAACCCAGGCTTCAATTCAAGGGGTAGTTCAATGTTAAATGTAGATTCATCAATAGGAAAACTTAAGAAAATGATTCATTTTATGCTGAACATTCAGAACTTTGCCAAAAATTAATTGGGGGTTGGGATTTGTTGAATTAATTCCACCCTTGTGAAATGTATAGGTTTCAGCTGGCCTGCAGTGATACAACCCAGTTTACATACTCAGGCATTGAGTGCACTCAAATTAAAGGAAGGTAGAAGATAAACCAGCTTGAAAGAGTGACGCTTACTGAGACCCACAGAAAAGGCTGGGAGAGGAATTCACAGGAGTGAACAGCGCAGACCACAAGGCAGAATATTTTAGGCAAAGAAAATGATGTAGAAGTGCTTAGACCCCACTGCAAGGGGATACAGGATTTGGCATTATAGGGGGAAAAGTGGGATAGGGAAGACTACCAGTGGCTTTGCAAACATGTCTTAATCCCCATGAGTCTTCAGGCTAAGCCAAGCCCAGCTTCAAAAGATAGGAATGCTTAAATAAACATGAGTCCATTCATTATTCCTCTGTGTTTCAGATCTTCCCCACCTTCTGCCTGGCTCATTTACTGCAATTAAATACATGTAAACAAACTATACAGGGAAGCTACATTTTTCTGATAAGTGGTCACCTTAACCTCCTCTGCTTTGACTGTGGCTGCTATTCCCCAGGTCACACTGTAACCACTGAGTAATGGGACCAAAGTGAATTGCCAGGGCACTTGGTTCAACAAAACCATCTAGCATCCAAATCACGTATGGAACTGTGCTGCTCACTGCAGCAAGCACTGCTTAGAGCCAGGAAAAAAATGGTAGTGTTATAATTCCTAAAACTCTTAACAAATCTTGCCCTGAACACAGGACATACGCTGCTGGATTGAGCTAGTGAGTGTAGTAATGAACTCTACCACTCATCTACTTTTGTTTTCTTGCTGGTTATGACCTTGTGCACGTTGTGAAACCAGCAAACTGGAGCCTACTGTGAAACAGCGTTCTGGAAACATAGATAAGCTTCTCCAAGCCGTTCTAAGAACTGGGGTTTGATTGCCTCGTTTGTAACTCAGTCCAAAATAAGCTTCATCACAACCTGTATGGGCAGGGGAGAACTGCGTGAGCATCCAGTAGAACCTTTTCACAAGACTGGCTTTTTTTAATGCTTTGTTTGATTTTAGTGGCAAGGTCTGAGCTGAAATATTACTGACAGGGACAAAGTTTATTACAGTTTCTCAGATGGGAAGCGGATTTTGAGGTAGTATGGACGAGGGGAGGGTATCTCCACTGAATCAAATGGAGTTGTTTATAGTAATTGGTAGTCTTGGCCTGTATTTTCTGTCCTCTGTGACACTGACTCTGTTAAACTGCATTTATTGTTTCTAACAGCAAGAAGAAAAAAAAATACAGGGGAGAATAAATGTTCCTTCCAGATTCAGATTAGAAGATTTTGTGCTCTCCTGAACAGGATTAGGCAGACTGTTTCTCTCCTGTACGTGTATACCACTCCCCTCCCTCCCTCAAATGCAAATATCTCTGCAAAAATGAGTAAGAAAAGTGAAGTTGTCATGAAAAAGAAAGAAATACGTTGCCTAAACTGAGCTTGCAGCATGAGTTTTGCAGCTCATGAGAGTGCTCTCATGAGCTCACCTCTCTACATCCCTTTGGAGAAGCAATCTGATAATACACACATGTGCGCTCCCTCAAGCCAGCACACTGTGCTTTCCTTACTGCCTAAACCCTAGCAGCAGAGGGGAAAGGAGGCTCCTGCATGCAAGTCACTACAGGAAGCCAGGTCATTGTTTTTACATAACCATCTCTATTCTGAGATTTATGAAAAGTTCATAAAGGGAAGGAACAGAGAGCACAGTGACAATGCAACCAAAACTCAGAGATGCAGTGCAGTACTTAGTGGTGTTTACCTGCTCCAATAATTCCGATCCCAGGGCAGAGCACTGAGGATTAGCTCCAGACCTCATTAGGCAGGATAGAATTATGTGGGTTAACAAAGTATTATTCTTGGCTTTCTTTTGCATTTTAAAAGTGGCTTGAGACCTATAAAATCCCTTTGAATTTTATTAAAAGTCTTCCGCGATCATTTTTCATCCTGCAGCCCAGTTGAGCTGAACTAATAAATTAGCATGTTATCTGTGAGGATATCCATTAGAGCTTCAAATGAAGGTTATTAGAGCCAAAAAACTAACAATGCCAGTTACAACTGGGGACAAAGCAATCTGGTCCACTGAGCAGCGGGCACTGAGATTAATGAATGAGGGACACATTAACCCTATGAGCCTGCAGGAGATGGGCAGCATGAGGAAGAGCCTCTCCAGCTGCCAAAAGGGCAGGCTTTGGATGCCCTGAGCAGGCAGCCAGAGGCAGGGAAAGCCAGGCAGGAGACCACTAGAACTGAGTATGTATGAAAGCTTCAGTGAAGCCTCACCGGGCTTACCCTTGCTGCACTACTCAGGTGAGTTTTTACTCATACTGAACCGGTACCAGTTGCCCACACACAAGTCCTTGCCCCAGATCAGCTCTGCTTTTTCACTGAGTTGTCTGCCTCAGCTCAAATCCTGCTAAATGCAAGACTACCACAATATGAACATAAATCACACAACTTTCTAGTTGCTACAGCTTCAGGCAGCATAGTGGCAGACATGGTTTGGAGTTGGAGTGATGTATTCATACTTGGCATCAGCTTCCCTGAAGTCTTTTGGTTTTTTCCCTCACACACTGAGATTCCTAACCCAAACGTCAATACGAGTACAGTGTAATGCTTTTTTTGCTGCTTTGCAAAGCTCATAAACAGGCAAACTTGAAAAATGAACTCAGGCTATGAAAGACATGGATAACATGGAAAGCAGATTCTGGGAGACTGTCTCTTTAACGAGCTTCATCAGCAGTGCTCTTGGCCTGAGTGCTGTTTGCTCAGTGAATGCTGGCAGGATGCTGGCTACACCTCTTGCTGTCCTGAGCAGCTCTCCAGAGGGCTGCATCTGGTACTCGCCGGGGTAACTGAAGCACATTGCAAGGGCAGAGCTGTGCAGCCCCTGAGCTCCCCACACCATCCCCAGCAGAGAGCCAGGACTGTACATCCAGCCTCTAGGGAGCTGCATGCCGATTCCCACTTCCTAGTGGTTCTCCAACAACCCAAAGAAACTGAGGGGTCACAGTGGAGAGGGGGTTAAAAGGGCTTTATACAAACACATGCACCTGGCCGCTAAACAGGACCAAACACCTTCAAAGGGAAAGCCACCATACAAACGTATTTTTGTCTTCTTGTCCATGCACGCCTTCTCTTCTACCCTGCCCTATCACTGCAGGACCCCTCTTTCTCCCTGCTTGCCTACCTTCGCCTTTTTCTGTCTTATACCTGATTTATTTCCATCCCTTCTTGAAGGAGTATGAGGGTCGCCTATGTGAGCAGGAGCCTGAGGGTTAAGGCACGAACACCAGGAGTGCACAGACAGGTTCATTTACTTTCTCTTCAACATATTTCCCAAGGATCACTTTCAACCTCTCAACTGCTCCGATCCCCTTGGCCCTGTCTCTGAAAGGGCAGGCAGCCCAAGCGCATCCACAGGGTGCTGCGTGGCTCCGTTGTGAGCCCTAAGCATCTTGGCTTCCCTTGAGCAACCTAATCACAAGGCAGGGATTTAAGGCAAATGTCATCACACCGCCTAGTTCACTGAGCCTCAGCAGCTTGGTCGTGCTTCCCTGGACTCCTTTTCTTTACCTTAAACAAGTCCCAGCTCCGTCTTTCAGGGCTTCAGCCTCATACTCACTTCTGCAGCCTGCACCGACACCACCTCAACGTTAATGCAGACACGGGTTGTTCTTCCCCAAAAGTAAAAAGCTCCTGCTTGAGCCAAGTCTCATAATTCACCCAAAGTGAATTTCAAGACATCTCCAAGCTGCTGCTCTTCCGCTGGGGTCATACAGACACCATTTTGGTACGTCTTCATTTCCAACCTTCCTCCTCTTCGTCTAATTCCCTTTCACCTCCCACTCCTATGCTTCATTACTCTTCTATTCTTTTCTAAAAAGGAAAATGTTTCTTTTTACTCTCAATCTGTTCCTTTCCTCCTGTCATTCCCTTCACGTCTCATCCACAATGATATTTTTGTTCATGCAATGACTAGTTTGCTCTTTCTCCTCTTCCCGCTGGGCTACTTTGATCTACTGTTCCTCTGTCTGTTTTACACAATCCTTTTCCTCCTTCCAAAGACACATCAGTCTGTTTCCCATCCTCTCCTCCTTACTCATCTCTCTCCTGCTACTCTGATCTATTCTTGCTGCACCAAACTTGTTTCATGTGTGGATGGTTTTAAAGCCTGCTCTGCTGCCCTGATAAGCATTGCAGTAAGTGCTGGAGGTTATGGTGTGTCAACCCAGTCACCTTGAACCAGCACAAGATGCCACTTGAACACCCTGCCTTAGCCATTCTTTATTAAGAACAACACCTGACTCCCAAAGGAAAACCTAACCCAGGGAGCACTTAGGATGATAATCCCTTGGTCATTTCAAGTTCAGAAGATGACACTGCAGCACAAACCTGGAAGAAGCCCTGGGGACCCATCCCAGTCACTGCCTGCATCTTGAGCAGGAGAGGTGCCAACCAACAGTAATAGCCTTTTCATTGCCTGTAATCAAGAAAATCCCCTGAAAAGGACTAAAATTCACTTGCAGCCTCACAGGACTGTGGAGAGAGGAACTTTCAGAGCTGTGTACCCTCAGTTACAATAAATCACAGCAAGATTTGCTGTCAAGCAGCAGGGAGCCTGCTGGCCCCCACAACAGGAAACCTGAGGGTGAAAATTACTCTTCCCCTTCACATGACAGCCTGTCCCTTGCCCAGGGAGCCTGCAAGCAGGGAGAAATAGAAGTCTAAAAACCATGGTTTTCCAGCCTGGGCCAAACAAGACCCTAGCACTTTCTGCAATGCCTCCTGATGAAAACTCACTTCTAGCTGACCTGCCTGCTTTGGGGAGAAAGTGGGAAATAATGGCAAGGGAACTGGTGTAGCATCCCCTCCAGAGCCTGAACAACATTCACTCAGGGGCAGGCACTGAAAGCAGGACCTTTTGCAGCTGAAGTTATGGACACAGTGCACAAATGCCATTTGGTGCCCAGCAAGTGCCTCCTGGGCACTAGGGCTGGCTGCCAAGCTGCCTTACCTCAGGGGTCTGATGAGCAGGACTTAATCTGAAGTTTACAATGGAGTGTTTGGGGCACTTCAATTTATGGAATATCATCCAATGATTTCATTAATGCTGCAGAGCGGTGGGACTGGCACAAATGTTGGCATTCAGGCCTGGACAGGAGAAAAGAGGCTTACTTCATTTTAACTTTAACTCCAACGTGGAGGCTATGGGAAGAAGTGATGCACTTGTGATAGGACTTTATCAGCAGGGTGAGTCCAAGTTAAAAGACCCAGCTGATAGCAAATGAAACATACTGCTAATTTACCAGAACGTTTGCAGTGTCACTCCCAGAAATCTGGCATTGCTTTCTCTTACCTTACACAGCCATGTGAATCAGTCATTTCCAAGGTAACTGCAATGAGAGCCATGGTAAGGCCAAGTTCTCCTCCCTGATCACCAGCCCTGAATCCCCCAGGCTCACTAATGACAGTGAGTTGCAAGTGAGCTCTGTGTGCACTCAAGCACCTATGAAATAATAAAGCAGCCATAGCAATCTTCATGTCATTGCAAAGGTTAGGTGTAGGCTGCCCTTTGCATGCCCCAGATCCAGACCTGGTTTGTGTCCAAGTAGTGTCCAAATAAATAAATAAATAATGGGGATTAAAACCCAAACCAAGATGAAGCAAGTCTCAGCGACTGCTTCACACGTACACATGCACACACAGCACGTTGTTTGATAGTAATGGTCTGAAATATTATCCTTCCCCAATGCTGTAACAGCATCACTTAGAGTCATTACATGAGCATTATGCAGTTCAATTTGGCAGCAGGCAGTTTGCCTGGTTTTTTTTAGTATAGAAAGGAAGAGCTAGAAGCCTCGTGAACCTTTGTGAGCCCATCCTAAATAATTTCACTGAAATACAAATTACCGTGCCTAAAGTCAGCTCAATCTCTGAGAAATTAAATTAGCCCATTTACTGAATATAGCTATTTCTGTATGCTGGGGAACAGTTCGAGTACCTGATGAGCAGCTATTGCCACTCTGACATTCAACTGCGCCTGTTGCAAGTGGGCACAAGTCTCCTGCATCCTAGATGCCAACCATATGGCATGTCGCAAATGCTCTAGGGCATCACAAATGTCACAAGACACCTACATTTGGGCACCTGATTCACTCCCACATACCCCTGGCAATGGCAGGTGATGTAACATGGTAAATCTCAGTGTGGTAAATCTCTCCTCTGCATGATTTCCAGCCCACTTCTGGCCGTGATCTCACCAAGGCCTCAGAAAATTAACCTCTTGGTATCAAGCCAGCTGGTTTAATTAGAAAGGCGTAATTAATATTAAACAGTCTACATATACAGCATAGATTTCACATGTAATTGTGCCTCTCCTTTGAGAGTCTACTTACCAATAGTGACAAAATTCTGTCCTTGGAGGTATACTGAAAACCTGTGGGCTCAGATCAGACTGTAGTCAAGGGCAGCATTTGTGCATAAATTGAAGTGACACAGGTTAATAGAGAAGAAAGATAATTTCATTATCTGAATCTGAACAGACCTGGTCACATGAAAAACAAAAAACTTAATGTGGTGCTGATGGCAAGTATTAGTAGATACCTTAATACCTGTCATCACTGAATAAACCGTATAAATACCTAACACAATTGCTGTGTTAGAAAACAGCTTTTGACCTGCAGGTAACATTTCATTTTGAACTCAGCACTAGCCACAAACCCCAAGTCTTTTGAACCTGGAAAGATGTATACACTACACATGCAGTGAACTCCTAGCCCTGAGGCTGAATGTTGCCTTATTTGGTGAAAATTGATTAGATTTGTCAGGTGAATAAAATCCTTTATTAAATTTGTGTGGTTGAAAGCATGCCTGCGAATTTTAGTTTTCATTAGAGCACCGCTGCATTTGTCTGAAGTAGTTAAGAGCATCGCAAGTGATACATTGGTAGCAATTGGACCAAGCCATGGCAGAACCCCCCCAGGAGAACATGCTTTGCCTACAAAACTGAAGGCTAAATGCTGCTGGTTTCAATTTCTCCCCGCCAGAGGGGAGCAGAAGAGGAATTAGGCTAGAAGAAGAGAATATAAACCCCTCAAACCCGCCTTGCCTCACCCATGCAAACGCTGCCGGCAGGGACAGCACAAACACGTCGCGATCAGCTGTGAAGTTCAGCAACATGCACCGGAGCAGAGCACTAAGCAGGGTTGCCTATTTCCAACACTCCTCTCCTGCTCCCCACCATCCTCTCCACAGAGAGCATATCCACCATCCTATGCCTGGGGAATTCATTTCAGTTACCCGGGTCTGATTTCTAATTATGATGCAGGATGCACAGTAATAAATTTCCTATGGGATACTCATTATATAGAGCATATGAATGTGCTGTAATCAGGCGTATTTGTTGCTATGGAAAAACACAGCAAGCATGCAGAGCCTTCTGTGTGGCATCTTCAGTGTCCTCGCACTCGGAGAGCTCCTATTCCTTGGCAGCGTGCGGCACAGCAACATGTTAACTGGCACGAACCCCAAGGATGTTACAAGTTTCAACTGAAAAACTTGCAGGGCTCCCTAGCCCATTGCATCTTCAAGGGGCATTAGATGGTGTTTTGCATTATCCTCTTTTAAAGCAAAGGGATCAACGTATTACAGCATGAGGCTGGAAGTGTGACCTTTTCCTCCTCATTCCTAAAGCCTGTTGTTGTTTCCCTTATATGTATACTGGCCACAGCCACTTTAGAAGGGGAAATGGGATTGTTGGACCGTGTATTCACAGTGTTACATGCCCTGGTTACTCAGAGCTCAGTGTGACATTCCCTGTGCTCAGGTAAAGGGGTATTAGCCTGAATGCTGAACGCCACATAGGGCAAGGCCCAGGTAGGACATGCTGTGCTATAAAAAAGTGACCATGCTTATTAATGAAATCCCTGCTAATCCCTTCTGTGAGCAGCTGGGGAGGTAGGGAGGGTGCCAAAGGGCAGTCCTCTCTATGTCACCAAATTAAATGGATCTCGGTGGCACACGGAAACACTCAGCCTGTTTGTTTCATGTCTCCTGCGCTTTAAAGCACTTAACCCACAGCCCAGGCCTGCAGCACATTCCCTGGGGACTCGCACAGTCTCCATAGAGAGACAGGGATAGCGAGGAAGCCATCTCCCCTGGGAGCCTGCATCCTCCAAAGAGATGCTTCCATCACCTTTAAACTACACCCAGAGCTCTGTGTTTCTGAAGGCTTTGACCCAGAGACAGCTTTTTCTGACATGGTGCTTGAGGTAAGATGAGAGATGGTTAAGCTGTGAAGAATTGCCACGAGTTTACTCATGTTACAGCACTCACATTTCTGTCCACCTCAGGCTGGAGAAGTGATGTGATTTGAACTTAGCTCTGCTATCCCTATGCAAAAAGTAAAGATAGAATGAATCTATTTTCTTTCATAAAGTGGGCACCGGTCCATTGACTGGAGTGGCACTAAGCAGGACTGCAACCAGCTATTTCTGTGGTTTCTGTCAAGAATAACAACTCCTACTTCAGCAGAAGGGTTTTGGAAAAATAGAAGCGCATGTGTGCATGAGAAGTGTTGAAGCAGCCAGGCTCAGAGAGATGCTCTGCCTTCCTTGCTTTCCTCTGCTCCCATCTCCTCACCTGAACTCCACAACGGTAACACTATGAAATCCAAGGATGGGTCTGCCCAAGCCATGACCAGTCCCACAAACAGCCAGTGCAGGACCCCACCAGCTTGTCACAGATTTCCACTTGCTGTTCCTCGAAATGAATCCATCCTTGTCCGATTCCCTTGTATACGGGAGCCATGATCCCTTAAGAGGGATCAGGCATGAGAAGGGGGCACCAGGAGCTGCAACAAGCCAGGAGATGTATTCCTACATGCACACTGCAGATGTGCCAGTCTTGCAGCTGTCCGCCTCACTGCTGGATTTGGCTGACTTGAGCTGAGAAACCCTGTAATGCAGGAAATCCAAGCGAGTGAGTAAGAGAGACCTCCACATCTGTGTGGTCCATGCACAAGTTCACAAAAAGGGGCATTCTTCCCAGCAATCCTCTGCTGGCATGGCCAACAACCCAGATCCAGCTGGGGCAGCCCAAACTAGTGCTGCTGGTCAACTTTTGCTAGCCTCTGTTTTGCTAGCAGTAAGTTGGGAGCAGGACAGTTCTTATAACTTGTAGGGATAACACCATATAAACTGGCTTCCTCACAGTGCAAAACTCTCAGAGCAGGCCAAGAGGGAGGTTTGGCTTTGCGCAGGGCCTGGCTGCCTAGACAGAAACACACAGCCATTGGGGGAGCCCTACATTTCTTGTGCTTATTCTCACCTGAGCATCTTGGGTTACTCCACAAAATTAGATTAATACAACCAGTCCTATTGCTTTTGAAGACTGGCAGCTGGGGAAGGAAAGACTAACAGGGTTCTTCTGAATAACAACCAAGGCAGTGAAAAAGACAGGGCTCAGTTCAGGCTTGATACCCTACTGGAAGAGGTGGTGGTCCACCCCCCCCACCCACAGCATCCCAACCCATCTTCTCCAAAGCATGGGTGAAACCACTGCATACCATTTACGCACGCAGAGAGCAAACTGAAGGTAAGCAGGTAATCTGCTTGGCTGCCACTTCCCATCAGTTCTGAAGAAAATCCCACTCCCCTGGAGAAGCTGTGTTTTATTTGCCTGCTAATTCACATGTGCCTGCTACAGCACATTTTGAGGAGGCACCATTACCCATATACCTGTACAGCACCTCATGCAATGCCATCCCAGCATCCTAACTGGTATAAAACATAAGCCTACGAACTTTATCAACATTTACCAGCATCTCAATCTCACAAGTATCTCCAGAACAAGTGCACTACTGAAAACTAGTGTCTCTATTAAGAGCCTGCTACATAAAACCAAGCTGACAACAGACCAGAGACTGCCACGCTCCCAAGCTCCTAGCAAAAGTGCAGGCTAATGGTGAAGTGTTATTCACCAGACTTGAGGGAAAAGCATTCAAAACATTCTTGGTTTGGTTAGTGTAGCTTTTCAAAATGTTCTAAATGAGGAACTTGACAAGAAACGTGAATACACAATTTCTCAAACAAAACACACATAAAAGAGTGAAATTCCCCTCCTACTTCAAGGGAAAAATGTCTCATTTGCTGATGGCGAGTACCGATTTAAAACACTGGCAGATACAGACCACTAAAACTTCCCGTAATGAACTGCGGTTTTCAGTGTTGGTAAGAAACCTCAAAACACAACAGGAAATGAGGCAAAGGTTTTGTTTCTTTTCCCCTATTGCTGCTTGTATAAAGGGGAAATTGTTATTGTTTATTGCTAAATCCATAACTCGGAAAACAGATCTGATCTTCCCATCCATCCTGCCCCAGCACAGGCCTCTCCGTGCTCCCATGCACACACGTCCGGAGGAGCAGCACCAAAAGCAGCGCAGGTCTAGGTCATGCCATGCGTAAAGGAAAGCAGAAGCTCAATTGCTGATTTAAGGTCTTTCAAATGCTTTTTTTTTTTTTTGGGGGGGGGGGCAAACCCCATTTTTCCTCTGCGTCCATTGTATCTTGCCTGCAGAGCTGCCATCGTTACCACTGAGGGCTTTGGTGTTAATGGTGTCAGGGGGCTTTTTTGCTCTGCTGAAACTATTTGTATTTTCAATCTCTCTGCTGAAATATTTGACATTCCCATAGGGCTTTTCTTGCCTCAAGCAGAGGAAACTCCTGCCTGGAAAGTTCTGCAGGAGTGATTTTTGTCTTGCCTGTTTCTGCACATGCAGCCTCCTCACACTTCTCATCACCCCGTTCTTATCCAAACAGCTTGATAATGAAATCTCAGTACAAAACAAACGTGATGAAGCAGAGAGGTAAAGACCTTCTTAAAGCCATGCAGTCACAGGAGGGAGAGCTGGAGAGTGCAACAGGTTGCTCTATTACTGCACCCATTTCATATGCTGGATAACTATCATCAATTCATAGAAGTGAAAAGAGCTATTGTGAGTTCTCTTATTTCTTGCCTGAGTATGTCCATGGTGGTAGCTACTGGGACAGTACCAGTAAACACATTCTGAAAACAATACCCCAAAAGATGACCCTCATTTCTGCTTTTAACTTCTGGAATGCATCAGAACTCCCCTGCCTTCAGTGCTTAAACTGGTGACAATTTACTGATGCTCACATTTCTTCAACTCTGAGCTGAGGGTGAATGCAAACATTTGAGGCTGCACTCCCAGTCTTGGGGACTGATCACACTTCCAGGCTATTGAGTTTGCAAATCTTGAAATATAATGTCTGCTTTCTGCGACAATTTTTGCCTAGAAACTACAGGCAAATCATTTTAAAAATCCATAGAAATATTGCAGGCATTTCCCCAACTGCATTGAAATTAGCTATGAATCTGAGCTATTAACTAAGGCAATATTAGCATACATGTAGCAGAGCAGCTCTTTGCAGTAATAGTCTGCCTGTGTCACTGCATATATTCTCAAAGGACAGAAAATACACAGGACCAGCTCTCTGAAGCAAGTGGGAGTGTTGCTATCCCGTGATCCCATGAACAGAATTAAACATAAGCAAGACAGGAAAAAGAGGGGGAAAAATACATTTGTTTTGAGGACAGAGTTCAAAGAAAGAGCAGTAAAGATCTCAGGACTGCATCACTTTGGTCGTTCAGCCAGGAGGTGACACAAATGAGGTCTGCAGGCCAGGATGCATTAGGGAGGCATGGAGATAGTTTTCTCAGGGATAGAGATGGTAATCTCTGCTCAGCGGCAAAGGGCTGCAGCTGCTGAATAATTGCTTCAATACCAATGGTTGCAGACAGCTTATCAGCCTGCTCTGTCCTGCCCTTGGGGTGGGAGGTTAAGATCCAGGAACAGAGACAAATTTAGAGGGACAAAGAAACGATAAGTAGAAGGAAGAGGAAGGCCCCTGTTTGATTCCCATTACACTTCTAGTTTAGAGAGATAAGGACCCCCTTTTTTTTTGTCAGAGCAATAAAAGGAAAGTGGATTTGCTGTGCTGGCCAGGATTTTCCTCACGGACCTGGAGGGAGTAGGAAGCAGCGAGCTTCGGTTGTTGCTCCCGTTGTCCAGCTGCTGCTGTGAAATCCATGATAACGACTGTCCTAGAGGTGAGCAAAGTCTTTTCCAAGTGGGGATTCACTCCATCGCAGGTAGTCCGTATTTAAGGTGAAAAAATAATCATTAGTTTCTACTCCTTGTGCCAGATCAGATGGGATTTTTTTTTAGCAAGAAATAGCCCAGATTTATTAGCTGGGGCACAGCAGTGAGCTGATGGCACTCTACAGCTTCCAGATAATAAAGCAATGCCCAGCAGTTCAGCATGCAGCAGTTCAGCTGCCTGCTCTGGCCTGGAAGACGACATCTTAAGAGCATAAAAATAAATACAAAAACCCCTTTTAAACCTGAACCCGGAAGCAGTGAGACAGAGGTCAGGTAGGTGGCAAGAGGGGACCCAAAAGTTCCAATGAAGAAGTTAAATCTCCTTTTGTTTTCAGACGGAAAACACACCACAGTATATTGGGCTAATACAGCACTACACTGCTTAAAAAGTACCTTTGCAGGGGATGCTCCCCTCTTGGCAGCAGGACTTCACCCCGCTTCTGTGCTAAAACGTTTTGGAGCGATGGATCCTCTTGCCTGCAGCGGGGCACAGGTAGCAGGCAGCCCTCCCATCCTCACCCCGGGACCTCCCACTTAGCTTCACCCTGGGGAAAAGCCCCATGGAAGGGCAGAGCAGGTATCTCAGAACAACGGGTTTTAGCGGTTATCCGTGGTTACAGTGGGGTTTGTCACAGTGCAGTACGGTGATGATGTCACTTCTTAAACCTCACTTTAGCATAATTCTTCGGTGCCTTGATAAGTCTCATAGAACTCACAGGAAATTAAGCAGATGATTATCTAATCAAGAGCACAAACAGCAATAATTTTCCCTTATCTCCACATCAGCCTAGGATCTCAAAGCAGTTTACAGAACGTGTAAGTTAAAACACGTAGCTGTTCTCCAAGGGATGGTACCGTGCCCATTTTAGAGGTAGGGAAACTGAGGCACACAATTTCCAAGCACATATAACTATACTTAGCCATTACACTGTCAACAGACTCGTTACAACCTAGGGGATGACTGTTGAAATGGGAAAGTTTGTCTCACGAATGAAGGGAATAGAAACAGCCCCAAAAGTCTGCATCAAGTTACAGATGAAAGCACAGAGACAGGAAAAGGCCTAAAGAACACCAGCTCCTCGGTGCAGCAGTGGCTCTGCCTCTTACAGACACATACAGAAAGCCTCTCTCTTTATGAATAGATACATATATATGTTCCTCTTTGAAATTCATTCTTACATTGCACTGTTGACTTACCAGCCCTTTGCAGCAAGGGAGGGGTGATGGATTCACGTTAATGTGCATCCCGGGAAGCAAGCACATCCCCAGGGGAGCAGCATGATTCATTTTTAATGACACTTCCCCGAGTCCGTAGGCCCCATAAGCCAAGAATTACAAGCCTTGAAAGTCATCATCACTGACTGAGCAGTTGTTGGTGAAGGAGGGTTTCCAGCCCAAGTGGGAGTCGTTACAGCAGAGGGATCATTTTAAGCTAAGTGACAAGAATATATTAGGGAAAGGAAAATTACACTTTTCAACAACTGAAGAAAATAAAAAAACACTTCCTGCCAGAAATTCTGATTCAGAAACAAGACAAGAAGGCAAATTGCTTCCCCCTGTCTACGCTGCATGGAGCAAACCTACACACATAGGTCAGAGGCCTAGCGAGAGCCTGAGGCTAAACTAATTATTGTGATTTGCTCGTCTTTTGTAATTAATCTAGGAAAGGCTTAAGGCTGTTAGCAGCCTTAAAGAAGTAAATCTGAAGGACCAATTAATTAAAAACAGCAGTGCTTAATGAGGACCTTTTGGTTCTCTCATGTTGATTGTTATATTTGTTGAAAGTTAAGTTTCCGCTGTCTGTCAGATCTTGTCTGGTCTTGTAAAATAGATCTTCTTACTTGGTGCTTAACCACTTGACACTGGAACAAAAGCTTTCGATTACAAAGCAATTTGTGGGGATTATAATGGAGCGAGCTACACCCACACTCCCTGATCTAACAATCAATTTGAAGCCATGTTCAATTCAACCAAGAAGCTTTAGGAATCCTGAAAGTACAGTTTGGATCTCCTGGTTCCTTGCCTCCAGGCTGGACCCCACAGGTGTTAATCGTGGAGGCAGGTTGAAGCATGCACCTCAAATCATCTTTTGAAAGCAGAAATACAAATGTGCTTTTCCTCATGCAGTCTTGGCTGAAATCGGCAATGAAGCCCCCATCTGTCT
Organism: Pezoporus flaviventris; assembly: GCF_033815535.1. Classification (NCBI taxonomy): domain Eukaryota; kingdom Metazoa; phylum Chordata; class Aves; order Psittaciformes; family Psittacidae; genus Pezoporus; species Pezoporus flaviventris. The sequence goes on along the minus strand of NW_026892589.1, from coordinate 8,313,353 downwards.
GCATGTTTTGTGTGTAAGGGTAAATCTAGTGCAGACCAGGATAATGAGGGCTTGTTTTAACCCAGAACTGAAATTCAGCTGAGCACCACAGAGCTACTGTATCTTCTTACAGCCGAGGTCACATAGCCAACAGTCAATCCATGTCTGAAATGCAAGCTTGCATCCCGGGATCTGCTGTTAATATTAGAGTCCTTGAACCTAGAGATGTAAATGCAGTTGGGTGCCAGAGAAACAAGGAAGGTGTTATGGAGGGCACAGGCAGCAACCGAGAGAAATGGCTGGTTCCGTTTCTGGTACACTTTTGGGTCTGGAGTGTTTAGGACATCCTATGCAATTTTCCTGCACATGTAGTTTAGTTTATTTAATCAGGGGAACAAGTAATTCACCCCAAGAATATCCATTCTTTGTTTCTGTTAAGCTGTACCTATGAACCAAATCCTAACAGCAGGGCTCTGCCATGGGGAAAGCCTGGACCAGCGTGTCCCCTAAAGACCCCGAGCACCTTGCAGAGAGCAATAATATTATTCAGCAAGTGAAAGAGGCATTTGTCATCGGCAAAGACCAGGACCCTCCACATATTTGCTGTCCTTACATAAGATACGCAAAAACGTTTTGTACTAGAAAAGACAGACTAGGAAAGGAGCAAACAAGTGTGAAATGGATAAAGATCAGGTTACCAACTTAGCCCAGAAACAGCCCTTTGTGAACAAAATTGGGCTGTTTTGCTTGGCAAGATAGAGGAAACATATCCGTGCTATTCTCCTTCAGACACCTTCCCTGTCATCTGTCCCCACAACTAGCATTTTCACATGCAGCAAATTAATTTTACATTCTCAGCAGGCATCCCTTTTAGAGACCAGCAACTTCCTGGTCTTCTGTGTTCAGCTTTTTTATCAGCAGATCTACTTTAAATAAAAAGCTATGTGCTTTACAAAACATGAATGCCAGTAACACAGAGGAAGAATGTGATATTTTTCTCCCCGGGATATTTTGACTGACACATGAAAAAGTCTATAATCTTGCACCGGCTCAAGCTGCTCATGTTGACATCCAAATGTTTGGTGAAAAGGAACTTGATTGCCTTCCATGAAAGGTGTAGGCTTCTGATTCAGTCTCTCCATCCCAGAAAAAAGAACTGACCTCAGGTTCTTTCCTCAAGGTGTTTTATTTACCCATCACAAATGCAGCAGGTCAATTGTCCTTTCACTGCTCAACTGACTCTCCACCCAATATATTACTTATTTTCATCACATTCTCACACTACTGGCTCATGTGAGCCAGCTGAGCCTGTCCCAAAAGCCACCTCAAGCCAGCTTGTAGAGATGTTCCCTAGCTTTTCCAATTCCTTGATCTTTAACTCAATAACCTCCATAAAAGCTCCGCAGTTGTGATCCCTCACTACACATGGACATCTACCATCCTCCGGGAGAATCCATCACCCCCTGCAGAAAGGAAGTCTCTGACTTGTCTGTGAAAGAGAGAAAGCCTTCCCCATCCCAACCACCACTGTGCTGCTTCATCTCAACATGATTCAGCTTCAAAACCCTCCCAGAGAGCAGCATGCAGCCTCCTTTGAGCCAGCTGTAAAATTAGTTAAGCTCCAAACAACAGCCAGAGAAAAGCTTTATCGGTTTCTGGTATCCTTAAGGTCCTGTACCTAAGTGAAAGCACTCCAACACCAAGACAAAAAACATCCTCCAAGGGGTTTTCCCCAAACACCACAGTGGAAACTCCACTTCATTGTTTCAGACTGATTGTTTCATCAGTGACTGGGAGAAACAGAGGCTGGATTCACCCCCCAGCACCTGCAGGGCATGGAAAACCTGCTGGAGCTGGGTGTCACTGAGCAGAGATGCCCAAAATCAGCTCTGCCTCCCAGCAAGGTGAAAGTAGACATGTTACCAGTGCGAACAAGTAGCTAATCTCTCCAGGATTATGAATGAACAGATTTCAAACTGACCCTTGTGTACATGTGGCAGCATTTGTGGGTTAAGTTTGTGGCTGAGCTATATCAGGACACAAGACATGAACTAATACATGGAAAAGCTTATTTTTTGAGTGCAGAGAGGGGATGTACTTGATGCTCTGGATTCTGCCTTTATAGCACCACAGGCTATCAGACTGCCCAGGAAAAAGGTGAGACTTTCTCCATGTCAGAGGCCTGATGCTCAGGTCATTACATAATAAGCAGGCAGAAGGAGGGGAAAGGATAGCTCTATGGAGAAATCCCTCCAGCTCTCAAATCTCAGCCTGGCCACACACCAGTTTGTCACACCAACAGCTGTGCCAGTGTTTTGTGTGTCCGTACAGTGAACTGAGTTATCTAACTGATCCATTATAAACTGTGTATAGACAATTTTGCAGCTTCCCAAGCATGAAAGCATGACAGGCAGAAGGCTGGCAAGTTGATAATCACTCCAGCTAGATGGCTGAACAGCCTCTGTCCACAGTGACTGGGAAGGGAACAAAAGATCCTGGTCCAGCAACATTAATTGCTTGTTTGTTTAGTTCAACTTGATGAAGACCATGGCAGCATCTGGCTGCTTTTAAACAGAGGGGGCAGAAGCACATGAATATCTGATTAGTTGAGTATTACCCCTCTATATCTGGACCTCAGCAGCTCTCTGGGTTTGGGATTTTTACATATTCACCTCAGGGTAGGACCCTGCTGGGAATAAGGGAATCCAGCGGCCACTGGAAACACTGATCTCAGACTCCCTGCAAATTATTAAGCATAGGGAAAAAAATGTGTGCAATGCTTGTTCTTCCCGTAAATCGAAGGATATAACAATCGAGTAAGATATTCAGGAAAGAAACGTCTAAATACTCTGTGTTATACAGGACAAGAACACTTGCTTGGAAACAATCAGAAGATGCTTGATAGTACGTTTGCAGCTATATCACGAGTGACCTATCAGTCTCCTTACATATGAAGATAGATGTCAAGGCTGAGCCATTGTGTATTCTTGAAGTACAAAGGAGAATACTTTGAAAAGTAGTCCCAGAGCACTCCAGTCATCACCATGAGATGAAGCACAATAAGACATCTGAAAAGCTTTGGCAGTTGTTTTATCTCTGATATGTGTTTTTGTGAATAGCAGCTTCAGTAATTTATGTTCCCAGTTGAAAAGCTTTTTGTAGCCTTAATACACACAGTGGTTAACCCTTCTACGCCTTAGCTCAGGGATCTGTACAAGTCACGGAAGACAAATAACACTACCCTTGGCTCCATCTCCAGCGTTCTTTTCACATCTACACACTAACATCCCTTATTTCTTATGCATGTAGACTAGCTGCATCCCTAAAACAGAGCAGATAGACACCCCAAAAGTAGTACTGTGAAATATCAACACCTGACTTTCTCTGTCCTTCTGGAGCTTACCCCTGCCCTTAATACCAGTCATTTTATTCCTTTGGGGCACCCTCCTTTCTTTCCAGAGGAATCCATCTTTTCCCTTCGCTGCCTGTACAAACATTGCCATCCAACCCTTCCTGCAAACATTTTGCAAGGGATCAATTCTCTAAAGACCGATTCCACACAGTTTCCAGTCTTCCTTGGGAAATACACGTTTTGCAGAATGACCTCTACAAATCATTCCCAGCTACAAAGAAACCTGGGTTGTACCCAGCAGCAGCGAAAACTTCTTAGATGGTGGGACCACAACAGAAACATTTGTTGTAGTTTTGCATATGCATGCACATGCATAAAATGCAGGCGATTAAAAAGAGACAAATATCACACAAAACAAGAACAGGGTGGATAATTCTTTATTACAATAATATCAAGTAGGACAAGAAGGTTTAGTCTTATGTGCTGGAAAACACGGAAATCATCCTTGCCTTCTAAAGGATACTATCTCTCTTGCCTCCATGCCTGTCCACACCCTCAGCCTGCATTGGCCTGCAATGAAACCCTTAAAGACAGGGACACAAAATGCACTAAGATCCTCTGAGGTGTTCACATATCAGTTCAAAAAAGTGATATAGTAACAAGCCTGTACAGCATCTGCAGCTGCCTCTGTTGCACCGTACTGCCACTGCATGTCACTGTTAAGACAGAATGGCAATGAATGACAGGGATTTTAGGGAAGGCCATAAAACTGCGGTGGAGATGGACCCCACGGTCCTCAGGAGCTGCCCCTGTTGTACTTTAGTCAGCCCCATTCTCCTAATGCAAATGCAGGATTGAAGACCTGAGGCCTCCTTAGCATCTGGGCTAAGCTGGAAACAGAAAGAAAATAAAAACACATGCTTGGAAGAGAGAAAAGGTGGGAAAATAGGTCGGAAGGGAAAAGGAAGAATGGCAAAGAGCAATGCTTAAAGATCACTTGCAAGCAGAGTTTGAGTTAAGTCATTACCTCTGCCGATGTCTATCAGCAACAAGGTCCTTATGAATTTCATAGCAATATAACACCATCTTTCTCTACTAGCAAAAAATGTATCAGACTGCCCCAAATTAGGAGGAACTAAGCAGGGGCCAGGTCTTGTTACACCTTGCTGAGTGCAGGCAGCCCATTGGAACAACTCTCTCAACAGCACTGTAATAGCACAACCTAAAAGAGGCACAATCAGAATAATCCTTCCTGCTGCTGCAGCCATAGCAGACCCTTTGCTCAAGTGCAGGTCCCAGACCATCTTGTGTTTGGCCTTATGTTTTGTCCTCATTTCTAGTTTATGAGATCTGGGAGACTCATTTGACATTAAACAAAAGGACTAAAGATTAGGTGTTCTGTAATTTAGTACTTCCTTTGCCTGCTTTATATTTAGCAGCTTTTGGCAGAGAAAAGGAACAGCAGCAGCCAAGATGGGCTCTTTCTGTGAATCCACACGACCTCACCAGAAACAAGAGCATGTCACTTGACTCTAGTTAGCTAGCTGACTTTTTATCTGAGGTCCCCTTCCAAACACTGCACTTCCATTTGTTCTGCCATCAAGCCATGTGGCTGTTTAACTAGCCTCATGGAAAACACATTAAAAAATAAACCATAGAGCAGATCCAGATGTTTTGAAATGCTAAACTTAGTGCCTCACACTCTTCCCTCCTCATCCAGCTTTCAAAAATTCCTGAAAAACTCCAAAGCATTCCTGAGCTGGCTTGTAATGAGCCATTACTTCATACTAAAAAGTGTACTCTAACGCAGACTTAAATAATCAATCTCAAAACCATAAACACGATTACCAAAACACTTTGAAGGTTTGGATCAGCTTCATAAAAGGGTAAAAATTCTTTGCTCTCTTATTTTAAATATGACTCTGGTTTCCAATAAAAGTTAGTTTTCACATTGAAAACATACACACACGCAAGATCCTATCTCGGAGTACAAACCCCAGGATGATGCAGTAGGCAAGGAAGGCTCAGAGGTAAGGAGGCAAAGACACTTTGCACTTGATTTTCAAGGTGCTATGCACAAGGCAGGAGAAACCAGGCTCAACAACGTTGCCTTGCTCAAGCCATGCAGTAGGCACACACTTGTCCCTCACCAATTTAATTAGCACTCATCATCATCCATCTTGCTTACAGGCAGAGTTTGGGGCTAGAGGGCCATAAGGTACCACTAGCACTGCTCTGCTGTTATTTGAGATCTCTGAAGACCTTTACCTTCCAAGTAAATCTTAAATGCCTCCTGGTTTTGAGAACCTCACCCTTTCAGAAAGTTAGTGCCTCTGTTACCAGACCAGTATCTACTGCATCAAAGAGCCCTCACTCACCTGAAATCAAACGACACTCCATGGCACAAAAGAGAAGAACCAAGAAGCTGCCGATAGAGCCATCTGCCCTGCCAAGGAGCCTGCATGCACCACAGACATGCATGATTTGCTCATGACTTCTGCAGAAACATTCACATATTCCTTGAGAGAGAAGTGCAAAGAGCTTAACTACCAGCAGGACCAAGCCCTGCTCTAATACCATGAAAACGGAAGAGAGCAAAACTTTGCTAGTTCTACTCAGTTCTGGAGTTTGCTGCCATTTGCACATTACTTATTCCTCCCAATCCAATGTTTTATTTCCAATGCAAAGATTTTTTTAACTTGATCTTATTACCTTGGGTTGGCCAGGAACCTCCTCAACTCCCTCCCCATACCACAAGTCAGACTCACAGTTACATAACTGCTGGGCCAGAACCAGTTACATCATTCTCCCTCTTTTCCAGGTATTCTCTAATAGTTCCCGAGCTCTCCCCCTGTAATAGAGCTTCCTATAGCTTTCAGGCAGTCTGAGAAACAATGGAGATCATGATTTATTTTTTATAATCCTAGACACAGTAATTGAAGCCTTGCAGCACTGAAAAGTAGTTGAGGGTTGTTCTCTGAATGAATATGTCAAGTGCATCAATATATCCAGCCTTAGGTTCAGCCATGAGAAGCTTTACTGGGAAAGATATTAAGACTAGGTCACCAGGATGAGAAAATTGAGATGATGCCCATCCTCTGTGTCCCTCAGGCCCAGTTTTCAGGCTTATTTATGCACAAATACCAAGAATGAACTAGTGAGTCAGCATGCTCAGGTGTTTTTGAGAACCCCCTTAAGTCACTCATCACCAGCTATAAGCCCTTTACTACCCCTGAAGCCTTGACCCACAAGTTCTTCTTTACATATGGTGAACAGAAACCCCGTAAGCCACCAAAATTTCCTAGATAAGGTGTTTCTAATCAAACAACCTTGCTTCAAAATCATCCACTGAGACACATTAAGATTTAGACTGACAGTAGTATTTAAAGTGCTTTAAAAAGAAAGTGAAAAATACTTAGAAAATATTAGTGAAAGAAAAATATTTAGGAAAACATTTAGAAAAATTTATTAGAAAAACTATTTTTCTGAAAAGGTTTGCATCAAAATTGTCATTACAATGTTCCCAATATCACAGATTTGGTCATGTCTGCGTATCCCCTCTGCACATCTCCTCCTTCTCCCCCAACCCATTCAGAGATGCCGCATTACCCAGACCAGTTTGTGGCTAGTGTAAGTCTACATGCATCAGTGAAGATTTCCCCAATAGGTTTTGTTTAAAAACAAGCGTCCCAGCCCACCTGCCAAAGCATTCCTTCAGGATCTTGGCCTTTGGGCCTTATCTTAACTACGTGCTGCACATCAGCTTTAAAATCAGCTCCAAAACATTTGGAAATTATTACAGTCTGCTGGCTCTGTAATTATAAAAAGCTGAAATTACTTTGAAGCTTCAGTTAGAGAAGACTAATGCTGCAATTACCCAACAAAACCACTTGCAACCTGATTATCAATGAGGGTTGTATGTTCATATCTGTGCATAAACCTAAACCACTGAAGGACTGGACACTATGAACCATATACCTCCAGGCATCTCTTGTTAATATGCTGCCCCATAAAACAATCTTCTATAAGAAAATAATGTATTACATGCTGGTTTAATTGTTAGTTACAGGTTCCTTGTAAAGCAGTGTATATAAGAGGGCTCTGTGAAAAGCTGGTAGGTTTTATAGAGGAGCAGCAAATCATGGCTCAGCTGTATGGAAATGATTAGCACCTGCATGTCGGTACAAAGCAGCAAAGTTTAGAAACCATGATCTCAGCTTTTGGCAGAATGAAGAGCCTGAAAGGTCTGAAGTTTCCCTGGGCAATAAAGCCAGTGATTACTGAGATTATATTAACTTCAATTAACTACCACCATTTTTGTGTAGCAGCATAAAGAATCCTACTCAGATCTTGCCCAGCCGGACATAAGTCCTAAAGGGATTGCCTCTTGTGGTCTGGAAAGGTGATTTGAGTAGGAAGACCTGACCCTATGACTCACATGAGTAGACTAATTCCAATACACATGCTGAGTAATCAAAAACTAACAAGTTTTAGAAGTGTTTGTGATACTGACTTTTTTGGTAAAAATCTATTTTTCCTTTAAAATGACAGCTTTCTTCTTCAAATGTTATGGGGGGGAGGTTGAAAAATACATGTACACACACACACACACACAGGTAAATTCATTCTGCTGGCAGAGAAAAGCCTTTCAGCAATTTACTGATGAGCAAATATTTTTCCAGCCATTCTAGCAAGACAAAAATACACTTCAAAATAATTCCTATGTAAAAGCAGCGATTTGGCTTGTGAGGGTTCCTGTTGGTTTTCTGGTGTTTTGATTTGGTTTTTTACTCTGCTGTACTCATTTTGATTACTATTATTTGTGTGATGCAATGCAAAAACTTAACTGTCAGAGTTAAGACTGAAGAATTTAGGTCCCTTTTATTCAGCCCATTCCAGCAAAACACTTTACAATCAAAGGGGTGCTTTCCCCAAGAGGAAGGTACTGTGCAAGGGCCACCACAACCCCTGTTCAAGAGCTGGTGCGTTCTTGTGCACTAGGAAATCTGCTACATAACATTAATTTATCCTCCGTTCACATGGGCTGTAATTTAGGAAAAGCAGTTGCTGGCTGGAAGCAGACATGACCATGGGCTGTAAAACCAGACAGAACCACCAGCCTTCTCCCACAGTCACACACATACAGTGAAGAAGAGGAAGACGACTTCCCCATCCAGTCGCTTTACTTCCAAGTTTACTTCCAGTTCTTCTTACAGATGTGCAGCCCTCTTTCATCAGCAGGGCTGCATGCGCACTGCAGGAAGGGTCTCAAGCTTGTGTTTTGTTACTGTTGACCATCCTGCCATTCTTCTGCCTATCAGGGCCAGGGAGATGATGAGCTTAGCAGGAAGCAGAAGAAAACAGCAGGATGTCAGACATCTTCACCTCCCACCACCTGCAGGGACCTGGAAGAAGGCCTGGCATCTGCCTTGGGAGTGCTTGCTGGGGCTAGTGATGATCTCCACACAGCTGAGCCCTGTGCAGCGTGGGCTGATTGACTCCAGCAGCCTCATGGAGCATGCACAGCACCCCCCCAGCCCCCCAAACCTTAGCACAATTCTGCAGCATTAAGCAGCTCATCACAGCCCAAACATCATCACAAACATCCCTTATCTAACTCCTACAAACTTCTTCAGCTCAGAGGAGAGCTAAGGCAGACAGGGTGTTATTGACTGCCTTCAACTAGACACCATTTAGGAATAAAAGACTACTTTCTCCCTGGGTAATACTGCCACTTTCACTTAATTAAAACCTCCTAATAGGCGTCTCCCTCGCTCACACCTCCCTGTTAGCAGATGTCTCATGCAGAGTAGGAAGATTAACAGCATTTTTGTTACTTTGATGTTGCCCAGAACAAATTAAAAGTTGAATTAATCTAGTTAGTCACTTCTAGAGTAGAATGTCTTTGTGTTAAGTAACTAGTTGATATTATTTCCTTACAGCCTGACACACAATCTAGAAAGTAATTGGATATTTGTCTGTGTTACAGCATTCAGATCTTCTGCATTAGTAACCCTGCCTTAAAGCTTCGAATCAAAACCATGAAGTCACAGGTAGTTGAGGAGGGAGAATAACGTCTCCCTGTTCTACACTGTTATGCAAAATTATTGAGATCACTGCTTTACAGCTCTGATTATCCCGGGGGTTATTTCAGTGCCATGTCCTGTTGTTTGGTAGTTTGACTTTGAACCAGAACCGATACAGCATTGCCGCAAACGCAAATCCAGCCTGTCAGAGAACTACATGGATGTGTCACTAAAGCAGACTGCCAGATTAATAAAGGCTTGGAAAATTAACATTTTTTAGAAGATCTTGTGAGTAGAAAGTACAGAAAGGGATGGAAACAGGAGAGGAGATGAAAAAAGGCAAAGCCAAACAAACCCTGTTTGCTTGCCTTCAAAGAAACCCCAAACCAAGCACAGAAACGTGGATTTTTGTTTCCTAGTAAGGTTTCAGAGATGCTCTGAATTTCTTTATGCTGCCTCTGCATTCCATCATCAGTCACAAAACTGCACACTGAGAAAGTTCATCTAACCTCAATTTTACACTTAAACAAAGGACTTTGTGGGCTTGTTCCATTTTAAGTCCATCATCATAATAAAGTTAGTACCTGCAACCAAATCTTACCTTTGCCCTCATTCAGTGGAACTTATTTACTGTCAGGTTAAATCAGATCCACACATCCACCTAATCGCAGATGCTGTTCCTGACCTTGCATGGCACAATGTGTCTCAGAGGAAGAATCAAGGACTCTGCTGGGACAGAGGGAGAGGCAGCTGCCCTTGCTGAGACGCTTATGGCAGCAAGACTAGATTCAGAGTCATTCAAGCTGTTCCAAATCTGAATAGCCTGAACTGCAGAGCCAGAGCATGACGTAAGGAAGGGGCTAGCTGGAGGTCCCTGGTCCAGCATCCCTCCTCACAGCAGCTCCAATTACATCAGGCTGCTCAGAACCATGTCCCAATAAATTCTGAGCATCCCCAAGGACGGAGATCCAAAATCCTCTCTGGTTTCCAGTTCCAATCTTTGACCACCCTCATGGGGAAAAAAAACAACAAAACAACAGCAGCTCTACCATTGTAAGGGCAACAAAGGGGTTTAACTGTTAATCTTCTATCAAATGTGCAATCTGAAGCAGCCATGGTGTACTTGCATTACTGCCTGAAAACCTCCTGACCTCTGCTGAGCAGAGCTGCCAAGAACATGTGCACAAGAGGGGAAGAGAAACTATTTGGAGAACATCTTTGCTTGCTGCCCATTTGGTTGCTGAGGGGTAGGTTGTTCCTCTCCCTTCCCGCCGAAGCAAGCTGTTGTTTCACTCCTCCGATAAAGCTGTTGGTATGGTAAACCCAGCATCGAGATACAGAGGGTTCAACAGTGCAACAGTTCACCAAGCGAGCTGTGAAGCACACCCGTCAGTGGAGACAGCTCTGGCAGAAGCGACTGCTCAACCCGTTTCTATTAAACATATTCTGCTCCCTCTCCACACGGGTATTTAGCTGCTGCTTTCCTCCCTTGACAAAGGTGTTTTCCTCCCTACAGCTCAGAGCAGAGGATAAATGTGTAAGGTGGGAACTGTAGCTATTCCTGTTAACAGCTTTCTTACTGTAAGCTGAACCACGCTGTTCCTCCACAAATATTGTAGCTGTTCCTAGCAGTGGGGGAAATTGCCTTCTTTCTTTTCCCCTGTTTTGAATAGAAAAACGAAGTAACAGTGTGAAGTGCCTCCCCTTTGCCACACCAGCTTGGGCCAAGCCCCCAGCTTTAAGCCCAGGTTTTCAGAGAGATCAGATTTATGGGCTCAACAGGCACTTGCATGCTCACGTCTGCCTCTCTCCTCTCAGACAGGATGCCCAGGCACATCAGACATCAACCCCCAGCTCCAACAGCACTGCAAGTCATCACCCTGCCCTCCTCACATCCACCATCTCCTGTGGTTTTCCTTGTCTCTCTGCAAGGCAGCTCTCACTGGGGCCATGAGGCTGCACCTCTGCCACCACATTTTCTCACCCCTATACAAAGGCGTCGCGCTTTAAGCCAAGCATGCTCTCTCCCTCCCAAAGGTAACCATGAGTCTACAGTGACGCTTGAAAATGAAGAAGCCTGTAAAAGCTACAGTAATTACAGTTCCATTCCAATTCCTCCGTGCAGGGGAGGGAGGAGGTCTCCAGCACATGTTTTCCCACCACCACAACAGTTCGTGCATTGTGTTATACAATTTTTCAGTGCCATTATTTTTATTTGGCCTGTGAAATACTTCGGGGAAGGCCTTCTCGTAAATGGCCCATAAAGTTTGACAGGAACTAAACCTCCCACTGTTTTTGTGACTGATATAAAAGAGAACCAACTTAGTTGGCACCCTTAATGCATGCCTTATGGGAAAAGGAAGACTGTCCCTCTGTACAAGCAGCAGATTCCCGAGCAGACCACGTTCAGTCCTGTAAGCATCTTTTGTGGCCTTTTACGAGGTAAGGCTTTCCCTATAAAGTTCTGGCCTCGCCACAAATCCACTTCCCTCTGGGCTCATCCATTAATAAGCACTTTCATTAAAATTCCACCTTCTTAGAGAAACAGCCAAGCTAATTTAACAGGAAATTGACTTTCTCCATCACCCTCATGTCTTCGACTGCAGCGACACAAGCCAGCATTGGCCAAAGACATTCTGCCCATTAGTGTTTCTCCTTCATGCATCTATTTGCAAAAGCCAGAAGGTTCCTTGCCCTTTTGGGGGGAAGAGGAAATGCAAAGGCCTCAGGACAGTCACTTCAAAGATGCAGCTGCTCGAAAGGACTGGGAGCAAATAGTGATGGCACTGGCCTGAGGGTTGCTGGTATAGTCAAGCACACAGAAGATGAACAGCAAGAGGAGATCAGCTTAAGAGAGATTAAGTGAGGGACTGGGTCACACCGACTATGGGCAGAGATCTGGTGCTCAGTCCACTGCACACAGTCATTATCCTCCTGGAGGTGTTAATCCATCACTACTAAAAGATCAATCCTATAAAGAAAAACCCCAGCTCATGACACAGACTATATCCCAGAAAATAAATTTCTTCATCATGCCAATATTTTATGAGCAGAGAAGGAGGCCGAGTTCATCAAACACATTATCTGCATCCTGTATATTGGCAAACTTAGAAGAATTAAGAACTTTTTTGGCTTTCCATTCATCCATTTCATTCTCTTTGGCTTCCAAGGCAAGCTTTCAGGTGGAAGGCTGTACATAACAGCACTGTATTTAGAAATGAGAAACCAGAAACGACACCGACTCCATCTGTCCATAAAAAAAAACATAGCATTAAAAAAAATCCATATGAATTTATCTTGCATTCTAGTGACGTATCTCTCTGCCTTTCACAAGAAAATGTCCAGGAAAGTGACAGGTTTATTTTTAGCCTTTCTTTAATCTTTGCAGAGTATGGCAGCAGATTGCAACCCACCATGAGTGTCCCAAACTAGGCTTGAGATATGCTGCTGAAAAAGAATGGGTTTAGATTGACTGTCATCCCGCAAAGATATGGAGATGTTCTTAACAACCAGCCCCACTCCAGCTATAAGAAATTTGATCATATGCATTTCATTCTCAGTGTCACATATAAGTGGGAGATACATTTGTCACTGGATAATACATTCAGAATTAACAAGAAGAACTTGTCAGGTTTTGGCTGCAACCACTGAAGCTAAAGCCTAGAGCGAAATAAACTGTCAGATCAGAGCTTTGTTAAAAGGATTAAACCCATTCTTAAGGGTGGAGCTGTGGAAAAGCTTTTAAGCTTTATACTTACACCTGAAAGGTTTTTAAACTGGCATTCCAACAAAGACTGACACAAAACAAACAACAGCTAATCTGACCTTGTGAGAGGGACCATCTCCAGCATCAGCTGCATCGTGAACCATGGGCCCAGAAACCCTGGATCTGTCAGGCGGTCACTAATTATTGGCCACATTTTCTGGCATATGCTCAAGTTACTGTAGAACCAGTAACCTCTTTGTAACTTGGTCGCATTACAGACCTCCTACAGTAATTGATTTGCACTGTGGCCATGTGGTAACCCATAAAACTTTGCACCGGGGTCCCAACTCTGCAAGTATTTCCTCCTGCACTCATGGAGAACAAAGCACCCTCTGGAAGCCCGAGTTCAGCCACACTCCCTGCCTGCAAGCAAGCATGCATCAGGAGGATCAGACCATGGCATTGCAGCCTTTATATCACAGGAAAAACACCCCACCGTTTCCCTATATTCAACTAATTACAAAATTGCACCAGGTGATCCCCTTGTGAACGAAGTAGGTGTTACTGCACCGCTCATCTTGCAGTTAGGGAAGCAGAGCTATGACTCAGAGGTGCAGCGAGCTGCTCAAGGTCACACAGTATCTCAGTCATAAATAGCACCCAGGTGCCTTGCTCTTGCCTAACTCTGAGCTTTCTCACACTGCTTCAACAGTATTTTGGGAGTGTGACTTCAGCTTCAAAGAGGTTTTGAACCCACTCAGTATTTGCCCTGTCCTGCATCTGCTTCATCACCACTTCACCCAGCCTGCTCTGACCCATGGTGCCCTGTGGCTCATTGCCCTCCTGTCACCTCTTGGTCTTCAGCTGGTTGAGCCAAGCACAGACATCTCCTTAACAGCACTGGTGTAAAGGAAACATGTAGTAACGTGCACTGGGTGAGATGCAGCAAGCATCATAGCAACGTGAACATGACAATGCGTAGCAAACAGCACAAACTCTGCAGCAGAGGGACTGTCAGACACTCATGGGTGGCTGCTGCTTGCTGGGAAGAGGCTGTAAGGGTCCTCCCACATGGGTCCAAAAAGGTGCATCAAGAGGGGCACTTGGAAGCAAATAAACCAAGGAGGTATCTGCAGGTCAAAATACCCTTCTATGGCTCCAGCAAAACGTTCTACCAAAGAGGCCACAAATCCAGTTGGCAGGTGAAAGGTTTCACTATCACATGTAACCTGGAGGCAACAGCTTCATAGCACTTTTTTAACTTACAGGCTTTTTACATCTATATCATCCATCAAGCAAGGCTGGATTGGATGGGACCAGCTTCCACCACCTAGTCCAGTTGAAGGTGCCCCTACCCACAGCAGAGGGGTTTGAACCAGGTGATCTTTAAAGTGCCTTCCAACCCAAACCATTCTGTGATTCTATGATCAATATAATAAAAGACTGAGTCATTCAAATACCTAGCAAAGCCCAGGCACTCAGTTAAAGATTTTCAGCCCGTTGACGGTCAGCTTTTCCTCACCTATTAGGGCTCAAAGCAAGGTTTCTGTGCTCTGCAGTTGTAGGAGCTTGGGGGAGTTGAGCTTTACAGGACTTGACCCCAAGGAAATAAAAAACACCAACTGCAAACCCTCTGGCTTTGCAGAGGCTACAGGCCGGAGACAAAGAGCTAGAACAAGTTTGCACCACACAACTCCAATATTCTTCTGAAGGGCCATAAAATGAATCTTGATAAGATTAAAGTTTAGTGATTCTGACAGACATCAGACAGCACAGCATCAGTGGTCTGGGACCACAAGAGAAGAAGTCTAATCTCATTATGATACCACTATAGTCATCTAGGAATATGACCACGTCTCTTAAATCCTCTGTCGCTACCACATGATAAGATACTTCTCTATCAACTCCATCTGTCCAGGTTATCAAGCCATCAGATCACAGCCCGTTCCTCAGCAGTGCAACACCTGCCACAGCTGTAAAGCCCATAGTAGATAGCCTCTGACAACAGTCTCATATTTAATGCTGGTCTTTATGTAGACAGTGATAAATCACCTCAAGAATCATGGGCTTTTTTAAGAAAGCAAGGAATTTTTGTTTCACCTTTCAAGCCTATTTTGATTTTTGCCCCACCTGGGAGGAAAGGCACTGCAGCATCACAGATTTTCTAGTGCTCAGACCAGGCTATGAAGCATCAAACCTCCCAACACCTTTGATCATTACATACCACAACCATGCAGTATCACTTCTTATGTGAAGCTGTTGCTGTTACCCCTCCTGCTTTTTACACCAACCTGCTTGAGGGCTGGGGGGCTTTTTTAATATTTGAACTCAATTGTGCTAAGAACTGTACACCGGCTGAACTATCAATATACCCCCGGTGACCATCCCTGCCAGGTAATTAGGTTTGTTGCCTTCACAAAAATGAAAGCAAATAAAATAAAAGAAGTGTAATTATGGTTTGGAGAGCACTGGTCTCAATTTTTTCCCTTCTCAAAAGTCCTCTAGGGAAACAAAGAATGAGAGCTACTTATTGATTTCATCTTCCTGACGCTCAAACACAAGACTTGCTGGAAAACAGGACCCCTTGCTAGAAATCGCCACTGTCCTCAGCTCCCCAGGGGAACCGGGAGAGAGAGGCAAAAGTGAAGGCACTTGAGCTTAAAAGAGAGAAAAAATAGAGAAGGGAAAAGAAAAAATAAAAAGAGGGCAACGGTTTCGGCTTTCATTATAAGCACTGTTATATCAACAATGGCTGGGGAACAAAGGAAGCCATTTCCACTAGTTCCTGCTTCAATTAGTTATTTGAACTAGTGAAGATTGTGCCACTTTATCTCCCCCTTGTAACATAATCATTGTATTTTACATCTCATGAGAAAAAAGGCCTGCCAGAGGACGTTATCTGGCTCTGGGTCATACATCACAGGAGATAACATCGTTATTCATGTCAAAAGGGATGATCAAGGTCTTCCTGTTTTATCAGCGATTAGCCAGGAAAGAAAAGCTGCTGCTGCTGCTCTTGGCAGGTAGCCAGGCGCTGTATGAGTACTGCCATAGCTCTGCAGCCGGCATCACTCACCGCGCGACTGTGCTGGGCTTTGGAGCCGCGCAGAAACGGCTCTTTCAAACCCATTAAAACGCTGGCTGACAGGGAAGGCGCTGAGCTTTCATTAGCTGGCAGCAGCAGGAGGTGGCCTCCTCCAAGAGAGGGTCCAATCCCGCTCCCACCTGCGATGCCTGTGCTCTGGCACACGCCACCATTTACCTCGCTGGAGTTCAGACAGAGGCAAGCTGGCAGCACAGCCATGATTTTAGCAACTTAGGATGGACTGGGCAGCACTTGAGTCACTTGGGCTTGAGCCAGACTGCTCTCTTCGACCCCAGATGCCCCCACCTTGGCTGTTACCATCTCCTTTCCACTTGCTGCTTGTACTATTCTGTCTCATTCTCTCCCCAGATGGCATTGCATTAAAAGCTAGGGCAGAGCTCAGCCTCTGGCTTTGCCACTCGCTGAATTATTCCAGTTCCCAAGCACCTTCCCTTGAGCTCAGAGCTCTTCACTCGTGAATGCTTAGCGTATTCCCGATTTAAACATCTCGAGCAGTTTACCTTCTATCTGAGAGCAGCAGTAAAACCTACCCACCTTATCTCAGCTACAAGCCCAAAGGGAGTTAGAATTCGGTGCCTTTATGCCTCAAACGCTAACAAAAAAGAAGAAAGCCACTGCTATTTGAAAAATATACCATGTTGAACTACAGAGGTACATTGCACAGTGGCTTCCTGAAGTGGCTTGGCTTTATGTACCTGATGCAGGGTCCATTGAACCAAGAAAGTCTTTCCACTCACTCAGTGAGCTCCAGCACTGCATCCTTTGGCAGTTAACACAGCATCATGGAAATTCAGTACTCAAAATCACCGGGCAAAACTATTCTGAACAAGCTTTAAGTGTCTTCTCCCACACAATTGACAATACAGAAGCCCATTCACCATTAGTGCTGTAAATCAAAGCACACAGAAGATCCTGTTCAGGGGCTGGGTAACTCATTTAAGACCAAATCTACAATTTTTATATGTTGCTAAAATGCAAAACTCATCAGTGTGATGAACAGACACAAAAGCACATGAGGGATACACAACCTCCTACTTCAGGGGAAGAAAAGACTTCCTTCGCGTGCACATTTTGGATAGATCCACTGTGTGGGTTTTATACCTCTCCCCAGATCATCTATCACTGGCTGGAGAGGAGGAAAGACAGGCAGGAATTGCTATATTAAAACATCCAGTACTTACGCCAACTATTTCAACAACAGTTACTCAAGCTCAGAGCCTAACATGCAATTATGTTGTTGCAGCAGCCAGACTGAAACCGGAAGAGTGCTAATAGCAAAAGTCAAGTGTGAACCAAAACTTATTAAACCTTGTGATACATTAAAAACAATAACAAAAGAAATGTGAGACCAAACGCCATTTCCCTTCAAAGGCAGATAAAATGAAAAATGACTCAGCAACTGTGAGTCAGGGCAGGAAGCTTGACGCAGAGCCAGTGATTGTAGCTCCAGTAGAAAGGGGCACGAGGGCTCTGAATTGCTGTCTCTGGCAAGGTCATCGTCACCAACGCTGCCAAACGCAGCGTGTGACCTGTCTGCAAAACCACATAGGACAAGCTCGCCATGAAGAGCTTGAGAAAGTCAGATGTTCCTCCAGATGAGTTATGGAAAGGAGACATAACTGCTCACACAGACCACAGAGCTCAGCCAGGCTGAGCCAGGACAGCTGGGACTCCCGCAGGTCACACAGTTAAATAGGAAAGCAGCAAGGGTTCTGGGCACAGCTTTTTTAGAAGGGATAGCACTGAAAGGCCAGACGCTGACCTGTTCCTGTCTCAGATGCTGATCTCAGAGCAGTGCTTCCCTCCTGCCCACCCACAAGGCTAAGGTGATGATACAAAGCAGCTGCCCCTAAACAGGCAGGTAAAGGGTACCCTGAGCCTTCCAGTCCTTTTGAGTCTGGACACAAAAGGATTTTAACTGCAGGACATGTTGTCTGACCAGCCAGTAGTGGAGTCATCCTGGCTCTGTTTCAGCAGAGTCATGGTTCAGGACTGCCTCAAAGCTCACGGAAACCAGGTCCCTGGCCTCCACTGGAACTTGGGGTACTTCGGTGAAGCCCAGACTGAGACCCTCCTCCTGCTCCCCACAGCACCAAGAGCAGGAAACCCTTATTGCCTCTGCATCCTGGGGCACTCCATGCTCCAGACCAGGGGAACTCCACTGGAGCTCTGCTCTGCAACATTCAGCTCATGTTCAAGCTGCTCATTAAGCAAATCATGGGAGGCTGAGCTGTACAGAGGGAAGCTACCTCCAGTGTCACCCATCAGGACAAAGTCAAGCTGACAGTTTCGTCTTCCACCCACAGACATCCTGGGCAAAACAGTCAGCCCTCGTGATCTCCATTTACTAGAAATCATGGGATCCAAACTGGCAAATAAACTCAGGAGTGGTTAGCAAACCCTGAATTGCTCTTTAGGAGAAAGAGCCAGAAGATCACTGTCTAGATAGAAGAACTCATAAGAGATCATAAGCCCTGCAACCTTTAATAACGCAATTGTAATTACAGAAGATTATTATTTTTTAAATCAAAAGTTTCAAGTACCAGGTATATAAAAACACAGTAGCACAGGTTTGCCAAAAAAGAATCAAGAAATACATGTAACTCTCCCAGTAATTAACATTCATTAGGGGTAATTCGCATGCGATCCCTCATCAGATCTAGCAATGCCAACCCTGAAGAACTGCCCAGTTTGTCCTTTGGGCATACTAGCCTTGCTCATACCCCATCAGACCTTACATCCAAAGACCTCGAAACGCCAGCAGAAAGGCAAGGTACTTGTCGCCACAGGAGGATTCTTATCAAACATGTAGCAAGCTCCTTACAGAGCACAGCAGTAAAAGCCACAAAGCAGAACCTGTATCTTAGCTCTATTAATTAGCTGCTATATCAGGAGTGCATTCTAATCTTCTCTCTTCAAAGGTGGTCCAGATCATCCCTGTGCTAGAGTCCTCCCAGGAAGCAAAGCCTCTCCTGCAGGATTTCCCTGCGTCCCCTCAAGCAGTTTCCCACGGCCTCAGCCCTGCACATCCCATCAGGAGCACCACCGCCCGCATTGCTCCAGCCCTGCGATGGGGCCCACAGCCCCCAGTTAACTGGTTCAACACGGCTGGTGGGGTCCCTCCAGGAGCAAAGCCAGAAGCACTGGGCTGGATCCAACCTGGCAGCGCCAGCGTGAGTGCAGCCCAGCCCCTGATCTGAGCTGGAAGGGTCTGTCACAGATAACTACTTCTACAACTGCCCTAGAAAAGGTTTTTGGTGTTGTGCAATGGGTTTTCAAATACCAGGGAGATGAAATCCATCTGCAAGAGTTTCTTGTGGAAGAGTTGTGCACTGTAGGAACTGTACGTACTGCTCCTAGCCAAAAGTGTTACTTTGCATGGGCTGCACCACATGGATATTTTTATTACTACACTTCATAAAAAGATTTCTGAAGTTTCCTGGAAGATCCTGTTTCACATGCCACCAACAAACAGAAAGCTTGCTCCAAGCAACTCCTGACACATATGCAGAGGAGGAGGAAAAGAAAATCACCTAGAGCCTTTTCAAAAGCCCTATCTTCCATGCATTGCAGAGATAAGAGCCGTGAGTTGTGATGGATGGGGCCATCACTGGAGTCCCACTCATACAGAGCTTTTCCAGAAAACCACACACTCACTCCATCAGGGTTTTTCTTGTCTCTCGGAGCGTAGGATGGTTTCCCACATAAGCTTCCAGATACACCCTGCCAACAACATGTTCCCCTCTGCTACCCAATAACTCCCACTTACAGTCATTCTGTGACTGTTGTAGCCAAAGGGGAACCAAAGAGACTCTCCAGGTGGAAAAAACATTCCTCATGAGGACTCTGACCACAGCACCCTGAGGTATCAGCCCCCTCTGCTCACACTCCTCCTCACCCTGTGATTTTAACTTTAGTCCTGCAGCAGTTGTACATCAACAGCACAGAAGAGATCCCCAGTATCTGAGCCCACATGCTTTAGTTTCAGGCCAGCCTGCTTGCATGGATTATCACTCACCAACATGGTTCCATATCTGCTCCACAGCACCTCCAGCAACTGGTATTTGCATCCCCGCTCCAGACCTGGAGCATCACCTCTCCACACTGCAGCAGCACCGTGGGGGTCAGCAGGGATAAGTTTAGCCCAGCCGCTTCAGCTGGTGGAGTGGGAAATGCACATCAGAAAGAGCAGTATTTTAAAGACATAAACTGCTCAGAAGCGCTGCTCTGAGGCAGCAGCTTGAAGAAGAACAATGTCTGGTGAAAAAGCATTTTAAGCAGTACTTGTTTGTTCACCTATTTCTTAGGTGGCTGCCAGCTTGGCATGGGTTAGCAAGGCCTATCAGAGCTCTGAAAAATTGCCTTTAAGTCTCAGACTGTGAGACAATAATAGCTGGCTAAGAGTGCAATGACTTTTAAACCACACTTAGGAGATATTAATGAAGATATTCCCTAACTTCTAGATGACTGATATCGATTACATCTGTGTGATAGGATTTCAATCTGAAAATTAACCCAATTGCTGAAATAACTGATTGGAGATGAAAACACTTCCGAGTCGGTTACCTGTTGGTTCTTGAGAAATGTTGACTTTGAAACACATCAACAAGTTACTGAGCTCTTAAAAGAGAACAAGAGAACATCCCAAATTCTTCCTTCACGCTTTAGTGTAGTGGGTTCCTCAGTGATTTCTTTCTATATTTATTACAAGTGTTTCACAAATAAAAGTACGGATCAAATATCTATGTCTGAGAAATGGTTAATTTTGTGAACCTTGACTGAAATCTTTACCACTGAAAATCCGAGGGGCTTCAGACAGGATCTAACTGAGGAGCGGAGCGGGAGAACCTCCAATTACTTTATTTCCTTAGGAGCCAAAGGAAGACAAGTGTGAAAAGAAATAATAATCATAACCATGGGCATGCAAAATTTCTTTAGTCTGCTATAAAATGATTACTTCATTTGAACCCTTATAATGTCATAGAACAAATTACCAGGAGGACAGGGTCATTGTCCCATTGTTGCTGGATACTGCTGCCAGCACAGTGAATAACTCCCTCCTGGATCCAAACGCGGATACTGGAAAAGAGACTTATCTTTGCAAGTGTACAAATGGGGGAAAATAACAAAGAATGCTTATCCAAGTCTCTAAAATAGAAGCACAGATTTATCAAGCCCTTCTTAGAATGCGATTGCCAGAAAGTCATAATGCCTTGAGATTAATTATTCTGGATAAAAACTATGGAAGATGACACTAAGCAGTATTGAATCTCTGCTCATTTGATGTCCTAGCCTTATTTGTTGCTCCTGCCTCAATTCCTTTGCCTTTTCTTTTGCTCTACTTTCACCTGGAGTTCAACCACAAAAGAAGAGCCTAAAACTACTTAATTCCTAACTTCCTGTTTTATCTGAGTTCCCTATAATAAAGAACTTGAAAATGACGTGCTCCAAACCCTATGATCACTTCATTCTCTCCTTTTCCTGGTGTGACATGGGTGGTACAAACCTTTAAAATGTTCTTCTTTGGGAAAGCAGGGCCAGGAGTGATGGGATCCCACAGGCAGCCCCAAAGCTCACAGGGTCTCAGCCCCACTTCCCATGGGACAGGGGCTGTGTCACCCTACCAGTGGAGCTCTCTCCTTGTATCCCGGCTTGGAAAGAGCATCCCTCAGGAGGCTGAACAGAGCTATTGGCCAGGAGGCAAGAGACCCCCAGACGGCCTCTTCAGACAGCTACTGGATGGAGCAATTCAGCACAACCACACAGCCCCATTCAAAACTGGCCGTGCTTTTCCACAGTTAAGCTCATACAAACCACGCATTTTTAGGGCGGCAGGGGATGTATCCTGGGGAGGGAGGTGTTTAAGATAAGAGCAAAGATTTGTGCTGCTTTTTGGCTTAAAACTTTGCATACGTAATCAGCAGCCAGGGGATAATTTATTGACAAGGTTTGTGGCAGATCAGACAAGGTGTTTGTGAGATGTGGGACTTTGAAAAATGAGGTGCAGTTCAGCCCTTGAAATATTCCTCTAACAATTTATCCTAAAGCCGTATCTCAAAACCTACTTGGCCTAGAAACTTCAAGTTTGTTTTATTCAAGAGTCCTTGGCTCTATTCAGCGCACAGGAATACTTCAGATAAGGTCAAAGTCTTATTTACTGTGTGCTTTGGCCCCCCATCCCCCCATTTTATTTATTATTTGCTTCCTTAAGCCATCAAACGTTCCTTCAGTCTGGGAAAACACTGTAGGAGGACAGGTTTCGCCAGGGGTTTGTTACTGCATGAGAACATGGGCACAGACACACCAGCGATGCTCAACTAGCTCGCCTTTAGAAGATTAATACTTGCTCCCCAAGTAGTCACTGGGCTCTGCATACACTGGCACTCGAGTCGCTCCTGCTGGAGCAGCACAGACACCGGCACAGACTGATTTTGTGAACTATGCAAGGCCAAAATGACTCGTGTTCAGAGCCTGCACACGCCAGCCCAAGCAGCGGCCCCCCTGCACGCCTGCAGCAGAGGGGCTCTCCAGGAACAGAACAGTAGATTTCCAGGCAAATCTCACACCGTGATAATCACAGAATGGTTTGGGCTGGAAAGGACCTTAAGATCATCCAGTTCCAACCCCCCTGCCATGGGCAGGGACACCTCATACTAGGCCATGTCATCCAAGGCTCCGTCCAACCTGGCCTTGAACACTGCCAGGGATGGAGCATTCACCACTTCAAGCAACCTGTGCCAGTGCCTCACAGCCCTCACATTAAAGAATTTATTCCTTACATCTAACCTGAACTTTCCCTGTTTAAGTTTAAACCAGGGGAAGTTCAGGTTGGATATAAGGAAAAGATGTAAGGAAAAGAAGAAAACCCTTGGGTTATCAAGTTTTCTATATGCTTCATGGCTCAAAAGCTCCAGCTTGAAAGCATGCCACATCTACATAGCAATACATCTGCTGTAGCCAGCATTTGGAGACCTTTCTAAGTCAAGTACTCTGGTTACATTCAGGATGTATCTAGGTAGGAAAATTTATCAGCGTAAACAGCATCAGTTTAGCTTTATGATTACAGAGTGAGGCAGGATTCACCCAGGGCAGGAAAGGGAACCAGAGCAGTTTCTAGACTTTCATTTCATTGAAGCTATTTTTAGAAGAACAAAAATACAAAGCCTGCAACTGCTGAAAGCACAACAACTGCACCCTGGGTTTATGGATGCTAATTTAGCTTGTTACAGTCTTCTGACAAGAGAGAAAACTCAAAAGTTCTACAAGTATTTTCCTTGGGGTATGACATCTCCACTTAGTTTCCAACATTTAGACAGACACCTTATCTCTGCTCACCTTTGATATCAGCACTGGCTTCTGGCAGATAAAAAGCACTCAGGCTCCTAGAGCGAGGACAGCAAAAAGAATGAACAACAAGCAGCAGTTTCTCGGTGTACCAGAAAAACATCATGCAGCTTCCCCAACCCATGCTTCAGCCAAAACACAAGCCTTCAGGCTCCTCACCCCACTACTAGCCCAGCAAACAAAACCTCTTCTTTAATCCTTCTTATTACCTCTGCCTTACCACTCTCATAAGTAGTCCTCTGCCTGCCTCACCTGCTCCTTATCTGTGTTTGCCCTGGACCAGCACTGGCTATAAATTGCCACCTGTGGCAAGTGGATTCAGTTTCTTTTGACCTTACTATTTCAATAATCAGGTAGGCTTCCCGCCTGTCAGCTGCCTTGACAAGCAAAGTGATGCTGCAAACAGGAAAAAAACAGCAAGGAGGGAAAGAGAGCAGAAGGGGTGAGGGATGACAAGCCTCTTCCTATCTTGCCCCAGGTGAACGTTGCAAATTGGCAGCAGCGGTAAAGGAGTCACCCAGGGTTACCATGCCATGATTTGAGTATTAACAAGCATCCTTGCATTGTTTTCATCCGGAGTGTATAATTAACCCCTTGGAGCCAACAAGTCTGGCAGTGTCATTGTTAGGGCTGATGTAAAAGGTGGCGTGGCATGTTGCACTGGGAATTCCTAACAGCCCACCATCAAAGGTTTAATCATAAGCAATTTCTGCCTTCACAGTTTATTATATATTGGAGCTTGCTGGAACCTCTCCTGTTATCATGCACTAACTTGCAACAAACCTGTGTAATCTCCAGTTGAGTGCATTGTCTCGTAAGTGCCCTTTTGCCATAGAAATAAAGCACTAACAAGATATTTTTAAACAGTCTAGACTGTAAATTGGATAGGAGGAGGCAGAGGCTGAGAATGAAATATATCAATGTAGCTCCTTCAATATAGGACAGCACATATACATAACTTTAACTCTCATAGCTGTCTTGGAGCACCCAGAGGGAAACCCAAGCAGGGGGTTTAAACTCTTTAGGGCTCTAAAATGCTTCTGTTAAATATATATTACTTTTTGCAGATGCTATTTCTTAATACCCAATATATGCATTGTGCCACTGGGCAAACAGATTCGGTAACAACAGAGAACCATTTATTAAGATACACACTCTGCAGCAGCAGGCTGTCCAAAGAAACTGCTGGGACTCAGTTTTTATAGTGTCAGCTCCAAGAAGCTCTGAGCCCTTCAGTGCTGACTGCTGCACACCTGCCCTGAGCGCATCCCCCAAGGCTGCCTCACAGACTGCAGCATTTGGTGCTTTTGGCAGGACTTTACTTTTGTTAGGTGGTTCACTGATGATTCTTTGTGCCTCCACTGTGTGTTGAATGGGCACATGCAGATTTCAGCTGGAATGTACCCATATAGAGCAGGAAAAGTAGCTTCTTTCCTGGTTTCAGCACTGGTTCTGCACGGGCC
The DNA here is from genome assembly GCF_033815535.1 of Pezoporus flaviventris. Classification (NCBI taxonomy): domain Eukaryota; kingdom Metazoa; phylum Chordata; class Aves; order Psittaciformes; family Psittacidae; genus Pezoporus; species Pezoporus flaviventris. The sequence goes on along the minus strand of NW_026892589.1, from coordinate 8,288,377 downwards.
CATTCCAACACACAAGACTGATGAGTTGAGCCTGGGTCAAGTCATGAGATTGGCCCAAACTTCTTCCTACTTGAAGAAATAACAGATTCCAGCCACCTGGAGTCATCACCCTCTGGATCTTTGTTGCACTGGTGCTAGTGAGGTACATTTAAAAGATGAGGCAACCCCCACCACCACCAAAAAAAAAAACCAAAACAACAGGTTCCTCACATAATCAGTGAAGTCCAGAAGCTAGGATTTAAATATTGCAGAAGATCTCACAAAGCTCACAGTGTGGTTAGCAGTGAACTGGGGGAAACTGGAATGTCTTTAGCTCCAAATTCAAAAGTTAATCACCCAAAGTCCTTTACTGATTTAAAACAGTCTACTGAGATACCTGCATCCAGGAGATCCCTGCCTGGCCCACCATCTGACCCACAGAAACCAGGCAGGCAACAGGGAGAGAAAGGCAATGTTGTGTTACAGATGAGGAACAAGACAATTAAGTGACTTGCACAATATACAGGGGAAATGGGGACTGAATTTAGACCTCATAAACTGTCATCGAAGATTATTGGCACAAAGCTGGCACTCAGTGCCAGAGGAAAAGTCACCCAGAAGTCACAGTGTTAGAAATGACAGGACAGCTCCCAGATAACATATGTAAATAGATGTTCATTGCAAAATCTAGCAGGATGTTTTTCACATTATCGCCTTTCAAAGGTAAGGTCTCAGTACAGACAGGGATGTTTTCAAATAGAGAGGATTTACTGACGCTTGTTCTGCAGCAAACACTGTTTATCTTTGCTGTAGTGATGTGACTGGAGGAATGGGACCATGTTATCTTCATTCAGGTCTTAGAGTGACACAGAAGCTCCTCCAGCAATGACTGCAAAAGATAGCAGGATCGCATGGCATAACATCTGCTGTGGGAAATGTCTTCTCAGGGGATGACTCAGCTCTTCTGCTTTCCAATCTGCCCAGGAAAAAGGGATAAATTTCAGATTAGACCTTTTAAGATTGACGTGTGGAGAAATCACCAATACACCATGAACTAATTCCTATCACGTGCTTATTGTGAGCAGGTTAAGGGGAATGTTCCTCTCCGGGTTCCCTTAGTATGGGTTGACAAATGCCCATCAGGAAAGGCCTGGGTATAAAATGACTCATGTCCCGGAAGAGCAGGATAGGCTAAAGGCCATCTCTGGGCTTCCTCCAATCTCACTGTTCAGCAGAGGAATACGAAGACGAGTGACAAGTCCATCACAACCATTAGAAAAGACCATGCTGAAAAAGGCAGTGACTGGCAAGAGACTGCCCTGGGGAGCTGGGTACAAGCCCTGATGGTGGTTCATTTGGCATGCATGTTTTCTTCCTGAAGTCTGTTCTCATTTGAAAACAGAAGAAAAAAATCAGGAGCTAAACATGAGCATCGCAAAGGTGAAGATCTGCAAAGTACCTCTCCAGCCTCTGTCCTACCCCATCTGCAGGGCTGACAGTGTGGGGAGCACTGACGGGATTACCCCTTAAACAAAGCCTTGGGAGAGCTGCTGTGCCCTGCAGCCCCGCTGGACTTTGGCAGCCAGAGTGAAGGTGTCTTGAAATGGTGGAAAAGTGTCAATAGTGCTGAATGCTTGTGGTAAAATAAAAGTTGCTAAGAATCCAACCGCACAGGCTTATTACTCAGTTTCCACTCAACATCCATCTCACGCCTCCCTCCCATAGGGCTGTGCACCATATCTTTAAATCTTGTATAACCACCTCCTTTCTTCCTGCAATATTGTGCTGCGGATGTCTGTGCCGTGCTACCAGGGCATTTCCCTGGTGGGTGGGAATGAATTATGTATTCATCACTCTACAATGCAAACTCTTACGGCAGAGGAAGCAGAGGTCACAGAGGCATCGCTTGCCACTGCTAACCTTCAACTAGGCTTTCACATTGGAAGGTGGGGTTTGAGCAAATAACCTCAGTTCCCACCCCAATGCACCCTCCCGGCTGGATTTACATCAAAAGCAAAAGCAAGAGGCTAAACCTCTTGATGTAATCAGGCAACAGCTGTAAAAGGAGAAGCAGCAGTGGGCTGGTGGCGAGTGCTGGAATGCCATTCATCTCAGCTGGGGTTGTAAGTGAAGCCAGCTGCTGCTTAGAGGTGGTCTGGAGGGTTTTGTGGGGACCAGCCCACCTCTCCAGCATTTATCTGCCACAAGCTGGATTCCAGCCTCAGGTCTCATCTTTCACTCCACAGCCGGGTTTGTTGTCCTTCATACCCTCTGAGGATGGCCAGAAAACAGGGGAAAGCTGCCGAGAGGTGGCGAGGAGATCCACAACATGGCCATGCCCACTCCCCCTGTGCCCTCATCCACAGAGCACCACTGTCCTACTCATTGCAGGGGTGTCCTCCCCACGCCATGGTGGCTCTTCCCCACGGTGGTGGGTAACATCAGGGTCAAGAAAACCCAGCTTCAGTACCAGAAGGGGTTCCTCAAAGATGAGTGAGTTTTCACCACAGCATTATTGGTACAAATAAAGGCAGTTTAAGAACATGGCAATTGCTTCAGGCAACAACCAGTTATTTTTTCAGTGTGGTATTGTTCGCTTGTTTTTCCTGTGATGTTAGGAATGGTCTGAACCTCTGGACCAGCATCTCCCTCACACTTTGTACTTCAATACTCTTTCTAAACCTAGCAATTTAGGCTCTTCCAGCAAGAGAAGCAAAGAAGAAACCTCAGCTCATCCCTGTCCTAGATGTAGTTAATTACCTCTGAGAAGAAAGAACTCCATTGAGAGAGAAAAAGACAGAGTCTATAAGCTAAAAGCCTGTATTCTGATTTTTGCAGACTTCTCACACATCCTTTTTCCTCTCCTTTGAACAGCTACTGTCACATCAAAGTTCATAACATCAAAGTTCATAACAGAGGTATCCACCCAGGAGCTAATAATTCACATATTTCACAACCAGGAAGTAATTTGGGTTTTAACCTCTCCATTCTGGAATCCATGTTAAGAAACCACTCTTTCTGGATCATTCCTTGTATATCTAGGCCCTTTACTGCGAGAAAACCAATGGTTAGTCAAGGAGGAATTAAGAGGAAATAAGTCATTAAACTCAAAACATTCAAAAAAGCCATATTCAGTTTAGGATAAGCAGAACTGTTGTAATCTCAATTGCTCTGGTTTCCGTTGCCAGCTCTGCAGACACGCACACACACACAAATCAAACATTCCATGGCACTTGAGAGGAGAGATTGTGACAGAGCAAAAGTGGTTTTGGGTGTGTTTCACTATCTCCTTGTAAGCCTGTTCTGTTGGTATCTATGAAGAAATCACTGCATGATATTAAGATATCTCTTAATTACCAGTAGCTGCATTACACTTCCATTTTTTTTCATGGGCAAACCAGATTTTTTTAGAGCTGCATAATGTCAATAAGTGCTCTATGGGATGAACCCCAACCTCACATACGTTCAGCTTAGAAAGAAGTGTAGCTTAAATCTGAAGTGTCCATCATGCAGAAAGAGACCTGATACAGAGACTGTACTTTTCCATCATGTTCTGGCTGCTCCCTAAACGTGAGTGCAATGCACAGACCTTCAGCTGAGCAGAGCACCTCCTAGGAAAGGGTATGGAAGCTATTAAAGTTTAAAATGCAATCATGTGCATGAAAGAGAGGTCATTCCTTCACACCGCTTTGAGTTCAAGCAGCAGAAGAAAAAGGGAAACTGATTAGAATAGGTCAATGGAAAAGGAGTAGAAAACAGGAGAGCGGGGGAGAGATCCCAAAATAACTTAGACTGCAGCGTCCACACGACGCACAGCACAAGGAGCCAGGCAACCTGGTCATGACACAGTGACCACCAGCATATCACTTAGCCTCTCCTGGCCTCAGCTAAGAAGCTGAGGTGAAGGCAGGGCAGGGTAACACGTCAGCTTTGCACAGTGGTTAAGTTTTTCTTCATGACTGTTAGCATTTCAAGGTGAAAAATGAGGATGAGAAACAGCTCATGTGCAAATAACCATCCACTGGTCAGGGACTGACCCCTGTCCTTCCGCTGTGCTGAGTGGCAGAGATGCACAGGGATGGGGGACAGAGTGGGAAATGCCTCTCCCACCTCCCGCCCTTCCCACAGCCTGCCCCTGTGGCACACTCACCCTGCACATGCCTGTCCCATGCAGGGCCCAGAGAGAAAGGCTAAAACATGAGAGGGACAGAGGTGACACTTGGGAGATGGGGCTATTTAAATTCTACAATGCATTCCTCTGAATTATGTGTGTCCCTCACCAAAGGTGATGACAGACAAGGGATTAGAAGGACAAAATCAAACCTCCATGTGTGCAGCTCACATGGAGCAGGGCAGAAGGCAACCTCCTGCATTAATACAAGCAGAACAAGTAAAGACAGAGGTGAGGGACGGCCTCAAAGATAGGCATGTTATTTTTTAACAGCAAAGCTCCAGAGAAATGGGGGGAAATGGTGAACTGTGACTCTCCAGCAGCCTAAAGATCTACACGTATCTTTCATAAAATCATACATTCTTAACCCAGGTCCCTGTCAAGCTGTGATGTTGATTGAGACTTGCAGAAGCAATGTTTGATAAATTATGAACAGTAGCAAATAAACAGCTTTTTCAGCATCTGCCATTGCTCGTGGAAGAAGTACATGCAAAGCCCCAGGAGCCTTGAGGTGTCAACCAGCGAAAGATGCTAGTACGAGTTTTCCCATCAATCAGAGTGACCAGCATGTCTAACCACAGCTCAGAGGAGCAGAAAACAGATGCTTCCAACAAGCTGCTCTGTATTTACTCTGCTGACTAACAGCTTGGGGGGGGGGGGGGGGGGGGGGGGGAATTTGCAAGCAATTTATGAGTGGAAGAGAAAAAAAGGTAACACCTGAATATTATTCATTGCAAATTATTCCTGCTCTTTTTCATGCAAGTAGTCTGCTCATTCATCAACATTTTTGCTCCATCCAAGGCTGGGAAACAAGCTGTTACTCATTTTTATCTCCTTGTATTGCACTCAAGGTACAATATATAAGGAAAGCCACAGTTGGCTGGTATAAAGGCAAGGGACAGAATTACAGAGAAACAAAACTGCAGGCAGCTCTCCTGGGGAAAGGGATAGCACCAATACGGGTAAATTCACCAAGGAAGGGCTGTTGTCATTGCAACGGGGAAAAGTGAGGCTTCACATCTCACCTTCAAACAGTGTCACTTCTGGAATGCGGTCAGTGGAAAGCAGGGCGCCATTGCCTGCAGCCCTCCAGCACCCCATACCAGCACAGAGGGTGTCAGCACCCCAGGGAACCTCCTTGCACCCAGCACATAGCTCGATGCCTCCCCACTTCAAACCCCGAGCACTCAGCACTCTCTGTGGGGAGACAAGATGGTGACATGGTGGAATGAGCTGAGTTTTCCACTGGGTGGTCCAGAGCACCTTGGTCCCGCTGTGTGAGGTGGTGCGCACACCAGGCAGACACATGCACCTGCACCAGATTGAGTCATTGCATGTGGCAGGTACCAGACGGGTCTTTGCATGCATAATTATTCACTCTGCATTTGTGATAATTGCCTGGGCGAATCCGGCAGCAGGCGGGTGTTATCCTGGGCTTGTTAGGCTGCTGATACTAGAGGAAAACAAAGACAAAGTAGTCAGACTTGCTTACGCATTCCTGTTCTGTTGTTTTTCCATTTCATTGATTAAAATGTGAGAGTGAATTTAGCCTTAATGAATGTCAAGGACTCTCTCACTGGAAGTAAAACTAGTTCAGGCAGTGCTCTGCAAACTTTCCACGCTGGCTGTGCCAAGGCAGAATGTCCTGACTTGCCAAGCTCCCTGCCCCAGCCAGCGCTGCCAGTGGGGCAGGGCACACCACGACCAGGATGCTGGCTCCCCACTGCTGCAGCATCCCAGCCCGGATCATCCCTGACCACAGGGGTGAAGTCAGGTAGTCCAAAGGGAAAACTAAAGCTAACCTCGGCTTGCATTGGAAGCTAATGGTTGGACTTCCTGATCTGAAAGGTCTTTTCCAACCCAACTGATTTTACTGTTCTATGTAGAAACGCTGTGACCATCAGTCTGCTCCCAGAGCTCTTAACCCAGCTCAAACCGAGAACTCCTGCTCTGCTCTTGCAGGGTGAAATGTTTACCTATAGCCCTGCCTTTCTGCCGCAGCTGGAAAGTAGGCTGAAATACAGGAAACATGACATCATTTGCCTTCTCCCAGCACAAGATAGATTAGACCCTTTGTAAGGGGAAGCAGTGGTGAGAAACACACACCCCCAGCAGTAAATTCCACTGTTACAGAGACACATTTATTGGGAGATAACAAAAGAAAGCTGCTTCTGCAGTGACTTTTTGGATAGAAAAAAGAAGACATCTATTTTATTCTTTTGAAGTAGATGCTGTTAGGAAATGGCTAGCTTTTTACAGCTGGCTGTGTTTTCAGCTATAGCTTTCCCCAAACCTGCTCCTGAAGCTATGTGCTATATGAGTCACTCCATCAAATAAAGAGCAATAATAAGTTATTGTGAGCACCAGGCTTTTAGATTTCTCAGCCTTCTCATCTGAAGAATAAAAATTACCCCCCTCCTGACTTCTTAACTTTGTTGGCCAAACTTTAAAGCTGTGGCTGAAAACCAAGCAAAAAAGTACCGACCGTGCTACTGTAGTGTAACTGGTTTCATGTAGTTCAAAGTCAACGTTCCTGGGTTCATTTCCCACCTCAACCATGGCCTTTTCTTCTCTTTTTTTTTATTAAAGCTTCAGCGAGTCATTTGATGAATTTTTCCTCTATAAAACAAGCCTGTCCTGAAGGACACCAGAAGGTGCAGGAATTCATCTGAGTAAATTGCTTTAAACTGTTCTTTGTTTGTATATAAAGCCAGAAAAATTAATAATGAAATTAGTTACCTCTTCCTGAAGAGATTAAATTTAAGTTAAATGTAATCCTCCCGCTCCCATGGCCCTCACATCCAGCAGTTTTTTTAGGATAGAGAGGGAAGCTGGTGTGACTGGGGCCTTTGAAAGGCCACACTGGCCACACCAAGGTGCTTTTGGTCAGCCTGGGTTAGTTGTGTTCAGTTCAGCACAGAAGATATAACAGCTTTCCTCATTCAGGCTGGTTTCTGCATTTTCCTGTTTCTCATACCAAACTCTCCCTCCCATCACCCAGCTCCATCCTTGCACCCCCATTCCTTACTGGCCTGGATAGCTGGGGACAGGAGGAAAGGTCCCATCAGCGCCTCTGCACTGTGGGCAATTATCACAGTGCTTTGGGTGGCAAGGAGGACCTTGTGTGTCGGCAGCAGCTGATATAGCTCCAAGCCATGTGCTTCACACCCACAAAGAGAAAGGAAACCACCTCTTCCAGTGCCTCTGCTAATTCCCACAGAGCCGGGGAGCCTGCCAGGAAGGAGGTTTTTCAGGAGAGCAGATCCTAGTGAGGTCTGATTTCTAGCTGGGAAATGCATTATGCATCTGGTACCTTGGGGAATCTATGGAGAAGGCTGAGAGAGGCTGGCAGTGGGTAGATATTAAATATATTGCAGCTATTATTATTATTACTGTTGAGAAGGCAGGCACTAGGATATCATTGAGGGAGGCTGAAGAGAAGAAATACAAGCAAAATACAAGCAGCACACAGGAAATCAAACCATCTTCAGAAAGTAACAGAGCGAAATGCAAAACCAAAGTACAACTAGCTGGAACAGGCAATTTATCTGGAAATGTCACATTCACCCCGTCACCCGCTCCTCAGCCACAAGCAGAGCCCCATTTTGCACTACAGTGGAGCGTTTAAACCTAGCAGCAATCCAGCAAAAGTAAAGGTTATGTGCTCAGTGTGAGATTTTGCAGCCAAAAGAGCTCGTTGACTCCAGGGGTCCCTGGGTCAGAGATACACTTGTACCGATTTGGTTGGAGTTATTCCAGGAAGGATGTTGGCTTGTTCTCAGTGGCTGTGCTCGTGCAGCCATGCGTGTTTGGGAATACGTGGGATCGCGGTACCCTGAACCGTGAACGCTGGTTCGCAGAGATCAAAGATGTCGCATCCCTGTAGGGCTGCAGTTTGGCATAGAGAGTAGATGGTCTGGGGCAGGAGCAAGCAAACTGCAGAGCAGGCATTCATTGCCTGGCTTTGGCAGCAATACTGCCTTGAACGCAGTATTTCCTTAGAAATAAGAATTAAGGCTATTGTAATAATATCCGGTTTAGAGTCAAAGGCTCCACCCAGAGCCCACTGAGGAGGAGAGTTCCCCAGCATGCCCGAGACTTAGCCTACAGTGCAGGTTGCTCTCTGGATTTATTGGAGACTGAAGCTCACACTCCCAGGGGATTCCCAGCAGAAGAACAAGCCAAATTAAGGCTGCTACCTCTGGAAATCAGATTTCAAGACAATTAGCAACTGCAAAAAGATTGCTGTTCGCATCGCCGTCCCCAAAACTGCAAAACTCTGCCTGCTATTATTCCTCAGAGATGCTGTGGTATTGCACATTTCTGTTAATATAGATAACCCTTTCCACCCATAAATATCCGTCTAGCTTTCAGACACCCCTCAGCTTTTTCTGTTCGTGTCCTGGATCTGCTACTGCTCTACGAAAAACACACATTAGAGCAGCATCCTTATATTCTTACTTGTAAAGATTGTCATAGGAAAGTAGATACCACATGACCTAAACACTGTACTTGGTGGAAATAAATCACTACATTATCACTTAAAATATGATGGAATTCACGGGCTCATGTCAGAAGCTGGATCTCTCTGTGTAAGGGGTGACACGGACTTCCAGCAGATAACCCCTATACAAAAAGCAGAAGGAAATGGAATAAAGGTGCATTGAAAGCACACCTTTATTCCATTTTATTGAAAGAATAAGAACTTTAGATGTGTTTCTAACTCTTTTCTTCTAAGAAAATCAATGGGACTATTGTCACCACTTTCAAAAGCAGCAAGATCAGGCCTTTCACTGAACATAGCAAAACAGAAAGAAATACACTTTCCCTTCCCTGGAATACCAGCCAGCCTCGCCACTCTGCAAAAGGCAGGCAAAACGGCTGCCAGCTGCGGCACACTGGGACCACACCATGAGGGCCAATTACACTGAGAAAACTCAATATACTTGTCTTTACAGCATCCAGGCCCAGCTCGGGTGGTCAAACCTTTCTGGATACTTGGCAAAGCCTTTCCCCATGTTGGAAGAGGGGGTCTGCACCCTTCCCCTCCCTCTATGGCAGAGTTGAGGACAGATGTTTGCTACCCACCTCCAGCCTGCATTCCTAGGGACAAGCAGATACATGGAGGCAAAGCTCTTCCCATACTTCTTTTCTTTTCCAAACCTCTAGTTCCCAGAGAATTCCAAAATAAGGTTACGTTCATTCCAAGTTAGACTGGAAGTTTCCAAATGACAATGACATTTATGCCCGGCTCCAGGTTCAGACTGGTCCTCAGCAGCTGGAAGTCTGTTGCTTCGTTTGCTGGAGGAGAGTGTAGAGCATCTTCTGTTTCACATAGCATATCACGCTGGCAATCTTATATCTGCCACCTGCCATTATTTTTATGGGCTTTTGATGAATGAACCATTGCCTGCTTTATCAGGTATTTGCTTCCATATGCCAGTAATGGGTGCTTCTGCTGAAGCTAGTCAGGGAGGTTAACGCACCTCATCCTACTGCAGAGAAAGGCAAAATCCCAAAGCGCTCCAGACATAGATTCCAGCGTTCAAGAGATGCAGTAGCTCTCCATATCCAAACTTCTAATCCTCCTATCCAGTGAAGCATGCGGTGAGCAGGCAGCTGTAGGCTGTCCCCCAGTGCTGAGTAGGCATCTAGAGCAGGAGGGACCTGGGAACCCTCACACAGCTCTCCACGTTCCCCATCACAATATTCACGTGTGAGGTGTTATGCAAGCTGGTGGTGAAGGGGCTTCTGAGCTCTGCCACAGAGCAGCTCCATCCCCTTGCTAATGGCACAGGCTAGCAGCAGGGCCCATTCCAGAGAAAGCATGGCTGAAACCAGCCTGTGCTGATGCCTCTATTGATGGCCAGCTCCATCCCGGCCACCCTGCACCTCCCCAGAGCTCCCACCAGCAGCTTTCCCAGCACACCCCTTCATCAGCACTCCACGTGCTCAGAAACACAAATTAAACTTCTTTTCATCAGGCCTGTCTGGCCCTGGGCTTGGTTTGTGGGCAGGTCAAGGCTTGTGAAAGACACCACCTAATTGACTGCAGGGTATCTGGTGCTGCCATGTGGCTTGTTAAACCAGGCAAGGATTTCATCTTCCCTTCAACTTCCTTTGAAAAACCCAGCCCCAAGGTTTCTCTTTCTCTAGCTCGCACAAAGGGAAACTTGGGAGAGGATCTGAGGCAGTCAGATTTGCCTACATGGGGGGTTTTAGACATCTACCTAGTCTGTACAGCATCCTTCTCTCTGTGGCGTGGGGTGGAGTGACATTCCACTTGGTCAAATGCTATTCCTCTTTCATCTTTTAATTTTCAGCCCTGCAAACAAGTACATCTGCCAGGCTGCATGCAAACAGAATAACGGGTTCTCTGGCCAGCAGGATGGTATGACTCATTAATTGCCTTACACCGCAGCATAGAAAGATATCAGCGTCTGCTATGGCCAATCTCCTTGTAGAAAAGGCATATTTGGATTGTATTTTTCTAAAGAAGGTTCTGTGTCACTGTTTGCTATGCAAATTTTGGTGTTAATTGCACCAAAATGAGAAACATATTACTTAAATCAGTGCTCTCTTCAGATGGGCATCAGCGCGTGTGTGTGATACTCTGCCAGATGTTATTTTATTACTGCAGTTTAATACCTAACCATCTGCTTCCTTCTTATTTTGTCATGGTTTGTATTCTCCCTGGGACCTCGTTTTTGTTACACTGGCTTTTATCATCTGCATTATGTATTAGTATGGCCAAGGCTAAATGCTGGCATATCCCGAGCACCGTATTTGCACAGAGAAGCAAATGAGCAACAGATCATTAAAGTAAGAGCATGGAATAATGCTCCAATTGGACCAAAGAATGAAGTTGATAAAAATAAAGATAAAATCAGAGTTGAATGTTTGAGGATTAGCTATAGGGATCCCAACCGAGACAGAGCTTGCTACACTCTCAAACACCTTGCAACTTGCACCACCCTGTAGCTTAAAAACCATAAAGTTTTAAAGTCTGTGAGGGTTGGAGAGGACAAAATACATTTTATTCAGTTATTTGAAATTAGTTTTTTTTGCTCTTTTCTCTTTCCAGACTGCTCAGTGCTGCAGATGCCCAGTCACAGTCCAAAAGAAGGGACAGGAACAGGGCTTTTAGCTCAACTTTACTGGAAGATAGAGAGACACTGGCACAGGGTGCCCAGAGAAGCTGTGGCTGCCCCATCCCTGGCAGTGTTCAAGGCCAGGTTGGACACAGGGGCTTGGAGCAACCTGCTCTAGTGGAAGGTGTCCCTGCCCATGGCAGGGCTTGGAACTGGATGAGCTTTAAGATCCCTTCCAACCCAAACCATTCTATGATTACCTAGCTCTTCATATCCTCAAAGCATCATACAAATACCAAGTAACAGATCCACATGGTAATTGTCCAGTACAATAAAGAGCCAAGAGCGCAGCATTTACAGTAAGCACTGGAAGCACAAGATTTAGCCCTCTCCACAGTAAAAATCTCACTGGTTTGGGGGATTGTGTTACACCAGGACCGTGTCCCTCCCATGCTATCCCAGTTTGCGCAGCGATGCTGTGACTGTGCTGTGAACACAGCCCTGTAAATGCCATAAACCAAAACCAGTTGCATAACAGTAACCCATTTCTGGCTCCCTTTCCATTAAGAACAAAATTAACTTTCAATTGATTAGGAATTAAAAGCATGGCAGAGAATATAACCGAAATGCACTGCTGAATGGACAATGGACCTGAGCAGCAGAACCTCCTGCCTCCAACCTTTAAAGCTATTAACCCTGGCATGAATTTTTATTTAGTGTTAATTAGGGGACTGGCAGCAAAAATCAATTAATTAATTACATCTCAGATCCACTGGAAAGCATAATGGAAATCAAAGAGAGCTAGATTATCCTGCATCCATGGAGGAAAGGCTGCTGCAACAGTGCTGGACGATGGCACTCCTTTATTCTTTAAGCGTAAAGGAATAAGTGCTTAAACCAAACCAAAATCTGAACAATATCATTTCTCTTACTTGGGAACACCAAACCCTTCCTTGACTTAGCCCATCCATCAGGACAATATCTCTGGCTCCTGCTTTCATTTTCACTTCTGGAACTCTCTAATCCTGGGGATTTCTTTGTCCCCGTCCTGCAAAGTTTACCCCTCCTCCTGCCTGCTTACAAAGCACCACCCACAAACTACCCCACAAGTTCAGGTTACAAGATCTCTGGAGAAGGTCCAGAAGGTCCCCAAGGGAGATGCTTCTGCAGGACTCAAAAGGAGATGACAGCACGTCACCAGTTCCCTGGCCGTGTCCCTGTAGAGAACACACGTTTTGCTATTTCATCTCTTGTGACCAAATTACGTACTGGGTTTGGGTTTGCTTTGGTGTTTAATGCCCAAGGTACAATTAGCTAACTAACATTACTGACAGTGATTAGTGGGTGCTAATTACAATGGAATTTCTGTCAAATTACATGGTGCATAAATACGGCCTGACAAGCTAGTTCAATCTTTAGACAAGAGGGAGTGAGCTGAGGGGCTGGTAGTGCCTGTGCTGCTGGCAGGCATCTCTCAGGCGGAGGCAGGGCAAAACCCTGCCATCAGTTAACACTTATCCCATCTCAGGCCATATCTCAGACAAGCATCTTACACAGAGGGATTTTTTTTATTTGGCCTTTATGGTTTCAAGATATGAAAATGAAGATGTGAGCAAGAGCATGTGTTTGTGGTGGGTGTCAAGAGTTCAAAAACCTCCCACTGCTACAGCTTTTGTACTATGGAAAACCCTGGATTTCACTGCTGGGATGTTAAGGAACAGCCGGTTAATAAGGTCTTGGTGCTCTAATCTGAAATACTTTGATTGAGTTAATCAAGAGATACTGCCACCCTAATTGTGTTCCCAGCCTGCCCAGGAGACTGTTGCTGCTGTATCCACTTGCCTGGAGAGGACAAGGCAAAGAGGAGCATTGCAGTGAGCCTCCACCAGCAGTCCCAGTGCTCAGCCATTTATCAGTGCCACCACGGAGAATAAATATTTATAAATGGCATGTCAGCTCTAATGTGATAAATTATCTCCAGTCATCACATAGACGGTTCGAGATGTGTTAAGCTGGTTTTAAACATTTGGTTAAGAAAATGTCTGAGAGGGGAATTGAAGGGGAGAAAAGAGGCTAAAAAACCAACCAACAAACCATGTGTGCCAAAAAGAGAAGGACAAAACATTTACCCATTTGACTTTGCACCATACTTCTTGCTCCAGGTCTGTGAAGTGCAAGTAACCTGCCGAAGTACATTAAAACTCTCTTGACTAACCCCTGTTTATTGTAAATATTACAGCAAATCCATTGTAAACAGCAGCAAGAGGCTTTTGGGAGCCCATTAATCAAAATAAACTGCTCTGGAAAATGCCTCTGCTCAGCTTGTTTAACTAGCGCTGCAGCTCCATACTGCATAGCTGATTTCAAACTATACAATTTATTGCCTTGGATGTCTTTGCTCAGAGTTAGATCTAAATTCCTCTGGGTACTTTAACATACAGTTAATCAAAGCACAATGCCACCCCTATCATATTTACAATCTGGCAGGCAATTAGTCAATAATAAATAAAATGCATTGGAAAGACAAATGATATTACTGTGTATGTATCGATGGGCTTATAGGCTCAAAAGATTTATCAGTACCACTGGAGAGAATAAATATTTATAAATGGATGTGTCACTCATAAAGTGATAAACTATCTCCAGTCATCACATGAAGAATGCGTATTTTCAAGTTGACATACTTTATTATCTACCTAATCATTTTTCAAAAGGTGTTTTTCAACTTTATTAGCCATACTTAACAACTGGAGGAACTTATTATCATCATCACTGAATTGAAGTTGTACAGCAAAGCCCCACTCAGGATTTCCATTGCAGGTTGTACAGAGAGAAAACTCTTCTTTCCCCTTTCTTACCCTTTGGCCCCAAGTCCTGCAAGCCCTGTTTCTGTGAGTAGAACCACTTAAAAATATCAAAAATCATACACTTCCCCCAAATAAAAGCGTCAACTTTTAAAATGCTTACATTTCAAATGCCACTGATATAGAAATTAGATAGCCAGGACTCAAACCATGTCAGTTAGTTCTACCACAGCTCCCTACTGGAAGTGAATGAGATTTGAAACATCAGTATAAAAACATATCTTTCTCTATGATTCTTTTCCTACCATCTCCAAAAAATAGGAGCCCTGCTTATACCTAGTCCTGCTGATTTGAATGAGTAACAGTTTCAGAACTAAGTATGAGTTTTAAACCCCCCCATTCTTTCTTTTATATAGATTTTTAAATAGGAGTGCTTTTGAGTAATGTAGCTTGTGTTAGCAGAAGTGTGAATGAAGTAATATTTGTATGAAATGTTTACACAATAGCTGTGTTTGTGGAGATTTAAACCAATATAACTGCATCCACACTTTGACATGTTCAGAGCAATAGCACAGAAAAGAGTAATTCTTTTCCGCTTCCATCCTCACAAACAGATCATTAGCTAATGATTAACTCAGCCATATTTATTTATAGAACTTTGATTTTCATTTTGTTATTATTTTTCACTTTATTGACTGAAAAGCTAAAGCAATGTATTCTAAAATATCTGTACAGCTATTTTAAGGCCATTAATAACTCCATAACTAAGCTTTAGCTTAGAAGTAAGATAAAAAAAACAGGAGCTCAGCCCTTGAATTAGTCCAACCAGACACCACAATTCTTCTAGGACAGATGCTTCCATGCTTGCATATCTCAGCTGCTGTACCTATGGGTATCCTTCCCTCAGGGGAAGGAGCTGTACTTGGCTTGCGCATTGAAGCTTGTGAGTAAGCAACAGAAACTGGATATTCTCCACATCTGCAAATCCCCTATGCCCGTTAGCGCTGATAAAATTTTAAATGTTCCCTTGGATGAAGTTTGGGGTTTTTTAAACGCTGCTGTTGTTATCCCACTCCTTCTACATTTGTGTTGGCAGAGGATGCCATTAGCGAACGTTCAGTGTCAACAGTGTCATGATGTTACTCAGAGATGTGTCAAGTACCACAGCATGATCTTGTTGCCTTTAAAATTAACCACAGCAGTAGGACTCTGCCAGTTTCTCACATTAGATCCAGAATGAAGCCAGCAAAGGTGTCAGGTGCACAGAGTGTGGTTCAAGAACAAACAAACAACAAAGGAAACTCCTTTCTTCTGCTGCTTTTTATTTTGCACCATGTCTTGTCATGCAAATTAATTGTTGGGTAAAAAGCCTTTCTTCTACTCTGCTGTACTGAGCAGTCTGCCTCTGCAAAGGGAAAGAGAAGGTAGCTAGATAAAAGGCCCAAGACCCCTGGGAATTCTGTAAGACAGCCACTTATAACCTAGTTATAACTTGTTTCTCATTCAGTACCCATTAAAGAAACTAACTTTGGAGGCAGGATGGATATTTAGCTAAACCAAGCAGATCTGGTTACCTTGGAAAAGAAAAAGTGTCCTTTAGAAGTGCGTTGCCCAGGCCATGTTAGTTAACAGATCTCACTTTAAATGCACTTTATTCCCTCATGCAGTCACAGAGTTTTTCTCTGCAAACCATTTCTCAGTCTAAATCTTCAGTTTCTTGGAAACCACATGACTGATGGTTCTCAATGCTCGAGCTGAGATAATCTATTGCACTTTAGCTGCAGAGTTGCTCACTCAGCATTATACATGGCTCTAGTTTGCAGCACTTGTTTTACAAGGTATAACACCAGCCTCGTATCCTTTGTAGCTGAAGCTCTGACAGATTCTTTGCTCTATGATTCAGACTGGGGGAAAGAAATGCATTTGTTGATTTGAGAAATGCTCATGTTAAACCATTTTCATCTTGCTTATTCACATGAAGAGGTTTGTGATAGAAACCCTGAAGTGTGTGTGCGCAGAACCAGGGTTGTGCCAGAGACCTGACACATCAAAAACCAAGAACAGGTTGCCCAGGGTCATCAGCAGGACCTGTATGAGACCCAGAGCCACACCAGCCCTCACCCATGGCCCCACCCAGGTTTTGATGGAGCTTTGGTTAGCTGCAGTTTCCACTGCAGTGAATAAAAGGTTCCAAGCAAATATAACACCCATCGCAGACCTTTTTTTACAGTTTGCCTGTGTGTTTCTATCAAAACACCTTCATCAAAGTCTGGGTGATGTGAATACTCCTACACGCCACTTGCTTCTCGGCAAACAAGCAGTCTCCAACTTACCATCTTTCCAGCTACATGGCAAGTATCAGGGTCCTCCACAGCACCTTGTATGGATGTCCTGCTGGGGAGTGCGTGCTTCTGCCTTGCTTCTCATCCAGCTTCAGTTCCCACTGCTCTTGGTGCACCCACAAATGCCTCTCCTGGGAACTGCTCTCCAGCAACAGCTACACCAAACACCAGACCTGGCTCACCTTCCTCCATACCATTCCCTACTCGCTGTTCCTTGCACTGCTGCTGGCTGAGAGCCCAGCTGTGTGTCTGGACCATAACTGCTCAACCCCACACTCACTGCTGCTTTAACCCATCACACCCACAGCAACAAACATCCCTGTGACCCTCAACAATCAAGTGCTTTGATATCCTCTCACAAGCAGCAGTCCCAGCTCACAGAGGTGCTCCTTAAGTCAGCACAGGTTTTTAACAGGATGAATATTGTTAACACGCATTCACATCAGACAAAACTCTGCCTGTCAGCAGGCTGGTGAAGTGGCCCAGCATAGAGGAGTCTCCACAAACAGCATCACTGCCCACAGCATGGTTTTCCCAATCTGTAATAAGAAGGTTTTGGCAAGTCCAGCCACCTTAACAAGTGTTGAAAAACCCAGCTCTGCTCATGTCTCCTAACACAGTGCCAAGGACCAGCCTTCCCAAAGAGGCTCCTTACGCAACCAGTGTCATTACATCATCGACCGGAAAAACTGCCAGAGTGGGGTCACCCAGGCCCTGCCCAAAGCCCTGCCCAGCTCCCGCTGTATGAGTGATGCGATGGAGGAGCTCACCCCCAGTTAAGCCCCACTTCACAGAGTGCACAGCCAGGCGCTGGTGATCTCCCCACGCAGGGGCCATGCCAGGGCCTGTCAGGGCAAGGGAATCCTGGGCCAGGTTGGCTGCGGTCTGCCTGTGCAGAGAACAGCCTGCGTTTGTACCGCTGGGAGGAGGCTCGGTCGCTGTCTAACCCGATGGAGGTGTTTCCTAGGGAGGAGGATTTTTTTGAGGGCTCACAATAAAACAAGCTGCTGGAGGCAAAACCAACGAAACAGGGAATCTGAGCCTTCCACTGGGTCACTGAAGTTAAACGCTTTGAAAATAGCAATCTTTCATCCAAGTGCATCTCACCAAAACATTTCCAAGACAGATACCAAGCGACCTGCAACAAATCACCCCAGGTTATAGCTGAAGTGCCAGGAAAATCTGAGCACAGGGAACAGTGCCTGAGCTCACCTGCAGGAGAGGAGACTGCTTATGCTGTGAAAGGTTATTTGAGTGTTTAGTAACAGAGAAATGATCTTTCAAGCTGAGGAATTCTCAGCTGAAGATGGCTATTGAATAAGCCAGCATCAAGACTCAGAAGGACATCTGAAGGAGCTAATTCCTTACAGCAGTGCACTGTGCAACTGGCATTTTACTTCTAGCAGTTGAGCAAAATTGCAAACAGCTGCTGGATTGTTGGAACATTTTAAAACATTTCTTTCAAGGTATTTTATTGCTTTCTTAAAAATAAATACACATGCCACACATTCCCCCCTTTGCAGACACAGTGAGCATGTATCTCAAGGAGCATTCTTTAGTTGGTGAGTTTCTTATTCAGAGGAAAATCTCTGGTTTAGTTTCTCTGCAGCAGTGAAATTCAGTTCCTTCCCCCCCACTCCCAACCTGGTATTCCCTCTTTACCAGGTAAACAAGTGCCTTCATATATCATAAAGGAGAAGAGGGTGATCACAGCACAGTTGTGTTACCATTGTGCTCACACTCCCTCCTGGGGCACAGCCCCTTTGTGGAGCATCCTGGCTCAGTGGGGTACTGACAGGGGTTTTCTAAAAGGTGAATGGAAAAACCTGATTACTTAATGCATGAGGGACTTGTTTCAAACGCTGCTGTGAGGAGTCCCCAGAGGTCCCAAAAGCTAAGGACAGATTTTGGAAACTGTTCTTGCATGTGGAGGGATGGAGGGATGAAGGGATGACTGCATTCTTCCATTCCCAATGGCAAAGGTCAGGAATAGAAAGGCAAAAGTAAAAAGTCTCAGCTCACAAATTGTCTCCTTTTGTGAATGTCTTGCCACCAGTTGACTCTTAGTGCAGCCAAAACTTCCTCCTACCCTCAAATCCTTCCTGTCCCTCCCTTCATCATTGCTGAGAACATAAACATCCTCTCCACCACACAAGGTCACATGCATCCCTCAGACCCAGCCTGGATCTGTGCTTCACTCATCCCCCCCTAGACCTGCACTTGTACCAGGTAGCACCTTTTATGTGTCAGTCTACAACACTTTAACGGCAGTAAACCAACAGTGGGTACCAGATGGAGACAACCAAACACAAGGTGAAGCAACCCTCCAAAGCGAAGGGCACAGAGTCAACAGAACACAGCTGCTGGAAACACTGCAGCCAGTGGGGGATACGGTGCTGCACACCATGCATTTTAACACAGGGTTTAATTGAATTCATTATGAGAACCACATCCCTACATTATGAACACCATACGGTATTTTGCAGCTGCAGTCGTAACTCAGCTTCACCAAAAACCTGCAGTGTCTAGGAACAAGCAATAGCAATGGCACATAACTTTTTCAAGGTCTATAGCACAGTACATTGCTACAGTCAAGTACATGCAAAGTCAAAGTTTCTTAATTTTAATGCACTTTTGGCCCATCAGAAGAAGAGACTCTTTTGTCTATAGATAACACTAAAAATACATATATACTAATCAGCAAATACGAGTGCTGAAAGTACAAGGTCTGTGCTATTAATGTACCTATGGGTGTATGTTACATCAGTGACAGATCCCAGATTGAACGGCTCCAGGATCTGATGTTGCCACAGGGTTGTACCACACACACAGTCCCTCTTGTCTTCTCCTCCATCCTTTCCTCTGTTCTCAGAAAATGACTATGTGCAACATTAGAGACGTGTCCTCACTGTCCAACTGCTTTAGCACAGGGGCAGCCTTTACCCTGGGATAACAGAGTCAACCCTTTATAAAGTGAACTTCATAAAATCACCATTCTGTCTGGACTGACACACAAAGACATCACAACAGAATTCATGCAGACTTGGTACATGTGACCTATTTCCATAGATCTCAGTTAACTGATGCCTTACTGAGCTCTCCTGTATCCATGTGTCCAGTCAGGAATTTTCTGGGCACTTGCAGGGCTGTCCCTCCTCTCACAAGGATAAGCCTGTGGCAACACAGGCTGAGCACTAAGAAGGAGCAGGTAAGCGTTACAAGATCCTCTGCAGGGCAATGGCAAGGTTTTTCCTTTCCCATCATAGGGCAACTAAATATTTATATCAACTCCATATCTTGTATTCCCCCTCTTTTCTATTATATCAGTCTTTAGACATGTTCCCTGCATTATGCACATGGGCACACATGCACACGCTCATCCACTTAAAAAGCCTCCCGTTTGATCCACACCAGTTAAAGAGCATTACAGGCAGTGACCAGAAGTCCTTTCTCTCCGTATGTCCTGCAATAAAACTGCTGAGCAAGCCAAAGGACAAACCCCTGAAATTTCAACTTGACTGATTATCCCTTTTTCTTTACAGCCTTTCTCTTCTCCCTGTTTCAGAAGTGCCGTTGCTTCCAGCAGCTCTCTGCTGCCTCATGTTTGGCAAGGGTCCCTTTAGGATGTCACTGCAGTTTCCTTAAGTTGACAGGGGCCTGAACCGAAAAAAATAGGAGGTTGGGCAGGACTTAAATGTGAGACTTTAGCGGGAGACTCTCTGAAGCCTGAGAAAAGGAAATTTCACAGAATGGTGTTACAAAAAGAAGAAATCTGTAATCAGTCTAATTTGAAAACCAATTTGTCTCAGCCATGCTCTCACCCCTGCTTTTGATATGAATGTTCTTTCAAGACAAATGTCAGTGAGCTGGGTTGAAGTGTGAAATCCATCACAAGCACAGCCACCAGATGTGCCTGCTTTATGAACTTCAGATTTCATGTGTCCCTATTACTTGAGATCGGGAGCAGCAAATTCAGTGGGTAACGATCGAGCCGAAGTGATTTCTTGAGAGGTTTCATCAGATGAGGTTATTTATCATGGATTACATGCTCAATTCAAGTAGTTAGTAATTTTCCAACAATTATTTGCCTCATAGACTCACTACCTGGATGCAAAATAATCTAATATGGGTATTTTGGGCTGTAAAAATCCTGTAATGGACCCAAACTTGTCTTCTGTTGAAGTCTCATGGCTGAGCCTAAGAGACACATTAATCCCCAGAAACACAGACTTCTAATGCAAACTGTGAAATTATCCATTTGGGGCAAATCCTAAATCCCTAAGCCACACATGTGCATTGGTAAAGGCTTGATTTATATGACTGTAAAACTCTTGTAGGAAGCATACGCTCTTTGACTTATAAAGAAAGCTGTAAAGAGGAAGCCTGCTTCATTTGCAAATTAGGCATTCTTGTCTTCTGATTTCCCTGCAAAATGATTTTTAACATCATCATGCCAAGCAACATTGCGTATGTGCCCATATTTATAGAACTTGCTGGTATTTCTATTATACCAAGGTTTAAACTTAGTATGCCACCTCTAGCTCACGCAGTATGCGTGAGAGATGCCCCCTCTCCTGGGGGCTCACAGCCCTCAGCAAAGAACTCTGGGGTGAGTAACCCCCTGCAAAGAAACACTGACAAAGCTGGAAGTGACCAGATGCCCCAGATCCAGGTTCAGTACCGCGCTTGCAAACTTCACCTATCTGGTTACTTGTTGCAAGCACCCATTCTTACAGAAAGCTGCAGGAGGCAGGTTGGATCCATATAGAATACAGATCTATAATTTTTACACACTTCAATCTAAAATCTCTGCTGGGGTCCAGACAAAAGAACTGCACTGCTCATCTGTGCCTCCCTAATTTAGTTCCTTATGTCTGGGAACGAGGGTCATACAAGGCATTCACTTCACATCCCACACTTTGGGACTGAATGCATTTCTCTTACTCAGCACCGAGAACACCACTGAACCAGACCTCAGCTGGGCATCTCAGCTGGTCCCAGACGATGCCCAGCCCTGCTTTTCCACTCACCTCCTCTCTCTTTTCCACCTTTGATAACCAATCCGTTCCAAAAGCCAAGAAAAGCTCAGGGGATGATACGCCTTTTACAGCTTATCTGAGAGCGCAGCACAAAGGCAGGCCATGAATTTCCGAAGCAACCTCAGTGTAAATTGATGACCAGGCAATAAACCTGTCTTTAGATAAGTAGAACAGTTTGCATATGCTTTTGTGCGTGCACCTGCCTGTTCAGCGAGTCATCATTCATTTCACAGCTCATTTCGCTGACTGTGGTCTACAGGTTTTATCTTTTTAATTGGGCAAACAATACACACCTTGTCTCTGCACATAAAGTCCAGTGCTAACGTGCATGACTCCTACAAGTTGGTGGTTTGGATTCTTTTCAATCAGCTCTCTGTACTGCTGTACATTTAAGGTGGACCTGTTCTGCTTTTTGACAGCTCCCTATCTGCAATGCAAATACATTTCTGCAAAGAGTTTGATTCTGCCTGAGGCAAATCTCCAAGAGCCCACAACAGTGTCCACAAATGCCCAAGGGGAGAGTCCTTTTGATTTCCAATGGCTTTGGGACAGGGCCAACAGCACTAAATAGAGAAGGCAAGAAGTGGGAGTGCCCCCTCACTCCCTAGCAAGGAACATAAGCAGATGAAGAGCAGCAGAAATTTAGCAGTTACCCTACTTCATGTGGTTTTTCTGGGAAACTATTTGGGTTCTTTTAAGTACACGAGCAGTGCATCCCACAGAGACAGGGTTTAGCGTCTCCCGCAGAAGCCAGCAGAGTTAATGCCATTTATGTCAGCCACAGCCTTGGCCTGAAGGAGAAGCTAATGCAAAGAGCAGGTGAAACTGGCCAAGCAGAGCATGGTCCTGAGCA
Organism: Pezoporus flaviventris; assembly: GCF_033815535.1. Classification (NCBI taxonomy): domain Eukaryota; kingdom Metazoa; phylum Chordata; class Aves; order Psittaciformes; family Psittacidae; genus Pezoporus; species Pezoporus flaviventris. The sequence continues at coordinate 8,266,098 of NW_026892589.1, read as the reverse complement.
GCTGCATTTTCCCAGCTTCTACACTTCGCACTGCTCACTGCTGTCAGGGGTTTAAATCCCATCCCACAGGGCCCGGGAGCAGGGCCCTGGCATGGGGACACAGACCAGCCCCACTCACTCAGCCCATGGATGCAGGGGGATGCCAATGGCTGCACCACCTCCTGCCAACTGGCCCTACGTAACCAACTCTGCTCTGGGGTTTCAGTTTGAGCTACCAAGACTCTAGCATCAGCACAAACCCAACCAGACCTCAACTGAGTACACTGTAGAGGAGATGAGCACCATCCCTGCTGCCCAGGCCAGCATGGCAGGAGAGAACCGCTCAATAGCACCCACCACATCCCCTGCACACACACACACTTTGCAGCATGATTAGTTTTTGGCGAAGACACACTGAATGTATGGGCTGTCTTTGTTCTAGGATGCAAATGAGCATCTTTTTTAGAAGCTGAGAAAGAGCCCCAACTAACAAAAATTGCGCATTGACTGAAATAAGCCAGGCTGCCTTTCAGATGTAGACTTCAGACAGAAAATGAAACATATCAAAGTGTCTGATTTGACGTGGCTTGCAGCTGCAAGGCAAAGCGACTGTCCCATTTTTCCCCCCTGAGGCAAACACTCAAGATTTTCTTGATCTTATCTTTGTCTTTCTATAAGTCTTTGAAAACCATCTGTAGAGATTCATAAAGGGTATTTGTGTTTTAAGTAAACTGCAGAAGTGATCTATACTGAACAGATGGAAACAAATCAAAAAGCTTAACGGGATGTAGAAAAACAGCAACACTTAGAAAAATACTAGATATAAATGAGTAGGCAGGTTGTCTCCCATTTATATTGCATTTCGTGTGGCATCTCTTTCCCCTAGCTCCCTCCAAAGCCCGTATGGTCCAGTCTCACAGCTCTTCTCCTGTCCCCATTCATAGTCTGCAAAACACTTCCCAGCTGCGTTTGCTCTTCTGGACAAGCACCCCTTCAATGGGAATTGCTCAGCTCCTTGGCAGAGCCCAAAAACCCACCCAGAGCCCTTAACGCAGCTTCCTCGGAAATAGATTACATTTGACAGCAAAGGGCTCTGATTTTTCACGGCTTGCCAAAACATTTCTGAACAGATAAGGTGGGGGAGAAAAGTGCTACAAATCAATCTCCACCTCCAGCAGGCTCGAGTTTGTTTGTTCAGGGTGATGGTTTTTTCCCTGACAATTTCAAAGAAGCACAAGACTGCTTCCTCAGTACCAGCTTTTCATAGAAGGCACAATAAGGTGCAAAATGATGTGTGTTACTGGAGTGAGTGGGAGTTAATGGGACTTCCTGAGCATACTAACAAAACCCGAAGGGCAAAGAGAGAAAGAAACTTTATACATTTTCCCCCAGTGTTTCAGCTGCAGCCCTGCCTGTTCTCTCCTCTCCCCGTTAGTCAGAGTCCTACGTGCCCATTTTGAGGACGCTGTGACACCGATGGAGAGCATCTGCCCTAGTTCAGATCAGTCATTGTAACCCCAAGGAAAAAACCACGCTGGGGCACATCTTCACCACAAAGACAGTTTGTACATCAGCATAGCTCTGGCTTTGCAAGATTCCCAGCAGTGGGTCCACAGAGGCCAGTCCCTGCTAACAAAGTCTGGGCTGTGTAATCCCCTCCATAAATTTATCAGCCTCCATCATAAAACCACACAGGCTCCACACATACACTCAGACACGCTATTGTTACACAGATGTTTCATAACCTCACCCCTCCAGTGGTAGCAATACCTGGTTTATTTCCAGTTTATTAATGTCCAGTTTGTACCTTTTTCTGCCCTCCTCCTTTTCTTTTCCTTTCTTTTCCCACCATTCCCTAACAGACCCAAGGCAAAGGTTAAGGTAAATCCCAGATGGGAGAAGACTGCTGGAGTGACATCAAAGCACTCCTCCAACTTTGTTTCCGTAGGATGTTACATGACAGAAGTTCAAGATAAATGTCTGTTTCTATTGAGCTACTTCGTTTATTACAAAGCCAAGACACAGGTTCTGCCTTAAGCATCTTGGGAGGAAGGTGATCTTACCCTGCAGTCCTGCCTGGCCCCAGGATGTACTCTAAGGACAGTCCTATCCCTTCAGATTCCGGGACCACACTTTTTTTGGGGGTCCCCAGACAAACAAACAGGGCACAAGAATGGACCATTTCAGATGAAGAAATGACAGGGTGAGCTCCGACCCCACACTGCCCTTCCCTCACTGAGATGAAACTCCAGCACTCATAAATTATGAGCTGAGCTCAGTGCAGTCCCAGATGCATTCCTGCTGCTGCCAAAGAGAATTCACCTTTGGCTTTGCAAGAGCTGAGCAGGACAATGCCAAAAGCATCTGAAAACTCAGCTCCCCTCTCATGACTGGAGGCAGAGCTGGAGCAAATCTTTGATAACCCTCCTCTCCCTCAGTGTGGGGCTGGGGCCACAGGGCTCCAGCATGAGCAAATATGGAGATGGAGTGATGCATGGGCAGCTGTGGTGGGAAAGGCCCTTCAGCTGACCATGTCTACCCACCAGGGAAATCACCACAGTGTTGCACAGTTTCTCACCATCTCTCTTAGCCACTGCACAAGGAAATGAAACATTCTTACGTATTCCTCTGCTCCAGAGGGGCTCACTGCCCTCCGCTCAGCCACACTACCTTCTCGGGAAGAGAACAGGCCAAGACTGACTTTCACCCTTGCCCATCACACCACAGTCACGAGACCACATGCAGATGACATCTGGGGCATTGTCAGGCCAAATACATCCTTTTTTCCCCACAATCTGGAGCTGAGCCATTTCCAAGCTCTGCCTCCTGAGCAAAGCTGCGGCCCCAGTGGACCTTTGGTATTTGGATCCATGTAAGTGCAGATTCCAAGTTCTATCCACCTAGCAGCCAGAAGAACCTCACACACAGAAACAGAGGCAATACTGTGACTGATATTTTTAGAAAGGGAATGCATATGTAAATTATTCCCCTGAAAAACGTTCTCTGTGCGTCAGACTCTCCCCTGATTCAGAGAACATCCCTTCTATCTTTTCCTCAAGTACACGCTGCACACAGCAAAGCCGAACATCTCAGGGAATCTGGTGGCAGAGGAGGTTGCTGCAAAAGTGATTCATCTATCACATCTTTCACAGCTTTGGTAAACTGGAACAGTGAGAATTTCTCTGCCCCCAGTCTTGGCTGCTCGAGAGCTTCCCGACTTCTCTCCCATTCACAGCTTCATGTGCGCGCAGCAAGAAGCGAGGAGCCCTGCTGGTTTCTTCACCTCCACGTCCCCAGCCTCCTGCCGTATGCTTCCTGCTGAGGATGCCGTCAGAATCCAGACAGGCCCATCTGCTGGGAACACTTTTGCAGTATCGGCAGCTCGGAGACTGCAGAATGATGCAGCTCTTGGCTGGTGCATTGGCAGGGCGATGAGGAGCATCAGCAGCCCTCTGTATGCATGAGTAGGTGACCCTCATAGGCAATTCCTGCATTGAGCCCACCCCACTGGTGAGAGCTGAGCTAGCATCAGGGCTGCTCAGCCCAAGGCAGACCAGACATCCCACCCATGCTCAGTGCTGGGGAAATGAAGCCTCCCAAGAGGAGGTGGCACTCGCAGCCATCAAAACACACAGCTGTGCTCCTCAACCCCCTCACATTCACACCCTGCATCGGTGTAACCTGCCCAGAACTCCCCCAATCCTGGAGAGCACTCAGCAGCTAAGGCAGAGCAGGAGCACACCATCAGGCATCTCGCCAGTCCCCCACACTTTGGGAAGTAAACAGCACAGTCCCTGACGTTATGTTCAATCACTGTCCAGAAGCTACTAGGAAGCTAATTAAAATGAATACATCACTTAAGTATTCAGGGTTCATATCCCATTAATCCAACAGTGCAAGATACAGAGAGAAAGACAAAGGCTGAAGAAAAGGGCAAGGATGGTACAGCAATGTTCCTTGCTGTGGATTTTCCCCCCACTCTTGTCATACAGAAGATAAGTCTGTCTCCTGGCTTATCTAGATACAGTTGCAAAGATTAAAAAACACACTTTTTTGCCTTTGTATTTTGCTGTAAATGATTAGCCTGTGGTATCATTGAGCAGGGCGCTCTGCCAGCCTTAAGATTCTGATTTAAGCCATAAAGACAGGGAAATTCAGTGCAAAACCTGCTGCTGCCTGTGCACAGGACCAGCCGGGCAAGAAAGACCCTGCTGCTTCCCTGCCCTCACAGCCAGATGGGGAGATGGTGCTGCACACAGGTGATACAGCCTAAGCTCTACAGGAAAGGCTGGCCCCAGTTCCTGCACCCAGAGTGGGGAAAAAAGCCTTTTCCTGTTTACTGGCACTATCTGGGCACAGGGACAGCAGTAGCTAGGCAAGGGGGAAGCTTCCAGATCCGTGACCTTATCACTGAGAGTCTGCTTATGCAATGCTGGCTATGAGATAAGAAGTCTCCAGAGCCTCAGGCAGAACTCAAAGAGGTGTCCCTATGGAGAATGCAGTCCCAGGCACATCCCAAAAACCCAGCTTGGCAGGGATGAGCTGGCAGAGGGAAATGGGATCATACCATGTTAAAGAAAAACACACTGTAAAGTAGCTGTTGGGCATCCCTAGGGACAGTCTGCACCCTTGGATATTTCTCTGTTGCAAAGATCTGTTTGCAATGTTTAGCATGGGAAAGATTCAAGAGAGGCTATGGTCCAGATCCCCACCTTTCACTGAAGGGTTCATACTGCTGTACTGCTCAAGTCCTATACTTCACACCTCTTTTTAAAATGAGCACTACAGCACCTTAAAATCCTCCCTCTCTCCCTGAGAGTACTCCTGAGTCATAGGAACTCAGCTATAGGCATTCCACTGAAGAACACGCGTGCTTGTACCCCAGAAACCTGTGGTCCAATGTGTTTTGGAGCTCTCAGCTCAAGAAAACCTAACCCAAGGAAGTACTTTCTTTCTTTGTCACATTCCAGACCAACACAAATTAATGTATTGGCATTAAAAGACCATGAAAAATGGGGTTAATTACAGAAACAATGACCTTTACATACAGCAGCTCAGGCATGGGCTCCTATCATACATCATAATGTTAGGAAGAGCCACTTACTGACACACAACAGCAAATAATAAATAATAAATAATAAATCCATCAACCTAAATTGAACCTTGTGTAATGTACTCCTGACAAACCACAGATTAATTTGCCTAATCCATCGTTTGTTAATCCTTCATCCGCAAGAAAATGCACTGAAGTGCTACAACTGCAACATCTGAGTCTGTTCATACAGGCACTGTGATTCAGGTACAGTCATCCAGAAGTCCATCAGCTGACTTCCCACCTTTAACAAATACTGCCAAAGCACTGCAGATGCCACATTTCAAAGGTAGATAACCGGAGCATCAGAAGTTCTGGATTTACAAAGCCACAAAAATAACAATCAGGGGTTTATACCATCTATAACTAAGACAATTATACTAAACTTCACACACTGTTTGCACTATATAAATACTAAATGCTAATATCTAAAGGAAACTGAAGTGTAAATCCGTACTAGTAGGTTTATACCATGAAGCTCATTGTATAAAAGCCTGCACAAGGATGAGGCTCTTGATAAAAGAAGGAAATTGAGAGGATTTTTACACTTAATGTATTTTATCCTGAGGCTGTTTAGGGTTTTACAGCTGGAGAAGTAAGACAGCAGACCTAGGGAGCTGTAGGTGGGGAAGACACGGTGAAGGTGGATGTATCCACCTTACTAGAAATACATCGCCAATTTCCAGTGCTTATGTAGCCACTAAGGGCAAAGTGGTCCCAGAAAAGAATAACTGATGAGGATTAAACGCAATTAAAATCACCCACTCTCTCTGCAGGAGCCAGAAGCTGCTGCACTGAACTCAGTTGAAGGCGAAGGTGAAACCAACAACTGGCACTGAGCTCTCCAGTGGGAGTGGGCAGGAAGGAAGGCACTTCCCAAGCACCCTTGCTCCTCAGATCCACCCAACTTCCCATGTTAGGGGGGAATTTTTGCACAGGATTCTCAAATATTAGAAAACCCAGCAACTTTTCCCCAATCCATGCTGAGTGACGAGTGACAAGTGCCACAGCAGCAGTACCTAAAATACTCACTTATTAAAACCATTCTTTGACACAAGAAGGATGTCTACTCCCACACGAGAGCTGGAAATCTGTGTCTATTTTTAAAGTGAAAGCCAAGAAGCAAACAATGGAAATATTTTCCCTCCCCAAACAGATTACTGTGAAATTAAGTTGTTTCCTGGTGTTAGAGTCAAATCTAATTAATCTGTTCTTTGCAACACCACTTGCATTTGCTTTGTCAAGTGACACCATGAAGTGACAGTGCCAAACCTGCTCCAGAGCTGCAGTGGGACCCTGCAGCTCTTTTCTGTTCAACATTAACGCCTCTCATGTTCACACTCAGCCAGTGCATTGCTGCTACTCAATCCTCACTGAGCAGAGAGGTGAGAGTATGCAGGGCTGCAGGGGCTGCTGCACCCCTTCCAGACACAGGGACAAGGGGCACAGCACTGTGAGAATGCATCAGCCCAACATAAAAAAGTCAGAAAACATTCCAAAGATGGCAGAAGCAGTGAGGACAGGAGGGGGTCTTGTTTTGTTGCCATGCTTGGCAGCCAAGAACACCAACTTGCATTGGTCCTTCCCCACCACTGAATTCTCCATCCCCAAGTGCTAAATATAGTTTGAAGGGAAAGCTTTCAAACAGGCAAGGCAGGAGAGCTAGGCAGAGGTTGGACAACACAGGCAACATAAATACAACCAAGGCAAGACCTTTGCTACACCTCGGCAAGAAGGCAATGCACTCCTAACACAGTCTCTAGGGTAGAATTACAAAGTGCTAACATGTTTGGGCATTATATGTGCAGCAATGGCTGAAAGCTGGAAACTGTAGGTTAATGGAACCACTAGAGTCACCTGTGTTGAATGCATATTTAATGCTCTCAGGGGAGAGCTGTGCCAACTGCTCAGCAGCCAGGAACTCTTAAAAGCTATTGTCATAAGCCTGTGATCAAGTTCATAAATAATCATCAAATGAAATGACTTATGGATTTGCTGAACTAACACTTTCCTATCTCTGCTCTTCATCCAGCTCCTCCTGGATGCTGGGAGAGAAGGGAGGTGGGGAATGGGAAGCAGCAGAGCTGTAAGAGTTAAGCTGAGATTGCTGTGTGCAAGTTTAAGGGTATGTTTTGCTGTGTAAAAGGCAGCCTGGACAACTTAACCTGGCATAGAGGTACCCACGCAACTGAGCTCATGGGAGACCCAGAACCCTCCTTGGCTCCCAACAGCTGTGCCCACATCTGTCACCTGCCTTGGGCTGCTCCTGCTCTACACAACATCCTTCAGGTCCTGGCTTGTGCCAGGCTAGGAAAACATACCCCAAGGCAGTGATGGTTAGGCTACTATCTAGATACCAATCCCAAAAAATCCCAGTCCATTTTCTCCAGTTACCCCTTTATTCAGAAGGCCCAGGGCAAATAGAAACTGACACACTCAAGTGTTACGTGATTATTGCTGTATAAATAAATGTCATCACATTTAAATTGCAACCTGATCTAACTTTGAGGTCAGTCCTACTTTGAGCAGATTGGACTTCAGGACCTTCAGAGATCCCTTGCAACCTAAATTATTCTTTGATCCTGTGATTTTGACAGAAATTTTCCATTCCTTTTAACAGAAGGAACTTATTGCAAGGCACAAGGGGAAAAACTGTAATAACAGGTACCTCCTGCTTTGAAGCTTCTTTGGATTCAAAGCTTTAGGGGAGGTAAAGACATTTAAAAGGAATCACAGCCTTTAAAGGAGGGCACAGGATGCTCCGCACAAGGCAAACACCAGGTTCCAGTGCTGGCACGATTGCTTTCACACGCATTGCTATTTCATTTTATTATAACATCCAATTCCCTTTCATAGCATGGGAGACACAGACTTAAATGCGCTAGAAATATTTCTCCTAGTTGCTAAAGCCCAAATTCTCTTGCAGTGATTTGCAGGTTGCCCTCCTCCTTCTTGGGAGCACCAGCCAGCTCCCACCAGCATATTTATGGTTATAAAAACTTGGGGTTTTTGTGGCCCCCCAAAACTGCCTTTCTCTTGCCAAAATCAGGGTGTCCCCACAGCACTGTCTGCACCATGGCACAAAGCAACCCCAACTGCTGCAAGGATCAAGCCATGCTTGTGTCAGGCTTTGATGTTCCCGGGTGGAAGGAGCTTTAACTGTGCAGTGGAGTGTTGTTTTAACACAAGATTTATCAGTACAGTTAACACACCGCCACAGAGCTGCTATTTGAGCATGCCCTGAATGTTAATAAGCACACACAAGGCAGGCTGCCGCTGCAGGTACATGCTAACATTCACCTTCAAAGAGCTTTATAAACATTAGCTTGGCGGGTCTCACCTCTATCTCCCGAAGGAGGGCTCAGCTCCGTTTCATGGGGAACAGGGGGAGGCGTGGAGGTCACGGACAGGTTTTGCGATGATCTTGGGAGAGCCAGGATTCAAAGGAGATTTAAGTATCTTATTTTCACACAGACATTTATAGAGGGCTTATGCATTGTACTGCCTGGAGGAACCTCATACTTGGGCATATGAGACTTTCGGTGGGTTAGGATCTATTTCATCCCAAGCCGTGTAATTTCTCAATATCCACAGGATGAGCTGCTCTGTAAAACAGAGTTCTCAAACAGTAGCTTTGTTGAATTTTAACAGACACACATCAGTGAATCCCCACTGATATCCTAGGGAGATTAAACAGGAGGATAGAAAAAACACATAGGAGAAAGCATCTTGGATCTTTTGGGGGGAAAACTATCAAAGCATCATAGCAAAATATAAAGCTTGATTTGGTATCAAGGGGTAATCCAGTCCAGTATTTTTCAACCTTTAAAAATCACTTAACTAACTCACTCATTTAAGAAGTCACACACTAACTTGTACACTGTTGGCACTACTGCCATATTTGCAAACATAAACTACATTAGGATCAATGCTAAAACACTGGGTTTTTTAATTCTCCCATTTTCTTTTATGGTTGTCTTATGAACTGCCCTGTGGACACTCCTGGCCTCACTTCTAAAATCACAGGTCCCACCAAAGCCACCTGCACCAGCCTAAGACAAAACACCGTTCCCTTCTGTGATATCCATCCAAAAGCTCATGCAGCTGAGTTCAGGGCTCCTGTGGTTTGCGTGCCTCACCTCTGTGGTCACTGCACACAGACATCCTCTGATGTTGTCTTACTATATACTTTTTAAAATAGAGCATCTCTTAACACACCTCTTGTCAAAACATACCCCATTTCTTCCAGGCAAAGTTGGGATGAATAGGTCTAAGAAAAGCGAATGGGTCTTACTAGGCTTGCAAAGAAAGATTGCTCTGAGATACCAGAGTCATCCTCAAATCTCTGTGGACAGCATGTTTTACAGATCCAGCTATGCTGTCGAACAGAAAAGCCCAGTCATTCAAATAAACACTATGCCTCTAAGCCTTGTAGCTTACTATCCTCCCCAAGTTTGACAGTCTCCTGAGCTACCCTGTGCTATAGGAAAGGCTTATCATTAAACATGGACACAAGATCATTTTTGCAGACTCTGTACAAGATCCTCCTGACCTCACTCAGAGCCAATCCCACCTGCCTTAAATCTCAGTCCAGGACCACAGGCACGAAGCCATTCTCCCATCAGGATGCACATCCTTTGCAATGACAGTAAGTGGGTATTTTTTTTGTATTCAGGCAGATGGAAGTATTTCCCACACCTTTCCCACACCTCCTCCCTGGAGCAAACCCAGCCCATCCAACTTTCCCTAACCACAGGAACAGCGGTTCTGTGTGGCTTGTGTATGTAACTAATGCACAGAGGTCTGTTTTTGTTTAAATAGCTGTGAAAAGCACTGTGTGTGTTTTACCCAGAGATATATTACACTTGATTAGGCGGTGCGCTGGAGCGCAAATGGTACAACAGGAGACGGACGTGCTTAACTAGTGGTTTCAGCCCGCTCTCCCGTACTGGGAGGTCAAGGGAAAGATTAACTATATCTGACTGCCGTGTCAAAACACTCAATTGGAGCATTTATAAACCCACAGAACTAGTTGCCACAGTCAGCAAAGCAGATTTATTTCCCTCCACGTAGCTCCCACAAAGCAAACCAGGGCAGTTGCCAGGTCCAGATTTGCTTTTGGCTCCTTGCAAAGAGCAGAGAGATGTGAAAGATTCAGAAGGAGTTAATCCAAGAGAAAAAAACGGTGATTTTCAATCACCTCTGCTTATAGGTGACCCACAGCCAGGCAGACTTCAGCTCTAGAAGTAGCCTCTCTAAACACTGTTTTAATAGAGAAAAAAGGAATCAATTTCCCTGCCCTGACAGGTATAATGTATGCAGAACAACTTGTTTTACACTCAAAACTCTTGTGAAAAGAAGTCCTGCTTTTCACACGTTAGGGACATTTGGGTCTTATTGTGCTATAGAATTTTAGAAATGTCTTTCTGTGCAAAACAAGTTGAAGACAACCCCTGAAGAAAAGTTCCCAAAGGAGCTCTCCCATTATCAAAATCAGCATCCTTTTAGGATACCATGTTTTAAATTCACAATTAGGTCTGGAATTGTACATACAGCTCTTGAGGTGCAAGTCTAATCCTTTTTATCTCAGTATACACCTCCACTGAAAGAGATTGAGCAATGCCCAGTGCAAGCATATGACTGCAGAGGGTGGCCACTGATAATCAGGATTTGGACAACTCACACCACCATTTTAAATATAAACCAACAAAAACCATAGCTTCAGTTTTACAACATACATATGACAAAGGAAAACGGCTTTGCTTCCCTTCTACTCCCAAACTGAAGATTACTTTTCAGCTTCCAGATTCAATTCTGTCAAACTTGTCACCTCAAATTGCCCTCCATTTCTATGTCAAACTCAGTAGTCACCATGTGATGTGCAGTGACAGCTTATTCCTTCGGATTTCATCTATGGTTTCAGCATCAAGGTCAGGACCAGAGATGTCACTGGCACTTAAAGGAAGACGTGCCAAACATGCAGGGTCAGCTTCCTGAGAGCACACCTTGTCTCCATCAAACACACTGCAGGTACTTTAAGGAGCCACTGCTTCATGCTCTGCAAAAACAGCAGCTTTCATGTATTTCAAGCCTGTAAAGAGCAACTTTGGGTCCAGGGGTAGGGTCAGTGCATCCAACAGGTATCACACCTTGAAGAATGCATCCTGCAAACCCTCATATGCATTTCTGACCCTTTTCCAGGCCACGTGGACTCCTCAGGTCAGAACAGCTTATATTCAAGGGTTCCTTCTCCACATCCTGCTGCACAATGCAGACATGTCCATGTTACCCCGGCAGAAGGCAGCAGACAAGGCTTCTCTTCTCAAGTCACAGGAATGTTCTGGGTTGAGACCGTCTGGATAAACCAGATGCTTCAGCACCCTCAGCTACGCTGCAGGGGTGCAATTTTGTTTTTAAACTGCACTTAGCAGCGTTCTGACTTGCAGGTTTCACTTTTTAATAGTAAACACATTTTGTAGGTGCCAGAGAACATTTCAAAGCATTTCAGTGGAGTCCTTTTACCTTCACAGCCTGGGGGCACGTACACTGAAACAACAGCTGAAATCCAATTACTGAAGGAATATTCTCAAGTGCATTTCCATAGGTAATTTGTTAGTCTGTTGGAACATGCAAAGTGATTTTTCTCCACTTCTTGATGGTGTACCTCAGGCTCCTTGATTGAAGATTTCTATCCAGATTGCATAGTAACTACCACTGAAGAGGAATCCACATGACTGCCGCCTCCTCTGGGGGAGCAGCCTGCCAGCATCTTCCAAGACCCAGCCCTTATAATTTGACAAAAAAATCCATCATCCCATCACACTGCAATGCCTGCTACCAGCCAAGCTTCTCATTGCCCAATCAGTGTGATGCATAAAGACATAAGAAACCTAGAAGTATTTTTCCGTCAGCATCTTGTGTATTGATTTAGCAGGGAGCTGACACAGATGTACAGTTCTAGAGACAAGCCGTAATGCAATCCCTTCATCTGCTGTCACTCAATCGCACAGACTGAATGCTGCCATAAGGCAAGGAGTAGCCACTCTCCTTGGTTTGAGGCTGTCAAACAACCCAGCCATGAGCTTGTTCTCATTAGGGAGACATCCCCAGCTTGACACCACATCCACATTGTGTGCGCCTTCACCATATATCAAACACCATGCTCAGGAAAACCCCCATGTGCTGGGTACACGGAGGTGGTCACAATACCCTTCCCAACCTGGAAGCCACCACTGTGATGACCCTGCTTGGGTTACTTTCATGCCATTTTGGTAGATACCTGCAGCCTCAACCCCGGGTGGGGACTCCAGCTGGGTCCCTCCCAACCATGTCAGTAATGCATGACAGGTTCAAATCATGGGCTGGCTTCCAACAGAGGCAGCTGAAGAGTTCATCATGCACAACATTCACCACTCAGTATCATTAGCACTGGTGAGAAAATGGGTCTATTTTCAGAAAGAGGAGACAGAAATGAAATAGACAAAGTTTGGGTCAGAGTGACACAGAACACAATCAGAAAAGAGCATAGATGAACTGCCTGTGAGTTAAAGATAATTCAGGGCAAATTAAAGCAACTGAAATCCTACTGAGAGCCACTGATTTAGAATTATGAAGTTAACTTACAGCAATCATTTTCTATATGAAAGCAATTACAGATGGGTTAAAAGCTTCTGTTATTATGGATTGTGTATGACTGCCACAGAGGGTTCAGTCTCCCAGGATGAAATTTTAGCCTTCATGAAAAGCTGCTACATCCTGTATGCTAAATCTTGTTCACCCATCAGAAAGCCATTGAACATTATCCATTTTATTAACCAATGCAAATGCATACAGCCAGGGAGAGGTAGATAGGGAACATCCTGCTCACCAATAAAACACATACACAAAATCACCATGGTTCACTTCCCAAAATAATCACACAGGCTCAAACTTGCAGCTGTGATGAATGGCAAATTTCCAGGTCTTAATGCATCAGAAAGCAGAACCATTGTTCGAAGTGGTCATCTCTTGAAGGGAAGGGAAAAGTCAAGGGAAAGCTTGCTAGAAGCCTGCAAGTGCAAGGCCATCCCCAAAACAGCCTGCATGAAGGACACCAGCAGTGATGGCAGTGGCCTCCTCCATCCCCTGTCTTGCTGCTACCGAGACAGAGCCTCTAAAGCACATCCAACAGCAGCACACAGTGGGGTTGCCTCTGTAAAACAAGGTGATGGCAGAGAGCAATACCCTGGCTAATCATACCCACCAGCAGAAGGAAAGGGGTCACAGAGTCTGGTAGCACAGCCCCTCCTGGGAGACACAATCCACATGTCCATCACCCCCAGAGCTAGGAGGCAGCAGCCCCCCAGGAATGCTGCCTGCACCTAAGCCAGCCCCAGTCCTGCGGCAGGTTTGCATAGCAACAGCTTGCAAATGGAGCTGACGAAACCACTTACCAAAACAATCTATTATAGTGAGCCTCTTCTTTCTCTTTATTCTTAATTGAGCTTTATTTCTTGTTTGGTGTTTTCTGTGTAGTTAAACGAGTTGACAGACCTTTTGTTTCTGGAATGAAAATGAGATTTTGACTGCGACGTGCATGGCAATGAGCCGAGCATGCACCTCCATCACGCCTCTTCCAGGAATGAGATTTGATAGAGGGAAAAAAAGGGAAACCTGACCAAGACCTAGTGGAAACCAAATACTTGTGCACAGGTGATCTGTCAGTAGGTGCAATAATGTAAATATCTGGATTTCTCCTGCTGCAAAGGCTATGAGAGCAAGAGGGGTGTGAAGTGACAGCCAGCACTGCCCCTGTGCCAGCCCCTCTGGAGGCAGGGAACAGCCTTGGGGCACCACAGGCATCATTAGGCTAATCAGACAGGGACACACTTACTCCACAGGGGCCAGAAGGGACTCAATAGAAGGCTCCTATGGCCAGCATGGATCTGTAATTGATGGTTATAATAAACAAAATTTAGTAGCTAAACTCAGAGGGTTATAATAACAGCACTGAACACAACATCATTGGAAAGGCAGTGAGAAAGCAAGGCTGGCTGCATAATGTATGAGGGGAAAAACCATGGTATTGACAGCAAGAGCTGAAAACTGGTTAGAGAGAGGCAAAAGATCCTCACTGGATTCAATGGAGCCCGAGTCCTAATGAGACAACAAAGCAGCGTGTTCTTGTTACAGCATTACTCCACTCCATCTTTCCTGATGGGACCCCAGATCTTGGCTCCTTTTGCTCACCCTAAGGGAGATTGTAGAAGTCTTTTGGCACAAGGGCTATAAGCCTGCACACCGGGATCCAAAGGCACTTCTGTGCTCTCCTAATTTGATCTTTACATGCTATGCACAGCCAGAAGTACTCCTGGGTAAATGAGACCAAACGTCCTTGTGATTTCTCCAAGGCAGAAAGCCTATGGCAAAGCACAGCTCCAAGCACTGCCCAGACAACGCAGCATCCTTCCCGCAGCCCTTGGACAACTTTAGGTGCTGGTTCAATCCATGGGTTCCTAACTCAAAGGTAAAGGTGGCAAATAAGTGAAACAAAGCTTTGCATTCCTAGAAATCCCCTGTTAAGGTGGATTTGGATTCATGAGTTTTCTTATTCCCACCTCAATTGCTCCAGTCAAAGAGCTCAACTCTTCTTCAGGGAGAAACCCCAAAGCTCACCATAAGAATTGATAAATGATCACTGGGAAGCAACAGGAGAACAAACTCAATATTATTTCCCTTTCTCATCTTTTCTATGAAAGTTTTCCATGGCATAGTCAACACAAGAAATTGCACCTATTTAGCACTATTGATCCAGCTTACTTCAGTAACAAACCACATTAAGTTAAAATCAATACCAGCCACTCTTACACTGATTTAGGAGTGTCCACACAAAGGGACTCACACCAATTTAGACAGATCTGTTTTGTAACCAATTTAGTTAAAACATGCAATCTAAGCACTGAGCTCTAGGCACCCCAGAGGCATTAATTCCCAAGTCTCATCAATGGCTCTCAAGGGACAGGACACAAAAGGTTTAAGTGTCACTGACCAAGTCCATCTTTCTTGGCAAAGCAAGATGGCTCCAGAAGCCAGATTCCTGGGGAGAAAAGCAAAGATCTTGGGGTTAATTTATTTCTGCAGCACAAACTTTGCATCAAAAACATTAAATTACCAAACTGAAGATGCTGGAGAAACAGATCAGAAGAACTACTTTTTATTTCTCCCTCTGGAACATTTACTCTACAAGATACTGCAGATAGCTTTGCCCACTATAAATCCACCAATACTGTGCTTTGCTGTTCATTTTGCAGCAACATCCAAGTGACCAAGGTTAGGAACCACAGCACCAGAAAGAGCTTGCAAGCGCTGTGTATCACAGCAGCTCAGCTGTGTTTTGACACCTTTTGCTGGTTTAATATCTAAGGGTCTGTACATGTGCAGAGGAGGCTCAAGGTGAGCACTGAGAAGCGGAGCACAGATTTCATCATCATGACATCATAGCATCACAGGCAACTCTGAGCCAGGCTGTAAATCACCTTCATGAGAAGGGTGAAAAAAGGATTCTTGCTTCAGGCCCAAAGGGAGTGAAGCTTTAATGTGCAAGCTCAGGGGTCTCCATCACAGCTGAAATGCTGCACTTTCCCATGCCATCTAACAGCACACGGCCTCTGTCTCCAAAGAGAAGGGAAGGATGAGACAGGTGTGTGAGCTCCCAGTGCACAAGGACTTCAATAAATCCTTCAGGGAATAAAGATCAAGTCCTAACTTTATCTTCTTACAACGAAAACAAAAACAAAAAAACCTAGTTTAAAAAAAAAAAGCATGAAACTCAAATATTGCTTTCAGGATCTTTTTTAGGTTAGAGAAAATGAGATAGTATAGGGCAATATTATATGTTTGGTTAAAAACCAGACCTTGAAGTTTTAGTTGTTCCTGGGTTCATGGCGGAAACAGATATAGAATGGTCTCCAGAGCGTTTACACAATGCTGCTGGACCTACCTCCTACCAAGTCATCAACCACAGGACCCACACTTCTCTAGTCTCTAATCCCTGTTATTTTATTTCTCCTCCTGCCTCCTTTCTCCCCACTCCTCTGGAGCCACAGGCACCATTTCCCCAACTTATTCATTACCTTGGGAGAATAGAATCAGCCAACACACCGAAAACCCTCCAAAAGACAGGAAATGCCACACTTCATTGCTGCTCATCCACCTACAATATGCATGTTCAGGCATCTTCTCACCCAAGCTACTTTTAAACCTACTGTTCAGAAGTGGTTTGAGGTTTGAGTTTCAGGCTTTAATGCTGCTTTGTGATATTCTGGATACCTAGAAAAGATTGAGATAATTTTTCCTGCTGTTACCAGGTAATAATTTGTTCCACAGAACTATTCAGAAGTCCAACTTACGTTGTTTAAACACAAGAATGTTTTAAACAGAATTAAACCTCCTTCACCACCTTTTTCAAAAAGGGGTTTATTTTACTTTAAATCCTCAGGCACTTGGATTTAAACTCCACTGTCCCATAAAAACACAAGGAATGGGTCACTTCCCAGAGTAAATAAGTTAAAGAAAACATCACTTTACACACTTTGCTGCTAGGTATAGAACGTCCTTAAAAAGAGATGAATCCTACTGAGATCGTGCCTGGGGTATCCGAGGCCAACAGGCACTCAGGTCCCAGAAGCCAAGCAGAGTTAGGTACTTGCATCACAAGCTCCATGGAAAATGAGTTGCCCCTGCCCACCATTGTATCTCCACATTAACTGCTCCAGCCACCAGTATCAAGTGCTCAAGCCCATCTCACACTGGAAGCAAACACATTCAGCAGAAAAGCCATCATCTTTCCCCAACACTACACTGAAGCCCTTATATAGCCAGCAAAATGTTCCTGATCCCACTCACTCTAGACACCACAATGGAACTGGAAGAGCTGGCATCTGTCACCAGTTTTAACGCTCCAGCTGAAAGACCGAGCCACGGCTTTGTGAGCTGTAACATGCGATGACAAATTTCGGATCAAGGACACTGACCACGTGTCTACAATTACCATCAGGGGTTTATTAGCAGGGAAAGACAGCACACAGCACCCATGGCCATTTAAGGCCTTTTCTGATGCAGAGAAGGAAAAAAATCCCATGTGGTAGGTGCCCTGGTGCAGGGATACATGGATTAAAAGACTTCTTGTGGTGAGGAACCACTTTCCGAATCACCAAGCCTAAACAAAACCCCCACACCCTTACCAACACAAAGCTCACATTTGTAGAAGCATCTACCACCCTGAAGAGCATCTTCAATGCCAAATGCTAACACCAACTGCACTGATGTTGACAAGAGAGAGACCTTTATCCCAATCTCTTGCATTTGAGCATCTAAGTACGTTTTCGCAGTGCCAAGCACACTTTGCAACAAGAAGACTTAAAACCCAATTGCAAAATACTCTGCCTGCAGTGATAAGAAATTAATCTGTTTTCACTGTCTATTCAAATTCATGCGGGAAGGCTCCTGCCACCCCACTGCACCTACCACAGGCTAATCTGGAAGAGCCTGGTCACTCCCTACAGGTCGCTCTGTGCTTTCCTCAGAGCCACAAGAGCAGCTGGAATGGGAAACAACTGCAGCACCTCAATACAACACCTCCAAGTGCAGCATCTGAACCCCCACCAGCCTCCATGGTATTTACAGCCAGCCTTTAACTCGGTTTTAGTCCCAGAAAAGGCCACAAGGCCACAAGACATCGGTTTTGTATTATCCCAGGGGAAAAAAAAAAAAAAAAAGGAAAAAGATCAGGGTTTGTGGCTTTGAAAGAAGCACTTAAGCGCCTATGGACAACATCCTCACAATCCTTTCTGCTCTCCATATCTGACAGGAGTCAGATACATTTAAAACTTGCTGCAGTCCCCTTGCAGCACAGTCTCCCTCAGGGGCTCGGGATGTTGCAGGGGCAGGTGCCCCCCATCACTTTCTTTTCCTCCCCTGCTGTGAAGCTGATGTTATCAACACTCTGCAAAGCATCCCTTACACAGAGCCCGTGAAGGTGCTCTTGCCTCTGGTCAGCCAGCCAGGAAAGTTTTTAAGTCAAAGACACTGTCTGGTTAAGGTGGAAGGAGGAATACATACCCCTTTCTGCTGTGAGTCAGGATGACAGTGCGGAAGAGACCACAGGAGAAGTAGAGGCTATGTTTATCCCAGGTTCCATTGCCCACCATCCCAACTCTGCCTGTGCTCACTCCCTCAATCTGCTGAGCATCCCTGAAGACAAATGCTCACATCTGCCTTTAAATTCACATTGCACAAGGAACCAGCAGCCTTGGTCTCTCTCCCCATGTGTGCATACGACGCAAAGGGGTTCTTGGCACCCAGGAGAAGCCTTTGTTTGTATGAGCTGTCAGCATCCACAGAACTGAACCCAAATGGGCTGCAGTGGTGGACTCCCACCTCTCTCCTACACTGTGGTCATTTGCCAGCCCAGATAATAAGAACAAATCCAGACCACTGCTCTTCCACACCAGTATCCCATCACGAACAGGGCAGCTCAGGACAAGCACTGGGAGAGAGGAACAAAGCCACCTCAGACCTCCTGTTGTGGCTGTTTTCAGCCGTAAGTCAGCCAGAAGAGTAGCAACCAGCTCCAGGGCACCTGCTTCTATTTGCAGCACTGCCATTGAGAGAGGTTAAGAAAGTGGCTTTACCACATCCTGACAAACAGGGATTTAAAAAACACATTAAAAAGCCATTAACTAAGGTTTGTTTAATCAGGACTTGCAAAGCACGGAGAGATACTCAGGCACCATTAAGTGCAGACTAACATCACCACACGCTAATCACCAAGTGTCAAGATGGAAAGAGTTGCCTATAAGGAGGCATTTAGCCTACAAAAGGCCCCCTGGAAGGCCAAGCACCTCATTTAAACCTCCCTGAGTTGTTTCACTGCTCCTGGAGGTACGGGTTGCGGATTTACAAAGAGATGCAATGCTTCCAGATGAAAGCTCCAGGGATTAGCCTGAAAGGAGGTGAGGATCCATCTCTTCTCCCAAGTAAGAAGTGATAGGACAAGAGGTAATGGCTCAACCTGCACCAGGGGAGGTTTAGATTGGGCATTAGGAACAACTTCTTCATTGGGGGGGTGCTCAGGCATTGGAACAGGCTGCTTAGGGAGTCACCATCCCTGGAAGTGTTCACAAACGGTGTAGGTGAAGTCCTCAGTGCTATGGTTTAGTAGTGGGCTTGGCAGTGTTGGGGTAATGGTTGGACCTGATGATCTTGAAGGTCTTTTCCAACCCAGTTGATTTTATGATTTGAATGCACCCAGGATGGGGGCTTTGGCTGGGTGACAGCCGACAGGACAAAGCCTCCATGGTCCAGGGGCACCTTTGGTTCCTCAAACTGCTTTGGCTGCCAAAATAAAGGACCTTGCCTCTGAGATTGAAGCACCAGAAGAAGCAGAGCTTCTCCAGCTGTCCTACCTAAACTGCATCTTCTCTTTTCCTTACCTTCGAAGCAATAAACACAAGAGGATTTATTGCTTTTTAACAAGTGCCACAGAACATACATTTCATTAATTTACAAGGGAGGTGGGGGTGCAGAGACGCCAGTTCAATAAATTTTCCCAGACTATTGCTTTGAAGCAAACAACTCCGTGCATCCAGGCTGCGGATGTCACAGCAGAGGCTTTTATCCAGATGAGCTGTGAGTTCAACAGGATGACTAAAATGCTTCAAGAAAAAAAGAGAGGGTGGAGACAAAGACGCTGCTCTCTACAAAAGGCAACACATCCCTGACACGTTGTTTGAACTCCCTGTGGTGTATTAAGAAAATCAAAATAACCCCCCTCTGAACCACAGCCGCATCCTCAGCCCGCACTGCTGTGTTATTTTAGCTGGGAGGGACAAGTTACATTTGCTAATGCCTTTTTCTTCTCTCTTCCCCCCCACCCAGAGAGGAAAAAGTGTTTGTTTGTCTTAGGGCCAGTGTTTACTGTGTGGATGGTGCAGCTCTGCTCCCTTGGGACTGGAGAGAAAGCGGAGAGTGTTTGGAGAAGGGTGGCTTCAGGGCGGGATCCTTCCCATCTGATTTACAGGCGAGGCTAGCGCAAATAAAAGGAATCGGCTTTCCCCCACCCCGCGCACAGCAGGGCTGCAGATGTGAACAGTGAATACAAAATCCCGCCTGAGCCCACAGCATTTCTATGACAATAGAAAATAAATAGCTCCATATTTGTTTATTTAGTTAACTTCTGAGGGATTCATTTTGTGCTACTGAAGGAGAGGAAATGGGGATGAGATGAGGATGATTGGGCAGCCTCACCACTCCATCCTTGCTGCAAAGCTCAGTGCTCTCCTGACTGCATCACCCCAGGGAAGCCTGCAGGGATGCAGTGCTGGCCTTTTGCAACCAAACGCATCCCAGAGTGATCCCTGAGATGAAGTGCCCCAAGCTGAGGGGTAGGTGCTGGTCCTTGGCCACCCAGGCACTCACCAGGGATCCAAGGTCCAGGGGCTCATCCCAGCTTTGCCCTGTGGTGGTTTTGAGGAGCACCACACCAGTTAGCACACCTGCACAGCTACACAGGGTCAGCAATACATAATCCAGTAGTCAGTGCACAGGATGGTAAGGGGGTACCTAATATCAGTAATTTGTCTCACTTTTGATGCTCCCTGTACATCACTGCTGTAGCACCTTTGCTCCAGGGAAGGATGGGACTGGGATGTGATGAAGCTGGAATGGGGATGCAGGACAAGGAGCATGATGGGTGTCTGCGCATCAAGAGGGGATGCTCCTTGCCTGCACAAACAACTGCACAATGTCAGAAACTGTGGCCCAAAGACACTGAAGGCGCAGGAAGATGGAGCAGTGAAATGCCAGTCGATGTTAATCAGTCTGCTGCAGAGCAGGACAAGAAGTTCTATCTGCTGGCAACTACTGTAATACAGGTTTCCATTAGATTATGGCATAATGACTTGCACTTTAATTACACAAGCTTTGAGCTTCCCAGTTTGCATTTTGCCTTTCCATTTCATATCACTTCTCTTACAGAAAGCAAACCAGAGGCAGATAAATACCAACATGTGCAAACACATACTTAGCCTTGCCATCCAGAAGAACATATCAAACAAATCTGACATCAGTAGCTCAAGCACATACTGCTCTCTCCCCATGCTACTGTCAATGGATTTTATCTGGAGCAAACCTTTCATTTGAACACCTATGTCTGGAATCCAAATCACAGACTTTATCTAAAAACAGACCAAGAAAGCAAAGCAGAACAGCACAGTGAAGGTACCTGCCCCTAAGCTGGGGATCAGCAGGCACTCACCAGTGCCCCAGACACATCTGAGCCTTGTTCCACAATTAGTACTGCAGAAAGTCACTGACAGTTCTATTGAAGGTACTTAAGTATCAGGAGAAGCAGCTGGGGCTCTGAGAACTGTCCTGAATGACCCCCAGCAGTAAGAAACCAGCCTGCTAGGCCTCATGAAACACCCATTGGTATTTGAAGCACGTTCTGTCCTCCCCAGTTCCTCTTGGAAACTGGTTGTGTTTCCTCCAGTGCAATACACTCCATTTCAAGATTTGTTTCCATCATTACCAGAAAATGAACTCCATTCAAATGCACATCCAAAGGATTATCCAGTCCCATTCTGCTTTCCCCATTCCTTCTTCTCACCAATCCCCAAGACTTGTGGCCACAGGCAGCCACTGTCCTTAGCAACCTCTAAAGGCAAATATTGAAGCAAAGGCTTGCTGGTATTTGTTTAAACAATTAGCGAATACATGGCTCTTATCAGAAGTGTTCTGTTTTATCTGTTCTGCCATCAGATAAGAGTAAAAGCAGAGGAATTTCCTAAAAACTGTAACAAAATATGACTTATCCCCTCAACAATTACTCTTAAAGTTTTTTAGTTATAAAAAGGGGGAATTTTAAGAGATTTCCTGATACCTCCAGACTTGTTTTTAAAAGCCTTCCCACAAATACCAACATTCCTGCTGCCTCCAGTTTCTGCCATGCTCATCACTGCTGTGTGAAAGCACCTCACAAATCTCAATTAACCTCAGTCATCCTGGGAGGTAAAAACATATTAATAATCCTGTCTCAGATATGGATAGGCCAAACCAGTGAGAGAACAAGGCCAGCATTTCACACCGAGTGCCAATGCACAGTCTCCAACTGATACAGCCTGATTTGGAGAGCTTGGAGGTAAATGGCAGATTTAGGGCTCTGCACCTTCCCAGCAGCATGTCAGGAGCACACAGTACAGCAAAGCAGCTCCAAGGGCTGGTGGCAAAGACAATTCAACTGGAGTATGGAGTAATTACATCTTAGTAGCCTCACTGAAATATTTCTGCTCAACAATATGCAGTGTCTAAGCCACTAGATTAGTATTTTCAGAAGTATTACAAATATTGAACCCAGGATTGCTGCATTTCAAACCTAAATTCAATCCTATTGCTTTCCTTGTTCCCCATCACACACATGTGCTTTTCCTGTGCTCTGCTATGGATCCCATTACCACTCCCTTCTAACTTTTACTGCACTGATCTACATGGAATCTGTAAGATACAAACTGATGCTCTTCTAATTGCAAAGCAAGGACTGGAGCACAGACAAGTTAATTTGGTTAGCTTATTATAAGTATCTATAGCACAGCAAAGAGAGGGACACCCCAAGTCATAGGCTCAACTTAGCATCAATTCAGCTGTTCCCCAACTCCTCTATCAACTGAGATTTGACCTTGCGGCTACTTGAGCAAAGAGAGGGAGCTCTAATAGAACCTTCAAGGGGACAGTATTACACAGCTGCTTCCTATATCATGCAAAGATAATACTAGCGTGTTTTTAAATTATGCAGTATAAAAGCAGGCAATGCAAGGTTAAGGCTACTCATATTTTCCCCAACAGAAATATTCAGTTTTTTTTTACAGCAGCTTTGTCACAAAGTTTAAGGCTCACAGAATAACAGTTACTCTGCTTTATTCCCCCTCTGACCCTCTCAAAAGGCAATTTCCCAGGTTATAGACCCACCTAAAGTGTAACACATTACCTTACTCCTGTCTTCTTATGAGCATTAGCCCATGAAACACTTCTTATGAGCATTAGCCCACGAAAGCCTTCTCGACAAGCAGAAGAGCCTGAACTGTGACAGCTTACAGGCAACATCCTCCACTTCTTAGGGACACCTACCTGGGAAAGGCATCACTATGCAGCAGCACAAAAAGCCCACCCATTTATCACCTACAGCCCAGGCTAACAGCTTCCTCTGCCACCTTAGATAGGAGTTTCTCTTACATCAACCACAGCCTCTCATCTTTCCTCTTCATTTGTTACAAATGAGATGCATCCCAGCCACTTAGCTAGCAATTAAACCTTAACTTCCAGGGCCCAGAAGCTTTTAGGGTATTGCTGCCCAAGATAAGACTAAACCTCCTTCCAGCCCGTTTCCCATGTGTTTCAGTATAGCATGCATTTCTGTCTCCGAGGGGTTTTGCTGTTCTCGCAGCTCCAGGGCAATTCATGATGCAGTGGCTGTGATTTCCCCAGCTCGATGCCCACCTCAGTTGCAGCTCTCCTTTTCTCTCTCCTTGCTGCAACAGATAAACACCAATGCAAGGAACCAGTGCTCTTGGTCCCCTGCCAAAGTCCCTTCCTCTCTGCAAATTGCCCGGAAGAAAGCCTGTGACACCAGCCTTTGCACTGCCTTTTTTTTTTCCTGTTCTTTTTTCTTATTTCAATCCTGCCCTCCCCAGCCCAAGCCCTCTGCATCTCCCTGATCCATGCTCCATCGCATCTGCTGTTTTTGCCCATGCTCCCCTCTCAAAGAGTGTGTGGTTTCCCTCACCTGCTCGTTTGACGCGCTATAAGCCGTCTATTTGCTAAGCTTAGCGATTACTCTGCCAGCCAGGAAACCATGTGAGATCGGTGGTGAGACCCAAACTGAAAACAAAACTCGAGACAAAAGCATTCAAAGAGGCTGCAAAAACTGCTCAGATTAACAGCAGGCGACAAAGAGGCTCTTACAGGCAGGCCGGTAGCACAAGCTTTGCCTTCCCTGTGCTGCTTTTGTGTTATTCACAAATAACATGAATTTGCTGATCTCAGGTGCCAAGAAAAAGAACACTAATAAGAGCTCAATCCCAAGAGAAAAATCTTTCCACAGCTGGCCTTTGGCTGGGGCAAGATGGGATGGGATGGGATGGGCTGGCAAAGCAGGAGCTGCTCTCCCAGCCACAATGAGAAGCTGAGCCCCTGCTCCCCACCCTGCCCTGAGGATGCTCACTTTTATTTCTCCCTCTGGAGCAACACATGCACCCATCATATATACGTCATTATATATATGTAATGACTTACATTAATTGCTTATGGAAGAAAATAACTATTTCCCTTCTCTTTTCTCCTCCTGCACTCGGGTGGGATGGTAGCAAAGGCCACTGGGCTGATGTCCCCTTGGCAGCAGCAGGCACCTGGGGAGGCAGTGGGAGCTCAGCCCAGCACATGCTGCATGGGGTGGGACGGGGTAATTCAGTTGGATGTCAGTCAGCAAAGATGTGACTGCCTCCAGCTAAAAGCAGAAACATTTCTGTAAGAAGCGTGCCTCTGAGTCACGATGCTCCAGGGACCAGTGGTGTGCTGTCTTATCCACCAGACTTGCTCGGGGACTTTCTTAAGGTCAGGATCTGGGCTTAAAATTGCCCAGCTGTGAACAGAATCAACACTTGGTCATGTTTGCTCACTCGAGCTAAAGGTGAGTCACTCGTAATAACTTTCAGAGGGAAAATTATATGAGTAATACTTTGAGAAAAAAGGTATGAAAAATACAGAGAGGGAGATTTGTGATGTATTTCAGAAGCATGAGCCCTCACAGAATCATGCTCCTCTCAAAGGCTCCTAACCCTCACCGTCATTCGCCTGAACCGCTCTAGAGCTCGCTAGCCCTAAAATGTTCTGCAAATACATTTGTGTCGCTCAGCTCTATCTATGTTTAGAGAGCGTCTTGGAGAACACATTAAACACTTGAGCTGCTAAAGCGAGTGTCAGCGCCGTCCCAAGAGCCCCTGAAGTAAATGATGTCGTTAACCACACCATGGGAATACTCGTATTAATCTCCCAGCTCTGTGCAAACCTGCGCTGCTGCGCCAGAGCCACAGGTGTCAAACTTGGTGTGTTGGCACATTCTCAGCAGCGGGAATGCTGTGAGGCCAGAACCTGCTGCTGGCTCCCACTGAGCTGCAAATGGAGAAGCAGTGGGAGACCCTGGCCAGGGCTCCCCACAGCCAGCACTTGCCTCTTCACTCTCCAGCATCTCCCCCCAGTGCTGGCCACCATGCTTCCAGCTCCACAGAGTACAGCCAGTGTGGCACATCAGCCTGGGGCTGAGCCCCTGCCCTATGAGATAACCCCAGACCAGATGCAGACAGGTACCTGCTGATGGGTTATTCCCCTGAGACTTCATATAGGGCAGTGCATGGAAAACCTGAGTCTTTTTCAAGGAAAAGAGCCCCCAGGGGTTGGGGATTTTCGGCAGAGGAAGCATGAAAGGTGTTGCACACAGGAACCAAAGGACCCACGACACCTCCAGGTGGGTGTCTGGCTCTGGGGCAAGGTGTTCACCGATGGGATTTCTCAGGAAAGAGAGCGGATCACACGCAGCACGGGTTTGGCTGGTTCCCAGGCAAAACACAAGCCTGCCAAGAGCCACGCTTAGGGCATAGGCAGCATCTTCCTGCACAGCAGTGGGCAACACTCACCCACTCCCCCCCAGCAGCACTGCCTTCACCTCCCTGGCACCCAGCTTTACCAGCCTGTGTTTGCTGTTGCTGCCTGTACATGCATCCAGGCAGCACCAAGACATGCCTCTGCATCACTAGTGGTAGAAGAGATGAGCACAGGTGAATTGGTGAAGCTTAACCCCTCGGTCGTGTCCCCAGGGGCTAAGCTCAGACTTGTGCAAGGCAACATCCCAGCACTAACAACCGTTCTGACACGCAGTGCTATACTAAGCCCAGTGAGGCAACGCTATCACTGCCAAGAAGCAATGAAAAAAAGGTTTCCATGGCTATTGTATCCCATCAGCTCTTCTCATCTCCTCAAATATAATTGTTCCTTAGGAGGTTTATTGTTATAATTAATGTACATAAACTGCATCCTTCTGTGCCATTCCCTGTTTCATATGTCAGCCTGTGTTTTATGCATTTTCGGCACAGATGCAGACGTACTTCAGCAGGCATGCTGAAAAGTTTAACAAGGGCAGGAAGCTCTTGGTTCCTCTGGCCACCATCCCCAGGTTAATGCATTTGCAAGCCAAACTGTTGTCAGAATCCTTAGGGGCAGTCCCTAACACTTTGGAAGTGAAGGCATTCACTTCTAGATGGACAAATAGATAACAGGTTATAGATAATC
The DNA here is from genome assembly GCF_033815535.1 of Pezoporus flaviventris. Classification (NCBI taxonomy): domain Eukaryota; kingdom Metazoa; phylum Chordata; class Aves; order Psittaciformes; family Psittacidae; genus Pezoporus; species Pezoporus flaviventris. Next base: position 8,239,655 of record NW_026892589.1, on the reverse strand, counting down.
TCAAGAGTAGGCAGAGATTTGCAGCATCTCAGAGACCAGAACTGGGACTTGGAGCCATGAGAAGGCTGTGGGCAGGTGATGTCATTTGTCTTGGTGTGTGATGATGCCTGGCCATGACCCCATGTGGCCAGAATCCTGGCTGCTCCTCTTGTACAACTCCTGCAGTATGCCAAGATCTGGTCTTGAAGGCTGGCCAAATCCCTGGAGAAGCTCAAGCATCAGCTCTGCACATCAAGCCTTGAGCTTGCTGGCATGTTTTATGGCATGTTAGAGCATCATGGGGGGCTTAGAGAAGGCTGAGCTCTGGGTGCACACGTAACAGAGCATCTCTGCAAGCCATGGGCAGAGCTGCGGGTGCCCCAGCTATGGTGCAGGCAGATGCCAGAGCAGAGCCCTGCCCTGCCACCGCTGTAGGTATGGGCTATGCATGGCAGAGCGAGGAGCTCCTCACTGCCCTTGTTAATTTGCACCAGGAAGCCTTGCTAATGCTGCTGGGCAGCAGGACTCCTGACACGGCTCTAATGTAATTTTGCATGTGTTAATTTCATTTCTTGGCTTTGCTTAATATCAGTTCTTACTCTGCTGAGATTATAACCAGGAATGGGTGAAGCTGGTTCAGAGAAAATAGCCAAACCCATGCCTTTCGTTTCCCCTCTCCTTCCAGCTGCTGTGACCTTTGCCCATTATTAGAACCAAAACTGAAATAAGCCTTTTTCTTTCTGAGGCTCTGAAATACTCAGCTCTGAGTCAAATTCATGGAACAAGGGAACTAATTCAGCCAGCCACAAGCTATTGTTTCATTTCCACCTTAAAGCAGTTCCAGCTCTATCAGCTTCTTTTCTTTCTTCCTTTTAAAACACAGCTGTGAGCATCCCAGTAAGAGGCCAGTTGACACTGGGGCAGAGGCACTGGGCTGCCCTCAGCTGCTTTCCAAACCCCACATCCCCAGACAGCACCACAGCAGCACACATCTCCCACACTATCCTGCCCAGGCAGGGGCTTATTGTCACTAAGGGGACAGATCCTGTATATCACCATCCTGCTAGGAAACCAGCATCTATTGGTATAGCTACAGAAGCAAATACTGGGTGGGCTGCCCCTGTGGCATGAGTTGGTCCTTTGGAGTAGGGAGAAATCACTTTAAGGTTTCACCAGCTCCCCCAAAAGCCAGCAGCTGGTACTTTAAACCTTGAAGTAGTGAAGCAGCCCCGCTCGAAAAACTGCTCTGTCCAGTCTCACTCCACTGTAGCATACCTAATAGTAGTCACCAATATGACAAACCCTGCCTGGACACCAGTGCAACCTGCACTGATGAATTGCATCGGTGTGAGCATTTTCTCCAATCTCATTATGTTTCTGAACCACAGGTTTGTATTGGCACAGAGACCACAGTGTAGCTACACCCATGCTCAATTCTCTGGAGTAGGTAAGCCAAGCCCCTAGGAAAAAGGCTATTATGGGTTCTCTGAGTCACTGTGTGCCTTCTCCAGTTGTACTTAAACCTGATACTGACCCATACCTTTGTTGCAATCAGAAATTAAGCAGACGAACAAGTAGTTGGGAAGGCACTTTAAAGACTTTTTCATCAAAGGTGATTTAAAACTATTTTCCAACTCAGCATCCTTTACCGTAAATACACCACCCAGGCTTCCAGGAGCCTTTGGGATAAGAAGAGCAGTGTTGTAAGGAAGCATCTCCTTTGCCAAAGTCTGATATTTGAGGAGCTCCTACTTGCAAAATAACACAGGCACCTGTTGTTTGCTTTGGCAATTCTGAAATCACAGTGCTCCCATGGACTCCAAACACATGCACCAGCACTGGGAGAGCCCTCGCTCTCAGAACTTACAGGAAGAGATAGTGTTATTTATGTAAAATAATCCTCAAGGTTTCTGAGTGGTTTAACAAAGATTACACGGAAAAACTGCTCTGCAATTGTCAAACAGTTGAGATTCAGGCCTAAAGGCCAAGAAAGTTACTTGTTCTTATCTTCATTGGAAGGAAAACATGCAGCCATGACCACAGCTGAGCACAGCTGCTGGTTACAGAAGCAGCTCCCACAAAAGGTGGGATTTGCTTTTGGGTCAATCTTTGCTACCCAGTCCCATGGAAGCATCTCATGTAACGTGGGACCTACTCATCCCTTAGGTGTTTTATGGCCATCTACATATGGGACGTGATTCATCTCTGGACCACAATGGGCTCAAGTCGGAATAATGATCCAGATTTGGACATTCAACAGTGAATTCAGAAAGCTGAATGGTCCTGCCCAGCTTTGGTGATGCTGGATGGTGTCAGAGCACCAGCAGGTACAAGGGCTTCGGGAGGCAGAATAGCCTGCAAAGCCGAGCAGAAAACCCTAATGCAAGCAAATCTCACGCTGACTCTGGAACACAGACATAAGATTTCTCCTCTTCTTGGCATCTCCTCTGGGTCATAGTTTGAAGCCAGTAGGAGATGCATCCAGACAATATGCTGGCAAAATCCAGATTCAAACCAAGAGCTTGGTGCTGGTGTATGCAATCTTGAAGATGTGTCACTGCAGGGATAGGCATGGGGAAACTCAGCACTACACTATGGAGGATGGGAAAATGCCCGCAAAGAGGCTTTTTATCTTATTCCATTAAAAAAGCAAACCCATAGATCTTCGTGTGTGAAATAGCAGTCTGTTACCTTAACACCCAGCTTCGTGCCTGAAACATGTTTGCTTTGTACAGTGTTTATGCAGAAAAATTTTTCAGACACCCAAGACAGTTGTGATTACTCACCTTAATGTTCAGCATTTATCCATATCTATCTCACGGTAGTTAACATACACAAGTCAGCCAAGCTTAGCAAATCTTTGCCCTTTTCTACGTTATTGATCTGACATTTCCTCTGGAGTATTTCAACTGAGAATTAAATTAAGGCCGTATCTCTGGACATTACCTAGTTAAAGCAGAGCAGCTGCATAGACTGGCACACCCTTTGTTTAGTCAATCACAATCCTCCTTTTATTAATTCACGAAACCTTGTTGTTATTTCTTAAAAGTGGAAGATGCCATTAGCAATGCTAATGAAAACTACCAGACTCATTATAGCCAGTGTTCTCCAGACTACCCCAAAAGATCTCACTCCATACTACAGAGGCTTCACTCTGCAATTCCCAGGCAATAACAACACATTGCTTGCTTTTCATCATGCATGTTCCTGGGAGATGATATGCCTAACCATTACCTGGGTCATGACCAGATGTACCAGCCCACTGCCAAACACAGGGCATTTCCAGGCATCCCCTGGAACAGGCCCACATTAGTCCTGGCACCAAGGAGAAGACAGCACAGCTGTGGAACGCATCATCTCAGCTCTTTACCTCGCTTCCCAAGTTCTCTTTTCAAGCTTTAACTATCGGGTTATTTCCACAGTTAAATATTCATTTTCTCTTTTGCTTTTATGTCATGGAAACACCATTGAAGGATCAGCAGGAAAAACAAATGACTTGGAAAAGATTGTTTAGCCTGAGGAAGAGGTGTCCTCAGCATAGACTCAACTGCCTTCCTGGATTTACAGGGCTTTCTTTGGTATTTAATAAAGACTGCTGTTCTGACAATAAAGAGAAACATCTGCTGCCTTGTAAGTGTCTGGCCTGCGTTAACAGCCTTTATTTTTCCTTTTTAAGAGAACAGTTTGGATTGATTAAGGCCCAAGCAAATATTTTATACTTTGATACATCCCCAGCTTATTGAAATCTTACGTGAAACCTTAAAAAAAACCCTACCCCAAAGAACACTACACTAAATGAAAGTCTGGAAGACACGTGAAGGCCCAGAGACTTCAAAGAAGCACTTTCAAGGCTGAAGACTAGATCTAAAGACCTTTATATTGCTCCAGCACAAAGGAGGCCTTCAGATGGGCTCAGGACTGGGGTTTCACTCGCACAAAGCTCTGCTGCAGCTGAGGAGAGTCCTGGTTTGTGAGCACACAAGCCTCAGGAAGACTAAACTGGGGTACGATCTTTAGGCTTTCACTGTGGCTGATCTTCTACTCAGCTGAAGAGCAAAGCATCCAAGAGCTACATGTTGCTTGATGACTTAAGAGATGTCATGGGAGAAACTGAGGATGCTCTAAGCTTGGCAGAACTGGGTCTTCAGACTGGAACAAGATGACTCTTCAGTATGAGGAACAATAGTAAACATATAATAAAGAAAACAAATTTGAGCTGATGTCTTTTATCACATATAAAGCCCTGAACAGGAATCCGTGCAGACTTGCTGTCTCCTAGCATAAAATACCTCTGGGTAAATAAAAATCCTTATGCCACATGTATTGCCCTGGGTTATTCCTCCATGGAATACCTAAAAAGAGGTTTTTGCTGTAAGATGATGTATGCTTCTTCTAAACTCTTTTACTCTTCATTTGCAAAAAGGAAAGCTGCAATAGAGGATGATAAATGCTAATGTTGGTAAATGCACTGCGCTGGGTAAAGTCATATAGCATTCAGGCAGATGATATCTCTCTGTAAAAGAGCTTCAGAAGGGAGATCAGGCTTAGGGCTGGTTTGATGCTGTTACATGCTCCAGGTTGCTGCTCTGCACCCCATTGCGACGAGGCACGGGATTAAGCACATGCAGCAAGTGTGTGCAGCCTCTGAGCTGTAGTGAGACGACACATGCTAAAAACTCACCACCTGAATAGCTCTGCTCAGCAAAATGTTTCCTTCATTTCAGAGATAGGGAAATTATGCGCTACAGTTCCTCGCACAGCTTAGCTGATGCTCTTGAGGAATAATCCGCCTTGCTTCTACTGCCAAATATAAAAACATCTTTGCCTCTACGCACCCGAAGCTTCCAATTGTGTCAAAGCATGTGGTACATTCTGTAACATGGGCAAAACATGCACTGGGGATTAGGCTGGGACCTCTGAACTCCTTTCACTTGGTTGATAAGAGATAGTAAAGCTCAGGTCCCCAGAGGTAGGAGGTAGAAGCTTCGCCCCCATGCTGCGCAGCTACAGCCACCTCGAAGCGCTCTCTGCATTTTGTGTCCCTCAGTGACTGTCCCTGTGTTAGCAGGGACATTTAATTCACTCCCCTCTCCTGTAGTTTAATTACTGAAATCATGTTATAGAACTGGAGAACACAAACGATACAAACCAAAGCCCTGGAAACACCCCAGCACCCAGCCTCAATCCACCTCTCTTTGCAAAGAAGAAATCACTCTGGGTCAGCTTCTACACAGCCAGCTTATTCAGCAAAGACAAAAAGACAAGAGAGCTGTTGGAGCAAATAATTGAGGAATAATATGATAAAACACAATATTATCGATAGCTGCCTTTAGTGATGGGCTTTTGACAGAGACACGCTCAGTGTGCCACATGTGCCCCACTTGCTGTCATTTCCTTGCTCCAAACAGGTTTGCTCAAGATTTGAGCCCTAATCTGTGCAATGTAACATTATCTACAGCATCTGTATTTGTATGCTGATCTCCAGTGGTTAGGTATAGGCTTTTGCTCCCAGGGGGACTCCCTAACACAATTTAATCATGTCTGTTCCAAATAACTGCGCGCTAGTTTTTATATGGAGAAAAGGGTTTTTCTTTTAAAAAATCATTTTTAAAATAGCAACTCATTTTTGGTGCCTGACCCTGACACTCACTCCGGATTTTCAGAACTGCAAAGCAGCAAAGGCATCCACCAACTTCACCAAAGGGCTTCATCCAGGTGCCAAAGCAAAGTCTCTGGTCACTGCTGTAAAAGCTGCTCGAGGGGGTCCATCCCACAGCCCTTCCCCAGTGCAGGCTGGCTCCAGGCTAGAGGAAGATGGAGCAGCTCCATGTGAACTGTGAGCCTCGCTCTGCAACCTGGCTGGCAGCGCCTGCCCACATGAGCAGTCTTCACAATCAGGCCATAACTCACAAGTGGTTACAGAGACAGTCAAATTACGCTGAGCACAGAGCAGACCCTCAGCTGATCTAAATCAGTGAGAGTCCACATATCCCATTCATACACCAGCCAAAGATGTCTCTGAATCACTTTGCACTGAAAATGCAAGAAGCCAAGCACAGACCCTAAACCACTAGCAATTAATGTTGTTTTTTTATAGGCTCAAAATGATATGGCCCATGTCAGGAGCATTATGCTGAAAGGGAAGAGCACCTGCCACTGCTATGGTCACAGTGTCCCTTTTTCTTTATCTTGGGCTTCTGACTCCTTAATCTGCTGTGGAATGTCATTTAATTAAGCATTTTGAGGGTTCACTCTAGGCCGTGGGATTATGCTGTAAGCAGGCAGTGCTGGCCTGAAGTTCCGATAATTAAGGCCACAAAGGACAGCTTGGCACATTGTCTAATCAGGGAGCCAACATAAATATGCCAGGGCTGGTACTAAATATTTCCATGGTCGAAGCGTTCAGACGCACTAGATGGGGCTTTCCCTAATTCTACAAGGAACAGAGAAATTTTAGAAGTGCATTTTTTTTAGATAAAATAAATTAAAAAAGAAATAAAATATATTAGAAACTTGTACTTGACATTGGAGCACCTGCCCAGGTTTATAGCCTTTTAAAAAGGGCTTACTGAACACTAGAAATAAGAAGAGCTAGCCAGCACATGGCACTGCAGTCTTCTGCACCCTGGCTCCAAACCAGACCTCAACCTTTGGACTTGTTTTTGGTACACACTCCAAAGTAACAAGAGATAGGACAAGAGGTAACAGCCTCAAGCTGTGCCAGGGGAGGTTTAGACTGGGATATTAGGAAAAATTTCTTCATGGAGAGGGTAATCAGGCATTGGAACAGGCTTACCAGGGAAGTGGTGGAATCACCATACCTGGAAGCATTCAGAAATTGTGTAGATGAGGCCCTCAGTGATATGGTTCAGTGATGGTCTTACCTGGAGTAATGGTTGAATTTGATGATCTCATAGGTCTTTTTCAACCTAGTTGATGCTATGACTTGTCAGCAGCTCTGCAAGGTCCAACTCTTCTGGACTTGGTGCAGTTGGGCTGCTACTAGGGCCAGCTGCGTTGGTCCCCACATAACCCATGGCAGCACAGCTCAATGTCCACTCAGCTGAAGTGGAGTGTGGGTCAGGGATGCAGCTGGTGAGCACTGGCACCCTGCCACCAGCTCCACAAACCAGTTGCTTCCTTCCATCACAGGGTATCATGGTGAGCATGGCAGCTGTGTTCTCACTGCACCAGTTTACAACCTGGGGGAAGTAAAAGAAGAAGTGGCCTCACAAGTCCCATGTGTTCGCTTGCTATGTACCTCTGCGCAATATTTTACTGCCCACTGAGGTCTCTACACAGCCCAAGTGCACTCCTGGTTCACATGAAGCAACACAACCTCCTCCTACTCTACTGCAGATACAGAGGTGCTTCTTGTATTCCTGCCTCCATTTCTTACCTTCAGATCCAGCTGAGTTGCCCAGACTGCTTCCTGGGTATCACCTCTTCACCTGATTGTTCTCCATTCTCTCCCTCCCACTTTCATCCTGTGCTCCACACCTTTAGATTACGCACAATCAGAGAAATCCCTCTGGAGAGAGACAGAAAACCTCAGCACTTGAGAAGACTGCCTACCTGTCAGGTTTCCAGGCTGGTGATAGCCAGTGGCCACCTACCACATAGTACTGATATCCACCCACTCCCAGCCTAGAGTCTGCACACGGGCCACATCTCCAGGCATTTTCCCCTTCTCCCTACTCCTCCCATGGGATGGGAATTTACAGAATGTGATGTGTCTCTTACTGATAACCCTGTCTGCTTTCCCAGTTTGCTTGACCTTCTTACATGCTGACAGAGGTTTGTTATATCCTTCAACTTGCTTAAACACAGCAGATGGATACAACCAGCTCTGGTAACTGCTTGAAAGTCAGTATTACGGTTACACTACGAATGCCTACAGAACGTTCTTTGAAAATTAACAAGTGTGACACTGAAGTTTTGGTTTCAGGAGCTTCTACTGTTTCCAGTATTGCCAGATAGGAAAAGTTCATGTAATACAACAGAATTGAGTACATTACAAAGGAAAAGAGGAATGATGCATTCAATTAAACCAACATGGATACGAAAGGAAGACAAAAATGCTGGTTAAAAGAGACAAACAGGAAAGAGCTGTATAATCTAGGCATAATTTCAGATAATAGCCTCCCCTGATTGCTAAACTGCAAATTTTACCAGACAGGGAGAAACCTGTGTCCCCCGACTGTACAGCACCTATCACAAACAGGGCTTTGGTGTCTTTGATCAGATGCACCAGCAGATTGCACAGCTGCAATTCAAATAAAGACTTGCAGGAGCCAGGTCATTCTCCTCCTTTTATGTGCACCTGAGCAAAAGACAAAGCAGACTAGAAACAAGCAACAGTTTTCCTTTTTGTTTTCTGCCCAGCAGGCCACAGAACAGATAGCTTCAGGGCTGCTAAAGCAGCGTTACTCCCCCTGGCACCTCCTCATTACAAATGTCTCCTGAAACACGCTCTGTGTCATATCCATTTAGCGTCGGGTGACAGGCATTTTCTTCTGCAACGTTCACTTTAACAGTGGTATTATTACTTTTAGTTGAGTGCTTTGATTTAAGCCACAGGAGATGTCACAAATTAGTGTTTACAAAACTTAACACGAGGGGGCTGTCAGTACTTGCTTGAAGACAAGGATTCAGACGGTTGAGACCCCATTGCGGAGGTACCAGACTAATTACAGGAGCCAGGGTAAAGAAGGATTTCAGACCTAAGTGCCACCTCAAGCAGAAGTGAAATTTGTGATGCTCAGAGTGCAGCTCAGAGGACTGAACACCCGCCCCCCCCCCCTTCTGTTTTTGTTTTACATACACCATGCAAGAAAGAATTAAAATATCAAAGTGAAAGAGTCCAGCTCAGCTTGGTAACTGTTCCACCTACTTACAGCAACATACACCCCGATGCTGCCCATTAGATACAGGAACACACTTTAGCTACAAGCACCTCTCAGCTAACCTTACTCATAAAACAGCACTGGAATTAAACGTTGCAAGGGAACAGATTCCAAGAGAGCTTGAATAAATAAATTGCCTGGTGATTCAAGGAGAAAATAGAAATTCTTCTACAACCCAAGAATTCACTGATATTACCTGTTAGTGGGAAGATCCTGTGTTCTAGCTGTTAGCTATCCCAGTTGAAGAAAGCTGGTTTGCGCTTCAGAAAGCTTGCAAAACGTATGTAATTGCTATGATTAATAAACAAGAAAAATGCAAACTTCATAGAAGTATGATATTCAAAATCCTTCCAGGTATAAGTACAGAAGATAACAGTGTGCAGAGGAACGCAGAGTATCCCTTGGAAACACAGCTCTCCTAAGAGGCCCTTCAGCAAAGCAACGGATTCCCATGTTCACCATTAATGAACAAAACCATGCCACTAAAACCACACTAGCGTTAATTCAGCAATGAGAATTTTTATACAGGAACAGGTTTCTCTGTGAAATGAACACACCACCTCAGAGCCACCAATGCAGCAGGAAGTCCCATCAGAAATCTCTCCAGCCTTTCATCATGATTCATTGTGTCATTCAGTGTAAGTCACAAGCTACAAAATTGCATTATCAGTACAGCTCTTTTTAATCAATTCAAGGTACTGGTAGTTAAATATCTCCTGCACTAAGAAGCAATTGCTGTTTAGATCCAATTTTTTTCTTACAGAAATCATTATAACATTCTCATAATTGCTTATCTCTTAGAGGAAGATAACGCAGACACAGCTACTATTTCAAAAGACATTTTTTACACGTAGCTCGAACAGTCACATCTAAAATACAGCAGAGATTCTCTCTAATTCAGGAACCTATTTATTGCCGACTGCATTGTGTGACAGTTCCACAGCCTCAGTTACACTCACAGCAGAGGTATTTATACACTCATTTGCCTAAGGACTTCCTCTGTTGGGCCCCTGTTCAGCAAAACACAGCAATTAATGTTTGAGACCACGCTCAGGTGATTTACTGAAGAGGGCTGAGCGTGTCTCTGCTGGCTTTGGGAGCTCTTGTTTTCCACTCAGTGTTTCTCCCCTTATTTCTCTGAGGCAGCCATGCAGAGCACCTCACACTGCCCCACCAAGCACCTCTGCCCAGCGTGGGTGTGTTCAAAGCCCTGCAGCTGCGGGCCGGCCTCTCTTAATAGGAAACCTCAGGAAAATATCTGTGTGGTAGATAAGGTCACATAATGCTGCTGAGGTCAACAGCAATCTCTGTCTATCTGGATTTTAAAGAGGAAATATGGCCTTGACTTGAAATTGAGTATCTCCCTGGCCTGCAGGTAAGTCAGTGCTTCCTGCTCACTACGAAAAGGGACGTTGCTTCCCCAGCCAACAGAGCTGCACCAGTAAGGATACTTCTCTGCAGGTGTTCAAATATGAGTGGCCAGGACCAAGACAACACCTACTGATAAATACACTAGGTCTTATTATCTGACCTATTATTGACTTCCACAGGATTCCTTCTCCCACATTTGCATTCCCTTTTTAACCTCTGTACTTGGTCCTGTCCTGCTTCTCAGCCCGGCAGGGAGGGGATGTTCTCCCAGGAGGCTGCATGCCTGCACACAGCAGTATCCTTAGAGAGGGTCCCCAGAGCATCATCCCTGTCCCACCTTCCCATAGAGCAGAATAAATCCATATCAGCACCCTCTAATGTAGTGTCTTCTCTAGCAAGCACATTTGGAGGTTTTGTGAGATAGCAACCCATATTTCAATCACTGATAGAGACCCCAGGAGCCTTCCAGAAGCCAAGATTACCCCCCACTTTGCAAGTAATTCATTACCCTTAGTCTGATGTAACCTGAGATACAGATCTCCAGCTTCTTGAGGCACAGACTTTGCACATGTGATCAAATCCTTCCATCTTTCCCTGCAAGTAAGATCAGAGCTAAACAGATCCCAAGCACCAGGTCTTGGAACTACAGGACATGATGGACCATCAAGATCATTCATCTTCCACATAGTAAAGGCCATATAACTTCCAAAAATTAATGCCAGTGGAAAACCAGAGACGGCTCTTAGGAAAACATACCTCCTGACCTTACTACTGCTAGTACTGGAGAGCCCACTGGTACTTTTGTTGTTCCAGTGGCTAATTATCTTCACTTCTAAAAATGTGGGCCCTTTTTCCCTTACAGAAATCTATGCCAACAAATTAATCAAGCTAATCAGTGTCCTGACTCACTATCTAGCATCTAAGAACAGGAAAAAGACGATATAAAATACATAGGCAATACAGATTCTAGAACACTACAGATAAAAATATGCTGAAAACTAGGTTAAATTAGCACAAAGATAAAGCACATTAGGAAACAGGAGGGTATGAATCAATAATTTACATCTCAGAACAGTTACTTAGACAAGAGCTTCCAAATGCCTGTCCCCCTCATCCCTCTCCAAAACTTGACCCTGACAACGATCCCCAGCAATTTCCTCAGAACTGAAGTAATTGAAATTTTGCTTTCAAGAACATAGCAAGTGAATGGAAAGAGGAAATTTTGTTAGGAGGAGGGGATCCGGGATCCAGGATCCACCACCACAGTACAGTGATTTCCCACCACTTACAATTTAAATTAGCTACTAATGCAGTTCTACTGGTAAACATTGTACTCAGTAACACAAAAGTTCCCTGTCACTGTTAACACAGCTGGACTACCAGCTCAGAAATGTCAACTTTCTTCCCTACATTGTAAAAGCTCTACTGTTAATTTTGACATCTGGTTTTTAGCGAGATGCATTTCTTGCAGAGCAAATGTACACTGACAAAACTGGGGCCCTCTGTGTATTTTGGTAAATTGCAATCCATTATGAATATATATCTTCCTATAATGAAATGTTAGCTTTGCAGTTGAAATGCAAGCTGTCCAAGTATCTGGTGGGAACATTTAATAACAATAATATTTTGCTGAAGATAACACAGCTACCTCATTTAGGTATTCCTAATATACTCTCCTGGATAAGTATTTTTCCTTGCTATATTAACAATTTAATAGTACACAGGTGAAAGCAGCTTGGTGATATTGAGATAAAAAACTGCCCTGGCAGCTTAGAGCCTCTCTGCAGGGGAAGCAGAACATTGACAAGCCTGCAGCAGTTCCCACTGGGATCTTGCTGACAGCAAACATCATGGATCAAGACAGTCTAAGAGCATGCACAGCTCAATTACTGCACACTGCTTGCCCCTGAGTGTGGTTTGAGGGCCTGGCCACATGTCCTGAGGATCTGGGGCTATGATGGGTGCATTGAGCATGTCCTTCCCATAAGGAAGTAAGCAGGGCTGGTGGAAAGCATTCTCTGCTTCTGCTTTCCAGCATGGAGAAGAAAGAGAGTCCTCCCTTTTTTAGATTATAAACTTGACGGGGGTTTTTTTCACCTTCATTTAGCCCAAAAGACTCTGAACACAAATTAGCAGACCCTGATACAAAGGGTCACATCTGTCTGATGACTGAACGTGTGGGGTGTGTTTGAGACAGGGATGCCACAGAACCACTGCGTGCCCCCCGCAGCACTGGCAAGCCTCTGAATGCTCACTGCGTCCCAGGATTGTGCCTTCAAATGCTGCTTCCAAGTAATTCTGCACCAACAGCCAAAGCTTTGCTTGCATTCAAGGCAGGCTATATACTCTGGGCTGCATTTAGTCCTGACCTAAATCAAGATCCACTTGATCTGTTGTCTTAGTTTGACTTCGCCCTGGATAGGTATCCTAGTAAATCATCCCCTGTCAACAGGACAATCTCCTGAAGGTACATCTGGTGGCACACTCCTTCCCTCCCATTTCAGGGGGGTGGGCTGCATTCTGCTGACCTAGATGAATATCTGGTGACAGGAATGATCAGCAAAGCTTTGTCTTACAAGATCACATTGCTAAAGTGCAAGTCTCCAGCAAACAGCAAGTCAGCACAGAGCTGCCGTTCCCCAGCTGGAAATCCTGCTCTGGCCCTTGCCTAAAGGCAGCACTTCTAGGCTCCAGAAGTCCAGAGCGAGCATCTGACCTTTGCCTGCAGGCAGCACCATGCTGCGGTTGGTCAAGAGCATGAGGCTGAAGTGGTGTGCTTCAGACACAAAGGAGAGATGATAAAACAGGGAATCGGGATCTGTGTGGTGCACAGACTCAGATCCGCAAGACACCATGCTCAGTCAATGTTGGTCTCACCAGCTGAGGGCCAGGGCAAGGAGAGCAGATCAGGAGAGCACCCCAGAAGGTCTGGCTGACTCAGCTCTTCAAAGTTAGAAGTTTTCTGAGCACAAGCAAGTTTGCAAAGCAAAAAAGCAAGCACCAGCACAGCAGATCCAGCTCTCAGCAGGTTGGAGACCTGGCTGCCCCTCTATTCAGCATCATGTTCTTCTGCTGTATCACAGTTATTTAACTTAGCCCAAAACTTGCTGACTCTACCTGATAGAAAGGATTCTGTCAGGGGGAAAAAAAAAATCAAAAGGAGACAACTGCTAAGTAAATCATTGCAAGTTATGACAAAACCTCACAGTGAGGCCTAGACACCAGATAAACAGACCAAAGAGATATTTAGACGCAAACATAATTTGTAACCCCATTTGTTTCACAACAGCTATTTTAAGTTATAGAAAATAAAAATAAATGATAGCATCTAGAAAGAGAACCTCCAGTTGTCATTAAAACTTTTGATGCTGTTTATAATCAAGAAAAACACACATGCAAAGCAGGGAGAAGGCAAGTCAGCAACGGGGATGTTACAGTTCCCTGGGATTTATGAGCAGGCTTGGTATGGGGCACAGTGGAGCTTCCCCCAAAGCTCTGCATGCAGACTGCATACAGCAGCCATGAGGAGTCTTCCATGACAGGCTCAACGCAAATCAAATCACAAGTTCTTATTTCTTCTAAATTGCTCATCATGTTTTGCTGTAGCACATGAAATTTGGAGTTCTATCCAACACATATCAAGACTTCACATATTTAAAACTAGAAGAAAGTAGGCATTTTTCATCTCAAAGTGGTATCTTGTCCAGCTACTGAAACAGCCCTGATTCTAGTTAAAAAGCAGTTTGCACCATCTGTTATTACTGTCAAATCTATTATTATTCTATTTTGTTGTATTGTATTTTAAAGGGCTACTTCATAGGAGAGATGCAAAGCTCACAGTGGAAAGACTTAACTGACATTAGGGATCTGGATCAGGCCCTTAGTGAGTGGAAGAGAATTAATAGTAACTCTTAACTTTCTTATTTGAGCATGACATGCCCCTAGGCTTACTGCTTGGCTTAGCAGAATCACTATCTTCTGTTTAGGCATGACAGTATTTGTCAAGTGTAATGCTCATTAGTCTGCTGGTGTGGTCAGGCTAGCAGTGTATAAACACTGGAAGATCAGGTAGGGACTAAAGGTCTGCTCTTCGTGGTCAATTATAGCTATCAACATTAATGATATCACCATGGAGAGCTGTGCAGGCAGAAGAGAGAAGTGCTTTTCCAAGGTTAGTCTCGACAATGTACCTTGGCTACAACAAGCTGGCAATGAAAAATGTAGTGTGCACCTCCAGCCTCTGTCTAACCCTCTCAGTGATTTATTTCAAGAATAGTCTAGTGGCTTTTTTTCTTTAAATACCTGAATAAGAGACATGCTTTCCAACCTGAAGTGCATTCTCTTGTATTCTTCACAATTCACATTGTTGATGATACTTAAACCTGATATTTAATCAAAGAGCGAAAAAGCAGCTCAGGGACTGATAAAGCTTCCCATCTCTTCCTTCATTTTTGACTCTACATTTTCTCCTAAAGCCTAGGATTTCTGAGTAAAGCTGAAATTTTCACTCTATTTGCTTGGAGAGAGTTCATGTCCCAGGTCCTGTGTGAACTCAGAAAAACAGTAAGGTTTATTTTCCCCTGTGAAAAAATGACATTTCTTCTAATTATTACTAAAACAGAGCTACAGGTTTGTAGATCTCTTAAAAAGAGAAGTATTAAAAAAAATCACTTTTATTCTTACAAAAGCAGAAAGACTTGGCAATATTAAAAATAATTAGCCAAAGAAAAAAGAAATCGTTATTGTAAAACATAACAATATAGATAATCATCCTCAACTGGCAACTCACTACCACTTACTACCAAAGGAGAAGGACCACTTGTCAGCCCCCTGCTGCCAAGCCATTGCAAGGTAGAGCTCTGGTGAAAGCATTGTAAATGAAAGCAGAAATAGCAT
Organism: Pezoporus flaviventris; assembly: GCF_033815535.1. Classification (NCBI taxonomy): domain Eukaryota; kingdom Metazoa; phylum Chordata; class Aves; order Psittaciformes; family Psittacidae; genus Pezoporus; species Pezoporus flaviventris. The sequence continues at coordinate 8,224,503 of NW_026892589.1, read as the reverse complement.
GAGCTTTGGAAATCCTCATACAGTTCCCCAGGCCTACTAGAACGCTATAAATACAAATGAGTGTGAGAGAGCAATAGCATGCCCTGACACCCTGGTGAAATTAGGTGTATGGCTAACTGCCTTGATGAAACCTATCCATAGAGAACTAGGTAAGCATGAATACTCCCAATTGAGAAAATGAACCCGAAAGTGCATGCTCAAGCCCTTCCCTAAGCAGGACATTACTTAAGTACATGCTCAATCTGAAGTAGGACTTAAATACATGTATTGAACTTTAGGATAAATTTAATGCTTTGCTGAAGAAGTGCTTTGATCAGAGTCACCATTAACCTTTGACTATTGATTTCAATTTAATTGGCATCCATCATCTTCACCAGTAAGTGTAAAAGAGTGATAATACTGGGGTCCCGGACATATTCCATCCATATAATTGCATTTGTCAGCCTAAACAGAACCCTAAAGGTGGAGTTATTTGTGTACTTGCCCATGGAACAGACTGCACAGCAAACTAGCACTCAATATTTGAGGCATTCTCTAAAAAGAAAACCACATTTCCAGTAAGTGAGGTGTAGCTCAGTCAGTAATTCAAACTCTCAGCATCCATGAAATCCTGCAATCCATTTATGCCTGCTTTGTAGAACTGACGTTTGCTTGGTGGTCTAAAGCCTTTTATTTTTCTCTTTTCCTTTCCAGCATGTGCTCTTGTACTTACCAAGGCACTTACAGTATTATTTAGGTTGCTGCCTGCGATATTTTCAAGCTACTAGAAGACAGTTTCTTAGACATTTTCATAATGTTTTGAAATGCTGATGAGGACTTAGCATTAAAATTAATGGCAGCCAGCCGTGGTCTTTCAGATGTGAAAGACTGAACAGTATTTGCTGGGAAAAAAAAAAGGGGGAGCAGTGGGGAGAAGAATGGAGATATAAATAGCCTGTCTTGCTTTTCTCCAGGCAGGATCCTTTTAATCATGTAAAATAGATTTTAAAGATTAAAGACTCTAGGCTCTGTTCTGCCTTTGCTCATGTCTCATATCACCAATTTATTTTTTTTTTTTTTACATAATTTGAATGAAAAAGGACACACATGGTGTTTTCATTTGCATTACCCCAAACTGGAATTTCCCCTTGAAGAACATAGCCCCTACCTCCTCTACAGTGAGGAGAAAGCCACCACACCTGGGTGGAACAACAGAAATAGGAGAAAAACCAATTCCAAATCATTACCCTACTTCTTGGACCTGGAACCTTGTTTTACTGAGATTCTATTTAGAGCTGTGTTTTACAAGCTGAAAAGGAGACAGAAGAATTACTGGTCCAGCAGCTATATCTGTATATGTATGAGCTGCAGTCCCAGATTTCATCCAGACATCATCATACTGCACATGGAAAAGCCTGAACTAATTGAAGCAGGAGCATCAGCACTGGAAAAACTGGCTGCATCATGGCATGAGAGATCTCTCTGTCCTGTCAGAAAGTTCAGTGATACCAGGGGTGTTCTGCAAGAGCTGCCAAAGATGGAAGGCAGAGAGGAAAGCCCCAGTTCCACAGAGAAATGATGAATCAAAGTTCTCCTGCAGGAACAACATGGCCTGACAAAGAGCTAGAGGAGATGCTGGGAGGACAGAGTAGGCCAGACAACTGAAAGCCTGGGGCAGAATAAACTACCCATGGCCATCAACAGTCTGTTGGCAGAGCTGGAACTAAGAGGCTTCCTTCTGCCACCGGCAAGATAAACCCTGTTTTGCCATATCACTCCCTCTCACCAAAGCCCACTACATGAGTTGCATCTCAGCACAGATAAGTCTTTATTCCTAAATTTATTTTCCTAAGGCAAGTTGCAATCAATTCCTCTTACACATTGACTAAAGCATCCTTTTTCCACATTATATCCTCAGACTTGCAGCTATAGTCCCACCTGGTTTCCAGTCACAACACTTTGGGAGCAGGAAGTTTCTCATCTCCTCCAAAATCCTGAGGCTGACAAAAATCAGTGCTGGAATGTATTGATCTTATTACGTATACTTAGTTGTACTTCCCAAATGAAGTACAGGACATCTGGATAATTCTCTTTGATTACATTTGTAAACACCCAGAGCATCCTAACTTTGTTCCATGTGCTAAAATATCAATGGGCCCATCAGCAAAGAGCATGGAGCCCTCCTTAAGGGACTATTAAAAGTCATCAGCTGTGAGCAACTATTCTTTCCACTAGATACTCTTCCAGAATCATAAGCTAGAGAATCGAAAGGAAACAAAGGACACTTTATCAGATACAAATCAATAAATCTTTCTAATGACATTTGGAATTCACCTGGAAATCCTGGCCAAACCTGAGTTTTCTAGTGAAAATCATCTCCATGGGTTTAACAAGTAGAGTCCTGTAACCTAAGCAACTACTCTACCATGCACATGGCCTATGGAAAGAGACATATGAGCAGAAGAGCAGGATTTGAAAGCAAGGTGTTGTCATTCTAAGCAATGGCTTCTTGTTGGGACAGTATGCTTAGAGTAAAAATAAATGTGGGTAACTCTAGTACAAGAAAATAAAACATGTCTGTAATTGCAATGAAAGACTTTATCTTGACAGCCTTGGAACTGAAAGTTCACAAAGCACATACAGTGTGGGAAGTGTCAGCATAAGCGTCCCACACATGCCTCCACCAGTGTAACCAGGGGATAAGGGCAGCGTGTTCCCAGTCTCTTGGCCTGCTTCTGCCTCTCTGCTGAAAACAGTCACCAGTGTTTTCAATCAATTGCAGGTGGTTTTGTACCGCAGGCACTGATCAGCTTGGAGCTGAAACAAAACTGCTCCCCTCACTGCACAGATAGCAAACACACTCCATGCAGTCCCAGCCTGCAGATCCGTTTCAAGGTCCTGACCCTAGCTTTTAAAGCCCTTAATAGGCAAGAGCCTAATGAACCTTGGAGACTGCTTCTTATTCCACACTCTGAAGCAACAACTGTGATTGCTGTGGGTGAGCACAGCTAGGGGAGCTCAGGATGAAACCCTCCTTCCTTTCTGCATCCAAGCCTCTTACCACCAAAACTTCAGCCCTTTCTCTTAGCATGAATAACATCTTCAGATCCTCATCTGCAGTCCTGCTGCAGCCATTTTCACTGATGTTGGCTGCAGTATTCATTAAAATACAGCACAAGATAAAGAAAAGATGCATTTTAGAAAAACACATTCCTTAAGATTTTGCAGGAAACAGTCCTGGTGTGACCAAGTCCCCTAGAGCAAAGGGAGAGAGACACTCTTTCTGAAGTTACAGAAAAGTAGGGTTGAGAGAGAACTTCAGAGGTCAATACCTCATCGCTGTTCTGCTACAGCAAGGGGAGCTCAGGTACCAGAGTCCTGATGGAGCAGCTTTACAGTTAGTAGGACCAGTCCACTTCATGTCTGGAGCAGCACAGCCAGAGTCCTCACAACATGACCCTTCCTAAGCAAGCTTTGGGTGAGGCCAAAACCAGGACACCATGACAGATGAAAGCAAAGACAGCACTCTCTGTAGGTGAGCTGAAAGAATAAATTTCCTGTTTCTGATGTATTAATGCTCCCTGGTTTGCTTATCAGTCTCTTCTCACTCTTCCACATGCAGCCTGTGCTTTTTCTGCTATACAACTATGAATAGAAATACAGAATTAGCCTACACCCCAATGCTGGTTTGAAAGCTTGTCTGTATCTCCATCCTCCTTGCCACACACTATTTCATACTTTAGTATCAACTTTAAAATAGATTAGAGGCTGATGAGCTGAAACAAATCCACATCATTACTCTTACAGCACTAGCACCACCCTCCCCGTAGCCTTCCCTTGCCTTCATATCCATCCTCCCTTTGTCTCCGTCTTCACCACCTGCAAGGTCCCTTCAGCATCAGTGCAAAGCACTTGCTCAGCCAGTGCACCGAGACACAGTGGGGTGCTTCAAGCAAGCAGCTACACCTTTCAGTAACCCCCCTTTATTTTGCCAAGCAACTTATCCTGCTCTTCCCAACCTTTGAACTTCATCTGGTCACGTTGGATCCTTTTAGACAGCACGTTCATCTGCTTTCATATCCTGCTCTATTTTGTAAGCACAGGTTCCTTCAAAAGAATAAGCAACAATTACTGCAGCCACACCTATACTGGAAATGCCTGTGCAATGATCTGTAGTTTATGCTCACAAAGAAAACAAAAGCTGTAAAGAAATAAGCATCCATTCACTTTGAACTTTGGTATCTGGTCCTCTTCTGCAGCAGGGACCTGATTCTTTGAAGCACTGGGCAGCTATATGCCCTGAGGGACTTGAGTTTCTCACACATGCAAATACAAATCAGAAGTTGCTCTATTGAAGCCAAGTGAATTATGCAGGTGTAACCTCAGTGTGACAGAAAGGGCTCCTGGATGTCAGCAGCAACTGGAATAGGTGCCCTTTCATTTTTCACATGGTGATTTTTCATTTTCAGCCACTTGGTTTTGCACAGCTACAATAGCACATATACAGCTGTGATGCAATAGGACAGGATGGCTGGTATTTAGGAGAAATCACACTCTTAGATCAATGCACACTGCAGGTATTCAGCTGGAACCAAATGTGTTGGAAGCAATGTAAACCCCAGGGGGCTTGTTTGCTAATCAATAAACACAAGGAATGCATGCCACTGAGTTATTGCTGCAGTGTTAATTGTAGCTATACAAGATGTTTGGTTTTTTTTATGCATTGCTGAAGACATCTTCAAGAACTATGAACAAAACACATGATATGAAAAATGCACTGCTATTCACTTTAGGAAAGTGCTATTTCAACTTTAGGAAAAATATAGAACCTCATTAGAAGCTCTCAGTGCTGTCTCATGAAGGAGAAAGGGAAGCTCCTAGTGCTTCCAACCCCCTGGTTTACCACAAGTGACATTTAAGTAGTCACCTGGGGGAAAATCCCAATGGGAGCACTGACAAAGCTTACCATTTGAAAAAGGTCACACCTTCTACTCTTGCTTGGAATAGATGGTGCTGACCTTAAAAACCTCCTAGACTCAGTTCCCCTCCTCATAAGCATATGATGGAGCAGCCAGCTGGGGCAGTCTACCCAGGAGGAGACGCAGGGCATCATTGTTCTGCAGAGCTTTCTTATTCCTTGTTTTCCTCTTGACAAATTACAGATAAATCAACTCATCTGCAAGCAGATGGCTCAGGAGTGTCAGCAGCACAGGCACCAGCACAGGAGCACAAGGCAGGGCACAGGCTGCAGCGGGGAAGCAAGTTGCTTCTTTCCATAGTGGCTGCCTTGAAAACATGGCAAAAATGCAAGCAGCATTCAAATCCCTGGTGGACAGGGCTTTCTGTGTGTGACAGCAAAGTGGGGATTCACAAAGACAAGCTTTAACCAAAGCAATTGAGAGCAGCATTCCCCATTTAGCAGCTCTGATTCAGTCTCTGGAAGTGCCTATTTGATACAGGCACTGCAAGAACTAGTCTTACTCAGCTGAAGTCAGCTTGGTGAGACCACTCTTCTTGCTTCACTCATTGAAGACCTCTCTTCACACATCATTTCTGTAGAGAAAGAAAAGGCAAACAAATCGAGAAATAGTATTTCCACCCTGCAGACTGAAACCAAGCCTCTGGTATCACCTTTAGCACAAGATCAGGCAAGGATCTCATAGTAAAAATTAAGCCCAGATTAAAGAGTTTCTATCGCAGGCTCTTAATTGGGAGTTTATCTTCTTCCTCACGTGATCCCCTGAGTCTGAACTTGTAAGTGTTCAGTGCTACACATGCAAAGTCCTCAACTTTACTGAGGATTGCCATCCCAGCACCAGGATGTAAAAGTAAAACTACCACCACACCAGGTAGTTGGATACAAATATAACTCCCTCCCCCTCACCAGTACAGCTATGAGAGGCTGATCCTCCACACGGGCTGCAGAAGAGTAGACTTCTGACTGAGTCATCCTGTGGGATGAAGCAGGACAGCCCACAGTGGTAATCCCAAATGCTGCAGTATGCTAGAAAATCAGCCCCTAGCTGCTGCAGTCACGAAAATACAATAAACATGCCCTATGATTCCATTTTTAGTCGCTTTTCAATGCAGCGCTGCAGTTTGTCAGTCTTTCTTGTCCCAGCTGGAATAGATGAATTGCTGATGCTTTTTAGGACCATTGGCAGAGGAGCACAATAGAAACATAGCTCAGATATTGATGACTAATGCACACAGAACGTTTCCAAAAACTGTGTTGCCATCGCAGCTAAACAAAGTGTACTAAATTAACATTCACATGGAAGGAGAAGAGCTCATTTCCACATATTCAGCATTTAAATGAACCTATGGCACCACTGACAAACTCAGCTGAAACCAAAACGGGGCCATGGTTCTCTTGAAAGTTTCATAGACCTCCATAACCCTAACTCAGGTTTCAGGCTGGCAGCAAAGCCTGGAATCTCCTGCAGGGTTTGGGATTTCATTAGAGAAATTTCTAGCAGCCACTAGGAGGGCTTCTCTTGGGTCACAGACCTCCAGACCTCTAGATATCATCCTCACTTTAAATAATCATTGCCTTGCTATAACAGTGACATGTATTACTTGTAAGGTACAGTCTAGCACATTTCAAAGCTCACAGAAGTCTTTTACCAGCTCAAATGGATTAGATCAGCTTCTTCATGGGAAGCCTCCTAGACAGTTTTTCCTTTAAGACTGAAAGTAATCTGCTTGAGCACAGCACAAGCCAGTCCTAACCTGAAGAGATAGAAAATCCTTGTTATGGCTGAAAATGCCACTGCCATGATAACTGAAAGCACAGGGAACAGAGAACCTCATTTAGATTTAAAATTAAAAAAAAACCAAACCAGCCACCAACACATCTACCAGCAAGACAATGAAGCTCACAGACTGACTTATAAAGCAAAAGGAAGAGCCCTGTCTAGAGCAGGATTAAGTAGATGACTCATGAAGGAGTTCTGTTGCTGTCATCTCTGACTAAACCTCATACTGAAGTCCAGATACAAAATGATCTGACTCAATGAACAGTGTGAACAGTCGGAGGGAGCCAGCACTCCCAACTCCAGTTCCCAGGTCTCAGCCATTTGAGCATTCCTACACAAGTGATCCATCCACTTGAAAACTCATAAGCAAAAAATACTTTTCTTTCCTGCCCTGTGTGCTCTTAAGCTTCCTATTACAACAACAGCAAAACTTCTAAATGCAAAAGCAGAACAGAGACCATTTCAAATTTGAGAGATGTCACTGGTTGTTTTGTGGCTGAAGTGTCTAAACATCTGCTGATTCTTAGACACTTTGTGGGTTGATGTTTTAACACACTTAAATTGTCTTGAATACTTTTTTTCTAAACCCCTACATAGGTTATAGCTTGTTGTTCAGATACAAATAGACAACTAAAATAGCTCTCAGTATCTCTGGCTGTGTATTTAATGGTATTAAATATCACCCTTAGATCACCTTTTTGTAAGGATTTTGAACATCTTTATTCAGGTAAAACTTTTATTGACTCGCAATGTGGTTTTTGCAATGCTATCAAGCAATTAAGAACCCTAGATACTGACTCATACTTCATGGATAAATACCTATTATTCTTCTTCAAACAGGAATATCACCTCCATGCTCCTGGTTATCACAACTACCGAAATCCAAACACGGGGGAAATATTTTAACAACCCAGCCTACTACACACTCTTTGAAAGCTCCCTTCCAACAGACTGAAGCCATGTTTGTGAAATTAGTGAGGGGGGGAAGGGGAGAACAGGAAATGTTCTCAAAAACAGGAGAATAATAGAATGATTTTACACATCTCATGGATTTCTGTTTCACTAGATTAGGAAGCAGTGCCTTTAATGTAACTAACATGTGGCAACCACAGGGTAACCACAGTGAGTACATCTCCCCTTCAGGAGGAAGCTGAAATGCAGCAGGGTTTGCTTCAACTGCTGGGAAAGAATCAAAAAATCTTTTTAGTACTGGTTGCATCAGGGGGTGGAAGGGAGGAGAACTGAGAATACACTAATAGTGACAGCTGAAAACAGAAATCTCGCAGCATTTGTGGGTGGAGGAATCAAACAGGTCCCAGCATCCTGTCAATGCTCCTGCTCCAGATTTGTTCTTGTTGGAGAAAAAAAAAAAAAGCAGAGCAATAGATCTGAAAGGGAAAGGCTCGAGGTGGTCTTAAACATGATAAATATATTTAATAACAACAGTTAATCATAACATGTACAGAGATGAACACATTGATGTGCAAAACCCATGCAAGCTAGAGGAATTGCAGCAAGGCTGTGTGGCTCAAATTACCCTATTGTTGGGAGCTCACAGTCGGTTTCACTGCTCTCCTTCAATATTCCCATCAGGACTGCAGCTCTCTTGCTTTGTTCCCGAGACAGCCCAGCATTTAGCAGATGTCCAGAGTAAATCATGATCATTTGATAGGTTTGGGGAATAGAAGCTAGATGGAAAAGTCAGTCTATTAAAACCATCAGAAAAGTACTAGCACATTACAGGCCATTTCAAAATAAATTGGGGTATCTTTTAAATCTCTCCACAACAGTTTGTATTTTAAATCAAGAGACCATATGTATTGACTTTCCCCTGAGTAATCTAAGTGACAGGGCTCTCTGAGGTGCAATAATAGGATGCAAGCGAAGAAGTGGGTATTATTTTATCCTTGCTATGATAATCTGAATGCATCACTGCCCAGCATCATAAACAGTGAAATGAGAAGCATGAACAGCACTTTCAAAGTTCCCGTGCATTTAGGGATTGTAGGAGGGTGTAGAGGTCCCTGTCTCCAGTGAGAAGGAATGCAAACATTTAAAACTAAAGCAGAAACATTATATTGCTTAAGATCTAAACAAGAGGAAAAACTATAAAAGCTTGATTTTCTCCTCTCCAAGAAGGAAAAAAAAAAAAAAAAAAAAATCAAGACAGATGTCAAGAAATCATTGCACACAAAGTGCAGCTCTTAATAATCATCAGTATTTTAAAGATCTTTCTGAAGTTTTGCATTGAGACACTATAACTAAAGAAAGAAATCAAGGCTTACCAGTTAACATCTGCCTGGAGCAGGGAAGGAGACAATACTATAGGATCTTTTCCAGAGTAATGCACACTGCAGATGTATCAGGAACAGAAAAAGAAGTAGAAAAGCCATTACAGACACCAGCAGCCATCCCATAGGTCACACACTATTTTCCTTCTCTTTTCCAGCTATCCAGAATGGGGTTACGCCTCTTCCCCCAGAGCAAGCCCTCAGCACAGCCCCCTTCCCACAGCTGCCGCCCCTGGGATGGAGCCAGGTACCTCTGCCCAGCATCCCAACACCCACACAGGGAGAGGGGTGCTTGGCACTTCATTTAAATTATACCAGGAATGGGAACCAAGCCTTTAAACTGCTGCTCACATGCAGGCCGGTGTTAACAATGCAGCCAGCTGAGAGAAGGATTATTTAAAGGAAGACTTAGCTCAGTTCCACTTTGTGCTTTAACCAATAAGGACAACTTAATTACTTTTAAAGCATGAAGACAGAGAAAAGGATCATTATATATAACTATTTTAATGTCCTTTTCAATGTGAACTGTGAAGCTAATGCTACACAAGCAGAGGAGCCCACAGAGGTTTCTCATTCTGAAAAAGAATTCTCACACAGAGATTTGTTTCCCAGGAGATAGCTGTATCTGCTTACCTACCTGCATCCTCCATGGCCCACTAAGAACTACAGACACTACCCAAACAAGGCACAGAGCTCCCTCCTCCTCCTCTTGGCTTGCAAAAATATTCTGTGTGCTTGCCCACAGACAACTGGGATCAAAGAGCAGAAGAGCATACCATAGAGGGAAGACACATCTTCTGCTCTGCACCAAATCTGGAAAAGAAAAAAGTGGCAACTGATAATTACATGCAACAGTTTCTAATTTATAAGTAACCCACCATGAAAATTCTAAGTGCTTTCACAGAAACTGCATGCTGACCTATGCAAACCTCCTGTTTTTCTCCAGGATACTCCATCTCTTCTTCAATTCACAGTACAAGGATCCATTGTTGTGGGCTTGCATTTATTTGCAGGTCATTCCCATTTAATATCTTGCATCTGTCATTTCTCTTAACTTTCTACAGAAAGGGCAGAGAACACTACATAGAACTTATATGCCAGTAGGACGCAAAGGAAAATCCAGGTACAGCTTCAGCAGGATAGATACCTGCACTGAAAAAAAAACCCTTATAGACTGATCTGTGAGTTGCTCCCAAATTACTAAGGGTGATTGGATCTGAGAAACATAATAGCTTTGTACACCAAGCCAGTCTTCCTTTGACTCCAGATGCAAAATTACCATTTTTCTGCTGAAAGGGTGATTTCATGCCATAACTTGCATGACTAAGGTTTTCAGAGAAGACTTTTGTTTTGATAAGGACAAGAGATGCCCCGAGGCTTGTATTGTAATGTTATATGGATATATAGATAAAGAAATTTTTTGTTGAGCTGAGGGAGTGGTGCGATTTTTATCTGCATGATTACTTACTGACAGACACTGGGAACAGAGAGATTCTTCTTGACCTTTTTTCACCCCTGCCTCATTGCAAACTTAAAAGCCAGCCTGCCTTTGCAGCACCTGGGTACCACAGGCAGCCTGAGCTGCATCTGGCTGCTCTGTGTGCCACTGTCATTCCAGTGAACACTGAGTTACCTTTAAAATAGAGCAGTTTGCCACTTGAAATACAATCTGTAGCTCTAGGAAGAAAAAAAATAAACTGGTGCTGGCAATGGTCCCAAAGGAAAATGGTCAACAGAAAAGCTTCTGTGCTGGTATTTTTAACAGCTCCTGGGACTTGCCCTCCACTTGCATTATTAAATAAGCTTGCACTTCCATTGCTTTTGATATACTTTCAACCTCCAGCTAGAGCAATCTGCATTACAAAGCAAGCTGCAGAGCTCTGGGTATAACAGTGGTTGGATGGTCACCAGCATGTGCGTGCTGATGTTCTCCCCTGTTTACCCTTCTGTGGTGGGTGTAGTCCCTTCATTAATGCATGACAGATAGTGGTTAGATACCAAGAGGTGCTGCAGGGAAAAGATTAACTTTTGGAACGTTGCTGGAAACTCCATTGTGTGTCTTGTCTGAGGCTATTCACTATTTTTCACGTCTTCTACTTGAGAAAGTAGATAATCTTAGTTCAGATTACTGGATAGCCATAAAACTATCTCAGCCTAAAAATTAACTCTCCGTAATTTCTGAACTCAGGAGCAAGAGATTGGATGGTTTTGATTCAGTAAAATCTAAACCAGACTCGCTAAAGAGACAGCTAATTACAATAACTGAGTCTTTTCACCCCCAGATTTCAAACCAATTCAGAAAATTAGAAGTTATGCCCATTTTACAGACAAGAAAGGACAAATGAATTACCAGGCTTTCAAGGCATGACATAACCTTCAACTTCTGTCTAAGGAAAGCTGCAATAAGGCAACAGAGAAAGATCCTAGCATAAAGACCCTGATCTGCTTCCTCTTGAATAAGCCACTCCTGTCACTGCTGGCACCAGTTTACTGACCTAGAACCATAGTAGTCTGGTTAAAAAAATAAGCAGCAAACAGCTGGTCTCCAAATTTGCAGCTCCACACATTTCCCCACACACACTTCTAATTGATATCCCAAATCAAAAGTCTTAAGCTTGTCTTTAAACATAAGCCTAATCTCAGACTCAACCAAACACACTCCTCCAGGAATATAAGAACAAGTCATCTGCACCAGTGAACCTGAGCCATGAACAACACATGTATATGTTATTTCACAACACTGACTGTCGTTTTCTTGGTGATATATAATTTCATGGGATACTGTGCTTTGTCCATCCATCCTAGCTTCAAAAGACAAATTTAAACTTTCTTCCAGCTAGAAAAATAGCAGTAAGCGCACACAAGTGCAACAATTGGAGTTTAGGTGACATAATTCACCAGTACCATTACAATGCCACCTGATAGCCAGCTAAAAAAGTACCCTATTAATTCAAGTAAATGGGATGAGGGAGTAGAAAAAGACATGAAAATAGGCATGCACCTAAAATGTACTCTAACTCTAGAAGCATCAGAACATAAAAGAAATATTTTCCATGAAGTTTCATTGCTAACAAAACAGTTGGAAAAGTTTCATTTTTTTTTTCCCCTCCTACTTTTGCTTTTAAAATGTTCATGATGCAGCACAGCATCCCGAGTTAAGAAGATCAACCTCTCTGTTACTTTAAGCTGAAAGATTCTTCACACTTTCAACCTTATCCCTATTCAGCTACAGGAAGGGAAATAATCTATCTTGGATTTTACTCCACATTTCAAAACACCAAAACCATCCAAACAAGAACCGCTTGTGTACAGGGCAAAGTCTGTTTTGACTGGCACCCAGGAGGAATTATGACATACTATCATCAAAGCAAACTCTGCAGCTTATGGAGTAAGCAAAACAAGTTCTCTCGGTTTTCCAAGTTTTCTCATCATACAAATATCTTTGTAATTAAACAAGTAAAATATACAGGAGTTACAACCTTGGAACCAATATAATAAATTGGCTAGAAAAAGAAAGTAACTACTGTCTACACAGAGGATGTTTCCTGAGCATATGAAAAGCATATGCAATTTTATTATGTACCTGCTTTTAAATAAAATCTTCTCTGGTTTTCTGGACATGCATACACACAACAGAAGTATTTAACACATCCACATCATAGTCACAAACGTGCACAAAGGCACTGTTCTGTAGTGGAAGAAATAATTTCCTTTACACAGTTCTGTATAGGAACTACTAATCTGTCAAAAGTTCCCTCTTCACATTAAGTCTCATTTGTGCCTTGGAAAGAGGCGCAGCTCTGAAACGCCAAAAAAGTCTGGCAACCAAGTTAAAACTATTAAAGGTTCATTTAGCCCTTACACTGTACAGAAAATTAGGCTGATTTATGAAGAGATGTTTCTACAGGAAAAGATGTCATGGCTATGTAGACAGATACTAACCCAAGTATTAAGCACAGATATTAAAAGAGCATGAAACTGAAACATTCCTGTAAGCTTCATTAAAAGCTTAAACAGATTTGGAAGATGCAACAAAGTGATCCGAATCAAGTATCACAAAATAAACACTGGGCACACACTCAAAATGAGGTCTTTGTGAAAGTCATTGTTTTCATATCACCACACTGCCAAGGTGAGTAGGGCAGCCAGATACTGTCACTGCATCTCTAAATGAATAACGTAATAGGGAAGGACAAAAGCAAAGATTCCTAACCAAAATGCAAATAAGAAATTCCATATTTTCAAAGTCTGGTTTTCATCAATTTTGCCCTCAAACATTTGTTTTTCATAATCCCACTGTTCTAACAAAGCTTTTTTCAAGTCCTCTAATCGATGTGTATTTGTAAAGCCATACAGGTCCTTTGTTGAAGCTTCTATTCTAATCTGGGAACTTTAATTTTCGGAGAAGCCGATTCCTTAGTGGTACGGAAGCATCAAGATGAAGGTTCAGTGAACTCAAGGTCAGTAAGTCATGCATCTCTTTTGACTACTATTTGTTCTTGACAAGCAAGCTGCTCACAAATCCCTTTTGCAAGTTTAAGGCTCTGTGTAGCCTGCAGAGACAAAATTAGAATATAAACATCTACTCACTAGAGAAAACAAGGAAGTTATTGTCACTGTAAAGAAGGAGACATCTAAACCATAGCCCCTCTGCATTAATTCCATTATTGTGCACAGGCAAGCTGACAGTTATACCACTGAGTAAACTGCAGTTATCTAGTCAAATGATCATTTAATGTTCTTTATTTTACTTTTTCTAAAGAAAATTGATTTCTTGCTATTTATGTTCAGGGTATTTCATTGTGCTGTGATTATAAACTAGACTGAATGCATTTCCACTGACTCCCTGCAAAGTGTGTTTTACAATCCTTCCTGTTCATACCATGCAAGATGTCTTTTTTTAATTGCCAGTCTTTTCTCTTTTATTTTAAGTAGGATGCTTGCTTCTTTATTTACTCAAGAGCCAGGCTGGACTCCAGTCTTTAGACAAGCTGCTATGAGATACGGAAGGAAACGTCACCGATAATGATGTTTGCTACGTAAATGACAAAATTGCCCATTAAATTTCATGAAGACTTGGCAGATATTTGAAGTTTAGCTTGTAAGGACAATTCCTAGGGTGGGTTCTGGGTCGTGATGGTCCCTCATGTCACATCAGGGGTTCTCTTCTGTTCTGTGGTACAATACAGCTCCTGGAGGCCAGCAGCCAGGCAAGGGCAAGGCATAGCCAACCTCTACAACTAGAAATTGTGTGCCCCGTGCCAAGTATGGTCCTGGCCACCGTAGCCTTACTGTGGACACCAGGACATGCAGCTCCTGCAGCTGTTAAACACCACAAGGAGAAACATCCATATTGCAGCAATCAGCACACAGTTCAGCAAGGGATTTTCAGAGGGGTTTGTGCAAATTGCTTCATCTCTGAGGAAAAGAAGTGATCCTGTACTTGGGAAAGTGCAAACTTCCCAGATCTCCTCAAGTACTGCTCATGTAATTAGTTTAACCACCCCCAGGTTGAGAGCCTTTTAAGGACATATATTAGGCACAGGTTTTGAAACCCATTCAACATCCTGTGATTATTTTTTTTTCCCCCCTTTCCTTCCCACATCTCAGTATGCAAAATCTTATTGCTGTGGAAATAAAGGTGTGAAAAATCAATCAGAGACCTTTGCAAGCTATTAAAAAATCCTAACACAGCCTCTTTTTAACTGCTGGTGGTAAACTTGTAATGCTATCTCTGAATCTCTGTTGGAAATACTCCACGTGACATAAGGATTTTGACAGACATACAGAGCGTTTTCGATAATCCAGCAACTATTTACTTAGAAAACCACAGTCACTTTCACAAATTCATACCTCTATAAATATTATTTTACTGCTGATGTTTTACTATCCTTTCTTGGTAAAAACATCTCATGTAAAAACATTTACTTGGAGGGAAGGGTTAGACTTGACTGTTAATACCAATTGCTAAAAAACCCAAAGAACAATGCAGGGGTTTTATTCCCACTCACTTTTAGCTGCACATTTGTCTTGTCTGCAATACCGTTCATTGCTTCTCAGTTATGAGGAACTACTTCTCTCCTGCTGTCTGCTTTGATTCCACACGTGCAGCAGGGGAGCAGATGAGAAGCCCAGGGTGCTGTGTGGTGTGGACAGGAGGATGCTGCTGTCCCATCAGCTTCACCACCCAGCACAGCATCACAAGCACCGGTGAGTAGCCCCACAGCATACAGTAGGTAAGAACAAGGTAACGTGCTTCGGGTGAAAGTTCAGGTTTCTGCCTCCTCAACCTCCCGAGCACCTTACCCAGCTGTGGTCCCTGCTCCCCCAACACTGTCCTGACCATTGCACCCTGCTGTCTCTTCTCCATGCTTTCTGTAGCTATGGGACATTTTACAAAGAGCAATTCCTATGCCAGCATCTTACTCTGCTTCCAAAGAACACATGGATAAATTTTGATTCCAGTATTATCCCTGTACTACTGTGAAGACTAGAAGATCTTTCCTACTTGACTCCACTGAACATCTGCAGAAGGCATCCTTTTGTCCATCTTGCAGCAGATCCTGTATTAGATATGCTACTGTCCTGATCACCTCTAGCATCCCACAGACAACCCTGAAACACTCGGGAAAAGTGGGATCTTGGCAGCTGAACAGTTGACACAGCCCCACACATACACTGCTTCCAGCTATAAGAAATTTTCTTGGCTGCCCATACAGAATATTCATGAAATCTGCAGTGAATAGTGTGGAACAGAGGTCAGCAAAAATGCAAGAGTCACTTCATCAGCATGACTGCCAGCTCTCTGCCTACAGTAAAAAGGAAGTTCATCACAGCCTAACTCAACAGGGACAGATCTACATTTGAAAGAATGAAAAGTGAATAAATTCACCTTAATCCAGTCTTGCAAAACTCTGCTCTCATACTTCGCAGCTGCCCAGACTGGAGAGTGTTATGACACCTTTGCAGGACACATCTAATCAACAGCATGACCTGACCTGCTCTACAGGGAGAGCCCTTTATGTACACATTCCAGCTCTGACCTGTGTTGCAGCTTTGCTGGAGCTTACTCTACCGTTACAGCACGCTTTTCTGTCACAGGAGAAGTGTGTCCTGTGTGGCATGGCCCATTAGCTCTCTGAGCCCAAAGCGGCACTGGCTGTCTCCAACCACCTCAGCCATGCTCCTCTTCAGGTCAAACAGAAGTGCACTAGCACTCTAAACACCTTTCAAATTCCCAGCTATGCCTTTTTAATGGCTTGTCCCTAAAACAACAAGAGCTTCTAGAAGCAGACTCTTTGCTATTTAGATGCATTTCTCAGAATTCTCAAAGGCAAATAGCTGAAGAGGGGGTAAGCCAGACAAGCACATTAAGCTCTGCATGAATCCGTGCATGCACTTTATTTTGCAGACAAGTCATTAGCAGAGCTATTTTCCAGTCCGATTAAGAGGAAAATCCAAGAGTCATAAAGCTGAAGTTTCAGGCCCTGACTCTCTGCTGCTTTGTAAAACTGTAGTGAAAATTTCAGCTAAAGCAAGTGTAAGATAATGCCTCAACAAAGCCACCAGGACCATGTCCATCAGCTTCAAAAGACTTAAAGAACATACCATATCATCTCATTTAGTAACCATGATGATGGAGCTATTCCCAGGGGAGGTCCGGTTGCAAGTGAGAACTATGGGGAGCTGTAAGAAAATGCTTCTCCCAGGTTCTGGTTTGTTTTAAGGAGAAACCCTCCCAGCTCTTGGCCACAGCTCCACTTCTTGCAGGTTTGTGAGGAAGCTCACGCTGCTGATGGCACTGAGCTCATGTGAGTGTCAGTTATTTTGGAGTCTCTCCAGAGAGAAATATTTTGACAGTCATATTCTGTTCATTATTCTTGCAAGAGAGGAAATATGCACGTCCTTATCGAAAGGAATACAGTCAGCCCACCATGCTCTTGCCTGACTGGCTGGCTTATCTTGATAAATGCCAGCTAAGATCAGGACTTAGTGCCATTAGATGTGTCTAAAACATGAAGCTGTCATTACTGTGTCAGCACCAAGGATTGTTTCCAACCATGATAATGGTGGGACCACATTTTGAACAAAGACAGATTTTAGTCTGAAATGGCCTACCACACCAGCTGGTTCCCATTACAGCACAGAGACCTTTTGCTCATGATTATGAGCTTCACCATTATATTCTCTTTAATTGGAAACCAGAAATATCCTCCTCATCTATGACTCATACTGGACCTAGCACACAGTTACCTCATGGTTAGGGACTGGCAGAGTTGAAGTCTGCAGCAGTTCAAAGATCTATTTGATCCAAAGCCTGAAGAACACTGGGATAAATAAAGATCTGCAGACTGCAACCAGCCCTGCTACACAGATCTGCATCCTCAAAGCACCACCAGTAGCAAGTGCACCACGTACCTAGAGTTAATAAAACAACATTGGTGCAAAAATCACATCTTCTCTGTACCACCTTTTGACACTGGTCTTCAAAGCACGGGTTAGCTCTAAGGTTATTTCATGCCAACACTGAGAGAAGAACTCTAATTCATTCTGATCTGACTCAGCCCAACACTTAAGCAAAATACTAAAGTACTTTCCTATACAGCAAAGCACTTAAACATGTGGTTTAATTTTTAAAAGGTAAGGAAATGTTTATGTGCTTTGGACTGTTGACTTTGGACTACTATACCAAATGCTAGACACGTATATATAATTATATATAGACAACTGTTGTTAAAACTATATCTGTAGCTGGTTTTACTCTCAGGTTTTAAGGATTCTCAGTGGGTTTGTAGAAATTACACAGTCCCGCAAGCAAGCGTAATTACATACATCATTCAAGTTGCTTTCCATTTTCCCTAGCAGAGATGTGTCCCTGCAAGGCAGTAACCTGTGCTTTATTCCCCTAAGCCAGCACCTGAAGCTGTGTCGTGTTTCTCTTCCCATCAGACTGAGTGCAGAAGATTTCACATGAATACAGATTTATGACTTGCTGCTTGAAAATGTGCAATGTCAAGTTTCCCACTGAGTTTTATTGAGTTGGCTCTGGCAGTATGTACTACCCAGTGCAGTGTGATCATTTCAGACTCTAATCCTGCCTAATCCTGTTCTACAGGGTTTCATTTTCCGCCCCCCTCCCTGTCCTCTCTGCCTGACAATTTTGGCATCTACACCTCGCACCCTGTGCCACTTCTATTGAAAATTAAGATCAAGTGGGCATCTTAAAGTTAGGACTTTTGCTGACCACAGGACTTGTCTGAGACCAACAAACAGCACCTTGTATTCTCACCTCTGAGCTCTATCCAGTCTTGCCTCAAACCACTTAGATTCAGTTGTACTGAAAGCTCCCTTTTGCTCAGTTTACACTTCAGTTCATGGCATCTCTTATTTATGCTACATTGTAATGCAAATTGTTTGCAGCTATTCAGCATAGCAATACAAAGATTTCAGAAGCAGCAGAAAACATGTGCCTTTTCATTTTTTCCCCTACAGCGAACCAACTGTCCCTAAAACAAAACCAGTTTAAAAATAATGTCATTGATTTCCTAGTACACACATGTAGCATTAGATGTAGCTTGTTGGATTGTCTCATCAGCTGTACAGGGTTAACATCAGGTGGAAGGTTGCCTTTTGCTAGAATAGGAACTGGCAGTTTTAGAGCAGGCCTGGGCATCCTCCTCCTCCCACGGAAAGGAAGTGCTTTGTAGGTGCCCAGCCACCACAGAGCCACAGGCTTGTTGCAATTCACTAATTGCCAAGTTTAACATTTATAAAATGGTTTGCTTCCATAAAGAGAGTAATTATGCCTGTATTTCTCCTAAAATGGGGAGAGAGATGAACCCACAAAGCACAAGACAAAGGGGAGACAGTAAGATGGCCTCTTAAATAACTTCCAATGGAGACAGTGGAACACAGTAGCACACTACCAATATCCAACCCCTAGAAAAATGACAGGGTTCCTGAAAACAGTTATGGACATTGCAAGGGGATAGTGAGCTTCAGAGACTGCAAGAGCATCACTTGAAAAGCTAGATACATATTTTAAAGCTGTCTTTAGGGCAAGTATAATTAAGCAAACCAAGGAGAAGAAAAATAACCACCAAGAGCCATCTCCTTGCTTGGATATGACAACTTACCATCCCAAGTGGGCAGCAACAAGAAAGGAAATTGTTTACTACTCTCCTGACAATGCCCGACAGCCCCTCCTTTAAGATAAAACATGCAAAGCTGTCTCAAGGACCAACCAGAAAGTTTCAAATGGCAAGTACCTCTGCCTACAGTCAGAGAGAGATTCCTAAGCCACAGTCCAAGATCCCAGGATAAAGATTTCAAGGAGGCTGCAGGGCAACTGGAATCCAACCTCCCCAGTTAAACACAGTAAGATCTGGTACTTCTTTTGGCCCCTGAAAATGGTAGTGTTTCAGAACCTTTCCATCGAGCACAAAATGATTCACTGACAGTGGGTTTGGAGCACTTAGATAAGAATCTATTCACTACATAAGGTAAAGCTGTTCTCACACCTTCCAAGAGCATCTGGAGAGAACCAGAGGAGAGAGGAAGGATGGCCCAAAGCCTGTGCTGCTGGGGCAGGGAAGTCAGAGATCATTTCCCCAGTGCAAGCAGCTATGACTCACGCTTCCTCTTTCTGCTTGTGTATCTCATCTGTGCAGTCAGACTGTGCTAACAGTAATCCTTTAACTTCCAGACTATTTGTAGTCATCTACTGCAGGCTTCCCAGTTCCATAGAGGCCTTGAGCTAGAAGTGATACAATGCATGATAGATCATAGCAGAATGGATTTTCCCATGAAAGCAGCCACAGATATCTTAGACAGGGGTTGAGTGCAGTTAACACACTCCAAAATCATTCCACTATCATATGTTGTCACTACTCAGCAACAAGAAATAGATACATATTTCTATGCCTTGAACTTTCTCCTTTTGACAAAGCACTTCTGCTGAGAATTTTGGAAGGTTGCTACACAACTCTGACTTTGTTCAAGTGTCCCCTGTGACAGACATATCCTGGAGTGTATTAGAGTTTAAAAATACAGCAACAAGATAAGCGGTGGCAGGAAGACAGAGAAATTCAGAACTTTGAGACTCAGACAAAAAGATATTTCTAATCTCTGCTGAAAATATAAGACAAAGTGCATAAGGCAGTGAAGCACAAGGAGACTGTTACAAACTGGAGGAGAGGTTGGAAAGAGGGAAAGGAAGAAGGGAGAGGAACTTCTCACATCAGCAAGCAAGCTTGATAGCAAGATGAGAGAGAGGTCACAGCAAGACAAGTATAGCAAGCAAGCAGAGCTCCAGAGTGACACAGTCTACAAGACAGGTCAGGGCAAAGCCTATGTCTATGCTTCATTTTGTTCTTATTTTTGGCTTTCCACATACCTTCAAAAGAAGAGATTATCAGATAAGAATTGATGGGACACCATTAAGACAGAAGGTTTTTCCACCTCTATTGTGTGCATGACATTCCTTTCCCTCTGGTCTCCAGAGATCTCAGACATTTGGGGATGTAATTTGCAAGGCACACAAACACAACTATACAGCAATGCTGCCTTTGGTTAGCAATTTGATCAATGGTGCAATTTAAAGTGGGTGTTTAACAGCCTCATAGTGTTTCTTTACCATGGGATTGTACAGCCCAGCCTGTAACATACACTTCTGTGCTACCAACAGGTGCTGGGAACCATGCCAACGTCCCTCGTCTCATGAATAGCTTCTGCTTTTCCTCATGGTGTCCATGCACTCCGGGGTAAAGGAATTCTAGACCTTCACTTCTGTAAGGCAGAAGATTCAGCCACCTCAGCTAAAGAACAATAATTGGTACCAGATGCCGATTTCCTGAGGGCTAATTCTACACGAAGATAATATATTGAAAACAAAAAAACCATATCATAGCAACGCACTGGGAATTCAGGAGAGATGTAAATGGAAAGGCTGGCTTCCACTGCAGCAGTCAGAAGTGCCATATTTCCAAAGGTCACAAGAATCTGCATAATCAACATGGGAAAAAAAGATTGACGTGGAACAGTTGGAAAAAAGAACCAGCAACCATAGAGCTGTATAATAGTGTTACCAGTAGTGCTGCCAAGGTGAAAGAGGACCTGATGCTGTTAACTTGCTGAATACATATTAAGACACAAGCAGAAGAGATGGGGGTTTAAATGGGAGGAATTACTGTTCTAATATTCAACCATTTTTTTTACGGGAACCTACCAATTTCTCCCTTCTCTGTACTTTCTTTCCATTCACTTTCACACTGAATAATATCCAACAGTTCCATTCTTGAAGCATTTTGCAAGTTGTCCACCATGTTCACTAAATTTTAACCACTTACGCCTTGCATCAAAATAGCTTCAGTTGTTAAGAAACTCAAGCGCTTACACATTGCCACATGGACTCGGGCAGACAGTACCGGACAACTGCTCAGCATCCACTTTCTTTCAGAACTTCAACTTACACACACACAATACCCAACTGTGCAGAGCACAAGCTGCTCTCAACAACCCATATCATGAGCCATGTCACTCCCAGCAGCAGGCCAAACAGGGGACACAGGAGAAAGCAGAAGCTATGACATGGCTAAATCTAGAGGGCATAGGAAGAAGTCAGAAACATGGTAGAACTATGTCTAATGGTGTCAGAGATAGAGGAGACTGACAGCAGGAAAGATGGGAGAGCTGAGGATACTGCAAAGGAAAAATCATAGGGAATATGAAAAGGCTACAGAGATTGCTGCAGTGGAGTAGCACACAAGACATTGGTCAAAACCCCATGGCACGTGCAACAGCTCCTCTTTTATCATTTAATATTCAGTGCTATTTTATAACAGCAGGATATCCCTGACTCTTCCTCTGCTTTGGAATGTAAATAGCAGCTGTCTGTATTTTGTTGGTGCAGAGGCATGCTGTAGGCATGCTCTGTCTGTGCTATCAGCAGGGCCTCTCAGGAGGCAGCCAGGAGAAAGCATGGTTTCTTAATCTTGACAGGGCTTAGGAGAGAGATCAGATTTGAACAGTTCATCATCAACAAGACTTGGATAATTCTAGACATATAGAGAGGAGCTTTAAGTACCTAAGGAACCCTCTTGGTGGTGATACTCAGCTGCTTACAGAGGTAGGTGGGAGCTGTGAGGATTATCCTTTTGGATTTAGGTGCCTAAAACCTTCCTCAAGTTCCTCCTTAGGCACCTATTCCTTTCTGTAAATCCAGCACTCAAAAATCACTGTCCCTTCTTTTCCCTATCCATGGAGCACAGGTTAAAAATACCTGAACATCTGAATAAATCCTGGCATCTGAAGCCTCATTTGCTCTTCATAGTCTTGCAGCTGACTTCAGTGCAGTAGAGTGATATTATAGAATCATAGAATAGCTTAGGTTGGAAAAGACCTTTAAGACCAAGTTCAAACATTAAACAGAGGATAAACAACAGTTAAACAGATAAATATCCCACAGAAACAGGCAACAGTGCAGGGAACAAATAACTACAGCAGGAGGACTCAAGCCAAAAAATATTAAAAAGGTAAAAAAGGCTGATCTACTTCTGCCTCAGTGAAGTAAATCACATCACTGTTGCTGACCCTAGGATTACCTCTGGGATCTCATCAAATTGCCCACAGCCACACAAGTGAAGTGGAGAGGGCTACTCGTCATTTTTCCCTTTTTACTGTAATTTGGCCCCAAGAATGCCTCACAGGAACCTTTTCTAATACCTTCTCTCCTTTACTAATTACAAAGGAGTAGAAATATTAAGATCCCCTTGATAGGAAGCTGAGGATTCCTGCAGAGCTTATTTCAATGTAAATCTCCTTAGTAACAAAGGAAATGGAGGGAGAAAGAGAAAGAAGTCTGCACAGAATTTGCAGCCTGCCTTTCTAGGGGAGTTTGCTACCTTTCTGCTCCAGAGATCATTCAGCCTCTCCCCCATCAGCACCCCTCACTGTTCCTAACTTCTGGCAAGGATCATCCAAGAGGAATAGGTTTTTTTCCCCCCCCCTAAAGTTCTCAATGAGGCATCAGCTGTTCTTTAGAGAGATTATAGTGGGAGCATTCCTAGCACATTGACTCCACTGTGCAGCCAGCCTTGCAATTAAATGGCTCAGCAAAGGTGGTTTCCAAGGATAAACTGTGCCAGGGATGACAACATTTCCTCACCAAATTGGAGAGAATCTAATAAAAAATAAGGATAGAGGAAAAATGCTCTAGCTCTACAGCTATTATTAGTGTCTCAGAGCATTGTCACTACTTTGCCTGTGCTGTCAGATGTCACTTTGCATCAGTTCTGGGCAATGCTCAGAAGAAAAATGGTGGAACTCATTTAATTCTGCAATGCATGACTGGGCTCTGCAGCAGGGCTGCACAGAGGGTTAAGTGACCTCTTAATGTTTGTGGGAGCACTGCTCAACAAGTTCAAGTGGGCTCTCCAATAATTTATGCAAACACCTTTTCGCATAGACCTGCAATTTATAGTAATTTATACCTTCTATCTAGCTGCTCTCACAAAGCATAAACCAAGTACTTAAAAGCAAGTTCCAGCCCTCAGTCCTACTGTCCCCTAGAGCAGCTCCCTACTGAACAGGCACACTGAATAGAGGAAAAAAAGACAACTGAGGCACGTAAATGACTGACATATAATGAACAAGCACACTTTGGGGGACAAACTGTGCTTGGAACCCAAGCCTGAGCCCATGAGCACCATGCATAGCATAGCAGCGAACCCAGCCAGCAGCAGCACACATGTTCTCTGGCAATATGCTTTTCCATATTCTTTTTGCTTACTGGAGGATCAACCTTTTCATAAGCACTTTTTCAATCCCCATTTGTTTCTTCAGGGACAGCTTCTTAGGTTAAAGCTGAGCAACTTTGTCTCAGCAAAGAATCTGGCACCCAGCAGACACTGACTGCTTTTTTCTGCTTTGAGGAAACATGTTACAAACATCCTTTGCGATCTTCCACAAGGAATCCAGATTATTAAATCCTTTTTACTGCTCAGAATGACATAATGGTTAATTTTGCTGACCATGTGGCAGTTTACTTTGAACTATATGTGTAACCAAAGTTAATCAGAGTTGACTAGAGACCTACACTCATCCTATAGTACACTCATTACACACTTCAAAATGCCTGCCTTTGCTCTGAACTGAAAGCCACATCCACCAAAATAAACTTAACTAGTTTTTCTTACGATCTTAGTCACCTGCCAACACACTGTTTGCTAGAGAAGAACACAGGATTGTTTAACAGCTACCTAAATGCAAATTAAAATGGCAGCTTCAGGGAAAAAGAAACAAAACCTCAGGTGTCAGTGATTTCTCTAAGTGGACTGAAATCACACCTCCACATTCAAGCTGTAGACAGAGCCTGTATTCTTGAGGTGAATTTTGGGAAGCTAATTTAACTCCTCCTTTCAAAACATCTATTAGCTATTCAACACACTTGATGTGACTGGGAGTAATGTCATGCTGACGGCTGCAAGATTTCAGCCAGACTTGTAGATTGGAGCACCTGATGGATTGCACTTCCAAGCATCTGCATAGCTCCAGAGCTCAAACTGCCTCTCTTTAAGATTCTTTCTGTACTACTGCATTGGAATGCCTGGCTTTAATGAAAAGCTTTGTTTTGACCACAGCATCCAAATCTCAGAATATACAGAGCTCTTCATTGAGGAAAAAGGGTTTTTTTTCTCTTTTCTGAAGACAACAAAAAGACAGCTGTGTATACACACATGCTGTGATGTAACATTAGGAAAATCGGAGAGAGATTGAAGTCCTCTTTGTACACAGACACACCTGATTCACTAGGAGAAGCTAATACACTGGCATGAATTCTCTGTGGTCATCCTAGAGGAGGAAGACAGCTGCGACAGTTGCTTGATAAGACAGATCCCACAGCTCCCATTCCATCAAGGGCCATGTCCTCTCCATCTGCTGGGCTCTGCTCCATTACAAGCTTATTACTGGCCTTGTCCTGCTATTTTGAGAGTCAAAAGCTCCATTAAGCATTGTTTTTTTCTGCTAGACTAAGTCAGTAACAACCCCAGAACTACAGGAGGAGGAAAGCAAAACAAAATATCAGCTCAAAGACTTGTGCCTGAGAAGTATCACTGGGGAACAATTAGGCTAGAAAGCATAAACAAGATTTAATAATCATGCAAAGATATAACTGTGGAAGCATTTGAATTCCAATGTTAGGACTAAACTCTTTGAGTCAAGCTCCTTTGTTTTCAAGGTCTATATTTGTATTATATTTCTTAGCAGCAGTGCTACTGGTAATGATTTCCTCCTTCCCCCAAGAAAAAGTAGTAATGCCTTCTTTAATTTGTTTTCTCTTAGCTGCTACCTTTGAGCATTTCAGAGCAACATAGAAGTCTAAGCAAAGCTTCACTGACTTGAAATTCTCTTCCTTTGGTTTAATCATAGCTAAAAAAGCTTGAGCAACAAGTACTTAAAACCTACCTCAAACCCAAGTGTAAAATGAAAAGGGTGAAGTACATCAAGCGCATCAGAAGTCTGCCTGGCAGAAAACAAATAGCTAGATTCGTAGAGCTGATTCCTGCTTGCAGAACAACTGCTCAGCCCCAGCTATTTCATTAGCAGTGCTCTGAAAGGTCCTAGGGACTTTCTTTTTGAGGTGTAGGCAATTCAGAGAGCTGAAAGATCACTGTAATTTGGCCTATGAAAAATGAGTAGGTGTTCACACTTCATTTCCCAATAGAGAAAGTCATGCTCATCATAGAAACTATCATCATGCACAGAACTAATAGCTGCCCTGCTTGGCAGGCACACCCATGCACATTAAGGAAGCCTTGCAGTGCTCCAGCTGTTACCACCTACGAACAAGAGACTGGTTAACAACACTGTGAGCAAGGCATATTTTTTTTTCAACATCTACAATGACATGAAAAAATATAATGATGTTATAAGTAAGCAAATACAAACAACCAAAACTAGACTTTTGGAACCGCAAGACAAATAGAAAACTACTAAGTATTCCCAAAGAAACTCCCTGCTCCC
Organism: Pezoporus flaviventris; assembly: GCF_033815535.1. Classification (NCBI taxonomy): domain Eukaryota; kingdom Metazoa; phylum Chordata; class Aves; order Psittaciformes; family Psittacidae; genus Pezoporus; species Pezoporus flaviventris. The sequence continues at coordinate 8,198,453 of NW_026892589.1, read as the reverse complement.
AAATGAACTGGAATAAAATCATACTGGACAAGTCATAAACACAAAAAGTCAAGGATATGGGGAGAGGATGCAAAGCTAACAAAATGTTGAATCAAGGGAATAAAACACGCTGCCACTTATCTGAATGAGTAACATCAGCTGCAGTCAAAGGGCAATGGCTGGACAGGACTTGGTATTTACACATTCCTTATATAAGCAAAGGAAAGCGCAAGGCCTGGGAACAACAGCGCACCAGCTCTTGGAATTCCAACCGTCAGTTATATGCCTATGCAGGGTCTCTGCCCTAATCCCATGCAAAGTCTTAGAAAACCTCAAGGCCTCTCTAGAAGACTATTTAGCAACTGACTTCTGCTTGGATATTGCCAAAATAAACTGAACTCAAAGTTAGAGGTGGCCGAGTCCAATTTCATCTTGATTAGTATTTACATAACGCACAGAGAAACACAAGAAGAACACATAAATAATGTACTGTTTGTTGCAGGCGTCTCAGGAGGCGAGTTCTCAGCTATAATATTGATCCTCACGTACACTCCAGCTCACTGTGCAGAAACCCAAAATCATCTTCTCTACATCCAGAAGTAACTTCCAGAAGCTGAGCTGCACAGGTTGGGTTGCAGACTGCTGCTTTATCATACCAGACCTAGGAGCCAGAGCTGCACTCTGGATATCAGCCTTATGTAGAAAAAAAAAAACCTAATCATGGGGAATTTCCAGATCTGGTTAATGTAGAAGACATCTTCCATTTCCTTCACTTCTTTCCTCCTAGTGGACTTGACATTCTGACAACACTCCCAGGAAATGGAAGCCTGGGAGAAGCTGGTTGCTGGATTCTTTCTCCTGTTACAGTACCACTGCTTATCCACCCAGTCTTAATACAATCTGGGGGGAATCCAAATCAAAAGTGTTACCTAGAAATGGGTCAGTACCATCACTTTCTGAGGCAGCTATATAATACAATATTACTCAACAGCCACAAGAAGTCTGTGCCACCTGTGAGAATAGTTCCTCTTCCCTGTTTTTATTCCTTCCTTGTTGGAAGAAGGGCTTAACTTCATACCTAGTCCATGTGGGCAAAGATGGAGGGCATCTGGACATTCCTTCTTTTCTACCCCTTTGAGAGCATTGTTAGGAGAATTATTCCAATACTTACTTTGATTTGAAGAGCCATTTCCACTACTTCACCTAAAGATGCCACAACTCCCTACCACCTTGCTCCTCTAAAGCACCTTGGTCAAGCATCGGCTGTACCTGATCCTGGTTTGCAGCTTGCTAGGTTCTGGTGAGACATCTGCATACCTTCAACCCACCTGAGAAATGGTGGAGTGGCAAAACTAAGGGGTGGCTGGAACCCACGGTGTGGGTTCCTCTGCTGGTTTACAGCCACAAAACAAAGTAGCTGAGGATATCGTTATTGGTTAAAAAGGCATCTAAAGCACCCAGCACAGCAAATGTTCTCCAATATGAGATTCATACTGAGCCAGCAAGAGAGGTAGTGCAAAGATTCAGCATTACTATTTTTCTGATGCATCAATGTCTCATAAGTTTGCAGCAGATGAATGTCACTCTCAAGCATACTGTTAGGAAAGATTGCTTAAAATTAATTAGCTTAGTAACAATGGCCTGTCATTATGCTACTAAGTCACCAGCATGAGCACATAAGTTACAGTGACAGCTCAGGGTATAAAATAAGTGCCTTTATATTGGAATTTGCAAAGTGCTAGCAGTCAAATGCCAATCTAGTCACTTCTTGTAATATTGCATAGTTTGTTCTTAATAGACTGCTCCCAACTCCCACACAAAAGTATGACTTATTTTACTACAGAGAAGTCTTTCTACTTAATACACTGACCGTGCACAAATTTAGAAAGCTTTTTAAAGTGTATTTATTTGTAGAAAGTTGATTCATTCAACATCAAGTTGAATGTCAGATGTAGAACAAGACATCAAAAAAGGCTGAAGGTAATGGAAAACAAAAATTCTCTCGAGTGACTTATCAGGGGATGCATGATAAACTTGAGGCAAGGACCGAATTCTGAGGGGTAAGAACATCAGCAGTTCCCACATTCAGCACTTTACAAGATTTCCCCAGTAGAGAAGGAAATAGTTATTGCTATAATTATTTCATAGTTCCAGTCAGCTGCATTCAGTTGTACTGTTATATTCCAATGGCAGGAAAAAGGAATACAGTAAACTATAAATATCTGTCAGAATTCCTTTGAAAGGACAACAGTTAATTGCATAGCTTGATCTCCTGCCATGCAGAGCTTGCATTTCAGGTTAGAAAGGTACAGATTGTTATTGATTTAATTCTCTTGAAACATGTGCAGTATAAAACTGTTCAAAAGACTTATGGGGAAGAAATATATGCTTCCAGAGGAAGTCCTATAGCACAAGATTGTGGCAGACTTCCTTCTTGTAAAATGCTTTCTGAAATTCAATACAGCCCCTTGCAAAGGCCCTCACAATCCCCTCATAAAATGAGGTTCCTTGCTTCCTTTGCAGAAGTGAAATTAAGTCTGTGAATCAGATGAAGAACAACAAAAGATCAGCAATAGTAGGAAGAGCATGCAAAAAATAGTCCTCTGCATTAAGAATAATTCAGTCCTTATTACACTCACTCTAATAGCGAGTAATACATTTCAATCTCCCCTGTTTTCCTTTCATTTAGCTTCCAGTTCTGCCTTTCTCTTTAAAATCTTTCTGGAATCAAAATAATTCCAGACAATCAAGCCAACATTTTAACTCTTGTATTCTCCTAATATCTTTTAATTCACTTCTGATTTAGCTCATGCAAAGTTGGTCTGACCACCCAAAGACATTAGAACATGTAACTGTGCAGTGATTTGTTAAGCCTTGTCCATTCTGGGGAAAAAACTCCCCATTATAACCATTGACAACAGTGAGGCTGAAGCCCTGTTTAACACTTGTCCAGCTCACCTACTTTCCACAAAGGGTAACTTGACCCAGTGTAAATTATATATCATGGTGATTTTGCGAGTCTACAGCTGTGTTTAGACTGCTGCTGGTACACAGGGAGCTGAAATTCCCAGTGCAGAAGCTTTTATTAACAAGTTACACACATACTAGTAAACTCCTTGCTCCCAGATACTGTAATTAAGATGACACATCGTCCTGATGGTTGCTTTAAAGAGACAAAGTATTAATGCAGGAAATACTGCTAACATGTTTTAGCACCTGCTTATCATTAGTAGCTGACCACTTGTTAAGTTACATTTGCACACCCTCCTTTATTAGGGGAGTTCTGGAAGTTGTAGGTTGTTAGATACATCTTCTGAGCTCCTTTTTGCTAGCTCTCCCCCCAGTTTCCAGGCTTAGAACAGAAAAACATATTTACAGCCTAAATTTTCACGGGGGGGGGGGGGGGGGGGGGTGGGGTGTGGGGTGTGTGTGTTGATTTTTTTTGTTTGTTTTTGGGATTTTTAAGAGTTTTTCTTTCCAACATTAGCTGAATGATAATACACACCAAGAGATAAAATAAAACATATTACTTCAACAAACTTAAGAGTAAAATGAACACAACCTACAACACACTTAGGAGCAACTTCCATCCAAGGAAAATTTCCAATGGTAGCACTTAATAATGCTGATTGAGAAGATTTTAATTTGTACTCACCCCAAAACACCATGTACCACACAGCACACTGAGCACTGAAGAAGGTGGCTGTATACCAGCAACGTTCTAAAAGCAAGCAGAAGAATCATTAAATAGATTACTGAGCCCAACAGGATTCAGTCATACCTAGTCAAGTAAGACATAATATTAGGTACTGATTATTCTGCTGCAGGGCCTGATAACACACAGCAGTTTTCAGACTTCACACATATGAAGCAAGAGGCAGTACATACCCTGCAAGGGGTACAGCCTCCTGAAATCTGACCCATACGTATGCAAATCCACAGGCAGAGAACATCAAACTTCATAAGGCTGCATGCAGGAGTCAGAGCCTGCCCACATGGAACAAGTTCGACAGCTAGAACCTGAGGGAGATCAGACAGGCAAAAAATACAGGCAACAAGTTAGGTAGGAGAAGGGTGGGGAAAGTTTTACTGAGATGAAGTAGGCAAGAAGGAATCTCTGGGGGAGAAAAAAAAAATAGAGATTTAAGATAACAGACAGTAACAGCAGACAGGATGCAAATGGGGAATTCTTCCAACAGATTTCTACCACACAGGATCTCAGAAAGCATTTGTGCTCACCACCACATAGCTGAGAAAGACAGCCTACTGAAGTTACGGGAGAAGAATACTGAGGGCTTGTCCCTGTATCTCTGTTTCTCCAATTTAAAATGAGACTAAAGATAATAACATCCTGTCCTGAAACAATTTCAGCAGCTAAATAGAGTATATAGGGTCAAGTGAAATTAAGCTGTTATTAACTACCACCTTCTCTCACCTATGATATCAGAAAAAGAAGATAGTTTCTTTGAACAAAAGAACATCATAAGAACTACCATTCATACTATTATTACTCATAAAAACAAAACACTGCTATCCGGCTATTATAGATAGACGTGATTTCCTTCTTTTTCTTATTGTAATTCCCTTCCCTCTCCTTTGCCCACTTGGAATGTAGAGCCAGCCCCGCTTACACAGTGGCTGTACCATAACTGAGGCTGTGAGTTGAATCCAGCTAAACTCCCAACTACCATACTGGGTTCCCTCAAGTGCCTGGCAAGAAAGCTGAATAGCTGAGAACAGTACCCTTACCCCTCCTTTATGCCTTCACAGGCCAGCAAAATCACCACCATGTCAGCATATGGAAGCGGTTAGTAAATGAGGGGAGGGTCAGATGCAGCCCTCTATGCATTGATTGCAAGCACACACTTTCTCCCAAAAGCAAAAAAAAAAGAAAGGCGTACTTGAACCCTTAACGCAGACAGGCTGAAGCTGATTTATTGGGGTGATTTAGATCAGTTAAAACAAATTTAATTTTGAATACAATTTTATATCAATTAACAGAGTCTCACAAGTGTAGCCATTAAGGAATCTCTTTCCAAAACCAAAGCCAAATATTCAAGATTTATGAGACTGACTTGCCATATTGGAAGTAACTAATTATTCGTAATGATTCTTTGTACTCTGACAGTGATTATGTATTTTCAGTGCAAATGACCATGCTGAAGCAAGTGATAAAGGCAGCCTATGTTTGTGGAAGGGATACCAAGCAGTTAAGGCCTGATCGTTACAGCCAATCATTGGGGTAGCAGGGGGAGAAACAACAGACACCAGCTAAGACCAGTGATGCAAAACCCAGCTTATTTAACATCAAGTGTGTTCTGGTGCATGCCAGAACTGTAACGTGGTCTCATTTTACAGCCTTAAGCAATTTTGAATTTGGGTTGGTTTTTTTTTATTACGACCTTTTAGTTGTCTTTCCACCTTGGACATGATGGTCTTTAATAGAGCAAGGCCTCACAGATTCAGCCTGGAGTGTTTGCAACAGATTGTAAAGTACATTTGGGGTGAGAAGAACAACAACAGGCTTGGAGACTAATTCTCATTTGCACTGAAGTTTCTTCACCTTGCTCTGAGAGCAAAAGGCAGGGAAAGTGCAATAGCAGCCGTGCTTCCAGCTCCACAGGATGAAGGAAATGTCTCTAGATTACACTGCTCTGATTAAAGTCCCTGGGAATCTGAAAATGATAGTTAGACAGGGACCTGGTCGATTTTCATATTGCCTCAGGGTACAGAGAATATAAAAGCACCGCCTTTCTCCTCATAACTTCCAGTCCTACCCTAGACACAGGAATAGAGTAATTGAGAACAAAGTCCCCGTTCCAGTGAGGTGTTCCAGTGCCAGCAAGGTTAATGTCCAGGGGCAAGCTGGTGGTGAGAGCAATGCCATGTTTACTGTTATGGTAGCTGCTGTTTTGATGCTGTTCGCGCTCAAACTATGAACAAGGCTTTAATTTCTGATCCTCAAAAAACAAAGGCAGAGCAAGTTGGTCATTAAAATCTGCAGCAGCATGCATGTGATTAAAATGTTAATGTCAATATTGTAATCAAGGTCTGACTCACAGGACAGCTGGTAAGAGACCTGATCTGTATTGTTTAGCCCCGGTCACCTGATGCAGACCAGGGTTACAAAAAAGGTTGTGCCCAGTACAGGGCAGGGATCAGCATCCACTGCTTGGTGTGGTTAGCTGTGGGCTAAAAAGAGGAAATCAGATCAAATACAAGTGCAGTATTGAGAAGTTCAGCTATACTTGCACTCCTGGAAGAGGAAAGCTTTTCTACGGATCTCCTTAGTATCATTTAAGTTGCAGCTCTGTTGCAACGGTCCCTGAGTATCTCCTATTTGCCTTTGGTGCTGCTGCCAGGCTATCTTCTCTCCTTGTCTCTCTGGCCCATCTCTTTTGATTCTTTTGGAATTTTCTGTGCTAGTTTCTATCTAGTTGAGTTTTATCCATTTAAGCCCGTAGTAAATTTTGCCTGGTGGTGTCTAAACACCACAAGAGCTATAGTCTGCAAAGCTTCTTTTCAATAAATTCAGAACTAATGAAGAAGGCCTCTCTATTGTTGGAATGTCTAATACAATTATGAATTGAATGAACAGACCAGGCAGCAGTGGAGGGCTCCCAGGTTTGTGGCAGGGAATTGCCTGTTCTAACATCCATCTGTTTTCATTCCCTCTGATCCATTACCATTCACCTAGAGTTGTAACACGATGAATATCATTGTGCAAAAAGCCATTTGATGCAGGGCAGGGGTAGGAATTCGCTGTAGGTCTGCCTTCTATTGAAAACGTGAAATTGCCTTGGTGGAAGGAAAAGCACGATTGATTAAGAGAAGCTGTTTCAAATAGAGCTCTTTCACAGGTGGACAGTTTGATTTTGTTAATTCCTTTGGATGATCCTTCTGCTGAGTCAACAAAAATATACATATATATATATATACACAAAATTGGGGATAACGATGGATATCACAGAGCTGCTGACGGTGTGGAGTTAATTGGAAAAGAAATTGTATTCACAACTTTCCCCAGAAGGCACCTTTGGTTTACATTCGCAGTGACATTAAACTCCTGAATGTAAACATATCCGGGATTTGAATCTTGATGACCCTGCTGACAGGAAATAAAGAAAAGAACTATACAGGCAATTTCCACTGTCCTTGTTGGTCAGCAAATTTGGAAATGAATGAAAAAAAAAGAGACCTAGAAATGCATATTAATGATGGCAGACCTAAAGCACAATGGGACTGGAATGAGCCTAAAAATTCCCCAGTTTCTCTTTCTTAATGACTTACTCTTATGATGCACTTCTAAGGAACAGAGAAATTACCTTGTAAATGAAGGGATAGACTCACAAATGTAAGAACAGCTTATTGGACTCGGTGTAAATGCTCTTTTCTAGGAAGCGACTCAAGTATTGGTGAAGCAAATACAGTTAAGCTCAATCCACTGTTTAACTGGGTGTATCTAAACTCCAGATTTTTCATTAACAACCATCCCCTAGATTTTGGCTATAGCTTTAAAATACCATACATCTAAAAAATGATAGTACTGTCCTTTAGAGAAACAGGAGAGAAAACACCCTGTTGGAAATTCACAGTCCAACAAACCCCACAGCAGATAACTGTGACTCCCAACTAGCCTGTAATTACTCAAGGAAGCGACTAGACTCAGCTATCTTCCCTGTTTAATTGGCACGGAAAAGATTATAGGATTTTATTAGGATACAAATGACACCGATACAAGTGTGATTGAGGCATGCAATGCTTGACTGACTGCTTGCATTAAGAGGCTTTGTACCACTCATGGGATTTCTACCTTTGGTTTTAAATTGCTTAAATTTAAATGACATTTCTATGCTATATTTTAAAAGGATGATACTTTTAGCTCTTGTTTAAGTAAGGCAGGGCAACGGTGTTGCCAGACACCACACATCTTTCTAACTGTGCCTGTTGGGACCAGGTGGAAGAAGGCTGATTTTTGACTGCTCTGTTACTGCAGTTAGATCAGGAAGGTAGGAAAAGGGATGGAAGGTAGGCATTGCATTTCTTCCATTAAAGCCTTTGATGGCTGCGTTAGACACCCACCTACCAGCCTGCTACTGTGGGGGGACACTGGCCCAAGGAAGTCGCCATCCCTGGTGGTGACTGAACTGAAACATAACTGGGAGTAGGTGGCAAGAGGCACTTTTTGGCTTCCCTTACTTCCACAGCTCCCATGAACACTGAATTTCCTTAATGGATTTTTCCCCTACTTATTTATGAAGCTCGGTGGACTTCTTCAGGTTTTATTTCACACCATCCTTCTAGCTCCTCTCACATCCAGAACTGGAGGCTACCCCCTGGGGAAGGCAAAAGCAGCTAAAGACATAAGGAATGAAGCCAAGACTGTCAAATGGAGCAAAGCCAGCCACACACAAGGAAGGGAGCATGCAGGAGCAATGGTAACGTGTGGTAGTATCTGACTGGGTGCAATAAAAGATGATAACAAGGAGGATTAGGTCCTGCTACCACTGCGGTATGTGAGGCAGCCAGTGCTCTGTGCTGGAGCCCTGAACCCCACACACCTTCCTCAGTGGTCTCCCTGGGGCTGGGCATTGCGCAGTTCCCCACTAAGCAATCCCCTTTCCTGTGAAGTGTACAGGGACCAAGTCTCGGTGGAGGTCATTCTGGAGAGAGGGCCTGAAACAGCAGGGAAACAAGATGGGAACGCCTGAACTGCAAGCGTTGCAGAGCCTGAAGTAAGCCTCACCAAGGTGGACGGATGGGGAGCAGGGGCTAAAGGCTCTCCTGCCTCTGTTTCTGTGACCCCAGCCTTCACCCTTGGCCCTGTTGTCCTGCTCCATATCCCACCTGCGGCTCCTTATGCCCAACTCCTCTGCCCCTGTGCCCTCACCACCATTGTCCCCTAACTTGTCCCTTGAGTCCCAGGTTGCTCCCCGGCTCATCCCTCAGCGCTTCCCATCTCTCTCAGCTTCCCCTGTGTCCCTCAGCTGTCCCTCAACCCCCAACCCATCCCTCAGCCCGTCCCTCACCCCTCAGCTCATCGTTTAACCCCCAACTCATCCCTCGGGTCGCTCCTCACCGCGGCTCATCCTCTGACCCCCAGCCTGTCCCTCAGTTCGCTTTATCCCTTAATCCCCAGCCCACCCCAAGCTCATCCCTTGTCCTCAGCTCGCCCCCTGTCCTCTTCCCTTGGCCCTCGACCCCAGCCAGCCCCCCGCCACTTCCCGGGACTCCACCGGCGCCGTGAGGCGGGAGCAGGGCAGGGAGGAGAAGCGGGAGACCGGGCCGGGGGAAAACTTTTCCCGGCGGCGGAGTGAGGGCGGGCTTGGGGCCTCCCTCTGCCCCTCTGCCCGCTGAGGCGAGGGGGGGAAGCGGCGGCGGGGCGGGAAGGAGGAGGAGGAAGAAGAAGGGGGGGGGCCGGGGGCACGGCCGGGCCTGCGCCGGGGAATGACGCGCAGCTGGCAGCCCTGCTCATGCGCGGCCGGCCGGGCGGTGCTAGCGCCGCGTCCCAGCTCGGGGAGAATGGGGCGGCATCCGGGCAGCGCCGACTGAGCGGCTTCTGGGGGCCGGGGCTGCGCCGCGCCGCGGGCGGCCGGGCTGGGGCGGGCGGGCGAGCGCCATCCGGCAGCGGGCGGCGGCCGCGGGGGCGCCGCGGGGGGCTGCGAGCCGCCGGCGGCGCCCGGCGAGGAGGGGTCGGCGGCAGCGGGCGGCGGCGGCGGGCGGCGGCGGGGGCTGCCCAGGGATTGTCTCGCTCGCTCCGCGGCAAGAAAGTTGGGCGGCGAGCGCGGCGGCGGCGGCGGCCCCCCCGCCGTGGTGTGCGGCGGCCGGAGCGGGGCCCCGGAGCGGCGCTGCCCCCGGGGAGGGGGCGCCGCGCCTGGATTATCCCGAGCTGGGTCGAGCCTCCTGGATCTGCCTCTCTCTTCCGCGCCGAGTGAAGCCGAGGTGTCCTCGTCCTGATCCAGATAGATCTTCCCCCCCTCTTTTTTTATTTTTCCTTTTTTTTTTTTCCTCCCCTCCTCTTCCCGTCTCTGCTTTTTTTTTTGGGGGGGGGGGGTGGGGGGGGCGGGGGGTGGAAATTTGTCAAGGTCATTCCGTGGATTTAATATTTTTTGTGTGTGTGTGTGCCGCTCGCCCCACCGCCACCCAGCCTTGCTCTGTGGATTATCATCGCCCTGGATCCGAGGGTCTGAACAGCAGGATTTTTGTTGTTGTTTGATTATTATTTTTTTCCCCTTTTTTAATTATTATTTTTGAAGGGCTCCGGGGTTTGGAGAAGGGAAGCGGTGAGTTGAAGGGGGCGACTTTTCTCTTCCCCCCCTCCTTCCGTGCCACCCCCCCACTCCCCCCACCCCGCGCGCCCGGCCTTCTTTATTTTCTTATTTTTTAATTATTATTATTATTTTTAAATACTATTTTTGATTCGCTGCTTCTTTCGGCGATGGATGGGAAAATCCGGCAGAGCCGGAGGTCGAGGTCGCAGCGGGACCGCGTGCGGCGGCGGGAGGCGGCGGCCCGCGACCCGCGGAACCAGAGCCCTTCCTCGGGCTCCGAGAAGGAGCCGAGCCCCGGCAAGGAGAACGGCGGTCAGAACTGCACCGCCCCGCGGGGCCCGCCGCCCGCCGCCCGCGCCGCACGGCCCCCGCGCCGCCGCCGCCGCGAGTCCAGCTCCCAGGAAGAGGACCTGATCGATGGCTTCGCCATAGCCAGCTTCAACACCCTGGAAGCCCTGGAGGTAAGAGCGGAGGGGGCCGGGGGGCTCTGACCTCCTGCGGGGCGGGAGCTGGGGCGGGGGGGATGGCAGGAAAAAAAAAAAAGAAAGAAAATAATAACAATAAAATGTAAAAAGCGCGGTGCTTTCAGGCTGCTGAATTTTGCAAATAGCAATTAATGTGCATTAATCCTGGTGTCAGCCCGGAGGGATCTCGGGCTGCGGTCGGCAGGGTGGCGAGCAAGCCCGGGTGCTCGCAGCCCCGCTGGCAGCTTGCTGCCCCCCACCTTCCTTCTTCCCCTTCTTCCTTCCCCTACTCACCCCTCCCTCCTTCTACCGGCTCCGGCGGGTGTTAGCGATCACTTAGGGCAAGTCAAATGTTTGTTTGGGGTTTTAATTGGTTGGCGAAGGGCTGCAAAATATTCCTGGCGTGTTGGGATGGTCCGGTGGTGTTGTGAATGGTGGAGCTTCCCCCTCCCGCCCTCCTTCCTTCCCCCCCCACCCCGGTTCGAGGAGTTTGTGTTTGCTTTGCCAAAATGCTACTTTATCTGTCTCCGGAGATTGTTAGCGAATGGCTAGTGTTTGACATTTTGTGGAAAAGAGATGTTTAAATGGATAATAATCCCTTGGTTGTAATTCCCATTTTTGAAGTAATTGAACAAATTCTTCATCTCTTGTTGACTGTACATATTTTTCTGATGTTAATAGGCTGGCAAAAAATATTGCTTGTCTAACTTATTACAAACAATATTTGCTGAGCAAATACTGCCTGCCTTGTCTGAGCTAAGTTAAGCAGAGCAGGAAATTTAATATTTTCAGAGGGACATTGACAAACTAAGACTTTGGCTTTGGATTTTTGTTTTGGTTGTGTTCGAGGGGAAGAAGTAAGTTGTTGAGAGAAGGCACCCAACAAGTTGCTTGATGGGCACAATAACTTGGATTCCCAGTAAATATGAGCAGTTCTGGTGCTTTTGCCCACTTTCTTTGGCATGCAGTGGTACGAATGTGGGCAAAGTTTTGGGTGCTTCCCTTGCTTCAGGTTTCCTGTCACTTGTGTGTCTATTAACCAGTGTTCCAGTGTTGAGGGCTTCTGTGCAGGCTGATGAATACTCTCAGGTTTGCCTTGGAATCTCCAGCATCTTTGGCTCAGGCTTTGAGATCCCATTTTCTCCATGAGCTTTGTTTCTCTTCAGTTCACCCCTCCTGCATGCAGGCCTCTGGGATCTGGTGTCACGGAACCAACTTTTTTGCTCATGGAATGAACTTCTCAAAGTCCCAGAGACGTTCCCTGTGCTCTCATGGAGGTGTCAGCGGTGGCCTTGGTCACCTAACCTGGTGCCAGGGTGATGAAACCTTTGCTTGGAGATCCTGTGCTCCTGCTCAGGAGGGACCTTTAGTTTACCCTGGCAGTCCCCAAGCAGCACTAGGTGTGCAGGTACTGGGGTGGGAAGATGATTTGTGTGAGCTTGGTGATGGTTATTCTTTGGCCTTTCACAGCATCATTTTTGGGGTCTTGTCCCAACAGGAAAATCAACTGCTGATAATGAGAGAGTAATTTGTGTGCCTTTGAAACAAGCTATGGACGTGTCTGTATCTTCTTTTTTTTTCCTTGGGTATGCTATGCTCTTAGTCAGATATGCATCAGCAGGTAGGTCCAATTAAACCCTTGAGTCTCTGCTGAGCTGTCAGTGGAGAAAGTAAAATTCATCTTCCTGTAGAAATTTTCCAACATGATGAGCACATTATCAGGAAATAGAATTCGAATGGTAGTGCAGTCCCTCCAGGGCTGACATGGAAAACTCTGGGCTTTTCAAATGGGATAAGCCTTGTTATCAAATCAACCAAACCATAACCTTGATAACAGGGCGCACAAGGATAGAAGGTGACCTTAAACTTCTGCCACCCTAAAGTCTGTGGGAGCACTTCTGTTTTTTCTTAAAACTAAATAAATAACTGAAAGTTTTTACAAAAGTGTCTCCTCTCAGATTCACAAAATACTGAAGTACCAAGTAAAATTAATTAGTTACTACTGTATTCACCAGCGCCAAGAGACTGTGTGCGCCTTGGCATCTTGGATGGTAGCAGGCACCTCAGAGGGTGAATAGTGTGAGCGGGATTCACCTGTTTCAGGTGCTGAACTAGGAGGTGTGTTGTCTTGGAGGTTCTTGGAGGGCCCCTAATGATAGTGTGCATTTTGTAAATACCAGTAACAGTAAAAAGGAGAACATATTCTATGTTATATGTCTTTTTCCATGCAGCGCTGTGCTTAACCATAAGTGATGTTTGGCAGGTTTGATGCAGCAGCAGGGCAAGGGGATTGTTAAGGCAAAACTACTTTAAAGCAATGTATGCCCATTTAAATGGCAGGAATGGCAAGGTCATCTTGTGTGGTGTGGAGCTGTGTTCTTAGGAACTTGACTGCAGCATGTGGGTTTCTTCTGCTTTGGAGGTTTGTATTTCAGTGTGTGTTTGTTTTTTAAAAGTCCTTAAAATAATCTGGGATGATAGATTGAAAATAAATGAGAATGGAAACCTATGTTTATGAGGGGGGAGAGAGAATAAGAGTACGCAGCCTAGGGACAGTACTGGACATAAAGGACTTTTATTTCTAATCCTAAAAGGAGCTTTTGTTGCATGTGCGGTAATTAGTTGTGATCCTTTCTTGTAGTGGTGTTCTTAGGTTGGTTTGTCTCTTGACGTTACAGTGGCCTGTGATTACGTATAGCTAAGCTCTGGGCTTCCCCTTGGAAATCAGTTTTCTCGGTGGTTAGGCAGAACTTAATGGTAGAAGCATTTGGGAGGGTTATAGTGGCTTTTTGTTTTTCTTTAGATCTCAAAATACTGTGAATTCCCCTTCCCCACTGAAGAAAATTCTTGCCACTGGTGTTCCTGGAAATAAAGGGTTCTTTAAAGAATAAATAAATATACATTCTTCCTTTCTGTTGACCTGGGGGTATGAGCACTTAAGTTTAATACTGAGGAATGGTTTTAATGCAATCTCCTTTAGCACTTTGGTGTGAATTTTAAGCATTCCGGATTTTGATTTAACTCATGTGGCAGTGTTTCCTTTGGCAGTTGTCACCTGAAAATGTGTCTTGTTTCAGTGACACTTGTGACTTGACTTACGGATCCTCTCTCCTACCATCTTTCACATAAAGACAGAGTTGGTTATATATATGCATTTTTTAAATTAAGGGAAAAGATTGAATAAAGCCCACAGACAAGCCAGCAGCAGCCTCCCTTTGTGCAGAAGAAGTTAAAACTTTCCCTTCCTCGCCCTGGATCTTCTTGTATAAATCCAGCTCCAGCTCGGGTTACAAGCAGCTGGGGTGTGTGTACTGTTGGTTTATAATACCCAGCCACTGAATACAACTTTGGAGTTAACCTGGAAGCTTAGTTTGCCCTGACCTGCAGGCTTGAGGTGGTCAGCGGGACTGGCAGCTGCTGGACCACCATCAGGTGATGGTTCCTGTGCTGGGGTCAGAAAAGCTGGCAAGCTGAGAAACAGGGGATTTCTCACAGCCTTCCGAAATGAATGGTATGGATGTGAGCATGTGTGTATATTCATTACGTTCAGACGAAGCTGCTAATTATTCTTGAAGGTGATTGGTGAATCAGAGGGAGAGAATCTAAATGAGTGAGTCGGTAGTTGAGGGCTCTCTCTGATCATAGCTGTTCCTTTCAAGTATGAAAAACAGCACTAAAAGGGAACTTCATCAGAATGTTAATGAATGCGATCTTTGAGAGCAATTGTTCTCCCGAAGTAGTTGGAAAGACAAGGGGTTGTGTTTTCTTTTTGGCTGTTGTTTGCCATTTTTACAGATTCCAGCAAAGCTTTGGAATGCCGTATGGAAATTTTAACTCTCCTGGTCTGTGTGGATGGGTTTGGTGTGTGTGCATATGAATTTTTTGGGAATGTTTAACTTATTTATAGGATTTCATGGAGAATCCACTCACAGATGTGTGAGGAGCAAGGTGTTGTCTAGAAGTAGATCCCTGAGCTGAGAAGTGCATAGCCTGACTTTGTGCATGTCCTCTTGAAGTGGTGATGCTGCCCTTACAAGCCGAGTTAGGGCCCAGCTGCATCTGGTCGCGAACCCTGAGGAGATTAACGCTTTACCCACTTTTACTTTTGTTCCTATCCAGAGGTCTGGTGGTGCTAAATCCCAGTCCCTTCTCTGCTGTTTGCCCTCGAATGTAGCAGAATTTAGAAAGCTGATGGTGATAGTAGACTTCTGGACAGAATCCCTAAGTTCTTTGGCTGTTATCTTGATAAGACTGTTTTCACATGTATGTTGTACACTGTGCTGTTTCTGTTGCTCTGATCTCTCATTGATAAGAAAACCGGTGTATTTAACTGCAGCTTCCTGTTCCAAAGGTTTTGTTCTAGTTCCACTGATATAGCTTTGTAACTTCTCATTTATCCTTGTATCTTTGTGTATCTTGCAGCTTAGTTTTTTCCATAGCTAGTTTCATGTTTTAAACCAGGTTCCTAGTTATTTAAGTATTTTCACCTTCTACTTAATTGTCAAGTGATGGTGTAACAAGTTAGTGTTTCTGATGGCTGGTTATGCCTTTAAAAAGGTGCTTTTAACCTCAGGAAAGCTAATGATTTTCTGGATGGTGCCCTAAAGGCACTAAATGCCTTTTGGTTTTCCCTAAGGCTGGTTAGTCTCCATTGATTTCTTCTCCTAGTTGTTGATTTTTTTGCATCTTGTCCAAAGCAGGTACTTAAGGTATTTTTATTGTTGTTAAGGAGCAAGAGGTGGTTAATGCAGAGCTAAACCAGAGCTCTGGAAAGCCTGAAGTATGTGCTTGGTTAGGCCAGGCACTAAGGAGAGGTAGGTGCCCTGCACACCTAACTTTCCTTGCACACACTGGGTGACCGGCAGTAATGAGGAATGATCCAGCTGTTCTGTTGGAGTTTTCTACCTCATCAATAAAACCTGCTGGGTTTTAACATGGCTGTGAAGGTATCGGAGAGAGGACACAGGTCGCTTACCTGAGGCTGGGCTGTGGAAATCCCAGCTAAGCTCAGGGGTCACCGTCATCCCCACCTGAGATTTCATTTTTGGCTCGCACTGCACTTGACACTGTCTGGGTGGTTTGAAAGACCTCTTTAGTATCATACTCATTTTTCCAAAATGGTTTCCTGTAGCACAACTGCTCTGCCTTTCTTTAGCAGTCTGAAACCTGGGGTAGAACACGAGATGGAGCTTGCTGAAATGTCAAGTGGACCAACCAGCACAGAGAAATTCAGAAGATAAATGATAGTAAATTGAAAACTGGAATCTATCATATTTGATAATGTAAGGTGCTCTGTATTGCACAGGTAAGATTCTTTTTATCAAAGGGATAAAATAAAACTAGTATTCCACTTCACCCAAATAATAAATGATACAGGATCCAAATTCATGTTTACTTCTAGTAGTGCATTTGGCTTTTTGTCTAGTAAGAACTGAAAACTTCACTGTCCTCTCAGTATGATAAAATGGCGCAATTCTTATCATTTATCTCAATTATTTTGCAGAGTGGGACTGACTATCGCAGTGTTACTGTCTGGGAAATGCTATCAGTGGCCAAGGGAGCCGGGTAGGACAAGGTCAGCTTAGTTATTTCGCTTATTCTCTGAGAGATTCCTGCTTGCTCTGCAGAAGGGCTGATGTATCACACAACTGTTTAAAAAGTCATAGAGGTACAGAGATATGATACCTGGCCTGGAGACAGTTACACTGATAGAAAGGTTTTGGGGTATGGACTTGTTTTTCACATTTTGGTATGCTCCAGCTTTCTCTTTCTTGGTGTCAAGTGTTGAATTCACACTGCTACTGCAGGTGGCTCCCCCCGCATCAGACTTAGCTGGGATTGGTGGGCTTCTAGAGTCTAAACCTGTGTGCACCTTGACTGGGGAAAGTGCTACCAAAATGTGCTCATTGCTTCATCTTCTCTCATGTCTGGTCTTTATCCTGGTGCTAAAGGCTGTGGGGAACATTGCGTAGTTCATGTTGCTGCAGCAAGTAGTTGAGAGCCAACAGTATCAGCAGAACTGAAACACTGTGTCCTGCTTGATGCAATAGGTTTTTTAAATGAAGATTTGAAATACAGTGTGTGGGATGTGCATCTTGGTATCAGTTGTATGTGAACATCCAGCTCTAAGTGGGAACAATTTCCAATTCACTGCACTTTAATGCCTCCAGTTTATCACAGTAAAGGTATAAAAGAGTTTTATGTAGGTGAAGTGGCTCTTGCTGTTTAAATATCTCTTGGCTCTGCTGTGTTCCGCACAACAGAGGCTGTGACCGCTGCAGCCATGCTCCTCAGAGGAGAGTTGGAGCACTGTTTTACTGGCCTTGCTCCATCTCCTTGAAACACAGTCTCTTTTCCAAAACGGACGAACTCTTAAGGATACTGCGCAGATGCTGAAAGGAGAATCAGCCTTTATGTTATTAATCCAAAATGTTTAAAATGGAGGAGAGGGTTAAACAGCTTCCGAGCCGCCTAGACCTGCCAGCATTTAGTTGTTGGTCCAGTTCCTCTGGTGCAAGCAATTGTGAAAGCTGGGCAGGTACAAACTGCACCGGCTGCAGGGCTCTCCCACCCTGTGCCCAGCCAGGCCAGCAGCTGTGTTGGGCCCTAATGACAGGCAAATAAGGGCATATCAATTTTTGTAGCCTAATTATTTTGTACTGAGTGACTGGGTCTGAAGTTCAGAAGTACCTGGTGAAAGGGAGCTGAGGGCAGCTCTGTCTGTACGTAGCACTTCCATGATCTGAGGTGAAGGGAGAGTATTTCCTTTGTAGCTCTGTCTTGTTTCAAGCCAAAAAGGGACTAAACTTGAACAAAAGTTGGATCTGCAAGTTCGGCGGTTGGCATGGATAAGGGGATTGAAGGGATCAAAATTATTTCCCTGCGCTGCTGGCTGCAAAACATGAGCTTATGGCACCATTCCTGTCTCTCCCTTTGTGCTCAGAGCAAAGCTTTTTTTAATCTTGTGCTGGCTATCTATAGTTGGGCCATACAAACATGGCAATTTAAGTCAAATGCTCTATTTTGGGGACTGTTGGGCACTGTCAGCAGGGTAAAGGAGCTGTGTTTGAGCTCCTGTCTTCTGTCCAAAGCCTGCCTTGGTCTGCTCAGAACAGGTTGTAATAGAGACACATTCAGAAAGTGTGTGTGTGTATAAATATATATATGATGCACTTGTGCCTGTACTCTACAGTATTTGTGGTTGGTATCATTGCATTATCATCGTCTCAACAGATGTTCTTTTTAGCTTCATAAAAATATAGCTATAATTGTTTGGGGTATTTTTTCAGTTTTAAATATAGATTGATTGATGCCAGGGTATCCCTGATGTAGCCTGTACTTAGTGCATAGGTGCTTAGGTTAGGAGGAAGCATGCAGCCCAAGTTGGGAACCAAATGATAATTTGGGGCTTCTGGCAGTTCAGTGGGCTGTGGTGTGCTGATGGACACCGAGCTCGTGTCTTTAACCCCTCCTGTTGATTAGTGAGGCTGCAGTTTCTTTTCTGCTGGCTCTTATTTCTACAGAGGAGCTAAAACCCCAAAGAATTTTGAGCTAAAATATGTCTTGAACTTTACAATAACATGGAGTGCATCAGCTAGTAAATGTATTGTTGCTGTTGATTTTTTGGTGGCTCATAAATGTCTCTTGCACTGCTGTCAAAGAGGACGTGCAGCCTCTTTATTCCACTTAGCCTGAGCACATACTTGCACTCAGGGGGAGCAAGGCTCAAGATAGTGTGTAGCTAAGAGATGTTTATAGAATCAGTCAAACTTGATATAAAATAATTATGCTGTTTTGACACCTTGTTAATAACTTGCAGCCATTGGAAGAAATGGAATTATGGCGTTCTTGGTCCTTGATGGAACCTTGGCATTTCTTTCGGATTGTAAAATTAAAGAAAAAATGTGAAAGCCATTAAAATAGTTGGACGTGATGCCTGGGAAAAATGATGGGCTGCTTAATTGAAAAAATGCTTCGTTCCAGTTGAAGTTCATTGCAGTTCAGTTCTGCCTGCTTCCCTGTATCCGTAATGGAGAAGGAAGAGGGCTGATTGCCCCAAAATCTGTCTGGGAGAGGGTTTTGGGTGTCACTTAGTTCTTCATCGTATCTTTGAATGAAGTGGAAGGAAATCCTAGCGAGCATTAGACATGAGAGAAAAGTCTTGTCACCTGTAATGACTAAAATCCCCTGAAGTGTTGCCAGCGTGTACTTTAGGAATCATATAATTATATGATTATTGAAAGAGACATAAAAGACCTCATGGCAAAAAACTTAGAAAGGGGGAGGAAGGAAATCTGTATGCAAATGAAGATACACAGAATTTGCCATCTCTCTCCTTTTGGTAGTTATTTTTCAGTCTAAAGCTCAGTAATTGCCTTTATGCGGATTACTTAATAAAAGTGGGGCATGCAAAGGAGGGAGAAATTGTTTATGCTGCGTCACAGGGCTGGCTTGCAATCCCGCAGAGTTGGAGTAAAAATGGATTTTTTTCAGTAGAACTGCAGAGTGGGTTTTCTGCTAACAGAAAATAGCTATTTGTTGAAATGTTATCCTACAATAAAAGTGTTTTGTGGTCTGGTGGTTAGCAGAGGGGTCCGGAAGTTGAGATAATGGGGTTTTCTTTCTGACTCTGCCACAAGTTTCCTCTCTGAGCTGAAGGCAAAGTCTTTTCATCGCTGCCTGTGTTGCCTCAGTTGCCAGTGCCATTGCTGAGTACCTGATGGGAGGCTGGAATTGCTGCTCAGGGAATCTCATGTCACCCCCCTGACTCAGGGGAGCTGTCTCTCAACCCTGGTATGTGTAACTTGAAATGCATGCTGTGTTTGTGAAGGAGGTGATGGGAGAGCCTTGGATGAAAGAGCTGCTTGTGCTGTCAGTGCTTAGGAGCCACAGCAGTATTCTGTATTTGCCATGTTACGGCATAGCGATGTGCTTGTCTATGGTTGGATGCTTCCAAGCGATGGGTCCTGGCCATGTGCAGGAAGTTACGATGGGGAGCAAGTATATTCACTGGTGCCTTTTGGGCTCATTTGTCACTTGGGTAGCTTCATGCCAAAGTTGGTATCTCCTGTGTGAACTGCTAGTGAAATGTGTCCCCTCTGCCCCAGCTCAGGTTCACGTGTGGTGTATAAGCATCCTGTGGGATGTACTGACCAGTGCAGTGCCCTGCTGAGTGAGTTACATTTAGGGTACTGCTGCAAGTGTAAATTTAGCATGAGATTTTCCCAAGCTTTAGTTCTCGATCTCCTCTTAAAGTACAGGTGTTTGACTCAGGACTTCTTAAGTTCCCCTGGGTTTCATCAGTCTTTACTGATGCTATGGATTATAATCTTGTGTCTCATAGAGCACTCATTCGTGCATTTACTGTGAAACCCTCCTGATGCAGAACAGACATATATCTCAACAGAGGCTTTGTTGCAAGATATGCAAAATCCTCCTGCCCTTATTTTCTTTGAAGCTAAACAGTACTAAGTTGTGATGTGAGTTTGCTAATGTGATTTTTAGCTGAAAATGACAATGGTTATTCAACCAGATGGATTCTGTAACTTGCCTGCTATCAGCTCATCCATCAAGCTCCACAGATGTGTGTATGTTCATTATAATGTGCACATGGTAATGCTGTTGATTACAACAAACAAACTGATAACTGGATTCAAGGCCTATTAATGCTCTCTGGGCAGCCCCCCTGCTGTGGGTTTGGGCTGTGCCTCCAGGTACTAGATGGAAATTTGGAGTTGAGCTGCTTTCTCAGATCCTTTCCATTGCTGCATCTGCGGGGTCGATGTAACTTGTGTAGAGAGAACCATTTTGAGATGACTTCAATACAGGCGCTGACGTTTCCAATGCTGTTTCTATTGGGAAGAGGGTTAATGAAAGAGAAATGAGAGCCTCTGGGCTGCACATGGTCTGTAACTGGATTTCATACAGCTCATGACTCTTCTTCCACATCGCTGGATGACGCTAAGTCACATAGGGTGTGTGACTTAAAAAATTGCTGTCTGCATCTAGGCAGAAGTGCTTGCAGGGCTCGATCAGAAGAATGTTCCCATGATTGCTGCTAAGTCATCTGTACAAGTTTTAGGCTTTTTGCGAGAAAAGATGATCTTTTTAGCAGCTGTTGGTTAGGAGGGTGTCTGGAGCCTCCTGTTAACATCAAACCCGATTACCTCAGTTAGAAAATGAGCTTGTGTTTTGGTGAGTGTAGGATGTGCCATTTCCAAAACAGAGGTTATGAACTGCTGTAATGGGGGCCTATGTACAGTAATGTAAACTCCCAGGTGATACCTCGGATAAAGAACTATATGTAGTTTGTTTTCTTGACAGGTTCCCAGAAATTATATCTGAAGTTAGTCCTTTCTAAAAGACCAGACTGTTTACACAAGCTCTTTCCAGACAGAGCATCTCTGGTTTCTTAGCTTCAGCCATGAGGTGTCCTGAGGAATACATTAATGGGTCGTGAAGTCTCTGAGTGTATTGCCTGGTTTTCCTCCACCCAGGAGGCTGTCATCCCTGGGCTTATGAAGTTCCTGGTCTCTAGGGAAGTACTGCTCTTCTGTGCAGCTTTGAGGCAAGCTATGCTACTGAATTTTAAGATCTTAAAATTATTTCTCTTCATGATTGAAATGGGCTGTGCTGCTCAGATGTGTGGGTTTCCAGGGGAGGGTGTTAAAGCCTCCCTGTTGGACAGGAGTGAGGTCTTTGGTTTCCTGATCACTGCTTCCTGGTCAAAACATATCCAGTGGATTTTCTATAGCGCTGCCAAAATAAATGCTGCAGATAATCCAGGGCCCGGAATGTCATCATCATCGGGTTACTGAGTTTCTGTCTGAAGGTCAGCTAGCTGTGACTGTTACTAAATGGCTGTTTGTGGTATGTATGTGGTCTGCACTGGTACACATGTGTGGTTGCATGTCTTCAGTGTGGCTCTGGTGTAAGGGTATGTAGCCAGAACAGGGGAATGTTTTGTGTTACTTCTCTGTAACTTTGTAAGGTTGCTACAACCTGTGAAGATATTAATTTGACCTCAAAAAGAACAGAATGTAGAGTGCTGGTGTTCATCTGTGTTAAGTACAAGTCATCCACAATCAAGCTATTTGGTTTACTTTGTGGTTTGTGTGTGTTGCCAAAAAGATGGGTCCTTTCTTTTTAACACTTACATAGCAATTGGCGGATTCTTCTGCCATCGCTTACTGCAGTTGCTTGGAGATGAGAGGTTTGTGCACCGCACCAGCAGGACTGAGAGACAACCCGTTTGTGCAAGAAACCCGTCGCTGTCGGGAAGCAAGCGAATGATGTGGAGTCACTGAAATAACATGGGTAAGCTCAGACACTGGCCTCAAACTTCAGCTGAGTTCAGGAAATGCTGGATCTGGGCTGGATGGAAAGGGGCAGCAGAAGCTGTCAGGAGGCTGCTGGTGGGCTGTGCTGCCATGGGGCCAGGAGCCAGAGAGGTCCTGCTGTCCCTGGCTGTGTCTGCTTGGGTTGGGTGGACATCTGCTTCCCTGGTGTGCCTGTCCTCTGCTCCTGGGGTGTTCTTGTGAGTGTGATGAGATGCTGTAATGTGGAGTGTGCTTCAGCATTAGGGCTAGTAAATGGGCAGCTTCTGGTGGTGTTTCCTGCAAATAAATAAAGCATGCCTTCATTTGGGATATTTGTTGGTTTGATTTCTATGTAGTTCTGGTTTTCTGTTAATTACCAGTAGCTGAATTGTCACTGTTTCACTGTTCTTACCTGAGCAAAAAGGAGCAGCTACTGAAAAGGGGGAATAGATTTTTGTCTCAAGCAATAGATTAATTCTTTTTGTTCTTTTACATCTCTCTCCTTTTGTGCATCTGTGTGTTAAAATTCCCATTCCTTGTTTATAAATGTTTAGCAGATGAAGTCGCTGGTGTTTTTCCTAGTATTACCTTTGTGATGTTAAGAACATAAGCAAAATGTGATTATTCACTGAGTCTCTGCTGAATACCGTAGGAATAATGAGTCTGTGCCTAAAGTGTAAACCCAGACACAGAAAGCATGCCAATAAGAATGCAGACCTGGGAGGGGAAGATGCAAAGTGCAGCTTATTTTACCAATTTCACTGGAGCATCCTGTACCTATTTTGGGGCTGGGAAGGGGTTAATCATGGGGTAAGACTGGCTTTTCTGATGCCAGGAGCAGAAAGTGATGCGAGATGGGGCTTTCCCCCAGTGATAGAGAGATGCTCTGGGAAGAGTAACAGCTTGTGGCACTGCAGCTTAACCAGAGTGCTTCTGGAAGGGGGGCTGGAAGTGAAAAAGCATGGGAAAGAAAATAAATCAGGAGGCTTTGCATCTTCATGGTGATGCAGCCTTTTCAAAGAGTGAGTGCTGGTGTCTTGCAAAGTATTCCTGATGCTGATGAAGGAGCAGAAATAGGCTGGAGGTTTTCCTGACCACTGAATTGACATCTCAGTGCTGACGCTTCCCAGACAGCTGCCAAACTAGAATAATTCAAATGTCTTTTTCTGGGAGCTGCAGGTACCTTTCAAGAAGGTCAGAATTTGGGTTGCAGCTGAATTATAAGGTAAAACCTTTGCAGTGACTACAGAAATAAGAGTGTTTTTTTTTTAAGACTTTCTAGTTCTAATAATACCCTGTCAAGCTTTAAAGCTGAATGAACTTTAAATATCATCAGTGTTAAACAGCATTTAATTTTTCTGTGTTGTGTTCTCTTCAGACTATGGTAATTGAAATGGGTTGTCTGTATTTTTAAATAAAGAATGAGAATTTGGGTGCCTAGATACTTAGAGCTGTTCCTTTGAATGCTGAAAGTTCATCCTTTGCCCCCACTCTTCTTAAGGGAATTTTTAAAACAGCATCTAAAAATGTGTTTAAAAGACCTAATTAGTGTTGATATTTCACTATCTGGACTTATAATTTAGTTTTTTTTAATAGGACACCTGCGTATCAGCACTAAATGTGAAGAAAATTGAACTTATACCCAAAGTGAATGCATGTGGGAGTGGGGGAAGAAAGAACCCTAAAACTTCAGACTGAATTGGTTGGTGTGGTGCTTGTCCTGTGTTCAGGGTGCCCCATGGAGGGAAGGGGGGAGATGGTAGTTAATTAGTGCTTAAGTGATGCCTTACTTACTGAGCTTTATAGTGTTAGAAACATCTGCCTAAGCAAACACGTCCGGGCAGATGTCTGTTCAGTCGATATTATTTTAAGTCTGATGAAGCATTGTTCACACCTTCTTGGAATGTCACACAGGAATAAATGGGAAACCCAATCTCCTTAGCGCTGTGTCACACAGACAGGCCGTGCTCTGAAACAGGGATTTATTTCATGCATGGTGGCCTAGACATGAAACAAATGTGTAGAAAAGGGAATTATGTAAAATTGAAAGTGACAATTATGCAAACATTCCGGCTGAGGAAGAAGTAAATTCTTCTCTTTTTCCATGTGCTCGGCTTCAGAGCTAACACGTAGCCTCTTGGGGCCTTTGGTCTGTGTGTTTGTATCTGTCATATCTCTCTCATCTCGCTGCTTCTTGTTTCATTTTCTTTTTCTTCTTCCTTTTTTTTTTGTTTGACCTTATTTTCCCTTTTGTTCCATGGAGTCATTCAATCTTTGTACTGTGGGGTTTGTTTGCCAGAGAAAACGTTAGCACCCTTCCATTTAGGAGTCCCTTGCAAGCACAGCACCGTGGCCTTCGCTGCGTACCTGCTTACGGGAACATGGTGACTGATGGGGTCCAAATCCCTTTATTCAGTTTTTGTTTTTAAAGGGAGGGTAAGCTGCTGAGAGAAGAAACAAGCTGTGAAAATAGCTCTGTGTTTAGACAGACACCCTTTTGCAAAGCTAAACAACTTGATCTTCCATGCTGCTTGGTAGTTCCCACGCTTGCAGAAATAGGGAGAGAGGGAGCTGGGGCTGTGACCACTTGGGTCTGACATAAGAATGTGTTTTTGCTGAAGGGGATGGTCCCTTCCTGCCCTGGCTGCTTGTCCTGATTACCTCCCTTGTGCCAGCGCTAGCATTTGTGCTGCCAGGAAGACTAATTCCCTGGTTCCGTGGTCTGGCTCGCTGTGCAGCCACGCAAATGTCCTTCTGGCACAGGGAGAGGGGGATGTGAAGCAGATGTTTATTGATTAAGAAAACCCTTCAAATATGGCCTGAGCCTTTGTAGCAGGATTATAGCTGCATGTTCTTCCTGTGTTTCAGGTAATCTTCTAAGTCAGGGGCTCCATGGGTGGTGTAAAATGGTGATGGAGTGACTCTGGTGTTGCTTGTGAAGTTAGGATGATGTGGTCGTATATGGAGTAGCAGAGAGTGGCTGAGGATAAAAGGGGTTACTTGGAAAGATAAAACCTCCCTTGTAATTTAATTGCTCTGAAAACCCAGTTTCTACCTTGTTTTCACTGATTAGTTTCAATGTGACAGGGAGAGAGAAGAGACAAGCTTTTATTTGTGCTTGGTTGGGCGCTTGGAGTGGATGAGGTATCTAAGCCTTTTGATGGCAGAAGGTTGAAAGTAGTTCAATCTGCAAATGGCATTTGTAGCTCAGTTCACACAAGGAATTCCTTCTTTAGCCTTTTTTTTTTTTTATCCTCCTGTCTTTCTTTCTGTACTATATCCTGTGCATGTGTTGTATAAAGGAGAAGTCTCTACTGGATATTAAATCCAGCAAGCAGGGGAAGAAGCAGCTCTTCTCATCAGTGTCATTTGCCCTGCTGTAATCCCACGGAGGGATTGAAGAAAGTGTTGGGAGGATAAAATCAGTGTTTGAGCCTGGCTAAACACTGGCTCTGCTGCAGAAAATGGTTTTAGTGGAGGCTGTTTGTGTGGGGAGGGTGAGAAAATGGCACACAAATTGTGCAGATTTCTAAATAAAAAGCATTTAATTGCATTAAAAGAGGGGGAGGGACCCTCTTGTGTGCACATTGGAGACTTCAGTGAGCATAAGTAACCTCTGTGGCGCAGTAGTCATTGACCTTGTCAAATCATGCCATTGGAGGTCATGTGTGGTGAAGTGGGTTGCCACAGGGGATTAGCACATCTGGGCAGGGGGTTTTTACATCTGAGCATGCTTGCCAAATCCCATCTCCAGCAGTGCATATGGATTCATCAGAAAACACAAGGAGAGAGAAGATGGGAAAGCTCCTGCCAGAAGTTTGTGGGAGAAACTTGTCTGGAGCCAGGCGTTCTCTTGAGCCCAGTTGCATGAGAAGGAGCAGTTGGTTATACCCCAGACCCCCAGCTCCTAGAAGATGGACTTGAAATTTAATGATAAGAAACCTGCAAGCTTCCTTTGGTAATTTCATAGTTGAGCAGTCTTGGACACATGACTGTCTTTTTGCCTTGGTTTCCCCTATAGTTTCACATGTACAAAGGTTCTTTTTCATCCTGCCATGTTGGTCTGGTTTGAACAGGTACAGCTTTGTGCAGGTGATTCACTTGTGTATGCTTTAGGGTTTGTATTTTGGGCTGAAAACGTGAACAGAGGATGAAGACTTGTTGTAAGTCTCAGAAGATAGGAAATGAGATAACAGTGGTATATCAACTCCTATGTAGGACTAAAACATATGTCTAGATTGATGGAGATATTAGGCCCATTCCACAGATGGGAATGCCTGAAGCATAGGGAAGGCTAATAATTACTAGCAACTGATCCATGTGCTCTGTTCCTAGAAGAGAGACTATTCAAGGTTTTAACTTTCCTGCTTTATTCAGGTGTTTAGTAGAAAGCTTGCTGGTGTGGAGTCCTGGAAGTCTAAGGATTTGAGTGTGAGGTTTTAGATGGACTTGTTCCGCTTTGCCTCCTATGTTATTCTATAGTTCTGCCTTAGTTGATTTAATTTCATATCCCACAAAGGCAGCATTAAAAGAAAATTATCAATACTTCCAACAGGAAAGTAGCTTATATCTTAGCAGATAAAAGTGGTGTTGGAGTTGAAGCTAGCTAGTCTTTGTGTTTGCAAGTAACAGAAATCATTTGTCACTGGTTTCCATTGCGTCCTGGATGAGGGGAAAGATGACTAATGCCTTGCTCCTGCCTTAGTGTGAGGATCTCTGATGGAGCTGGTTGTAGTTACTAAAAGTCTAAATGGTGATGGGGTTTTATACTTGTGCTGAATTTTTGCTAGGCAGGAAAACGTGGGAGTTCTGCAAAGTTGTGAGTTTTAGAAAGTGCTGTTGGAATAACATCAGAAAACCAATGCTGAAGGTTGTTCGTTGAAGGTGCTCTGTTTAGGAGAGAGCACCTGTCCTGACAGATAGCTGGGCTCAAGAGTGGCATTGGTGACACAAAGCAGCAGTGCAACCCATGCTGGGGCTTTCAACACTGGTGGCTTCTAAGGCTTCTTCAGCAGATCTAGTTCCTATAATGATTTTTTCAAGACTGCTGGGAATGGCTATGTTTTTTGTCCCTCGACTTCCCTCTGGGAATTGCAGGGTGCAGATTAAAGTCTGTACTTGTGGTGGAGCTCTGGATGGAGCCTAATTTTTTTGCTTCTCACTTTGTTACAGTACTTACTGTACCATATTGCATCCAAAATAGTAAGTTGGACTTGGAGAATTAAGTGGTGCAATTATGAGGCAGAGGGAGAAAACACTTATGTGATGGCTGTGATAGATTAGTCGTTTTGTACCTCCAAATAGCCAATTATTCCTCTGACTGGCTTTTATCTGCCCAATTTGCATGTGCAGTCATGGTAACTGGTTTGCAGATTAGGTGCAGGATTTCACGTACATCTGATGTTGCGTTTTGGTCTCATAAGCTTGGTGCTCCTTAGAAGCAAAATGCACGGATGATGCTTTCTGTGTAACTGATTACCATTAGCTGCTTTGTATTTCTTCACTCTGAAAGCTTTTTTCACACTCGAAGGAAACAAGATGGCTCACTTTTATTGTAGCCTTTTCTTCTTTCTTTTTTTTTCCCTTTTAATATCTGTCAGGACGCTATAAAGTGGCCCCAGCTCTGTAGAAGCTGCAGCCCAGATTTCATTTGTGTTGGTGTTCTCAGCTGTATAGTTTGAGAACACATTGTTTGCGGGCTGGGAACTCTCTGGAGCTGCAGTGTTTCAGAAGAGCTGTGAAAGGAGAAAACAAAAAAGAGCTGGAGGAAAGAAGGAAAAATAAACTGAAGCAGCATGGAGTGGCCAAGGGTGAGATCCTGCTTCCCTGAAGCCAGCGTCAAAGCTTTGTCTTCACTGGTGCCAAGTTTCCATGCCTGCTCTCTGATCTTGATCTTCACTGGTGGGCTAAAAATGAGCAAATGGTACTGGATTTAACACTGTGCACCTAGAGAGCCAAGTGAGGTCTGAATTTGAAGAATATAATTATTCAGGTAGCTGAAATTTGTTAGTAGGTTAAATATAAGCTCTCTTTCTGTCGGGGATTTGTGTCAATTTGGCGTGCTGTGGACTTTGTAGAGTCTGTGATATGAACAGTCTTTGAAGTGGAGAAATGGTCTAAAATATTTGCCAACAGCCAGCTAGCTCTTTAAAAGCTTCATTTGCTTCAAATAAGCAAGTCCTTTTTAAAAAGCAAACAACAGTTTGCAAGTGCAAGAATAACAAGATACTTTCTCAAAAGCCATTTTTTTCCCCATTTTCTAGCAACTCAGCTGTAGTTACCTTGGTCTCCAGTGCTGCTAAAGACAAATTAAGCTAATAAAACAGTATCTCGCAACATCATAGCAAATAAATTAGCTATTCTGTATTCAAGTTTCTTGCTATGCAAATGTAAACTGCTTAAGCATTTGCTTTCCTGATGAAGGTAGAGGGTTTTATAAATGTAACCTTTCCAAGGGTCTGTGAAACAATGCCTCATCGAGCATTCAGCAGTCTTCTGCTGCACTCACAGAATAAAGGTTGTAGGTTGAGAAGTACTTTAAGGAATATATATATTTATTTCCTTGTGTCAGCTTCATCTTAAACTGATAATAAGTTTGTACATTAGAAGGCGGGTTCAAAGGAAGCAGTTGTCACCCAACTTCATTGGTAGCTGAAGGAGTTTCTTCTTTTGTGTCATATACGCACCAAATACTAGCTAGAATAAAGTGTGTGTGTGTGCACATCCATACGTGAGCACAAATGTTTTCTCTTTCATGCACTTACAATAGTTGGACCTGTCTCAGTTTTCTTGTAATCTCATGTTTGTTCCTTTGCCTGTTCTTTTGGGACTGGCCTCTCATGGCACTGTACATTGATTTTTGAACAGTGCAGCACCTGTGAAGTCTCCTGGCCTTGCATGCAACCTACTGTTCACATAATTACAGGTGCACAAGTGCCTAGTTTGAGTTCTCTGAGCTCTTTCAATCTGGGAGGCTTTTCACGTCCTACTGATTGAGCATCAGTGTGTAAGTTGTATTAAACAGTGTGACTTTTTTTCTTTGCAGATATTTCCTCTGCAGTAGCGGCTCAAGAGCCCCTCCAAAGGACTTTAGGCACAGCTTGGGGTGGGGGCTGCAAAAATGAGAGTTGAAAATTGGGGCATGTCCTTTTTCCCCCCTTGTCTAGATGAGTTATTTAATCTCAGTCCCTCTGTTTCTTCTGTAAAACAAGGATAACTCATCTCCCGTACTTCTACTGCTCAGTAGTTGTAAACCCGGCGTGCAGGATCTTTTTGATAGGAAGTACATTAAGATTAAAGTACATAGTGTTTTGTTCTGAAGAGTTTGAAGATGAAATTTACAGGCAACCGTAAGATGTGTGTTTGTTTATGATAAAATTGGGAGATGAAGTATAAAGGAACAGGCACTGGTACTGGCTGTGTAACTCGCAGCTTTACATTACAAACAGGCTCTTGTTTGCGGTGATAAAGGCAAGAAATCCAGTGTATTCCACCAGCCACAGATAGCTATGTGGGGTAGAGTTTTTCACGCTGTAAAAGTGATCTTTTTCTCATTCTCGAATCAGTCTTTCAGCTGTTCCTGTTAAGAGCCTTCTCTCCACCTGTTTAGTAACTGTGAATTTCTGTGACTAGCACTGAAAAGCATCTTTCAGTGCTGAGCATCCTTTGGCTGTCGCTGTTCTCTCCTCCCCTGCCACCTTCTACATTCTCAGGATTTAGCTTGTGAAATTCCCCCCCCCCCCCCCCCCGCCACTGCAATCCTTTGGCTTAATCAGTTGGAAAGTGCAGACAGCAGCATAGCAATGCAAGAGGTTGCTCTCGGTGATCACATTTTCCCCACTGTTTCCTGCCTCTCCTTGGTTCTGTAAAATGCTTGTGAATTCATCCTTTCTCCCAGGCGTGCACAGCTTTGGCATTGCCTGCTGATGTGGCTGGGACCGCTGAAGCACGTGAGAGCAGAGCTGCCCAGAGCAGATTCCTTCCTGCGCATGCTGCCCTTGGGATTTCTGCGTCTCATCTTCCGGAGGCCTGCCAAGAGCAGTACAAACCCTGCTGTGCACACACAGGGTCCACTTTCCCCCCTCCCCATCCCCAGCTCTTCTGGATTTTGTGTAAATATTAGAGGGGGGAAGTGTGTTTGTGCGGGTGCTGAAGAATTTTGGAGGGGGAAATTGTTTTGGCAGCCTTGGGGTATGATTTTATAACCGATAGCTGGAGATGTCTCTTCCCTTCTCTCTAATGGAGCCACTGCTTTTTGGTGACAATCATCCATGAGGGGAAAGATGAATCCTATTCCTGGATGTGTATCTGTGTGTTGTTCTTCATTCCCAGCCCCTTCTGCAAACACAGCTCATCGTTTTGTTGTGCCATGGATTGTTCCCTTGTGGTTTTGAGCCAGAAAATCTCAAAGGTTTTTCATACCTGCTTAGGGGACTTGTTACTAACACTGGGCTGCTGGAGACAGATGTCCTGGAAAGCTTTTCAGTGGTGGATCAAAAGTAGAAATAAAAGGAAAAGTAATAATTGAAAACCCCAAAGCACCCAACCCCAAACCTCCCCAGATTGCATAATGCATATCATCAAGATTGTGAGCAGTTTGCTTCCCCAGAATTCAAACTAGTGCACCACTTAACCCACGATGTGGGTTAACTATGCATAAGAGAGCTTGTGCTAGCACAAGCCTTAGATCTTGGGAAATGAGCAAATTATAGTTTAGTCAGCTGCATGAAAGGCTATTTTAAAAAGAGCAGAGGGCCATAGTACTGGGGTTGTAGCTGGAATAACCAGGAGTGTTATGCATGTAGGTACTGTAATAGTTGCTGCCAGGGCAGCTCTGCATCCCTCACAAGTCCTTGTATTACGAGAGGGGTGGGGGGAAATTACATGCACATATTACCATGTTTGCATCAAATCAGTGCTGAGTCAGGGCTAGGGCACTTTCTGTAGAGCACTGCCTAAAGAGGGAAACTGGCAATGGCAGAGGAGCACCAGGGAGAAAATATTCCTTTGGGACCTCATTCCTATTGTTCTGCTGATACCTTTTTAATAAATCACGACGACAAGCAGCAGAGTGCCCAGCTATAGCAGAGCAGGCAGTGGTGCTTGGTCAGTGTGTGGGGTGTATACATGAAGTATTTGTTACTGGTGATTTTAGTTGTCCTCTGTGTGTTGTTGAATTCTCCGTCTCTCTTTGCTTTCCATGGACATCATAGATGGGGAAATTGCAGGGAGACTTGCACAAAGCTGCCTTTCTTGTCATTTCTGCTTAAATCTCACGTGACAGTTGGACAGAAGCTGTTTTCACTGCGTGAAGTGAGGGGGAGGTGAAATGGGTGGTGGATTTTTAAAGAAAACTATGTATACTTATTTTTCTGCATGCAGGCGGCTTGTGTTTGTGGTGGTGTGGGCAAGGAAGCACCTCATTATGCAATCCGCATCGGATCTATAGTGGAAAGAGCTCAATTTCCTCCCGAGTACAGATTTATCCCCCTTGTCAAGCGAGTTGGGATGCCCTGTGAGTTATAAGCCTCTCTTGACAAAGGGGATTGATTCTGTCTTTCCTTCCCCACCGGTGGCTGCTGCAGGAGCTGCCTGCAGGGTGTGTTTTGCCTTTTTCTTTCTTCTTATTTTTTCTTCTAATTTAATTTCTCTTGCCTTCCTTTTAGTGGGACTTTGGTGCAGGGCGGAGGACTTCCTAAATCACATTAATTGCTTGTGATGCTGCTCCAGGCTCTCTCCGGAGCTGACCAGCCAGGGCCAGTCGTCACCCCCTCAGCATGGGCAGACTGATCTGGGCTTGCGTTGCCTGGGCAGCTCAGTCTCATGAGAACTGGAGAACACACGGTGTGACTGTGACTGGGATTCCCTGGCTTGACTGCAGGAGCTGCAGTCCTGCCTCCCCTGGGCTGGGGCTGGCCACGCAGAGCCTTACTGTTGTGTGGGGTCAGTAATGCCACTGAGCCGTGCCCTGGCCAGGGGTTTGCAGCTGCATGGTGCAAATGAGCAAGCTGCAGGAAATGGCAGGGCTGCACTTCCTCTGCCTGCTGCTGCCTCCTCACCATGGCTGGAGGCATGTGTTGTGCTGCCAGGGGGTCCAGGAGGGCTTCAGAGGTGGGGTGGGAATGCTGGGGGGGTGTATGTATCCTCCATGGCTGAAAGTGAGGGACAGTGAGATGAATTACAGTAAATGTTGAAAGAATAGAGAACTAGCCATGCTTGGTCCGCCCACCATCACCTCCTTTACCCTGAGACTGGTCGTATGAGGAGAGCTGGCTCTGGTCTGGTTCCTGTTGGGCATTGCTCCTATTGCCAAGGAGCAGGAGGGAGATGAAGGAGCCTGAATAAAACATTCAAGGCTGTAGGCTAAAAGCGGAAATGGATCTGATCCCCATAGGCTTGAGCTCCAAGGAAGCTCCTGGCCAGCTCTCCCAGTGGTAGCATGGTGCCTGCTGTGAGATCTGGTGAGCCAGGGAAGGGGTTAGTGAGCAAGTCATCCTTCAGCCACTGTTCCTTGGGCCGGGCTGTAGACAGCAGTTCTGTCTTTAACATGTACCTAGTGCTAGGTTTCACTTGGTCAGCCCTCTTGCTACGTGTCCTGATTTACTGACATTTGGCCATAAAGAAGTTTGAGCCTGAGAAATCGGGAGTGGTTGGCTCAGTGGGGGTGAGCTGGGGTCACATGGGCCTGGTCTTCCTATTGCTATTTCAGCAGCTAAAAAGGAACTAAATCTCAGGTTTCAAGTTGTGTTTTAAAACCATGCACTCCTCAGAGCAGCAGTTAGGGCTGGGATGCTGTACTGTATGGGCAAGAGGAGCAGTTGACATAGGTGTTTCAGTTCAGGTTATCTTCAGTGTGATAGTCCTGTAGGTGCTTGGTCTTCAAATAATTGAAAGTAAATTTACTTCCTTGTTGATTTAGATCCCCACATCCCTGACTTTGGGCAAGTTCAGGTGTAAAACTGAGGCCTTATTTTAGTGCAGAATCTTCTTTTCTGTCATTTCTGGCACTTCTCTCTTGTTGCCACCCCTGCCTGGGCTCCTCTGCCTGCTGAACTCGTTCCACTGCTTTTCTCCCTCCGAAGGGTGTGGAGATGCAGGGCCGGGCTGCAGCTCGCTTAACGGGCTTGGGCCGAGCAGTGAGCCAGGCTTTGTGCAGAGGCTGCGAGCGGGTAATGTTATCCCGGGCTGGCATTTGCGTTCCCTGGGTTCAGCAGGACACACGGTGTTCTGCTGCCTGTTGGGAACAGGCGGGAGAATGAGCGCCATTGTTTGTGGGGGGATAATGTCTGCACAGTGTGAAAGTCAGCTGGAGACTTGACACAACAGAATTGCAGTGTGCACACGCACGTGGTGCGTGAAGCCCTCGGGACAGCCGGCGCTTCTGTCTGCCTGCCTGTCTTCTGGTGTGGTCCTCTGCCTTCTGGGTGGGGGTCAGGCACGCTTCAGCAAGTCCAGGTCTGTTCGCTTGAGTCCGCAAGTCTGACCGCGCGCGCAGGGTCTGATGCAATATTTAGTGGGAAGGATGGATGATCGGTTTTAGTTTGGCTTATTTGAAGTTGCTTTCACGTGTGCACAGAGAAGACAACTCGCGAGAGGAGAAGGAATAAAGGTGGTTGTGCACACACACCAAAAAGGCATGGCAAAAATACATTGAAATTGAAGTGATTTTCTTTACCGCTGTGGTTTTATTGGACTAGAAAGGAAACAGGACCCCGAGGGACATGTATTGGAGAGGTGACCTTGTGGAGTCCAAGGGAAAAATAATTTGTCCAAAAGCCTACAGTTATTTATTAAAAGTTGTCACCTTCCTACCCCCTCTTCATATCTTTCTCCAGTTGTTTTTTTGCCTCAATCCTGTAGATTGTTGTTGCTGGCTTATTTGCTGGCTGTACATGTGTGCCACTCGTCCGTTCTTTCTCAATCTGGTTCTCCCCGGTCATCTAAAACCTTCTTTGGCAGAAGGAGCACCAAGCAGCAGGGACACGGGCAAATGTGAGTAAACAGCAGAACAGGATTTGAACGTTGCTACATGTTTTGAAAACTGGTGCTCTTGCCCCTGAAGGATTGAGCTCTCCAACCTGGCTCTGGCAGTCCCCCTAAATTGGACTTGGCTTTCTCTAGGAACTATAAACCCAGCAAATTTTCAAAACCTTCTGCTAATGGCTCACTGAGTGAAGATCAATAGAGATGCTGAGAGGAGCCAGGCCTGGAAAAAGAACATATAATGCAAGCTGCCTGATTAATTTGCTCTAGAGAATAAAAGCCTTCAGAGATGAGAGCAGGGTATAAAATAAGCAGTTACAGACTTCCTATCCACTGAGTAGAAAATGTTAACTTCTTCAGTGTGGTAAAGGGTTTCCAGCATTAGTTTTGTAATGACATATTATATTTAGTGTAAGAGGGAATAGTTGGGATATGAACAAGGCCCCTGCCTATTCCTCTGCCACCCAAAGCCACCTTTACTTCTATTCAATGTGTTAGGCAAGTGCTGGAAAAGAAGTGTGTTGGCTTCAAAACTGGAGTGTGTGTCTGCTCCTAATCTTCAGATGAGGTTCACAATTTCGGTTTTCAGTGCAGGAATTCAAATAGCCCCCAGTGTAAACAACAATAAGAAGCTGTTTTCTTCCCTTTTTGGCAGTTAAAGTACTATTTCTTCAGGAGAACTAAAGAGTCGCCTCTGTTCACTGAGTCATGTTTAACCATCTTTCAGCAGCCGCCTCTGGGATGCAGCATGTCTTGGGTGAGCAGCTGGGTCCTGAAGGTGAAGGTAGTAGATAAAGCAGCCATTAGAGGTGTGTGCATGCTTGCCTTTCAAATGCTGCTAATGCAGAGGACTGCGTCCTTCCCAAGCCATGTGTACTTGTGTGCTCATGGCATTATTTTGGTGTTGCTAATTTTCTTCTGGATGCCTCAGGTTAGAGAAAAGTCAGTTTTCCAGGAGAAAAGAGCTTCACAGAGGCTGCTTTCCCGCACTCTCTTCTCTTGTGATGCTCAGACCATTGCTGCTAAAGAAGGGAAATCGGGAATTTTCCCAGAGATTTTGGCCAAGAGACTGGAGTTAATGCTCTCCCTCTGCTTAGAAAGGTTTCTTAATCACAGCTGTCCAGAACTTCCAATTGACCTGGTGGTACTTCACCAGCAGCAAAGGTGTGGTGGTGGTGGTGGTGGAATAGATCCTGCCGTGATTACTTGGGCTTCCTGCAGGACTGTGTTTCCACTGGGAAGAAAAATGTTATCCTAAAATCTTGTTTTCATGTTTGTTCTCAAGCTACTTAACATGCATGGTTTATTTTTAGAGAAAACAATGTCAGCCAGATTTGTGCTAATTGTTGGCAACAGTGTGTTAGCCCCTCAAAGGCTGACAGGGAGACAATGTTTGGTGATTGCAGCCATGCAAAGCTAAAAATGACTTTAATTAAACAATCATGAAGTATACTTTGCAATGTAGGAGCTGAACAGTGGGGTTTTTGGTTTGGAGTTTTATTTATGTAGGTTTTCTCACTCAGCTGATGGCAGGTGTTGTGTGACAAATGGGGTCTCATTGTGTTCTGACTTTTAATTATTATTCCTGAATATATGAAGAAATCAAAAACTATCATCTCTGTATTGGTGACAGGTTTCTCTCCTCACTCCCCCTCCCCTTTGCTAGCATTGTTGCTACTCTGTACTTTAATTGCATTTATTAGTGTGTTTGATTTTTAATTTGCTGTGGTAGGGGTTTTGGTGGCATTTCTTTGGTTGCATTTTGACAGATCTTTTTCTTTCTTCTTGGAATGTTTGAAGAACTCATCTCACTTATAGAGCTGAGACTCCGCTGAGTGACAAACACATTTTGCTTGCTTTGTGGGTGAAAGTAGAGCAGGTTGGGTCACAGCTTCCTTGTGGGCCAGGTTATGGGATGCAGCGTGGATAGGTCCCTCACCTTCCTCATAAGCTGCTCTTCCTCCCTTGGGTCTGGGGAGCCCAACAGGTACATGTCCTCCAGTTGCAGGGTCTTCAGTGAGTCCTGTGAGTGCACTTAATATTACTTCCTTTTTGGCTGTGGGAAGTAAAAAGCAAAGCTATGATTTAGACTCCTCGCTTGCTCATGGTGGAGACTTCAGGGGTGAGGATGTGGTTGATGGCCATGGCTTTTTTTGTATGTCGCTAGTACCCTGGTGATGGGCATGGGTCACTTTAGAAAACCATTAGTAGTAGTTTGGTCCCCAGACTCAAGCAAAAGCGCCAGCCGACGGCCTGAGTCATTAGGATGCTTTGAAGATGCTGTGCTGTGTGGTGGCAGTAGGACTGGGAGCTGTGCTGCAAACCAGCAAACCCGTGAAATCAGCCTCTCTTCAGGCTGTGCTTGTAATGGCCTCAGGCTCCAGCTCCTTTCAAGATAGAAATCAGCCCTTCTATCTTTGCTACAACTGCAAAGATGTTAGTGGTGTGTCAGACATGCTGCAAAGAGAAAAGGTTTCTGGCTGCTGCCAGCCTGCCTGTGGCTTTGAGTGCCACCAGCTATTTGCTCTTTTGTCCAGAACTGAGCAGCACAGTGCATTGCTTGCCTCAAAAGCGTTTATTTTCCTATTTTTGTCTTGCTGGTGAAGGTAGACAAACGCTTAAAGATGCAGAAACAGGAACAGAGAGGAGAAATGATGGATGGAGCTGCAAGGCTGTTTCTGGCCACTGCATCTATTTGCTGTAGTCTTTCATTTTTGGACGAGTTGCTTGTAGTTCACTGCATCATCACCCAGCTTTAACTTCCCTGGAGTGGTTTGTGGTTGTGGCTTTTCACCTGCTGTTCAGTGCTGCATACAGTACAGCTCCCTTGTTTTTCTGATTTCCTCCGCTTAGTGAAGTGGCTGCTAAGGTATAATATATAGAGTATACAGTATATTTCCTATAGAGAAATTGAGTAGCAGCCTTTTAGAAAATGATATTCAGCGAGACTTGAATGGATGGATGTTTTGGCAAAGGGTGGAGGTTAAAGCTGCTGTGGGATGCCTAGCGTCAGCCTGTTGATGGAGAACATCAGAGCAGTTTGTCCTTTTTGGGCTGTAATGGTAGGAGCACTGCAGTTTGGTCGCGCTCACTCGAAGTGTTTAAGGTGATGTTAACACTCCTGGCTGAAAAGCTGCTTTAAAATAGCTCTGAAAGGGTAAATCTCTGTGGAGGGCTGGGCTCTGGCTGCTAAAGTGTTGTGATACATGTAAGACTCTGTCTTAAAAAGCATGAAGGAGAATAAATTGGTATTACTGGAAGCCAACGAAGTGGAGGATAATCATTCTGTTACTGATCATCATGCCTGGCTAGTCGTGCATATGTACAATGGCTTTATCTGCTCACCCTTTTGAAATTTCTTCTCTGTGTCTCTGCTTCCTCTTTTCTCCAGTCAAAATATTCTCAATGCTGCTTTCCCCTCTCTTTCTAACCTAACGTATGACCTGCTGAGCCTCTTAAATCTTGTTTCCCTGCAGAGCAGTGGGATGGTGCTGAGCAGCTCCCTGGTTTCTGCACTGTCTCTGTCTCAGGATGTTCTGAAGCCCCCCCAAGAGCCTGGCTTGGCCCTTGGGGGAGAGGAGTATTTGCAGTCTGGGGACACACAAATAGTTCCTGCGCCGCAGCTGGTGGAATTACCAACTGACTCATTTGGAAGTGTACTTAGGCACCATGTGGTTTATTGTCAAGTTTCATTATAATTTCACAAAATCTTAATAAGGAAGTTTGGAAAGGGAAAAAGAAACCCACTCAGGAATGATAAATGTTCTCCAAAGTAATATTATTAAATTTATTTTTAATTTAATTTTTCTTTAAATCTGTATATGCTGGTAGAAGTGGATTCTTGTGACTCGAGGGAGGTTCTTGTTAACAGCCCTGTGGTCCTGTTGATGGCAATTGCAGTAAATGAATTTTAATAAATAAGAAATTATGATTCTGTTGCACTTCCCCTACCCTATTGAAATACAGTCCTGATTTGGCCTGAAACACACCTTTTTACTTCTGTTCTGTAGAATAATGAGGCTTATGGGGCTGTTTTTCTCTTTCTTTTCCTTGAGAAATCAATTATATACTTTATGTGATGCCAGTGCATTCCAGAGCAGAGTAAAGAGCACAGCAGCAACTTGACTCTGATTCCAGTGTTGCATCTTGTCTACCTTAAATCTCTAGCCATTTTAAAACCACTTAGAATTAATTATCTAGGCTTTAAAGCTCTCCTTCTCTGGCTCATGCCTACAGCAGCCAGCCACAGAAAAGAGGACTTGGATATAAATAAATGGTGTTGCATTGCATTCTCTAGTTTGAAGACGTCTTTTTTTCCTTTCATTTATAGCCTTTCAAGTGGAATTGCCTATTGAAATGTGACTGTTGGTGTTGAATCAAGTGGCAGAACTCCACAAGGCTTCAGAGTGCTGTGCAGTGACAGTGCAGAGGAAATTAGGTGTTTCAAAGAACCGAACAAATTAGAAGGCAGTGAGTGCTTCTTGCAGCATATTAAAATGGCACAGTTTTAAAGGGCCTTTGAACTTATTTTTCAGTGGCTGGGTCAGAAACATGCCGTTTATCTTGACAAAACTGTTCTTTCCCCTTTTGTTGGCTTGCATTGCTGGGTTGAGGGGAAGCAAGAAAGGAGATTTTACATAAGCAGGCTGGTGCAAAAGCCTGCTTGCAAAATCAGTTGGGTTTGTTGTTGGGGTTTCCTAAATATTCTTTAGCACTGCTAGCACTGATCATGTATTGCTTGAGCCTTGCTTTGCCCTTATTAAATCCTTTTGCCACCACAACTCAGAAGGCTTCTGCTCCAGTGGGTGCTGTTGGCCACTGGAGCTTCTTCCAGAAGGTAAATGTATTTGCGTAACACCTTTAGAGCATCTTCATCACCTTTAGCAGTTTGCAGTTCAGTTTGTTACTGCTGTAAGCTGGTTTTATTCATGAATGCCCCTGTGCGCCAGTATCTACTTTGAATTTAAAAAGCGTAGAGCAAGTGTTCTACAGGCAGGAGGATTTAGCTCTTTGTTTTGCTTGTGCATGAAAATGTGCTGGGAAAGAAAAAAACAACCCAGGAGAAGGGGTTGAATGAGATGATCTTAAGGTCCTTTCTAAACCAAACCATTCTATGATTCTAAGGGCTTGTTTGTAGTTGGAGGAGCTTGCTGTGCTGGCTCCTCATGTGATGCTGTGGTCCAGCGGATCATGGATGTCTCCAGGGGAAGAGGCAGCTACTGAGTAAACCCTGGCAATGGGCAAGAGGACTGTCCGCTGCCTCTCCCTGCCATGCAGGAGGAGGAGCACACGAGCTGGGAAGAAGGTGGGGAATCAGAATGGTATCTGTGGGAGTGATGCCTGGTTGTCTGCAAGGGAAATAGGGGAATATTCCTGAATTTGTGGGACGTGAGTGCAAGTGA
Source organism: Pezoporus flaviventris (assembly GCF_033815535.1). Taxonomy (NCBI): domain Eukaryota; kingdom Metazoa; phylum Chordata; class Aves; order Psittaciformes; family Psittacidae; genus Pezoporus; species Pezoporus flaviventris. Next base: position 8,159,037 of record NW_026892589.1, on the reverse strand, counting down.
TTGGGTGTAGCTGTTGGTATCTGAAGGCTGGAGGTGATCTGAGGTTCACCTGTGTTTGAGTGGATTGTATAATAAGAAGCAATGCCCCCCTTAAAAACAACCCCACCAGTGCCTAATGAAGATGGGCACCTTGAATTATTTTGGTCATATTAAAAGTAGCTGACAATATTGTTTGTAAATAGATGATGCTGCAGTAAAAAGGGGAGAACAGTGGAGGGAGAGTAACAGTGGCAGTTATTTCACTGGGATGTCGTGTACTTGTTTTAACTCCTTTTATCCCGCCTCCCATCTTTCAACTAAAGTGCCAGGCACACGGAGATGTGGCCGTCCCTGATCAAACAGCTTTTACTTTTGCTCTTTAATGTGAGAAACTGGAGCAATTTTCTTAACGTGGTGGGTCAAAACCAGCTTCAGAGACGACTTGGTTGGAGGAAACTTGGCATATCCCAATTAGCCAGAGGAGGCAAGAACTAAAACATTGAGAGCAAACCCAAGCGAGCAGCCAGGAAAGCCGGCACTGTTTATTTTTGGCAGGAGCTGCTGAATGGAAGCTGCTTGTAGTTAATGCTGTTGGTGGCAAGACGCAGCCAGGGTCAAGTTACAGCTCTGATTCAGTGACCAGTAAATAGTTTTCCTCTTCTTCCCTCTCTCTTAATTTATTCCCCTTCTCCTTTTGCGCAGATCTTTGGAGGACTTCTCTGTTCCTCCCTGGCCCTGGGTGCCCTAGGAGGAAGATGCTGGGGTGGTGAAATGACTTCCAGCAAACCCAAGCCGTTTAGAGGCTATTGCACATTGCAGACAAGTCTGAATATGCCTGTTGTACTGATCTTGACCCTGAGAGCTGCTTGTGTTTCAAAGCATTGCTTTACAGGGAGAGCCAGACTGGGCCAATGCAGTGAACTGGGCCAGTACAGCTTTGGCAGAGAGGGCAGGAGCTGCTGAAATCACTTATAGCTGTGGCTTCGTGGTGTTGTTTGGCCACTGAGATCAGGTCTGTATGCAGATCCAGGCAGGTATGAAATGAGCATGCATGCAGTGTATTAAATAGATCATGTCTTGTAATGCAAGAGTCTGATCGCAGCAATGTGCAGAAATGAAGGCTTTTGATATGAACGAAATACCCTTTTGAAAGATAAGTAGAGGATTTCCTTAGAAAACAACTGGGACATCTTCTGGAAGGTAAAAAAATGCATTTGCAGGTGGGTGGGAAGGGAGCTTTTTTTTTTTTTTGCTTAATGCTGGTCCTCCAGTGCCTTTCAGGCCTCTGTTACCTGTGGCAGCTGGGTGGTCGTTGCTGTCTGTGGGGCAGAATTAACCCAGGGCAGAGGAGAGCTTTCCTTGCACATGAGAGGGATCTGGGAAGGTGAGACTTCCTTCCTCACATCAGAACCTGAGGGTTAGATATTTTTCTGCTGTTGCATCCCATCACACTGGCAGAGCAGCTGTTTTCCTGTGCAGCTCGCTGAAGATGGCTTTATTCTGAGTGGCAGATTTTCACTTACTAGGATGTTGAGTTAGGGGTTGCATGGGGAGTGATATGGGTGGTTGACCTGGGTGTACAGTGGGGCTGAGTGAGCTTACGGACCCTGTGGGCCTGCCCAGCTGAGGACTTGACACCATGGGGTGTTGCTGTCACATCAGAAGGACTTGACTTCTGGTAGAACATCTCTAAAACTGGCACAGGATGCAGGGATTTCCGGGTTGCTTTTTGTTTGCTCCTTTATGGAATCCTCAAAGGAGATAAAGTTGAAACTGAAAAACAACCCCACAACAAAAACCAACCAACCAACCCCCCCCCCCCCAAACCCAACCAAACAAGAAACCCCAGCCCACAAACAACAGCAGAAAGCCCTCAAACAATTGAAAACCCAAGTTTCATTATTGTCTCCCTCTCTCCACGTGCTCTGTTGCTTGCTTTCTTTCAAGGAGCAAAACTCCAAAGTGTAATTTGTCTGCGTTTGTAGGTTACAAGAGATGTACTCCTCTCAAAACAGAATATGGCATAGAAGTTTAAATAGAATTTTGCAAGGTAAATAGTTTCCCTCAGTTTTCCAGTGCAACTGCTTTAAATACTTGTATTCCCTGTTTTACAGTTCCTGGATTGAAGCAGCAAAGCAAAATCCCCCCCAAGCTTCCGCTGGGGCAGAGCTCTATTATCTAGCCCACAGTCTAGTTTTATTAATACCTTTTGCTACAGTGTTACGGTTCATTAACACCAAGTTGGGAAGTTTTAAATCCAGACAACAAATACTTGCTAATTAGAGTTAATGGATAGCTTGTTGCAGCTGTAATCTTCTGTTTTGCTTTATTGGCTTTGAAAAAAACCCCACCAACCCACTTTGGAAGAAGTTGCTTTCTGTGTGGCAGAACTATTGGAAAATTGGTCATCTCCTGGCAGGGAATGTCCACGTCATTTTTCTTTCCCCTCCCTACAAATCAATAATTATAACTAGTTTTTGCCTTATGGTTCCCTTTCTGGCAACTGCACAAGAGTTCAGCTATGAAATACAGCATTTACATTTCTGTATGAAAGTGCAGAATTGAGATGCATTGGCTGTAGTGCTGGAGAGCCCTGCTGCATTTTTCATATTCCCATTTAGTGAGAAGCAGAGATTAGCTGCAGCTCAGTCATCCTGCAGCATTTCTGGAAGTCACTGAAAATTCATCTAATTGCTAAGCCAAAAACTAATAAAAAGCACATATGTGCAAGTCTCACAAAGGAGAGCAGCTACGTATTGGAAGGCTATTGTAATTTTATCTCAGTGGGGGGAAAATTAAGGGTTTATTTGGCTCAAGTTATTCTCTTTGTCTGCTTAGCTGTCTGATGAGAATCGATAATAACCATCTCCATACAAAGCTGGACTTTGATTCACTTCTCTCACTCGTGTTGCTGGGAAGGACGCTTGATAGTGGTGGAGGTGAACCCCTTTAGCTCAGTTGGCTGGCAAAACCCTGGTACTGGGCACTGAAGCTGGAATTAACACCAGCAGAGCTGAGCTTTTCCTGCCATGGGTTACTCTCAACCCACCTTTTATTGTGACTACTGAAAGTTTTCCATAAAGGGACTGAGTTTTCCTAAATGCTTATGTAGTGTCCACTTTGTATTATTGTTGGGATAATAATACTTTTTTTTCCCAAAGATTAGGAGTTCCAAAGATGAGGCCTTTTGAATGATACCCTTAAGCACTGGAGGCTCTTACATTTTGAGATTAACCTGACTAGGCTGTGGTCACACAGATGTTAATAGTTATACCCGTTTAACAGGTACTTTGCTGGCTTAAGCTGCTTTGTTTGTAAACTAAGGGAAGGAAAGGCAGAGAGTAAATAAACACACTGGTGCATTTCCTTCAGTACACATACCTGAGATGAGCTGCCAATAGAGGCAGTTCATTGACTTGATTCACTTCATTCAAATGCATTGGCAGTGCCCCTTGTGAGTGGTGAGACCAAGCAGTAACTTGAGAATTGAAATATTGAAACAATTGCTCTTTCCGACTGGAAAAAAAACCCTTGGATGATTTCCTTTTCAAAGGAAACGTGTGGAAGCTCTGCATGGAAATGTCTGGTTCTGGAAAAAAACAATATACTGCTGTTTCTGGAAAAACCAGCAGCTACATTTGTTCCTTTCAAAGTGTCTGCTGGAAGAGCTGATGGGGGAGAAGCATGTTGGAGACGCTCGTGTGAGGGAATCTGATGCTCCTAACCAAGCACATGGATATTTGCGTACTTAAGAACTGAGTTTAAAGTTTAATGGGCAAGTGTAACTGTTGAGGAAGCAGATGTATTACTTTTAGTTCAGTCGTGCAGAGACTTCTCGCATGTTTACAGTTAAGGAAATGGGAAGTCCCATGGGAAGTTGTGGGAAGTACTTGGAAACATGCTGTGGATCTCCGCTGGATCAAGGCTAATGCAGTATTCCTTCTTTTTATTCCTTCTTTTTCTTTCTCCCCTTCTACTAATGTGTTGTTGGCCAAAAAACTACACGTTGCACTGTAACTGTACCGCGGTGCTTCCAGTTGAACTCCTGTTCACAAAGTCCTGGAGTGATTCTTAGATTTTTTGGTAAGCTGTTGGGATGACCCTCATTTCACTGCTGCTAATATCAACCTGGCTAGTGAGACAAAACAGGAATTTGCTTTACCTGGACTTGGATGGACTGCAGTGGTGTCCCTGCAAGACCTGACCCCAAACCCTCATGGAGTAGCCCAGTTGCCTGTTCTCCCCACACACATGTTGTGCTGGGTCTCTCGTCCCTGTGCTTGTCTGCAGTTTCCCTGTACACTGCACTTCCTCTATGAAGAGGAATAAACTGTGCTACAATATTATGCCCTATAAATGAGCCTGTGTAATCTTTTAATTCCCTTTAGTGAGCTTCACCCACTCCTTGCAGCCAGATGGGGTATTGCCTGGCAATGCTTGGGGAGGGTCTGTGCTGGCCATTGCTCAAAGCACTTCTGGGCCTTTTGAAAGTAGAATTAAGACTTCAAGAAATGGTGTGGTTTGTTGGCAGAAAACACAGTGATGTAGTGCATTTTCTATGAGCACCTTACCTCATTCCTTTAGGAGAGATTCTGCTTCTAGAGCAGTGAATGTGAATGAACTTGAGCTTTCTTTGGTTTCATGGTTTTAGGGTTGCTGTAACTAGAGAGAGAAGGAGATGTCTGACAGCTACAGTGGAGCAAACCACTAACTTCATCATTGGGTCTTAAATTCAAAGCAGAGTGTTTCACTGAAATACTGCTTTGTCTGGGCATTGCTTGGAGTCAAAACTAGATTGAAAAGTGAGCTATTGAGCTGAAATAAATAAGAGCAGTTATTCTTCATTTGCAGCAGGTAAAATGGAGTTTCAGTGATTCTTACTTAGTTCTTCGGGGTTTTCTGGTTTTGTGTGGGTTTTCTTTTGGTAGCAGTGGCACATATTCTGGAGATAGCATTAGTAATTGAGGAGCTTGCCTAGCTTTGCTTTCAACTGAGCTGTCCATGAAAGGCATCATGCAGTGCAGATGATATGGCATGTTTGGGAAACCAGAGGGTGTTGAACTAAGGCAGAAAACTGCAGCTGTTATTTGAACTACTCAGTCAGTGCCTCCTGGCTGTGACCAAGTCCAGGGTCTTGCTGTGCTTGCTCTGCTGTTGAAGATGGGACAAGTTCTCCCCCAAGGAGCTTGTGGTCCACGTGGATACACTGGTATTCCTGCCCTTGCTTCCAGGAGAGCAAAGAAAGTCAGGGACTCAGTTGAAATAACTTGTCTGCCACTGCGGGTTGAATTTGGAGTTGTGATTTCCCTGCCCACCTACTCCATAGAGACTTGTCTGCACAACTAGAGGCTGCTCAGGCTTTCGAATGTATTTTTTTGCCAGTTGCATTATTTTTGCAGCAAAATACTGTGGTGGAGGCTGGGTGGATGAGGATTGCCATGTATGCGACTCTGTCAGGCTTGCTTTTGGAAGTGTGCCTGAGGTGGAAGGCAGTGGAACGTGCCTAGCAGTGAGGATTATTTTCCCTCCCACCTGCCTTTGAACAGGTTGGGTTTGATGGCTGAGGAAATGACAGCGTGACTTGTCTGTGAGGTCAGTGGGATCCAAGCGCTTTCTGTTAAACCTCTGTTTCTAATATTTTGTGAAGTTCTTGAATTCGGTCCAACACTCATTTCCGAGTTTGTCAGGAAATTGTTTTGCTGCTTTATTGAATGGACTGTAAAATAATCCCAAGGAGGGGAAAATGTCTTAAAGACATTGCTTCAGCTGCTGGTGCCTGGTAGAAATGCATAGATCAAAGGTATCCATCTAGCTTCTTTTTATCCTTATTGCTTTCAGCCATGATATTAACTTGATTCTCAGGCAACTGGAAGATTCTCGGTTGAAGTTAATCAATAGAAGCACAGCAATATCTCTCCATCCATGCCAGCAGGACCGTGGTTGATGGAGGAGCCACTTTAGGTCTGTAGAACTCTGAATGCAATAGAGGCAAAACTGCTGTGAAGTTGTTCTTGCTCAGAAATCTGGTGGAAGGTTTTTGAGATGCGTTGATGAGCTTCAGCCTGCTGGGATGTTGTTTTGATGTTGGGTTATGGCCGGGCTTGGTGTTGGCCTTTTGGAGTGTACTTCCTTTTGGATGTGAGGCTGTTCTTCCACCTTTATGGCCAAACAATGAATAATAGCCCATAAGGAATTCCACATTTTACATCAGTGTAAGTGACTTTTAATTTGCACTGTTATGGAAACAAGATCTGAGTTTTCCCCTCCTTTCATAGGTCATACTTGCTATTTACTTTATTATGTGTTCTCTGATAGTGTCCCACCCTCTTGCTGCATAACTTGTTTTCCTGGAGGCTGGACCTGCCTCTAGTTGAAAATATTGCCAAGCCAAAACTAAATAGCTGGCTCAGATTAACTGCTGGAAAATGGTTCTACTAAATCTGTGTAGGAGGATAGAAAGGGAGAGGCTATATCCTGGCTGCAGAATAATGCAGAAATCCTAAGGTAAGTAACTTCCAGTAAGTAGTGAAGTTTTTCACTAAGTTGGTATTTAGAAATGTGAAAAAGTGACAAAATAATAGTGCACTTTGAGTATTGTCTCCTTCTCTGCACTGGCCAGGCTTCTGCTGTGCCTGCCAAAGCCCGAGCTTCATATAATAGATGCTTTCTTAAAATAAAGCTGTATTGAAAACCAGTGAGAGGCTTTAGTGACACTGAACCCCCACCCAGATATGAAATGCTCAAAGGGGTTTTTGTGTTTGGTTTTGGTAATTTTTTTCCTGTTGTGGTAAAATTGTCAATGACTGGGGAGATCAGGGAAGGGGCTCGAACTTGAATGTTTGCTTTTAGAAACATGCAGACTTTTGATGTTTTATTGCTGAGGTGAAAGTGGTACTGGGGAGCCAGGTCTGGCCTGTCCCCTCCTGGGCTATATACAGTCCACAACAGTGCAGGCCAGTGCCAGCAGCCTTTTAAGGGAAACCCTGGCTGAGGGTAGCTCCAAAGCCCTTCCAAAGGGTTAAGTATCATCCAAAGAACTATATCCCCTTTGAGATGTCAGTGTCTGATCCAAGCCACAAGCAGCTGTGTGAAAATCCAGTGTAATTTACCCAATTCCTGCTCCAGGAGGCTTTTGTTTTTGATGTACGACTTGATGGATGCCTTGGGGAAGGTGTGAAATTCCCTTCTGATACCAGTTTTGGAGCTGAGGGAATGAACTTTGCATCGAGGCTCGTGGCCCATGCAGTGAAGCAAAGCCACGTTACTTCCCTGGAGTCAGAGGCACTGGAGACAATCTTGGAATAGAAGCTCGAGGTACAAAGCTCTTACAGTAATTTTTGCCACAAATGCAGCTCGTCCTGGGCTTGCCGATGCTCAGTATCCCCTCCTTCCTCTTCGTGCCTCCCACTTCTCTCGACTTGGAGCTTGTTACAGCACTGGACTGGGAGCCGATGCCGCATGTCACCTTGGAGAGTCTGTAAAGCTGGGCTCTGTCCATACACTACCATGGGTGGCCTTTGGAAGGAACACCTTTCTGACAATAAGATGGTCTCTGTTTTCATTCTGAATGATGCAGGTCTCTGGGCAAATACATGGGGTCCGTGTCTCAGCAGGAGAGCTGTGCTGCGTGTCCGTATCAGGCAGTCCTGCTTATGTTACATATTCCTGTTTCTAAAGCGCTACAGCACTCCAAAAGCATGTACAGTAGCTTTGTCTATTGGTATTGCTCTAGGTAAGAGCTCTCTCTAGGCTTATCTCTATCCCCTATAAGCAGGGACGTGTCAGACCTTAATTCCCTTGGGTCTGTGTCATTGAACCGCAGCATCTCATTTTATCCCGTTATACAGAGACTCAAGAAAGATATAGCCATCCGAGTACTGCAGCCATGCTGGGGCTGGACCTGAGTGGTGCTTTGGGAGGATCTGCCTGAGCCTCTGATGTGGATTTCTGGCATTACTTTTCAGTCAGATGGGTTCCTGCTCTGTCTGCTCACAGGCTTCTCTGTGAGCTGAGGCCGGGTGCTCATGCTCTGTGGATAGAGAGCTGCTGTGTTGCTTCTGGGATCCTTAATGCAGTGCTAGGAGCCATCTGGTTTGTCTTTTCCTCTTCAAATAATTCCTCAAACTTGCAAGAAGTCTGAGTGCAGATTTCATGATGGAGGAACCTCTTATGTTAGAGAGCCCAGGCTGTTCTGCAGGAAGGGTTTGTGCCTTAGCTTCTACAAGGTGTTGCAGAGCAGAGGGAAAAAATGTGTGTATGTGCATGTGTATATATTGGTATATATTTATATTTGTATACCTGCGTGTCAGGTGGGATGTGGATGCCTCGGGATAGTGCAGAATTTGCCATGGTCTGCTGAGCTGGTGAAGGTGCAGGAAGAGGTTTGTTAAACTATGGCCTGTAAAGCTATGGTGTGAGAAGTGTCTCTATGAGATCATAGGGATTATCAAATCTATAAATCTATAGATCTATCAGATCTGTCTATCAGGGGTCTGATCAAATGTGATCAAACAAAACATTTTTAGTTTCTCACCTTTTTTAAACTTTAAAATCAACTTTAAAATGAGTTTTGAAGCAGACTTGGTTGCTTCTTTAATTGTGCAGGGTTTTAGGTTCCTCTTGCTGCAAGGGGAAGGAAACCACCAGTATAAAGATTAATTGTTTGATAGGGTGAATGGCTCTATCAGCTCACTTGACCTGGGGGTCCAAGAGGCTGCCAGTCACTGTGTAAATGAACTTCTCACCTGCACAGTCATCACATCAATTCTTAGAGAAAGTGAATGGCTCCTGCCTCATTCTGCCTGCAGTGCGTGCTGTCAGCTGGCGAGGAGGGAGTTTCAGCATCGCACCCTTTCGTCAGCCCAGGCGTCCCCGATTTTAATTCACCCTCCAAGGAATGTTGGAGGAATTCCGAAATCTTTTGTTCCTGATACAAAGCCCAGAAAAATTTCAGTGAGAAGGCATGCCTGGTTGTCCTCCAACAGCCAGGCGTGCGTTCGGTCCTGCTGTTCCTGCTTGCCCTCTGTAAACTTCTGTGGAAGGCAGATTGAATCGTGATAACAAGGAGCTTGCATTGGTAGACAAGTACAATAAATACAAAATACGACTTCCTTCTCCTTTTCCTGTGGAGCGGCTTGAGTATCCAGCTTATATTTGATGAAATTAAGTGGTTTATTCTGGATAAGTATATAAGACTTTATTCTTTGCTTGTGTTGGAAAGACAAGCACATATCCTACTATCCTGTTTCTTCCTGACGGGGAAAACACTATGCTAACTAACCAAAGACAAAAATACTCTTTTTCTCAGACTGAGAAGCTACATCAGTGCAGATAAAAATTATAATTGAAAGCCCTACTGTTAGAATTAGAGTGGAAGATCTGGCACAATCTGAATTACAGTTTGCTTAGTGTAAAGGACACGCAGTGGGAGAAGCTTTAAAGATCCAGTTCCAGGTGAGAGATTTGAATTCTGGATTTCCTTTGACCCATGAGGCAGTTTATAATAGCGGATTTCCTCCATCTGACTTGCCCTCACTCTCCAAGGGCTGTACGGTCTGCTGCAGGATTGTAATTCTCTTGGTAATAAAATACTTCATCGGAGAAATGGTCACACAAGTGCCGGCGCAACGCCGCTGTGGCAGACCTGGGCTATCGGGACTGTTGACTTTTGTTAGTGTTATCAGAAGGCTGAAAGGGAAAGGAACCGCTAATATATCTTGAAACAATGGCCAAAACCCAAGGGAAGGAGGCCAGAGGCATGCACAAATGTCATAGTTAAACACTTAATAGGATTTGGGGGAATTCTGTTCTTCCCCTCTAGATTGGTTCTCTTGATTTTTCTGGTTTCTCTATAGAGCTGTGCTGTTCTTCAGTGAACTTAAAACCAATTAGGGCAGAAGTTCTGACTTAGAGTGTGAATTTTCAAGTTTAAACTAAGTTGCAGATAGCTTTCAAGGTCAGTATGTGGTTGCATGCTATGAAATTTAATTGATATTTTTCTTCCCTAAAGCATCGACTTCCCAGCAGACAGCTCATCACTTGCACGGAATTCCCCTGGACATCTTTAGATTTAACATGGGATGCTTTATCGCTGAAGGACTTATATTCAAATTCTAAATGCTTTCTTCTTCTAGAAATAAGGGATAAATTCTCCTTCTTGTTTCCAAAGTAAAGTGTGCACTATGAGAAATAGAGGAGGATGAGGTATTGAAGTGTGGGAGTGCTCACGCGTAATACTGAGCAGAAATGCTTTAGAAGGAAAAAGATTGGGGAGCGGAAATTAAAGCTTTTAAGAGCAAAACAAAGCACAGAGTTTACAGGCATAAATATCACCAAGTTAGAAGTAATTTTATGTTAAAATATTTTAATCTAAGCTAATGGCTTTGCCATTATTATGATTTATAGATGAACAGAATGCTTAGAGATCAATCCCCAGGGTATTAGCAAACATATAGAGAACAAGCACCGTTTGTTCTCAAAAGAGCATGTTTTTGGGGATCATTTAAATCACATAAAGGTAATATGCAGAAAGTGCTTGCCCCCTTCAGAGATTTGAACTCTATTCAAGTTTTACATTGAGTATCTAAGCAAGACATTCCAGATTATTAATCACCTTAACTTAAGTCCAAGTTTTTCATAGCTAATGAGATTTTTCCAGAGTGGCCAGTACCTGAACAGTGCATTTAGTATAATAACATACAATAACAGAAAAATGATGTGTGAGCCAAAAGCTATGTGATTCCTATGCTGGACTCTGTCCTATTTATTCCTGGCAAGAGATCACGTACCATAAGGGAGCGGTGATGCTTCCAGAAATCTGTGGCACATGATGTGTTTTTCTTCGCTGAGGCACGAGGCGACGTGCCATGAAATGTCAGCTCCCTCTCCGTTTCATAAGCGGGTTTGTTCGTTCAAGGGAGATGGCAGCATTTGTAATTAGGCAGGTGAAATTGCTAGGAGGAGCATCCCATGCCCCATTCCAAATGCAGGTCAAGGTTTTGTGTGCACGTAATCAAAAATAGAGTATAATTTGTATGTATGGCATAAGTCACTGTGAGCAAAACCCTGGCCTGCGAGAAGCCAGGGAGCGGAGGGGGGTTTATTTTCTTACATAATCAAGTGAAAGGAACAGTATCTCTTTTATGTTGTTAGCCAGGATTAAATTATTCTTGGACTCATTAGTAAATGAAGCATATGATTAAATATTGAAATGAAGACTATTATTTTTCATATCTGCATTGGAATGAGGAAAAGAAAAAAAACACATGGATGAGTCAGTTCCTGTATCCAAAGCAGTGGGGGAGAAAGGAGCTGTTTCCTTGCAGACACTGAATCCTAAGCTTGGAGCCTGGTGTGGAAGAGAAGCTTGTTTACGTGTGATTCTGGCGGGGGGAATGTGCATTAGTTACTCCACATCTCAGGTGTGCAGGTGGAAGGATGAACCTTTTGTAGGTGCATCATGAAGACCGCCAGTGCTTGGCATTATGCACTAGAAGCTGGTGCTTTTCTCAAAGGGATCCTGTCCCTGTGAGTGCTGAGAGATAATGATCTCCCAGAAGACCCAATTTCCTGCTGCTGACTTACATGTGTGTATACCCCTTAAAGTAGATGCTGGCTCGAAACATACACATAAGTGGATAAATAAACACAGTAATATTTTGTTGCTGCTGCCGTAGGTTGTAGAGATCCCGGTGAGGTTACAGTGATGCTGAATCCTGCGTGACAGGGCTGTGTTTTACTCAGCTGCCCCAAGAGTTGTGTCCCAGGGGTCTGCAGAGCAAAAGCGATGGACAAAAAGGAAAAGGAAGATTATTAACCCTGAGTTGTGGGAGCTGTGCTTCAGGTCCCCAGTTTGCAGGTACAGTTTTCTGAAGCTGTGTTGAAAGGCTTCCCAGGGGTTTGAACCTGTTTCCTCGTTTGTGGCATGGTTACATGTGTGCGTGTAAATTAAACACACCCCCCCCCATCTTGCAGTGTATTTATGGGTGGCAGTGAATATACTTCTTTGCTTGCAGTCTATGGTAAGAAAGCTAAATAGGTAAAAGTATGCCTGAGGGAGATGTGGTATTTGTAGAGAATTAAGAGTATCATAAGGGATAGAGATTTGAGAGGGCAAGTGAAGTTGGCAGGCATGATTTGCTGCATATAAACCAGTCTGATGGGGGGAACTTGGGAACCCAGGCTGACTTATGCCCCCCACATAATAAATTCTTATGGACACAGAAAGTTATGTTTTGGCAACTTGTGTGCTATAAAACCTCTTTATAAAACTTGCTTGTTTCTGAGATAGTAGTTAGGAGTGCTTTAGATGGCAGCTGTGTTATGTAAGCAGCACTTCCTAATGGCAGCTGTCTGTCTTGCTTGGTTTAGTTTGGTTTCTGCATTCACTCCTCTGATAAGGTGGTTAAAGAAGAATGACCCTTTTTCTCCTAAATGAAACTAGAAAGTTTTAATTGATTTCCCTGACATGCCCACAGGCCTTGAGGTGTTTCCCTTGTGCAGTTACAGGCCTTTTCCACATGGTTAGAAAATAAGGATTTGAAAAGGCAGAGGAAATCTGTGGATCAGAAATTATCTGATCTGAAGTTCCCAGTGTATTATGTGTGACAGTTTGCAGTGTAAGCTGAGTGAACAGAAAAGCTTTGTGTTGTTGTGATGTACCATTATCAACCTCTGGCTCTAAAGGTGTACCCCTCTTTGTCTTGCATCGCTCCCAGTTCCCAACAGTGGGTTTAGAAGGGAGAGTGTGTGAGAATACTTGGTCTTTCTCAAAGGTTGGAAAAGTCAAGCTCTCCCGACTCCAGCCATAGTGAAGCCCATGAAAGTTTGCTTCTTATGTTACAAATAAGATCCTCAGTGTTTCTGTTTCTGCCAGTTCTCAGAGGTGTGATTATGGCTGCAACCCTGAGATGGCCTGGTGGCTCAGAGCTTTTGATGTCATTCAGCCCATCATGTCCCCTCCCATACCACACTGTCTTTATGCAGTCTTTGTACTTGTGCTCTTCCTTGAAACAGGGTGAAGGAGCTGCCCAAATTGTCACAAGGCTGATTTCAGTAAGGAACAAAGCTGTATTATTTGCAAGAAGAACAGGAGTTAGTAGCACAGCAATACATGTGTTTTATAAAGCTTCTTTTTGCAGCTATGGTGTATTAAAGTCTGCTGCTGCTCTTGCACGGTTTGTTGCTTGTTTGGTAAACTTTCTACTACTGCTATTAAAAGTATTTAGTTTATTGCTGCATTGATGGTGCTATTAATAGTCTAACTTGGTAGGAATGAGTGGAAGTTGATGCAGAAGTACAGATAGGCCTTACCCAGGCTCCATTTTGTTATTTTTATTAGTGACAGATGTATTTTGTTGGCACGGTGTCCCACACAGCTGAACTGCATCAAACCCCTCATGCTCTTGGAACTATACTTTAAAAAAGGAATTGTTCAAACTGTAGAGCTGAATTCTAGATTGAGTCTACAGGGTTGTTTGTGTAATGACTCAGAAGTTTATCCCCAACTTGCTGAGCAGTGTTTATAAATCAGGCTTTAATAGAGTTTGCAGTGTCAATAAACCTCACCAATGACTCGGCAGTCGGCTTTTGAACTGTCGGTGGGCAAAGTACAGACGCAGCCGATCCTGCGTCACGAGTGTTACTGAAATGTCCTACTGGACAAGTGTGTACAGTTTAGTTGTAATGTGTATTTTCCTGTGCCTGGGACCCCTGAGTTCTTGTAGTGATCCAAGGACCCTCCGCTGCTGTCTTGATTCATGTCTTTAAATAATGAAACCAGCCACGGGCTGATAGCATTGATTCCAAACTGGCAGCTGATGGGGCATATCAGATACACCAGGGATGCTCTGGTCTTCCAGAAGTTAAAAGTTTTTGTTATGGAAGTGTGGAAATGGGAGAATATTAGTTTTGTCCTCTTTGCAGTTATTATTAAATCCTACTTATTTCACATGGTCTGAAAACTGAAGTGGAATGGGTTTCCTGAATAAATCCTACTTATTTCATGTGGTCTGAATTTTCAGTTTTGACATTTCAGTGCACAGGAGATCCATGGAAAAAAAAACCAGTCACTCTAGAACTAGTTACTGTTAGGTCTGAAAGAGTTTTACGGGTGGGAGACCTGGGTGTGTTTTTGCTGCATCTGATGCCGAAAAGGTCCATAATGAAACTGCTGTTAGCAGTGCAGAAGTGTGCATCTGTTCAGCTTGCCTGCAGCTTGGGAGATAGAATTGTGCTGTTTATACCAGAGGTTCCCCTTCTGAGGCTTTCATAAATGTGAGTGGAAGCAGAATACTTCTGCTTATGTGCTAGCACCATTTCTAGGTGGAAAGCAGTGTGAAAAAGAGAGCTTTTGTCCAAGTCTGCAGTGGGGATTTCCTAAGCATGTATAAGCCTGGGGAAGGCTTATAAACCATAAAGGGGAAGGTCTAGAAGATAAGATTCTTTTGCTCCTATTAATACTTAGAGGAGGCTTCCCAAGATGCTTGCAGTGAAGAGCATTATGGATTTTATTTTAAAGCTATGCCATGTTTAACTTCATTGCACAACTGGAAAGATCCCAGTGCTAAATCAAACTAAACTCAATTCTTTTCCCTCCTGTTGCTGCATTGCAGGTTTGATGCCTAGGTACAGAAGATCAGCAGAAATCCCCTACCATTTAAAAGGATTAGAACTGGATGGTGAGGTTTTGGCTGTAGAATTAACTGGTGGGAGTGGTTTTACAGTAATAATGCACTGGTCAAACACAAGGCTGAGTTGCATGTTTGTGTATCAGAACAGAAGGCAAGGTGCAGTATTCCTTTAGCACATCTAGCAGTCTTGCCTGCTCAGAATGTGCTTTCATTTTTGTTTTCATTACTTCCCTCCTCATGTGGCACCTGTATTTCAATTACTTGTATTGCCTTGTACTTCCTGACTTACCTTTCTCAGTCCGAGCAGTCCCTTTCTTTCCAAGAGTAATTCCCCATCTGCTGTGCTGGTCGTCCCTCCGGTGTGGAACCTGTTCAGCTGGTGATGGTGATTAATGACCACACCAGGCAGGGTTGTCTAAACTCTTATTTTTGTTCTGGCACACAGTGAGAGGCTGAGGGATCTGGCAGGCCTCACCACGGCAGCTTTTCACTTTGCTTCATAGCCTGCTGCTGCTCTCGTACTTGCTAAAGCTTCCTTGTATTTCTTGGAGCAGTGAGACAGGGCTCATATACAGTGCTATGGCAGTGAGACAGGAGAGAGCTTGAGCTGTTGGGGTGCAGGTGAATCTGGTCACCCAGAGGTGCTCAGCACAGGGAGAATGATCCCCACAGCTTATTTGTTCTTCCGCTGTCTGTTTTCTCTGTGCCATTGAAGCTTTTCCCTTTCCAGTCAATAGAAGGAGAGGATCAAAATCTTGTGCTAATAGAGCCTGCTTTCAAAACTGTATGAATCTGATCCCTTAGTCTTCGTTAGTAGCTTTGGGAAGTCAATGGGACTTGGCTGTACCTGATTACTCTTTATGCTGTTAACTCTGGAACTTATTTTCTTAGAAATGGAAGTGAACCTTCTGGGCTTGATTTATTTCGTATAAGCTTATTTTTCATTCTCAGCTAATGTTCCCAGTGACTTTTTTTGGTGCCATCAGTAGACCTGACCGAACAGTTCCATTGCATTAATCCAGGCTATTTTCAACTCGGTATTAAGCCAGGATTTTTAAGGAGAATGTGCATCAAACTGACTTTGGACAACCTTTGTCCTCCTATAACTGACTGACTCTAATCTCTGCTCTGAAGAAGCCTGTGACCACTTCAGCGTGTGTCTGCCCAGTGGCGGCATTACCTGGATGTGTGTTGGCTGCCTGTGACATGATCACATCATCCTTAACTTTTAAGGGCTAGAAGGATGCTTCTTCTGTAACACAGTTCTGGATGTCAGAGAAGCTGTTGGGAGCTATCTGAAGGAAGTGAAAGAAAACTGAAGTTGAAAGGGTTTCCTGAATAAACTGGGGGTTATGTCCCTGTGCAAGGGGGTGGGGACCGCTTTCTCCCACAAGGGTGTGGGCACCCATCCGTGCAATTAGCTTGTGAGCTCCTTGGAAGAAAATTCAACTTTGGAACCTCTCCAGATTTCCACCTGTCAGAAAGTACCTTGCAAAGCTGGCTCCAGTTACTGTGTTCTGGGGGTGGCTTCTTGTTACTCTTGGGGAAGGGAGGGTTGGTTTGGGTTTGGTTTTGGGTTTCGCTTGCTAGTCATCTGAAACAGGGCTTGAAACCTTCTCTGGCTTGGGCTAAAAAATACCTGTCCTCAAAAGTGAATAATTTTTTGGCTATGCTTTACTGTATGTATGAGCTGGAAAGAGCTTTTCACTCTGAGAAACTCAATGAGCCATGTGAAGAGCAAGGTTTCTGGTGATTTGAGTGTCTCTTGATGTGTATATTGAGCCAAATCTATGAATGCAGCTTTCTCTGCGTAATGGCAGATTGATGTACACTGGTTTTGTCATAGATGCTGCTGTGTTTAGGGATTGGGGGAGGTACACGTATTTCATGCCAAATATTAAATATCACAGATATTAATTCAGGTTAGTGTCCACTTTCATAACTAAATTTTCGGGAGAAAATCCTTCGTATAAAACAATGTTTTACATTTCAACAGGTAGTCTGAAGTGACTAAATCATATCCAGAAGTATGCAGAACTATGGGTCTTACTTGACTGCAACATTATTCTTCATTTTTAGAAATGGAGTGTATTGGCCTAGGCATGGAGCTTGGGCGCTCTAAATACAGATAGTGTTATCAGTGAGATTGTTGCAGGTATGAAACCAGGGCACAGGTAAACAATTTGCCTGAGGTCAAATAAGAGGTACAGTTACTGGTGTCCCCTTATTCTTTGCTTGCCTTGTCTGCTTAAAGTTTGTCAGGAAAAACCTAGCACCTAGCAGTCTGATTTTGATTTAAGCCTTTGGCCTTTGATTTAAGTGTATGGGAGCTACTGTAACATGGTAATGCTGAGCCCTTGGAGTCTCTCAGCATGTAATGATCATCACTTGGATAGAAGTAGCATAAAGGATTGCGAATACTCTAATTCCTTTTCTTGTGCTGTCTGCTGTCTTGCTAATAAATTCTCGAAGCTTACATGATTAAAAATGTGAGAACCTGGTGCACTCTGTGCACTCTAATTAAAAGTGGTGGAAGAAATGAAGCTTTCTTTGATGGGCCATACAAATCTGAAGGTAGCTTTGAAAGCTGGTTGCAGAGGACAAGCCTGTGGTGCTGTCGTGGGATTTGCTGCAGGGGCAGGATGTGGTTCTGTGCTGATTGTACCTGGCCGCCACCTCGGCAGCTCCAACCGTCACGTTTGGGTGTCTTGGTACATTAAATGTCTTACTGAGTCAGAAGCATCTTAATTTGACTGTGTATTTTGCTCAGTGCTGCAGTGGGTCACTGCCTGTGATGTGGTCGAGTTACTGAGGTGAAAAGAAGAAGTGTTAGTAAAAATAAAGTGCTTTTCGCTAGCATCTAGTGTGTGGAAGTGGTATGCTTGCATGGTGAGAGTCTGCGTTTAGTGGTTCCAGAATGAAAACCCGTTCATTCTTTGCCTCCAGATCCAAGGGTGGCACTTCCATCCTGCCCCTGTAAACTGGTGTGCTGCAGGACCTGTACCTCTGCTCTCTCTGCTCTAATCAGCAGTTGCAGTGCCACTGAGGGAATGGGGGGAAATATCTGTATATGAAGGGCTCATGAAATGGAACCGGTGTTTAATTAGGAGCAGTGGGCAGCTGAAGTCTGCTGTGGCTGGGCAGCCTCATGTCTGTCCAGAAGCTGGATGATGCCATAGCTGTGGGTGGGGTGATGGTGAAGGCTGGAGGCTTTAATGTTCAACATTGGTTGTCACCACTCAGCGAAAGCCATCGCTGCCCTCCTCGTTGAAAGAAATTGAAGTAAACCAGTGTCAGGCTGGCCGCAGCCCTCCACATTTCACAGCATGGCTTTAACCACAGTGCTGTTGTCTCTCTTAATTGGGTCTACTCTTGATTGACTGAAAGAAATAAACATAATTTGAGGTTCGAGTTGGTGCCCAGCCTCCTGGCTGGACAGAACTGTGTTGAGGAAATCCCCTGATAAACTTTGGCTTCTTGGCTGTTAACCTGAGTTGACTAATGCTGAATGAAGCGTCCCCATACAGCAGCAGTGTGGGGAAGGACTTTCCTTCCAGGATCGATCCTGCAGTTTTAGTGGCCTGAAGTGCAGTGGCTGTGGCACGTACATGGCTTGGGGGTATGAGCTATGAGGGTCACTCTCAGTTAGAATGCAGCATGCTATACTTAAAAGGAGCACAGGAGTCCTGCTGTGATTGCTGGTGTCTGCCCTGGATCCCAGGGAACCAGAATCTGCTGGAAGCTTGATTTTATTGCAGAGTAATCAGCAGTGGATATGAGCATAACTTACTGGGTATCAGAAGGTCTCTTTAAACGTTGCACTGAATTAAAAAAGAAAAACTGCTGTGCACAGTTTTATTGTCTCTTTATGAAATACAGCTGTTGAATTTGTATTTTCCCCATTATATTCCCTGTCCCCCAGCCATTCATCATTACAGCTCTCTGGAGTCATGATTGCTCCTCAGTCTCCAGTATTAAAAGCCCATCAGAAGAGTCCAGTTGGAATTTCCCAAGCACTCATGGCATCTCGGCATCACAGCTCTCATTAATTTTGGTGACATTAAGGGTTGGGATCCCACAGGCAGTCTTTTGGAAATACTCCAGTTTCCATGAAGAAAAAAAAAGCGGTGAGGGAATTTCTGCCTCCCAACTATTTTTCCCCACTCTTTTACTTCTCTTTCAAGTGAATGGAAGCAAGCACTTGTGTTGTGTTAGACCATTTGCGGAGCCTCCCCTCCAGCAGTAAATGGGAGTTGGTGGTGTGGTTGGGAGCCCATAGCTGGCACACTGAAGGCTCGAATTAAAGCAGCATCTCTGCAGGTACATATTTAAAACTAAAATATTACAGCAAGTTAAAACAACTTTGGCAGCATGTGCAAATTACTTGGCAAAAGTGTTAATTTCCTTGTTAAACGTCGTAGCAGAAAGGGCCTTTGATCCCAGCAGCCTGTTGGGAGTCCTTCCTAATTGTTATCAAACTATCCTGTAGCTTTAAACAGATAAGACCTAATTAGCTAAAGTGGTGTTGCGTTTTTCAAAATAAAGAGTGCCCTCTCAATGTTAGGCACCTGTGTTTCTGCTCTTTCAGCTAGAATTACATCTCTGGCACTCAGCCCAACATATGACTTCAAGCGAGGCCTGCTATCTGGTGGCATTCAGTGGCTTCCAGCAGCAGAGGAGAGGGGGCTGAGGCTTGCATTTACCCCATGGCCTGAGTCCTATGTACAAATAACCCCCTTCAGACAGGAGGCAGGGTTTAAACATTTTTAATGACAGGAATGTGAAGGGCTGATGTAAAAGTCTTTTTGTAGCCTTTACACTTATGAAAAGGAAGAGGGGAAAATTGCCTTGATGAAATAAGGTCTGACTTCCTTGCCTCCATATAAAGTCTTCTCCACATCAGAAGATCACTTTAATGATTAATCTGAAATCTCCTTTACTGCTTTTAACCTCAGGCTATTAGTGAGGCCACCTCAAAGGAGGAGTAAGGAGAGAGATGTTGGAAATGCAATGTTCTTTCTGTCTCCTTCACCCATCTGCTTCCAATGGGAAAACTGAAGCATTAAGTATTTGGTTCAACACCTGTTAGGTTACTCAAGGAAATACAAAGACTTTTACCAGATGTTTAAGAAGAAACGTATGGCAGGCAGGGAAGGAGAAACTGTGCCAGTTTGTCTGTTTAATCAATCAAACTTGTAACAATCAATGCTATTGTCCATACCCTTAATAAATAATTGTTTCCATGAAACACAGCTTAATGCAAAGTAGAACTTCACTAATCGCCCATTGCAGTGGGCAGAATGAAGGATGCAGTAGGTTCTCCTTCCTTCCCTTGCTGATGGTACAGAGCTTTTGGATTTCTCTTGCCTCATGTTTTTAAGCCCCCAAACACAATAAATCAGTCCTGGGCATAGATTGAAACGGGATTCTCAGCCCATCTGCGCAGTTTGCAGAGGTTACAAGGAAAGCAAAGAATACAGATTTAGTTTTGTGAAGTATTTTGTGAAGGTGAATGTTGATACTTTGAAGATCTGAAGCTTGAGCTCCTTCTTGATGTTTTTTAATATTATATAAAACAAATATAAAAGTACCAGCATTGTTTTCACCACAAGCTACCACCCATTACAGTTTACCTAAAAAATAGCATTGTTGAAAATCCAGAGAAGCTTCTCTCATATGTGACTTGGGTGTAAAAGACAGTGGTTTTCAGTGGTTTCCTAGAGAAACAATTTGCACCAGCTATCACCAAAGATGCTGTTGGTTTAGGTACCATCAAGGATGGAACCCTGAGTGTTTTGCCTGTCCAGTGGTACCCTGGCTGCATCTTTCAGCCTTTGGCCATGGGGCAGAAGGAAGTAAGTCAAGGATGCTTTCTTAGTCATACCAGTGTGGAGCATGTTAGGATAAGCATCTTGTCATTAGAGGCAGGGCACAGTTCAGTTCCTGACATTATCTCACAGTAGTACGCCTTCTGTCACATCGTAATGATTAATCACAGCTTCGTACCATGTGTTACCAGGCAGCCTGCATTTGCTTAACAGTTGGTAACTACTATACATACTCTGCCTGCTTAATCCCTAGTGACTGTTTTCTAATGCTAACAGTGCTGAACAATGGAATATCATGACAACTTGTGATTGATTTTGGCCCCCCCTCCCCTCCCCTTGCGAAGAATGGAGAATTTCCCAGTTTCAGAGGCTTACTTAGCTACCTTTTACTGTCAGTGGTTAAGCATTGCACTGGTTACTGCCATTATCAAGTAACTTGTAACTCTTCTCTAATTCAGTATTTGGCCAGTTTGAAAGCAAGGGTATTATTTCCTTTCTGTAAATTCACCCTGTGCTGGTGTTGGTAACTAAGTATTAGGTCAATCAGGGGGGAGCATTTGGAGCTCAGGTTTGCTTTGGCTTTGCTGTACAGCTCATTCCTCTTGAGGCACTGGAGAGGGCGAGGAGGCTGAAAGACCGTTTATCTTTGGATATCCTTGGATAACAGTTTTGCAGTCTTTTCTTCGTTAAAATGCAGATGGAACTAGTTTTATTCTGTTTAGAAAACAACCAGTTGTCACAATGAATATACAGTTTGTGAAGGGGCAGTCAGAGCTTGTCTTGGTCTGCATCGTGTGAATTGGATGGGAGAGCTCTGCTCCATAGGATGTGGGAATAAAATAATTTTAACAGGTACTAAAGTCAGCTCAAGACAATATTTTTCTGAATTCAAACCTTTTTACTGATGTTATGCAAAGCATTACAGGAGAAGAAAGCTTGCTGAGACTTGGATCAGTGTGTGCTTTATCTGTCAAGCTCTTTGTGAACACGGCGATTATTAAGTGAGGCATATGCTGATCTGGGTCTAAATATGTTTTTCCTCTATTGCCTGACACTGCATTAATTAAAACACCCCTTTGCTGTAGGAGCTGATGATGGCAAGTGCCATCTTGTTTCCTTAGTGAAGCTCTGCTCAGGTCAGGTTCTGCTGCCAGCAAAGGGATGGGGACAGTGTGCGGAGCCTGGCTCTCCTTCCACTCAACCTCGTGCCTTTAACCCAAATTTAATTATTACTGGAGACATTGGTTAAAACCAGGTTTTCTCAAAACCTGAAGTTTTTGGTTGAGTGCTCCAGTCTGAATCTTTTAAGGGCCATTTCTTCTCTACCACATGCACTGCTGGTGCTTGATTTTCTGGGAAGGAGAGATGCCAGGCGGTGAAAGTAGAAAGGACTGTGTGGCTTCTCCTTTATTCCCTGAACCTCTTATAATCTCCTTAATTTTCTTTGGATAAACTGATTCTCATTTCCTGGTATTCCCAAACACCTCTTTTCAAGCTGCTGGAGGCATTAAGTCCACTGAACTTCATCCTGCAATAATGAAACTTTGTTTTGCATTAGGGCCCAAGTGATGCCCCTGTAGAACTTTAGTTGTTCTTTTTTTCTCCCTCCCTGACTTTCTGGGTGTGTGAAGTGGGCTTTCCTGCTTTAATCCAGATCACTGGGATTTGCTTATATGTCAGATGCAAATCTCTTTGTGTCCGTAATCCTTCTTTATAAACTTTTGTTGACTTTTCCATTGAGTTTCTTTGTTTTATGCCCTATCTCAATGGGTACATATGGTCTGAGGTTAGAGGTTTTGAGAGGGGCATCCCAAGTGAGTTACGAGACAGATCTGTGCTGATACGGTGTGACAGACTGCTGCGAGGTTTGCAGGAGGATTGTGCTGAAATACACTCCCTGTAGAATATATATCCTACTCTGTCCAAGCTCTTGCATTTTGTCAGAGATACAAGGATGAAAAGCTTGTCCCCGCTCTGACAACTTCTTTTGTGTGTTCACCAGACTTCAAGACCTAGAAAGTGCTGTGCTCTGTGATCGTCAGTGCTTGCTTTGGTATTGAGTTGTTGAGCGAAGTGCAGGGTGTCTGTAGTGCTTGAAAAGATGCTGAGGATTGGGGTGAGGAGTGCTGGAGCTGGCAGTGGAGCCATGATTACTGCAGTGTCTGTGCATCCCTCTCCTTGCTTGATGTTCCCTCCCGTTCATGAGGCTCCAGGGGAAGGAAGCAAAGCGGAGCTTTGGCTTATCTGAGATAAATGGGATCCGAGGGTGTTACAGCTCAGCGTTTTCATGGAGAGTACAACAGGCTTCAAATCTGTGAGGGTCATAACAGAGAAAAGAGGAATTCTGTAATTGAAATTACTCTGAAGACAGCTGGGTTTAGAACAAGTGCATTAAGTAATTTGCAAGGCAGTGGAAAACATCACTTCCATGGTTGAAAGAAGAGCGAAGATGAAGATGTCTTGGAGTCTGATTAATTTATGATCTGATGCCTTGCTGCCCTTTGCTACGGAGGAAATAAATCCCTGGGATGACTTATTAAATGATTAGTTTTATCTTTGTGTAGTTGGCTGATTGCAGTACAGTAAGTAATTTTGTTGCTATTGCTGTTCAAAATTACAATATGATCTGGAGTAGAACAGAAGTATAACAAATAGGGTAAAATTTAATAGCGCCAAATGCCATGATTAGAGACTGAAAACAAAAACAAACTGAGGAATTATGTGAAGAGACAGAAAAAGATGATTGTGGTAACTGATCAAGGATGGCTAGTCCTCTGGGATGGGTTGGATATGGGAAAGAAAGCAAATGTCTTCTGCTTCAGCACATCTCTACATTTTGCTGGCCATTCCCTTCTGTTCTGGTGCAAACAGTATATTTCATCTCAGTCTGTTAGAAAAGGTGACTTAATACTTCTGGTTTAAGAAAGCAGATCATAGGTTTAATGTCTTCTGTGTGTAAAGATCTGTCTTGCAGACTGGTCTGTTAGGACTAAGGAGGGGCATCACAAGCCTTTTTCATAAAGGAAGTGGCTTGAAGCTGTTGTCCTTGCTGTGGTAACTGTGACTGTATAGGTGTTATAACACTAAATAATCCTTAGATTTGGGAAACTGAGGAGTCCCAGTTTCCCTGGCAGCTGATCTGGAAAAGGTGGTGGAAAAAACAATCTGGTCGCAAACCCTTATAGTCCCTTGTCTGCCTGGAGCTGTAGATTAAGGGATTGGATTCAGCATGGGACAGTCCCTCTTGTTCCTCTGTGTTTATGAAGATGCAGAGTGATTACTTTGTCTAGTAATCTGTGTTTAGTTACTCCTAAGGAAAAACCAGCTCCTCTAAGCCCAAGTATCAGTGATCCTCATGACTGTTTTTGTCCCTTGAAGTAGGTATAGCAATATAGAAAGGTCTGTCGGCAACTGTGCTGAACAGCATCTTCTGTGTTGGGTGCTTTAATAATAGGAAAACAAAGAAAAAAACCCCAAACCTCAACAAATCAAATGTATTTTTATCTTAACTGGAATGCACCTAATTAAAAGCAACAACAACAAAAAAAAGGCATCCAGATTGTAATAGCAAAATAGGCTTTAATCACAGTGGGGCCCTTTTATAATGGTTTTCCTGTCGTAAGTGTAATTGCTGATGCTTTGATACTTCCACCACTGTGGCTTATGAAAGTTGCAACATGAATGTAGAAAGGATGTGTACTAAGTTTTGCAGTTTTAAAAACATCAAAGCAGATCTGTGACATTGATTTCTGTTCTTTTGTTGTTCGTTTGTGTGTTCTTGCATCTATAGGAAAGCAGGTAGTGACTAACAGCTTGTGAATACTTATGAGAGTACTTTGGGGTTAGTACAAGGTTAAAAGACTAAGCAGTTACCCAAGATCTGTTATGTATTTACATGAAGCTGCTTACCTTTAGAAATAATTGTTCTAATATTTAAAAGTTAACTTTTGCTGTCACCTTGTTGTAGGACAATTTCCTTGTGTTGTGACAGCAGCAGAAATGCTGATGTTTTGTCAGTGGATTTTCAGTGCTCAACATCCTTAAACAGAGTTTGGGACTTGGGTGACACTTCCCTCTGACAGTTATTTCCTCACACCTTCATAGACTCACGCAATGGTTGAAAGGCACCTCAAAGCTCATCCAGCTCCAACCCCTGCCATGGGGAGGGACACCTTCCACTGAGCAGGTTGCTCCAAGCCCCATCCAACCTTGCCTTGAACACTGCCAGGGATGGGGCAGGCACAGCTTCTCTGGGTACCCTGTGCCAGCGCCTCAGCACCCTCACCGGGAAGAACTTGTGGAGGCCCAGCCTTCATTCCTTTATATGCATCTTACAGGGTGCTGTAGCAGTTAAAGGAGGTTTGGTGTTAATAGGCTTGATGGGATTTTTTGCCACATGGCACGAATTTCTCTTAATAAATGTAATGAAAAGGTGCTTCTTGATGGCACAGTCCAGAAGCATCCCCAAGCATAAAGCTTTCTAGCCCAGTAATGTGCTGGGTCGAGACAGCAGCATTTATGCCATGTCCTTGGTGAAGAGCTTAAACAATTGTGTTACTAATTCCCTTTCTAGAAAGTGTGACTCTTTCGGCATATTCATCCCCGCCTGCATGAGGGAGCAGCCTCGCACGCCGGGGAGTTGCAGCGAGCAGGCTGTCAGTTTGCGAGGCAGACAATTGAATCAAGGCACTAAAACATGCCACTCCAAAGCTGTTTAAATCATCGTAATGCGAATTATGAATTTATTACAATACAGATTCCCTCAGGGGACAGCGAGGGAAGGGAGATCTGAAGGGGCTGTTTGTAAACATGTAAAACAATAAGCATTTCCTGTATTGCCACCACGACAAGGGAGCTTGCCTGCTGGAATAGAACCTGAATAAATGTGTGCAAAGGCAGGAGCTCACCTGGAGCCAGATGGCTCTTGGGGGGTCAGGGAGCAGATACAACGAAAAAACCCCAAACCCAATAGAAACCAATGAAACCTCCTCTGTAGGTAGGAAAGTCCCAGATTTCTATTTTTTAAACCCACCCCAATTTGTTTTTCATCACTGGCCATCTCTATCCCCCCTTCCCATCTTTTCCTCCCCTATTCCACTGTTGTTCTCCCCTGCAAACACCCCCTCATCTGCTGCTCATCTCAGGGTGTACCTGAGTTCCCACAAAGCTTTAGCAGATGGGCATTAGTGTGTTCAAGATGGACATAAAACAGAGTCACTCTGAAGCCATGAGGTTGTGGGGTACATGCATATGAGAGCAATGCTTGCTCTGTGCCTGCAAACCAAGCAGTGCTGAATGCAAAGTCCTGGCTCATTTTCTCCCCAGCTATATGTAGATGGTCTAAGATGATCGGGATGCTGCCAGCCTCTGGCACCATACATCTGCTTCTGCTGCGTGAGCTCCTGCGCCATCAATTTAATGCTGGTTTGGGTAAGGTTTGGAAACCTTGGTGAGTTTGAGCCCCTCGCTGTGCCTCTGGGCTTAGTTGCAAGTGTGTGAGGGGCAGCTCGCACTGCAGGTCTCTTGTGAGTGCCTGGTTAGCCCAAACAGTGAATCTTTCTGCTGTGTTTCGGCTCCTCTTCTGCTGAGGGATGCGTGTCATGCAGCAGGCATGAGAAGTGGAGTGAGTTTTGCTAAGAGATTTCCAGAAAAACATTGATAAGGCTTTCACTGGCCCAGTTCCTTCCCAGTGAAAGGGATTTCTCATGCTAGGTGAGCCAATTATTATGATTCTGTGTTGTTACTATGATTGTGTGCTTTGACGTTCTCCACCATGCGCTTGGTGGATCCTGCAGTGAGTCCTGTGCCCTGCAAAAAGGGGCTTGGTCTGTGAATGTCATGGTATGCTGTTTGTGGGACACAAGTGCTGTACTGTTGGAAGGCATAATGTGTCCTGTGCTTTGGACAAGCTGCCACACATAGAAGAGGCAGCTGAGGTTGGAAAACCGCAAATTCATCAGTGCTTCCTAATGGGGGAGAAAAGAAGTGAAAACTTTTCAGGGAGCATCACAAACAGCACATGGACCCTCTGCTTTTCCCTAAACAGCATTTTTGAGTGCATGTAGTGGTTATTTTGGGGGGTTTATCTTTGTTTTTTAGCAGCGGTGCTGATCCTTGGTGTTTGACAGTGGTAGCCTCAGCTATGACCCCGCTCAGATGCTTTGGAGGGTGAGAAGATAAGCAGCTGCCTTCTCCCCCTTCGGGTCTTCATTCCCTCGGTGGGCTATCTGCTCAAAAGAAGATGGGCATCCCCCAGTGGTGCAGAGTCCTACTAGCTGCTCCATGCAATTTATTGCAGAGCAGCGGTGGGATAATGAATTCTAGTCATTACTGGCGAGGAGAACATAATAAAGGAACTGGCAGCTTGCAGAGGGATAGCTCCATATCCCATTACTTCTGCAGTCTGAGAAGCAGCATGCTTCAAGTGAGCTCTAAAGGGGATGGTGCTGATTGATGTGGAGGTAATGATTTATAAAGCGGAGAACCTAAACTTAGTGCAGGCTGCATTTGCCAGCATGCTGGCTGTCCTTAAAGGACTCCTGAATATGCTGCATTGCAAGACTGCAGCAATTTGGCTGCAAGCTATATTTAGCCTCTTTATTCTTTGTTGGTGTATAATGTGCAGTTCAGTGGAAAACTTGGTCTCTCCAAAAAGGAGATTTGAACTGGAGTCAAGACAGGGAAAACACCATCTGTCTAGAAAACATTCTTAAGTGATTTGCAGGGGAAGGCTGTGTGTGGAAGATACATGTACATGTTGCTTGGTGTGCTGCTTGGGTCTTTTTGGTTAGTTTGGGGAATTTTTCTTCAGTGGTCTCCCATCCTTTAGGTACTAAAGTCTTTTAGAAATACAGATAGCAAATGCACCTTATAGTACAGCTTTTTAGACCAGTTCTTTAGTAAGAAAAGGAGATTTTCTTTCTACTTACAATGAACTACTCCAGTGTTAGGATAAGAATTAACTGTATGTTGAGGAGGAGGTTGTTCATGTTGCACAAGGATTAGCCCTGTTGTGGTAAGGAACAGAAAAGAGCAACAAATACTGTCTGTGTTTTAAAGTGCGTAAAGTCTGGATTAAAGGTTTGCAAACTTAATTGGTCATCGTGAGCAGGAACAGGCTCTCTGGTGGCTCCCAGCAGTTCGTATGTGCAAGAAATATTTGTGCTCTGCTTTGCCAAGGAATGTGTGCCATCGCTTTGAAATCAGTTCAGGAATTACCTTTGGGAAGTGCCTGTAGCTCGTGTACTCCCCTGGGTTTTGCTTTTAAGAGACCTAATCTGGCTGCCTTGATCAGCCCTCAGTCAGTGAACTTGCTCTCCCTCTTTGAGCGAGGCTCAGCGCTGACCTTTAGGCCACAATGTGAGGCTTTGTCCTGGAATTCTTGATCCGGAAAGAGCTAAGTCCGTGGTTTTTTTTAGGTGAAGAAATTTGGGGAGAGGGTTTTTTCTTTTTGTAGGGCTTTTGGTTGATGAACTGTTGATATCAGTTGGGAAGAATGGACTGAAAAGATGACACTGTGTGAATGAAGCAGAGACGGAGAGAAGGTGGCATCTTTTCATGCATTAGCTCTAGAAATGAGAATATTCTGATGTTTAAGATGGAGAGATTTTTTAAGGCTTAATTATTGTCAGATTCTTGATCATTATTTGACTAATTGGGGGTTGCAGTTGTGCATAACTTGAGCGACCCATCGTGTTAACCCCACTGGACATGGTCATGAACAGCCTGCTCTGGCTGCCCCTGCTTTTGAGTGGGGTTGGGACTGGGTGGTCTCCAGAGGTCCCTCCTGTCCAACCTTTCCTCTTAGGTGATTAAAGCAGATACTCAGTGTTGGAAATTAGAGCCTGATCACCTTCCCAAATAGGTAATACAGAAGATGTTTGGATGTTAGCTACTAGGAAAAGATAAATTCTGATAGCTTCATTGTGTGTTGTATTTTCTGAGTTCATAAATTGTGCCTACTTAATGATAGGTATATATTAAAATACCTCTGTAAAATCACTGCACAAATAAACTCTGGGTAGATCATACACTGAACAAAATTCCACCTATCCATTACAAGGTTAAATAGGCAAAGAGTCTTTATGCAGATAACTCTTTATCAGATAACATTTTCTTAGTTTTAATAATGTTATATATGAAATATTGCTTTTTATGGCTGTGCAGTATCTTTTTATTCTGTTTCTTGGGTGTCTGTTCATCTGTCTCCATAATTATATTTTACTTCCTGGAATCATGCAATCCATCAATGTCAGGATGGGCAGGGTGGTTAAGGGTTGCTCCGAGACTCATCGGGCAAATGCTGTGCATTTCTAGCAGTTAAAATTGTATTCTTATTAAAACAGGTATTTCTTCTCCTTACCCCTTCTTAACATCCATGATTTAAAAAAAAAAACAACCCTCATAAAAAGGAAATCTCCATTTCTTATGGTTTTATAAATTTAGAAATGAATTTAAAATGGCCCTTGGTGAATGTATTTAAATGAATTGTCTTTGGCTTTGATACAGCGCACAAATATCAGAGTCTGGCTGTAATGAGGTTTGATCACTGCCTGGCTGTTCTTGCTCTGGAGGCTTGCTGTGGGATAACATAGGTTGTGCTTGGGGAATGCTACGGCAGCGCTGACCACTGTGTGCTGGGAAGTAATTGGCTCCTGAATTATATGTGTATGTAAGTGCTGCAGGAAATGCCTCTGTGCCTGAAGAGGTGAAAAGCACAAACCAGAGCATGGTGGATTTTTTTAAACAGCTGGAGTTGTCCGTGGTGGCTGTTAATGACAGCTTTAAACACTGAAAAAAAGGGAAAAAGAAGAATTCTGCAAAGATTTATCAAGGGAAATGAACAAATAAATATATAAAGAGTATGCACCTTAACTAATACATGCTTTAAAAGACTGAAGTAACCATTTTGGGGATTTCAAATGGAAAATGCAAGGGGGTGGATTTTTGGGATGCACTTTGGTGTTTCATGGCCTGTGTCCACCTCTGTCTTCTACCAAAGTGAATCCATATCCATACTGCCCTGGCAGGTGCTGGAAAAAGATGATTTCATTTGGTTTTGATGCGAAAGATGCTTTTTGGAAGATGGTGTCAATGTAATGCTGCTGTAGAGCCACAATCCATGCAGTGTAACTAATACATTACTGTGGTTGTTAACCCACCCTGGAGGCGCGGGTGCCGGGTTCACCATGGAGCAGGCTACTGGGTCTTAGGAAGAAGTATAAAAAGAAGCAAGGTCTTGACCTCAGTTGGCACTTCGAGAAAGTAGTGGTGATAAAGATGGACAGCAGGAATGCCGCAGTGCTGGTGTTTGTGTAAGTCTGCTCTAATGAGCAGCAGTGCTTTCGGAGCCCATTTCAACATCTGTAATCTGACTGAGGCTGTTTCACCCCAAGAGTTCAGTGTTTTGGGAGTCTGATGCATTTTATTCTGCTGAGGGAAAACCAAACCTGAATGTTTAATTTGTGATGCAGTGGTGGCTTTTTCCTCCTTCTCGTTTTATGCAGGGTAGTGAATATTGGGCAAGCAGGTGTTCTCTGGCTTTCCTTCAGCCTTTGCCATGCACAGGAATTCACATGTCAGACTGGATATCAGCATAAAGTGCGAATCTATAAATTATAGAGGCATGCTGATAACTGGAAGAGGCTGCAGGTGCACTTCGGCGCTGGGGTCTATTAAATCCTTGTAGCTGAGGGTTTTCTTCTCTTCCCTTTTCTTCCTCAGCAGTTAAGCATAAAGGCCTTGGGCTTTGCTTCCACCTCCTTGAGTTCTTCAGAGTGCACATCACAGTCTCTTTAAACAGTGTGAGACGTGTCGGGGAACTGAAGGCATTAGCAGAGCTCTGGGATTTATTGGCAGATTGACAACCTGATAGGCATGCTCCCTTTCTTCTCTGTTTGTCACTCTTTGATACTTCCCTTTTCACCCTCCAAGGGGAGGGAGTCCCACCGTAGCACTGGCTGTCTTCAGCATTTCTACTCTGCAAAATGCTTTATCTTGGTTTAAGATTCTGATTTTCTGTAATGTCTGGAGTTCACCTTATCCTGAAAGGTGCATAATTTACCAGGCCTCTTGTGATAGCTTTGTGTCTTGCAGAGAAACTGAAATGGGAACTGAGCTCATTAAAACTAAATTAGTTTAAAAAGGAAAAAGAAGTTTTCCTTCATGGGAATGCTTGTAACTCATAGGAAAGTGAAGATGCTGCTGCTTTGTTCGTGTGAGGATAGAAAATGAGGTGATATCTTGGGGAAACCGAATTATCTTTCATGATGAGTGTGGAGCAGTGCTTAATTTCAGGCTCAAAAGACTGGAAGAGGTTGGTTACGTGAGTAAGACTGGCACTTAAATCCAGTTCTGACCTCTGATGTTTCACAGGTTACCTTAATCTCTCTGTGGCTCCTTTCCCAAGGTTTTCAACAGGAGTAACAAAATCTTCCTCTGCCACTTGAAGCTCTTCAGCCTTTTTCATTTAATAGATATTTAAATCCAGGAGTGCTGTGTGTGTTTTTTTTTACTGATTGCATCTGCACACTGTGCAGTGAGCCTCAAAGAGGGTCAAAGTTTTCTTCCCTAAAACTGGGGCACATACCAATAGAAGTAGTTTATTTTAACCTATATGATACAGCACGAGTCATTGACCCTTAGTCTCGTTTTACTCCTTCTCCAGCTGTTGCCAGGCTTGATCTACTGCCGAGCTGAGCAGCACCAGCCAGTATTGCTTACTGGATCCTCTGTGTGCAGCAGATAATGCCTCAAAGCTCCTTCCTCCTGTGCATTTAAAGTACACAGCGTATTAGGAGATTAAGTTACTTTGAACAGGAACAGCTCCCTGTATTGTAACTCGGGCTGTTTTTCGCTTTGTTCCACTTAAGATATTGCCAAGACTTCCTGTGACTTTTTTCCCCATGAAGTAGTTTAAGAGCATGAAATTGTTTGGTGCTGGATAACACAGTAACCACAGGGCTATTGCTCTTATCTTTAATGTATTAGGCAGATGTAATTCTTTATGGCATTTGAAGTTCAGGTGAGTTGGTTACTGTGGGTTGGTTGGGTTTGGTTTTTTTTGGGGGGGTGGGGGGTGTGTGTTATTTCTGCTGCTTCTTGTTTTATAGAGCTGCTTTGCTGCCTGCCTTTGTACTTCACCAGACTGTCAGATGAGGAATGAATACATTTGGTAGAGGAGTTAGACTATTAATTCCGCAAGATGTTTTTAGAGATACTTCAAGATCTCAATTTGATAGGAAGGACTGGATGGAGAAGGAAACCATCTGATCACTTCAGATGGAGCAATTAACTACTTAACAGCTGGAAAAAAGCTTGGGAGTGATGTGATTCTGCACACCAGCAGCACTTAGCTATTCCATCCACAGTTCTAAAATGCTTTGAACAGGAGATTAGTATCTTGCTCATTTTGCAGATGAGCAAACAGAAGTACAGAGGGGAGATGAATAGGCTCAAGCAGCAGGTCAACAGCAGAGCTGAAAGGATGAATCCCGGCTGTCTAAATCTGATCTGTTAGAGCCGAGGCAGTGATGTTCCCCCAAGGATTATTTCATCTGCAGTACTGACAGGGCCGAAATTGTCAAGGTTTGGGTTTGGTTTTATTTTAGTTCTCTTTTTTTTCCCCCCCTCTTTAATGTGTGTGTGTCTGTGAATGAGATTCCTTGTGGTGTTCAAGGCCAGGTTGAACAGAGCCTTGGGTGAAATGGTTTAGTGTGAGGTGTCCCTGCCCATGGCATTGGGGTTGGAACTGGATGATCTTAAGGTCCGTTCCAACCTTAACTATTCTATGATTCTATGCATGTATGTCCAACGTTTTCCAAACTGCTGAGGCCCCCTGGTTCAGGCTGGGATGCAGCAAGTCTAATCTTTGCAGTACCTATTGCATTGTTTATGATAAAAAATAGCAAAAGCAAAATGCTTCCTAGTTCACTGATCCTTGCACTGTTACTGAGCCCCAGATCAGTATGCTGGTCACCTTTTCCATACCCTTGGTGATGTTTTGCAGCAGGTCTAGAAAGGGGAGTAATGGGAACAGGGCTCTGTTGGTTTATAAATCATGGAGGCAGCCAGTTGTGCATCCTGGATGGTGTGGAAAGCCAGGAAACTTCTCCTCCTGGCTCTCCTGCTGTCTGTGCTTGGGCAGATCAGTTCAGTTTGCCCTGCCTCCGTACTCCTGGGGCTCTGATCTCATGTAGCTTTTCCATGGCACTGATTCACCGTTAATCACGAAACTGCAGCTAATTTTGGGTTTGAGTTTGGCTTTGGGAGTTCATCCAGGCTCTGCTTCTCACTCGAGAAGTCTTGCTGTTCCCCGCGCTCTGTTGTTCTTTAGCTGGGTTTAAAATATATGCTGTTGCTGGCATTCGAATCCGTATCTGCTCCCAACATATGCTATTGGCACAATACCAACAGATGCTGTTAAGCAGTATCAAATCTTAAAGTGCAGCTATGTTCTGAAGTGCGACTGTGAAAATGGCACCGTAGGGTTCCTCCTGTGCGTCCCGGTGATTTGCACGTTAAGTTCTCTCTTAAGAAGTAGAAGATGTTGACTGTTTGTTTTTAACAGTCTCCACAAACTCAACCTGTTTGTTCTAAGGGAGGTCTCAGCAGGGCTGGTGCATGTTTCTTGCTCCTGTCCTTGCTGTTGTCCTTGCTCACGGCTCCTGTCCTCCCACCCTCTCGCCGTCTCAGCTATGTGGTGTAGAAGCTGTAGGGGCTGGGAAATGGGGTGTTTGTCAGTGCTGTAGGATTCAGACTGCTCGTGCAGGTTATAGAGATTTACGTTTTGCTATTTAATAACAAGGTGGTCACGGTCCGTTTGAAACTCTCTTAAAAATGCAAAAATCCATTTGGGGGGAACAGAAATGTCAGCAACGTCAACAAACAATTACCATTGTCAGGAGAGGGGTTTTACTTAAGTAATAAAGTGCATGAGCACTGAGTTAATATTCTTCTTTCCCTTTTTCCATCCTTATTCTCCTTTTGTTTGAGATTAAATGATAATAAGCAAACTTACTGCACAACTGACTCTTTGCTTATTGTTCTTTCTCCTATGAAGTGCAGTGCCATCTGGCACATGGACAAGTAGGGAAGATTGATGGCTAACAAAGAGCACCATTCATTTTCCTCTACCAGATTTGGACAGAAAGCAAATGTTTTTAATCAAATCTATATGTTTCTAAGGAATATTGGCTGCTGAAAATTTGCCAGCAGCTGAATTTTCCCCCTTTTCTTGCCCTGTGAGAATTACATCCTGCCAGGCTAATGCATGGATGGGACAGTATGGATGCTTTTTCTCTTATGCATCATTTTCTTTGATATGATTGAGAGAGCAGTAAGGTTAAGGGGGTATTGGTGCAGAGGAGAGAGAAAAATGGGAATGGTTATGTGCTTTAGTGCAAATAATCTTAAAATGTAAGAGTATAGTTCTTCTAATGGCCTCACAATGAATCATGCAAGACAACTGTCTGAACAAAACACACAGTTGCTTTCAATGAAGCAACCAAAACATCAGTGGAAAGTTCGCCTGCAGTGGTTTTGAATTTCTCAGAGAGGAATGATTTATGTATTGCCTCCACCATGCCATCTTCTCTCAATCATTAGGCAGTCATGGGATAATACAGGAATTCAGGATCTGTTGGTCAAAGGGAACTCAGCCATGGTGCTCAGCTGGGAAAGGGAGATTCAGCCCTTCCTAGGAGGGAGGAAGGGTTGAAGTGCGGTATGGAGCAGCATGCAGTGAACCTTAGACCTCTCTGGTTGGGGAGCTTGGGGGAAGTTCTGGGAAGTAGCTTGGTTTCTCATCAGCTGCACATCATAAGGAAGGAGGTGGTTAAGGAAGAGATGGTGTACATTTTAGGGTTCAGGGAGTATTGTCTCTGATGTTTATTACTGCAGGTGCTGGATAGATGCAGGCTGCAGGCCTTGCTTAGCTGTGTTTCTTCACTAGGCAGACATAATGAGAGGGGCTTTTGCTTTATGATAAGATACACAAAGAAAAAAATAAGAAGACTTGGCCATTTGGATATTAAATTCAGATGCCTTTAATAACACCTATAAATTAATAGGATTTCATGCGCAGCTTTCAAAAGCATTGTAAAGAGGATGTGGGATGTGTAAAGATAGAGTGGATTGTGTAGCGCTTTATAGCTGTGGAAAGAAAATGATTTTCATTTTGATTTTTTAAAACTATATTTTTCCCCTTTGAAGTGTAATAATGGAGTTAATTAGCTCCGAGCACCTGGATTTGGAGCTTTGAAAATGATCCTTTCATTGCAGTCGTAGTGAATTTTCTGGAAAGCTGCATCCACATATACACAGCTTTGTCGTGGCATATGCAGCCTTGTACAATGTGCATGTGGAGGCAAGGACGGTAGCTCAGAGGGACTTGGAGAAGACCTCTGTTCTTTTAGTATTGGAAAGTTCCTGCTGTTCTAAACCAGAGTGTCTCTGATAAGTCTCTGATGTCCTAGTTTCCACATTGGGAAGTTTTGGCAGTGCTTTCCCCTGCCAAGTTCTCATCCGTGACTTGGGTAAATAGATGGAGATGATGATGATGATGCAGTGTGGGAGCACTGGTCCTGAAACTGCTGAATGATGAACAGACCCTCTGGGCAGCAGGGACATTTCCTTAGTGTTCACCCTGCAGCAAGAGCCCTGCTGCCTCCCTGCCAGAGGAGGACACTGATGTGACCTTGCTTCAGACAGTGCTAATTCAATTCGAGTTTACCATGTTCTGCATGTCTATACACCTCTTAAATGTCTTCACCCCTTAGCTCCTCTGGATTGAGCACAGGGTTATGGACACTTGGCTGTAGCATGCCTGAGGGTTCATCACAGCTTGTCAAAGACTAAAATGCTGAAGTGCTAAAATTGCCCTCTCCTTTCTGCTTTGCTGTGGTGCTGGTAGGAGGCACAGCTTGGAGGTCTTGGGCCAGTGCTGGGGCTTGGAGCCAGAGTCCCCAAGGGGGGTGAGAGTATCTGGTGGCTGTGCCAGAGGGGAGGAGAGAGAGCTCTGCTGCATGGCGTTTGGAGGAGAAATAAACCAACTGAGAGAAGGGAGTGACTGTGTTGACACAGAAAGTTTCCAACTGTTATATTTATATAACAGTTCAGAGCTTAAATTGCTCTTGAAGCAGGCAGATTGATATCCCTTCCAAGCCTCGCTGCATACTGTTCCCCTCTTCTTCCTGCCGCTATAAATCTGGATGCT
This sequence comes from Pezoporus flaviventris, assembly GCF_033815535.1. NCBI lineage: Eukaryota > Metazoa > Chordata > Aves > Psittaciformes > Psittacidae > Pezoporus > Pezoporus flaviventris. The sequence goes on along the minus strand of NW_026892589.1, from coordinate 8,123,386 downwards.
CTTGTTGATATAAATATTCTGTCTTTTAAAAAATTTTACTAAACTTTGTGGGCACTGAGTCAAGTCTCATGGGCTTTGCTCTGAATTGGGTGGTTAAGTTTTGCCTTTATCAGTCTTTAATTTGCTGCCTTTGAAATATTTCCTTGCTCCTTCTTTTATGTAATGAGAAAATGTCAAAAGAAAGTGTATTTCTGATATAGTGACATCTGGCATTTCTGTTGGGAAGAGAAAGCTTGCATTTCTCTGCATTTCTCTGCTTTTAGGATGGTTGGTAGAACAAAAGTGCCTCTGAAGAGAGCAGCGTGGCCAGGAAAAGGTTTGGGGTGGGAGTGTGCATATTCTCTTCTCCCTTAAAACATGCTGGTGCAGCCTCTTAGCAGGACAAAAGTGAGAAGCAATGGCAAAACTTGGAGGGTTTTATTTCTTTAATCCAATGCCTGTGGTGCTCCTCCGGGATACCCTGAGCCATTCTGTCCCCAGGAGGGTGCAGAGTCCTGGCTCCCTGGGTCTGACAGTGCTGTGCCGGGCTGGGGACAGCCCTGACAAGAGTCCCTTGGGTTAACTCACAGGACTTCGATTTGCGGAGGGGCTTGATTTGAAGTGTGTGAGATGAAAATGTGCAGATCTCCGTGCTGCGAAGAGAGGGCTCTTGGTGCCCAACAAGCCCATGGGTGGGCTGGGGAACCAGCACGAAGCAGCAGTTGGGGCTGGCTGCTGGATTCCCACTCACCCTCTTCTGATTGGTGTTCATGATGGTTTTCGTGTCTTAAATGTGTACTTAAGCAGCGGCACGGCTAAGAGAGCTGATGTGCAGCCAGTGGGAGTGAAGGGGATGCTTTCTATTGTCTTCAGTGGGTTGTGGATTAAGTCTCGGGAGAATAATAATATCATGGTTTACTTGGCAGTAACAATGCTAGCAGTGCTGTCTCACTGCAGACAATAAACTGCGCAAGTTATGGAGAACATGATAGCCCTCTCCTGAACAGGAGGGGAGTCACTCAGACGTGAAAGCAATCCATTTTGTGTACGATTTCTGTGGGGAACTTTCAACAGGGTATTTTGACATATGGCTTCGATGCAGATGAAGTGCCAGACCATAACTAGGTAAAGGTATAATTAAATCTTCAGTGAAGTCACTCAGAGCGAACTGTGGAACATTTTTTGGATGTTCCTGGGTAGGTACCTCTCTGCATGTTCGAGATGCAGAGATCTGGCACCGAGGTGCTTGTTGCTGCAGTAGCCAGGAATCATGAGCTTGCTGAAGTACACAGGGCTGGGCACCAGAAACCTTCTGTTAAGATTCCCCCTTTACCAGGATTGCTCTGAAGCTGGTTTGTCAGGTCTGGGAAGGGATGTTCTTTGATTGTTGTTTCATACAAACATCCTGCGCTTTTTCACCATTATGGGTGTGTTCCTGCTGATTAGAGCTGCTGTCATCAGAAATCTCTGAGTATCGGTTGAGGAAATGCTCTGGGTTTGATGCCGAGTTAATGAAGTGGACCCTCCAGCATTAGCATTCTTCCTGCAGAGGGATGGAAGCAGAGCAGCACTTGTATATTCATAGAGGTTTAGTTTCCAGCAAAGCTGTCCTTCACCATGTGATGGGGGAAGCCTTCTTCCTGTGTTCACTGAATCTGCTTTTCCTTGTAAATCCTGGGTAGCTTGGTACAGGAATCAGAGAAGTGAGGGGTGCGGGGGAAAGCAGCACTTAAATAAAACGTATCCTGGTTAACCAGGACAGTTCTGTGTGAGTAACATGGGTAACAACTGCTTTTATTGCACACCACGGCATAGTTTTCCTGGCATCCTGTTTTGGTATCACTGATCAAATGTATTTGATATAGCAAGAGGTTGAGTTTCTGATTGCTGACCTTTCCAGCACAGGCCAGCTGGCAGGGGAGACTGCAGACTGCCGCAGGTATGCCAGGGTTGCTGACAGTAATGCACAGCGGAGAGGTTTTGGGAGAGAAGGCAGGGAGTCAGATCATGTTTGCTTCACATCCTTTGACAGAATCCCATATCGATCCTTTGAAAGAAAGAGGAAAGGAAAAGAAGAATGAAACCACAAGAAAACACTACTTGCTGCAGTGGGTTACAGCTGGCCTGTGCTTTCCTGGATGTTAGTGCAGCTCCCAAGGCAAATGACGGGGGGAGAGTGAGCATGGCTGAGCAAAAGGCTGGTTCTGTGCCATGGAGGCAGGTTTTAACGTCAGCTCTTGTTCACTGTAATTCGGTGTTAGTTCAGCAGTTTGAGGCAGGAGCAGGAATTCCCAAATTGTCTGTCTGCTAATGGTCCATTAGGCGCCAGACTTCGGAGTACCCCCAGTAGCAAAGCACGTGCCATCACTGACGGAGCAGTGCTTACAGCATAGCAGCGGGAGCTGCCTCAGCAGCCATTTCCTCCAGCTCTGGAGGCAACTGGTGGCAGGAAGGTGAATACAAATATACATCATCCAAATGCTCGGATCGCTTGTTCTTCCTTCGTGGGAGCAATTCTCATACCCAGTAACACAGAATCTTTTGGGGAGCTCAAAGCAGTGGATGAATGAATCTCACTAAGCCTATAAAACTGTGTAAAGGGCACAGTTTCTGTTATTTGAGCAGAACTGCTTGATGTATTCAGCCAGAAGAGTTCTTGCAAGGCAGCAGCAATCTCAGGCCTTCAACTTAACGCTTGTCTCTGCATGAGACATCAGCATGTAGGTGGCTGTTACTGACTTGCTTGACAGTATTTGTGGTCCTGTTTGGTTTCTTTCCTTTGTGGATGGCAATCTGAAATACATAGCTGCTTTTAAAAAGGGGGTCAAAAGAAGACCATTATGTTGTGTGCTTATATAAAATAAGGTGAAGAAAACTGAACAGAGAATAAGGCAGTGTTTTTAAAGTGGAGGAGTGCAAATCCTCAAGGAGCCCAGTGGTTTGATCCTCAGAGGTAATTAGTAGGTAGCCCTATTAATTTTAATGGCAGCTCTGAGCTGTTAAAGCCTGGCTATTGCCTCTATATTTTAAATATTATTAAATGCTACATACTCTTAAGTACTTCACTGCTCTCATTTAAGAAAAGTCAGCTTGTTCATTGGGTACCTCATTTAGAGTTACATTTATTTTTAGTGCCTCTTGGAAAACGGGTGTACTCTTCTGGGAGGGAAGTTGCCATTAGAATAATTGTACTCCTGTGCTGCTCACAGCTTCAGGGAAGTCCCCTCAGTCTGTACTTGGGAAGAAGCACCAGGTGATGAAGATGTGTGTTGATAATCCTTGGCTTTGAATGTTTCTCCAAAAACAAAGCTGTGCCACAACAGCTGAGTGATGGATGCTGGAAGTGTCACGCAGTGCCGCAAGAAGTCATTTGACACTGGAGCAGGGATGAGCGGCCCTGCCAAGTTTTAACAGCCTTTTATTTCTCTGTCTGGTAGGTGCAATTCTTGGGTGGTAGGGGCTGCTTTGAAAGGATCTCACTTGGCATTTCCAGAAGTTTTCACGTGCTTCCCCTTGCTCCCCCAAAGCAGGAGCCTGGGATCTAAATGCAGCTTCTGAAACATGCATGAAAAAAAACCAACCCAACCCAACAAAACAGCCCCCCAAAACCCTGGAAAATACAGTTGTTGTGAAGACCTGCTTCTGTGTGGGGTTGTACCAGGCAGATGCAGAGGTTTGTGGGGGGAGAAATGATGACTTGTTGCAAGAGGGGAGGATGGTGGGGCTGGCTGCCCTGGGGCTGGCAGTGCACTGCACCGATGTGAGCCTTGTCTGGGTTTGGGACTGGAAGTGAGGAGCATTTAACCTTTCCCTAGTGTTCTGTGGCATGTGGGGTGAGATGAATTACAGTGATTTCTTTGAGGAGGCCCTGGCAGCCTGTCACATCCCTGGTGCAACATTAATTGCTTTTCAAGTGGAGGAGATGAAAACATTTTCTAGGCTTTTACCTACTTTACACCCAGCTTATTCTGGGTCGTGTTGTGAATGGGGCCATGCCCCAGAAATGGGCAAGCCTTCCATCTCACCCTGCGTGCAGTGGGGTTTCCTTTGCCATGGAGTGTGAGGAGCTGGTTGGTGGTTGCAGGTTTTTTTAGGGCGTGGGGTAGTCCTGAGGGCTTCTGATGTGATGTGGTAAGAAGTGTTTGAGAGGGTTTCTGTGTTGAAGACAGACAGGCGTGGCATGAGCAAATACCCTCTTGGGAGACGGGGGGATGAATTGCAGTGGCAGCCTGGGTGGTGCCCAGAAATCTCTTGCAGATTGCTCCAGTGCTTATCCTTCTGTACTTGTTTCAGGGATAAAATATGTCCTGCAGCTTCTCCCTCTGGTACCAGTGTCCTTCCACAGCTCCCTTTTACTGGAATGTATGTAAAGTGTTTCAAAACTTGCCCATTCTTTCTATATTGAAGGATTGGAAAGTCAGTAGTAAGACTGAGGCCGCTGCCTTTTCCAAGCAACCTTATTTGCCTAGCCCTGAAACTTATTGCTGCTTGCAGTTTCCTGCCTTTACAAATGGCTGTTAAAGCAAGAAGTGAGCCGTCTCTGGGTGTATGTCTTCCTTTGCCTCCCACCCTTAGGAAGCAGGTTCCCTGTGTAGTTTATGCTTAGAGGTGGGTTGTTTCAAGCTTCAGATGAACTTTGTGTGTATGTGCGTGGTTGGAAGAGTGCTATGATGAACAAACAGGATGTGTGTATGAATAGATTAAATGCATAAAGCAGATGAGTTAATTCCTCAGTTGCTGAAAGCCGTTTACAGTAACAATAATAAAGAAACACTGTAATGCTCCTTCTCCTGTGGATGTTTCCTTCTCCTGTGGATGTTTACTTCTCTTCTCCAGGGGCGTTTTTACCCTCCAGTTTGTATAATGAAGGTTTCAATGGGCATGTCCTTAAAAAGAGCTTGTCCTTTCGTATGCACAGAGTTGTAGAGCCTGGATGCAGACTGCTAAATAGTGCAGAGCTTGTCTGTCCTCCTGTCCCTTTCCACCTGGTCTCATTATTAGCATGCTTGAGTAGATACTACAGCCAGTGAATCCCTTTTACTGACTTAGTAGAAGGGAAGATCAAAGGCTGAGAGGTAGTTAAGCACTCATCCCAAGTTAGCAGCTTTCTTCTTTATGAAGGATTTATTTTTGGCTAAGACAATACTTTTCTGTAATGCTTAATTCTTCTGTATAAGCTTTTAATCAGAGCCACTTGTGTTTTTATTTCCTCTTGTTACAACAGTTACATTTTCACCATAGCTGGTGATTGAAATGCCATAAAACTCTTGGGTAACGTGGCAGATTGAAAAAGCAAAGAAACCACTTTTGTTTCTCCCAAGGAGTAGCCTTGTTGGACAGTATTTCATACACTGTGTTGCACTTCAGAAAAAACCCTCCCTAATTAATACTTAATAAAAACCCTCCCTAATTAATACTTAATAAGTATTAATACTTGCAAAGTAATTAAAAAGCTCTCTGAAACATGTTTTTTCCTTTGCTACTGCTGACTTAATGACCCATAGGTTGTTTTTGTTCTAGTTTGTTCTAGCTTGCTTTTCTTTGAGCATTGCAATTCTGCGCTTGAAGTCTAGTGTTGTCTTTTAACTATCTCATGGATGTAATCCAGGTTTTGTTTTCTTTAAAATCAACTGGCTTATGAATTCCCCTTTTCTCCATGTTGTCCTGGGTTCAGCAGTAGCAGTCATTTTTCTCCTTCTTGGTAGCTGGTGCAGTGTAGTGTTTTGACTTTAACGGTGTGGAAGTAAAATAGGAAGTTGTCCCATAGATCCAAGGAACTTCCCCTTCTCCAGACAGATGATATGTTATTCATTCCGTATTTTCAGAAGCAAGAGTTACACCAGGTTGACAGTAATTTAGCACAGTCAGAGTTTTACAAGCCACTCTAAGAACATCTCAGGTCAATCCCATGATGGTGTATGATGATAATTATGCTTTAGCAGAATAGGCCTGTTCGATGAGCAGCTCAGGCTGAAAGACCTATATCCAGACAGTGCTTTAAGGTCTGCAATTAATACAGTCTTACGAATTACATTTTCTTCTCTGAAGTGTATTCATATCCTATATGTGGGATTAGCTTGCTTACTGCGTAAAACTCACCATCTATTTTCTGTTTGTGTGAACCTGCCTACTTTGAATGATCTTGCTGGTGTCACAGAAAGTGACTAAGTCCCAGCAATGTCCTCTCTGAGTAAATGTTCTCGGAAGATGTCCTCACTTAATTGTAATTGAAAAGGAATTGTTCAGCTGTCTGTCTGCTTTCTTCATGCCTCACGTATTCTGCCCAGTAACATTCTTCTTCCATATGATTCATTAGTCTTCAGATTGCTTAAAAATATCCTGGACAAGGAAGACATATTAGTGAAGTTGTCACTATATTGGTGGATGAAAATCATCTCTTTTCAAGTGTCTGCGTGCGTGCCAAGATCACATTGTGCATACAGAGAATAACTGAGTGGGCTTGTGAATGAACAGGCTTTTGAAGGGCTTCTTTTGTTAATCACTAGCAAAATCGGTCAGAGAGCTTGCAGGCTTGAAAGGAAAATCCAGGGGATGTTTTTCAGAGATTTTATCACCTTTTAGTCATCATAACGGTGCTTTTTTCTGTTATATGTAAGAACTCCTTCTTGTCCACCTGTTCTCCTGTGAAATTCCTTGTTCTAGGCTTCAAATCAGCTGTCTTAATGCGCATAATAACTTGATAGTCTTAAGTCTTGAAGGCTGCTCAAATCATGTAATATGTAGTAAACTGTTTAGAAGTATAGAATTGCTATATTAATCTTGCCATATAGTTACAGATTTGTTGTGGCCTGCTTGGCCTGACATGTGCATGTCCCTCCTGGCCCAGCTGTGGGGCAGCCCCTGAATGCTCACTGTGTAGAAATAAGAAGGATTTTCTGAAGAATTGATGTTGCCTGAGAGTTAAAAATCCACTGTAGGGAAATTGTGATTCATGTTTGCGGTGTAACTGATTCACTGTGATTTGCCGTGATTTCCTTGGTTTGCAAATCAGGCCCTGTTGCGGAAAACCATCCTGTGGAAATGGATGGGAAGAGAATCCCAGAAGAGATCCCTTGTGTGTGTTCCCAGCTGCTGCTGGGGGCTCTGGAGGGCTTTCATATCTGCTCGGGAATGACTTCTCTGCTAACAGCATTTGGCTGTTTTTTATGATGGATGATTTAAACACGGGGTCTTGAGTTTAGCTTTGGGAGAGAAGAAATGACAGAATTGACAGAATTTGTCTTAAATGGTGAGTGCGGGTGCATATACTGTTGGTGCAGAATACCATGCAGCTCTAAATGTGATCGTTCTGCTGCATCAAGGAAGAGGAAGAGATGGGAAAAAAATCTTAGGGACCTGAAGTGTGACCTCTGACCTATTTGTATCTGTTAGGTTTCCATCTGTTCCGCAAACACTGACGAGCAGGTGTTGGTCATGGTGTGGCAATCAGCAGGATGGGCTGTGCCTCAGGTGTGTGTCTGTGGCTGCAGGATTAGTCTTCAGCTGACGTGACTGGTCAATGGATCTCACTTGGGTGAAACAGTAGTGCGTGTCAGGCTTGCCTTTTGGTTACTTTCATAGGTTATTATGTAGGACATCCAAAGTGTCTTTCTAACTATGGTGAGATATAGTACTAGGAGTGCTAAAGGAGTACAAGGAAATTAAAATGGAAAGCATAACCAGGCATTTATAAATGATTGAAGTAAATTATACTCACTAGAATGAGCTGCAGCTGTGACAACGATGTTTCTCTCCTCAGGTAAATAACTTTACCCATCATTATTGGTTATGCTTAAAGGCCATAATTCCATGTTAACATGCCTTATTGCAGCCTGATAAGTCATAGTCTAATCTCCCATTACCAGACTGCCCATAAATATTAGAGATACATGGTGCAGGGAAGGTAAGGAATGAAATCTGGTTTTCATGGAGTGCTATCAGTGTTGCCTGGCCTCTGACCTGACAGAGCTGAGTCGTTTTAGGTAGAGCAATTCTTGTAATGCATATGATGACCTTCCATTTTTATTTCATGAAGTATGAAGCTGTATTGGCACCTATTCGCTTTTTTTAAAGAGCAAATATTTGTTTGTTCCAAAAAAGCCTTGGTGACTTCTGCACATGAGGAAATAGAAAGAAGTTTCAGCTTTAAGGTTGTGGGTGTGTTGTGGTGCTGTACCACAAATGCAATACCCGCTGTAGTTTTCACTTCAGTAAGTTACTGCTTTTTGTGGACAATAAAACCACAGGCTGTTGAAATTATATGGTATAATAATGGAGTCAAATCTACATGCCCAAGCGATCCTGTGTGTTTCTGACATTTAATTGAATTGGTGAATAGGTAAAAGGATGAGTTTGTTTTGCTTTTTATCTGAGCTAAAACCAGAGAAACACAAACCTTCCAATTAACTAATCCTAGAAAACGTAATTGGCATTTTAGTTCTGGCGAAAGCAGTCAAGGATGTTCCATCCTTTCGGATGGCATGGATGTGGACACTGTAGTCCCTTCAGTCTGAACTCCTTAACTTTTGAATTTATGGTGAATTTCGAGCATGGCTTGTTTACTACTGAAGCACTTAGGCTGAAGTTGAAATCAATGGATTAGCTTTGTTTTGCGACCCTTTCAAAAACATTGCATGCCAAATCTGCTGAAACAATCTCCATTGAAAAGCTCCATGCATTTGTTCCTGCCTGTTTTGCATGGCAGAATGTGCAAGAGCAGTGCTTTTACTATTTTAAACTAACAGGAGCGGCAAAGAGAAGTTTGATACCATTACATGACTAACCACAGGTGACCCTTCCCAACTCTGCGGTCTGCTCCTTCATGTTGTAATAGAAAAAGAGGCACATAAATACCTGTCCTGGACAACCTTATCCTTGGGATGGGGTCGGAAAGGGAGTGCTCTCTGATGTGTCTGAAAGGTAAATTATTTGGGTTCTAATGGAGCAAAAGCTGACCAGTAATTGGAAAAATCCTTTCTGGGGGAAGGGGAAGAAGCAACTTGACACAGGGGTGTGAAGAAATCAGCATGGAACAAGTTAGGGCATGGACTCAGAAAATACCTGTGATACCTAGCTGTGTGCAGGGAACAAAGGGAAGCCTATCCATTTTCCCCAGCTGCAGAGATCAGTCTTCCTGGATTTGGGAATAACATTTGCAGCACTTTAAGGATTGATACACTTGTGGTATATTCCCTGGGAAAGCAGGAGTGTGCACAGCGTTGCTCTGAAGACAACCATGGTTTCGCAGAGATAAGTTGAATTTATTTCCATCTCTCTGTTGTGTGTTTTCCTCTGATTCAGGCTTGGATTTTACTGGGTTTTTTTTCATGTTCTCTGTTGCATGAACACCATTCTGTGCTTTCAAAGCTCTCTTTCCCTGCCTTAAATTTACTGAGGGAGCATGAGGGGAAAAATAAAATGAAGCAATATATTTTGCTTGTTGTCGCCTTGCTGTCAATTGAGTCTTAGTGGTACCATTAGTCATTTTATGACACATCACCTTACCTGGGTGAATTTTGCTCCTCTCTCTGACTGAATTTTTAAACATGCTTTTGTGGCTTGCCATACATCCTGCAACTGGAAAGTGTGCCTTTATAAACTCAGTTACTTTTGGAGCTTTCAAAGCTTTCCTCCCCTCACCCCCTTTCTCTCAGCCTGTGTTTGTGAGTGCTTTCCAGGGCTGAAGTGGGCTTTATCTGTGTTGACACAATTAGTTGATTCGCCATGTGAGTGTGACAGCGACTGTACGCTCTTCTGATGGAATGTAATTACAGAGCAGCCACAGATCCCCAAAGAAAACTGTAATAGTGAAGATGACCAAGAAACCTTTATTTCTGCAGAGCTCTGCACCATAGGGGTGCATGGGACAATCCCAAAGCTTATTTTACTTACATGAATGTTCAGAACAGTTGGTTTGGTTACATTTATCTTGGTAGCATCCAGTTCTGTTCCTAACCAAAATGATCACATTCATAGATGCTCAGCGAAGCTACTGGTGAACTCCAAGAGACTTCACTCTGGGTGATTAAAAGATGGGGATGGAGCTGGACTCAGTACACGCACTCTGTACTTTCCTATTCCTTCCTTGCAAACTCCAAGTACAGTAGAATTTTTTCATGAACTTCATATAATTCTTAAGAGAAACTGAAGTTTATTTTCTGTGTGTGGAGTAGTCTGTGTGTGCACATGCAGCTTATGATTCCTATTCATAACAATTGGTTTATAAAATGTGGTTACTGGAATTGGCAGTGTGTATTGGCAGTGAGGCAGCACAATAGTCAAGGAGCTGAATGCAAGCAGCAGGCTGTTAATGCACCCCTACAGTATCCTTGTTTGTGCACTTTTAAGTGATTCTCTTTGGACTATACATGCACTAATTGCTTCTTGGGTTCAGCTACTAGAAATACAAAGATCCTGATAGCAAATAACTAGCTAACTTGGTAGTTGTATTGGTTAAAACAGAAGCGTTAAATATATTTTCAGTGAGAAAGCTTGCAGCTGAAGACTACAATTACAGATCACAAACTGGTTCTGAAAGCTGACTCTGCTCGTTAGGGGAGCATGAAATATTTCCTTCATCATTACAGTTTGATTTTGAGCATTTCTTACAGTGATCATTCATCTGCAGCTGACCTACTACCTGTGTAAAGCCTTTAGTAAATCACAACTAAAAGGCAGGCAGTGAAGAACTGAAGAGCAAAGAGAGTATATGGGTTAAATGAACTGGTTTTTTGCCTGAAGTTGGAGCCAGGCTTTTTGTCCCCTCTACCCTCACAGAGCTTCTTTAGATCCCAACTCTCTTGAAAGTAAAACTTATTTCCCACTGCTCCTCCTGACTGTTGAATCATTCCGCTGTCTCCCTTGGCATGAACCATCAAACTGTGTCTCTGCACAGTGCAAGATCAGACCAATCTGGAAACTTGGGTTGTCAAGTTCAATTTAAGGAAAGAGGGTTTTTATTTAGTTTGGTTTCTTCAAATGCGAACATCAGGAAGACAAGCCAATGGCATCTACCACATTATTGCTGTGTTGTGTTTAGGGTTATAAAGCTTACTGTAAAACTAACACAGTCTGGCATCTGTTTTGTTTCAGCTTTAGTGATTGAAGATTACCAAATGCATCATGCTTTTGAGACCAAGTCAGATAATACAGGGGAAGGGTTAGCCAAGAAGCCCACTCAAATTGGGACTGTTATCCCTACTCACATGTCTCTGTGGGTGACTTGGATGTTGGTAAGAAACTCGCATGTTGGTTTGGAGGAAAATTCTTTTGAACCTAGAGAGTAATTTCATAATTAGCCCTTAAAATTACACGCTAGTGAAAACTGGGGAAACGTTAAAGATCACAAACATTAGAGCATCTGTTTTACATTTTAGATTTTCTCAGCTTAATCCCTCTTGCTGCCCTCGAAAAAGGAAATGAAAAAGATAGTGTGCTTTGAGTTAGTGTGAGGACTAGTTAGAAGGGTAAAGATGATTAGAAGCAGCTACTGAACTGGCTATAAGCACAGGCCATGGGGATGCTGGGAAAGGACAGTGTATTATTTTTGCACAGTCAGAGGCGTGTGTGCACTGAACAGATTTAACCTTCATTATCTTTAATATTCACTGCTGTAAAGTTTAGTCCATGTAACATCGTTTTTCAAGCATTGACACAGCAGTGATGCCTGTAGAGTACATGATTTTCTGTCCCTTAACGTGAGCTTTGTGAGTTCAGGAAAGACTTCCAGTGAACAGAATTCATAAATCTTAATTGAAAAAGAAAATCTAAAGATATGCTAAAACGGGTGTGAAACTGTTTCCACTGGTCTTTTCCACCTAGATTTTTCACTTTCCTTGTGGTAAAAGCTTGTTGCTCAAAAAGAAGCAGTAAATGGTGACACTGGAATAAACTGTTGTACCAAATGACTAAAATTTAATCCTGATTCCCCTTACCACCACCACCTTCTTATTTTCCTTACTTAGAAGCTGCGAGTTGTTAAAGGGTTAAGTCCATTTTTGGGGCATTCCAATTGCCTGGGTTGCTTGTACACAGCGAGTTCAGGAGCTTCTTTTCAGACATGGGCATTCTAAACCAGCTCAGTCCCTAATTATAAGGCCACTTAAGGTCAAGCCGTTTGAAGTGTTTTTAGAGCTTGTCCACAGGAGACTGTACCTATTTACTATGTTATTCTAAAATCACACCTTTCTGTTGGACTAGGTGGAACCGTATGGCTGGATCAAGCCTTGTAATTATTCTCCACCTGTCAAGAATGTCTGTGTCCAAATAGAGTTACAGCCCAAAGCTCTGTAGGCTGGAGCTGTTGGGGTTTCGTTTCTATCTCTAGTACTTGAGAAAAGGCTTCTTGTCATAGAGAAATGTGAACTGGTTTTGGCATCCCCATTGATAATTGAGTAGACTGATGAGTTAGGGGTCAAAAATATTCAGGAAAATCAGTTCAGCAGTCTTTGGCATTGCATTGGAGAGAAGGAAGGTACATCTGCATTTCTTTTCTGTACTAGTAGAGGGGTTTTAGAAACTGTTGAAAAACATTTGCATTAATTTTGAGTCTAAGCAGTGTTTAAGATATTTTCTGTCTAATCTCTTCTGCCTGTATAGACTTCCTTTTTAAATGTCAATTTGCTTTTCTGTAAAATTAAGTGTAAGGTGTGGTGACAAACATCACAGCTTTACCCAACAACTTATACATTTGCATATTCCTAGGGCCTTCACTCAAACAGAAAGACTAGGTAGGAAAAAATCCTCTCAGGGAATGCACTAGTGATAGAGGAGCAGGAAATGTGTTGTCTTCTGAACTGTGATTTTTCCCATCAAATCCATGTAGATTTCTTGCTTTTGTTTGGGTTTTTTTTTGCCTCTTGGGGAGCGTCTGTGTGAGATTTGGAAGCTCAGATCTGCCCCAGCTCTAAAGGAAGGAACGGGGTTGCTGCCTTCCTTCCAGAATAGATATTACTTGTGGAGAACCCAGGGCCATTAAGTCCTCATTCTGGAATACCTAATGGGGTAGGCAGTTCCTGGCACTTGAGAGAAAAATGCAAAATAGCACCTTTCCTTGGGTCTGTAACTACACACACGGTGATTATTCATGAGACTGAAGTGTTGAAAGTTAGCAGTGGAAGTTGAACCTCTGGCATGCAGATCCTGCTTGGGCTTCGTGGTGCCAGCGATGGGCATGTCCTCAGCCCAGTAACAGCAGAAAGCCACATGCTTGGGTTTGACTCCATTTTCTTTTTGGCTTCGACATGGGTTTGTGTTATTGCTGAACATGTGCACAGGTGCTCTGGGGTTTGCTGTTTTGCCACAAAGCTGGTCAGTATTATGGGGTGCCGTCAAGAGAGCAGAAACCTAATGCAGGGTACACCAAGGTGCTGAGGCTTGATCGTGTTTAGCACCTTGTTGAAAGAGCAGTGAGTTTTTAAAATTATTGATCATGTCATCATGGTACTTTCCTGCCTCTTGTCACCTTCATGCCCATTCTACCTCCAGAGTTTTTTAAAGGACTGAAACGTTAGCACTTATAGCTTAAGTATCTCTTGAAAACATAACAAAATCATCTATTGGTGTATGACAGTTGAGCAGAACTAGGCTAGAGACATCTCCAGCCTAAATTTTCTTACAGACTTACTGTAGTCTCTTGTTTCAGAGAGCACTTAAAGCCCCCATGCATGCTCTGCAGGAAGCTCTTACTGACTGGTCTCTGCACCACGCTATCTGCTGAACTGGTTGCTGGCTGCTGGGATGTTAACCTATTGAATTTATATAAAGTGAGGTATTTTCTGACTGCTGACACTGTTCAAACCTCTCAAATCCACAAACCGCTCTAACGCTGCTCTCAGGGAGGAGAGTGTGTAACAGATGTACCTCATCTTTTGCAGGGTGGTCTAGACTGTCATGGTGGTTTAGAAATAAGGTGTATTAATAATTAGTGTTCATAACACCACCATTATTATTAGTGTTACTTATTCACAGCTGCTTTGATCCTTCTTTCTTCTGTCTCAGCTGCAGTGCAAGGGGCACCATAAAACTTGTGATTTGAAGCCGTGGTGAGGAGAGGTGAGCAGGGGCAAAGGGAAGTTCCTCCATGTGGAACAAACACAGCACGTGAGGGTGATTTCTGCTGGGAAAAGGGCAAGGGAAGGGAATGGGAAAAGAAGTTAAAATATCTTTGAGGCCAAGAGTGCCTCTTTATTTAAACAAACTTTTGTAGTTAAAAAAGGTTGAAAGAAGGGAGGGTATGGTGGAGAGAGTTGCAGGTTGAAAACATGAGTTCAGCAGCATGGATGTGAAGATCTGGCAGTCTAAGGTGGGGTGGAATTGCTGTGTATCCAGCCCAAGCAGCAAGATGGGGGTTCAAACCTAACCAGAGCCATTTAGCTGCTGTGGCAGTACCTGGTGACAGCCCGGGTTTTTTGGTGCATCTCCTGCCTCCTGAGGGCTGTAAAGATCCCAGCTTGCATTTATGCTGGAGGGAGAACTTAAATGAAAATAGAAATTGTACCCCAGTTTCAAAGAGGTTAGGTAGTAAGTGGAAAAAACTCTGCCTGACCTGCTGGTATGAGAGGGAGCTTTATTCCAGGCAGACCTTTAAAATATTTATTTCCAATACATATTCCCAGCATTTATCAGCGAGCATGCCCTGAGCCAAGTTAAGATGCTTCTCAGGTTTTTGTTCCCAGGGCCAACCCACCCTCGATGTTCATGACCAAATAAAATCACCACATGACCCACACACTTGGCTAGCACTACCCCAGCCATCTTGTTAGCATTTGAAGTAATAGTACAACTTGCATAGATTTCCCAAGCAAGCTCAGTAATTTTATGTTCGGAGAATTTGAGCCAACGGGTCCTCCTTCCAAGAACAACACTGCATGTTCACCCACTCTACCTTTGGAACAAGGGAGAGGGAAAGGTTTTGTATGGCTTGTGTTTTGTAGTCTCTCCCATGGGGGTGCATAACTGCCCTCTGTTATGGTTTAAACCCAGTCAGGTAACTTGTTCACTCACTCCCCCCCTTCTTTCCCTCCTCCTACTCCCGGAGGGATGGAGAGGAGAATCAAAAAGAATGCAACTCCCACGGGTTGAGATAAGAACAGTTTAGTAACTAAGGTATAACACAAATCACTACTGCTACCACCAATAGTAACAATGATAAAGGAAATAACAAGGGAAGAGAATGCATCACCTCACCACCAGCCAGCCGCTAACTCGCCCCCCCCCCTCAGCTGACCAAGCACCGACCCATACCTCCTCCAACCCTGCAGTCTACCAGCCTTTCTGGGTAACTCCCAGTTACATCCTGGGCATGACGTGCTGTGGTATGGAATACCTCTTTGGTCAGTTTGGGTCAGGTGTCCTGTCTGTGCTTCCTCCCAGCTTCCCCTCCTCCCTAGCAGAGCATGAGGCTCACAAAGTCCTTGGCCAAACCAAAACATCATTGTTATCAGCTCTGTTCCCAAGCCGAAAGTCAAAACACTGCACTGCACCAGCTACCAAGGAGGAGAAAAATGACTGCTACTGCTGAACTCAGGACACCCTCCTGAAAATTCTTTCATGGTTAAAATAGTGGCTTTCAACTTTATTCTTCTTGAGCTCCCTGAAAAAAATTAAGTCAAAAGAAATCAGTGAGGTGCTAGTCCCAGTGGAGGGAATTAAGGCTTACTTGGTGATTGGCTTGTATTGTTCATAGTTACCTTTTGCAGACTCTTCCAGAAAGTACTCAAAATACCATAAACTAGAAATCATTGCTGTGGAAACATAGGTGACTGCTGCAGTGACATGGCTGTTGTACCCTCAGAAAGGGATAGGCTGTCTCTACTGTCTTTCCATCCATCCCAGCTTTGGATTTGTGAAAAGGCTGGGGGGAATCGCAGGGTTGCTGGTAGACTTTACCAGTTTGAAAAGGCTAAGGGGGCGAAGTGAATGTGCTTGAAGCTGCCTCTGGGGGTATTGATGAATGAACATCTGGTAAAAATTAAGTATTACTTACTGTAATAAAAAAGCAAAATGCAGAGTGGCTAACAGCCAGGAGATGTCTCATGATATAGAGTGGATTACATTCTGCAAACTACAGAGAGGTCTCGTCTTCTGCCTCCACCTCGAGCCGTTCAAGCCTATATACAGCGTAGATAGTACCTACTGCTGTTTCTTGGGCTTTCCCCAGCTCTGCTTTACACCATCAGGTGTCTGCTTTCTAACATCCTAACCAGTGCTGTGAAGTGACCTGTGACCGTGTCAGATGATTCATAAATGCGTGTGTTTTATTTAGGTGGTCAAATTGTGATTTGTTTTAAGAGGATCTTCACAGGAGGTATTTTCAGAAAATTGGGTCCCTGATTGTAAAAACGGCCAAAGCTAAGTTTTAACACTGGTGGAAAATAGCCATCTGGTATTAAAATAGCTTTCATCTTAACCACTGCATCCTCAGCTGAGGGGTCCATTCGATTTATGGTTTCCGATTTGTATATATGACCTTTCTTGTTACTTTCTTTTGTACCATGGCCAAATTTGTTTCAAATCATGATGAGTCCATCTCTCTTTTCCTGCATTAAGGTAACAGTTTGGTTTATAAAGCAGCAGAGTGAATTGTTACAGAACCAGCACCTTCTGGGTTTTGAAGGAACTTCAGGGTTTTCTAAAGTGCTTAATAAAATAATTTTGGTAATTTGACAGTATTCTGTATGAAAACAAACCAGACAAATCATGTGTTCACTGCTGTCAGGTGTCAACAGTGGCCTGGTTAATGCGAAGTAATGTTGTCTGGCTGACTGTTTGTAGCTGTCCATAAAATCTTGAATTTGAATGTGGCGTTGTACATTAATGAGCTAGGGAGCAGTTTTCACTCTTGACAGTGGTCCAGCTCCAGATTTTGACCGCTAGGCAGGATTTGGAAATGTGAAGGCTAAATGATTTGATATGGATGTGCTGTCTTTGCAAGGGAGAGAACATCATGTTCTTGTAAGTGGTTTCTAGCAGGGGATTTGCTTTAGAGATGGCATGTCATGCTCCAGCCCTGGGCTGATACACCACTATGCTTCTAGCTCTGTCCCACCACCAGTCCACAAGACTGATATCTCAAGAAAGGTTGTAAAAGTTCACACAAGCTTCTTTTTAATGGTTATTCTCTTAAAATTTAGTGGTGCAAAACCATTTTGATGGCAAAAGCCACAAAAAATGGGGCTTATGGACATACTTCCAGCTTTTAGCAACAGCTTTAGATGTCTCTTTCAGATGCCTTCTTTTTTTGGCTAAACTGTGGAGAATTGTGCTTACTTTTGAGCAAGTACAGAGTACCACAGCACAAGATGAAATGTCTTCTTTGGATGTAGTTATACAGTTGCATGAATGTACTCAGATTTTGTGCATACAGAAGTCATTTCTGTGGTCGATGAGAATTATATTCCTGGAAGCTATTTCTAGTGAATGGTAACCTTCGATATTTGGCATATTCTGTGCTTGTCAGAAGGATGTTCTGGTTCCCATACAAGATGAGAGTTCTGTTTCATGTGAGCAATTTTACATGCTGTCACAGAGCAAGCAAGGTTCATTTGCAGTACTTGGTCACTGATGTATCTGAGTTGAATTCAACAAACCTACCCGGGTGATTGTTTGAAATGGTATTTAGTGCCTCAAGTGCACCATGTGTTTGCCAAATACAGGAAAAAGTGTTTTCTCTGAAAAGCATCTTTCAAGTGCCCTGTGTGTCAATCCCTGTTTATTTCTAGTGTTCCTCAGTTTTCCAGCTGATCTTAACCAATTTAAATAAATTGACCTTTGGGTTTTTTTTTGAGATAGAAGGGAATAAAGTTGCAACTAAAATGTCACGCAAACCGCTGGGTTGACTCTAGGGATCTCTGCACCATGGTATCTTTCCTTTTATCTAAGACTCTGTTCTGATGTGCTTTGATCTTGGAGGATTTCTAAAACATGCTTTTTTTAATGTGCAAATGGCCACTAAAAAGTTTTCAGATTCACAGCATGTGTGCTGTGTCAGGCGCTCTCAAGACTGCTTTTTGAAATGTGACTATATCCACTATATAAAAATCCTTGAGCACCTAAGCAAGCTCACTCTGTATGGTAGTACCTGGGTCTTACACAGCGTGTTTTGTCTCTGGGTATTGAGGCTTTTTAAAGGTTTGGTTTCAATTTCCTCATTTTACAGGGGGTGGGAATGGGAACTGGAGAACAGTTATTTAGGCTTGGGAGTGGAGACAGAGAAAGAGGGAGTAATTTTCATTTCCAGAAGGGCTGGGGAATAGAGGTACAAATAGCAACTGCTTTGCCTGAAAACCCAGTCTTGCAGTCTGTAGGATTGTATATGTTTATTCTCCTGGGCATGCAGGCCTGCAGCTGATGAGATATATGATGTCTGATGTTTTGGTTTGCATGAACATTTATTTTTATTTTGCAAAGGTTTTTAGTATCTCATGAATATGTTTCTTGTGCCTTAAAATCCAATTTTCCTTTGCATGATTTTCAGCCTCTGGAGGACTTTTAATATCTCAGTTGAAACCAAAGCCTGGTCTTTCTGTTTGGCTCTGGCAGGCATTACAGAAGCTAAACAAAGAAAAATAAAATCAGTGAAGCTTTTCTGTTTATTTGTAGTGCAGGCTTACTTGGGTTCTGGTGGAACAGGAGTATGGTACAAGACTGCAGTGAATGCAGTACAAGTGGTGTTAGAAGAGAAATAGGAGGAGAAGGGTATTATCTCTTTCCGATTGCACAGTATAGACTACGGATTGCAGTAGCTGAACATTTTCATGTGCTTAACTAATTTGTTGTAAAACAAGGCTAGCTGACAGCAATATTCTAAGGAATCCTAACTGGAAATAGTCATGCAAATTACTTGGCACCTTTCAGTGACCAACAAAGCCATTAGTTTCCTTGGAGAATATTGAGAGGAACATTAATTAAATCAACAGGAATGGACAGGGGAAGGAGTGGTACATAAGCAGCTGTTTGCAGAGGAGAAAAGAAAATCATGGAGTAGGATACATGGTTTGTGGGGAAGAGGGGAGATCCCTTAAGTACTTGGATAGTGGCATTCAGTAGTGAGAGACACCCACCCTCTTCCCAAATCTTTCCTGCAGCCTCTGGAAAAGAGACTGAGATCAGGGAAGTGAGCACTGATCTTGGTGACCCCTCTCTGCTAATGCCTTCCCTCCCTGCCACCTCCCGAGAACTGGCACAGCTTTGCTGCAGCAGCAGGCGCGTCTATCCTGCCATCTGTACTGCATGCAAAGAAGCAAAGGTGCCAAATTTCAGCCAGGGTCTGGTGAGAGACTTGTTGTGTTTGGGTGGGAGACAGAGCAGAATTGGAGCTGCTCCCCACACCTTCCAGCATGGTTTTCTCTCCATGGTCCTGCCCGCTCCTCTGGAGCGTGTCTGGGTGACCTGGGGTGATGAAGGTGCAGGTAGCCTGGAGTTGCTGCTTGATTAAGGTGTGCATCCTGTAGTTAATCTATCGAGTCAGGCAGGGAACTCAAACAGTGAGGAGGCAGAGAAGAATTGTGGTATAGTGAGGAGAGTCGCAGCCAAGATGTGTGCTTTTGCTCCTCTTCACCTGCTGGCGGTTGGCTCTGTTTTTTCCCAGTGCACCGCTCAAAGCTGCTGTAAACTGCAATCAAATTTGATGTTGCCAAATGCAAGTTAAAATGTCGGGACGTTTCTCAAATCCTCTTTTAAAATTACAAACTTCTAAGGCACTTTCCCCCCAGTATTTTCTCCTCCTTTTCTTCTTCTGTGATTCATAAAGTGACCCTTTGCTTCTGTGCATTAAAAGAAAAAAAAAAAGCAAGCATTATGTTCATGATGTGTAAGATCACAGGGAGCTACTTTTTGCTGGCACATTCATACAAGCTCCTGTTCTCCATAGTTGGAATATTTTCATGCTGGCTTCCAAAATTCATGAGCAAGGGCAAGCTAGGTTTTTGTGTTGGACAGAAATCAAAGGATCTGGAAATGTAGCCAGTGACTGTAGAATAAAAGCAATAATCACATGCAGCAGTATGTAAATGTCTTTATTACGAATGTGTATGTCCCTTGTTATGTGTACCTCAGAGCCACAGTGTCTTTGATGTGGCGAGTGGTCTTGTGAAACATAACAGCGCTGTTGTTCCCATTTTACAAAGCTTCATCCTAAATAACTTCCCCTTCAGATTAATTCTCTTGGCCTCCCCTTCAGATGTACTATTATTTTCTTAGCAGCCGTCTAGTGATGTGGTTGAACTTGGTTTTCATATCCTGCAGGCCAGTTCAGCTACTTCCTAAAGAATAGTTGACCAAGGAGAAATGCAGGACAGAGATTTCTGATGTTCTCTGCTTTCTGTGTACAAGTTAGATGGTGATGAGGCAGGAGAAGCCTGTGGAATAGCCTCAGAGGCAGCTGCAGAGAGGATGATCAGGAAATTCTCACCTGGAAATCTTTCAGTGCTGCCTCTGTGGTTAAAAGTGAGCACCCCCCACCCCCTAAATATACAGAAACAAGGTTGTGGGCAAGGGAGGTTTGCTGTACCTAGGCAAGAAATAAAAGCGAACTGACAACTGGTTAAAGGTGCAGGTGGGGTGGTGCAGTGCAGGGCTGCTCCGTAGAAACATTTTGTGAAGCATTTTTGTTGTCTTTACCCTGAACCACATCTGTGCAACATCTGTTACTTTAAAAGCACATACCTGTCATTAAGTATACATAATTAAACTTAATTTCATTTGAAACTCTGTTTAATTTCTTATAATGACTGTACAGGCCGGTTTTCTCTGCTCTGTGGAAACTTGGTTTAGGAGTATGCTTACAGCAAGTGAGTCTGTCCTAAAATGTAAAAGCAGCAGAGCTTTTGGTCTTAAAAAGAGGGTGAAGATCTCTGATGAAAACACCTTCCATTTAATAACGTGTTTCTTGCAGGAAAGGTTTCTTCATGACACAAAGTTTGTCTTATCCAACCAAACATCCCATTTGTGTAGCATTACTTTGAAGGAAATTAAATAGATCATCTGCTTCATGTTTACTGCCAGAGCCTGTGCAAGATGCCTGTCCTGTCTCTTGTGGCCACCAGACTGTCGCTGCTGAAACGCATGGCATGGCGTCTGCTGAATTCATCTCCTTTTCCGACTTGTGAGAGCCATCCTGAAGGCTGGAAACAGGAGAGCAGTGAGCTGGAGCCAGGGTGGCTTTGGGAGAAAGGGGAAAGTAAATAAAAAGCGCAGGCTGCAGCTCAGGATATGAAAATCCCTTCCTTCCTGTAAGCAGTGGCACAGGGACAGGGATCGCGTGGTGACCGGTGCTCACCCACTGGTGGCTTTCCCAGCAGCTGTCATAATGTTATTCTTTTCAGCAGCCTTTTGTTTTTTTGTCAAGAAATTGTTTCAAACATTTTAGCTCTGATCCTGTGAGAAGGAATTAAAAGTTTTGGCAGCTGGGCTTCATCCACTGCTCCCTTCCCTCCCCTCAAAAGCGCTCCCTGTGGAGTTTTGGCCTCAGTTACTGTCTGCACGGGATGGGCGCAGGGCAGCCGGGGGCTCAGCAATGCCTGGATGAGTGGAAATGGCACTGCTCTGTGGTGAAGCAGCTGTAACTGGCTTTCCTGCCATGAGTGAGGGAGCCCTTAATAAGAATTGAAGGCTTATTCTTGCGATGGGATGTGGTTCAAAAGCTGACACGGGTTGTGATGGGGTCTTGTTGTGGGGATGTGCCGCTGCCATGATGGGCACTGGGGAAGGGGAGGAGGGGGTAGCCCATCCCTTTGTCATTGCTCCTTTATCTGTTCATTGAAGGAAGGAAAGGGTTACTAGAAAGGCCCTGAGGGGTCTTTTACCACATTTTCTTTAGTGTTTGCCTGGTGGTGGATGGAGGGCTGTGCTGGTGCCCTGGTTAGCTTAACCATGACACCCAGCAGTGCCAGTGTGGCCCCTGCCTGAGCAGTTCCCTCCCTGAGGGGGTCTCCACAGCTTGCGTCATGTTCAGGCTGGGGAGAGAGGCCGAGGATGGTGCAACCTGTCCTATATCTCTCTTCATCAGCAGCAGTGGCCCAGTTTGGCTCTGCAGGATGGGTCCCCATCCCCAGCAAACGGGGCCTGCTTTCTGTCTTCAGAGGTCCTGCTTGCCAGCCTGTGTCTCCATGTCTGGAAACACCATGAGGGGTCCTTGCTGTCTGGGAGGCTGTGGCGAGCATGTGGGGAGGAGAGCAGCGAGAGGTGAGCTGGAGCGGCAGCGGGGAGGAGAGCAGCAAGAAGTGAGTTGAGTGGTGGCTGGGATGAAATATGAAGTTTGTGAGGAAAAACTGTTGGGATTTTATTTGAGGATGAATCGTAGAGTGTGAATGTGCCTGCAGGAGGAGAGAAGTAGCAGTGCTGAGAAATGAAGGCCTAAGGAAATGATGGGGTGCATGTGGAAACAGACAGGGGTGGAGGCGGGAGCGTGAGGTAAAACCCTTGAGCCAGCCCTGCAGGCAAACTGCCACAGAGCTGCTAGAAACACAGAGCCAGGCAGATTTGGTGCCGGGAGCAGGGCTTGGCAGGGCAGCTTTGCCTCAGAGATCATAGGGTCCCTTGTGTTGGGGAGGCCATGTTGCTCTGCAAAATGGAGGAGGTTTCAAACCATCTCCTCCATGCCTGCAGCAGGTGCCTGTGAGCTGCCAGCCGCAGACCAAGGGCTCTGAGAGAAGTGTTGATGAAGCACAGAAGCGCAATAAGGACGCTCAGGTCAACTGGTGCAAAGTGAAAATCTGGCAGAGGGAAAAGCAGTGCAACCGGGAGAGGAAGGGTATGTTGTTGCTGTTGGAGTAGTGCTGCTTCTGCAGAACGTACGGGGAATAGATGCATTTCTGTGGCACTTGGGGAACATCTGTTTCTGGAGGCCTTTATTTCTTTTGTTTTTCTTTTTTTCCTCCGGTTAATTTCACACAAAAGGTCATGGCCTGCTGTGGTCATGGCTGATTGGCAAAATCCTGCTCAGGAGGGTTGTGGATCCTGATGCTTTCAGGACTGTTAGCTCAGGGCCTCAGTTTGACTCCAGTCCACCTGCTTGTTATTCATACTGGCAAAAACTGTTCTCTGCATTTTTGCCCAAAGTAAGGAGGGTTGTGATTTTTCTTGGTTTTGCAGTGATTTACCTCTCTCCTGATATAATTTAGACAGGGAAATGTAATCAATCAATCAGCATAGTAATTGCCTGTTTAGCATTGATGACAGCTGAGAGATTGCCTTGCATTTAACAAGTCTCTGGTTGAGGCAGAGCTCAGAGGTCAACACCCTCTGACTCCAGGGATCCCCTCCCTGAGGAACATGTGGCTCTTTTTTGGTGGATACAGGAGGGGAGAGTAGTGTAGTTTAACTTGTATTGCTTGTTGTACTGGTATGGTGTCCTTGAAAAGAATGGCAGTGGTAGGACTTTGTGGGATCATGGCTGGTTTGGCTAGCATGTCATCATAGGAAATGCGTCAAGGAGAAATCACATGGTCAGTTAATGTCTTGGGTTAGTTGGAGATTTAAAGGTGGTATTTGCTTGTCTTTAGGAAGGTAGTGTGGGGGATGTTATCAAGAATTTCAGCTGATAGGGAACGTGTTTTGTAAACTCACTGTTGAATATGTCTCTGAAGCGGAGGACCAGTGCATTGAAAAAAAGGGAAAAGACAGCTTGCCTGCAGGACATGTAAAAGTCAAGTAGTAACATCATTTGGTAAGCAGACTGTGAAGATTATTCCAGGTACAGTTATGCTTCCTGTGATACTGTTCAAAGTCATTGATTTTACTTTGTCAGGTAGGATGACCCTAGTGGGTTTTGGTCAACCTACTTTTCTTGCCCATCTGCATAACATCTCACTGTCAGGCAGATGTTTACAGATGATACTGTCCCAAAGTCCCTTTTCAAAAGGCAGTAATCCATATAAATGGCAGTTCTTGCAGAGAAGCCATTTCAAATCATTGGTCAATGAACCACACAGTTCTGCTTCTGTAAAACCACTACTTCTGCTAGTTGCAATGCTAGAAACATGTTAAAAGTGTACGGCTTTGTCCCTTCCCCCTCTTTCCCTTGACAGCTGCTGTGTGGTGATCCCAGACAGTTAACTTACACTGCCATTATCAGCAGGAGCTGGCTGGTTGTGTTCAGCAACCACCAAAACCTCATACATTTTTCCAACCATTTTATTTTAGAAGCTCTCCCAACAACCAAGTAGTAAAATATGAAATCAACAAACACTACTTGAAATCATGTCAGAAAAATAAAGGTAAGTGGCATTGAGATGTAAAATCTGAGACCATATAAAAACAAATAAATTTTTGGACAGGAAGCATCCGTGGATTTGAGCACACCAGAAATCTGAGCTCCACTCCAGATGCCTGCAGTTGACTGTGTCCAATTAAACTGGGGACATGTCTTGCTGGTAGGCAGTTCTCAGCAATACCGGTATGAGCGGTTTTGTGTTTCTCATTGCCACACACATGATGTGCTGAACCAGTGTGAGGTTTCTAAGATGGCTGAGCTCTTCCACACTGTCTGGTTCCCCTCCCCTTCACCAGTTCAGGCAGCTGATAGATCCTTGAGGGCAGTGATCTGTTCTATGAAACCGCATTGTCAGTTGTGCCAGGACAAGATAGTCTCCTCCCCCCCAGTATTTTATTTTCTAATGTGAAAGGAGGGTGTTAATTCTTTCTGCCATTCTTCATTTCCTGATCTCAATGGATGTTGAAATAGTTGTGCTGCCACAACTTGCAGCAGGGAGCACACAGTGGCATGAGGCCGGGCATGTAGTGGGCAGTAGAGGAAAGGGAGAGAGTGTGACAAGAACTGCTGTAAGCCACTGTTACTGCCAAACACATCGCATCACTGAACCACAGCTTAAGTGCTACTGAAAGACTTAATAAATATTCAACAGCAGAAATATGTCCATTGTGAATTAAACTGAAAAGAAAATAGTTAATGCAGATTTGGACATCCGGTAGGAGGGTTTCTGTAGTTGGCTGCAGAATTGCTCTAAACAATTGAATTGTTTTCTGCTTATTGTTTGGACTTCCAGTGGAAGTTTGATATTTGGTTTCTGAAACCTATTTAAAGACAGTCTTTTGACTGTTTAACACCTTGGAGGGGTGGGGAGGGAAATTCCATTGCAGTCTAAACAGAGGAGATAAGCACATCTTAAACTACTGAATGTCATTAAAAAGCAGTTGATGAGGATTTTACTGTGGGTCTTTGCATGTTGTTATGGCTGTTGAGTCTTTTTAATGGGGTATAGGGGTGTACGTCATTAGGTAGTGAGCTGAGCCAAGGTACAGCTCTAGAAATCATGCTGAAATGCTGCATCTAAACCGGGCAAGAAGAAAAGGATAAACCTGGTTAGGTCCCTTTTCTGAAGACTCTTTAAAGCCCTGGGTTACATAAGGAGTGAGTTGCCAGGTTTTCTTCCTTGCTGGCTCCTGGTCTGATCAACTAGGGCACTTGCTCTCTTCTGCCCATCTCCAAAGGCTCTTAATGAACACCAGATTGCAGAGCAGGTGCTACGTGACTCTTGCTCTGTAGCGAGGTGATGGAGTGCATTTGCTAGTGGTTTGCAGCAGTAGTTTGTCTGTGTGGTAATTTAAGTAGTTTCCCTGTTCTCTGAGAAGGTTTAAAAAAATACCCTGAAAATCAAAGCCTCACCTTGTGTCTTTATCCATCCAATTTTCACTGCTGTGAAGTAGTTGGCACCACGCTGCGTGGCAGTATGAAGCCATGCCTTGCCAGAAGGCTGGCAGGTATTTTTAGCATAGCCTGTTTGGCAAGGAAAGAGAAAAGTGTCCCTCTTTCCCCCCTGAAAGGAACAAGGCATGCAGGCTGTGGTGTGGTTGGATGGTGCTCGACTATTGCTTTTTGAAGTCTTACTGGGGTAACTGGTTGCCTTCACCTCTTGTTTGTAAAGAAATGTTTAATGCATGGGTGCTCCAGTTGCCACAGCTGTCTTAGCTTTTGCCTTTCCCTGTCTGTCTCTCCCTATTTTTTTCTCTCTTTGTCTCAAATTAGCGCCACGATTAAAGTGTGAAGCCTGCTGGCAGCTCACTAGTAATTACTGTACAATGAAAGAGAGGAACATCTGTCAAAGCTAGGACAAGATAACAGCTGTAATTGATTGCCACATCATGGAGCTTGACCACCAGCAGATGGCTGCGGCCAGTTTTTAATAACTGATCACAGCAGTGGTCCAAGGGATTTGGTGTAACTCCTCAGAGGTGACTGCCTGTGAATTACACCTGTTCAAAAGCAGCCATGCAAGGCTCCATCCTTTTGCCCTCCTGTATTTTATTTTACTTACTTGAGTTTGTGCTCGCTTCCAAAGCCGTACCACAGAGCAGCATATGCCGCTGCTCTCGCTAGGCAGGGAGCAGCAGGGAAGAGCGAGTGAGGCACTGGAGCTGCAAGCAATGGCTGGATGGGAATTGGCAACACTTGGCACTCTGCGGCACAGGAAGTGCCTCCAGTCACTGAAGCACTTGCAAAAAAGCACAGAAGCAAGTTCAAATTCATTGCAAAACAAAGGAATCCCTTCAGAGGCAAGATTTTAAAAAGCAAATGAAGGGGGGAAGCCATTTGCTGGAGAACATGGGGCTCCTGCATCAGAATTAAATTGCTCTGAGTACTTGCTCTGTGATTGTAGGGTTTGGGTGTCCCTTCCCAGCTCAGAGCTCCTGCTCTCATCTCCTGTGTTGTGCCTCGATGGCAGAATTGACAGGAAAAGGTGTGAATTTATTACAGCGTCACAATTCATAAAACCTGCAGACTAAAACTAATCAAGGAACTGTCATTGTTTCCACTACAGTGTTGGCCATCAGTGTGACTGCATTGTTAGAGCATGTTTATGGCACATTCCCTCCTTCACTAGAAATGTTGCTGTAGAAGTAGAGAATAAATAATCTGGAGGAAGGTTACAACTTTTATTATACTTTATTAACTTTGATTACAATGGCCTTTGCTTTGTGGTAGCAATGAGATAAGGCCTGAAGAATCATATCTGTCTTTAAAGCACATAGGATTTTTCTTTTCCATTGTCATCAAACATGAAGGAATAAGTGTGTGTGGCAGGAGGGGGTTGGGGGAATCTTCTGTTGGTTTCAGTGAGAAAGCAGAATGTCTCAATGTAAATCAATTGCAGAGATTGTATTTGAATCCCAAACTTTGCAGAGAGCCTGAATAGGTGCTGCCATTCAACTCTCCTGGTGTTCAGTCATAGGGTTAATTGTTAGACAATTACTGCTGCATTTCAAATGCAGTAAGACAAATTAGGTCAGGTATCTGAGCAGTTTCACCTTGCACACCACCCTCCTCCCATCCTTGCAGTGACTCAGTTGGACAGAGTTTCCTGGGTCATTGTGTAAAACAGCAGCTTGTTTTAAACAGTGCAATCTGTCATTAATTCAGCTAATAAATCACAGCATAAGAACAAGAATCTTGCAAGATTAACATCTACAATCAACTGGGAGTTACAACATCGGCTTTCATAGGCAAAGTTGATTGTTAAGTCATGGAAAATTTATTACTGTACAAATCTGCTTATAAAAAGTGTTGACTTGAAGCCTTTATAGATTGTACTTATTGCTGTTAGATATTCACAGTTTTTTTGATGAAAGGTTAAATAACTACAGTTGTGCTCTGTGTTTTCATCAAATTAAAAAAAAAGTGATGGGCAATCTTCTAGGGTAGACTGAAATTTTTGTGGAATGATCCTCTCAAGTATTCAGTTCTTGTGAATCACAATCCTCTTATCATGACAAAACCTGTGTTGAATGTCAGAGGAGGCCAAAACCAACTTGTTCAAACAAATCTTCAAACCAAACTTTTCTGGTGCAAACTTAAGTGAGATGTGTTATTTTTTTCCTTTGTCTGCAACGGGGAGAATTGTTTTGGAGCTGTAACACCACCATTGTCAAGGGTTTCATATCCTGTAATGAGAAAAAAAGTCTGTGGAAGTTTCCTGTTAAGAAAAACATTGGCTATCTATGCAAAATAAAACGCAGTCCAAAGAACATACAGTACAGTGAGTCCTTGTTCTGTTGTGTTAGTTTGGAGCTTTCTTCATCCCTAAAATTAAGCACCTGCTTCAGTGAGAACAGGGATTCTGCACCTTAAGTATGAAAGTAACTTCTGTTCAAAATAACCAGAAGGTAACAGGATGCTGTGTACATTATACTGCATTTTTGTAACATGAAGAACATGTAATCTTAATTGAAAGTGTTACTGGATATTGCAGTGGCAGATCACCCTGAATAAGGCTGAGCAGCTGAATGCTGGGGATAACTGGGTTTCTGATCTTATTTTTTTTAAGCTGGATTTTTAATAGTTGCAGCATCCTTTAAAATATGTGCTGATGTACAGATAGGATCCTGGTAACTGGTCGCTTGGCACCTAGTTAGTTATGTAGCAGTCATCTCCTACCTTGTATACAAGGTGTTTCTCTGGGCTTGGGAAAGTAACCCAAGTGTTAGTGTCTTGTCTTACCCTGATTTGGGAAGACCCCTCTTCTTTTTTTCTTTTTTTTTTTTTTTAATATATATTGTCTCTTGCTGTGATTTAATAACAGAACTGCTACAGATGAAGCTGGGAGCTGGGGTAAAGGCAGCAGTCAGTGAATTAGGCACAGGATCTGGAGCCCAGCTTGGTGGAGGCTGAGGGCAGGAGAAGAGGTGATGTCAGCATCTCGGGTGCATGCCAGTTCAGTGCCATTCATGCTGTACGTCGGCCTCGCAACATGCTGGCAGCAGTCTGCACAGAGAGTGCAAGAAAGTGAAGAAATGGAGGGGGAGGGCAGAGGATGCAGGGAAAATAGCTTTGAAAAAAGAGAGAGAGCAAATGCACAGATTGATAAAAGAACAGCCTTTATGTTGTGTGGACAGGGTACAGTTACCAGCTGGACTACCTGAAGCCATCATACAGCTTCAGAAATCAATTCTCCATTCTCTCACCCTTGTACCTTGTTGGTGGCACCTCGGGGTTAGTGTCCTCTGCATTTATATGCATTCCAGAGTGGTGGAAATGGCTGCAGTCAGCACACTTGACATGGAGAGCCCCTTTGTGCTCCTGAGCAGCAGGTCAGCGAGTGAGCAGAGTTTGAATAAGCAGCCCTTGTGCCTTCATATGTCTCTCTGATCCCTTGAACAAAACCAGCATACGAAAGGCAGCAAGGCAATGTGAAGGCCTCCTAAATGTCACCGTAATGTCAGCAGCATTGGGAGCAGAGCAGCCTTGGAAGAGCAGAAAGCTTTGTAATATTTATAGAAACAGAATTTGTTAAAAATACATTTGCCTGTTACAGTTCAGCCTTTTGGAGTCCTCACTTCTTTCAGCTCTGAAAGTGGGTGGTGAGTTGAGAGTCTCTGCATGTGTTTCAGGCTGGGTTTAAGTTGCTGCAGTCGGTCTGGGCTCCTAGCAAATGTAAAAACCTGAGAGTTTGCTAATTCTGTGGTCCAGGAAGAGTCCTGGTCCTACTGAAAGAGCTCAAAGTCTTTTGAAATAAATCTTTGCTACCTTTCTCAGCGTACACATGAAGGGCCTCTGGACCAATTTTGCATCTGCAAAACAATAAATACAATGCAAAGCAGACAGTGACTTGTCATCTATGATATAACAAGCCAGTGGCAGTACATGGGATACCTGCCACCCTGTCCCTGAAAACCCTGTTTTGTCTCTCGATAGCTTGGACTCTCGAACTGGCTGCCAAGAACAAAGCAGACCTGTCCGCTTGTTTTTGCAGAGCGTGCTGCCTTTATCTGCGCTATCATGGTGGTATGTCTTGTCACCATGATCACAGGCATGTAATGCTTTTACAGCACAACAAAATGGACCTGGAAAACAACCAGGAAATGGAGCAAGAGAATGCTGTGAAATTTTCCTGGATAAATCTGCCCCATGTTGTGCAGGAATACCAGTGATGGCTCTGCTGTTCCATGCCTCCTGTCAAACAGCAGTGGTGGCAGGCAGCAGGTAGGCAGCGTCTGTGACCCAGCAGTCAGCAGTGTTTCCTGACACAGCCTGAGCCTGTTTGAACTACTGGGAGATCTGGTCCATGCGTTGCAGGAGGCAGCTTTTGCTGTTAGTGCAATTGAAAGCAGTGCCGTTTAAGAGCATAAGGCTGGATCCTCACCCAGCCTGGTCACCTGAAGTCACAGGCTCCTATGGAACAGAAAAATGATTTTTAGTAGCAAGCAAGAACTGCTGTTTTCTCCTCTTGGTGGTTGATTTTTTTCTTGCTCTTGATTTCAGTTCCTAAGGGTCAGTGCTTCTTCAGTTTAGGGAAGCACCCTCTTTAATGTGGTCAGTCAGCATCATATCCAGGATTGTTAAAAGACAAATTATAGCCTAACAAATGCTGTGAATTTCTCTAATTTCCCTCTCCTTTCCCCCATTTCCAGGTCTTAATTGCTTAAATTCTTGATGCTTCTGGTGAGCAGGAGGCTGGAAGATGCATTGATTTCTGATTTGCAGCTTGGTGCTATAGAAACCTGGGCTTCTTGTTTCCATTTAGAATCGTAGAATAGTTAGGGTTGGAAAGGACCTTAAGATCATCAAGTTCCAACCGCTCTACCTGAGCTTTGTTTCAGTGAGGTGGTAAAAACATCACCAGTCCTACCAAATCCATGTTGTTTATGTTTATCAGACAGCTGCTATGTTTCAAAGCACAACATAAATGTAGATATGATATATTCCATTGGAGGAATAGGAAACCATTCTTTTGTTCTGTGTGTTTGACATTACGCAACATTTCCTGGTACCAGATTTGCTGCTGTGCTCCCCGCCTCTCACTTGTGTCTTCTTGTGTGTAGCAGCATGCTGGTAGAGCAAAGCACTTACTGACCCTACTTGCTCAAACCATATGTTTTGCAAAGGCATTTCTTCTCTCCCCACTGTTCTAAGCAGGAAAGGTCCAACAGAACATTACCAGTTCCTGCTCGTTTTCCTTCCCTGCATATTAAAGTCACTGAAAAAGTCAGCACTTTAATATTGTGAACTGAAAACTGCCAGAGCTCAGGTGCAGAACCGAACCTGCTCATGCATTGCTGTCCAGCAGAAAGCTCCAAAATCTGGGGCAAGGCAGCTGGCTCAAGTGGTTAACCTCATGAGCTGTCCTGTGTACCACTTAAATCTGCCCTTGTTTGTGAGTTAACACAGTGATGTCTTTGCTTCACATTCATTGCCCACCCTCATCACAACTGCTCCCACAGGAGCTGGAAATCGAAGTGAGTGAGGGAGGCTTTGTTTTACTTGCTTGGGATGGCTGCAGAGTGAAGCGATGGAGCAGTGCTGCTTAGTGGATTAATAGTGTTTCTCAGCAGTTAGTGCTTACTTTGATTACAGTGCTTTTTTTAATGACCACTTGACTGCAGGTGGTGATGGATGGCTTGAAAATATCCTTTTAAAATTACTTTCAGACTCTACAAAGAAATATAAAACTGTACTTTTCCCTCTTCCAGCAGAGCTCTAGCAGTGCTGTGTTACCTGCTTCTGGCATATAGAAATATGTGCACCTTTTGATATGTCTCTTTTATCAGTCTTTTCTTGTACGTTTTTTCCCTGTGGGCAACTAAATGACTCTGGAGGGAGGAGGAGGAAGATTAATGAAACTAGTGTTTATCCATCTTAATTAGTGCTCTGTTGACACAAATTATTTTGAGTATTTACTGCACAGTAGTTACTGCTCATGTAAATCTTTTTTTTTTTTTTCCTTGAATTAACATGTTTATTTCTTGCACTAAGTTACTGCTGCAGCTTAGCACAGCTGGCTACTGATTCCCCTGTGCAACCAGACACTCAGTGGCTTTTTTTGGCCAGTCACTTGCCCTCCATTTGCTTGCAGGGTTCCCATAGACAGTACTTACAGTACAGACTGTGGCGGTTTGAAGCAGGGGAGCTGAGCTCTGGAAAGAACCTGACGTCACCTAGTTTTGCAGTAGCACCAACAGAGGTTTGGAGGTTCAGTGCAGCCCTTGATCATGAACATAGAGTGACTGAACCCAGGGTGGCTGGAAGGAGGATTCAAAGAGAGAAGGTGACAGGACTCATCTTCGGAATTAAACAAGGACCCATTTTGTGTCAGGGACTCAACACTGCATGTTATCAGAGGCAGAAATGATCAGCAGAGGGACTTGAAGGCTGCGCAAAGGCACTCCTTGTTTTCTCTGGGTTATTTTGGAAGATTGCAGTAGCTTGGTTCATTAATCCTCTGATGCACATCAAAAGTTTTGTGGCAAAAGCTCAGCTATTCTACAGCTCGGAGGGGAAGTAAAATACCTCATGGGTTTTGAAGGGATTTGTGGATTTGTTTGGATCTTGCACTGTGTTAAAAACTACTCCAGCTCTTCTAGACCACAACTTTCTGGAATAGCTGCTCAAAATTGCTGAGGAGTTTGATAGGGGACTGACACTATGCCTTTCCAAGAGCAGTTAGGCATTAAATTATGGTATGCAATGATGTCCAGTCCTGAGCTTGCTGGTGCTCATAAATATCTCCCCTTCACAAGCTAGAAATGGTGTTCAGTGGAAAATTCTCTGTAAAACCCCTTTTGTCACACTGTGGTGCTGTACAGTTGTGCACTAAAGAAAACAGAAATTCATAACAGGATGAGATGTTAAGATGTGAAGAGTTAATTTTCTCCACATATTTAGACAAAAAGATGTCCGTGTAGCTCATCCTAGGTTTAAGTAGTCCTGGTCACCAGTGGCTGGTTTAATCTCAGGGTTAGTTAAAATAACTCTGAGGTGAAAATAACACATGGCCATGGAGGTGGAAGGTTGCCATCACTAATGCTTTACAGAGTGCCTTGAAATTCTGACGTGGAGGATACTATAATAGAGGGTCTTTAAGGCTTTGTGGTATTGCACTAACAACTTCCAAAGACAGTCGCTGCCTGTCCTGTTCTCTCCCATCTCCCCACTCTCTGCCTCGGGTTTTGAAAGAACTGTGGCAGGAGCATCTCAATTTTTAACAGAACTTCTCAAATCTAATGTGAAAAAACGCCTGCCTCTGTGCTTTACTGACTCCTTGGGTAATGTCCCTTTAAAGCAGCAGCTGCTGCCAAGGTCTGGACGCCCTGGTCACTAAATCATTTAGAGCTGTGCTGTAGCTGAGGGCTTCCAGCTTCGCCTTTTGTTACTGTCACACAGTGGGACCTGGAAGAGCGCCAGGGCTGCAGGCGCCCATTGTGCAGGAAAGCCGCACATCTGCAGTGGAAGGCGAAAACTGGATGTCAGCTGCCTGAGCAAAACTTCTCAAAAGTGGTGTCGTAAGGCCCTGAAAAGGGGGCTGGCAGGTTTTTTTTCGTGGTGCAGCCGGGCTGTTCCAGCGTGTTTTGAATCCTGATCTGCTTCTGTGTTTTTAAGCTCTACCTTCCATTTTGGTGGAGGGGATGATGGTGGTAAGAGAAGCGTGGACAGAATCTTTATAACTGTAATAGACTGCAACAAAAGGTCTATTCACTTCTTGATGAACCAGGGATTTACATGAGTTAGTCCCCACTCTGTACCAGAGGGGAAGACTGCCGGATGAATGGAGAAAATTCCTCTATTCTGTGCACCCCTCACGTAACCCCCCCACACCAAGTCAATCCATGGTGTCTGGTGGGGCTGTTTAGTAACTGGGAATTGGCAAACTCTGTGCTTGGGATATGAGGGAATGAAGTGTTTCTGTTCATTGCTTTCTTGATCAGGCAGAGCAGCAGGAGCTCTTTTATTTATTTTAGCTTTCTATTAATTTTAATTTTCAGTCTAAATATATGCAAACATAAATTAAGTAGGGATGGGTTTACATCACAGCTAAGATACTTGTTAAATGAGATTTGTGTATAATGTGCATATATATAGTACAGAAACAGCACGCTTGTCTCATTAGTGCAGTCACAATTGCTCAGTCTGAACATTTATGTTGTAGCAACGTCCACAAGATTTTCATAACAGGCTATGCTGCTGCATGCTGTCTGAACATGTGCAGCCTGTCTCAAGGACAATATTTGCAGTGCTAAAATAGTGCATGAGAACAGGGTGGAGTGAGCAAAAGTGAATGAGTTTCAGAGCTTACTCAAAAGTTCCAAACAGAGCTGGTTTTCCTTGGGTCAAGAGAATAACTGTTTCTTGCAATGTATTTCTTTACCCTTCCCACCTCCCAGTACTTCCTCAATGACTCTTCCTGAAAGATCCTGAGGTCAGATGTAATCCACTGAGTAGGTCTCCCTGTAGTGTGTGGGCTGAGCCCATGCTCTGCATTTCATGGGGAGGATTGGGCTTCCATTGGCCACCATGTGTTTGTAGTGTTGCGTGGCAGCACGGTTATGGTAGAGGCTGAGCTGTTTGTGGATCTCTGTCCCTTGAGCTGAAGCTACTGATGCAAAAAAACCAAGAGTGTGGAAGCCAAATTTTCTATACTGCAGTTTTTCTGGGAGCTTGTGTTGACTGGGGAGGATTGTTCAAAATAGCAACGTATCTGTATATGTGATGTAATACGGAGGAAAACACCAACTCCTGTGGCATCCAGTGCCTTCCTGTCACCTAGTGCTGAAGAGGTCTGACCCTTGGCATGTGCTGCTGTCCTTTTGTACTTGTAGAAGTCTGGTTGGGGAGGATAGGAAGGAGAAGTGCGGCTTTCCTTTAAAAACAGAGTGGAGGACAGGAAGGAACAGCTGGTCTGTAAGCAGCCTTCTACTGATGCAAATACATTTTCCATTAAGACACAATTGGGAACCATGTACCCACGCTAAGGGAAGAGCCAGTGCTGCAGTGTTGATGCTTTGGGGCTGGAAAAGTGACTTTATCCTGTTTCCATAGCACTCTGCTTTGGGAGCTCCTTTGTTCAGGCCCCTGCATGCTGCCAAAATACAAATGTTTTTCTAGGGACATGGGAAAGACTCAAGTTCTTCATTCCTACCAAAAGCGAATTCTCTGAACCGTCTCCTTGGACAGGAGAAGCCAACACAAAGAACTACATTTTTGGTTCTTCTTTTAACATTTAAGCACGACCCTGTACTACAGTTCACGAGGTCAAAGCTGTGAATCCCCACTCCCCTGAGGCTTTCTACTAGCTGTCTTCATCTCTGGGATAATATACCAAGAAAACTCCCTGGATTTATGAAACCACAGACTGACTGGATTACAGTAGTAGTGTATTTGAAATGCAATTGGTCTCTTGAAACCAAAAATAACAGTGTGCTATCTTTCATATGGGGATCATACTGATGACACAGCTAATAATTGGAGAAGATTTGGGAAGAGTTATAACAAATCATAAAACAAAACCTGAACTGAGGTAATAATTCAGGAGGAACCTTTGGTAAGTCCAGGCATATCATGTTTTCCATAGTTAGTTAATTCTGTACATCCTGCATGTTAGCATCCTTTATCTGGTCTAACCAAAATAAACCTTTATTTTTCATGGGATTATATTTTGTAGCACTCTGACAGCCTACTTTTATAGTTACTGACAGCTGTAGTTGAATTTTGGAAGGTGGATTATGCCTCTTCCCTTCTTTATACCTTGCCTTATCATAGCTCACCTGCAATACAGATGAATATAGCTGTGCTGGGCATTGGCAGAGACATTGCACAGGCACCAGGGAATCCAGCACAACAGGCTGATCGTTTGAGCACCAGTTAGCATGATGGTATTTTGGTTGCAGATGTGCTGCTGTGGTGCCTAAAACACCAGCCAGGTGTCTGCTAGGGGAATGAGAAGAATGAGGGTAAAATAGTATAGTCTACAGAGCGGTTAGCCTTCTGAAAAAGCCAGCCACGTTTTGATCTTGAGGATCATCCTACTACTAACAATGCTTAAATGGACCTTAATAGGCAGAGTTTGAAACAGGAGCCCCCATGAATTACTGATATGTTCATCTTTATAATTGCTGGCCATGGGAGGGGGCATGGGATTTGCGTGTTGGTGGTAAATGATGTGCTGGTCCATAGCTGATACTGGCAGCCAGGAGCGTCTTTAGCTTATGCAAATGACCAATGCATTATTAGCGAGGCATTGTTCAATTTTTAATGTGGTACATGGCAGCATAGTGATATTACTGCCATTATTTAATTAGAAAGTTGTCTGGGTAACCATTGCAATCCTACTTTGAATTTTTGCATGTTAATAACTGCTTTATACAGCGTTGGGAGTGCCCGGTTTTAATATCATCACATGTGTAAATACTGTTGTCTTCAGATTGCGAAGACCTTTTAGCAATACTGAGGGGAGTGGAGCAGTCTGTATACAAATGTTTAAACTTCATTCTGACCTTGTAAATCCTGTTTCCTCCCCAAGTGCAAATCTGGTGCAATGCAAACAGCAGTGCTTCAAAAATAACCCTAATTAGCAATTAGCTGCAATAAATCAAGCTTGGATGGTGTGCTCAGTGCTGTTGAATTTGATACTGTATTATGGCACAAGTTGTGTAATAGAGATTTAACTGTTTTAGCTTGTAGTGCTGCTTTTCTCACATTAAGTAAAATATCTAAATGTCATGAGTTTCAGCAGCAGTTTAGCTGATTGTATATTCACTTCTTGTCTAGTGGAGACATGCTTTCTGCATAAAGAGAACAGATAATCTTAGTTGTGCATTTCTGAGGTACCCATGTCTTTATTCAGTATTAATAAATACAAAAAAAAATCAGCCCTTCTGGTTTCCTGCTGAAATGCATCAAGTTTAAATATAATGATTTCTGATACCAGCCAGAAAAAGTAAGTGTCATTAGAGGGATCTGGGGGCTAATTGGGCTTGTAAAAAGGCAAATGGTATTTTGATGATGTTCTAACCAGAATAATAAGAACTGCATTTTCAGGGCCCTGGATTCATGAGTTTTCTAAGGTCCTTTAGAAGTAACTTGAAAAGCTGTTCAGCATTTGATAACGTGTCCTATGCTGTTTGTAAGGATTGGAGATGCAGTTGTCTGAAAATAATCCGTGTTTTGGAAGCAAACCTTTAGTGGTTCTGGGTCTGCTGGTGGTCTCAGGTGTGGAAAGACAACACTGGTCACCACAGCAGCAGTAAAATCCCTCCATAGCATTAGATTTAAAGAAAAAAAAAGCTTTTAAATATAACGTTCTTACAAATCGCTTTTAATTTAAAATGCACCTTTTTTGTACAGCTGTAGCGCTCTGGGTGTGCTTCAGCAGTGTGTGGGGTCTGTGAGGAACTGCAAAACTACTCCTGTCCCCTGAGCCCCTTCGGTAGGGAATCGCCCTACAGCTGTCAGCTTCAAGGAGGTGGCTGCGAGTCATCTGGATTTTTAGGGAGTTTACCAAAGTTTTTGAAAATTAAAATGTCGATATATTATCTAAAAAGTATATACTGGTGAATCAGTGTCTTTAAAAGCAGTGATATTAATAGAACTTTTTATTTCACATGTGTAGTATTTTACCTGATGTTTCTGTTTTGTTCAGCACTTCTGTAAGCTACATAAATATTGCTATTGTGCGCCTGGGTCTGGTGCTGAGACCAGGACCCTTTTCTGTTGATTCCCAGTCTCACACCTCAGTTAAAAGATTACATTGACTGGGTTTATCTTTATTTAAAGTTGCAACAGTGGGAGCACTGTGGTCTGATATTACATTCAGGGCCTCTAAAACAGCCATAATTCATCTTCTGATTTGGTCAGACAGCGTGCTTTCTTTTGTTTAAAAAAGTCAATGTGATACTGTTGTGCAGGAGAAGATGCCATTAGTGTCTCGTACACCTCGGTTTCCTTGAAAGGGAATGTACTTGTTGGTACCGATTAGGATGGTAGATCCCTAATTTATCACTTGCTGTGTTCTCAGTGTAGTTTACCTAATTCCTTTTTTGATTGTTTTAATCTATGCCTTACAGAATAGTAATGCTGTTCTTACAGGTCACTCTTCAGCTTATGGATGGATTGTGCATTGCCGAAGTTATATTGAGGCAAGAATCATACTGTTGTGTAAAGAAGGGGCAGAGAAGAGTGGGTGACCCAAGGTCTGATTTTTGTAGTTGCAAGCACTCTTTGTGAATGTTGTGGTGAGTAAGGAGAAGCATTGTGTGTCACGTGATCAAGTAGCAAACTTGACAGTTTCTTTTTGTGACTTAATGAGCTGTAGGGAGTAGGAAAAATTCAAGATGTACTTGCAAGGAAGTCAGGTAAAACCTCTAATTCTAGATGCATGGGTGGGAAGGTTCTTTTATGGGGTAAAATCCATGAATTTGAAGACCAGACCAGCTTAGGGGTGATGAATCCTTCTGCAAAGACAGCATGCATAGCTTTTAATTTGAAGTAAGTGCTTCCTCTGAGGCTGTTTTCGTATCTTTTGTTCTTATGATTCCTTATTATTTCTACTGAGTTTTCCTGTATGTCATCACTCTGCCAAGGCTTATTGCAACTTTAAGGGCAGGCAGCTGCTTTTAGGAGAAGCTGCAGTTGTGCTGCTCCAGGAGGTGTCTGTGGTACTGACTCCGCAGTGCTGCCTGCTTGGCAGGGCACCAGGGCTGCCTATGTGTTTCTTACCCTCTCTTTTACACTTCCATATGTTATAAGGTAGGTTTGACTGAGTTCATTAGTTAAATTATATTCTCTGCAATAACTGAGTTGAAGGATTTACACCAAACATAGGGGAGTGTCATTTTTCTCTGCCTGTTTTTGGTGCTTTGAATCTGTATGCAAAGACCTTCTCAGTCTGTTTTGAAGACAGGTAGTTTTATTTGGAACACTGCTTTAAAGGGTGCTGGCTCTTATTCAAGTAATAAGTGAAATCGTGTAACAGCTCCAAGCTTAACCTGGAATTTGTGTTGGCTTCTCCATAAGCTTACTCCACTCATAAGTGACTGTATGTCATGTAGTAGCAAAGATGCTGATAGTGTTGTCAGCACCAGCTGTCCCTCTTTGCAGCAGTTTCTTGTACTGAATTATTTACTGCTGGGATTTATGCTATGTATATGGTGTAAAAGTTTTATCACAGCAATTGTACATGTAAACTAGTACTGGGTACGGAGATGGTCTCCAAAGTGTCAGAAGAATGCTAAAGGGAAGGACTCTGATTTAATTGTTTTTAGCTGTGGCTCCAGATTTATTCATTCTTCTCTTTATCTGTAGTTTAACAAATAATCATTCTCCATAATTTAACACATTATATGGCTGAGTAATTATGTTCTAATTACAGAATCCCTGAAGTGAAAGGTATAGTTTCACCAAAGGTTTGGGTCTTTTATTACTGGTAGGCACATTTCCATGGGATCTTTTTTTCAATTGAATGTAAAAGTTCGGAGTAGTGGGGAACTTCAGATTCATCATGTGATTCTTATTGTTCAGACAGTGAAACAGGAATCAGTAATGAAGAGAAGAATGACAGGGTTGAAGGGCAGCTGCTGGCCAAAAATCTTGGGTTAGTGGTTTTGGTGCAGCCAGCAAGGATCACACTACTTAAACTTTAGCTGAATTGAAAGGGAGGAGGGCACCTGACTGAAAAATTACTGTGTGATACATTGAAATGTAAGTAGGAGATTTAAGTAGTTTAATGTAATAGTTCAGTACTTGTCCAAAGTGAAAGTCAGCAGGTGATACTTTAAAAATAACAATAAAATCCTAGTTATGAAAGACTTAAAACCATAGTGAGTACAGCCCTGGCCAGGAGTGTCACTTAAAGCAAGGTCACCATGGCTCTTGGGTGGAAGATCCTGGAGTGCATTTGTTACAAGTTTAGGCCCCATTGTTCACTGATGCTTTTCTGAGTAAAGACCTCCTCTTACCTGTCTTAACCTGCTCCATTAGTTTCCTCCCTTACATTTGTAAAGAAGATTTTCAGTAATCATGTTGCCTTCAAGTGACAATGTTGTCTTTCCACTGAGCAAGACGGAGAATGCTTGAAGAAAACACTGGTGTGCTAGAAAAGCTGAAGGTGCCAGATGGGTTGGGTCATTTTTAAGGAGTTTGGAAGTATTAGCAAAAGCACAGACCAGAGGTGTTAAATGCTTTGGCAAAGCCAGCACTTGTCAGTTGCCAGCTATTCCCTGCTAGTGTAGGGGAGAAATGCCTTCTCCTCAATCCTCTTCAAAAAGACTGGTTTAAGGGCTGTGTTATCTGGTATTATCAAAGATAACATTGCAGAGCTTAATATTCTTCTGAAGATTACGTGCTCCTATTTTTGTTGTGGTGTAACTAACATCTTGCATCTATTAAGACCTGGAATTGTTATGGGATGCTTGACAAATTCCTAACCATGTAATTTGATGCTGTTTTGTTTGACAGACAAAGGTATGTAGCTGGCAGTTGACACGGTGTAAGTGGCAAGTGGTAAATCATAGGTGTGGTGCTTAGCTGGGGACTGCTGAATTGTTTCCATAATCTCCAGAGTATGTGGAGGTGGTGGAAAGCCAGATCTGGTTTTGTGGGACTGTAGGGTTTGGTGGAGGTGAGAGGGAAACAACAGAGGAAGAACCTCAGCATCATTCCTGTGCGTGCGCATAGGGGCTGGAAAGCCAGTTGAATCTTCCACCTTTACTGGAGTTAGGCTTTTTTGGTATGTGGCATAATACCACTTTTAGTTTAGCTGACTGGATAAAAATTGAAGAATTGCATTGCCTTCAGTTTTAGGGAGGGATGAAGGAGATTTATTTTCTTCTACTTGAGCTGTGCTAAGTAGACATGAGAAATACAGCCTGCTGTTGGTACTTGGGACAAGGTGAGGGCAGGGGTGAACATGTGCATAATACACATGCACAAATGCAGGGTTTTTTCTAAGTATGTTTGCCAGGGTAATCTTTTAAAAAGGAGTGTGTGAAGATTTATTTATCCAGTAGTCTTCAGGCAGAGGAGCTCGGAGATGGATGTCACATCCTCCTAGAGTCCAAAAAGAAATAGCAGATCATGGGTAATAAATATTCTTCTCTGCCAGAGGAGTTCCTAGGGGGAAGTGCATGATGTGATCCAGAGGTGGACTGTCCTTTAGTTATCAAAGATGATGTAGAGAGCCATTTGTGCAGTGAAGTTGTCCAGCCAGGGTTTGGTATTGTTTCTGTTTAAACTTCTTTGGGAGGGTGTCCTGAGGAAGAGGCTCTTACTGCCTTACTTGTTAAAGGGAATTGTGCTTCACTACCAGTGAGTAGAATTTGGCTCTTCTGAGACCTCCTATTAAATGCTTTAGGGAATATGTCGTACATGATGTGTTCATTTCCTTAGTATAATTCCCTATCACCAATGCCATTAAATGCACCATTACCAGCCACCTTATGTAAATGATTTTTCCAGTCTTTTCTCTTAGTTCAAAATACCCTTTTGGAGGGCTCTTGATGAGTTGAACTCAATTTGCTCAAAGGTTAGCATGTTAAATTGGTATTTGGTTTTCATTAACCTGTGGAGTAATATCTTGTCATTAGGAAAGTCCTTTTGCAGGGTCTCTGTCATCATTCATTTCTTGTAGCTAGGTGCCTTGCTTTTTCTTCTTTTCCATCCAGTTCCTGCTGTCAAGGATGGTGCCTTAAAAAAATCTCTTGTCCTTTGTATCACATAAGAAAAAGCTCTATGGCAGCCTGTTAACTCAGAAGTGTCCTGTGCAGTGTGCTCAGTTTTTAGCAAGAGTATTTGTTTCATTCTGAATTCTTATTACTTAGGATTTAATTAGCTTTTGTTGAGGTGTTATCATAGTTACAATTCCTTAAGATAAGAGTATTGCTTTAATGACCGAGGCACAGTTGAGTGATCAAAAATAACACTATAAAGAAAGAAATCTGCAGGAACTGGTCATTTTTTCTGAGGTGGCAGGCTTTCAAGAAACACAAACTAGAAAATCCAAAATATACTGCTAAGAAAGGAATAAATAAGACAGCTTATAAGTACAGACTGTATCTGCAATGTAAAGGCACAGTTCTAAATGTAGAGTTGCAGTAGACTTCAGAATAATGCTTGGACTATCTGTTACCCGGCAATTGCTACCTATCAAAACTGCATTGTATTAATATGACTGATCATCTGAGGTGGCTCGGGCATCTCCTGCTCCTGTCCTTCCCAGTGCCTCATTGTGAAGTACAATCATGTTTCTTTCTCCTGATGCATCTCTCCTCCCTCATACCAAATTGATAAAAGCAACGTATTTGAACATAAATAAAATTAATGGAGCAATAAAACAAAAGAAATTATATTCTACTAAATCCTCTGTTTGCTTTGCTTAAAAAAAGAATGCATTACTCTAGGGATAAAGAAATGCAGCACAAGACGAGCTTTGAATCAAGTGAGTTTCTTTTGTGCTTTCCATCTCCAAAGAGGGAAGCATTCACTGAAACACTTGCTGTAAGAAAGCAAAACCAGCAAGTTAATTTTAGTGCCCAGCACTGACATTAGGATATGGAGTGAGGCTTTTTCCAGTTCTGGAGAAAAGTTAAAATTTTTGCATGGCAGGTTCCTGTCTTCACGGAAAATGTGAATAATAGCATTTTTCTCTTGTAGGCTGGAAATTCAGCCTACTCATGATTTATTAATGTTATCAACTTGCCAGTTCTGGCTGCAGAAAGTGTCATGAGTTTTGCATAACAGAAGTATATAAAGTATGTTTTTTATTATTACTATGTTAACAATTAATACTGCTTGTTGTAGAAAGATGTGTGGCAGTGGGCAGCTCCCCTTCTCCCCAGCCCCCTTTGCCTCTAGAGCTGCAGCACAAATCTTATTTCTGCTGAAATGCTGCAGGTTGGTATCATTTCTCAATGACAGCTGGTGACCGAACTGATTTAAGGAGTGCCTGTATGGCCATTCTCTGAGGTCTCTTAGCAGTGAGACTGCTTTCCTTACAGAATCGCTCTGATGTGCTTGGTGTGTGTGAATGCTGTGGGCGTCTGAATGTTCTGTGCAAAGCTGTGCTGTATTAAAATTACAGAAACAGGAGAAAAACTGTAAGCACCAAAACTCTTTCTTACCTTACAGGAAGCCAAGAGCAGAAACAACCCAATCTATTATGCTTCATTAAACAGGGATTTAGAAATCCCCTTAATGATTTTTTTTTTTTTTCAGTTCATTTACCAAATTTTTGTAGTCTTTTGTTTGTTCTGCATTTGCTCTTTCACCCTGAAGAAGGGTTCCACTTTTTCAAGCTAGCCCTGGCATTGACAGAACCAAATTTGTCTTCTGTGTTGCAGCATCGTTGTGCTGTTGGCTTCATTTAGCAGTTTGAGCCTTTCTGCTTTGGCTGGGTAAGCAGCTTGTTCCCAAAACACCAGCAGAAAAATCAAAGATGATAAGGATGCTTTCCTCCCCCCTGCCTCCAAACATGTGCTAATAAAGAACTTGGCAAATGGATTTAAACCAAAGCCCAGAAATACACTGTCTTCAGAAGCTGACTGTTCCTCTCTAGAATGAGCCCTAAGTGAAGCTCTGAGGTTCCTCAGCCTTAATCAATTTGAAGCAAGATGTCATGAAGTAATCAGGATCAGCTTAGAAGAATTGCCTGGGATTGTTGCAGGCCAAACTGTTAAGAGCAAAGAGTGGAGCAATAGTTTATTGAATCTAATAACCAAGCTCACCTTTGATACTTTTACATTCCAAATCAAAGAGCTCTTAAAGTGGCTTTCTTGTGTGCTTCTCAGCAGCACTGTGTGGATGGATGTATTCTCGTGCCTTTTGGGAATGAAGTATTTTTCTGTGTTGTATGGCTGTGTCCCCTGGTGGGAGGGCTGGCAGCAGAAGCCCGGATGGCTGCATCGTCCTGGCTGTGTGGCAAAGTACTGTCAGGACCGGGTCCTTGAGCTTGCTTCTGGCTTCTCCAGTAACCCAAACAGCAGTGCCTGAATGAGAGTCTTCAGGGAGGGGTGGGGGGAAATGTCATGTGGAAAATAACTTGCAGAGCAGACACTATGCATCAGTTTTTCCTATTGCTCCAAATTCACTGGGT
Organism: Pezoporus flaviventris; assembly: GCF_033815535.1. Lineage (NCBI taxonomy): Eukaryota > Metazoa > Chordata > Aves > Psittaciformes > Psittacidae > Pezoporus > Pezoporus flaviventris. The sequence continues at coordinate 8,079,599 of NW_026892589.1, read as the reverse complement.
CTTTGGGTGTGTGTTTTGTTGTTTTTTTTTCTTTTTAACATTGCCTTTTGGGGACACAGGGTTTCCTCTGACAGGACTGAAGCCAGGTCATAGTAACAAAAATTAATTGCTAAATATTAGGCCTAATTATATTAATATGTGGTTTAGATGAATCTGGCTGGTGGAGCTTACAAAGCATCCTTGGTTAGCCATGTAAATGGGGCCTTTATTAGTGGGCTGGGTTCTGCTGTCTCCCCACCCAGCTCCCAGGTGCTGTAGCCCTTTAGGGAGCACTCAGCAGTTATTGCTGACTCTGGGTGGGGTGCAGCTGCCCTGCTTCTACCCTAAACCACTGGGAAATAGGAATAACTTCTGGGAAAGTGAAGAGGGAGCGGGACATGCAGTTGCTGACAGTGAGTGCAGAGTGCAAGCCATAGGCTCAAGTTGCACTGTCTAGGTAAGACTGTACGTGTCTTAAAAACTTCATTAGGGATTGGTTAGACTAAAAGGTTTGTGCCTTTGCTCTTTAGCTTCACTTGGAGGAAAGTATACCAGCTCTTGTGTACTTTTGTTGGTTTTATTCTCCTTTAAACCACTTTTGGAAAGGGGAATAAAAAACTAACTTGAGAGCAGCCAGGAAAATGAAGCAGAACAGTTGCAGGAGTAAGCTTGCAGCAGGAGCAGCTGGCCCAGGCACGTGTCCAGGCAAGTGACATCTTGACTTGTAAAAGCACATGCCACTTCTGGTTGGGGTTGTGTCATGATCCTGGGGCCAGTCCTGGAGTTCTGAACCTTGCAGAAGTTCCTCTGATGCTGAGAGCTGAGCTGGGCAGGATCGTGTTCAAACAGCTCTGTCTGCTTTTATCCCCCAGGGTGCTGTTTTCCTCCATCTCCTGTCCCTGAAAGTGTGAAACCTGATTTTTTTTCTGTCCTGTCTGGGCTGTGTGGGAGAAGGCCAGGTCAGGAGAGAAGGGCTTGGTGCGTGTCATTTTGATGCAAAACAACAAAAAGGAACATATTCCTACATCAGTGGCAGCAGAGCTGCTCAACTCTTAACCATGCTCCTATGTGTCACCCTTTGTGAATTGCTGCAGTGGGTGGAAGTGGTTTTTCCCTTTCCTACATGTATTCAGTGCTGAGCTATGATTTTGTCATGTTGGCGTTCTTGATGGTCTATCATTGTGCTCAATATCATGTGTAGGAATTAGCATGTGAAGGTGTGCCTTCAAATACAAATGTGTTAGGGATAGTTAACAGTATGCTTGCTTTTCAGCAATGAGACGTGATGAGAAATAATTTAGATCTGGGGTTTTCAGAACAGTATGTGCAGATGAGGCGTATGAATATTCCCGTGAAGAAAATCAGGTGCCTGATTCCTTTGGGCTTTTGTTACGGATTCATTCTGTGTCTTTAAATATATTGGTGAATTTAGTGGTGCAAACTCTGTAGGATCCATGTGTGAATACAGTTGTGTGTATTACAGTGTCACTCTAAAACACCTTGTTACTTGGTCCTCGGTAATGTAAGCTTTAGTAACAAATTCTAGTGTATTAGCCTTGCCAAAACTATGTATGCCAAACAGACTACTGAAAATGGGAGTGGTAAAAAATCATTCATGTTTAAAGCTTTCCTGTTTTGCATAGTTGTTTCACCCTCTTAAAACTGGTGTCTCAACCGTTGCACCTTCCCAAGCCTTGATCAAAGTTTGCTTCCTCCAAGGCACTGGTTTGTGTTTCTGTTCCTTCCACACAGTGCTGTCTCAACGTCTGGAAGAAATGTTTTAGCCTTTTTGGGCTAGAATCTAAGGCTCCATGCAACTTGAATAAGGAAAGCAAGTTTGTGTGTGCTGTAGAGCAGTGCTTGTGTATGAAAATTCTTAAGGTGTTCACTGGAAAACTGGCAGGAGGTCCCAGTTTGCAAAGGCTGTAAATCATTACTTTATTCATCCATCGGGCCCTTTATGTTTTGCAAGATTTCTTGGTAAAGGAATATGAAATAGGTCATGTTAGGAACCAAATCCCTTCCCCTCACTCACATGTGCACTCTGTTATGAATTTAAACTGAACCTATAATACCATTTGTATTTCTTATATGTGTTAGTTTCTTTGATGCTTTTTCTGTTGACCGAATAAGAACCTTTCATGGGAGTTCAGAGAATTTGCTTTAAATGATGTATTATTTACACAGTGGTAATGGCTCCTTTGTAAAGATGTCTTTTGAAACTTTTTAGCATGCGTATTATCATTTAAATTCGCACAGAGAGACTATTTAAAATGTGTATTACAGTGTACATATGTATTTAGGGGCTTGTGTATATTATCTTATCCTAATGAGTAATCCATCTTTTCACTGTGTATTTAGGGACACTTAAATCCATGGATTATTCAGCAGTTGAGCCATGCACATTAGTCTTGCAAGCTAAAATTCAGATGAAATGTTACTGCATACAAAAAGAAACACACACCCCAAAATGAGGAGTAAATTGGCTTTCCTTGCACTGCTCTTGGGCAGTGAACCCCTACGAATCAGTCTATATATATTTTGCACCTTGAGCTGTTTCCTTGATGTCAGAAAAAAACCTAAAGAAAAAGCTCTCCAGTAATCAGTTTTGTGCTTACTCCTCAGCTGTGTTCTCTTTACATTCCCTTCAGGTTCCAGACCCACAGCAAGGAACCTAAACAGTTTTAATTTAAGAAAGAAGGTTTCTCTTAATTCTTGGCAGTAGCTCTGCCTGCTAGGAAAGCAGAAAAACATTTTCTTTGTCAAAGCTGCTGTCACTTGAAGGAGTGGGAATTGGCAGATTTGGAAAATGCTACTTTATGAAAACTTAGTTTTCAGGCTTCAATCTGGTCACTTTTTGGATGGAGAAATACCAATGACAGTCTTAGTTCTGGTCTCACTTTGCATGTGTACTTTGACTGAGACCAAGAAGAAACATGTTAAGGCTGGCTTGCTTTTCTTTTTCTAACCAGCTGACAAAAGCCAGACCTGCTGGCACTGTGCAGGAAGCTTTGCTGTCTAGAAATAATACAAATGATGAATTTCTCTCTGTTTGCTTGTTTACTTCCACGAGTGCTAACATGAAAACACAATCTTTCAGGAGAATTCATCTGCTTTTGGGGCATCTTGAAATGTAGATAGCAATCAATGCTGCTTGTTCAAGGAACATAAAGTAGCAGCTTCCAGGTAACAGTGGGCTGATATTTGTTCTTATTTAACAAATCATATCTTGATATTTGAGGTGGGCCAGGCTTATGAGATAGAAATGTGCAGGTAGGGAAGCAGATTCCAGCAACTCATGAGGTAGCTCTTTCCCTTGTGAAATCATGCTGCACAGAGAGGAGCAGCAGAGGAGCAGCCTCAGGACACTGCCTCCCACTTCAGGAGCTGCCTGTTCTATGCTTCCAGGGTTTTGTGGTATTTTTAAGGGTGCTAATCCATGACAGTTGCCACTGCATTCAGGAGTAGTGGCTATAATGCACTGATTTTTCTTAAAAGAACTGTGACTATTTTTGCTCTGAAGTCCCTTCAAACACTGGGTGAATGTGGGAACGGTGCTAAAGCTGAGGAGCAGCAAAAAGAAATGGAATACAGAAATAATTTCTGTTCAGTTGTGGTAGTGGAGCTGAAGTCTATAAGCTGTGTGCGGGCGCAAAGGGGCATCTTGGACAGCAGCCTCTGTGCATCTATTCCCTGCAGTCCTCCTCAAATCAACTCTTTGATATGCAAAAAGGAAACGGATTGGAGTCAACCATCCGAGACAAGGCAGTTCAGGCAATGAACACTCAAGCAGAGAAAGCAAGCGTGTCCTGAAGAATGAGCCACTTGTACCTACTGAAGTCAAGCAAGCAGATGTCTTTCTGCTCACTTGTATTCCACAAATAATGGTATTTGCTGCTGTATAAGCAGCTATGCAAGCCAGTTGCTAGAGTATCTTTTCATCAAATGGCACAAAACTGTTAATCAGCACTATCTATTTCAAGAAGAAGGATGGCATGCAGCAGAAAAACAGCGAAGTGGTGGGTTTTACCAAGTCTACAGAGTTGAGACATGGCCCATGTCAAAGTTTGTTGGCCTTCTATAGCAGAGGTACTGGAGTTGCTGCCATCTGAGACACTGTGTCTTTTTTTCTGTTTGTTTTTTTTTGGGGGGGGTGGGGTGGTGTTTTTTTTCCCCAGGGATATTATCTTTTGGACTGTGCAGTTTTCTAATAGTCAGCTGCACCCAGAATTTCAGTTGGTGGCAACAGAGGGGCTGCTTCATCATAATACGTTTCAGCTCTAGGCTGGTGCTATTGGTCTGCTGTGAACTATGGCTATAACAGACCATCAGTCCTGCTGACAACAGCAAATACTGTTCCCTTGGAGTGTCTCATGCTGGAAGTAGCTGAGCTTAGGGAACATCCAAACTAAAAGTCACCGTTCTGCTCTTCTGATTTTTGACATAAACACTGTAATTAACTTTTGATCGCCATCAATTTTCATATGCCCGATTCCGTGGAAATGTTAATGTAAGGTAGCAAAGGCATCGACATTTATCAGCTCTCAACCCAGTAATGTATGGGTGCATGTCCTGCAAAGTGCTTTAGGTTTCTGACACTGATGTGTTATTTACTATTTTCCCAAATATCTCTTAAAGCAGTGGTGAGTGTAGAGACAATGATACCAAAGCACAAAATGTCAAGCTTTTTACTGTCTTTAATGGGTCATTTTGACAGCTTTCTCCAAACCCTAGCTGTCCTGAATTAAATACTGCTAGGTAGATGTTACAGCATTTGCCTTCTGCATGAGCAGAGGGAGTTTTTCCACCCCCACTTTTCAGCCTACTATTAGCCACTACAAGAGGTTTGTCATCCTACACTTCTTAAGGAAGCCAGATTTTTGGCTCAGGTTCAAACATATGTTTCTCTGCTGCTGCCTGTGTGCTCTCTGGTCTGCCATTGGAAAATAGTTTCAACTGATGCTCTTCCCCCACTCCTGAACTGTTGCAATTATGTATGAAGTGCGACCAGTGGGTTGAAAAGAAAATTCCCGTCTCCTCAGACCACCCAACTTTTGTATTTTATGGCCACTTAATAGATTTATCAGTCTGTTAAAAAAGAATTAAAAATCTGTAGAAAGTTATTTGAGACATCAGTAACTGTACTAAAAAGAAAGCCACTCTATTAATAGCAGTGTTATTATTATTTAAAGATTGAATGGAGAAATGATAGAGTGTCCATTGGCTGCTGCACAGGAGTTTCAAGGACCTGAATTCCCATGTTAGCAATTTGTACGGGTTTGTGATGCTTTCTAGTCGGTGTGAATGTGACCTGCATCTAAATGAAAGCAGCTGGGGGAGGCGTGAAGTGGGAAGTAGAGTGTTCAGATGCCTGAAGACTGGCTGCTCCTGTGGGCAGACAGTGTCCTGGGACCTTGGTGCTTTCAGCTTTTGAAAGTTTTAATAACCAGTTTGGGAGAGTGGTTGTAGCAGCAGACACTTTGTCCTGTGGCTTTGTAACTGTGGCATGCTCAGATTGTTTCAGCCTGTAGTGAAGTGTCAGCAAGAGGATGCTCAGTGGGGTTACTGGAGATGTGTTTTTAATAAGTACCTCTGTCGGGGGGGGGGGAGGGGGGGGGGGATTGAAAACACCCCAGACTTTCACTATGTGAGAGGAGGCTTAAACTTGGCTAACTCCCAGGTCACCTGAGGCATGAGGGACAGAGAAGTGCTTTTATTTACTCAGGAAATATCAGAGGATTTAGTAGTTGCTCAGTTGTGTGAAGTCAAGGCTTATTGTCAGGTTTGTGTAGTCCTCTTTTATTTTGTTACAAGTAACTTCAAACATTGCATTAAAGAAGAAAAAAAGGCCACTTTCAAAGTCCCAGTACTCTATGGATGTTTTTCTTTCCCATATTATTAACATCTAGAATATCTCTTCATGCACATCCTGTCTCTCTAAATGAACCTGCTGCTCCTGTCTGCTAATCAGTTACTGCAACTTGCAGTTGGTGCCTGAAGTCTCAGATTTGGGCAGGTGTTTGCCCTGGCACTTTGCTGCCAGCCCTGTGAACCTGGCCCTTTGGTTTTGGTGCTTGTGTTCTTTAGTGGTGTTAAACTCCTTGGCCATGGATGCTGGTTGCAGTAATTGCAGAGGACTCAACCCATTGACTGAGCTCACAGTGACTTTACTGAGCCATTTCTCACCCTAATTCCTCTAGTCCTGAATCTCCACCCTTATAAGGGAAGCAGCCATCAAATGAACAAAAGTATAAATTCTGGAAAAGGTAAATTAAAATTAACAGGTTTAAATCTGGGTTTTCTCCCAAGTTTGGGGAGTAGAGAGAGGTAATTGGGTCACCTCTAGCAGTTTTTAGTGGATTTGTTCCAGCGTTAGGAAGAACATATCCCCTCCTGCTGCAGTATGTATTTGCCAGAAACTGGAGTTCCCTGGAGCTGTTGCCTTACCTGTCCTGGGCATCACCTCTCTGTTCCTACCTGCTGGTAGGCGGATCACAACAGCTTAATCTTCCTGTAATGGCTGAAGCAGCAGGAACCATTTGTCCAAAATGAGGCATTTTCAAGTATTTATTTATACAGGGCTAAGGTTTCCAAGAAGCTATGTAAATATGCAGTAGTGGATGTAGGTACAGTGGTAGTTTTCATGACTCCTTAAACAGCTTTCTATAGGCAGATGTTGAGCGATTGTTGTATGCTTTGTTTGAAAGTATGTGAGAAATGTTGGAAGAAACCAATTAGATCAGGTTTGGCTTTTTTGGGGGGGTTGGTTGTTATTTTTTTAAGGGATATGCTTTGTATGTGTCAGTGAACAGGGTTTGTTCATAAACGGAGACACTTCCACAATACTGGAATCTTTTGCAACAGAAAAAAGCTTCAGTTAGCTCTTTGGCCTCTCATTGAAGTAAACAATAGTGTGCAGAGCCAAAAAATTTGCTAGCAGGCAAAAGCCTGTTTTTACTGATGCTGAGACAAACAATGTTAATTATATCAGAGAGTCACCAGTGTATGTACATGTACTGCAGATCTGTGTGAGAGCTTTGGGGCTGACTGGGGGGTCATTGTTTGCAATACAGCCCCATTGTCCAGGCACTCCTGCACTTACTCTCTTTTGATCACCCCTTTCCCTCCTTTTCTCCTTGTTTTTGTTGCTGTTGGTGTTCTCTGTGGCCGAAGGGTGCCCGGGGGGGTGATCTAAGGGAGGATTTTTGAAAGAAATAAGGGTAAATATTTTCCAAATGATGTCAAAATCTGATACATTTTTTGACAATCTGACATTTCAGAATGGAAGCAGGGTGGAAACATTGTGCTTCAACAGGCTCATCACAGTGATTTATGTAATGTTATCCTTGCAGTTAAATGCCTCATCTGCCAGATGATGCAGTTGCATGCTTAGATACATTTTCCAAACCCTTAAATTTTTCTGTTCCGAAGGAAAAGTAGTAACAAGTTGATTGGAAAGAACAACAGAAGGAGACACCCGTTTAAAAAATCCATTCAAAGTCCTAGTAGTGAGTGTGGGCAGGGCCTTGGCAACTTGTTTGTTCTGGCAGCATCATCCCATGAAGTTGCCTTGGGCAGTGGTCTATCAGATTTACAGACAGCAACTCTAGGCTGGCAGACTTCACAGCCAGTGCATTGCTTAGACTGAGGGGAAGGCTTTTCAGGGAGTGAAGAAGGTGGATAGTCTTGCAGTCCTCAGCAGCAATGAGAGATGTTTATTACTGAAGAAAAGTGTGTTAGGATTTCATTTGTGCCTTTGTTCTAAAATCGAGGACTAATTCAAGTGTAGCTCAAAAAAAAAAAAAAAAAAAAAAAAGGAAGGTTTTGTAGTAGGAAATGCAGGTCAGGAGGAAGATTGAAAGGACTTGTTCAGGAACCAGAGCTCTTCACTGACAAACTCTTGTGGTTTTGTTCCACTGACCCTCTCCAAGCCTAAATGTTACTTTCTTCCAAGTGCTCCTCCTGACTTGACCTCTCTGCCTGTATTGATAAAACACTATCCAGGTCCTTCTCATCTCTTGATGGCTTTAAGCCTCTCATTGCTGACCTCTTCTGCATAGATACTATACCTTTCTTTTCTCTGCTTGCACAGTTGTTGAAGATGCAATTTAGACATAATCTCTCTGTGCCGTCCTTGGTGTTACTGTGTTGTATTAAAAAGACGAAAGGAACCACCTTCAGAATTAGTGAGTGTGAGCAGCAGACAAGAGGTTTGTCCCAGAAAAGTCCAGGTATTTGCTGTGTGGTGAGATCTTAGCAGAATCACTTACTTGTTCATTCTCCCACTACCCAGCCTGCCTTGGCTGCAGGTGTTCTGATATCAAAAAGACTGGTTACTCTATTGGTGGCAGTACATGTTTGCTTTATCTTTAACCTGACAAGCCATTTGTGCTCCAGGGCATGTGTAAGAAGAATTAAATGCAAACAGTCAGAGTCCTCTGCAGGTTAGAGACAAGAAAGATAGTGCAAAGGGATTAGGGATTAAAGGGAGAACAGCCATAAGTGGGATGGAAGGTTCATTTATGCACTTGGCTCCAACTAGATAAATATTTATGAGCAAAGGGAATGGATGGTTATAAGAATGTCTGAGGTTTGTATAAGCAGAGCAAATATGAAATTCTTGAAGATTTTGGCACTATTGACATTCAGAGCTGCTTTTTTTTAGCAGTTTGAAGGAGTTAGTAACACAGATCCCATTAAAGGCCTCATTAGGCAGATATTTATGGCCACTCCAATTCTCTTCTGAAGTTTGAAAAGATTGTATTTCTTGGTTGAGCTCTACTTGATCTGCTCTTAATATTCTTTTCACTTGCATCTCTTCAGAGTAAGTTTTCTATTCATGGATTTTCCCTATTGTATATTTATAATGTACTACCCTCACTGCATGGTATATTCTCAATTTATTGTGTGGATCCTGACATAATAAGTAGCACAAAGTGAGAGGGCTCTTTGACCTGGGAATTACTTATCTATTTAGTTATTTATTAACAAAGAAGAAAAAGGCATTGAGAGGGGTGGGAAATCTGTTGGCAATGGAGGTGAAAGAAAGATTCCTTGAAAATGAGATGGTGACTCTAGTCCAAATTCCAGTATTTCAGGGAGATACTTGCGTAAAGGCTGCGGGGAAGTGAGGCGTGTTTATTGTTTGCCTTGAAGTATTAAATGATTATGAGAGAATATGCCTGCACTTAGAGTGATTGGATGTGTTGGCTTCTTGACTGGCAGCAATCATTTGTGCAGTCTCAAGTGTCTATGTTGGATTTAACCTGCCAGCTTTTGGCAGACGAGATAAAGGCTTTACACTGACTTGGCTAAAAACATTGACAAGCATCAGAAAAGCTCATTTATATAATTTTGGTGATAAGTTGTTGTATGAATATGTTCAAAACCTCATTTTGCAGAGATGAGTCAAATCATCTTTTTAGGGGTGTTTAAACAAAAACTTGCATGGGGCAGACATGCAGTTGTAGCACTTTCAGAGCTAAAAGGAAAATGAGGAGCTTTGCCTGGCTGGTAGTGCAGACTTGCTTCAAGAAGTCCTTGTGGCTGTTCCTGTCAGGCAGGATAAGGGGCTTCTCAGTTTCAGGAGCACAAAATTGCAAAGCCACTGAAGGATGCCACAGCCAAATTTGTCAGGTAGTTCCCTTGGTTTTCTGACAGTAGTGGTGGAGAAAATGTAAGGAAGAAAAATCCTCAGTGAGCAGACAAACTGCTTACAGAGCTGTGTGGGACTGACACAGCTGCCTGCTTCTCCAGGGCTGGATGTTGCAGTAGAGCTCCCAGGCTCTGCTGCTGGGACCTGCTTATCCAGGCTTGCTGCCTGCTCTCTGCCTTACTCCAGGCTATTCCTGCCAAGTACAAAGAAAAGCATACTCCTTCCACCTCAGGATGTGCTTAGTGGAGGGGATAAGGTGCTGTTCAGGCACTTGCTACTGTGTAATAGGCAGTGTTGTCCATGAAACTGCCATTTTATATTGATTTCCTACACCCCTGCATGAATTTATCACTAACAGCTTTATCATGCTGCTCTCGTGAGAAATTCCAGATTGTTGCCCCTGGGAAGTTTATCCAGGGCTATCTTTATAAAGCTTTGGGAGTGGGAAGGGGAATCTAAGCAGGGATTTAATGTCTCTAGATGTGGGGGTATTAGACATACCTTTTCTGCAGCTAATAATAGATTTTATTTGTATTTAATTTAATTGTATGCCTCTTATTTCTATCCTTAGTGCTGAATCTCGGCACTGACAAGGACTAGTCAGTCACAACCTCACTAATTTTTAGGTGAAGTTGGTTTTGTTTTCACTGGTGTCATTGATCCATTAATGTTACCTGGATGTTGTAGTAACTCAAGCTTCAAAAGCACCGCGTTTCTTCTCCTGATTCTGCATCACATGGGGTTTGTATCGTGGTATAAACTTTGGAGAATTAAGTTGTTAACCATAAACATCCAGGGACCCCAGTTTGGGTCATCAGTCATCACAAGGAAGGATGAAGCCCACTAAGACAAAGAGGAAGGTGTCTTGCCCCTACGTCATTCTGCTTCTATGTGCAGGTGAGACTTCAGAGCAGAAATCCTTTTAAAAATGTCTCACTAATGCAGAAAATGGTCATTTTTCTTCATAGCACATGCAGGCAGCAAGAACACTGTTTCACTTTTTCTTGCAGCACTGGCTGTTTAGACCCCTGAGTAGCATTTAAAGTCTGTGGTTTCCAGATCTTAGGTTTGGAGTGGCTCATGATCAAAGTTATTTCAAAGGTTAAGCTACTTATGATTTTATGCCAACAGGAGCACTTCTTAAAGAATAAAATTTGCTTTGATTGAGAACTAGCAGCAATCCAAGAGACAAATGGTAGAAATTATCACTGACTTCTGCACTGTGCAAGCATGGTAGTGGTGCTGCTGGGAGGAAGAGCAGAGCAGTGGCAGGCACTGGTGTCACGAGGATGGATTCTGAGTTTTATTCCCAGAGGATTCAACTGTATATGTTTAGGTATTGTGCTGTTTCTTCAGAGCTTTCCTTGCATCCCATTTCTCATGTTTGCTTGTCCATCAGGGACTTGCCTCTAACAGGGCTTGTGGAAACACGATTTTGTCTGTGGCTGTGGCTTTTCCAAGAGGCTGTGAAGCAGAAGAAAGAGTTGGCAGTTATGGTATTTTGATGTAGAGAAATGTAAGTTAAGCACAAAATGGGGAGTGTGAGGTCTGGTGGCAAGTGGAGGTGTTGGCTGGTTTCTTGATCTGTCATTTGGTGGAGGTGTGGGAGGAGGGGGGTGCATTTCATCACTGCATTCACCATCTTGTCTGCATGACCTCCTGCCCCTTCTCCACCAGAGCAGCGAGCACTCATTTGCAGCGCACATTTTTCTAGGATTTAGAAGAAATCATGGAGTAACCCCAGAAAATAACTTGTAATATTATAGATCAGCAGGCATGCTCTTAAAGTACCCTAGTTTCTTCAAGCAGAGCTGCACAGCGTGGTTGTCCCGTGCAGCTGCATGCTGTGGGTGGGGTGAGGCTTGTAGCTGCACGGTGGAGCAGGCTGAGCTCATGCTGGGGCCACTCAGTGCCGTGCAAGCAATGGGGCATGTCTTGCATGGTCTTGTAACTCTGCTGGTGTAACTCATTTGGAGAGTGTTGTTCTCATTGCACTTAAATCTCCTTGCATTACAGATAATCTAATTCTATCATGTTAGGATTAGGGGCCTCACTGAGAGAAGTTAAGAGCACCAGCTGCTCTGTGCTTCAAAGGCACAACCCTGGTTTGTCTAATCTGCAGAAGGGCACCTATGTAACCCTGAGGAGTTTGTTCTGGGAGCAGCAGCTATCCCTTTCTCTGCTGGATGCGCTGCCAGTACTCCTCTCATGCAGGGGAGTGTGTCAGGTGTGTGCCACCACCTCCAGCAGCAACCACTGGTTGTGTTCTCTAGAGGGACAGCAGCAGAGCAGGCAGCTGGATATGGGCCCCTGGACTCTTAAAAGAAGTTTTATGCTAGCTACATGGTAGCTGGTAGATGTGTTTTTCTCCGAGATCTTTTCCAATCGGCTGTGAAAGCCCCAGATATTTGATTTAATATATTTTGAAGTTGGGTAGTTTTGTCTCAGCTTTATTATTTTGTTAATGCAGATATTTCTAGAAGCAGCATGAAAACTGGGTTCAAAACTGTCTAACTGGAAGGTTTCAAAATAGGGCAGGCAAAAAAGCAGCAGCTTGCAGAAGGTGTGTTTCGTAGTAGGTCTCCGCGTAGCACTATTTAACTTCTTTTAATCAGTGACCCAGGAAAAAAAGAAAAAAGAAACCATTATTCATAAGGTCCTCAGATAACTCAGATTAGGAGGAGTGCAAGATAAGGAACAGGACCTGAGTGACTGGGATTGCTTTGTGAACAGTGTGTTCTGATGCAATAAAATGCCCTACTCCAGAGACAAAATAAGGGCCCTTCTTGTATAATGAGGAGGTGGAGGAGGGAATGGCTGTGGCCTGAGAAATGGCTAACTTGAAAGGGCTTGGGTGTCAAGATGGATAACCAATTAAAATGGAGTTTAATGGAGTTTTCACAGCTTAGGTGTGCCCAGGATCCAAGGGCTCCAGGAGCTCTGTCTGGTTTATTGTAAGAGGGTAAGGGGGGGACATGATTTTAATTTATAACAGCTTCTATAGGGAAGAGAAACTTGATAATAGAGAGTTCTTCTGTCTGGTATCAAAACTGTAATGAGATCCAGTGGCTGGGAGGCTGCAGCATTGATATGCTTAGACTAGAGATAAACTGCAAAATTTTACCAGGATAAAAAAATGGATGACTGTAGAAGTTTATCAAGGGTTGTGATGACTCCTCCATCCCTAGATATCTTTGAACTGAACTTCTCTTAAACAAGAGGCTGTGTTTCAGTCTGGGACCAATTCAGACCAGTCCAGTGGCTTGTGTCATGGTAGTGTGCCTGCAGTGAGGGGTTTTGAGGCAGTGTATTTTTCTGTTAAAACAGCCTGGGGATGAATTCTGTCCTTGTTTACACCTGAGGAGCTAATGCTGCTGCCAGACTATGTGAATTTTAAGAGTGCTTTGTGCCCTAGTCCTTTTCCTGTGTTGTTCTCAGAGGTCTTGAACAGTTACAGCTTGCAGGTGCTGCTACAGCTCTTGCTAGGAAAAGTGCTTTTTGGTGGTTAGTTGTGCACCAAAGGGAAGTGGATCTCATTTTCCCTGTCATGCTGCTACTTCTCAAGATTCAAAACCACTGGAGCAACAGCATGTGCTATTTTTTCCAGAATGTTGCAGTGGTACTTTGTAAACTGATGGATGTCTAGGAGGAACTTTGGAAATGGGAGAGGTGGGGACACTTAGCACCTTTGGTGAATTGCTCCCTTTTGTTTGCGGGGTTTGTATTGAACTACACTGATGTATGTTTGTGCTGAAGAGTTATCTAAGCTTTCGCTTTTTACCTAGCTGTAAAGGATCCTGCCTGCCTGCCTCCCTCTTCTGATTTCAGGGGAATATATTAGCAACTGACATTAATGTTGTTGAGAAACCATTGTAATGTAGGTGCACTAAAATTGCTGGGGCTCTAAGCACTCTAATCTCTTGCTGCTTTATGAGGTTTGTGCTTGTTTTACTTTTATGTCACCAAGTGGGTCATGACTCAAATTTAGCCAGCGCTGTTATTAATGCTGGAACAAGTCTTCAGCAGGCTATTTTTAGCACTCAGGGCTGTTGTTGAGAGCTTGCGATGCTAAAAATGCCTTGGAAGGATTTCACAAGCGATACTGTCTGTGGTGGAATTTGCGCACCAGCTGTCTGTCTTCAGGCCAGTTGATTGTGTTGACACGTATTCCCTGTGATTTGTCATCTCTGACTCCCGCTTTGCGATGCCTGTGACAGGCGTGCTATCAGTGTCTGATGGGAGAGAGTGAATGAGGGGGTAAGTGACAGCAGCAGCCTCATTACTGACAGCTTGGGAAGTGCTGAGATGGCAGAGGGGACTTTGGCCTTTGCTGAGACTTGATTTATCCTTTACCACCCGTCTCCTGAAGCACACCTCCTTGCTGCCATCTTCCCCAGGAAATACCTGTTCTGCCACTGAGACCTTTTCTTGGATCCCCTCAGCGGGATTTTAAATGTTTTCCTGACTCAAGTGGCATCCTTCAGGCAGAGCAGCTGCTCAGCTTTATTTTGTTGCTAACTTGATCTTCTATCCTAAGGTGGTCTCCTCTCACGTAAGCCAAATTTTCTGAGACAGTGTCCCAAGGAGCCAGGCTTAAAGGTGGCACCACCGAAAGCTCTGTTTCTGAGTATGACTTGGCTACTTTGTGTGTAGTCCGACCATGTTGGATACAGTTTTCCCACCAGAAATAATAATTAAAATTGATTACTTACTGTATATCCTGGGTAGCTTTCACCCTGCAAATAAAACCCCTTGCTCATAGTGGTGAGTGCCCTCACTCCTGTAAAAATAATACACAGAGGTGTGAAACTACACTTGTGACTGTTTCTTAGTGACATTACTATTCAGTTAGTGCAAAAGTGTTAACTCTTATCCGGGGATATTAAGGTGTTTAAGCCCTGGGAATACAGAGTCGTGGCGTTCTTTTATGTTCTGGGGCTGCTGCGATTAAATGACTATGAATTAATTTCAGTTTTTCTGTTTTATAACAAATCCACGGATGAATGCAAACAGCACCAAAGTTTCAATTCACACACCGTCAAAGCAACCATTTGCTATTGTCTCTTGAATTATAATCTGAAATACCCCACCACTTTTCATAATGTTACACGTATGTGGATTTGAAATCAATGTAAAAATATGCAAGGAAGGCAAATAGGCAGCCAGTGATGATGTATGGTACTGTAGTTTTGTTTGCCTCCAAGAGACCTCGATTCAAATCTTGGCCCAAGCTTGAAGAGGAAATGAGTTTGGGTTTAAACTAATTCTTGGTGGATTTTTGTGCACGTTACAAATGATGTGTGGCTTATCTGGCAGTTGGAAACTTTCCTCAAGTAAAGGCTGAATGTGTTTTAATACGGCTTCATGGGAAACGTGTCTGTCTGGATCAACCTCTGACCAATTTTGTATCACTTGTCTTTATTAGTACTAAGTTTGGAGTAAGCTTGGGACACACACACAAACTGTTAGTAGGGGGTATATTTCTAATTTGCTATAGAAAGCAGAGTGTCTCATCCTGAGTCTATAATTGTGTTTGTGCCATCTTGATTTTTATACATAGTGTTGTATTTCTGTTCTTTACCTCATCAGTTTTGCCACGAGAGAGCCTCTGTTCCAGCACAAAGGGATCTTTTCCTTTCTGTGTTAGTCTGAGCCAGACACCAAGCTGTCTGTCCTGAAAGTGAAGGGGCTATGAAGGGACTACTCCAGCAGCAGTAAGGAATGCCTGAGAGCACTGTGCACATGGCTCTGAAGTAATTCAGTTGGCAGGTAGCTCACACTTGCACTCATTCTTTAAAATGAGTGCATTACTTGAGAGCCTGCTTGAGGCTTTTTGGTTCTGTGTTCTTGGAAGCGATTTCGGAGGAAGACATTTGGATTGTGCCTAAAATAATTTATGCAAAAAAGAGCTTTTGGGACAATAAATGTTTGATACCTTAAGCTATGGGGGTGCTGCTGCCTCACATTGCAGAGGTGATGTGGAGAGTGCTCAATCCCAGTCCCTGCACTGGCGTACCTGCCCAGGGTCTTTGTTTCTGGCTTCTCAACAGCTGGATTTCTTTGTGGGCAAACTTGCTGGAGAGGCCAGATGTTTTCTTCAGTGTGCATGGAAACTGAGGGTTGGAGGGATGGGAATTGCATCAGATTCCTGCACTACCTTTAAAAGAAGTACTTCCTTCTTAGCCCAGGTGTTTGAAAAATAATCTTTATTTTCTTTACTGTTTCATTCCCAATATCTGTATTTTTCTTCTTCTCAGCACTTCCCTTCCAGTGACTTACCCATTTTTACCTTGGCTGAAGGCTGAGATTAACTCTGTGTGTGTGGACTGTGCAAACAGCTTCAAATTACATATTCCAGTATTAGAGATAGATCCCAAATGAAGTGTTCTGGGAAGCAAGCAGCAAGGAGGAGGGAAAGCAGGCAGGGAAAGCTTATTGGGCTGGCTGGCCAAGCAACTTGTCAAAAACTGTGTGATACAGCAACCCGCTGCTGCCAGGGTGGTGAGCATGGAGCTGTTTTCAGGATCCCCCTGACTCTGTCAGTTGGTAAATTGCAGTGTGAGTGTGAATATTCAGTGCTGAGGAATGAAGAAAAACTGATTTAGGAAGTTGCAACTTCAGGTTGCAGTTTTGCAACTGGTTGACTCTTTGCTCTGTACTGGGATCAGAAGCTGCTCCAATGGTTGGTCATGTTTAATTTTTAACCTGTTAATACACCTAATTTGTTTTTTGCAAGTCTTTTTGGCTCAGAGGTTCACTTCTCAGCTGTGTGATGGTGATTGCTAGGAACTGACATACCTGGATTCTTCCTTGCAGTTTTTGGACAGAACAGATTTGAGTGCTGTGTTTTTTGCAGTTGGCTACGTACTGGTTCATTTATTTAGCAGATTAAACTCAGTGAGTTTGTCTATTAGGAATGGTGTCTGTGATGAAAGAAGAAAACACAGCAGTACATCTTAACTGATTAATGTGACAGCAAGTGCATCTGCTGCTTCTGAAACAGTGTTTGCTGTTTAGTTATCACTATGAATCTCCAAGTTTGTTCTGATTTATTAGTTAATCCATTTGATCTGTTATAAAGAGATTCAAACCTGAAGTTTTGTGTATTTTCTTTTGTCTTTCCCTTAAAATTAACATCCTTCATGCATCCTTGACATAAGTCATCATGTTCAGAGCAACAGGAGTTCGTGGTTCTTTCTTATAGATGGAACTTTTTAGAAGGTGCAGTGATAGTTCCTTACTCAGATTTATAGCCACTTACTATCAGCTTTGACTGATAAGAGTGACTGGAAATAAGTATATACACTTTACTGCAGTGTCCTCAAATATCCTTTACACTTGAGCAAAGGCCTATGAGTTTATTTAAAGAATATGAGAGCATTTGGATTTGGTGACCTTTTTCAGACCAGCTCTGGTGGAGCTTCATCATTTCTTCTGAGTGAGATGATTTGACCTTTCTCAGGAATTTAAAACCTCTGGACTCAAAAGAGGAATGAAAAAAGAATCTACTGCTTTCAGAGTAATTCTGAGTGTGTAGCTAGATACAGCAGAACCATTTCTTTTTAACTGGAGTCATTTGCTCTACGCAAGAATGTGCAGAGTCTCAGCGTTACTAAAGCAGGCTGAAGTGAAAGAGAATTTCTGCATTTTCCACAATATACCAGGTTTTGTCTTTATTTTCTTCACAGTTGAAATGCTTCCCTATGGAAACCAGGTGGGGGTAACCAGCATGATTATTTACACAAGTAACTTAAAATGCGCAGCAGAAGAGAAGTCAGTCTGTGGCATTACACATTACTATGCAGGATCAAGCTTTGCAGGCAAAGATTAATTTCGTGCCCATGAGGGAGTTACAGAGGCCTTAGAACAGTGAAATACAGTTTCTTCACTGTTTTCTAGGCCCAAAGACAAGGTAAATCAGGTACTTCTATAAAAGCATTCTTTTGAGGGAGAATGAAATCTGCACTGCTGAGTGAATGAATTCAGCTGGAGTAGGTTATTTCTCCTTCCTCTGCTGCACACAAGTACTTTGCTTAAGTCTTAATAACCCCCTTAATTTTGTGTAGTTAGCTTTAATTCACAGTTCTCCTTTCTAATTTCTTTTATTTCTCCCATCTCTGTAACCAACAAGATGCATTAATCTTTTCTGTATACATAGATTAATAATCTGTTGTTGGAGGATCAGATGTCAAAAGCAGTGAGTTTGGAATTCTCTTTTTCTTCAGATTGCTGTAGTGCTTGTTGATGTTACAGTTTTTGCTTCTTTATTGGATATAGGATAAACTTCCTGAAGAGAGGAAGACTTGCACAGCCTCTCTGAAAACTCAGCAGCCCAGCATAATGGTTTTAACTTTGTAATGTAGGGTTACTCTCCTTTTTAACAGATAAGGAACAAATGCAAAGACACTAGGGCTTCAGAGTCATTATCCCTGTGGGGTTCTGCTGCAGTAGCCGAAGGTGATTTAGCTGTGATCAATTTATAGTTTACAGTAATCCATCAGGTTATGAACTGCAGGGGCTGGGGGCTGGATACACTCTTCTGTCAGCTGTACTTGTGGAGTGGTAAATTCCTGCAGAAGGGCAGGGAGGAGGCACATGATGGCTCTTTCAGCCACTGTCATTAATTCCAGCAGAAATCCTGGGTCCAGAGGATTAAGGACACACCTATACATCATTCACACAGCTGAAGGGATAACGCAGCTTAGTTTGGCTGGTTACCAGCAGCACCCAGCTCAGGACATCTGCACTGCTGCTGCAGGTGTGAGGTTTGCGCTTTGTTGCACAGGATGCTGTGGTGTCCCGTGCCTGTGGATGACGTGGCCAGCTTTGAAAGATCACTGCATATTGCAGTCCCCTGGTGCCTGCTGGCAAAACCAGCATTACTCAGTCATTAAATTTCCCAACCAAACCCCAAATCTTGCTCCTTTCAGATGGTGGTACTCCAGAAGGCAGGTACCTGCCTTTGTTGCAGGTGCTTGTTTTGCTTGCAGCCTTGGGAGGAGCTTTGCTAACGGTTTTCTTGCAATGGTCCTGAAATTTCAATCTCAATTACTTTCAGCTGCACTTCTCTGAGAACTGTGCTTCCACAGTACATGCTAAATGGTTTGGAAGGACTACATATGCCTTAGGATCAAAATGCACAGGAAACATCAGCAGCATGTCTAAATAAACATCTCTGCCTCTCTTACAAGAGTGTTTAGCAGCTCTGTTGGCAGGTGTTTCTATAAAATGTTAAATACTGTGCTTTTCAAACCTCCAAAATGTTTGTAATGCAGTAAATAGAAAAGGACAGGGAACCAGCTGGGGAAGGTGTGTCAAAGACCTAAATAATAATCATAATTGGTGCTTCTTCTGAAACAGAAAGTGAAACTGGGTCCTGGTAATCTGCATTTCATTGATAACACTGCGGTTTAAACTGATTTATTACTGAGATGCTGTGCAATAATGCAGAGGGTAGTAGGGGTTAAACCAACCCAAGTAAGGGGTTCTGTGACTGATGTGAGTTTAATCATCAGGGGTTTCTACTTGCATATTTGTATCAGCCTCAAGTGTTTGTCTAGCAGTTTCAGAAGTGCAAAACCTGAATAAAACTCAGTGTTTTGAGGTTTTTCCCTTGCATCCCCTTGCAATGCTAATTTATGTTTTCTTATTAGTTATACTTTGGTGCTAAGGGGAGAAGGGGCTCAGTCTTCCTTTTACAGTTCCCTGTTGTCTTCTGTCTCTGCATTCCCTCCTCATACACTATGTTTCAACTTGCGCTCAGGGTTGTCTTTGTTTTAAAACTTCTTGGTGACTGCTGACTGAGGCAGTCGGGGATGCGGTGTCCTCCGCTCCTCAGGTTCTGCTGTCTGCTGCATGTGTCAGTGCTGCTGGCCCTGTAGCTGCCTCAGCAAACAGGTCCCGCTCACTGTGCTGCTGCCCAAATCTTTGTGCTGGTGCTTTGTCAGGCACTGCTAAAGCTATTTGAGTTGTGTCATGGGTGACTGCATCACCCTTTGCCCAGGAAGGAAGGAGAAAAGCTTTCCCAAGGTCATTCCCGGTAGGTCAGGGCACATCTGGGGTGGGTAGCAGGGCTGGGGACCCGGCCTGCTGCTGCAAAGTGGGGCTCTTGCACCAACACCTC
Source organism: Pezoporus flaviventris (assembly GCF_033815535.1). Lineage (NCBI taxonomy): Eukaryota > Metazoa > Chordata > Aves > Psittaciformes > Psittacidae > Pezoporus > Pezoporus flaviventris. Next base: position 8,059,842 of record NW_026892589.1, on the reverse strand, counting down.
CTCACTGGCCAGCACAGACAATTAGCGCCTTCATTCTAATCTCACTGGGTGCTTCTGCAGTCTGTTTTTCTTTCAAATGCCTTAAATGCCAGACCTGTGATACTATGAAGTACTGTAAAGTAAGATTAGATAAGGGCAAGTAGCAACTGTGTGCTGAGGGCAAAGCTAGTGGATGTTGCCTAAATGAAACCTTTGCATGGTTAGAGCATGCTGTGCAGACTCAGGGAGCAGTGGAGCCCTTTCCTTATGCCTCTGTCCCCATGTTTCTTGGCTCTGGAAGGAAGCACCACCCCATGTGTCATGGTTCATACTGGATAGGAGACAACCCACTTTTTCTCTTGGACAGATTGTCATTTGTACTGTTACTTAAGTACTCTCATTTCCTTACTGCCAAGTCATCACTTAAATGCTAGAAAATGAATATAGAAGAATCTGTGCATTGCATCTTGATAGCAGGAGAGAAGGAAGGAGAGTGGCCTGTGCCATAGTGGAACTTTCAGAAGTTCTAAGCCATGGAATAACATGTTGGTTTTGACTGCATGTGATGCCAGGATAGCATCATGCAAGAGTGAATGTGAAAACAGAGGTGGAAAAATCAGGCTTTTGAATTTAGGGATTAGCTTTGAGGCATGGGAGGAAATGTGATGCACTCTGCTTCAGATCTACACCAGGAAAAGCAGTTTGCTGGGTTTTTTTTGTTTTTGGTTGGTTGGTTTTGGTGTTTTTGTTTTGTTTTTTTTTGTGCTGTTGGCAGTGTTTCCTACAAACATTTACCCGGACCACATGTGTGCAAGACATTCTCAGCCCTCATATTGCCCTCAAGTCACTAAACTGGCCTTGTGTTTCCAGTGTGCTTAGCTGGCTTTGAAAACTCTGAAGAGATTTCAAGTCCGTGTTGCTGCATTGATATGTCACTTTATCTGTCAACCAGGAGTCTCTTCTGTCCTCTTTGTATACATATGCCCATGCTAGCCAGATGGTGCTGGATTTGGGTGCTATCCAAAGCAGCGCATTAGAAAGGCCGGGTTATGTGTCATATTTCAGAAGCCAAGAAGAGCTGCCAGTTCTTCTCTTTTGGTAACAAACAGCTTGACTTAATATATTGATCATGTTGTCCTCGCTATTCTCAAGCTGATTTTATCTAAGGCTCTCAGAAGGATATAGGGTTGAAGCTGTACAAATACCACCTGTTGCATCCTCTGTAGCTAGTATCTGTGTTTGCATTTAGTGTGTGTCCTAGAAAAATCTGCTCTCCACCACCATGAAATCCTTACTAGTCTTAGAAGGAGATTTCAGTGCTGTTTAACTGTGGGTTCTCCTGTTGCTGTATGTTCTAGGAGTTGGGAGATGCAGATTCTCCTTCTAGATTTGCCAGAGGACTGATGGTTGCTTTTGGGGAGGTTGCTTTGTATTTACTGATTTCTCATTCTGTAACACAGAGGTCAAAATGCTGATTCCCTTTGTCTGGTGCTATAAGAATTGCTAATGAAAAAGTCCCGATAAAAGCCAAATAGTGATGTTATTTATAAATTATGGAAGATTTTTCCCCCACCTTCTCAGCATGCCTCTTTTTAATTTTTTTTTCCTTTGATGGAGGCTTTTCCTAATGGGATCTGAAAACCACAGACCTCGTTTATCAGTATGAGAGTATGTGTGGAGAGAGCTGGGGGATGAACTGCTGTTAAGCAGACATTAATTAACATGGTCCTGCACTCCCCAGGTTCTGTGGGGTGGGTGGATGTTAGAGCTGGTCTTTCTGGCTTTTAAAGCCTTTATACTGTCTGTCTGTGTCTGCAAGACATTTGCCTCTGGCATCATTGCAAAAAGGGTGCTTTTGACGTGGTCATCTGCTTTTACAGATTCTGCTGCAGCTTGACAACTAACTCACATAATTTTGCTGGGTCATGATGGGGACCTTGGGAAATCCATATCCTTCACTGGAAACAAATATCTGGAAACTCCTGTGTTTTAAACACCTTCCTGTTTTTTAGCGAGCACTTCTGATGTGTGAAATTTCCCCTACTGCCCTTTTATCTGTTTTTGAAATGTAGTATTCTTGATATTATCTTTTTATCTGCGATTTTTACTATCAGAGGGCTCCCTGAATGCCTTGACAAGAGCTGCTTTACACATGAAAGCAAGATTATCAAGGGCTACCAGAGAGACACTGTGGCCCATTGGGCGCTGCGTTTGGGAATGGGGCCGAGGTCTGGGTGGGCAGAGCTGGAGGATTTTGCAGATAACGGCGGCACTTTGTCGCTTAGCAACAGGCTCCCGAGATGGAGGTGGCAGAGTATGGATGCCCTGAGTATATCCCTGCTCTGCCTGCCTGTACGATAGGCAGTGGGAATAGGTGTGCACCAAGAGTCCCCTGGGTTGCACCTGTGGTGGGATGAGAGCTTTATTCATAATAAACAGCAGTTGTGAAATGCTTTTCTAGCTCTGTTTTTCATCTTGAAAGTTCTTTGTATCATAATGCCTTTGAGATGTGCTGCAGCTCTTACCTGATCTTATGAGTGCTTTTTAGAACCATTTATAAAGCGGGTATCTTGCATATGGTTGCATAGAGAATTGGTGTTAGAGCCTGGATGAGAATTCAGGATGTGCTTGTTCTCCATAGCCCGTGCTGTTGTAGCAGTGAGGGCTGTTAAGGTAGCCTGTGTCTGTAATATAATTGTCATGTCAGCTTTTCTGTTTCTGGTTATCTACATAAGGAAGCAGATAGCTGGTGGAGATGTCAGCTGTGATGTAGCTTATTAAGAGCTACAAGACAGAAGTAATGACAAGAAACCCTGCTTCCATGCACACTGTTCTCCAGAGTCTCTGGTTGCATCTGTTCTGTCTTAACCCTTCCCACGTAGAAGGGTGGGGTTTTTTTTGTTCTCACCAAAGGGTTATGCCCATTTGAACAAGTAAATGTTGTGTGCTGCATCTGTATTTCTCACTCTGTGATGTTTAGCATTGACAAGGTGCTGTGAACAGTAAATGAGAAGCAAAGTTAAGCCCTCCAGAGATGTGAATTGTGAGATGCGCAAGGGCTCTTAACTAATTTGAGTGGGTTAACGGTGATGAAAGTTGCTGCTCTGTATCATGTTTGAATTCCCTATTGAATTTCAAAATTGAGGGCTAGCAGCAAATGGAAAACTTTTGCATGAATGCCCCTTTCTCTCAGCTGTGACTGGTAAAGCCTTGTTCCAGACAGGAAGAAAACAGGTCCTATGATGCAGCTGGCCTTTGGTTCCAGGTCTGTGAAGTGCAAATAGAGGATTCTGGATCTGAAAATTAAGCATTTAGCATGGATTGAGGAGGTGGTTGCAGAGGCCTAGTTTAACCCTGCTTGGATGGGAGGGAAACACAAATCCTCTAAGCATAATGGAAAGAGAGTGGCAAAGCCAATGAAAACTTGTTCTGGCTTTGGTGAGGCAGCTAGGAGTGATTGATGGCACCTGCTCTGCTGAGTTCTTTCTCTGCAGTGGGTTATTGTCCTGTCAGCTCTGCTTGCCTGAGGCCTTATTTGACATGCTTGGATAAGTGGGTCGCATCATTTTGATTCTGCACATGTTCTCCTCTCTGCAGTTTGCTGGTTTTGTTCACTCTTGAGCATTAATTGTCTGCTGCCCTGGTGGACTTTGTTTGGTTGCTTCTTCCGTAGTGCCAAGTCAGACTAACCAGACAAAAGTACAGATCTCCTTTCAGGAACGTTAATGAATGTGCTGATTTATCTGCTCCTTATTGTGTCACATGTTGCAAACTGATGTACCCAAGAATTGGTGTTGTCATTCGTCAGAGAAGTCTGACAAATGTCTTGGAGAAGAAATTTGTCTTAGAAAAGTCTTTCTTCCTATTAGCACTGCTCTTGCCCTCTGTTCTTTGCTTTGAATTTCGTCTCCCAGAGGAAACTGGGATGGAAATGAGAATGAAATATGGGTTTCCTTTTCAAAAAGAAAATAAACCAAACCTTAAGGGCTTCCTATTGGAATGTGATGGGATTGGGCTTCTATCTCTTATCCTTTGAAAATCCCAGCTGGAATTATTTAATGTCAAAGCATGGAATTTCCCAGTGTGAAATTCATTGCTGGCTAAGGATGCACTGGGGATTAGAGAGACATCACTGACAGCACAGCATTGCTGTCACCACAGGAGACCTCACTTGCACAAAGGGATGTTGCTGGTCTGTCCTGCTTCAAAGCTAAATCTTGGGGATGAGATTCTTCAATTCCCATTGAGATTACATGCTGTGTGACTGACAGAGTGGGTAACACTTCCCACTGCCTGGGAATAGAGGGGTAGAAGTAAGAGGCAAGAGCAAAACCTAATTTGCTGATTTTCATATTTGGGAAGGGGGTAGTTTGCTAAGGCACTTCCAGTCTTTCCCTTAAACTGCTTCCCAGTTGGGTGGTTTTGCTCATTTGACTGCATGATAAAAGGCTCAGATTAGATGATTACCATGGTTTCTTCTGGTCCAAAATGAAAATAAAATAAGAATCTCTAGTGTGGAAGCCTGATGTCTTACAAAGCTTTAACTTAGATCACAACACTCTCCTTAGGAGAAATCTCTAGGTTTTGGAGGGTGTCAGTTTCTAAGTACTTGCATAAAGAAGAAGTGGGAGCATATTTAGACATTTCACTGGGTAACCACTAAATGCCTTAATGCTTTTTTTTCTTCCTCCTCTGATCAAAGATGATTATTTTAAGGAGGCATCAATGTCTGTGTTAGGGATCTATAAAGCACTTAAACAAAATATGGGCTGATGGCTGTTTGTGCTCTGCTGGGGTGGTGTTAACAAGGTGCAGCGTTGTTTCTGAGACTTGTAAATCAGCAGTGGTTTAGGTGATGGAGGGAGAGAGAGGAGCATTTCTGTCACGTTACAAGAATAACCTTCCTGGCCTCTTTTTCTAAACTGGTGATGTCTTTCATAAAGAGGATTTGCCCTGCTGTTCTAATAAGAGTTGTAAAATAATATATGTGTAATTAGAATTTAATAATGATTTGTGTGACTGGATCTACAGCACAAGCCAGTTCAAGTGATTGCGTAACCTTTGCATTGTGTTCATTATCTAATGTTGAAATAACAGCTGGAAGTTGAGAGACTGACATGTAGTTCTAAAATTACAGAGCTTGAAATTGCTGCTGTCTGTAAACATATGAAAATCTATTAATGACCTTTGAGCTCTCTGACTGAAAATGTTTTGTAACATAGAATACATCAAAATTGGCTGCTACTATTGTGCATGTTTCCTCTTTCTCAGCACTTGCCTAGGATATAAATGAATGCTTCGTTCCTGACACAGATATCAGAATATTTGGAACTGTTCTAGGAAGCCCTAAGGATATATGGAAACATTTGGTCGCTTGTTGTTTGTTCTAGCAAACCAGTTATAGATGAGCTGCTCCTGAGCATGTGGTGTGCTAAGCCGCTTGACATGGGAGAACATAGCTGCTGGCAAGACTGACAGCTGTAGACCTCTGCTGTACAATATATGTCTCCAGCAGCATGTTTGAAGAGGAGGAGGGTGACGAGGGTGGCACAGATGCATCGTCCTGGACTTTTCATTAGCCCCTGTGACATTTAGATACTTAGAAAAGCATTTCTTACCAGCTAGAAGTCACCTCTCGGTTTTCCCCTTAGGTTGAAGCAGTGTGCTGTGGACAGCTGTTTCTGGAGACATATTTCTCGTTGTTGGATCGTTTTTATTTCTTCTCATTTGTTTCCTCGCCAACAGGAACTACCAGAGGACTGATTATTTAATACACACTGTAGACCTCATGACAGCTGAACTGAAAATTGTTGCCTACCACTGAGGGCAACTGCAGAGTTGGTAAAAGATGCCTCTAGTGTCATAGTGTTTAAACATAAATTAATCTCTCATGCAGCACCAGGGGTCAGGGTATGGCCGTTTTTTTCCTCTGGGGACTCTCACCCCTACAATAGAGTTGGCAGAAGGGAATTCGTGAGTGTTCGTTGGCTTTGTGTGAGCTGTGTCAAACCCCAGTTGAAATTAAGCCTGCAGACTGCTCTGCTGCTGCAGAACATCGTGTTGCTGTACTGCAGCGTCTTTGGGAATGGCACCTTTCCTAAGAGAGTGGTAATAAAGAGTGTAGGCTGGAAGCAGAGTCTCAAAAACGTCCGCACCTACTTGTGGAGTGAATGTGCTTGAGGCTGTCACCACGTGGGAGAATCGTCTGGAGCTTTCGTTCCATAGGTGCCACTGCCTCCAGAGCAGTACAGTTTCATGGCTGTATTTTAAAAGTAGATACCAAATGAGTGGAAATGACACGTGTGGTTGAATCAGGAATCCTAGAAAATAAAACTTCACATTTGTAGTTAATGGGTGGAAGCTTTGAATTACTCAAGAAGTATGGCCCGAGATTCTTGATTCCATGACTGAGCTACCTTAGGTTATAGCAGTATCTTTCAAGTCTCAAGTATGAACCTATTCATATGACAGTCAGTACCATCATAATGTGGTTGCTGCATACTTTGTGCTATGAAGATCAGAACCTTGAATGCAGAAGCATAGATGGAGGAGACCAATTCAGGCCCCTGCCTTTGGTAGATGAGCCATATGCCCAGTCCATCTGTCCAGCCTCAGGTTGGCTGAACTTCATTTCCAGAGTCCAGCTCACGGAAGCATGACATCCCCCTTTCAGCAGAGTTTGAAACAGTTGTGTCTTCTTTTGTTATTAATTTTAGAGAGAGAGACAGTATTCCTAAGCATTCCTGTCAATAGTGACAAATAGGCTGGAGACATCTTTTATTCCACAGTGCCTTCCTGTTTTTTCTGACTAGTTCAGCTGCAAATTATGAGTCATGAAAGCATCCAGCTGCTGTACCAGTTTGTGTTGGTAGGACCCTCTTGCCTTTTCCTTCAGCAGCTTGGGGCCAGCTGGTGCAGCTGGAAACTGGGGCTTGCATTACCTTCCTGGCAAGATTGGAAATGAGTGATAAAATGGCCACATGTGTCTTCAAGCAAAGAACTGCTGCTTCAGGTCGTGATTCTGTCACCATGAGCTATCTGAATTCAATATGGGTGTCTGTTTAAATAATCTGGGGAGAAGGGAAATTAGTAGAGATTAAGTATTAAAGGCTGTTCTGTAAACAAGCTTGTGGTTGCTGCCTATCAGCAGTGTAGGCCCAGCAGTGTCATTGAATATTGGCATGCTTGAGGGATGTCTTCCCAAACCACTGGACCTGGAGTGTGCGTCCGCCCATGCCTCTTACTTGCTGGATACCTTTGGAAGTTCATTGAGGTTGATGTCCCTCAGATTGCATTGTTTAAAATGGAGGTGTTATACATAGCCTGTCGCTTGGGAAATGGGTTTCATTGGTGCTGTTGCCATCCTGACTGCTTGGGAGGGCACTTGCCGAGACAGAGGGAGTTTGCAGGAGGCACATGCTCTGCATTCATACCCAGCAGTGCAGCAGTGCTACTCAAATAAGCACAAGTAGGTGCTGTCAGATAAGCACAAGTTCTTCCCCAGCTCCATCATGCACTACATACAGTGGACAGGGTGAGTTCCCAGTCCTGGCTGAAAGCAGCTTCAACCAAACGTGCTTTCATCTGCTGTGAAAGCTGGGCAGGTTGGCTTCACCATGCACCCCCAGCAGCACCTTTCAGCACTCCTGCAGGCTGTGAAAGCTGGGCAGGCTGGGCCTGTAGTATGCCTCATTTCATCTACCTGCAAATGGTGCCCCAGCTTCCTTTCAATCATTCAAGCTCCCTTGCTCTGACACACTTTCCGCTGACAGTAATTCTAGAGCACTCGTCGGGCATTTACTGCCATCACTAGAGGAAATACTGATGGCTTAAAATGGGATCATTTCCTTTCTGATGGACAGCGAGCACCTGTGGGAGTTTTAGTAGCTGTTACAGTATGTCTGTTAGTAGCGAGGAAGACGGGTGCAGCTCTCTGCAGTGACGTTCCTGCAGGCCCTGAAGAGGAAATTGGAGGAGAGGGAGAAAGCCACCCTGCTTCCTCTTGAGCTTGCAAAGTGCAGCTTAAACCAGTAGATTTTGTGTATCCATCTCCCTAATGGGTGGTGGTGGGGAAGGATTTATTACCAAAGAAGTGGACAACCTTATGTGTGCATCCGTGCAGATTTCCTTGACCTCTTACTAAAGAGAAGATATTTGCTTTATGTGTTTTTCCTTTTATTGCTCCCAAAATTACTGTTAAACACTGTTTCCAGGAACTTGATGCTACCGGGGTGGGACAGTACTGTTTTTTTTGTTTTCCTGGTTTTCTTTCCTCAAGTAATTGAGAAGGAGGGGAACAGTACCAGCCCCTGCTCCCCAGCTTTTAAAACCAGTTACTGCTTAGCACTTAATTTATTCAAGTCTCATGCAAACTAAAAGAGCACTCAAAGCTTTGTAAAATCATAGTGATTGAAATACATCTAAAAGCAGAGTGATTTTGACCTTTTCTGTTGTATTTTTTGGCTACTTTGTGTTGGACAGCTGTCCAAGGTGTCTCTACTTGGTGTTGTGTCTTCAAGGTCCTAGCAGCAAGTCTTAATTCTTGGGTGTCATTACAAGTGGGTATTTAGCACAGTGGTGGCAGCTTGCTCCTCAGCTCTTCACAGGTGACAGGAGCACAGCCTCTGGTAATAAATTTGACTGGTTCAATTACAGCGAGTTTCTTGGTTCATCCACTTTTATTTTTAAGTTAAATTAGGTATCATAAACCTGCAAACCAATGGCTGCTTCAAATGTCTTAACATTTCCAAAGCTGTCTGCTCAGGAAGTCATCTTATTCTTGAGCTAAACATGTGACAGGGTCAGAGCAAATGTGGTGCATTTTAAAAAGTGAGACCCAGATTCATCTGGAACATGTCAGCTTTGGAAGGAGAATTGCAGTCTAAGGTTAAACAAGCAAGGGTTTCATTTGGAATCATTTTAATTGATATTGATTGCATTACTTGAATGTAGGGTCAAAGAAGAAAGTCACTTTGAATCTAGATGAATTTTTTTGCCTTTTAAAAAACGCTTTGGTGGCTGTGGCTGAAGGGTTGGGGCTTGAGTTACATCTTCAGTGAAGCTTGCAGTGGCGGAGAAGAGAGGGAAGGGAAGTAAACCAAGTGTTTGTTATATTGGAGGAAAAATGACAACTTTCCTGTCCATGAGAAGGGCAAGCATGTGGCTGGAGGTTCCAGCAGGCTGCCTCCCTGAGTGCCCTCTGCCCTTCCAGCCGGAGCTGCTGTGCCATGCTGCCAGCCAGTCCCAGCTCTCCTGCAGCCTCACTGCATGCTCCTTCTCCCAGCTTTCCAGAGAGAGCTCTCAAACTTCTCCTCTCCCACTGTTCAAGTGTGTTCCTGCTTGTTTTTAGATCTCCACTTGCATTTGCTGCCTGCTCACCACATTGAGTTCAAATTAAATCACTTTGGTGTGGTCCTAACTAATACCCTCCAGTAGAGTTACCTCTTATCCCATTCCTTTTTTCCTCCTTTTTTTTTTTTTTTTCCCCTCTCCATATTGTTCACCTCATTTTGTTTGCCTGTTGGCTAATTTTCTTGGCTGGCTCCTGTTCTTGCAGTGGTTTCTCTCTACGGACCCATCTTCAAATCCTTGCCTTAAAGTTAATTTATTTGATGTATGTTTGTCTTGTATATCTCTAATATTAACTTTCCATTTGAATGAGTGTCTCCTGTGCCACCTTTATGTAAATAAATGAACAGCAGATTTCCCTTAGTAGGGGTCCTGTCTGTATTTGTAATGTGCTTTGTCTACGTAGAAAGCATGAGAATATGAAGTCAGCATTTGTTTCTATGTTGCTCTTTATTAACTGGGTATCAGGTCAATAGGAATATTTTAGAAGTAACCTAATTAAAAATAAATCTGTTTCAGTTCATCTCTGAGCCAGGATCTCTCCCTGAACTATTAAACAAACACATTTGACAACCCTATGCTAATTGCATGATGAAGTTGATATAAGGGTAGATGGTGTTTGGATCCTCGGAGCCTTTTCCATTGCTGTTTTGCTGAGAGAAGCTGGAAGCTGAAACAGGGACAAGCACAGTCTGTTTTAGAGACAGCAGTGGGGTTTTTATTTCCTTTGTGTGGATCCTTCTCCTGTTTGATGTTCAGTGGGATATTTCACGTTCCTCAGCTTAAGGAGTAAGTGCTGCAGTGAAGAGTTGTGGAGAGAGAAGCTGGAGGCTGTTTCCCTACTGGGAAATCAGCCCATATAATCTTGTGCAGTTGGCAGAGGCTGTCTGGCAGGAGCACTGTAACCAGGCCTTGCCTGAGCCTTGCAATGTCCAACAGGCCCTGGGGACAGGGGCTTGTAATGGACTTGATTTCACACCAGGGCTGAGTTTTGAATGGATGCTTGAGGGCTGAGGGTAGTTATTTTATTAACTGTAGGTGTATTTTTGGCCTCTGCACCCCTGCAAGCATGCTCGAGGTTTTTCGTCTACCTGTGTGGGTTTTCCACCTTTTTTTCAGGTTCAGCAAGCGTTCCCTGTGTCTGAAAGGTATTTGCAACCCCAGCCTCCCTCACGTGCTTTCTGACATCTCAGAGCTGTGTAAACTTGGAGGATTAAGGCAGAGTTAGAGCTGGGCTGAGCAAATACACAGTGGTACCTCCAGCCATGGATGCTGTCAACGTGGATCTTGCATCAGGGTCCTTTAGGGCTGATCATTATTTCTTGATCCAACAGACAGCATGGAGTCCACTGTGCAGAAGTCTCTGGCTGTGGCATTTTGGGGGTAAGAACAGTCTCATTCTAAAGCTGAAGCCTGTGCACCGGCATTATTCACAGCTTCATTTATACGCAGAGTGGTGCGTGCACCTTGAGTGTCTTTGGAGATTGCAGCTGTGCCTCGGTGACAGAAGAAAAATGGCTTTTCAGGAAGGAGTCTTCCAAGAGATTAAGGAGGCTGCCAGCTCTGCTGCAAGTAGAAGAGCAGTTGCATAACTTTAGCTTGGGCTAAATAGTGATCAAAGACCTCAGATTTTTATTGGACTCTCAAAATCTGTTGCACAGCTGAGGTTGCATACTTGGGTTGCCAGCCTGTGCTGAGGTCTTTGCCAGTGTATCATCACAGCTAGGGGTCTGCAAGTAATGTCAGGTAGAGCTCGAGGAGGTGGTACCACAATTACATTTTCAGCTGAAGTGTTCTTTGGTATCTGTGCATCTGAATAGGAAAATGGGGAGGTGGAATTTGTATGCTTTGTGCAGTAGCTGCCAAGAAAGAGGCTCTAAAGAAAGGCCTACTCTTCCTTATCTGTACCCATGCAGCCAATTAGAACCATCTGCTCTCCGTCTGCAGGCCAGACAGAAGGCTGCAGCCTGACCTGGACGGTGTAAGAGAGATTCATAAGTGAGGACAGGTAGGAGAGCCCTGGAAGCAGTGAGTAATAAGGAACAAAATAGTTTTGTGTATATTCTGGAACAGAATTTGGCAATCTCCTTACTGGAACTGAGAAGAGAGAATGGGCCTGGATCCACCAGCCTTCCTTGGAGAAGGGCATTTACTGGCCCTGACAGCAAAGGTAACCGTGTCTGCTGGCTCCGAGGTTGGGCAGAAACCGAAAGGCTGGATATGGAGACCTTTTGACTTTAGGGCCTGATTTCAGACATTGTCATTATGTGAGCCCTTAGGCTTTACATGGCGTGCAAAAGGCAAGTCTGCTAGTCTGGGCTTGTCTGGGGGCAAGGCTCCAGTGCAGCAGTTTGTCAGAGGCCAGTTTCCCCTCCCCACTGGCATTTCTGGATTGAAGTCAAGGTGTGTCAATAAACATTGTTCACTGCAGTGATGTACTGTATATTTTGTATGTGCTTAAGTTTTCCAGTGATTGCCTGTGCACAAGCACAGATGCACATCCCGAAATAGTAAGCTCTTGCACTGAGGTCCCCAACTTGGAGGTCATAAACTTGAGTAAAAGAGCAATTGCTGGAAGACTTTTAGCGGAGTAAATAGAAAGGAAACAAAGGTGGCAGGAACAGAAACCCCATTAGCCCCCTCCTGCTCTCTGCCTGAGGCTGCAAAGAGGTCTGCATTTAGCAGCATAGAAAGCAGTCCCGCTGTCACCCTCTGTCAGCGACGAGAAGCTGAGTTCAGTTCCCAGAAAAAGCCAAGTCCTGTGAGCTGAATCCTCTGCTGAAGCGGGGAGGAACATGGAATAGCTTTTCTTGTCCCAAGGCAGGAAAACTTGGCTTCTTCCCCCCAGCTGCCCCATGCTGCGGAGCTGAGAATGACTCCCTCTGCCTTCCTCCTGCAGGAGGCAAGCAGCAGCCTGGCTACCAGGGCTTGGGGCTTAATTCACGGCTGTTTGGAAAGTGCTTGAGATTCTTGGATGCAAGTGGCACTACAAGTGAATGCATTATTTCCTTGGCTTTAATCCAGCTATGACTATATTCCCTGAATTAATTTTGCTAGTAGCTCAGTGATGAGACAGGCCTTAAATCTTCAGACAAAACGGGGATAAAAAGCTAAATTATTAAGTAGGGAATTTTATAGGATTCAGTAAGGGGAAAACCACAGCTTTCCAGACTAGTTACGCAGTGAAGCAAATTATCTAAAACCTGCAGTGAATGTGCTGTGGGCACCGAGGGAAGGCTTTTCCTAAGGCATTGAGTCACCAGTAACCATGTGAAGCCAGGTAGAATTTAAACCAAAAGTGGCCATTTACTGCCTTTGAAAGCATCTTTGAAAGTGAATATTGCACATTGAGCCAGGAGCAAGTTGTTTGCTGGTGCTTTCAGGTGGGGTTATTCCTGCTTTCTCCCTTATTGGGGCCCCTGTCACCTCATGCAACATCTTCCATGTGTCTGCTGTCACGTTGCAGCCGCATCTGGCTTTATAAAGAAGTGCAGGTTTTTGGTGACTTCTGTTTCTGATATTTTGCTGAGTATTAGTTAACACATGTCATTTCCATTGCACTAGTTTTTGATTAGATACTAAAGCTTAGCATTTAGATTTCTACCTCAGCAACTTCCCAGTAAATAGAACAATCAGTGTGACCTTCTGTAAGTGCCATCTGAAGCTGGTGGTTTAGTGTGTTACTTTAAAGCTAAAAACCAAAGGGAGCAACTAAACATTTAGTTGAATTCCTCCTTTTATCATTCATGGAGAATAATGCCAGACAATCATTTTGCTTGCTCATTCATTAGTTAAGGCCTTGGTGAGCTGATCTGTATTCTGGTGTGTTCGACGTCTTTGAGACTGTGCTACTGGCTTTAATTTTGGAGTGGGGATTTTATCTTGGGGGTTTTGCAGCTTGCTGTGTATGTATGTGCTGTAAGAGGAGCTTGCCAGACCCACAGGACCTCTGTGCAGGGTGTTTAGGGGTTGGATATTGGCTGATTGTCTTTGAGCCTGTGTTGGGCTAAGAAGCAGCTGCATGTATGTTGTTGTTGTGATCGAAATGTCAGTGTCTCTGTGATCCTAAAGTGTCAGTACATCATCTCGCTTCACAGGGAAAGGTAACTTTAAGCAGCAAGTGATTTGGAGTGGAATCAGCCTGTTGCACACTGAGCAGTCAATTCACTAATTAAATGAGGGGGAGGAAGTAATCTGGAGCAGTCAGCAGGACATTTCATCCCAATTCTTCATTGTCTGTTGTTGGGCTTTAGTTTTGGAGAGACTAGAGAGCTAATGATTTTCATGAGCTCTTTTGCAGTACTGAAGGTGTGTTAATGTGAGTAGTTGTATTGCCAGTTCCTTCCATGATGTAATGGCTTGAGTCGGAAGCAAGGCACTGAGAGCAGGGGAGATGCTGTGGCTGAAGCTGACAAATTTTGGCATGGTAAACAGGGCTTTCTAAAGTATCTCCTAATCTGATATATTTTCCTCTCATAAAAAATTAATTGGGCTAGAGATTCTGTGGAACATTTCAAAAAGAGTTTAGTTTTTACCCTGGAGCAGTTAATAAAAAGCATTGGGGGGGGGGGGGGGAATGTATCTAGCTGTTGTGAACTAACGTCATAGTGATTTGGCATGTTATTTCTTAAACTCTCTTTAAGTGGTGTGTGTAGGGGGAGAGTTTGACACTGTCACCATGAGTTCAGCTTTCAGTCCTCAAAGATGCCGGGGATAGCAGCAGTAATTCCCTTCTCTGATCTCACTTCCGATGTTAATCATTCTGACATGACATACCCGCTTTTAAAGTGTGCTTAGATTGTATGTTATAGTCCTGATTCAGGGCAGACACTTAACACTTAGAAGTGTTCAACCTCTGTTATGTGTTTAGATCCCATTGATCTCAGCTTGCTTATTGAATGCATGGTAGGCTTTAGAAGTGCATTTCTCCATATGAATGCTACTGTGAATCAGACTGTCAGGCCCAGGGGGGCTGATATGTTGCTTTCTGAGATCAGAAGCAAAATAAAACCCACCTCTGTTTCAGTTGAACAGTTAAAGGCTTTCTTTTAGGATGCTGATTTGTTCATGTGCTGTTGACGTATGGTTACTGAATTAATCTGAAGCAATCTCATTTTCATAACCAGTTCCAGCATCTCTGAAATTAATCAAACACATAGCCTGGAGAGTATTCATCCTAATCTAATCTAAAATTACTGTTTGCATTGTGTGTGCCTAATTATTCATCTTAAGTCATCTCTGGAAAGAACATGCTGTCTTGTTTGTGTTTTTGTTCAATATTTATATTGCTTATTGCTTAAAAGTAGTCTCAGAGAACTTAATGTACTATTTTTTTCCCTCCTTTACAGAAGGACATGTCACTAAAGCCTCAGGAGCGGAAGGAGAAATGGGAGAGGCATCCAGGAAAGAAACCTAGAGAATCTGAAAACTGTGTTTCTGCTGAGCCAGGTGAAAATGGCCATAACAATGATGCTGGGAGCTCGGAGAGAGAGGCAGAGAGAGGCAAAGAACGGATGAAGAAGAAGCTCCCCTTGAAGCTGTCCAAACAGGTAGGGAAATTACTTCTCATTTGTAGCGACTGTACTGTGGCTTTGGCCACTGTGAAATGTTGTCCAAGGTTGGTGTTGTTAATGTGACTGGCTTCTCTGGTAACTTGTGCTGGTGAAAACAATGTCTTTTACAAGACTTCTGGCTATGTGCACAAATCCTGCGTTGTGGAGAAGTTTCATAAGTTAAAACGGAAGATCAGATGTACTGGGTAATGTAGGAAGGAAGGAGCAGGCCTCCCGTGTATCCTGCAGCTTTGTGACAGCGTGGTAATTCACACCATTAGTTTGTGACTCTTACAATTTTAAATGCAAATAGAAATCATCAGTCAGACCATAGCCTTCTTTGGTGAAGATGTGTTTGTTAATGTGTGCCTGGAATTTGCAAACATGAGTGTGTCCATCCCATGAGTCAGGTTCATGTGCCCCTAAAACAGTATGCTGAGGAGAAAATACTCGAGTATTTTAGGTGGAAAGTCAGTTTGGAGGAAGTCATGCTCTGGGGAGTCTTTTCTTTGTGCCCTTCTAAAACGTGGTAGAGCATTAATGAATGAAGAGTTGTTATGCTGGAGGGGACGATTGCCGGCTCCCATCTGAACCACTGCATGTGGAGAGCCAGGAGGTGACAAAGAGGAGGCAGTATGCCTGGCAGGCTGTTTATCACTTAACTGCTGCTCAGCAGGGAGAGCTGTTGGTGACTCAGTGTGCGTTCATTGGTTTGAAATCCGCATGGCACAGCAGCATATAGCTATGAACAAACACTTTCCCAGTTGTCTGTTAACATGGTGCCAAATGGCAGCCAGCAGGAAGAGCAATGAACTTGACCCTCCAGCATTTGTTCTGGGCTAAGAAGTACACTATGATGGAAAACTACTTTTGTTCTCTGTGATGCAGAGAAAAGAGCTGTTTAACCCAAGCACACCTTCACTTCTGTGAACCTAGTTTTGTGTGTGTGCCAGACTGTGAAGGATTGAACTGTCCAATTACTGACAGTGTTTTTTCAGACTTGGAATATTTTAGGATTTGAAAGGATCATTAAGGTTACCTAATGTAACCCCCCACAGAACTTCACCACCACGCACAATCTTTGGTAGCATATTGGTTCAGAAGGGCCCATCACATTTAACATTAGAAATTCTAATGGTCTGTTCATGGCCCCACTCATTAACAAATTAGGAGGCTTTTGTTTTCTTCTTGATTTAAAAAGAATAGTTGGAATAATTCCATACGAATAACTTCAGTGAAGATCTCAGTACTTTTCTGCTTGCAAACATTTAGGTAGCAAATCATGTAACCGTGCACTCCTAGTAAAATATTTGCCAGGTTTGTTTTCTTTTAACTCCCCGAAGTGATACCAAATGTTTTGTTTTTAGGCTCATCAGTGTATATGTAGTTAAAATGTATCGAGTTTCTTGTTTGTTTTTCCTAGTAATTGAGTGATAGGGTTTCAATTCCCCCTCTGGTTACAGGTGCAAGGAGTCTGCGCACTGTTCACTCTCTGCAAATTAAAATGACTTTTTATTATGGGTGAATAGATGCACATTTTAGTTCTGATGGAAGTTTGAACAAATAGGATCCTCTTTTTGGCATCTAAACCCACAAAATGCTAAGCACGTATTTCACCAGAAGTTCCTGGCTTTCATACAGAATGTTTTGAAGCAGTGGTGCTGAATGGTGATGTCGGATGCTCCTGCTGCCTGCTGCTTATGCTAGGAATGTGGTATTGTGCTTCACTAGCTCCTCTGCCTCTGAAAGCTGCTGTTGTGTCAGGAGGGTTTATTTATGGGAAAAGGCCCCAAACACCAATCCAGTGACCCTTGCAAAGCATACATGGAGCTGGCTCACTTTCCGCTCTAGCCTGGGGAGTAACCTTACACATGCTCATGTTGATGCAACTGAGAGTGTGTGTAGTTGGAGTATGGGAACAAGGAGCACTGCGGGAGGTCGTTAGGTCTTGATTGCCACCTGAATATCTCTAACATGAAAGCCTGGCTTCAGTAGATAACTGCCTTTCCACGGGTTAGAGAGTTGTTCCTTCAGGTGCAGTGTTTCCCTGCAAGAGTTCAGTGCTGTGGATGTGGGAGGCTGTGCCCTGCTGGGTAGTGGGGAGGCCCTTTCGTGGAGCTGGGGGCAGCTGGTTCCTCACCCCCTGCAGAGGACGGAAGGGTTGTTAGTAGTGACACCTTTATGTTTCAAGTAGTTGTGGCCAGTAGGGGGATTTCATGACACTTCCTTAGAAAGCTTTGGGGTAGAAGTTCTGTTACACCGACCAAACACGGGTTCCTGTAATGATATGCTGCTGCCTCAGTTTACCAGCCATTTAGGTTGTTTGTATTTCAGCTCTGAAAACTGAGGACATCGTTATCTACTTTGTTACCTGTTTCTTCTGGCTAGTATTTGGCTGCCATCATGATGTAATAGGGTATTTGCTGCCATATTAATGAAAACTTGAATTCATCTTTCATTGTTTAATCTTTCTTTCCCTGTAAGAATAAGTAACAAACGCCAAAAAGATTGAGGATTTGCACAAAGAGTATAAAAAATAAAGCCTGTGATGAGTGACTCATTAATACATGATGCCTCTTTAAACAAGTCACACTTGAATTCATCTTTTATTGAAAAGGGAGAGGTTTTAAATACTTTTTATTATCCTACCTGATAGAGTTGTGAAAAGCAGACAAGTTTGCAGGTCTGTAAGGTTGATGGAAGTAGCAGGGAAATTGAAGCTGGATAAACCAGGCTATTCTTAGTTCAAACTCATTATGTAAATGATATAGGCAAGTTCAATAATTTTTCCTTTTCTTTAATACCCACAAAGTTCACACCTAGAGTTCTGACATTTCCTGCCAAGCTGTCTAGACAAATTGGCTGTAATATGAAGTTTCCTGGAATTTGGGGGTGATTTTTGCATCTCTGCCTTATTAAATGTAGGTTTATACCTAATTTGGAAAGCTTACTGTAATTAATGCTAATTATATTGAGAGGTTGCTTAGAAATTACTATTCTCTTTGGTGCTTTCCTTACATTCTCATTCTTTCTCTTCACAAGGCTACTGGATTGTCACCTTCTCTACACAGCCTCCTCCAATAAATCAAATTGGGCATTATAATTATGGCATTCTGCTAATCCTTGTAGAGAAGTGCAAAGTGGCAAGCTGATTGGAGTGCCAGGTTGTCTGCTTTGTTTAGAAAATTAGGTTAATACTTCACTCCTTTTGACAAAGCATCCACACTACGATTTGCACCTGAATATTTGGTCCTGTTGTACCTCTGGCTGTGGGGAGAGAGTTGCAAAAGCCAGTCTGTCCTTTCCAGCCTATTATTACATCTGCATATAAACAGCATTCAAACACATTTATCTGCTACTGTAACGAAGCAGAGGGGGGAAAAGGGCATTTCAAATAGTTGTAAGTCTTTTGGCCAAAGATTTGTCAGGATTTGGGGCTGTCCTCAACATGTCTGTGCAGGGAAAGGGGCTGACTTGAAACTGCTGCTCTATGATGAGAATTAATGACAGATATGGGGAGAAGACCCCAGCACCTCTGTAAAAGATTCCTTGATAGTTGGGTGTATAAGTCACTTAAATGAAGTAAGAGGTAGACATAAGATGAAACTTCTTTGTTCCAGTTTTGCTTCCTTGGGTTGTCCCAAGTCAGTCTAGTTTTGTGAGAGACGCCCTTAGAGCTCTGAGTCTGTCTTTTATTAGCCTTAGCTGAGCTGTTTTCTCTTTTCTGCGTTCATTCGTGGAGTTGCTTATTCCTCTGAATGTATGAGCAGCCCGGGGCCACCCTGGGTGCGGAACAGTGGGAGGTTTCTGAGCTTCGGGACCCATTGCCCTTTCTGTACATGGACTAAAAATGGGCTGGCCTCCTTCTGTAAGGAGTTGGAGTAATGGGAAAGAGTTGCAGATACTTCAGGTTAGCTTAACCTCAAGCTCTGTGTTTAGTCAGCTTGGGAGCATCATGGTGTACTGAATATGTTTAGATGTTAAATGTGGCTGTAATAACACTCTGTTCTGCAAGTAGTGATTTGTCACGAAGATGAGTGTCTTACACCTCCTCCTTCCTTTTCTCACCCACTGTTTAAATCACTTGAGATGAGGAAGAGTCTCAAAGAAGCTGAGGAGAACAGGGTGGTGTAGCACGTATTTAGTGCTCATAAATAGCCTGCTGGGTTTGGAGCATGGGAGGAAAGGGCAGGAAAGCTAATGCTGTCACGTTGCTCTGAAGGTGTGACATCTCTGTGACTTCAGCAGAGCTTCCTGGAGGGAGGGAAAGCAGAGTTAATGCCTGTGTCTCATTCACTCTTCAGCCTTCCTCAAACTGCTCAGCACTGTTGATGATTCATGTATATTGTTGCTGTGGCTCTTGCTGGACTGGAACTGCTGAATTACATTAACATGTTTGATTACCTATTCATGGGGTTTTTCTGTGATGCTCACCAGCTTGTTATCCAACATTCATTGATGAATATAACATTCTCTCTGCTCCCCTAGGAGAGCACTGCTCTAGGTGACTGCTGATCTGAGCTGAAGGTGATACACTAAGGCCTTTTCCATCTAGGATGCATGCTGTTTCTTCTGATGTCTAGGTGAAAGTTGATAGCTTGTCTTCAAACTAATTACATAGCCTTAGCCTCATTTTGTGTGTGATGCTGGTGCTGAAAGGCTGTGGGGCTCTTACCAAGAGAGTAATGGTCTAGAAACATACCTGGCTAATGAAGTACTTTGTGTGGGAAATCTCCTTTGGCATCATGCTGCTTGTGCTGATGGTTGGGAGCATGTAGCTGCTTGATTTTTATTTATCCAGATAATGGTAAATGGTAAATCAAAGACTCGGACATGCATTGAAGCTGCTTGTGGGCTGGAGGCTGATTGTTCCTTTGGTGATGCAGAGTTGAGAGCCTGAAGTGTACCTTTCTTATCTGAGGTTCAGCAGCTACGTAGGAGAATAACCTTTGGAGTCTTTGTCTATAGGCCAGAGGACAGGTATGGATATGTCTGTCCTTCTATGACTTAATAATGTAGCATTTAGAAATTAACTGTGTCTGAGAGGATCTAAACATATTAGTAACTTACTCAGTTACTGTCAGTATTTCAGACTATAAAGCAAATGAATTCTAGGCAGCCAGCTTACAAAAAAAAGCCTGCAAGAAATGTTGCCTTTAATGTGGGTTTTGGGGATTGGTTTGGTTTGGTGTGTGCTGCTTTGGTGTTTGCATTTCACCGCTTTTGAACGGTGAAATTATAGAAACGGGTTTCTTTTTGTTTCTAGTTGATGTTACCCTTTTTGTTAGCAGATACTGTTACTTAAACGTTCTTTGAAACTAAACAACAAAGCAAAAGGAAAAAAAGTCCATTTTCTTTTAATCAGGAAAATGTTGCTTCATGTATTGCTTAAACCCAGGATCCATTTCTACCTTTGTAAGTACAAGAACTTACAATTTGAACATGAAAGCTCTGTGCCAATTAGTTTTAAGCACACATTTATTATTCCTGGGAGAGATGGGTTGTTAACATGGTGCTTGTTGTCTGGGTGAAGTCCCTCTATCACTGACTCCAGCCAAGCTGTCTGCAAGCCTGGGAGGTGGCTTAGGTTGGTGCTTGGAGTCCGTCAGCTTGAGACAAGGACAGTGTTGGAGGCCTGCTCCAGTGGAGGCTCTTTGAGGTGTGATCCTGCTCCAGCAAACCCTTCTCAAGTATGTGTTTGCTGTTCAGCATGGGATCAGTTTCTTGCTAGCTTCAAAGCTCTTACTGAGGTTGTAGTGCTGGGGGCCCTGTCCCACGGGATTTTGGAGGAGGTCCTTATTTCCGGCTGAGTAGTGCTGCACACACAGACACAGATGGCCTTGCCTTGCTCTCTCACGCTAATCTGCCAGTGCGGAGGCTTCACAGCTGCCTGGGAAATCACTGGGGACTAACAGTGCAAAGTACTGCAACGGGCAATACAGTATTTAGTCATTAGGTTTGCTAATCCAAGGCCTAAAATCAGCCTCATTTCAATCAACAGCAATCTGTTTGCACTGTCAGGAACTAATTTAAAAATCTGCTTTAAGTCCTGGTTAGGCACTTGGTGTTCTGTTTGCTGCATCAAAGTGGAGGGGAAGCAGTGGGCATAGCACAGCAGTGGCAGGAGGAGGAAAAATCCTTTGTAAGTAAATGGTGGATGTTTATTTCCCAAATGAAACCCTGCTATTACAAAGAACTGCTGTTTCTGCTAAATTTATCCAGGAATTCATTGAGATTCTTGAAGTGGCTGCAGAACCCGCTCTGCAAGAGAGGGAGGGCTTTGCTGTGTGTTTAGTTCAGTGTTTCTTTAAAGCCTTCTACAAATCTTAGACACTGAAGGTTTGCATTATAGCTGTGGCACAGGTAACTTCATCACTGCAGCCATGTTTTGAGAGCTACAACACAGCTTCCATAACATCTCTGCAACATGCTGTGCTTCAGGAGGAGTACTGCAAAGTAGTGCCATAAAACCGTTGGGAACTATGGCACAAGAAGGCCTTCGCTTAAGCTGGAAAAATGATTTCCAAACCCTCTGCAGTTCTGGTAGGGAAACACAAATTGAGGAGACCATGTTTATTAGAACTGGGGGGATCCAACTGTTTTTAGACTAATGCTTAAGCATGAAACAGAAGCATAGGCTGGGTTTCACTACACCACAAATACTATTTTCTGAATGAAGTGATGTAAACTGTGTTTTGGCTGCTGAAAGTGTTATTCACAGGAGAAGGTGAATTTTTCTTTTTCACTAATGTAGTGAAGTACTTACTCATTTGTACCAGTGGGTTTCCCTTTCATAGCTGACCCTCACTTGCTAATATTGGTGCTTTTAATGTGCCCCACTTGTCCCTGCTCTTGTAGGACTCACCTGATCTTCCCAGAGAGGATAAGCCACCTCTGAGCACAGCTTCCGGTGTGCCCCAGCTAAGGAGCAGAGCTGGGGGATGCTGGCTCACTGCTGGGTCTGCAGGGCTTACCTGAGCCAACACCCTACTGCCATGCGCCTCCTTGGGTGGGTGACAGGCGAAGCAGAGGTTGGGTGGCCCTGGGGATGCAGTGCTTTGACACATGTGCTCTGCTCCCTGCCTTGTATTTAAGGATCATAATGCTGTGATGGTATTGATCCTGCTGTGCTGAGATTTGGACCCTGAGGCTTTGCCTGCAGCACTGGCTTCAACCTTCCTTGTTTCTGCTTTTCCTCTTCTCCGGAATTCCCTGTCTGTCCCCATTCACCTCTCCCACTTCCTAGCACTTGGGCAGAAGCAATGTGTTCAGACCTTCAGGTGGCTGTTGGCATTTTTAACATGTTAGAGCAGGTTTAGAGAGCACGGTAATGAAAGCGCTGGATCCTACCAGTGCATTAGGACTTCTTGCACTACTACCAGTGGAGCTGAAACAGAGTGTCTTCAGGGCCTTATGTCACCATTTCATTGCCCATCCTGAGAAGATGCAATAGCTGCAGACCCAGTGAGATGCCTGAGCAGACCTTTGTAATCAAGACACAGACACTTCGTAAAAGGAGCAGTGTGAAGGAAGCTGCCCAGAGCAGCTCTCATCTCACAAGACTCCTTCCTGGCAGACAAGGTTTGATCTGATATTCCTGGTGTTGTCAAAGTTAAAAAAGGCCAGAAAATTCAAGTAATAGAAAGGCTGTTAAGCCACACTCCTGTGGTGTAGGGAAGTTAGATTGCGTGTATTGAAGAATCAAACTAGTTGTAGGCTCCATGTTATAAAACTCTTGCAGGTCATCTTTAAGTTTTCTGCCTGCAGTTAGATAACTGATAAGGACCTTAGGTCACATTTGCTTAAATATAGTTTCAGACAAGAGCAGAATAAGGAGAAACAAAGCAATCCTCTCTTCTCGCTGATGTTCTCTAAATCGCTGTGAATGAATCTCATACAATCGCTTCTTTTGAAAAGAAGAAATAAAGAGGAAATTTCATTGCTGACAACTTATATGGCATCAGGCACTATTAAAAAGGTTGGTGGTGGTCATTGGTTACATTGTTATAAAAGAAGAGCTAAATGGTTTGTAATTTAGAGAGGGGGATTTAATTGCATGAAGTAATTTCCAGGCAGCTATAACCACTTGTATCTTTTTCCTCTGTTGAATTTAATTGGTTGATACAATGCACAGTGTTCTTTCTTTTCCTTCTTCCCTGCTCTCTTTTTGTTGCTGTTGGTTTATTTGTATATTTTCTTTTGGCGAAGAGAAGGCACTAAGATAGAGCACTTGTGTTGTATCTTGTGATCTGAGCAAACTGAAGAATGGTGAAACACAGCAGTGTTTGAATGGTGCTCTGTCTCCTGCTAGTCTTGCTAGTGTGTGCTGTTTGAAGAGATTCAGAGCCTTGGCTGGAGGTTTCTCTTGAACATCTTTTCATGACAGTGAGACAGGGCCTGTTCCAGGTTTCCTGTGGGCTGTGTAGAGCCCTTTTCCCTGGATGTAGCTCAGATGCCACAGAAGAGGCTGGGACCTAGAAGTAGCTGGAGCAGCCATGGCCTTTTTGCATGTTGTTTTTCTGGTTTGGACAAGAAGTGTCTAAAGGGTTATTCCAGCTTGGTTTAAGCACCAGCTGCCCAATACTTCAGCTACCTTTGCATAAGGGTTTGGGATATGTTACCTGATTGTAGTCACTGTTCTTGGGCTTGTACCAAGTGTTTGCAGTAAAATACAAGGTCTTTGAATGGCAGCAGGTAGAGTGTGGTTCCTTGTGAACATTCCTGTCATTTTTGGCATGATTGCAGGTTGGGTTTTTTGTGTGTGTGTGAAACAAGGATAGTAGATGCAGGTGGACAATGTTCTATCACAATATTCTTTCTCCTGCATGCTTATCAGTATAATAACTAAACCATCTGCACAGCTCCAGTCTAAATCTGAGCTGATTTGAAACAAAAATCACATCCCAATGTCATTCGTGGTTGAGGCAGAATAAATATCTTTGTCGTGAGATACTATTACTTTTAAGATGCAGAAGTTGTCCTTGCTTGCTGCTGGCTATGGATCTCCATTTCTGCAAGAGACTGCTAGGATCAGTGCACCAGGAGCTGTAGCAGAATCACTTTGGCAGTTGCCAGTTTTAGCCTGAAGTCATTCAGTGGCACTGGTCCAGCTCACTTGGCTTTCCATGTGGAAGCGTATCAAAGATGATGCTGTTTTCCACCTCTCGGTTGCTCTTGCCTTGCAAACTGCAGCCTCAGGCAGCGTTACCCACATCCCTCGGCCTCTTTTTCTCTGTGGATTCTGAAGGGAACTAATTTTCATACTTCTGCCTGATGGATGGCTTACACGAACTGTTGAGAATATACACAGCTTGAGTAAGCATGTCTTTGGTTTGGAGACATCTCTTAAGTAAAATAAGCACTTATTTTTTACCTTCAAGCAAGGTTACAAGTAGCTATTCAGGTGAATGCCATTGCACTATTTCTCTGGCAAAATCAGTCTATTAAACCCATGCTATTTTCTCTAACATCGTGTCTAAAAGAAACTAAAGAATTAAGTAAAGCCAGCAGGGGTTTGTGATAGATTTAAAGCTCTTCCAAGCTTAGTGGTTGAAGGAGTCCTAAGGCATAGTTGGGTGTGTATGTATCGTTTAACTCAACAGTTGAAATATGCTCTATGTGTAGCAACTGTTAGCACTGTAAATTGATTCTAATATTTTTCTGAAGCTGAGCCTTGAAATTATTTTGTTTAAAGAAAAACAAATATCCTAGCAAGGAGGGTATTTCAGATGTTAAGTTTAGGAATTACACTTATAAATTCTTATTATATGTAACAGTTTCAGTGGTCTTTTCCCCTTCTTTTTCTGGTAGCTTCCTCTCAGTTCTGTTTCTTTGCAGTTGGAGTTGTGGAGATCACAAAGCAAAATAATTTGGGTGGCTGCTGGATTCTGAATATAAGTGTCTAAACTCAATTACATAAATACGTGCTGTTCTTAATTTAAAAACTAATCTTTTGTCTTCATCCTTCCATATTCCACTTTCTTCTGGTTGAAGGGTTTGATTTCAGCACTAGGGAAAGGAGCACAGGCTTGGTTCTTCCTTGAGCTCAGATCCAAAATGCAAGTTAAAGTTGAAGGCTAGTAATAGGTTTCATTTTGCACTCTAATGTTTCCTTACAGCCCTGCTTGACTCATGGACACTGAATAGTAAAAACAAGGGAAACACCTTTTCCAGACAAAACTTTATCTACTGGAATAATATTGCTAAAAAGAATTCAGGGACTAGATAATGGATCAAGTAGTGGATGCTGTCCAGGGCAGCTAAAATAACACTGCTATGATGAATAGTCCTCTGATGCTGTAATATTGCAGCCTCCTGGAAGGTAATGCTGGATCTCATAAACTTGTCTTCTTGTCGGCTCTCAAAACTTTGGAGTGGCCACAGGGCAACATCTTGTAATGTAACATGACGTTTATTGGTTATAGTGTCAGTCATGGGTATCTTTTTGGAGTTAGTGTCTCAAGTGTTTTAAAATCAAAGATGGAGATAGTTTCGCTGATCAGATAGGGCTGCTGTGAAGGGCATCTGCAGCTTTAACATGAAAAATAAATGTACTTCCAGTTAATTTTCATCTCCTATTAGCAATTTCAGTGTATAAAGATGTACACAGGGATGACATGAACCAAGATAGCTGTATTACAAGCGTTGCCTGAATTGAGGCTTTTAAAACTTGTTCCTCATTTGTACATGTGCTCTTTTTTCATCCAGATGCATCCTGCCAAAACCAATAATGTAAAAATACAGAAGTTATTCTTTGCTTACCACATAGGAAGTAATCCCTTCAGCAGAAAATAAAGATCCACAAAACCTGAACCCCATTCTGAAGAGCTGAATTCAGTGTTTCCCCAGCACGTGTCTGTGCTGCCTTGCATGAGGGGCTGGCAGCACGGACAGAGCCGTACCGGGTATGTGGTGGTGCGATGGCTGCATGCCATTGCACATCACTTCCCCATTTGCCTCTCCTGCTTTCCTTGCGACTGGCTCGTTTTGTTCATAAAGCAGCTTGTAATTGAGTGTTTGACAAAGAAGTGTTTACAAGCAGTGTTTCTTGTGCATAACTGCCTAGCTGAGGGGAATAACAATTTGGTCTGAATTCCAGCCCTCCTTTGTCACTGTCGTATCATCGTCAGTGGCGGTGCTGTCTCTGCTTAAAGAGACAGATGGATTAACATTGTGACAGGGTATGGCACCGGAGATGTGGAGAGGGAATGCTTGCTCCTTCAAGAAGCTTGTGAGAGTTCCTTGTGCCTGTGCTTGTTGTTCATGTCTTACCTTTGTACCACACCAAGGTGTGCTAATTACATGTGTGGTGACTTCTGGGGTTTCAGAGATGAACTCTGTTATTTTAGGGGGAGTTTTATTCTGATCATATGAAATGTGGAGGTTGGAGTTTTGCCAGGTTTTAAGCCTCCTCCAGCCATGGTATGGGGTGAGATATTGCAGCTGCTCTGATATGGGAATGCGGTGGAGTTCAGTCTTCATGGGGTGAAACCTACAGTGCAGATGGGACCTGTGTTATCAAAAGAAGTGTCTCATTTAGCTGTCGCTCAGAAAGAACAGGACTCTGGGAACAAGCTTTTCGTTCAGGCAGCATGTGGGTGTTTCAATTGTCCATGCCAAAACCCTTCTGCACATTATGCCAACTGGGCAGGGTGTGGAGGGAACAGAAGCCATGAAGTTATGCATGAGTAAGGAACAGCTCAAGCTTTATTTAGACACATTATAGGTCATTTGCAAAGGAGACTTTTTTTCTTGTTTTGTTGAGGGGGTGTTTTTTAACGGGGCTGCTCATTCCGTGTTTGCAGGAATTCCCATGTTTCATCAGAAGTGATGGGAATCTGCACATAGTGAATAAGCAAAGACAATCCTAAGAATCCTCTACTAATAGCTGGAGGTACCTGAAGCTCTGCTGTTCTCCAGTTGCAGGGCTGAATAGGGCTGTTCCCATTAACGTCAGTGCCAGTCTGTGACTAAAACCCACGCATAGAGATGAAAACAAATCACAGCATATGAAACAAAAGTCATGCCATGGGGCATGAGTAAAAGTGGTACTCAGCCCTTTTGGCCAGTGAGTCTAACTCCTTCCCTGCTGCTTGTCTGCAAACAGGAAGCAGTTTCTGTAGCAAATCTCCTCACACTGAGTCTGCTTTGCTGGGTATAGTCATTACTTAATGGTTGATACGGAGCTGTTGAGCAAAAGTTGATAAACAGTCACAGCTGTACGGACAGCTAGGAGTAGGTTAATGCAATGGCTACGCTGCTAGGAGCATCTCTGAATTAGTGCTATTGCTTGTCAGAGTGTTTTCACTCTGGCAACGTACCGAATTGCTAAATTCCTGTATAAAGAAGACCACATGACACTCGCATCCAGAGTGCCTTTTATTTGTCCTCATGCAAAATAGCTTTGCAGGTGTTTTGCTAAGACATCTTTCCAATCCCCTTAGCCTTGTTCTGAATCATCCTCATGCATTGAACAGCTTGGTAAATAAACAGTATGTTTTTATATGCCTGTACAAACGCTGGTCTCTTACAGTCCTTTGCAGCTAGATATTCCCTCCCTGTGTACCTGACTTGTCAAGAGCAGAGGGAGAAGAAAAACGTCTTTGTGGCAGCTTTTTTTGTTTCCTTGCAGTGAAGCAAAGGAATAAAGGGAATATTTTTTTCTTCCCCAGACAGTCTTCACACAGCAGTAGCACCATGGACCTCTAGTAAATTGATCAAGGGACACATTTGACCTTAGGGCTGCTTGTTAGAGAACATTATTATAGGCACTTGTAATAGCAGATGTAATAAAGTCTGCATTGTCCCAGAGAGGAAAAAAAAGGAAGTATGTTTTGTGGGGAGTATTGGTCCTTTTGTGTGTGTGCGAGTGTGTTATTTGGTAGGAGCTGAATTATTGTCTGCCAACCTTGGGTCACTTCAGATAGGCATAAGCCTAAGGCAAAGCCAAAGGCAAATGGGTGACAAAGTTGTATGGAAGCTTGACAAGTACCTGCTTGTTATTGTTTATTGAAACTGAGAGCCCAGGGAAAAATTGGGTTTATGAAAAATTATTTCAACTGCAGAATGAACAAGAAGGTGTGAATTGTGTCAGGAAAGGAGCAGTGATGTGTTCCCTGGAAGCTTGCACTTGCATAGCTCTGCCCTTATCGGGTACAGGAGAACTCACATATATGAGGCTTTTGGTCCTGAAGAGCTTGGGAAGGCAGCTCTTGGATATTCCTCAGTGTCATCCTGCTAGATTAGGAGGGTGAGAAGTGGGAGCCCTTCCAGACTTGTGTTCTTTTGGTAAGAGGCAGTTTTGTATAGAAAAACAGGAAATAAGTAAGCTCTCTGCTTGTAACCAAACAAAAATGATGCTCCTACAAAAAAATGACCACTGTAAGGATTCAGTTAGTTGAGAGCCTAAATCCCAGTGACTTGTTGGTACAGTGTGCTCCTCACTTCAGCATGTGCATAAATCCTGCTTACCACTTTACTCTTATTTCCATTTTTGTATTCTGATACCTCTTACTAGAATAAATGTGTTTCTTCTATTTCGATAGATCCAGGCAAATAAAATGTGCAAGCTGTTGCAAGATGTATGTTGTGTTCTATTAGTGGGACTCAAAATAGGATTTCTGATCATTTCAGAGGCTTCCTTCTGTAGCATCCTGTGCTTATTTTCCTATGGGTTGTTATTTATTTTGGCAGAATAACTTACATTGGTAATGACAGGAATTTGTACTGCTTCAACTGTATTCATTTGCACAATGTAGAGAACAGACTTTTTGGGGGTGTTCAGCACCCTGTGACTTACATTGGGAAGGTGTATCCTGCTGTTCAAAGACTTACTGAGATGTGCTGTTAAGTGCTTAAGGTGTACCTGCTGAAACAGTCTGAAAAGCTTTGTTGTTTTATGCAACAAAGATTGTTAATACAAGTACCCCAATGAGAGCCTGTTGTTAATTCCTAGTTAAGTATTGATGTACTTGTTGACTTGAAGCTTTTTCTGACAGAATTAGGATTTAATCAGTAAAAGTCAATCTTTTCCTTCTACTAATCAAAAAATGAGTAGTTCCCAATGCTGAACTATGTATATTAACTTAAAAATTGAACAAGTGATAGGATCTGTTCCACTGTCAGATACTGGCTTCTACCTCATAGTCATTCCAGAAGGACTTAACTTGTGTGTGATGTTTTTATTTCTGAATTGAATGGGAATCTTGATCCCTGGCACGATGCATGTTACTATCCAAGTTGGGTTTTTTTTTCTATTTGCAGATGCTGCCAGACTCATGATTTTGAAACCTTCTTTTTTTCTCCTCAGAAAATAACTGGGAGAGGAGAGGCTGTATTCTTGCCAGTAGTGCTAATTGGTGGAGCTGTTGAGGTTAAGGGATTTATGCTACCAGGTTCTGGTGCTAGATTATTGGGCAGCGTGGTGAATTACTTAGCAATCCACCATCTGATTGCTTATCTGTGACATGGAGATAACAATTTTTACTTCCTTTTTAAAATGCTTGCAATATACAGAAGAAAAGTAATAGGGACATGATGATTATTTTATTACCATACAGGAAAATACAAGACTGTTTTTTCAAGCTCAAGAAGGAAGGGAGGAGGTCATCGCTTTAAGAGTCTTGGTCTTGCTAGCAAGATTTAAGGGACTGGCCTGAAGTTATGGAACATCACACAGAGACATGAGTAGATCTGTAAACAGCACTGCCACGTCAGCTCAGAGCTGACCCAAAGCACAACAAACCGGTTCAGATGAAGGACATCAGAGAAGTCTCTCCATCCAGCCAGTATTTCTGTATCATGCCATGTGAATGTGCCACATGAGGTGCCCAGGGTGGATGCCAGCTGCGCTTTCAAACAGCTAGCTTAAAGCTGCTGAGCACCATTCAGTAATTCAATCTACCAAGAGCCTTGCAGAAAGCTGAGGCAGTTTCTGAGGATGATCTAATGCTGGTATTAATCATTATCTGATGATGGGAACTAGGTGTGAATGCTGAGGGTGTTTTCACTGTGCAAACCCAGGGAAGGATCTTGATAGCAAACTCGCTGGGCCAGTTTTCTAGCCTAAGCATTTTCTTAATTATAAATCCTCCAGAGGTCTTCTAGGGTGAATAGCTGGTTATAAATACAGAGTGTATAATTTTGTGGTTTTCTGTCTTCGGTAACTGGCTTCCTGGGAAGCTTTAGCAGGGAATAGATCCACTCAGGCATGCTTGAAAAAGGGCTCAGGTATCTATTACTCTGAAATAGCCCCACTCGATTATGCAGTTTGGAGCATAGGATATACATAAAAAGGGCTTTTAAAGCCCTGGCTTGCCAAGCAAAACATTTTTAGCAATTCAGTATGAATTCATGCCTTTTATTCTTCCCAGTGGTAGGACTTGTTTATGTGCTGCCCTTAGCCCAGAGATGCAGACCTTCACCTCCAGTGTGCTCCTCCGATCCTCCCTGGAGTCACTGCCTAGGGGAGCTTTGCTTTTCCCTCACTGACCTCAGGTGGGAAGAGGCAGAAGGAGTTGTTAAGGTCCAGCTGGGTGTGAGGGTGGTGGAGTTGTGCTTCAGGGGGTTTGGCATCCAAAAGATTTTCCCTAACAGAAGATGTGAGGGGAATAGCAGCTGCCAGTGAGCTGTGTTGGCACCTCCAGTGCTGGTGGGTTACATTCTGTTTTCTGAAACTAACTGGAAAATATTCCAAATTCCTAAAATTCTGCCTGCCCAGCAGAATGAGGGGGAAGTGTGGCATTACTGGCCATGTGAATGATTGCTTCATTTAGCAACAAGTTATGACTATTCAGCGGCACAGGCTTCAGCAGAGAGGAGGAACAGGAATGTAAGCCCACAGGGATCCACACTTGTTAATCTCTGCTGCCTTGGGCTCTGCTACCCTGTCTGTGTGCTACCTGGAAGGAAATCATTGCAGATGCATTCATCCATGCCATAACTGAACCTTCAGTTTGCTTTGTAGATGTTCCCTTGGAGCTTCTCATGTGGAAGTGGGGCAGTTGGGCTTTGTGTGAATGCAGATGCATGCACATGTCTGTCAAGTTTACTCTCACAGCTTGACTGTAATTCATTACATAAAGCTTGTTTGTCACACATGGCTTTAAAAATCCACAGGCCAGTTCAAGTAATAATTCCAATGCTGATTTGAAATACAGCAACATAGGGGATGAAGGTTACCCGAGTTCTAGGCTCAGAAGGTGAATGTGGTTTATAATGGGAATCTTGCTTCTAACACAGCTCTGTATCTGTCTGGATTGAAGCAGCAGGAGGTCAAATGACTTGTCAAGGTTGCAGAGTGAGGGAGCAACTCCACTGACATTTGATACCAGGAGCCTTCTGTTTCCCAGCCTGCTGCTGATTTACGTGTTCATCCTCCAGTACACATAACTGCTGCTTGAATTAAGCTGTGACACATCTTCACATCAGTGTAAAATTAGTTCAAGTTAGCCCTTGCAGAGGGAATGCTGTTCCTTCTGCAAACACCGTGTAGGTTTGGTCCGTTCCCACCTGGTCCTTGTGCTAGTTCAGCACCACCAACTAATAAATTATGATTATTGAGGTGTCAGTTCATCATGTCTCAGCAATGGCGTTGATTGTTCCACTGCATTGACCGAAGCCCTTTGCTAGCTGGCTGATGTACTGCGGTTTCACTCTTTCTTGTCCCATAATGATGGGATCCCTTGTACCAATTTGAATCCTATTAGCTTGCAATTAATTTCTCCCTACTCCAAACTGAGGCTGAGTCAAGTGCTGTTCAGTGTTGAGCTACCACACAGATATATCAAAAGGGTGAAGTGCTAAGAAAGAACCCAGCCTGAGCAGTATTTTAATCTGCACCTCATGTTCCCCATCTTCCCTGATTGCAGTAATTAGCAAACCAAATTCAGTGCTGTGGGAGCGCTAATAGGAGTATCGTGGTTTAACCCCAGTGAAGAGAGAAAGAATAAAACTGGATGCTTTAAGAATGAATGTCAGAAAGGAGGACAGTTGCAGAGGACTTGTAGGGGAGGGATATCTCTCTGCCTTTACGTATAAAAGGCTTTTAATAGCATTGCAGTGGGACATTCTATTGTAGGACTCTTTGAGCTGGCTTTATCTCACAGTGATTAATTTAATGCATGGAAAGTCCTGCTACAGGATCTGTGGAGGAGCCCGTTCAAGCTTTGCTTCGATGTTTGTGGTACAGGAGTGCCTGGACAAGGTTAGTGCTGGGTTAGAATCCTGCAGTCGGTGCAGGCATAGCCTAATGGGCACAGTCATTTTAGACCAGTGGCATTGTGAAATCTTCTCCAGTAGGGAAATAGCTGGAGCTTTGGGAAGTAGAGGGAAATCTGTAAATGTTCTTCTTAAGCTTTGACTCTGAATACCCTGAGAGTGCCAATACACAGTGCAGTCACCTAGTGTATAGTAGAAAGTAAAGCTGCTCCCCTGAGGAAAACTGAATGAAAGCTTGGGGCAGGAGCTCACATCTGCCCTGCTTGCTTGTCAACGCAGTGCTTGAGCTATGCATTCAGTGCTAGAGAAGGATTTAAATGGCAGTGTGCAGCCATAAAACAATAGTTGTGTTTTATGAATTAAGCTCAGATTTCAGAGAAGGAGGAACCTGACTGCACCATCACAATGCGGTTTCTGCTGGATAAATTGATCCTTGGAGGCAAACTAGATAAATACTAGGAGGAGACAGATTTAGAATTTGCCCTTCTCTGTGGTTTCTATAAACTGAGGAATGCTTCTGGGCTCTTTGTTGCTCTAGCAATTTTCTCTCTGTTGGATGATGACCCTTTCAGTAAGTGGTCATCCACATTGAATTTTTCTGACTCAGAGCTTAAAAACCAGGGTTTTTATTGACTGTAGAATTCCCACACTGTAGCTTGACCTCTCTGTCGGCTTTCTTTGGAGACTATACAGAGATTTCAGCTAATGCCAAAAGAAGCTGTTCACCTTTTAAGCTTGCTTTTCCCTGGCTCATAATCTACATCTGAGTGAAATATAAAGTATTGCTTATCTCTTATCAGCAAAGCTTGAGTAAGCTCTGGGCTACGTGTTTGCTACCTGACAGCTATACTGCTGCTCCACCAGGTGCTTGGGAGCTGTCGTACACCTTCCCCGGAAGGCAGGTTTTGGGGTGGGCAGTTCTTCAGACAAGGTAGGCATATTGCTTTACTTCTGTTATTTACTTACAGGATCACAGAATCATTTAGGTTGGAAAAGACCTTTAAGATACGATGAACCATTAGATCATTACCTCCCTTGATTTTTATCTCTGTGGCCCATTGGGATCTATTCCTCGCAGTATGTACAAGAGATTTAATAAGCTTTGTTTGTTGTTATACATTTGGATACATGTTCATGTGTATGATTAAAATAAATAATCAGTGCAGTCCTTCTGCTCACACAGATCTCTGTAGTAGGTGAGACTACAGCAAAATGCCGGTGTCACCAGCTGTCCATACGTGCCAGATATACATTCATGAGTTGTATTTTGGTTTAGCAAGAAGCTTATCAGTGTTTGGTGGTGTGTTTTGTTTGCTTACCCTTAGATAATGCTGCTCGTGTACTGTATTTGAGTATTAAAATGGATCCAAGCCACTAAACCCAGTATATAGTGGGTTCTTGAGAGCCAAGCTGGGGCATGCATTCAGATCCTGTTTTGAAAAAGCACTCTCCTTGGGGAGAGAAGCCCATTGTAGTTGCAGAATATTTTGTATTTGCATGTAGGCTTTGAAAAGTTACTGGCTTTCATTAAGAATTTGCAGCTCTCTGGGGATATTAACACAGAAAAGTTACTTGAGGTTGTATGTAAAGGAGAAGGAATGGAAGGGTGGGAGAAGATTTTGGATGATGCAGAGGAATTCGGAAAGCTTCTACTAAACTCTAATTCTAGCATTTAGTTTGCAAGTTTCTAGCATTTAGTTTGCAAGTTTCTAGCATTTAGTTTGCAAGTTGAAATGGGTTTTTCTCTAATTCTGAGGCACCCTGAGCACTATGTGCTGATTTTCTCCTTAATTAACATGATTTTGGCTTATTACATAGATTTAAGATGTTTTATTCCTGTAACTAAGTGGCTAAGATAATACCTCTAAACAAGGCTTCTTGAAATGACTAAAAGTCCATGTTTGTGCATAGTTGTGGTTTTGGGGTCTTTCCAGTGGAAAGAAATGTTTCATCCTATTTTATGCTATGTAAAAATCCCCTTTAGGTACTAACACAGTCATACAAGGAAGAAGGGCTGTTTCTTGAATACGCAGTAGGGTATGAAAGGCTCATGGGTTTCATAGATTCATATAGATACATGAATATAGATTCATATATAGATTCACATACCACCTTTGGCAGGTTGGTTAAGGTACTTTTCTCCTTCCTGTTTCATGTCTAAAATTAGACATAATATCTTCCTATTGCACACGGAAGTTACAAGCTGACATTCGGTGACCATTAGGTACTCTAGTATGGATGAGAGGCTTGGATAGCGTATAATGGAAAACATTCTAACCTTTCCTGTGCTAGTAGCAGGAATTTGACTTTCAAAGACCCCATCAGAACAGACCTAATAGAAAGCTATTAAATCTGCATCTCAGATAAAAAACATGTAAATGCTCTTGATGGTGGGTCAAGGATACAAATGGCAGCCTCTGGATCCTGTCAAAACGTTATAAAATCAAGCTTGAATAAACAAAGGTATTGAGAGCATCTTGCTAGATATGTTTTCAGGGGGATTTCATGCTGGGCTTCTGCATGGAATTACTCAGTGCTGGTTAGCAAGGGAGAGGTTATAGCTTTACAACTGTGTATACAGGCTGAATGCAGCCTGCAGAAAGTGTAGGGGATTTTGTCTCTATTTGAAAGATGTCCCTGGATGATGGATCCTCTGAATAATTCTTAAAATAATAGAGCAAACATGCAGGGGAATTAGGTCTGTCAGCATAACGTGCACTCAACTGTGCCCTCTCTTTGGGAAGTGCAGCATGGCCCAGACAAGCACATGGATCTGAAGCTCCAGGGGAGCAGTGCGTAGCCAGGTCTCCATTCCGGTTGTGGGTTTTGAATTATATATTCCCCCCTCTCTTGGCTCTGTATCTGCCACCTTCTCCTCCTCCGGGGAATTGCTTTGCCTTACGAGCTGCCCCAGTGACTTCAGTGAGTATTTGAGTCCGACTCTGCAAGCCAGCTTGCAATCAGAGGAGTTATTTTTACAGTTTACATTACTGGAGGATCTGGCCCGCGTTCCCTCTTTGCAGCTATGTCTTCTCATGCTCTGCCAGGGATGTGAACCGCAGAACATTTCCTAACGTGCACTTGACAGTTTCTGCCTGTCTTTCTCCGGCTGGGCGGGGTGTGAGGGTTGTGTGCATTGATTGCTAACCCTTTGAAATGCTTGGCTCTTCCAATTGCTTGAATTTTTAATAAATATTAAATTTCTACATAAATCTCGTACAACTTTTACCAAGTGTAAAAGAGGAGAGGTTAAATGAAAATGAGGTATATTGGGCTTCAGAGCACAAAGATAAATACATATTTAAGTTGAAGTTTAAATGAATAGCTCCTGTGGATATGTACTAGTGGGTTCAGAGGGTCATTTTTTTTTTTAACCTTAATGTATTCCATTCTGGCTGTGCAGATCTAATTAGTGCTAGCAGCCCTGAGAGTACTGTGGCTCTGTTGGGTGTGTGGCAAACTGTGGAAGCAGAAGAAAACCACATTCAGTGTTGTTCTGGTCTTTTTCCCCATTTGTCATTAAGCTTCATTCATCTAAGTCTTGTCAACTTGCTGATGTTTTCTGTCAGTGGCCTGCCCAGGGAGGCTATTGTGTGTGCATCAGTGTGAAGGGTGGGCTCCCAAATGTCCTGCAAGGTAGTAAACCATCAGTTTCTCTTTCCATTTGCTTTTTTCCTTTTTCCCTCCTTATGACTTCTCCTGAGCTACTGGTTCACTGACAAGTGGTACCTGAAGAAACTAAGTGATAGCCAGATGTGTTTTGTGTTTGTTTTTTTTTACTAGGGCATCTTCAAAGGATGTGATCATCTCCTTTTGTTCCTCTGCAACTTGACCTGTCCAATTTGGTTTCTTACAGAAGTGATAGACTTTGCACAGATCCATTTGTGCTCTTCTAAGGGGGGCCCTGTTTGGAAAACTCATCTTCCAGAAAGGAAATTTTCCAAGAATACTGCTGGGTGCTTCTACAGTAACATACACCTTGTGGATATCCTCAGAGGTATTTCCACATCAAGGATGGTTCAAAAAAGTAAATAAGGCCATTATATCATGTAAGAATCAATGGATTATGATTGCTCCATTATCTTAACATCAGTCACAACTGTGTAGCTGTAACAAAAATGGGAATTGGGCCTGTGACTTTTGAGAATGATCAAAGTTTTATATAGAGAAAAGGAACAGAAACCCTGCATGTTGTTTGTACAGTTACCAAACCTGATGTTTGGTAAGCACCGTGAGGGTGGTGAGGCATTAGAACAGGTTGTCCAGAGAAGCTCCATCCCTGACAGTGCTCAAGGCCAGGTTGGATGGGGCTTGGAGCAACCTGCTCTACCGGAAGGTGTCCCTTGCCTGTGGCAGGGGGTGGGAACTTTAAGGTTCCTTCCAACCCAAACCAGTCTGTGACTCAGAATGATAATACTGCCCTGAAAATAGATGATGCTTCAACGTAAAATTGTAAATCTTTATCCTTGCCCTTTAGGTGAGTAACTTTGAACCCCTGCAGTGATGAGGGTGGCCAGAAAATCCTTTTAATAAAGGAAGAAAATTCAGATTTTCAGATCACGTGAGTCCAGGGGCTTGAATTTGAGAAAAATCAACTATCAGAAGACTGCCAACTCTCTTGAGTTAATGAATGTGTTCTCCCATCACAATGGTTGTGCTTCATTTTGCATTATAATGTTGTCTAACAGCAAGTGGCACTTCTGATTCTTTTGTAATTTCCAAGCAAAATGCTGTTTGCAAAATAAGCGTGCTGAGAGTTTCCTCAAGCTAATGTCATCAACAGAAGTGAACTGCACAGCTAGGTCAGTTCTTTGGTGGAATAGAGGTGGGTAGGTTCTCTTAATAGTTGCTGCACAGATGTGAGCCCCAAATTGTTTTCTTCCTTCCTTAAGCTTGAGCAGATTGCAGCTGTGCTGTGTCGATTTATTGCTGTGCAGTGGAGAATGAAGCAAAACCTCTTCTGACTTTGCTGCTTTTAAACCGAGTTGGCAATAAGACAAAGCAGAATTGCTGTGCTACTGTTGTGAGAGCTCTTCTCTGGTGGAAGTGGCCTGAGGACTGCTGCCACACAACATGGTTTGAGTACTGGCTCAGGACACATCTTCTAAATGGAATTGAACATTTCTCCTTTGTATCTACTCTCCTTAGGGAAGGGAGGGAGAAAAATAAGGAAGGTTTACTTAACCCTACGGCTGTGGATTACTACATTATAGAATTAGAATAATATAATAATTAGTAATATAATGAAAATATATATTCTGTAATAGAATAAATGGGGGGCAGTGACACAGTGAGGTGGCATTTCTTCTCCACATCTTTTAATGTTAGGCCAGTTAAAGGCAGAAATTCACATAGCTGTAGCTATGAAGCGTATACAGCAGTGGGCCAACTTGAGCGGGATGTGATCATGGTTTTCTTTAGCCAACACTGAGTTTCTTGTTCAGAGAAGCCTTCAAAATTTAGGGGAAAGTGTCATTAATGAGCATGATCGCTGTCACCTCTTCACGTGTGTGGAGATAATCTGCCTTCTGTGCATGAAATACTTCCCCATATTAGATGAAAAGCTTGAGTGCAGCACACACTTGTTGGTAATAATCAACTAGCTGCAAAATTTACCTTTTGTCATTGATTTCTTAGTCTTCTGCAGAAAAGTACAGAATTACTATTGCTGTGTGGAAGGTGGCAAAACTGAAAGCAGGTTTGTGATTAGTGTTGGATTAGTTGTGCGCCTCCAGCAAGCAAGCAGGAGGATTAGAATCATAGAATAGTTAGGGTTGGAAAGGACCTTAAGATCATCAAGTTCCAACCCCCCTGCCATGGGCAGGGACACCTCACACTAAACCACATCACCCAAGGCCTCGTCCAACCTGGTCTTGAACAGTGCCAGGGATGGAGCATTCACAACCTCCCTGGGCAACCCATTCCAGTGCCTCACCACCCTAACAGGAAAGAATTTCCTTCTTATATCCAACCTAAACTTCCCCTGTTTAAGTTTTAACCCGCTACCCCTTGTCCTGTCACTACAGTCCCTAATGAAGAGTCCCTCTCCAGCATCCCTATAGGCCCCCTTGAGATACTGGAAGGCTGCTATGAGGTCTCCACCCAGCCTTCTCCAGGCTGAACAGCCCCAACTTCCTCAGCCTGTCTTTATACGAGAGGCGCTCCAGTCCCTGATCATCCTCATGGCCCTTCTCTGGACTTGTTCCAACAGTTCCATGTCCTTTTTGTTGAGGACACCAGACCTGCACACAATACTCCAGGTGAGGTCTCACAAGAGCAGAGTAGAGGGGCAGGATCACCTCCTTCGACCTGCTGGTCATGCTGCTTTTGATGCAGCCCAGGACACAGTTGGCTTTCTGGGCTGCAAGCACATACTGAGGCCGGCTCATGTTCATTTTCTCATCGACCGGCACCCCCGAGTCCTTCTCCGCCAGGCTGTTCTGAATCTCTTCTCTGCCCAACCTGTGGCTGTGCCTGGGATTGCTCTGACCCAGATGTAGGACCTTGCACTTGTTATGGTTAAACTTCATGAGGTTGGCATCAGCCCACCTCACAAGTGTGTCAAGGTCCCTCTGGATGTCATTCAGAGGGAATGAATTTGAGACCAGGTCCCTTATATTGTTAGACTGATGGGACTGCATTTCCTCACTGCATTACAAGTCGAGATAACTTTCAAGAGGGAAACCACAGGAGAGCAGTCAGCCATATAGTGGTATTTGAGTTTGTTCGTACACATTGGCGATAACTGCTGGTAGTTAGATAGCACCATAGGAAAACTGCGGGTAAACGTTGATTCATGCTTTTAAGGGTATCCACTGTGTGAGCGGAGGAGGTACTGAAGTTGTCTCTGTGTATGTGTGTAGGAGGGTTATTAAAGATCCAACTTGTCAGGGTGTAAATTCATGCCAGAATGAAGAAAAGAGAAAACTCGAAGTGGAGGCTTGCTGCTTTATGGTTAAATTCCCATGGTGCATCAGTGAGACAATGAAGATGATGCAAACCTAATACTGAGGTTGTGTGATGCAGGGGAATTAGAAAGGAAACCACAAAACCCTGCTCTCAGTGCAAATGGGAGCAATAGTGGCAGTGAAGATTCATGTCTTTTGAGAACGCTTCAGCTGTAGGCAGTGTAGAGGGAGCCTTGTCTACAGGTCAGGATGATGGACATGGCGGGCTGTTGGTAAGTTGATCTAAACCACCGTAATGAACTGCCTTAAAAATTTGCATGTCATCTGTTGAACCTTCTTGGAACAGAAGCTGCAGAAAGAAAAGGGAACTAGGACAAGAAACTAGTTAGCAGCTGTCAGCAAACTCTGACACCAGAGTGCTTGTATTTTAGACTTCTGTTGTTCTTGTAGGGCACATGCCCGCACACATCACCAGCACGTCCCACTTGGAAAGAGCAAATGGCCCAGGCACTCCTGTGTGCAATGCCTGCCATTGGCATGCAACCGCTCCGTGCTATCTTCTGGTAACTTAACTCAGTATTTATTGCGTGAACCACAAGCCAGCCAAGCCAGTCAGACCCAGTCTGGAAGAGCTGAAAATACGACATCATGAGTAAGTACCATTTGAGAGTATCAAAGAGCTGTAATAATATGGATAGCATTACATTAGAAAACCAAGGTGGGAGGATTACATGAAAGCAAAACACACAGACAGGCCCCAAGGGGAGACCATCCACCACAAAGGATAATTTCCTATGGGATTCAGACCCAAGAGCACATTCCTCCGAGGCTGCTTTAAAGCATCCAGGCAAGACATCTGAAGAGAGACGAAAAATGCATAATGCTTTTTTTTAAACAACTGTGTGTAGCTGGAGCAGCTGCACGATGCCTGATCTGCAGCTCTAGCCTTTCGTCTGGACTCCTACATGGTTTCCTCTCTGTGATCTCCTCCTCAACCTAAGAAGGATGTTGTTTTTTGGTTTGGGTTGGGTTTTTTTTCTCCCTTCAGGGAAAGAAGAGGGGAAACATCTTTCATCTGTGTTTTGGTTTTTGCTTTTGCTGTGTAGACAGTGCTGCAGTCAGATCCAGGGTGCTCCCAGGGAATTGCTTTGACTTTGCAGGACAGCAAGGAGCTGTTACCGCGGCTTTTGCCGCAAATCTGGAAGGTTTTCAAAGTGTGTTCAGCACTTAGTCTTGGTGGTTGACAGACCCCGATTCAGTAACTCGTATTTTTTATCTTCCCCACCACAAGTGAGCTGTCTTGAAGAGATGCTGTTTACAGTCCTTTCCCCCAGACATCCTTTGGAGTAACTGAATTCCACACAAACTTGTATATATGCCTGTACATGTAGTGTCTGTATACATAAATCCAAAGGATAACGTACAATCTTGGACATGGCGGGTTTAGACTCTTAGCAAAGCTGCTATGCTGCTTTGCCCTTTAGTGTTTGTGTGAAGGGCCAGGAGTTTTCTCCTTTTTTCCCCTGTAGTCCATGATGGAAGCACAGCAGGACCATGACATTCAGAGCTGCTGCTGTTGCACCAAGTGCCATGGCAGGGGTGGAAGGAGGCTTGGGGGGGGGCACAGGTTTCTTGTGTGTCAGAGGACAGTGGGATCTGTGTGTGTTTCAGTGCAGAGGAAAGCTGTAGTGCATTTTGTCATTTCAGCTTCAGGTTTGTGGAACAGAGAGACTTTTATTATGAGGAATGTGCCAGGGAAGGAGCAATAGCATTAAAAAAAAAAAAAAATCCAGTTCCTCTATATGACAGTAAAATATTCAGAGAAATATGTGGTCTTTATGCAGGAGGCATCCTGAAACAAGGCATTGGCACCTCTGTAATACAGAAACTGAAGCAAGATGTTTGGAAAAGACAGATAGACAGCCTGTTTGTGCCCAACTTGTGGTTGTACGTAATCCATCACTGCCAGGCCTGAAAACAAGCAGGAGCTCACAGGCACTGACTTCCTGGCACTGTGTCTACTTAGCAAAAGCTCAGTGGTGGCACAAAGTTTTTCAGGGCTGTAGAGAGATGCAAACAATCCTCTCATTCTCCCTTCACTGGGGAAGCCGCTGGTAGGTGGAAGCAGCCAAAGTCTTCAGGGCTGCTGCAGTCCTGCAAGAGCTGGGAGCTGGATGTATTATTCCTTGTGCTAAATTGGCACTGGCACACTGGCTGACTACTGGGATAAGCAGTGTTTTGAAGGAAGAGGTAAATGAAGCAGGAGGATTGGGCTTGGGTCTGTAGGTTGTGTTAGAAAGTTTACTCAGAAGCCTTTTACCATTCTTGCCCAAAGTTTGGTTGCTAGCTTTTGTTGTTGTTATTCCTGGAGTCTGCAATGGGATACAGATTCCTTCTGGTGATAGTGCCAATATAGTGCCCTCAGTGCTGATGCCAGAGCAGTATGTGGGCCGCACAGTCAAGAGCTATGCCTGCATTAAAATATCCATCTTTTTGCCATGAATCTTCAGACCATTGTGCTCCTTGTTACTTCATTTGTCTGAACTACAGGATCCGGGTATGGACACCAAGCTCT
This sequence comes from Pezoporus flaviventris, assembly GCF_033815535.1. NCBI lineage: Eukaryota > Metazoa > Chordata > Aves > Psittaciformes > Psittacidae > Pezoporus > Pezoporus flaviventris. The sequence goes on along the minus strand of NW_026892589.1, from coordinate 8,018,263 downwards.
TGTAGCTTATGTGAAGGCCATAGCTTGGATACTTAAAGTCATGTGTATGTGAGCTGAAATTGATGGCTGTGAGGATTCTCTGGGTAGGTTTTGTTTTTATAAGGCCCATAGTAGAGCCTGTAGTGTGCTGTGTGTTTCAGAGCATGCTGAAGCAGTAGAAAAGTGCCTGTGGGGGATTTGGAAACCAGCCAAACGTCATTTTATTGCAGATTTCATGTATTTTTCTTAAAATCATTGCTACTGAATATATGTTGAGACCTGCTAGCAATTAACAGCCAAAAAGGAAATATCCTCTTTTCCCAATATTGTTAACGATTTACAAGCTGGGGCTGATGTGGAGAGGCATTGCAGTGCTGGGCTTTACACAGCATTGGAGTGGTGCATGGTGCTAACTTCAAATATCTTGTATCAACAGTTCCAACTTTTGTAACATAATAGCAAAGAAATTACGGTATCATGTAATTAAATATCCTATTACAAGCCCTAAAGGCAAAGTGTAGAACTGTAGAAAGGGCCTAATTCCAAGTTTCTTTTGCTTTTGAGTCCAGACTTCAACTTTTTAACGCTGTGTTTGTGCTGCCCTCTCGGTGCAGAGCTCCTCTCACTGCCTTGCATAGGCTGAATAATGTGCCCCTTCTCTGCAACAGATGAATAAAATACTTGGAGAATTATTATGTAAACTGGCTTAGCTCTGCTGACTTGGGGTTCGCTGTTTGTTGTTCCAAAAGCAACAGTCCCTGTGATTCGGAGTTTGATTTTTCCCATAACCTTCCTCCCCAACGTACTATTATAGAAATATTGCACAATCTCAGAGATCTTCAATGACTTTCTTGCACTTAATTTCAGCATGTTTACGACAGCTTCTCCTCCTCTCTAGCGATGGTTGGTAATAACGTACATTCCAGTTAAAGTGACACAAACAAACAAGTGATTCTGCAAGAAGTCCTACTTAAAAACATGGTAACAAATACAAAGCCTATGGCACAGTGTATTTTCCTTTGGCAGTAATTGTTCTGCTCTTTGTATTATCTTACACAACATGACCACACCACCCGCTGCTCTGACTTTTGAAAAACAAAACTGTTCATCCATGAGCCAAGAGGGACCAGAGCAATTCTAAATTGTATAACTTGTAGAGGAAATGACTTGTTCAGTTGGGCTACTTACTACTGAACCAGCTTCTCTTTGTCTGCAGCGTGACATAGATCAACCTCTATGAAATTTCTATTACACACAGGTGTCTGAGGGCTGTTGTAGAAGCTGAAATGCCAGATGTGGATGCTGGTGGATCCAAGCACATTCTGGTGGACTCTGCTTAGTCGTTAGTATCCAGCACGATGCCTTGGTAGGCACAGACATAGGATTGCATAGCAGGAAACCTGAGGACAGGACTGCTGGCATCTTTACCACCCTAAAATAGGCTGTCTGGCCTTCAATCAGCTACATGATGCTGCCAACCTAAAAACCACATCCCAGCTGTATGCAAATGAAGCAGAATTATGGCAGAACTGCAGTGCTTCCCAGTGTTTTAACTTAGGACAGATGTATCTGTTACTTGACTAAAACATCCTTTTTGCTTTTTAGCTTTTAATACTGCTTTTTAGTTTAGCAGTTAAACACATCTCAATTCCCAGGGCTTTTGCTGGGAAAATCTCCCCCAGACACTGTCTTACCACACATCCTCCCTCATTCTCACTTTGCGTCCACTGTAAAACGACAGTTTCCCAAAGGGGAATTCACCTTAACCATTGCCAAGTTTTCTTTCCCTGGGTCCCCAAGATCCTGCCATTTCCCCACCCCCAGACAACTGTAGGGTTTAATTTGTGCTATGTCTCTGGTGGGCTGTGTCCTGTTCTCACAGGGGATGGAGTGTGTAATCTAATAGGTGTTTTTTTTGCTTCCTCTCAGAGTGAATAGTCATGTTGCTGTTGGAAAACCTTTTCTGTTTTTGAGGATAATGAATGTTAGCAGATCACTGAAAATAAAAATAGAGAAGGAATGTAGGTGAGATACCACTGCAAGCTTAGCTTACGCTTTGTGGATCCTTTTTTAATAGCAAAAAAAAGTGACATCAGCTCTGCTGCAGGCATGAATTAAAGATGAGAACTTAATAAAACTTGTTGGAGGGGAGAGGGAGGAAGGGAAGTGGAGCTAAAGCAACGATGTCTTTATTTTTAAGCAGACAGCACCACCTCTGCTTCAGCTCTTTGAGATAGTGATGGAGAATAAAAAAACAACAGCATCTGAAGTGGTCTGTGAATCAAAAGTGCCCTCTGCTGGGAAAACCCTGCATGGAGGAGCGGTTCCAGACAGTGCTTCCAGCTGATACCCAAAAGCTTAATTACCCTCTTTTGTTGGGGAAGAGGCTGGATATCATCCAGGACGCTCTCAGCAGTTGCCTTTGCCATTACATGCCCAGTAGGGATTGCAGTCTGAACATGTCACTGGGTATTAGTGGCGTCTGTGATTTCATTAGGGTTTGACATCACGTGTGCATGGTTGCTCAGTCACTACTCTATTCCTTATGAACAGAAAACAGGAATTTGCATTTGCAATATTGCCACATAAAAGATAAGAATCTGGGTGTGAATATTGTGCAGATAGCATCACTCTTGGCAAAGAAACAAGTGATAAAAAAGGGATGGAGCTAGGAAGGAGCCTTCAGTAGCCCTGATTTAACTCTTGTTTGTTTTACATGAGCAGCGTTGATGAAACATGCAGTGTCTATGCCAGGCTCCTCCAGCAAGCCCTTCTTGTTCCAAGGCACCAGACCTTAAGTACAGACACTACCTGAGTCTGAACCTGCAGGTGATTCTGTTGCCACAGCAGGAATATTCATGTGAGCTCTGCTGGTCAGTCCAGTGGTTCTTGCTTCTACATCTTTCTTCGTCTCTTACATGGGACTGTATAGAGCGGGCTTCAAGAGTGGAGAATGAAGGGCTTTGGGGAATATATTGGTGTGAGTGACCATAAAGCATGTCAGGAGGTTAAGTGCTCAGATGCTTTCTGCAGGTGTCATGGGGTTCTGTGGGTGTCCAGCCTTCCCGCCAGCATGGCTCTTGCAAAGTTGCTTTCAACCTGGACCTCCTTCAGATCTGGAAAGAGTCCAGACTCTGTCTGCATGCAAATCCCATGGCACAAACCCATTACTCTGCAAAATGGACTATATCAGAATGCAAAAACAGAGCTCTTGCCAATTAGATCCTGGCTGTAAGTTTAGCTGCTGGCCTTCTTCAACTAGGTGTTGCTGTTCTGATCCATCAGTCCTTGGCCTCTGAGGAGTATGTAGGAGCACGAGCAGGAAAAACAAACCAAGAACAATAAAAATCCAACTAAACCCATCAACTTCAGTGTATCATGTTTCACCTGTTCGGTACTCTGTTGTGAGTATCTTCAGCAATTCCAGTGATAAGGGCTGTTTCTTATCTAAAATACTTTATCTTCACATCTGGAACAAAAAGGAATTGATCTCTCTTGTTATTTCTCATCACAAAAGACTATTTTAGAAGATGAATAGTCAGAGATATAAAAATAGCAGAAATCAGAGCAAATAGATAAATCGAACTTAAAAATACTGTTAGTACTAATATGCTGTTCATGCCCCTTGGGAAGAGAAGCTGCTGCGTGATGCATCGTGTTGATGTTATGTAGCAGCGAGGAGTGATACTGATGAATTCTGAAGGAAGAGCTGGCCAGGAAAAGAGGGAAATAATCCTTGTGGCCATGAAACAAGCTTGAAATCCTCAGGGATTTGTAACGGAAGCCTTTTTCCTCAAAGGAGTTGTAGAGCTGGTGTCCCGTGTTTCACTGTGCTGGCAATGGTTGATTTTGGCAGGCAGGAGTTTTTCCTATAATTGTCCTTGAGAAGCCTTTGATTGTTCTGCCTGTGCTCATGGGTGGGAAAGCAGCTTTATTTAAGGAGGAATAAATATTTATTCGCTCAGAGCTCTTGCCACAGCTGCTGCTTTGCAAAAAAGATGGTGGGTTCAGTTAGAAGCAAGTCATGCAGACTCTGTGCTTTTATGAATTTGCACCTGCTGAGCTGTGGTTTGGGTCTGAATGAATCTAAAACCTCAGAGGTAAAGTTCACCAAAAGTGGGACGTTTTGACTGTCGAAACCCGGTGAATTATTCATTCCTTTCTCCCAGTACCATTAAATTGACACCCAAAGCTTCTGCCTGCACTCTGAGCTGATTTCTTAGTAAATGTAGCCCATTTCAGGTGCACAGTAATCATTTGACCTGTTTTCAGGTTTGATTTCAGAAGACTCACAGAGCTAAGTCTTGCAATCCATAACACCCGGGAATTCAGACACAGGGGGTTTTGGTGCCTAATTCAAATCGTTTATTGAATTGACAGGGCAATTTCTGTCTGTTTCTGTTTACAGCTCGAAATGGTAGTTTTGAACAATGTGAAATGCTTCTGATGTAGAGAATTGTTATCTCTGAAACCTACTGACAGTTAAATGTCATATTAACTGTAAGAGTGCATGGTGTGCTTGGTATGATGGTGGACTTGAGTCAGATGAGGATCGTGCAGGAAGAATTTACATTATACTCATGCTTTTAACAGCATTTGGTTTTTTAGTTACTGGATGTTTGTTGGCTGTGATCACTGCCTGTATGGGCACTTAATGCTGTGGATGACTTTTGGATCCAGATATTAATGAAGTGACCGTTTAGGAGTTGCAGGAATAGAGAAATATACTGCAGACAAAACATGAGTTCAAATGCTGTGAATGCTGGATTTCTGCAATTGGCTTCCTTCAGAAGTGTAGAATTTAATTGCCTTTTTATAGCTACTTTTTAATCCACTCCAGTTTCTTCCAGTATCTCCGTGCATGCTTCCTAGAGGGTTTTATACTTTTAACATGGAGCTTACAGATTCAAGGCACCCCTTCCAGATAGTGAATGTGAATCAGAAAAGCGAGATAAAAAAAAATAAGGGAAAGCCCTCATATATAATGCTTATTGTTAAGTAGTATTCACTGCATTCGGAAGGAAGAGTGAGGATAATGTTTTCAGAGAGATTTGGTACTCTCTTCAGAGTCAGGATCTGGTAATAGTGTAATAGAGAGGCTTACAGTGGGCTGCTGAAAAAAGGCACCTGCTGCTGAAAGCCTCTCCAGCACAGTGTCCTGGGACCACACGTGCTCTTCCTCTTTCCTTGTGGAAACTTTCTGGATAGTTGGAACTGGAGCATAAAAAATTCATGAGTCACGTCCGCCTTAAACAGGACAAACAGCAGCTGGCAGTGCCTGAGGGGCAATCCCGGCCTCACCTCCCAGGACAAAGCAGAGCCAGAGCAGCTTAGCGCCCTCAGCTGTAGGTCAACAGGATGGGTGCTCGAGTTGGGTGGCTTTGCATCGCGAGGAGAGCAAAGCAGAGGTGATGAGGAGGAATGGCTTCAGGGTTGCTGATGTGCTTGTACTATGACAGAATTTGGTTTCTTAATGCACACCGGAATTGCCTGGAAAAGGTACAGGCAGTGCTTTTCGATTGCAGCTCAGACATCATCAGCCTGGAGATCTGCGCCCCGTGATGGAAACAGGCACAATTGAAAGAGGTTTTTTAAAAAACAGATTTGTTTCCTGCAGGCTTCTCATCTGGAAAAGCAGCACATTGCTTTCTTAACACGTTAGTGAAAGGGGATACATTTCAAGGGATTGATCCGTTCGTTCGGAGTACGTGTTTAGTTGACAAATCAAAGGAAACCCAGCTGAGAGAACTGCCTTGCAATCTCAGCATGGGTCTGACGTGTGAAGCGAGATCTGTAAAATGACTCCTCCTGTTAATTTGTCTCATTAGCAAGATGGGGGGCTGTACGTGATGCAGTGTTCCATTTCTGTTATTCTCCATTTTAGTGATGTCTAAATATAAGAAACAAAATACCCTGTGCAGAAACAGTCCCTGAAGGCAGTTGTTCCATTTATATTCCTCATCTTTGCACTTTACTCCTATGTTTCTGCATGGAGAAACTACTGCTTGTCTCTGTGTAGACAGTAACAGATCGCAAATCAGTGCTTTGTTGCTCCTTTGCCAGCGTTTCCATGTGGGATTTCTCCACAGAGTAAGTTTAATGTTTCAAGCTCCCCACAGCTAAAGCAGGGTGTGCTGCTGTCTCTGCCCCTTGCCAGGGAGGCGAGCGCAGCCTGCAGCTTTGGAGTGTGCACTTCTGAGGTCAGACCTTCTTGTCTCTTCCTTTCAATGCTTTTCCTTTTTCCAGTTTGAGGCCATCCTGACAGAGAGGAATGCCAGGTACTCCTGGTGTGTCTGGGTGGTTTGTTTCTAAAACAGCCTATTGAACTTTGTTCATATTTCACTAGTATTTTAAAAAGGAAAATAAAAATCCATACAGCAGTCTTCGCTATTTTGATCATGGTGCTTTTCAAAGAGTTTTTTCTAATAAGTCCTGTTGTATACATGGAGTTTAACAGTGTTTGGTTGTTAAAAATAAACTGTAAGAGGAAGCTAAATTTTAGGAATTTCCTCTTACAGTGAAATAATAGGCTTTGCTTGTGGTAGGGTATTGCAAATACCGGTGCTCTCCTAATTCTCCCCACGTGTCACCCCAGAACATGTACATTGGTCTGCAGCAAAACATGCAGCTGGGTAGTCAGAGAGAAACCAAGTGTCTGATGAACACTGGAGGTGTGCCATCAACTGAGCTGTTTGAAGCCCCATCATCCAAAGCATGCCAGTGGAATGGGAGCTTGTGAGTGTGCCCTGGAGTTGTCATGTGTGTAGAAAGCCTCAAATGCTGGAGGAATGGTGATCATTTACCAGAAGAATGCTGGAAAGTGAAATGAAGAAAGCAGCAAATCTAATACTGAGTTTAAGCATGTTTGAGTGTGAAACTGATTAAGAAACTTATCTCAAGTTGGTTCTTAAGCATCGCCAGAGCCACAGAGTGTTTCTGGAGCTACCTATTGATGTCTGTATTGGTAAGCACCTCCTGCTTAATGACCTTGTTTAGCTGCAGGGGCTGCCTTTGCTGCTGAACATGGAGTGCTGGTGGGAACCAGTCCTGCTGGTGATTTGTTCTGCTGCTGGTTGAACTGGTATTTGCAAACGTTCAGGCAAATCACAACACAAGCAGTGTTGTGATTTCCAGAGCAGTGTTGTGATTTCCAGAGCTTTTCCCCCCAGAGGGAAAAGCTGCTGCCCTGCACATGGTGAAGTGCTTAAGCACACCTTCTTGGGCAGGATCCTCGCTGTCAGGGCACAGTTAAAACAAGATGCTTGAACCCTTCTAAAGCTACTGATTATTGAACAGAAACCTCAGCTCAAGAAAGCTATTAGTATGCTAAACTACACTTGTTCTCTCACTTAAAGTGAATAACTGTATTTTAAATTGATGCTGGGAAGAATTGGGAAAAGCTCTCTGAGAGAGGCTTTTTCGTTGCTGTTAGAATAACCTCATTTCAGGCTCCACCGTGAGACTTCATGTGGCAGCTCCTCTGTGTTGGAAGGTTGCCCCAGGTGACTTATGGTTCTTGCACTCTTGTAAGTGCTGTTAATTTGTGAGGTTTCAGTGGTTAGACTGAGCTGCTAAGTGGGCTCTGAGCAGATAATGAGGTCAAGCAGGGAAGAGAGGGAAGAGTCCTGCCGGTTCCCACTTGGCCTTTGTACCCAGGTTACATGCTCTATGGAGATTTTGTCCTAAAAGCAAGGCTCTTGTGAAGTTCTCATTTTGCAGAGGTGATTTGCAATACTTGTCCAAGCCTGACAACAAACCCAATTGTTCGTGCTCAGTGCAGTCTGCTGTTGAGATCTCTGCTGGCATGCTGAAATGCAAATTTGCTGGTATTTGGTTTGGATGATTTTGTTCTGCATTAGAATGAAAAAACTGCTCAATGCTGATTCTTCTTCTCTGAGGGTTTTTTTACAGGGTAAGTTGCACCATTAGTAAGGTGAAATGGCATTGTGGAATAGCACCATTTTGAATGTTCTTTGAGAAAGCAGATTAATGGAGCAAAGGAGGGTACAAAACCAGATGTGGAAGGAACATTCCAGTCTTATATTCAGTAGTTGGAAAGACTCAAATATAATAACAGGAGCAGTTTGCAAACAGTTGTCTTCTATGTTTTACCCTAACCAGCTCCTTGACTTTGATCTTATATAATAATCTCCATATTATAATTATAACACAGCAGTCCCAGGTTACACAGAATTTTGTCATTTCTGGGATTTGGTATATCCATTACATTCACTCTGAAAGTTTCAGATACAGTCATTCAGTGTACCTAAGAAGAAAGGTAGCTATGAGTATCTTGTGAGAGGCCCTCTTTTTGTACCTGATATGGGTGCATGACCCTCCACTCTTCAGAGTTGACAGGAGTGAAGCCGTCAGTGGATGTGGAGTCAAACCAAGAGTTAAAGGACTGTCCCTCTGTTTCTGGTGGTGTACCAGCAATCCTGTCAATTGATACTTTTCATGTAATGCTTAATTCTTCAGGAGTTATTCTACTGTTTAACTTCCAGGTGGTAATTTCAGTCGAACTACTGGTAGTCTATAAAGTTAAGTGCTAATGCAGGATTAAGATCTTTAAATCTGCTCCCTGTGGGTCCAGATACAAGTGGAGTATCCTGCAAATGGGAATTGGCAGCACTGGCTCAGGTCTAGAGGCAACAGCTTATTCACAGATGAAACAGAAGTTACTTGAAGAAATTATGTCTTGAAAGGATCTCCTTCTGAAAGCATGATGTGATTTTCAACAGCTGTCTTATTGACCCAAGCAAGTACAACTGTCATTTTTAATAGAGCAATGAGAACATGCCTATTCAGTAATACTGCAGATGGCAAATATTTCTGTACTGTGCAGAAGCTGTTGGGTAAAGGTGACCGTGGTAGTCATAAGATGTTTCTGTAATAATGTACCCTGGTTTCAAAATACATGTTCATGCTCCCTTGACACTTACTTGTTCAGTGCTCAGGGTTTCATTAACATTGTAGTGATTCTCTTCGGTTGGGTTTAATTTGCATGCAGCATACTGGTTGAAAAAGGGGTACATGACTGAGTTTTTTGTTGCCTTTCGGCTGATGGGTCTTTCCTGCCAAGTCACATAGACCAACATTTCCCTTAGGTACAGCTCAGGGAATAGCAGAGAAATTCATCATTGCACTGTTGCACTTTCCATTAACTTTTTTCAGAGGGGGTGTATTTGCATTGCGGCAACCTACTGTTCTGTAAGTGCAAACACACATGGGTCACATTGTGACTAGGGGTCTTGCCCAAGAAATATGCTGGATGATGGTATTATTTCTTTTTTTAAAGAGTGAATGGATGACAAGGCCATGGTAGTTGGCATCACTGCATCAGATCTGAATGGGGTATTTGGAGGCTGTGGGGGAAGTGAAAAGCTGCTCAGGTTTAGTGTCATTAAACCCAGTTGTGTGTTGAAGCGATGGAAGGGAAGGGTGGTCGACTGGGAGCAGGGAAATAGCAGGGAGCTTGTAGCCACCCTACAATGACAGAGTAGGTAAATGATGCTAATGTGGTTATAGCAAAGGATGCACAGTGCAGTCCTAGGCAAGTGCTTCACCTCTGTGGAAAGAAAAGTGATGTTAGTAAAGTGGAAAATGTTTTAAAAACACCGTGGTTATGGGAACACAGTATGGGTCTTCAGCTGAAAACAACAGTCTGTGGAAAGGCTGGTGCTGGGAACTGAAGTGAAGAATAATGAGGTTAGAGAACAGCTTTGGGATGTCAGCACTGTGGTAGCAGTACTCTGAGCTACCCTACCTGTGGAGTCATCCTTTTGGGTTTACATGGCAGGCAGGTCTGCAGAGGCACAACTCTGCTCTCTTGCTTACCTAGCCAAGGCATGACTGTGTCTCTTCTACCACAAGTGGTGGTTCAAGTGCTTCATTGAGCTCTGCAGGGAATGCGGCTCCCTGCTCTTCACCCACTCTGTGGAGGGCTTGGAGAGCAGCTGAGCGCATGAGCCACTTTCTTTTGTAAGCCTGTCCTTAGGTCTGGGCAGCTGGGCGTGTGAGAAAGTGTGTACTGTTTTGCCCAGGAACCTGCTTAAATAGAGTGGTTATTGAAAAATACAAATTAAAATGTAAATAAATATCCAAAAGTAAGTCACCCACCCTGCAAAGCCCTTTACTGTGAGTGTTACTTGTAGAGTAGTGTATTAGAACCCTTCTCAAGGTGGGAGCTAATGGCACTAAGCAAATCGCTGCCTACTGCAGGTTTTTTTCTTGTTTACATTGAACTACCGATGTCTAGAAAATAGAGGAGGGAGCTCAGCTGTCACAGCTAAAGTCATGGTGCTTGTTAATAGCAGGGTTTGGATATTAAAGCATGTATCACCAAAGGAAAAATGTGGCAACTTTGTTCTGTTTGCCTCATTTGTTGTCTGTTGCCAGGTGTTAGTCATAGGCTACTACAGCAGTGAACTCAGAAAGGAGTTCCTTCTTTCTGGAATTGTAGCCGCTTTCTCCAGCCTTCATAAGTTTTAATTAAAAGGAGCATGTAATGATTTTGGGATTGAATCCATTTCATATGCTGTTTAAATTGAGAAATAAAATTATTTCCATCAGGCTTTTAGTTCGGGGTTTGTAACTGCTGGATCATTTCCTTTTTCATCAGTTTCTGAGTTTTAAAATGGCTTATGAACTTTAGTGAAATCATTTAGAAATGGATTTCATGCAGAATAGTTAATAAATGAATAGCAGAGCCCTGTAGTGAAATGAATCTTGTTTGCATCTCAAGCAGCACAAATCTAAATAGAACACAGGGCTTGTGTAGCAGCATTAGGTTTTACTGTGGCAGTGTTGTTCAAGGCACCTCCAATATCCTTCATTTTTCACAGGGATATCTTTGGCAGCAAGGAGGATTTTCAGGGGCTGATTTTTGAGGTACATAATTGGAGCAGTAAGACTACACACACGAAGTGTCACTTAATGTATGAGGCTCGTTTAATTGTAGGCTGCTCAGAAATAACCCAAGAAACACTTCACTGGTAGCTAATGCAGAGGTGTAATTAGACTTCAGCACAAGCGTAATTAGGCTGATTGCACAGAAAGAAAGAGAGTTCAAAAGGTTTTTTAAATGTGTCTCTGAGTCATTTTGTCTCAACTGTCTTGTCCCTAAGCTTCTGCCATATTTGTGTTGGACTTAAGTAAGTGCATTGCTCTTTAGCAATTACAGGTAATTCTCCTTCCTTCCACAGTGGGGTTTGTTGTTGTTGGTTGGGTGGGTTTAAATAAAGCTCAGTCACAGCCATGCCCATGGAGGAGGGAAAAAAACCTGCCCATCTTTTAGGCAATGTCCTAGTGAGTCAGTGGCGTTTCTGAGAGTAGAATCATAGAATGGTTAGGATTGGAAAGGACCTGAAGATCATCCAGTTCCAACCCCCCTGCTATGGGCAGGGAGACCTCCCACTAAGCCATGGCACCCAACGCTTTCTCCAACGTGGTCTTGAGCATTGCCAGGGACGGAGCATTCGCAGCCTGCCTGGGCAACCCATTCCAGTGCCTCACCACCCTAACAGGAAAGAATTTCCTTCTTATATCCAACCTAAACTTCCCCTGTTTAAGTTTTAACCTGCTACCCCTTGTCCTGTCACTACAGTCCCTAATGAAGAGTCCCTCTCCAGCATCCCTATAGGCCCCATTCAGACACTGGAAGGCTGCTATGAGGTCTCCACGCAGCCTTCTCTTCTCCAGGCTTCTCTTCTCCCAACTTCCTCAGCCTGTCTTCATACAGGAGGTGCTCCAGTCCCCTGATCATCCTCGTGGCCCTTCTCTGGACTTGTTCCAACAGTTCCATGTCCTTTTTATGTTGAGGACACCAGAACTGCACACAATACTCCAGGTGAGGTCTCACAAGAGCAGAGTAGAGGGGCAGGATCACCTCCTTTGACCTGCTGGTCACGCTCCTTTTGATGCAGCCCAGGGTACAGTTGGCTTTCTGGGCTGCAAGCGCACACTGAAGCCAGCCCATGTTCATTTTCTCGTCAACCAACACTCCCAAGTCCTTCTCCGCCAGGCTGTTCTGAATCCCTTCTTTCCCCAACCTGTAGCTGTGCCTGGGATTAATACAACCCAGGTGTAGGACCTTGCACTTGCCATGGTAGATGGCATCCTGCTTATTTCTGGCTTGTTTTTTCTATGGGAATTTGCCTAATGCAGCTGTGTGTGTGTGGTATGGAAACAGGTTTCACAGGATCTGGGGCTCAGTGTGAGCACTAAGATATGGGTGAACTTCTTGTTGGCTTCTCTTATCCCCATGTATGTTGTGAATTCCAGCTCAGTTGACCATGTAGTTATTTCCTGAACTGAAACCAATCACTGCAGGCACTGTAACCGCAGCGGGATACTGTTCAGCTCAGACTGACACACAAAGCGGGGGCACTGCTTAGATCAGAGTAAAGGTATGTGAGAAACCACCAATCTCCTGGAGACGGGTGCCTCACTGGAAACAAATCATTTGCCTCAGTGCATCACCACTAGTCTTTGATGATTTTGCTGTCGGTGGGATATGAGTAACATGAGAGAAAAATCACTACTTCCAGATCTTTTCCTGAAGTTTTTTCATAATCCTGTTTTGCCTTTTACATTTATTGAGGAACGTGCTGTCCTGCTAAATGTCCTGATATGTCAATCATTCCCTTACTTGTTATTTATCCAGTATACCTCATGGAAGCCTAAAGTGATACAATCTCTAGCAGACTAATAGTACAGATTTGGAGGATGTAAATTTGTGGCTTATTTTCTTCTAGTAACACTTAAATACAGTTTTAAACAATATTCTAATGTCCTACAAATAGCAAATACTGAATGTAGAGAAAAGTACCTATTGCCTTAATTTTTCTTTTAGATTTTAAAATAGCCATAAATATTGCTTGTGTGTGTGTACATATGTGTGGTTTATGAGTATATGTATATACATATATGACTTTTAATGTATATATTTGAACATTCTAGAAACCATCAGTGTATTTTTTATCTCAGAATGGTCCTGGTATAAAAGCGCATCGATACAGGGAGGCAAATGTAAAATACTAACCCAGTTACTTCTGCAATGCTGACACTTCATTCTTTGCTGTCAGAAAATCACCTTTTGGCAAATCTGTAGAGCAGGAGGGAGGTTATTTAAAAGATTAGCACTTGTATGGAAATCTCTGTATTTGCTTTGAATTGCTTCCTGCATTAATAATTTTCTTGCAGTTATCATCTTTAGCTGGAGCTGTTCCCTGGGAGTACATGGCTGTACATACTCCATACAGCACTGAGATAAGATAGCTCCTGGTTTTACCAGCCTGGGTTTTGAGAAACGCCATCTAGGATTTTTCTGCATTTGTTCATGTACTGTAAAGAGGAGGAGAATGTTTGCAGTAATCAATAGCTGTTGCCAGTTGTGAGCATATAGAAACCCAGAAGAAATGCAGCTCTAGATTAGGAGCATAAAATACAGGACTATTTCAAGCAGCGTCTAACAAGGGAAGCAGTTTCTGCTATAAAGGGCAAATGTGCTGCACAGGTGAGAGACACAGAAGGGATGCTGTGGATTTGTTTATATCAGTATGAATCAAAAAGTGAAAGGCTTGTATTGGATGTTCTCTGGATTCCACATAACTGATGAATGGAGATAAATGGGCGATGTAGAGTGCTTATGAGCTGATGTTATAATGCAACAAACCCACATTTTAATCTGTGTCTCTGCTTCTGCTCCCAGCATGCCAGTGCACATCTGGCCCAGAGCCCTCTTTGGACTAAGGGGCAGAAGTGTTCTTAATCTCAGTTTTGGAGAGGATGAACTAGAGTCAGATGGATTAATAGTTTTCAAAGTCAGCTGTGGATCCATCCGTACTTCCAAGTTATCTAGTTTCCTGTTGTGAAGAAAGTTGCAGGTAGTTCTAGCATTATCGTGCTGGGTATATTTTTACAAATAATAACTAGTTAGGTAAGTAATTTATATGAAAAATGGGTCTCACAAAGAAGTATCTTAAGTTTGCTAATTCATATTTCCACACTAGAGTATCTCTGAATGGTTTTGTGGTGTAAAGGCCAACATATGGCTCAAAGTTGAGTATAAAATACAGAAGCTTCTGTGTAGATATCTGGCTCCATTCTTGTCACTGCTTGGTAATGACCATAACTGTTCTGTCTGACAGCTGTGCAGTGACTGTACAGAATGAGGTGATGGATCTGGTCCAGCTCCCAGAGTGCCAACATCTGCACTCATTGGCTCCTTTTTTCTTTTGGCAGTCCTAACTGAGAAACCAGTATTAATTCAGCAGAGAAAATGAAGCTGAAGTCTGACCCTTAGAAGAGCTGCTGCTGAGTCAATGGAGAAGGCACACTGGTGTATTAGGAAAGTTTAATAACCTTCAGATCTCATACTAATTTTATTGGGTGTAAATATGACTTCAGCATCTTATTACATCCATGCAAGAGCAGGGGCAGTTTCTCTGAAACCTCTGGGTGCAGTGGTGCCCTGTATCATGATGGGATGGCCAACAGGCGTGGTCACCTCTTGGTTTTGTCTTTGCTGCAAAAACAGAGGGAATTGCTCCCATAACTAAAGTTAGAGCACAGGGAAACCACATGGGAAGAAGTCAAATGTACAGCTTGAGGGAGGGATCTGAAGAAGCAGCCTGAGAGGTAGTAACAGGAGGTACACAGTACAGAAAGGAGGGAAGAGGAGAAGGAAGTCTTCTACACCATCATATTGTCATTAGTCATGCTTTGACACGGGGTAGTATTCATGCCATGTGTGCTCAGAAACAGCTCTGGAGGCTTTGCAGGCATTCGGTAAGTATTTATTTCCTGTCCTGAATTTATCATGTTGCTTAAGCAGAAGACTCCTGACCAAATCCTTAGCTTTGGGGATTTTCAGAGGGCTTCTGGCTCCCAAATGTTTCCTCATCAAATATAATGGGAAAGAATATAGAAAAGCACTGTCCTGAGCTGCCGTTACAGGCTGGTACTCATAGCTGTTCAGTTACCTTTAGCTGAGGCTCTGGAGCCAAATGTAGCTTATGTTATAGGTTTCTTAAGTGGTAGCATATATTATCTGCCAGGTGCTAGTAAGCTGTGTGATTACAAGTGCTTGTTTGTCTTTGCCCTCTAGCTCAGATGGCTCTTCCAGGCCTCAGTAAGTGAAGAAACACCATCTGGCTGCTGCTGCAGGATGCTGGGAGATTTCCATCCTTCAAATCTTTAGAGCTGGAGCCTTTTTTTTTTTTACCTTTCAGAAAGCCTGGGGACTCTTCAGCTTTGTTTTCCCCTTGCTTCTTTCTGAGCTGGAGAATGTCTCTTACCCTCTTAATTTACAGCCGCTTGCTCCAGGCATGCTTTGTCAGAGTGCGAAGAGCTGACATAGCTTTTCAGGGTTACTGCCTCCCTGGTTTCCTGGTAATTTAGAGGAGAGTATCCTGGTGGTAGCTCATAGAAATGTCTGACAGAGAATTGTTTTTGTGAAACTGGTGCAGGTATTACATAGCTGATCAGAGGCAGGGGGTGACTGTATTTCCCCCACCCACAGAGCATGTAGGTCTGTTTCTGGGAGAAGAACCCTGTCCTTGAAGACGCGTGTGCGTCAAATGACAAGGTGTGTAAGAGCAACTCAAACCTGACCAGGCTTTTGGATTTAAGTTAATATTTATACCAGGAGGGGGAAATATATGTAATTGCTATTGCCATGCAGAGCTAAAGGTAGCAGTGAGTGAGTTGGGGGAGCAGCAGTGTCTGAGTAGGTCAGCTCTTATCTCTCTACCTGCTCTGCAGGTGCATTAAAATGTTTGCTATAAAATATCTATTCTCAATCTAATGAGGTAATGTATCCATTCCTCCGTATATCTATAGCTGCTGTAATAACAGGCAGTGTAGTTTCACAAAGCAGATGCAGTAAGATAAACAGGAATATTGCTCAGGACATGGGGTTAAGGGTGAACTATGTGAGTGGGAGATGTTTGTGCTCTCCACTGTGCTTTTGTAGGTGCAGTGGTGGCTGCAGGCTGCCTTCATGGGTTGTTTTTTGCCATGCACCCTCCAGTGGGGTAAACCAGGATATTATTTTCCCTTGAGAAATACCAAATGCTTGAGGCCTCACCCATCTCCTTGTGTTAGCGGCTCTTGGTGGTACAGTCTGTGGAGGAACTGGATGGTGAGCTTCCAAGAACGTGCTTGAAATAGAGCTCATACTTTCTGCTCAGGGCTGCGTCCCTGGCTCTGCTTTCAAGCTCCTGTGGTGTGAGGATTAAAACTGGCTTGAAGAATGACAAATCTGTTTTTTTGCAGCTTCTGAGATTGCAGAGTTTGTTTTGGTTTAATGTTGCAACAAAAGAAAGTTTGTGAACGTTGTTTGCAACATAAGCATGTGTTGAAACACCTCATTTTAGCCAGCATCTGTGGGGATCGGCCAAGTAGCTATCAGTACCTAAAATGGCTGGAGACAGCTCTGTGTTAGAAGGGAGGAGAATGTGCAAGTGGGGATTGTATTTTATTTCCCTGGCCTTTTCTTTCAACAGAACACTCTTGTCACCAGAGAAAATAACACTCTTGCTTTAGAGGCCCAAAATAGCCACCTAACAGCCACCTCCAGAGTTTGCTCCTTAATGCTCTATGGGGTGCATTTACTGCATATACTCTTGAAGCAAGGTTTTGTATAGACTCTGAGCTCATACTGCTGCAAAGAAGCACTCTTTCCAGTTGGAGTTTCTTCCTGATGCCTGCTGTTGTGGGTAAGGATCATAGTGGGTTTGTTATTGTGGTTCTATTTGTTAGGGTTTTGGGTTTTTTTTTCACCAGTTTTTACCAGTTTCCGGATGTGCACCATCCCTTTTGCTGGGGTGCAGGAGCAGCAGTGACCCAGAGCAGGAAGGTGCCACACTTCTGGCTGCTTTGTTGGCTTGTGTCACACTGAAGCACATGTGAAATTATGTCCTTAAGGTTGCAGCATACACTGATGTTTTATACTCATTAACCTCTTGAAGTTGAGGGATTATTGAGATGAATAAACCTTGACAGCACAGAGGATTTAAAGGAGAGGAGGAGAACTTACATTTAACAAAATTATATACGTATTTATATATCTCCAACCAGCAAGCCCCAGCATTCTGCTGGGAGCTGCCTTATCAAACCACAACAGTTTACAAGAGCTAAAACAATCACAGGCTGTGGTGTATGATTGCAGGTTTGTCATGCGAGGGTTTAGTTCAGCAATACTCTGCCACTGTTTGTGGACAAAACCACCTGTAATTTTAGCAGCACATTAAAGGGGTTTTAGTTTTCCAGCAGTACAAGCTATGACAAATCATGACTTCTTCAATTAAAATCGATAATGGTGTAAGCTAAATAAAAGATTTAGTGGCAGGAGGGTGGCCTAGCTGGTAAATTGATTTTTCGTCAGGTGCAGGTGAATGTGGATGGCGGTACCTCCATCATTAAATAACTTCTGTGATGAGAGACACAATCAGCTTTATTAATGTGACTATTCTTGTAGACTTCCAACATAAATCAATGCCTGCTGGAAAACATCACATAATTGGTTAGAGAGATGTCAAAGCAATATATTAGACAGCAATTTACTAATCTTTGCCAAGTGGATTAAAAAGCGTGTTGTCTGCAGAGGAGTCATAACAGTTCAGACTCTCCTCTGCAGAGTAAAATCAAAATGAAGCTTACACAGTGTTAACAAGGAAAAATGTACAGGATTAACATCTTCCTTCTGCTGGTGCTGCTGTAACTTGAATGCATGATCAAACCCAAGATTGTATTCTTTTAGTGGCACAACTGGACAAAGTTCTGGACACTTCACATTTGCTAATTGTTTTCAACTGTGGAAAGATCATAAAGTGACGGGGATATTGTGAATCGAGCTAGTTAATATTACACTGCAAGTGATAAGATAGGAGACTGAAAAGTCCCTGAGTCTTTACCTTCCTTATCTCTTATCACTCTCCTTAATAGTTACAGTTTTAGATTAAATAACCTCTCTATCATAAAATAATTTACAGTTTATTGGTGCATGATACAATTTTGCTTCCTATTGTCATTTATTGAGCTTTAAAAAATGTCAAAGGTCAGTCCTTTTTTTGTCCCATGTGGCTAGTGCTTTTCAGTTCACAACCAAGAGCATTGCTGCTTAAAAGAGACTGATTTCCACTTACCTCATCAAGGTTTGTAGGAGAATAAACCAGAGGAGAGGACTATAAGAGGCTTTATTAGAAACCAGACACACTTCATTCGGGTTGCTGTGCCTTTCTCTGTGGCTCTAAGCTCGTTCCTCACCTCAGTTTCCCCCTCTGCAAAATGGAGAAAAGACTCAACCATGTACTTTCCTTACTGTGGCTTTAACTGCTGGTTAAACATTTTTAAAGATGTAGGGGATGGTAAGTCCTCAGTGTTAATAATTAACCTGTCTCTGTAACTGTCCTCCACTGTGGCTTTCACTTCTCCGAGCTTTGCATTTTTCTGTGGCTGTTAATCGTGGTGACTCCCATCATTTCTTGTTCTCCTTGCAGTGAAGAACTATCTTTCTCTTTCCAGTGAACAGCATGGGGTTGTGTTAGCCCAAGTAACCCTGGGCTCTGGTGTTGGACTGTGGCTGGCAGGATGGGCTTTCAGTGGCAGTCAGTGAAAACAAACCTTGTGAATCATGGCTGCATATAGCTGAAGATGGGAGATAGGAAGGAAATGGTTCTCGTCCTGCCTTTCTCTTTAGCTTCTCTGTTGTGTGGGTGCAGCCAGCATGTTTGGCTGCTTGCTGTTGGTTCAGTGGGGTAATGGAAGGTACAAGTACTTTGATCTTATTTTTGTTTAGTTTTTTCTTTTCCTTATTTTCCAAAACCAACTTTCTGTGGTTTTGGTGGGGGTGGTTGTTGTTGTTTATAACAGTGCACTGTACTGAGTGCAGATCCCAATTCTGTTTTCAATCCTTGTGTAACTGAGAAACCACTCTAGTTTTCTTAGTGGAAAATGAAAATACACTGTAAATTGCTTAGAGCCTCATTATTGCATAGGGCAGATCTCTGTTTGAAGGAGAAGCTTGAAGTGTTCAATGACAATAGACTCATCCTCCAATGGGAGATTCTGTAGTGTAATGCTATAGGTAGAAAAAGGGTCCTTTGTTTTTACCACCGTTGATTACGTCTATCTTTTTCATCTGGCATCTGCTAAGTGCAGACATCAGCCCTGTTTTTCCATCACAAGTGTCCTAGCCATTTACTGAGCACCAAAGGAGGGTTGTAACTCTCAGATAAAACATATCTGACTGGTTTTTAATGTGTGGGGAAGCTTTCCATCTCAAGGCAAAACAGATGCTGCTTTAGTTTCCTTTGCAGTCTTTCCAAACTCCCCCTTTCCCTGTGGAATCCATGCTAGCTCAGCTGGGATTATTCTGCCTTCCCTTTTCTCTCCCTTATGTACCTTCAGCTTAGAAAATGAGAAAAGACAAGTTCATTGAAGTTTACAAAGCGATTCGCTTCTTTATAGCCCAGGTTTGCCAGTGTTACGTTGCATCTTTAAACTGTAGACTTAGGGCTTTTAGGGAAGGATGTTCTCTCACCATCTGGTGAGCTTCCGTCCCGATCCTGGCCTGTGTGTGCTGCCATGCTGCACACACTAATAACAGCAACAAAAGATACTGTTTCTCCCTCTGCCTGTGCTTGCGAGCTCTTGGTGGGCTATTCTCTGCTTGACCTGCTGGTGCAGCCATCGAGCAATACTGATGGTGGTGGTGGGACTTTTGACGTGGGACATCTGTCTGCTGCGAGTTCGAGAGCAACCCATGTCATGTAAACCACTTCACAGCTGTGCCATACCTGCCTGGAGTGGAAAGGTTTTAGGCTGAGTTGGCTGTGGCTCATGTTGAGCTGCTTCATCTGTATTCCAGTCTCCTATTAAGGCATAGTAAAGCGGCGTTACTGAAATACCAGTTATATTGCACTGAGTGGTGAATAGAAATGAACTAGTTAACGTGCTCCTCTTTGAAAAAAAGATTAGCCTCCCTGTAATTAAGGTCTTAGAGAACTCCAAAGGAATAAAATACAAACCATATTTCCAAATCCTCTACCAATTTGTGAATCATATTAGTATTGATCAAGCAATGGCGTGTGGTACAAAGCATTGAGTAGGGGTTTTGAATGATGGCTGCAGCTTGTGATTCTCTGAATACCAAATCTGTGTTAATGAAAACATTTCTGGAGCCTGCGGAGTTAAGATCACGAACGGGAACGAGAGTTCTGATGCTCAGCTGTTCCAACATACAGCAGATGGTTAACTTGCCTTCTAAGTCTTTGACAAATTGAGTAAATTCTCAGGACTACCCGTGATCTTTCAACCCGTTCCCAGTTTTTTGAGCACTAGTAAAAGAATAATTTGCAAATCAGTTCAGGCTGTGGAAAGGGCAGCATTTTGCCATAGTGACAAAGCATGAGTCAGAAGACCTCAGATTCTGATAGCATGTTGCCTACTGCAGGTTGCTTTTCTGGAAGCTGGGAATCCTGTCCTTGAGGTGGCTGTGAAATGAGCTGTTTAATTCTCTGATAGTCTTGGGGGAACTGCAATACAGAAATGCTTTGTCTTGACATTCTTGAAATTATCCCAGCAACACTATGAGAAATAATGTTATTCTAAGTTAATCTTTTCCTGTAATATCAGCACTAATTCCTGTTTCTCTGATATTTTATCTCTTCTGGTCTCTCACAGAATCTGAGTTTTGCTTCAGCGTTTTTCATGCATTTTTCTTTTATTTCCTCCATGAGGAATTCAATTTGCTGCAGTAAAATAATCTTAGTACTGAAATAATAGATATATTAAAGTATGAATTACCTTGGTGGCAATAAAGGACAGGTTTTTATAGCTTGCTTATCAAGGAGGGCTTGTGTTTATGAGTTCACCGAGTTGTAAGTGCATTACGTTAGAACTAAATTTAACCTGGCTTGGTAACAACAGCGTACACAGGTAATCCATGAAGATAGAACAGATTTATATGACGATGATTTTTGAAGAAGCAATAAAAAATTAGAAGTGCTTTCATGTTTTTTTTTCCCCAGAGAGGTTTCTATTTAAAAAGGTTTTAATTAAAAAAAAAAAAAAAAATTAGCTAATCAACTTCTAGATCAAGACCACTCAGAGTCATCCACGGAGGAGCTCAGGCTGCACCTCAGGTAGGAGGTGAGGTACCAGGAGCTGCAGTGGAAGGATGCTCCTCAGGGCACAACTGATATCTCTCCCATGCAGCATTTTCAGCAGCCCCCGATTTTTAGGGCTTGTTTACAAGGAGAAAGGACCTAAAGAGCTCACCATGTGGCTCTCTCAGCAGTTTACCTTAATTCAGTAAAGTGAACTGGAAAAGGCTCTTTTTCTGGAAGGAATATTGTGCATAGAAATTCATATCCTGCCTCAATTTGGAGTAATTTCTGCCTGTAGTGAGGCTGTAAGAGTTGTAAGCAGCAATGGCCAAGTTGGGCTTAGCAAGAGCTCTGTAGAAGAGAGTGTGCTTGGCTGTGTGGCAGCAGAATAATAGGAAGATGTCTTTACAGCTAGTCAGAAAAATATTAACATTGATTACCTTTGGTGATGGCACAGAGAGAACTGAGTTGTACACCACAAAACCTGGCAAATATCACTGCAGCAATTTGGATAATACCGATTAAAATCAATCTCTGAAGTGCAACTGAATGTTCCTTCTTCCAGATCATACAGCTCAGCAAAATAAAATTGTTGTCAACAACAGGTTATAGATGCCAAATGTCTTATTCTTAGATCCTATCAAAAGCAGAGAGAACAGACACTTCATAGGGTAATTCCATTTTTCAGGTTAATTTATCATTTCTGATGAGGTAGATGTGTTCGAAGGAACTTCTGCATGTCTCAGGAGCATGGATTCATCAGGACTGTGCAGTTTTGTGTGGGGGTAGTGTAAAGTCAGCTGTCAGCAGCTCAGCACCTGAAATTCTTCTGATCCTTTTTAATTTAGGAACCTAATGGTATGCATGCAAATACAAACAGTTGCATTTAATAACAGTTGTTTCAGAAAGCGTGAATAATCATACAACAAACCTGCTTCTCGGTATCAGTCTGGCTGCTGTTTACAGGGTTACTTTCCAGTGCCACTGCTGTAAACTTGTGCATTAAAGGTGATCTAATAATGGTATCAACTGTTAAGCTATAGTTAATCAGACAATTGTTAATTAAGTTAATTTAAGTTACAGGCAGTAAGTTGGATCCAACCTGTTCTGTTTGAAGGGGCTTTTGTTACTTTGCCAGTAAGAGAGCAGGAGTCTAACCACCACCACAGAAGGAGTAACTCATTCTGCATGGAGAAATGTGCCTTTTGAAGGGAGCTTTAATAGTTGCATGGGTCAAACAAAAATACTTGCTTCTGTGTGCTTCAGAAATGTCCTTGTTCACGCAACTTGTTCATGCCCTTTGTGCAAGCAACCTTCATTGCGCTGCTGAGGTGCAGGCAGATGCACGGGGAGGGCTGGCGCAAGCAAACACTGCCCTGGTGGCCATCGATCCCTGCAGGTGAGCACAGGCGAGGGCCTCTGGTGGCACAAACTGGGTCTATGGATTTTTGTCCAGTTCAGCAAGGTTCTGTAGGGGATTGTTCCCATGTGCCTAGCTCTAAAGATAGGACTTTGCTTTCAAGGGCAGACAAGGAGGAAGCAAGTCTATGAAGTCTGGGCTATGTAGCTTTAATTGAAGTCATGGGTCTCGATGGAGCAGAGGTAAAGAGGAGGAGGCCATGTGGTGTAACCTTTATTTTTGTTAGGTTCCCTGATAAGCCCTTGATTTGATAAGAAATGCTGCTCCATTGGCTGAGCTCACAGGGTGTAGTTGTTCCCTGATAAGCATGTGTTTACTGTCTGCCATAAATGCCTGAAGTGACAGTTTATGACAGGTTGGATTGGATGTTTTAAATGCTGAGTGGATGTATCATAACTGTGCTTTCACAGGCCAGTTTGCTGGGTACTTGGGTTGGTTGGCAAAATGGGTTGAACTCTGATGTTCATTTGTTTTTGAAGCAGAGCAGTTGGACCCAGGAGAAAAGCACAGTCCTTGCAAAAAGTATGCAACAGAGTCTATTTGAATACAAACTCAAATAAACCCCCCAAAAGTCACAGAGGAAGAACACGATAATATGTATTTTGGTACAAACTGCACGTCTGTTTAGAACTAGATGATTGTTTTCTTCCTTTATGTTGAAGATGCAATCTGGATCATGAGCTAGCCTCCTTCAGAGCAATGTTCAGACACATCAAGACTCAAACCTAGTAAATCAGTTAATATCTGGTGGGTTTCCCTGGTGCCAGTGACCAAGTACCATCCCAATCAGAGGTATTCAGGAATGAAAATGTCCCGTCCCTGGTAGTGTTCAAGGCCAGGTTGGTTTGGGCTTGGAGCAACCTGCTCTAGTGGAAGGTGTCCATGCGTGTGGCAGGGGGTTGGAACTGGATGAGCCTGAAGGTCTCTTCCAACCCAAATCATTGAATCTATGAAGAAACTATTAGTCTTCATACTATAAGAGAAAGGTAATAACTCATGGCTCTTGGGTTAGTGAAGGTTCCATGTTATATTTATATGTTCTGTTCCTACTTGAGCTGGGTGATTTTTCTGAAACTCAAGATGTTTTTTTCTGATTAAAATCTGAAGACACTCTATTATTTCTATAACCACATTTAAGTCTTGTAATTTAAATAAATTAGTTTGTATTTCACGTGTCACACACAATCATTTATAGAAGAAAATGGGATTTTGCATCTGTTTTGTCTCTTGATTCATTAAGTTTTGATTGAAGAAAGTTTTTGAACTAGGGTGTAAAGGAATTTTCCATCCTCAGTGAAGGCATTTCTTGGTTTCTGCAGCATCTGGTTAGGATATTTTTTCCCTCTGTGCATATGCCAAGGAATCTTGAATTGTCTTTCCTGATTTTGTAAGTTCAACCTGGGGGAATTGAACAGTTTCTCTTGCTTGCACTGTTCACTTTCTGTCCAGATGAAGACAACAGCTCTGACACAGTTACGGCACCGCAGAAGGGACCCGGTTGCAGTTTGCTCCAGGAACTTTCCTCTAGTTTCTTGAGTAGCTTTAGTAGCTCTGGCTGCTGTTGCTGATGCACTTGCAGATGCTGGGTGTGCCCAGGGTGATTGCACAAGAGCCTCATGGGAGCAGTGAAAAGTCAGTGGTAAACTCCTTTGATTCTAAAGCTGTTCTGCCTTGACTTATGTACATAAACGTTATGCGATATAGGCAAGTTGCTGCTTAGCTTTGGAGAGCAGGAATGTGTTAGTAGCTTAAGATCACTTTTCTGCTCCAGCATAAGGAGAGAAATGATGAGGAATTGTGTCAAGGCAGAGTCTCGCCTCCAGAAGAAATTGCATCAGATGGACTGAATCTTCTGTCCAGTTGTGGTAGCTGGTTTTGTTTT
Organism: Pezoporus flaviventris; assembly: GCF_033815535.1. Lineage (NCBI taxonomy): Eukaryota > Metazoa > Chordata > Aves > Psittaciformes > Psittacidae > Pezoporus > Pezoporus flaviventris. Next base: position 7,993,869 of record NW_026892589.1, on the reverse strand, counting down.
GGTTTTGGATGTCACTTGCCAGCTGCATTCAGCATGAATAAGCCTTTTCAGATGTCCCATAAATCAAAGTCTGGCCTGATTAAAAAAGTCTGTTATAAGCAAAAATGGAGAAAAAAGTACTGGATATTCTGGTGAGTTAATGATTTTGGAACAGGAGACATTGAACTAAAAGGCTCCTGAGCCAATCCTGCTTTGTGACTTGTGGGTGAGATGTTCTAGGTGAAAATCCCACAGGGCTACAAATAACATTTGTATTGTGTTACACCCAGTCACACCAGGGCCAAGGCTGATTCTGCCTCGTGTTTGCTGCCTTTGATTTCCCTCTCCATTCCTACACAGCAGCTTGTGACAGATGTAGCCACCGCTTTTAATGATGGACCTTTGTCAAGCCAGGGAAAAAGGCCACTTGAATTCAGAGAGAAAATAATGATCCTTTTGATTAAGCCAGTGTTGGTGGATGGGACGCACACACCAAAGGGGAGAGCTCAAAGGGCACCTGCCCATAACACAGGCGATGGCAGGAAGTACACCCGCCTGTAAGAGAGAAAAATTGGCCCCGTGTTTGGAAAGAGCAGAGGAAAAGAGATTAGAGGTTAAACTGGAAAGAGTGTTAAAATATTCTCCGTGTATGATGGCTGTAGCTGTGGATTTAAATTGCTGAAATTACCTTGTCAGGATGCCTTATCAGCTGCTGTTCTAGTGATTGTTTGTTTTAGATAAGAACTGGAGTGTGATAAAACCTTGATAACAGTTTAGAGATTACAGCTCTTTTGAAACTGCTGGCACTTGCTCGGGGCTCACTGAGCTGCCCAGAAGCTACGGTTGGATCTATTCCACTGCATACCTTTTTTAACTCTGCTCCCCTTTTCTTCTTGTGTTTCATGGTTTTGTTTAAGTGCTTAAGCTCTTGGTTTGGATCATTGTTATTTTGAGACACGCAGCCTCTTCTGAGGCACTTTCTGGGAACGGTGCGTGTGTGCAGAGGAGGGACCTGTGCAGAGGAGTGGAAGTGAATGCTGAGAGGAAGAAGAAAAACAAGGTACTCCTGCGCCTCTTGCCATCTGATCTAATTAGATGCTGAGCTGCATGCAGGCTTTCAGAAGCTGTGAGGCTACGAAGACACACAAGGCTCAGTGTGCTTGGTAGCATTCTCCTGGTACTTCCCAAAATACAAGGTTCCTGTCTTTACTTCTATTACTTTATGACAATTCATTTAATGGGGTGTAAAATACCAGTCTTTAAAAATCTATACCGTGTTTTCGGCAGTACCTTTTTGTTGCTTATCCTAGTTTTGACTGTTATGTTTTGGGGTTTGTGATTTTGTGGGGTTTTTTAGATAGAGGCTAATAACAAACCTCATCCCATACATATGTGCTGAATGGGACAGAAGCAGGGTTGCAGAAACCAGTGTGGTGTTTTTGTTGAAGGCGGTTTATATGGTATGTCAGTATGGCCTTATTTTGGTTCTGCCTATCTTGTAATAGATGATGCCCTCCGCAGCTCTTGCACATCTGACAGTGTGCTACTGCTGCTGCTTAGTTTTTCAAAATAATCTAAATTGATTTGTTTTTCATGTAAGTAGAATTTGAAATGAGGAAGCTGAGAGCAACGGCGCTCAGATGAACAGTAGGAAAATACTGAAATTGTAGGATTATGGCTAGAAAATAGAAATTCAGGATGAATTTTCATGGTAACAACCTTTTTTAGTGTTGTTTGCTTTTAGATTTTGCTTATGCTCTTTAGGCTTAATAGTAAAGCAGTGTGTTCAGGCATTCCTTGTCTACAGATGTGGTTTTCAGTCTGTCCAGCAAAAGGCTAAACTTAAAATGTTATGAAATAACCCTGGGGAAGAAATATCTGCTGAGATAATGATACATCTTGTGTATTGTATTTAGAAAATCCTGAAATAATCTGTGACTGGTCACAGTTAAACCTTCCTTGATTTGGCTGGCAGTGGAGCTGCTGCGTTACACCGCTTGTTCTCTCACCTAGAAGCATTACCTCCTTCAACAGCATACTACAGATGACTACCTCGTTTTGAGATGTCAAGGGGGTTACAACATCTTACTTTGTGTAATGTGCTTGAATTTTCATATTTTGTTGTGGGTTTTTGACTTGGTGTTTGTGATGAGCTGATTTCGTGCCACTTACTGATTTCTTTGTTTTTTTATTTAGTAGTAAATCTAGAGTATCCTCTGTTCCACTATTCAGACTGATAACACACTCTAGTTGGCACAGGCACAACATGTTCTACAAAGTCCACAACAAAACTTTGGACCACATCAGTTTGACTATCTGGGGATGTGTAAATAATTGCAACACAAAGTACCAGGGGAAAAGGTACTCTGGAATAACCAGACCTTGCTTGGTTGTTGGTTTTGTTTTGTTTTATTTTCCTAGTTTTTAACCCAAAAGGCTTCATTTTTTCCTGTAATATGGGAGGAACCCTTTTGGCAGTTGACTTACTGAATGTACGCCCATGTGTGCTTGCAACTGCTGAAACACATCGTCTAAATCACCGGTAAGAGAAATCCAGATTTAAGAGGCTGCTCATATGTGGGGGAGAGCATATACCTGACAAGTTTTTAATGGGACAGCACATGTGTTGGGGCTCTGATTCCTGTTCAGGAACAGGTTAATTGTTGAGATTGTAAGGATTAGGTTTCCAATGTGATCTGCTGATTTTTGTATTAGTTAGGTACTCATATTGGAGACTTTGAGAAGCACAGAGTAAGCTATCTCTAGCCCTAGAAGAGATGACAGTGGGTAAATAGGGCTGTCAAAGTTGGAAGAATAAAAATGATCAGCTTTTATTGTTAGAAAAGCTGGACTGAGGTGTAGGGTGACTGCATGATTTCCTCAGGGTCATACAGGAGGCCTGTAAAAGAGCAATTAAGCAGAAGATGAACCACAGCAGAAATACAACTCCAAAGTATTTGAGTTACCTAATCAAATAGTAAGAATGAACAAATAAGCTACTCAGCAACCCAGATACTTAATGAGTACTGGGTTAGATGCTGCTTAATTGCATTCAGGCACTCATGGGCTGTATTTTCAAGTCTGTGTTTATGACTTGAGACTGTACACTTTGTTTTTTCCTCTTAATGAAAGCTCGACATTTCTTTTGTTCCAGCAAATTTCAGAACTTAAAGGATGATGCTGAATTATCACATGCCTCACAACAAAACAAAGAGCTGGCAGCACTGCCTTTCTTGGGGAAACTGGAAATATCCCAGGCTCCATCCAGCCATACTGTAATTTGAGGTTTAACGCTCTGTTAATACCACTCCATCACTTGAGTGCATGTGGGCTGGGACTGGTTAAGAAAGAGGAGTTGTTGGCCACTGAGCTATGTGGGGATGGTCAGAGCCTGGAGCTTGCAAAGGGAGAGTTGGGTGGCTTTTACCACCCAGGTCAGACTGTGCACAAGGATTGCAAATGAAGCCCTGTGTGAGCTGCCATGACAGTTTTAGTTTCTTGTGGGGTGACTGGCAGCTGGTTAATCTTCCATTAGAAGTTTGCAGTCAATGGCTTGGGTCAAAGTAGTCCTTGTGGGTGTCCTCCCTTCAAGATGCATAGTTTCATAGAGCTCCTGAGGGTACAGTCTCGCTGATTCCTGTGCAAGATATGATCAGAGCTTTGGAGGGGCATTTGAAAGATTTCTTTGTAAAACTCCGAGGTTTCACTTTTTACCCTAAAGTTCCATTTTGAGTCTCAGCTCCATTTCAAGGGATGCTGAATGTGAAACTCGGCTAGATGTTCTTGGCTGGAACAGTTACCGAAGACTGTCTCACAAATCGTGTGCAGCTTGTGTGCATGCAAAGCAGCAGGATAGGAAAGACATGGTAGATCGTTCTTCTGGTTCTTGAGAAGCACCTTTTGGAGAGTTACAAAGACCTAGATGTACCTGCTGTATCCACTTGCTGCTTTTTGGATGGTTTGACTCAGGACATGCAGAAGGAGACATCACCTTTCATAACATGCTGCTTTGGCAATTAGGAGGTAAACTCTGCATTACTTCTTGTCTGGTGCGTGCTAATAGTGACAGGACAGTGGTGTTCCTTCCTCTAGAGCCTGACTTTGAGTTACTGTTACGCTATTCTTGAAAATACTTGTATCTCCTACATACCAGTAATTCAGTTACTGTTCTCTACCACCAGAAAAGCAGGAACTTAAATTACAGTGCCTATCACTGTGGACCTTTACACCACATCTGTCTGAAGGAAAGGGTGGTGACAGAACTGCAGCCCTCAGTTTGCTCATCGTCCTTTGTGTATGTGTGTGAAAATAGAGCATATATACAAAGATGGTCCTAGTAGTGAAACCACAGCGCTGTTCCTAAATGCACAGAGGCTCAGAAGTTATGACTCTGTACAAAGACATGCTGGGCACCTTTCTCGTGTCTCTTAAGACATGAATGATCTTAAAGTTAAAATTTAAATGCAGTTACAGTGCTCAGAACAGTTTCAAAGTGGCCGAGCTAATTTTGGGGTTGAGCTTGATGCCAGAACCAGTTCAGTTGCATGGGATGTCAGGCTTGCATTTGAACTTCACGACTAAACCACACCAATTTATTTCCTACAGTGAAGAATTTGAATTATTCTGGTTTGGTTGTTTCTTGCCTTTTTCCTTTATAACTTCTCAAGAAAGGCAAACTTTAAGCTACCACACACAGCTGGTGTTTCTAATAAGACACAGATGTGTTTTGGGATCTCTCCCATCTCCTGCAACATTTAAATGTAGATAAATAGAACTTAATCAGCTATAAATAACAGCATGTCATGCCTGTGGATCACTAACCTTCTCTGGGGCTCCCACAGGACTAAGGTTAAGCTTAATTACTTCAGTCTACTACAAACAACAACATCATCAGCTGTTGGATATTGCATGGGGGAAGGTGCAGGGAGCATAAAGCAGCAAGTCAACATCTATAGCCAGTGACGCGATGCCCAGTGCTCAGCATAGGATGGGATTCTTCTATTCCCTGTTTTGGATTCAGTGCGCTGGAGGTTTAATGGCAGTACTACTAGTTCTAAAAACATATTAAGAAGGCACCTGTGGACTCTTGTTTTTGTCTCCTTGGGGATAACTGCTCAGATCTGCTGGAATCAGAAGCTGGTGGTTGTGGCTCTTTAGCTCTGTTGTAGATGAAGGGAAGTTATTCCTCTGCGACCATTGCATGTTGCTAATTTAGGAGGGCAGATTGGTATGTCTGGTCTGGAGTATGGTGACCATCAGCCACAGGCAGTTTGTGTAGCCTGTGGCACGCAGTGTCTGTCAGCCTGCAGCACTGGGATCTGGGTGTCTGGCCAGGCTGGTCTGCATGGGAATGTGCTGCTGGGCTGCTCTCCTCTAGCAGCATTCTGCTGAAGCAAATGTGAGCCACATGCTAGTGAAGCCACTGAGACACATCTTCCTTCGCTGCCAGGTTCTGCTCTTCAACACAGCACTCTGGTGTCACCCGTGCCTTCACTACCTGCTGGGCAAACCATGGTTGTAGAAATACCAGAGGTTACCACAGGTCAATAATGAAAAGAGCTGCCGCAAGGGCAACGCCATGTTCATGCGTGGAGTTGGTATTTCTCCTCTAGAACTCAGTGCTCATCTTTTGATCCTTTCTGAGATGTAGGCTTGCAGTGTCTTGTCTGCCTCTGTGGTTGTCACACCTCTTGATGTTGCACTTGAGCTGCAATATCTATAATACGCAATCATGAATAAGTTGTCTTAAAGGTATTTTGTGTGTTAATCCAGAGGTGCCAGTTTGGGCAAGATGTCCTTTGACCTTTGCTCAGTACAGCCTGGCTTTCCCAGTTAGAAGGGCCCATTGACATCACCCATCCTAATAGCAGGCGATGACATGGGAAACTGGTGTCCCAAACTGCTCAGTTGTTCCCATTTGTATTGATATGAGTGAAGTACATTTTTGCTTAGTAATTTGTTCTTTGATATGCTTTTGGTCAATTATCACTTCTCTCAGAGCACTGCCGAGAAGGTATTTCATAGACATTTTTCTGTGTTGGCTTTCTAATCTTGCATGATGGTTAACGTAAATGGGGTTTGTGATTTGCATAGCCTTTATAACCTTTTCCCAGACTTGGTTTCTTACAGTAGGTTTGATTTACAGTGGAATTGTCCCTGCCTCATGTATCTGCTCTGTGCTATCACAAGTGTGTGGCCGGTAAAGCTGGTGAAGCCATGGGTGCTTCAGCCAGGAGCTGAGGGGCTGTCCTTACAGCTCTGCTCAGCCAAAGGGCCTCGCAAGGGCTGTCTGAAAGAACAACGGCAATGCTTGCTTTGTCATTCAGGGTTTGGTTTGTGGTGCAGGTTACATGCAGTTCAACTGAGGGAGTCTGGGTTGGGCTTGGCTCAGCACTGCTGGGGTTTTGATGTGTGTGGTGTCCCTGCATGCTTTCTGAGCGAGAGCAGGTTTTGGGGTGTACAGTTAACACAAGATTGCCTGTTTGCCTTTTCCTCCTTCCTTGTGGCCCTGTAAGCTGCATTTCCTCCAGGCTAATGTAATGAAAACACTGATGGGGTAGAGCCAGCCCCGAAGCACTGCGCCTGTGGCCGCCCCGCGGGGCGAGCTGGGCTGGCAGCCCCGTGGGTTGATCCCCCCGCTGCGGGCCAGGCGCAGCAGACCAGGGAATAGTTATTTATAAGCTGTCTGTACAGATGTTTTCGTTGTGGTTTGCGGTGCATTGGTGCCACTTAGTGGGGGGAGAATTGAATTGACAGCTTTAACAGTGCAGGGGAAAACAAGGAGAGCCGGGGTTCGTGTTGCAGCCCCCTCTCTCCCCACCAGCAGTATTTCTGCAGTTGAAAGACAAATTCAAATGTTCCGCTGACCCAAGAGCTGCTGTGGGCACTGGGAGTGGCTGTCGTGGTGCTGGCAGACTGGATGTGTGGTGACCCTTGTCCCAGCAGGAAAGCTGCACTGCAAGCACTGCTGAATATTAGGTTAAATAGTCTGGCTTTGCTGGTAGAAAAAGTTAATCCAGCAATGCCTTGTGTTACACAAGGTTTTGGCAGGCTTAAAAGTCACTCTCTCTGTGTGTTATGATTTCCACAGTTTTAGGTGTAACAGGAAGGATGATGGAATAGGATGGTGTTAGCTTAGATTCTACTTTTGGAGGAGTGAGTCCATACAAGATGTTAGCAGTGTTTATTCAAAATCGTTTAACTAGATTTGCTATTGATTTCCCCACAGAAGGGCCTGTGGGAAAAAAGCAAACCGTGTGCTGTGATGTTTCTATAAAACCTACTCTACTCCCCAAAAATGAATGCTAAGGGTACCTGGAAAAGAGGCATGGATGTCTGCTGGTTGCAGTTAAAGAAATGGCCATCAGCCGCAGAGGTCCACAAGAGCTTGGACTGTCACTGCGAGGTTGCAGTGGAGCATGTTGCACTCAAAGTGCTTTGAGCATCCTCTGGTTTGTACAGGGCAGAGGCAGTGTGGTTGTAGGAAAGGTTCTGTCTTGTCAAGATGCTTAAGAATATCTTGCGTTCCACTGATATCTATGTATTTTTGTCGCATATAGGAAAGGACACTTTAGAGTGGGTTTACCTTGAGTTGAACTGAGTTACTGAATTGCTCTTCTGGGTTTTTTCACATGGGCCCCTACTTTGTTGAGCGGTTTCTCTGTGTTCATCTGCCAGGTCTGTAGCATGCAGTGCCCCAGGGCTTCAGGGAATCTGAGCCTGGTCTTACAGCCACATGGTGAACTGCTGCTAATTTTAGTGAAATCTCTGGATGTGGAACAATTATGCTTTTCAGTCCTAAAGAAAACATACTGTGACCAAGGATCACTTATTGGCCCTAATCATCCCTACTGCAGCTTTCATCTTAGCTAGTCCCATTACCCTCAGCAGGAAAAGCAGCACTTCCCAGGGGTCAGCAGGTCCCTGGGTCTGAAATGTTTCCCGGAGCCCTTGGTAGCCTCCTTTGTGCTCTGTGGTGCTCTTGGCTCGTCCAGGAGGGCAATGAATGCTGGCACAGACACGTGTCCTGGTGTCACCTCTCCATGGCTCTGCCTGCAGCCAAACCTTCTGTGCACTGCCCATGGCACACGTGGTTCCTTTCTGTCCGTGCCACTGCCAAGCTGAGGGCTCTGGGGCGATGATGGCACAGGTCGTCACATCTTCCACCTGGGTGTCGAACCCCTTTGTGTGTCTCTTGCGCTCTCACCAGAGGGCACTGCACAACATGTTGCAGCCTAATAAATAACCTCTTAACCTGCTTAGCTGCTTTATGCTCAGTGGCATGTTTTACAGCCTTACCTGGAGTCCTTGAATGCTGGTTCCCATGGCAACCTGATATAGCATTTTTATTCTTTATTGCTATCACTGTTTTATTGCTGCCTTGTTCAAATGTGCCGTCATCTTTATTTTGCCTTGGTGGGGGGTGTGGGTGTGTGCATGTGAGCCACAAATCTCTGCTAAAAATTATATTATTAAACCATTTAGTGAATTTGGAGGAAGGGTGATGATCTGTCACTGTAGATTTAGTATTAAATGGAGAAGCAGCACCGTAAGTGGAAACAAACTAGAAAGAAAAAAATAAACCAACAATCCAAATATTAATACAGACAGCTTAGAATGTTTGATGGAGGTACAAGCAGTTAGATAAAAGCAAATTAGAAGGAGGAAGACTGCTTCTATAGGGAACATTATAATCTTAATTTCTGTGAGAGGGCAATACTGTGTCCAGATGTTCTTAGAAGTGGGTTTTGGCCAAAGAGTATGGGAGCAAGGACCTAAATTGTTTTAAGATGGGGCTTGAAACGTTTGCAAAAGGAGCTGTACATCCCAATAGGGAACGTATGTATTAAGGATCCATATTACCAGAAATTCAGCTGGTAATATGGATCCTTAATACAGGTCAGGCTGTGGATAACTCATTGTTCGCACCAGATTTATACCATATTAATCCTGTGGCTGACATTTCCAGCTTCTCTGCAAGGGGAAAGCAAGATTTCTTCTGGACTGGGTAATAACTGGGCTTAAGGAGTGGGGATAGGAGAATTGCCTTTGCTGAAGGACTGCTGGTGGAGCTAGAGATGGGGTGCTGGTCTTCCCAGCCATGTTGCTTGGTGCCTAGTTGCTAAGATCACAGATCTTAGCTAAATTGACAGCTTTGATGCTGGGAAGCAAGGTGGATTCCTGCAAGTAGGATTAGCAGGGACCCTGGGGAGAGGACTTCCTTTCCTTCTGAGTGCAGGGTACAGTCTGTTCCCTAGGATTGTTTGGGGATTTTACCTAAAACATGGGGGGTTTTTGCTGTTGCAGAGATAATGTGTGATAGTGGTGATGGGGATTTAGAGGACCTGAAATGCATTTCTTGAACAGGCCTCCTCAGGACAGCTCCCAGCTCCCTGAGTGTGGGGAGGTGCAGAGGGGCACCCACGGGGCTGGTTGGGACCAGCTAATCACAGCACACAGCCAGAGGGGATTTTCCTGGAGGCCAAAGACTGCCTTTCTGGGAATGGTGGAGCAAACAGAGTTAAAGGCAGTGTGATCTTGTGCATACAGGAGCCAGCTGGCAAACCCCAGATAACAGATATCTTTCTAAGCACATGTTAGGAGCAGTGCTGTTTTCAATGGCTCCCTTGTACAGGCTGTCGTCTTCCTTCCCTACTTGAAGTATTAGGGGCTGCTATAAAAATATTTGTTCTTTCTTAGCTCCTCTGTGTAAGTCACTCTTTCCTATTGACTGCTACTGTGCAGCTAAGCACAACAGTAAGATATAAGTATCCCTTGTACAGAGAGAGGATGTTGAAAGGACTGGGGTCAGGGCTGCCTCCTCGAGGGTGATGTCCCATGTTTAAGGAATGGAGAGGCATCATTTGGAAAGGTATAAATTATCTAGGACAACACAGAATTTTACAACCTGTACTTAAATCCTTTATTATATCTTGTGCCAGCGGCAAGGCGGATTCTGCAGCCTTTTCTAAGGACGCTAACCTAGAGATTCAGATGCTTTGGATGATGTGCCTGTCCTTCCAGAAAAGTCTGAGATTTATTTATCATCCCCTTAATTCTTTGCACTTTCCTCTGTTTTGGGGTGATGCTTTGTAGCAGGACAAGTTTGGCTGTGAGACTTTGGCAGGGGAATTAATTCAAAGTGCTTGAAGTACACCATTATTCATGTCCAGAACCCGAAGCAGAACATGTGGAAGCTAATCTGTAAGTCAAAATCAGTCCTTGGTTGGGAAATTTAGGGAATAATTCTTCCTGGGCAGAACAGCTTTTCTGAAATAAAAGCATTTCTGGATTGCCAGACTGCTAATTATTAAGAAAAATGCAAGAGCAGCAGCACGGGGAAGATGATGGGTTTCAAGGAAGTGGATTTCAGTCAGCTCAGAGCTATGGGCTTGGCAAGCTGCTCGGAGTGAAAAAGAAGTTTGAGAGTTGAAAGTGTCTTAGAGAAGCAAATTTAATGGCGCAAGTATGAACTCCCTTAATGGAGAGGACAGATGGGAAACGTAGTTAAGAGATTACTTTAGCTAAATCACGGGCTTTTTAATGACCTGAAACTCAAAAGCAACATAAAAAAAATTGGACAGTAGGTCGACCTATTGAGAACAATTTTAGCATGAACATGCAAAGAAAAATGAGAGGGCCAAAGTCCAAATGAGCTACAGTTGGCAAAAGACATAAAGGGCAGCCAGAGGGGTTTCTATAAATGTATTTGTAGCGAGAGCCTGGCCAGGGAATGAGTTAGTCCACTGCTCAGTGTAAAAGAAAAGCTCTCAAAAGCTGCAAGTGAGAAAGCAGAAGTGTTGAATGACTTTTTTATCCTTTCTGTTCTTCGTGAGAGGGTCAGCTGCAGCCCTGCAGCCAGCACGCTATCAGGGCATAGCGGAGGAATAGGTTTGAATGCTTAAGTTAGCAGAGCCTGGAGGAATTCAACTTTGGGTAGTTAGAAGACTGGCTGAAGCGATTTCAGTGCCATTAGTGATAATCTTTGAAAATCTGTGGAGGACAAATGAGGCTTGAGAAAAGTGGAGAAAAGAAAACTTAATGGGGCTCTCTTTCAAAACGGGAGGAAGGAAGGAGCTGAGAGAATTTCTTTCAGAAAAGTACTATAAAGATGATCAAATTGTTTCTAAGCACAGAGAAGGCAGCAGTGTCTGGCAGAGCTGGAGACCTGCAGCTCCGCTGTAGTCACTGCTTCCGTTAATACTTGGGTGACATTGCAGAGCACGCTTAGTCACTTTGCAGAGCATGCTAAGCTGAGACAGGTACAAGCACAGGACTAGGAATTCAGGGGGATCTGAAATGATAGAAATGGTCTGAAAAGAGTAGTTACAGCTTATCCATGCTCAGCAGAGAAGGAGGAATGAACGACTATAAAAGACCAGAACTGTTCAGGTACTTGTTCCGCCAGAAATCCTAACAGGCAGTGTGCATGGAGGGTTTTGGGGTTACAGCAGATCACTAGATCTCCCTGGATCTGCAATGCCATCTTCTTATAAGGGAAAAAAGTAAGTCATCGGGACATAGAAATATGGTTTACTATAAAATATGCAAGGCATTCTGTTCATTGAATTCAGTTCTGGTGGTGGGTGCAATGTTTCATTCGGAACGTCACCATTCAAGGAGGATACTGGCTGTCAAGAGAGATACTAGGGAAACTTGCCACCAGAAGGCTGGTTAAGCATGGGCACCAGCTTCCCTGAGGAGGCTGCAGCTGGAATGCACCAGGTGATTTTTCTACCCAAGATGAGATTTATTTATTTATTTTAAACCATCCTTTTACCTTGTAGCAGAAAAGCTGAGAGATTTATTCATGCCCAGGGAGTTGTAGTGGGAAGTAAATGAAAATACAGAATTCCAACATAGTTGGAAAATAAGAGCTTTCTTTAAGCATGCAAATAACCAGGTAAGACTTGAGCTTTGGGGCACCTCATGGAAAGGCTGTGTACCTGGAAGTGGCTTTTCATTTTCTTTTCTTCTTTGGCCCCAGATGGATAATAACAATAAAGGTCCAACTCCTTCCTGTAACTCTGTCACTTGCATCCATAGACTGTTCCAGTTAAAGCATCAGCAAAACTGTAAAATATTCTTGTGTTCTCTGTGTATTTGAAAGTTAAATTTTCTAAGTTTATTATATCGTGGTTTGAATGTTAGCGAGACCCTAATTTAAACCCTGCTGTTGTGCATGAAATGCTGAAGTATGGTGCTGGAAATTCCTGAGTCCATTGTTGATTTTTCATGTCTCCTGTCTAGCATTAAGGGTGCCCAAAGACCTATAAAAACATGCAAATCTGAATAGGCAGAAATTAATACCAAGTTCTTCAAAAGGGAAATGGAGAATGTAAGTGGTGTCTGGGGTGACATCAACATTTGGATCCCCCTCTTTCAGTCTGAAATCAGGCTCGGGATGGAGAGGAAATAGCATCCAAGTGTTTCCATGACAGGAAGAGTCTTCAGACATCAGAAGACTCTTTAATTATGGGCAGAGTGATTCATTCAGTGGTCAGCATCTGTATCTCATTAAAATATGAAATCCTTCACTGTTTCTCCTTTAAATATGAAGGTACCCCTGTTTTATCTTTTCTGGCTCAGCAGAGCCATATTTTATGTCAGATCGTTGTAGCGTCCCTTTTGAGTGAGCCTGAGTTATGTGCAGATTATTTAATGCTGAAAACATTGAGCAAATGTAATTCACCTGTGTTGCTTTCCCCGGAATCTTTTCTTCTTCAGCAGCCAAGCACAGCAGCAAAGCAGCTTGAAATGAAATTGGGGGATTAATTTCAAATTATTTGGGGAATGGGCGTAATCAATAAAAATAAACCATTCATTGTGAGGTTTTTTCCTGCGGAGCCCTAATCAACAAGAGAGGATTTTCCTGGAGCAAACTGTCTCAACAGGCCCATCCCAACCTGTTAAATTGATGGAGGGAAAACCCTGTTAAAATTGATGGAGGGAAAAATATCTCCCATGGACTTCAGTGAGAGCAGCCTGCTTTGAATGGACTTTTACTGTGGTGGGGAAATATGCATTTTGTCTGCAAGAGATTGACCGTAAATACCTGTGCAGATGAATCCATCTGCCACGTGGTGCAGCAGTGTGAAGCTGTGTGAGAGTCAGGCAAGATAGTAGCGGGTAAAAGCCTTTCATTATGCCTTTTTTTTTCCCCTACCCCGCCAGAAATAAACTGGAGGTATATTTAGGATCAATAAGGAGCATTTTTAAGCTAAAAGAGTCATCATAACTTGCCAGAACGGCCCCACTTTTTCCACCATCTTGCTGTGACTTCAGATTTTTGGGAAGTAAGGATGCACATGCATAGAATTTTACACCAGATTAGAAGCAATTAATGTTTTCCAGTTTTCTTACATCAGTTGTGATTAGTGCAAAGGCTTTCTACTCTACCGCCTCTTTCCAAAATGAGTTAAGGCTGTCAGACGTACATTGGAGGCACTGAAGCACTTTCTCCATCGGGTTATAAGCTGGTCTGTGTTGCAGATTGCTCTGAATTCTCCCGGTGTGCCAAGCGCAAATTGCATTTTAAAAGCAATATTTTATTTGGCCAGTGTGTATTAATCTGACTGCGTTCAGCAGCTGCAAGGTTAAATTCTGGTTTGCCAGTTGGCTTTGGGGTTTGAAAGAGGAACAGCAGCAACAGGTTTCTCAGCCTCGCCTGTGATAAAGTGACGCTGGAAAGAGTGGGAGAGGAGAGAGCGTGGAGATGCCTTAATTTGTCGAGGGCAAGCACTTAGCCACGCAGCCATTTGTCACTCCTCGGTGGGTGTTATGATCTGCCCAGAAATACTGCAAAGAGGGAGCACGAGGTGGAAAGTTGGGACAAAAATATATAAGGAGCTGGAAAGAGGGCTGGCTGCCAAACTCGGTGGTGTTACAGTTGGCCCCCAGCTTTGCTCCTTGCTTGTCTTGGCGCTCTAGTTGCAAGACAAATATATTTGTGTTAGTGTTGTTGGTGCAATCTGGCTGCGTAGTGAGTGGTGCTAAGCAGAAGGAGGCTTCATCTCATGAGTCATCTGTGAACCGAGAGTAGGATGGGAGGGTGATGATTTGGGTCATGCAGGCTGGGCCATGGGGTTTTCCATATTCTCTTTCATAAGCACTTCAACAACAAGAAGTGGTCACAGGATGAAGCCTTCTCTCCTGCAGAGTGGGTCAGCAGTACTCTGCTAGTGTGGGGCTGGCTGATAAAGCAGAGAATTTGGGATGATCCATGAGTTGTTTCCTGCTGTCCCATGGGGAAACAGGTGTGGGGAGTAGGAGGAAGAATAGCTGGTAGTTGCAGTGTCCTGATTCAGATTAAGCCTCTTCAGAACAACAAAGAGTTGAATTCAGTCTTGTAGCCTTGCTCTTTATCTGTGTAACAGAAATCATGCCAGTGCCCAGCTTGCTGGAGCACTGTGAGGATAAATCCACTGAGGACTCTGATGTGCTCAGATAAATACTTGCGAGAGCACAGGGAGGCATTTGTGCTTGTATGAGGGATAAGTGCTTTATTAGTAATGACCCGGAAAGGACAGAGCTACTTGCAGGTGTAGTAAGCCCAAGCAAGTACCTCCTGTAGTTGACAGGCTCTTGGTATAAATCATCTGTGAATAAATGACACAAGAGAATTCATGCTTCCTAGTGGAGAAGGAAAGGAGTCTCTGCTGAGCTTAATAAAAATGAAGATTTGGTAATGGATAATAGGAGTCTAGAGGGGGTCACAGTCTGCTTGACAGGAGCTGTAATGTCAGAGATTAAGTAGGTGCCCAAGTTGGTTGCAGCAATATACAGGAGATGATTGAAGGAAGATGCATCCCGGGAATCTCTCCCACAGAGCAGTAAGACCTGGGATAGTCATAGCTCTGGTTTTGCAGAGGAGAATTCAAAGAACTTATTACAGCAAAAAAACTGTGTATTTGACATCATGCCTTTGAAACAGCAGGTACATTTCAGATCCTCCGTTTCCGACCTCTGTCTCCTGAGAATAGGAGAAACTCATGGAGCTGTGGTGAAGCTGTTTCGCATATGGCAGCACACAGACCACTGCTGCTCCATGGTGCTGTCTATTCCTTCTCTGTCAGTGTCATTGCTGTTGTGCTTTTTGCACGATGTGTTCCAGTGAAGGAGTGCTGGAGGCAGCGTCCTTGTCATGTTCTTCCAAAAACTGGGTTGGCTGGGGAGCAAAAAGCAACTGCTGCTGCATCGCAGTGGTCAGAACCTAGAAGAGATCCAGGCACGTACCTGGACAGGTTGTGTTTCTGAAAAAGCATGAATTTGAGCTCATTAAACCACAAGCCTCTGAAAGTTGAGGTCAGGAAGCAGCTGTAAATTGAGTGGCTGGAAAGGAAACCCAATTAGCTGTGTGCCGATTTTCCAGAGTCCCTGCATGGAGGTCATGCTGATGTTCGTCATAGCAAAGGCCTCCAAGTTGGTGCAGTTCATCTCAATCGATACAGGCTTTCACTCTCCTGCAGTGATGTTCCCTGGTACTTACCTTTAACTGTAGAAAGAAATTGTTTGAGAAAGGGCCTCTCTTCTATATAGCTATTCTTTTCCCATTATAATAGTTTAGCCTTCTTCTGCTACTCTTAATTCCTCCTACTCTCCAGAATTCATATTCTTCAGGCATATAACAAGTGCTCCCAGTTATTTTCCCCACTGTGATCACTGCAGAGTCAAGTTATACATCTCATGGTTTAGAAATTTTCTTTTAAAAACATGTTACTTCAACTCCAATAATAAGATTTGGTGTTTTTTCCAACAACTGCATTAGTGTCTGCAGTTAAGCTGCACTCACACCACAGAGGTGCTGCTCTTTCTCCATGCAGTGATGGGCTTGCCCAGGCACTCCACCTTGCCACACTGTGTCCTGCTGCCTGGGATGTTGTTTTTCTTCATCACCCCTGAGCCCTGTATGTGTGCAAGATGCACTCAGTTCTTGAGACACAAAGCCACTCTTGCATTACTTTGCTGTGTGACTGTGTTAATAAGATGCTTACTGGCCTGGTAATCTCACAGCTAAGCTGAGTGGTTTGCAATTCAAGAATGAAACTTCCACTATTACCCTGAAAACAGAAGCCTGGAAGGAATTAATTTGGAAAGAGCTTCATGTAAAAATTTTATATGCCATCCTGCTGCCAAGATATCCTGCC
Source organism: Pezoporus flaviventris (assembly GCF_033815535.1). NCBI lineage: Eukaryota > Metazoa > Chordata > Aves > Psittaciformes > Psittacidae > Pezoporus > Pezoporus flaviventris. Next base: position 7,977,745 of record NW_026892589.1, on the reverse strand, counting down.
AGTTGGGTGGTGGTAGCATGGTTTTTAACTTCTGTCTCTGTATACAAACAGGATGACTTCACCTCTTCCTCTTTATCCCTGAACAAAAGAAAAAGCTCATGATTTGAACAGATGTTTTGCAAATTGGTAGCTGGCTCGTGGTGCAGTAGGGAGGCAGCGTGGTCTTTGAGCAAAGCTTTGTCATTTGCCCTCAGTGCTTCCTGTCTGTGTGCTGCCTCATCTTGTGCCTAGGCGGGTCGTTCTTCCAAAGGACAACAATCACAGGGAGAACCCAAAACAAAAGCAGCTGACAACAGGAAAAGGTGGCAGATGGTGCCTGGTGGTGGGCAGCCACCCTGAGCCCTCAGGAGGAGCAGCTCCACGAGCCAGGCTCTTGGGTGCTAATGGCAAGAAGGCAGCACCAGAGAGGAGGAAGGGGTGGAGATACGGGCGCCTGGAATTGTGTGGTGTTGCCTAGACAGGGGGATGATACAGAAAGGTTTTGGATATGCACCAATGAGTGAGAATCCAAGTCTTCAAAGTTGATTACAGTGGCTTGAATGGCTCCTTCCTCATGCGGTGTGGGGAGGAATCTGGGGCTCTCCCAGGTCTCCTTAATCCAAAGAAATTGCAGCAATTTAAGCACTCGTTTTCTGAGTACACGTATTTAAACTGGTGTGCTCCGTTAGCAGGAGCACTCAAATTGGTTTAACAGTGGCTGATATAGATCAAATGTATTGGAACTGCCTAATTTGAGAGTGTCCATGCGTGGGGGTTATGCCAATTTAACATCATCAATTTAGACGCCAGTAGTTGCATTAGTGCAGCGTGTGAATGCAGACTACCAGGGAGAGCAACTAGGAAACAGCTTGAAAGAGGTATTTTTCACTCAGTTTGTAAAGCTAGTGAAATTAATAAAATGTTTGAGTATTTAGAGCAGAAATTGTGGTAACTTCTCAGAGGGACTTGATCTTTCTGGGGAAAGAAGGGATCTTAATGCTGTTTATTTTTCAAGAAAGGAAAGATTAGGGGAAGTACATAATTGATGTATTTTAAGCTTGTATCACCTAACATTTTTCAGAACCATTCTTCCTAAAGTACAAATCTTAAGACTCTTTGAGAGCTAGATTTGGGTCTGGATGACAGTCAGGTGTCCCAGCATGTGGGAACAGAGTCAAAAATGGAAAAATAAGTATAATCTTTCTACATACATGAGTGGTTGACATCCCTCAAGGTTGCTATCATGACTAACTAAAGTTGGTATTTAAGCACTATATCTTTTCCTTCCTACACTTGAGATATTTCTCCCCTTCCTGGTGTTCTGTGCTTCCCTAAGTACAATTAAAATGTTGACACCTGGCTTGGCTCTGCAGATTAGGATTTGATTTTCTGTAATTATATGTTATCGCTCACATTCAGTAGCAATTTTACCTTCTGTACAGTATGATAACACTTATTAATTCAATAAAAGAAATCAATTCACAGGCAATTTCCAAACGTAACACCTTGGTAACTGAGTAGTAACCAATCAGATTATGCAACTGACATTGTGCTTTGTCATTTAATCAGTAATGGGTGATTGCAAAAGCAGATATATGTCAGATGTTAATTAAGAATAACACAGTTTGGGACCATAATGTTAGCAGTGCCTGTTTTGTTATGATGCTGTGCTGAATATAGCTAATATTTGACTTGCACTTAAGTATTATTTACAGTAAATGGAACGATAAGGGTATTTATTCTGTCTGTGTGTTCCGACAGATGTATTAAACTTTCTTTTTAATCAGTGGAACAAACTGAGTGTTAATGGACAACTGCATAGTACGTGTCTGTGTATGTGGGATGTGGAGGTGGTTTTGTTTATAGTGAACGCACTCTGTCTTATCCTCTGCAAAGTTGTATAGTCTTACTTTGCCATGGCTTTGTTTTATCTTCTCTGAGTGTTTTACTTGGCATCTGCCAATCAGCTCTTTCCATCAGGTTATTGTTGTAGTGTTGAAAACTGAATGTGAAAGCCGTGGGTATGCACCACCTCAGAATGTGCTGAAACCCTCCCACCTCTCCCTCCTCATTCCTTGCAGCAGATACCAGATAAAATGTGCTCTCCTTCACTAGGGATACTGCCTAAAGACAACTTAAGTGCTGGCAGGTACAGGGTGCCACCTTTCATTCCATCCCCACCTACCTTCAGGATGTCTTCGAGCTCTAATCTCATGGCTGTTCACAAGGCTTAACCAGCGACTTGCTCCCCTCCTTGCTTTGTGCCTTCCTGGGTCCATGTGATTGGGATGAACCATGTTGTCTGTCATCAGCTGCAGTTCAGGGCTGCTTGATGGGCCCTTGGTGGCGCTGACCCCCAGGACTTTCACTGGCGATGAGGGACATGAGGACCTGGCCCTTAATTTTATATCTTTATTTTAAAGATCCATTTGTTTTGTGTGATTAGGACCTATTAGCCCAGTTAAATTAAGATGAGAACAGGTGAAATATGCCTGAAACTGACATTTCAGCTTAGCCAAATGTTATCATGCTGACACAACCTTCCTTTCTGATCTGTAATTAAGTTAGAGTCAAGGCCACCAGCTATTACACTCTACAAAGCAAACATATAAGATGCAAGGAATCTCCAATGAAGTTGTAAACTTCAATTAGGTGGCACCAGCCCAGGGTCCTGAGCTTTCATTGGACGCTGAACTAATTTTATTATAACAGCAGCATCCTAAATGAGCAGCTCTGGGGCATAATCTGTTCATTTAACAGTCTGCATATTCGTTAAATCTTACCAATTGGCCTCAGAGTTCTGTTTTTAGCAACTTACTCACTGGAAGAGGGAGGCACATTCAGTGTTAGGTCACTACTGGCTGATAAACCAGTTTGTGAAACTTAAAATTCCAGCAAGAGCTGTCTCTTTCACCCCAAGATACTGATTTCAGGGAAGTGGAAGGGTTGTAGGCAGAGATGACAGCAGTGGAGGTTCCCTACTTTTCTGAGCAATAGTCTCTTTCCCCTCCCTGCATTTCACTAACCATTAGGGGTTTTTCTAAATCACATTTAGACATTACCATCTTCTGTGGTTTCCCAGAAGAAAAAGGTGCTTCAAAATAACCATTGCTCTGTTAAATTCTCTATATTGTAATTTCATACTCAGTATTCCAGGATGGGGCCTTGTTTTGGCTTCTCCTTTCATTATTGTCCTTCCTTGTAATTGAAGCAGTTAGAACTTCAGGGATTTAAGCAGAGCTCTGACAACTTGTATCCTGATGTGTGAATCTTGGCTTATTACTCGAGTGTGGCTTTCCTGAACTTCTAAGGAAGCAGAGTGTTTATTTTCAAATGTGCCTGCCAGTAATGAAGCAATCCTGTATTTTGCAATAACTGATGAATATATCTGGAGAGAGTCCAAACCTTGGAAACTGTCAGTTTTTAAACTGTGCTGTTACACTGAAGTTGAGGAAATACACTTCAAGAGGTCTTATTGTGCTCTATTTTGTGTTTCTATAATGAAAGATAATTATGGCCTTAACTCTAGTCAGGAAAAGCATAACAAGCTATTGTAGCATGAGAACTTTCACCGCTAATTTGGATCTTACTGCAAGTTTTCTCAGTGTCCTTAAGAGACTGGATAAAGTTTTCTCATGAATAGCCACTTTCATAGTTTATGTTCTGCTGCTTATCCTCTCTGCGCAGGGAGCTCTGAGGTGATTAGAGTTCCCAAACTCTTTCTGTGGGAGGAAGTGATGCTTATGAAATTGAGATGGATCAATCCGTTTTTCAAAATACCCACAGATTCCACATCCAGAATGGTGAAATGATAATGGACGTTGGGTGTTGGGCTAAGAATGGAAAATTATCCCCCAGTAAATGGTTTTGATAAGGTACTTCTTATTGAGAGCTTTGGGTTTACTGTGTGAATTTTCTTAAGGGGAAGAAAAAGATCACAAAATACGGAGTTGGTTCAAGCTGGATTCTCTGTCATAAAGTCACATTATTATTTCTTGCTTCGTTAGCTGCTTATTCTCAAGTTCAAGAAGAGCTACCAATTTTCTAGCTCATAGCGTGGCAACTTCTAACTGCTTGTTTTTAATGGAGTCTGCTACTTGTGATGTACTTTGTAATCTGTACTGTCTTCAAAGGCAACTGATAAAAAGAAGGGACCTGTTACAATAATGGGCATCAGACATGTTCTTAACTCTTAGTGTTGAATTGCCGCTTCTGAATAGGAAAATAATCTTTAAGTTGTGGGGATCAGGACTGAATACCCAGTATATGTGCGGAAAATAAAACATCCTACAGATTCAGTGGGCAAGTTAAATGACCCTCAGGCACCAGAGATGATAGGGCTTTGCTTCCTGTAGTTCCTCCTCTGAAACAGGGCCTGGGGGCAAAGCACGACCTTGGTGTTTTCATAGCAATTTCAGGGTGTAATTGATAGATAAGTTTGATACTGGAAATAATCCAGAACTACTGAAGTTAGGTCAAACTGCTGGTTTGTCTCTGATACAGGAAACTTCTATTTATTCTTCAGAAGGGATTTATAATGGGATTCTCTGCATGCTTGTGTATATAGAAGGAAAAGCAGATCATGGGCTGCAGGGTTTGATGGAGCTAGGGCAGAACAGTGATTTTTAAAAGGCAGTGCTGGCAGAAGCAGTGAAGATTTTGTAAATGCACAAATAACCTCGTGTCACACAGGGATTATTCCTTTAATGTGTTTATGCCTTTATCAAGGATGGGATGGCTTTGTTGCCTAGCTATATACCATTAACTTGCTACTATCTGAGAAATAATACCCATTAGTAAGTTCTGACTTATGTATTTATTTCCCATGCTCCTTATCTGGTGTTAGTTGATATAAATCCTTCTCCTGCCAATTCAGAACATGGATGAGCTTCCTCTGGCAAAAACTGATACTGCAGCTCGTCCTTTAGCTCTCAGGCCTCACGGGTTTAACAACAGTGGTTTGACCTCTCTCTGCTCAAAGGATAACGTGAGCACTGCTATCTGCAGAGATGCATGATGACAGAGTAATGGGACTTTGCACTGAAGATTACCATGCTTTTGGCAGTCACAGATAAACTCTGCCTCGCAAACTGAGCGTGTTGACATTATGTACGTTTTCCTAAATACAAACCAGTTGTACATGGTTTGTATTTAGGAAAATAAAAAGGGAGGAGGAGGGAGTACAGATGAACATGCCTAAGGTCAGAGCGGGGGGTAGAACTTGTGTCTGTGTCACATATGCTAATTCCTGTGCTGTCCTGTCTGCTGGATGACCATCTTGTTTTTTGCTGGATAAGCAGATGTCTTGGAGAATTAGGGACTGCTGTCATGGCCTGATGGCAAGAGTGCAATCTGCTCTTTGACATGGAGGCTTTGCCTTTATTATGTCTCCATATGTGTATTTTCCCACCCAGGGATTTCATGGAAGTAACTGCTAGACATTGAGCTGAGTGAACCTCCTCAAGGTCACTTTCTTGTGTGAGTAGGCAGCATTGCACTGCCTCTCTTGTGAGTAACCGAGTCTTCCTAAAGCTATGTCGTGAAAAACATAACAGAGCTGAGTCTTCACCCAGCAGGACCTGTACATGCCACAGAAACTGTATCTCAACAAAGACATTTAGAAAACACCTTTAAGTACATATATTCCTTTCTTATATTTAAATCTGACTACTATCATAGGTTTTATCTCAATAGTTTCATGGCCACTAAGCAGGTTCACTAAGTTTGGGGAGCTGTCTGGCCTGTATTGCTTCTACTCACTTAAGTGACAAACATTAGCCAGAAAGCGAGTAGAATTTTGGCCTGTAACAAGCCCTGTACATCAGCAAATAACATTTCAAGACTTCAGCATTCTCAAATAGATTTGTAAGGACACAATATAGATCTTAAAAAGCATGGTTGGTTTAGTTCAAGCTGTGATATTAAAGATGGATAAAACCAGAAATAAGCTTTTGCTTTCAAGGTCATTATTGCTCAGTTCTAGGTCATTTGATGCATTTGCCAGTGTACTGCAGGCTCCGAGTAGCTGCTTATCCATGGTAACAGTTTTATTTTACCCCACCTAGTATTGCTGCAGATTGGTGCAGTAAAACCTGGCTTTCAACCACGACACAGGGACACAGAAACATTTAATGGCAAAACTGGAATCTCTTCCTTTGTGTTGAACCGTGAGATTTGTCAAAGAATACCGTAAATTAGAACCACACTCATTCAGACTTGCTCTTTATCACCCGATTTCTCCGTGGGAAATCAGAAATCCATCATAACACCAAAGCACTTCATTTTAAGGCATCTGTGGGTCTCTTGAGCAGATGGGAGAGACTTGGGTTGAATTAAAACCATATTGTGAAGGGTGAGCATGGTCCTACTCTGTGTGTGTTTCCTCAATTTATTTAGGGGCATGTTTAGGAGAAGAGGGAAAGGACTTGATGTTGCAAGTTTTCATGCTGGGAATATAGTCCCTGGGGTGCTTTTTTCTTTAAGGGAACTGTACTCCAGAGTCATAGAATGGGCTGGGTTGGAAGTTCATCAGGTAATTAAAACTAGTCCTCAGAATGCTGACCATTGCATAACTATTCCTGTCTCAACCATGCAGGGAATCTGTCTCCTGCCTTTCTGCCCTCACCCCTTCTTCCCTTTCACTTACCCTTCTTGTCTGTCATGCTCTGCAGCAGTGTGTCTTACTGAGTTCTCGGTGTGTTCCTGAGAAGATAAGTGAGATCTGTAAGATCTGGGGAAAATGTCTGGAGATGAGGAATGGTATGGCACTTGGTAGCTAACAGCAGTAAGTAGTCTACAGTATATGACTACATCTTTGCCGTGAAGTACCTACTGCAGAACCTGTCCCCTAGTTAGGTTCCACTTAAGTCTTTACAGTAAGGCTTTTGGATGTCTTAGTATGTAAACCTTGTGCTGGTCCTCTGCACACAGCTGTAGATAATCCCAAAAGTGGATTGGTTGTTCTTCTCATCAGGTTGTTCTTCTCGTCAGAAATGTGGGAAGAAAGCAGTTTTGTGGGAAGATGGGAGAAGGCTCTGCATTCCCACGTGTGACAGCAGCTCTGTGGTTTCTGGGCTGTGTGAGGAAGGAAGAAGGGTGGTGGCTGGAGGGGGAAGGTTTGGGAGAGCAGCAGCAAAGTTAAATCACTTCAGTTCTACTTAGGGCTGCAGTTAAAACTTGCAGAGATTTGAAGTTCATGTGTCCAATGTGAGAGGCTCCCCTGCCAAATGACGTGATGAAAACCAGAGCAGATGATGTCAAGGCTCTCTTACAGATGTCCCCAGCACAGCCACCGCTGCTCTTGGACTGATCGTAAGGAATTAAAGAGCCTTCACAGCAGCTAAGCAGGGGTGTGCATCTTTCATAGTACCCCGAGCTGCTTACATGGTTTATATTTCCATGGTATATCAGGAACAAAGCAGCCTGGGTACAAAGCCTGTTTGAAAATTGATCCTCAGTGAAATGGGAATTTACAAATGTGGTGTGTTCTTCTCCAAAATAAAACTGAGCTTTACCCTTATTACTATTAAAGTCTAAAGCTTTAATTATGCCCTAAATCCACTCCCGTAGCTGGGGGGCTCACATGATTAGCAGCAAGGAAGGAAAAAAAAAGGCATCTGGAGAGGCTGTGTGGTGCCGTGTTTTCCCATATGTGAAATTTTATACAGTACAAATTATTAAACACCAAACCTCCGGAGAAAGATTGTAATGAAAAATTTAGCACTCCCCCATCAGGCTGTGACTAATTTGCCTTCTGACTAGAACTGCAAGAACAGAGGGCTGTGCTGGGTTAAGCCGTAATGAGTAGCTGGCAGGAGGAAGCAAGTTGTGTTATAAGAATGCAGTGCAACAGGAGCAGCGCTGTAACACTTGTGTGGATAGTATCACTGAGAGACAGGTGAGGTACCAATAAAGGGAAGATAAACCGCCATTTTCAGTCAGAGTCTCTGGGAGCTTATCTTGTTCTTTCTATTTTGATTTTGGCCTCAAGCTCCAAATTTTCATCTAGCAACACTTCTTTGTAATAAAGATGTACAGGAGAAAAGAGAAGTCAGACCTGGAATGGATGCTGTCTGGCTCGTGTGTTGGACAGTCCCATCTTGTTCTTGCACGTGGGTGTCTGTGCACCTTCTCTCTCACTTGGTCTTGCTCCTTCCCCCCTACTCTTCTGCTGCTCACATCCAGCAGCACAGTGCACCCAGACCCTGAAACATTGACCCGTGCACACTGCTGGGCTTCAGATGTGAGAACACGAGGAGCTGCTTATGAACTCGGATTGCAGCAAATGCTGGCATGGCCAGGCTGTGGACTCCCCACTTCCCAGCCTCCTGTGCTCTGAGCACAGAAACATGGGACATGGGGCAGTTTCTGGTATGTGAGAGCTGCACTTTAAGTATCTGCACAAATGGGGCGCTCTTCTGAAATACACCTTCCAGTCATCACTGAGAGGTTTGTCTGAATCCATGCCACTGCTTGACCTGACCACAGTCAGTGATCCACTCAGTAGTGGCAGGGGCTATTCCCTGGCTTGGAAACCCTCTGAATCTCCAATTTTGTGGAAGAGCAACTTCCCCCACCATCCATAAGCTCATATTTGCCCCTAAAATGTATTGGTTTAGTCTGGATGCTTCAGAAGGAAAGGGCTGTAGGCACAAAAAACCCTGTCTCCCCACTGAGTCAATCTAAAATCCAGATTTTACAGTCTAAGTTCAAGGAAAGCCAGCACCGACAGACTGCTCCTGGCCCCTGCCTGGCAGGGTGTTGATTAATAATTTGAACCTGCAAATCCTCTTTCAACTTCTGTGAAATCTAAATTGTCCATCTGAGGCTTGCTTCTTTCAAAACAATTCTACTGTGATTTTCACTGCTAGCGTAATTCTTTATAAAATAGATAACCCTGTCAGTGGCAAAGCTGTGCTGCACACCTGGAAGGCAGCACAGCTGCCTGTGTGCTGGTGTACAAATGTGGAGAGCAGGCAATAGCAGGAGGAGATCAGAATTTAAACTGAATTTGGATATATCCATCAGCATTCTGCTTCCTTTGCTCTGTACCATATATATTTGTCTGTTCTGGGAGATGTGTGTATTTTTTAAGGTTGAAATTTTGAGGCAGAACATGAGGGATTTGGAATCTCAACACCTTTAGGAGTCAAGGTACCTGAGGCACGTCAGAAAATCTCAGCTCTGGGACTCAGCAGAAGATAAAGGTGCAGCCACTTAGTCAAGCAGGTCAGTGTTTGATCCTGCTCCTGCACTGTGGGCAGAAGGAGCTGTTTTGGGGGATAAACCAACAAATTTCTGTGAGATGAGCTGTGGGCTGTGAGGTGGGAGCATGCCGGTCCTGCTGGGTGGATGATTTTCTCGTAAGGACAATTCCAAGCGTTGACAACCATGGCATAGTTTGTATGAGATGCTTTCATGTTTTATGCTTAGCTGTTCTGTTTCCATTTTGGCTCCTTGTTTTGTGGTTTCAGGCAAAGGATATAATTTTACTGTTGCATCAGTGCAAATCCATACTAATTTTATTAATGAAAGGAAAGAAACCCAAACACCTGGGTTTAGAAAGTGTGAGAAAAAGAATCACCTCTGGTGCTTTTGGAAAAGGACTTTGTTTGCCCAGTAATTCAATATTGCTCTGTCATCCTAGTAATGAGAGTTCAGCTGGTAGTGGCAGCACATTACAAAAAAGGCCATATTTAAACATGTTGTAAATCCAACTAATAAGTATGAATGGATTTTTTTAAGGGGAAAAAATGTGCACAAAATTAGTCTTTTACCATATGTTTCAACTCTACCAGAAACCTTTCTTGAATGGTATTTCAATGTGCTTTACCTATTGTGTTGCAAACTTTTCAGACTCTGTCAAGTTGTACTGAAGCTTTTAAAATACAGATGGTGGTAAAATCCCCAGTGGAAAACAGGCTTCTATTTCAAACTTCAGGGCTGGTTTTTTCTCTTCTAGTTCATAGCAGATTTTGACAGATCAGAAGAAATATTCACAGCTTGATGCAGCTGGATTCTTCTTTGGCATGAGCAGAAACATCTGGCCCCAAAGCAGTGCATTTCACCAAAGGGCCGCAATACATGCACATGCATCTGTTGTGCTAATATATTTTCCTGTGAAGTCAGATGTTAATTGCTTTGTTTAGCCGAGACAACAGTGTTGGTTCAGTGAATAAGATTGTTTCCTTCAGCCCTCTGTTAATGGCTTCCTTTAGCAGTAATATTGTTTTAAATAGGAAGCTGTCAGGTATATTGTGAACAGCAGTAAGGTGAAGTGTTTTGAGCAAGGATGTTTATAGTGCTATGGTAGCTAGACATGTACTGTTATATACAATTTGCATATTAACTGAGACAACTATTAGCATAAAAGCTCCATGTGAGACCAGTTTTGCATCCTAGGAGACTTGTTCAGTTTTTGCATCACAATTTTAGAGGCTTTTGCCATTCCCACTTGCTAACTTTGCTGTCCTCTTGCTGCTCATCCACAAGCAGCAACAAGAGAATGTTAAAGATCTGAATAATTACCTGGTTATCCAGCCCTACCCACAGTTCTGCCTTTGTGAACTCTGCTATTTTGGGCTTTGTTCCTTCTTTTGCGCTTGCTCTTACAGGAAGAGCTGCAGTTCAGAGAAGTTCTTTTGCTGACTCTTGGTCTCTGGATTGAGTTTTCAGTTTTGTTCTCTCTGGCTATAGCAGTTCTGGGCCCCAGTGCTGCTTGTAAAGATCCTGTGGTGTGGCAGACTTTGGGCACTTCCCATATCTATGTCCATGGTACCTTGAAGTGCTCAGACACAGGTCTTTCTATACCCAGTGTAAAACCTCATGGTCCCTTGTATCAAGAGCAGCCCTGGATCCCATTGTATCCTCCCAGGAAGCAGAGGTGTGCTCCCCTACCCCTCTTCCACAAAACCTTCCTATGTGATGGCTTCTTTTTTTCACACTCTATTTCTGTGCCGCTTTACTAAAACATTTCCTGTGAATGTGCAGTGTTTCCATGAAGAATCCAAAAAACCAAGGTTTTTTTTTGCTTTCCATAAGCTCTTCCCAGTTAACATTATACTTTCTTTCTAAGAAATAATTACGTGCACGTCATCCAGGGAGAACAATTTGTGGTCAAGATGCAAGATGGTTGCTATTAAAAGCTGCAGTGCTTTTAGCCATCCAGTTTTCACTATAGTTGTAGTCCTAGCCTTATCCTAGGTCCATTGCTTGACGTTCCTAAAGTCATCTGATCTTTTCGTGCCTGCTGAGAAGGGATGATAATACTGCTCACTGCACATCCGTGCTGTTTAAACTTGACAGGCATTTGCAGAGTGTTGGAGATGCTCTCAGGAAGTGTTAGTAGGATCATTAATAAATGCATCTTGCTATTACTACATTATTCTCTAAGGTGCTTTGTATAACTCTAGACATCCCACTGAACAAGTAGAGAAAACAGATACCTATTACTGTTTAAAATACATTTCTGCACTGAATGTGACATGGAAGATAAGCATTTCCTGCAGCTAAGACCATTCTTACAGGAAGGACTGCAGCAGTCTTAACTAGGCTGTTACTTGAGTTTTGCTTTAAAAGCTGTTTCTTGCAGTTTAAGTTAGACTTATATAACGTGAACAAAGCTAGGGTTTGCCTTAAAGGTCAGTAAGCATGCTATACACCATTTACAGCAGTTTAGATGAGCTTCAAATCAGGCTTTTAGTTCAAGTAGTGGACTTTATTTTGATGCTTGAGAAGACTTTGTGCCCTCCGTGAAGTGATGCATCTGTAATGGCTTGTTTACCTTTGGGCCAGCCTTAGGCAGGTTTCCCCTCCTCTGACCCTGGCTCATCCCCAAGCACAGCCTGACTCCTCTCTGAAAGGCACCAGCACAGCTTTGCTCTCCAGAATCAGTGAGGAGAGGATGTCTCCTCTCACAGGGAGCAATTCAGACCAGCTGGATAACCTTCAGTAGATAGTGTGAGTATCTGCTACTTCTGCAGTTTGCCCTTTCAACTGTATCAGACTGTAGTTTACACATTTGAAGGATCAGGACATGCTAGTGTGTGTGTGTGTTGTGTGTGTAGGTTTCCTTCAATTTTTATCTGTAACTATCACAAGAAGAATAACCTGAGCAGTTTGCATTTGGATTTTGGACGCATCCAAGCCAGGAAGAGCACTCCTGACACTCCACACGCACAAGGGCACTTGAATTAGCTGTTCTGTCATGACGGAAAATACTGTGTGAAATCCAGATCCTGTTTTTCACTCACAGCTACAGTGTTTCAGGCCAGTCCTTTTGTGCCTGAGAAATGTTAAAAGCTGCGGTTGTGGGGTGTATATAGGTAGTGCCAAGCCATTCTTGTGCTGCACATCAGGAGTGTATAGTACAGGCCAACAGGAAGCATTTTACTCCACCATAAATTGACGCTACGTTATGGGATGTATTCTGCAGGAAGAAGGTAGGGCTGGCTCCCAGTCCATCTTTACTGAGCTTTCTGTGCTTTCTATACTTCCTTGCATCTTTGGGCAATACACTGTGTCTCTTGATAGCAAGCGTCAACCAGCTATTTCACAGAGCTCTGGGCTTTGCCGAACAGCAGTGTTGCCTTCTAAAGAGCTGCTTCCTGTTCCTCAGCTGCGGATGTTAATCTCAAAGTTCAGTGATCATTAGCTAAAATTAATTGTTACCCCTTTTCAGTTATTCAGGGCTGAAAATTACCAAAGGGCTTCACCTTAGTTGCTTTGGCTTTAATTATTCTTAGATTTTTGTTTTCTTCAGGATGTCAGACAGCAAACAGGATGTCCCCTGGGCACTTAGAGGAAATTGCTTCTCTGTTTCATTGTGGAGTTGGCTGTGCTTGCTCTGGTAGTTATAACACTGTTTTCTCAAATCAGAAGACTTGCAGTGGTAGGGTAGGGTCTCATGGCCTTGCTGAAAGTTTCCTTGACAACACTGATGTCTTGACTGATCACAACCAGACAGCAGTGGTGTTTCAGATTGCTTCTGCTTCAAGTGCAGAGCCAGGGGTTTGCTTTCCAGACCTGGAGAGGTGTAAGGTTTGCTCTGATTTTTGCCAGAGGGCTTGGTTCATCTGCTGGTGCAGGGAGCCAGGCGAAAATGGCTCTTGTTCTTGTTGGGGTTTAGCTGAAGCAGCTGTGGTTAGCGTTCCAGTGCCTGTGGGTGACGAGGGACAGTTGGCTGGGGGATGAAGACCAGCCAGGGAAAGGACAGGTCCCAGGAAGTCTATTCAGAGTACAGGTAGGGGCTTGATAGAGTTTGAATTAGCGATAAAAGTAAGTTGTAGGTCTCACGAGAACAAGTTGGAATAAAAATATTCATGGTTGTATTGCTGGCATGGGGGCTTGTCTCTGCTTTGCTAAATTCGCATCATACCACAGCTTGTGCCAACCATCCATCCATTCCCTCTGGTGGTTCTCCTGCCTTTCCCCAGCCTCTCCCCCAGCTGCTGCCAGGCTGGAGCCTTGCTCCTAGGTTTTACGGGGTCTTCAGACAGAAGAGGGACGTGATTGTGGGCTGGTTTGTGGAACGGCTGAAAACACGCGATTTAGGCTTGATCCTGTGCATGTGAAAGACTGACTGCTGTCTCCTGTGATTTAAACCCTGCACTGGAGCTTGACCTTATGGCAGCAATGGGCAAAAAAACAGATTGGTCTGGTTTTGGTGTCTGTTTCCACTACACGCGGGGTCCCTGTTTGGATGAGCTGAGGCCAGGCTGTGCCCGCACTGCTCCTGCCTGTGGCTCTGTGCTCAGCTCCATGATCTTTGACAGCAGTTTCTGCAAAATTCAGCATTCTTTGGGCAGCCTTTGTATTTATTTATTTACTTTGTTTTTTTTTTTCACTTTAGTTTATTAATCGCATGTGTGGCTTTATCTAGAAAAAACTGCATGCAATTTATGCATGCCTACAGTAGCATATGTTTTATATATGGGGTTTATAGGGATGGTACTGATTCCTGAATTAATTCGAACAGCAAATTGTTGTTGTATCTGCACACAGTATGTTTTTTCTTTTTTTAACATGTATTATATGACACGCATCTGGTGGTGTTTTAATTGTGTTATTGTGGTGCCTCAGAGTCCTAGTACTGAATTTGAAACCCTACTGTACTGAGCATGGGTTTCCACATGGGATGCTTAGAGGCATTGAGTGAATTGTTGAGTGAGAATGCATGCATGGTTTTGTCCTTGCTTTGAACTACAGACAAGAACCCACAGCCTTTGCAGGTTGCCATTGCAAAATCCTCCTTCACCATCAGTGTCAGGAAGACAACTTTTGCTCCGTGCTCTCAGTAAGAAGAGATCTGCTCTTCATAATGGGTGGGTAGTTGCTGGCAATTTTTGCACTTTCTAATGGCAGTTTGATTGATCTCTGTGGTCCATGTAAGAAGGACTTGAGCAATTCAAGACAACTATCCAAGTTTGTACCACAGGTCAGAGTGTAGCTGCCGTGGGTCAGTCTCTGTAGTAACAGCAGGGTTCCACCCTTGTTCTTCATGATCATAGTACAGCTCTCTTTTTGGGATAGGTTTTTTTCTGATGAGGTGTGTTTTTCAAAGAATCAAAGCTGCTGCCTAAAACTGCCTTCTTTCCTCTTCCTTATTTATTTCTAAACAGGTATTGTTGGCATCTGAATTTGGTTTGCAGTGCCTTTGGTAGTATTTTTCTCAGTTATTGATGGAGCTATTGAGTAACTGCAAGCTTTGTTTAAATCCTTTTACTTTCTGTAGCAAGCATTAATGATTATTTATTGACACTACTTGTTGATAACTTAGCTGATGCATTCCTCACTTAAAATATGTTTTATTGATATTTATATAGCACTAAGTTTTATCAGAATGTCTTGCAGTGTGAGTGCATCAAAACCCCTAAATGTATCACATCTATCCAGCTCCGTTTTCAAACAAACTTGTCAAAGAAAGGAAGGCTTATTCAAGAAGATTAATTTTCCAGAAAACCTCATTGACTGCCATAGTTTAATTCAAGCAGCTGAATCCAGAACTGTTTTTTTTTTTTTCCTGGTCTCACAGCATTGCCCAGCCAGGCCTGATTGATCCTTTGAAATATTTCTCCAACACTTGTCTTTTTTCACTTTCCTCAGTGACTATTCCAAGATCTATTAAAACATCTCTGTGCACATGATCTCCCATTCTGTGGTTTGTGCAACAGGTCTGGACTTTGTTCTTAGCAGATGTTGTCTAATATCTTCCTTTTCTTATCAGAAGACTGATTTCCTTCCCCAGGACAAAGCAGAACTGGATTAAATGTTTTGCCCATCTGACATCATTAGTAATCTATTTACCTTGCTTTTGGGGATCTTCTCTTCCTAGAATCATTTCTAAAGGTTATCATCACCTTTTGTATTGGATTCAAAACCTTTGCTTTTGGTGGGTAATATTACTAGAAGAGACATCTAGGGATGTCTCTAGAAGAGACATCATAGGACACAGATTGTTCTTGGTTGGATTTCCTAATATATTTTAAAGCATTTCCTGTAGCTTTGGACAATTTCATATGTATATTAAATCTACTTTTGCTTTGAACATCACAGCTGTTGATATTAGCCTTTAATAGATGGTATCTGTATGCATAGATGGTAGCAATGTTAAAGCTGTCAATTCTGATTGCCTCCTACATGATGTTTAAAAGCACTTTGTAAACTCAACCTAATTTAGGCCATTGGCTCCAACTGAGCACAGCTCTATCCTTGCTAAATGGATGCTTAAGTCAATCATACCTCCATCCTGCTCAGTTACTTTCCTTACAGTGATCCTTTCGATATGGGCAGCTGCACTGGTGTCGGTAACACTTGATGCATCTGTTTTAAGAGTCCTGAGCTGATCTTTAGTGCATCCATTTTTTTCCCATCATCAAAAAAATGTGCAAAATCAACTTCTAATTTGGTGCGTATTGGACGGCGTTGTGTAACTGAGAGTCTTGGGTCTGAATCACCTTAATGTGAAACTTGAAACTACAAACCTTCTATTGTAACTTGCTCAGAAGCTTTTAGCTCTCTCATGGAGTATTCACTGGATGCTATTCCTTTAAACCTGTCACTAAATTAAAGTGTAGTTTGGGCATCTAATTCCGGCTGAGCACTACAGCTGGTACAATAATTATTGAGTGCTGCTTTTCGTTGATAGTGATTACGTCTGTCCTAGCCCACCTATGGTTTCATTCTCATCTCCCAGCTCTACAGGCTGCTTCTATTCAGTCACCAAGTAATGTGTGTCTTTTTGGTTGGGTTTTTTGTTTTGTTATTTGGGGGGGGGACACGTTGTGACTGCAGATGCTTTTGTTTATTTAGATGCTCTTTGGGCATGCCCCTGCTCTGGCATGGGGTCCTCCATGTGCTGCTGGGGCACAGTCTGCCTCACCGTAGTCTGTACCACAGGCTGCAGGGGAATCTGCTCCAGAGCCTGGAGCACTTCCTCCTCTCCTCATTCATTCACTTTGGTGTCTGCAGAGCTGTTCCTCTCACATTCTCACTCCTGTCCACAGTTTGCCCAGGTTTTTTCCTCCCCTTCTTAAGTACATTATCCCAGATGTGCTCCCATTGTCGCTGATGGTCTTGGCCTTGGCCACCAGCCTTGGTCCATCTTGGAGATGGCTAGTGTTGGCTGTGTTGGACATGAGGGAAGCTTCTAGCAGCTTCTCACAGAAGCCACATCTGTAGCCCCCCCTTGCTACCAAAACCTTGCCACACAAACCCAGTATATTACCTCTTTATCACCCTGCCCACAGCTCCAGATAGCCCCGAGGGCTCATTGGTGCCGTCTGTGTACCCTGTTGTGGATGGCAGGTTTTAGCTAAATTAGTTAGGAATGCTATTTACCCTTCGCCAGTGAAAGTCTCACTCCTGCACACATGCTAGCGAGCTGTAACCTAAGCAGGTCTACACTGACACAGTTTATCATTGACGTATGTCAAACCCAGATTTTCCCAGCTGTCTACTACCATCTGCCAAGTACGGCTGGGGGCATGCAGAGTGCAGTTAGCTATGCAGGCCTGATGGCAGCTGTAAAATCGAGCAGTTTTGCCTGCTTAAGCACCAGCTTTTCTCCAAAATAAGCATTAGGTCTCGCATGGCAATGCGTTCCCGCTCCGGAGAGCACCGGCTGCTGCGGGACATGGTGCCGGCTCTGCTCCATGGCCACCTGCCAGCCCAGAAGCTCTGGAAAATCTTTGCAGCAGTTCCAATGCATCCATTGAATTGCAGAAAGACCGACCCCGCTTGTCCTTATGGCTTCCTTGTGCTGGGCACTAGTGCAAAAGGCTTCTCCAGTCCTTGAGGGCATGGGCCCACTCATTTGGCTACACCTCTCAGAAATGATGAGATCAAAGATATTTCCTCTATAGTGAGAATATGGCACCAGATCTGGAGAAGTGTCTCTTTGAGAGCTAAAGCTGTGCTTGTTGCAGGATGTTACCCTGGCTAATCAGAGCCCTATTTAGCAATCCTCCCAAAAATGAGCTTGGCTTTCATTTGGTTTTAAAAATGGAAGGTGGCCCACATGTCTGCTAGGATGCAAGGACAGGTTTTTAATGAGTAGTTAACATTGCTTAAGTAGCTGAGAAACTAATAATAGCTTTCGAGTATTTTGATTTTTCACTAATAATACTTTTTATTACAGTAGGTTGTTGTATTTGCCTTCCTGCAGCAGCTGACTCTGACAGCCTCTAAGCACAGAAATCCTTTAGCTAACATTAATTCAACCTCCCTGCATCCCAGGGAGAGGTAAAAATTAACCACAGTGTCACAGACTGCTTGAGTGCAGTACAGGTTATTGAAGCAGCTTAACCAGAGGAAACAGGTAAGCCAGGATTAGAAACCAGAAGTCTGCATGCCAGTTAAATGTATAAATCATAGAATCATAGAATAGTTAGGATTGGAAAGGACCTGAAGATCACCCAGTTCCAATCCCTGTGCCATGGGCAGAGGACACTTCACAGTAAGCCATGTCACCCTAGGCTTTGTCCAGCCTGGCCTTGAACACTGCCAGGGATGGAGCATTCACAACCTCCCTAGGCAACCTCACCACCCTAACAGGAAAGAATTTCTTCCTTGTATCCAATCTAAACTTCCCCTGTTTAAGTTTTAACCCATTACCCCTTGTCCTGTCTCTACAGTCCCTAATGAAGAGTCCCTCCCCAGCGTCCCTATAGCCCCCCTTCAGACCCTGGAAGGCTGCTATGAGGTCTCCACTCAGCCTTCTCTTCTCCAGGCTGAACAGCCCCAACTTCCTCAGCCTGTCTTCATACGGGAGGTGCTCCAGTCCCCTGATCATCCTCGTGGCCCTTCTCTGGACTTGTTCCAACAGTTCCATGTCCTTTTTATGTTGAGGACACCAGAACTGCACACAATACTCCAGGTGAGGTCTCAAATGCTAACCTTCAGAATGAGTGAATGAATGCTAAAAGGAAAAGGAGAAATTTCCTCAGTTTCATAACTCTGCTGCTGTTTTCTTCTTCATCACTGTAAGTAAAAATGGTCATGTCATATTTAAAATGAGTTATAGCAAAGGTAGCAGGTCACAGCATCCGCAGCAGCACCACCCAATTAGAAAAACTGCTCTAATCTAACCTGATGCTGCTGTCATTTTTTAAAATGAGTCCTACTTCAATCATAAAATACTCGGACCATAACAGTGCTTTCTACACCATATGTCCTTATTTAGAGGAAAAAAAATGATTGCACCCTTAATTCAAAGGGAACATTTCCCTCTGAGCCAGAACTCAATAAAATGTATCAAAAAAATTGTGGAAAAGGGCAAGCAAAGAAAATCAAATTGCAGCGTGTGAAACGATTTAAGAAGGGACCTGGGGAATACATAATCTCCAAACTGCCAAGTTAGAGCAAGTATAAAATATACAAACAAGCCTGATATTTTTCCCAGTTGATCTCATTATGAGGTATGCTTGGGATAGATAAATTTTGTTAGAATGCATTAAGGCTGGATTTTCAAGGAAACAAATCAGAAGTAATGTGTTTAGCTGATTCCACCTTGTTTTGATACATGGGTCTTTTCAGGTTTAAAGAAGTACATTTTTAAAGCCAAATGGTTTGTTTTGTTTCAAACATTAAAACCAGAGGCAACTGGGTGACTTTTGTTTTTCTCCCTGCTGGAAAACAGACGTTTATAATTTCAGCATGCTCTTTAATCATCAGGGTAGAGCTCTGTGCAGTATGTTTCACTGCCACTTATTGTTGCCTGTTTAAAATACACTGAACTAGCCTTGAGTGCAATCCCTTAACAGACTGTTTCGTCCACAAATAGTACTTTTTCCAAGTCTCCAATATATTTTAATTAAATTGTCCATTTGTATTTATTAAGGCAGTTTACTGTCTCCTGCTGCAGAGAGCTGCTACTGCTGATAGTCTACCAATAGAAACCTGAGCTTATCTGGGATAATAAAACACAGGCATATGTTAGCAAAAAAGTCTTCCCAAAATATTGTTTAAGCATCATGTTCATGTGTGTTGGGAAGGGGACAGGCCATACAATTAGTTTGGTAAGTTTTTGGAACAGTTGCTCTTAACAATCCTTATAGCCATGGGGAATCATCAACTTTGTTAGCAGGAAATGTTGCCTGCAGTAGATTTTTCTTCCTTAGATTGACCCTATAGAAAGAGTTGGAAAAGAATCCTTTGGCAGAGCAGATGATAAAGTCATTACACACTGATGAGATGTAAAGTGGCGTTCAGCAGCATTAGTTTAGATAGATGAGCATGATAAGGTGAATTCATCCCTGTCTCTGGTGATCTGAAAGCTTGGACCTAAACTCTGCGACTTGGACGCCTCTCAGCTGTACTTGCTTATCTCCAAGTAGCTTTTGCCAAAACAGATTTGCCATGAAGTCAGTAAAGTCCTAAATCTGAAGGTTGTGTTTGGTCTGTCCTTTCTCACAAGACAAATGAAAGTTGATCTCCCAGAGCTCTAAAGAAAGGAATTAAACTTTCCTTCTTGAGGAGTTAATGTGTTCCTGAAAAGAGGCAGTGTGGTCACTGCTGTGAGGGGAGTCTTTGCCCCTTCTGATCTGGATGGGCTGCTTGTTTTCATGGAACTATTCCCTGCTCCCAAGTGTAGCACAAAGACATGGGTGCCATTCCTGCTGGTGCCTGTCCACTCGCAGAAGTGAGAGGATTAGTCGAGTAATAGACCCATCTGAGGCACTGGAGAAGGCATCTCCGAGATGAATGTTTTAATGATGTCTCTCCCCAAGGGTGCTGCTTTCTCTCCTGCCTTCAGAACGGAGGGAGGTTGTTGAGAATCTGTTTCCCACCATGTGTATATGCAAGATCTGTTTAGTAAAATGCAGACACAAACCCAAGCACCAACAAGAGGTTTAAAATCAGCCTGCTGTGACTTTAAGAGTGAGGAAAAAAAACTGTTAAGGAAGGAAAATAAAAATCCCACAGCCTGTTGTAGCAGCTGTAGCTTCAGATCGTGTGGAAAATGAAGGCAGATGATTCAATTTGGCCTGTGCCCCGAGTACATTTCCAAATGCTTCTGTGTGTGCGCAAGATAATGAACAAATATATTGAGATGGCACAAGATCAGTCCAAGTTTGCCGCTGCGCAAGCCGTGGAGCTCCCAGTAGGAGCACACTAGCTGTGCTGGGTTAATGGGGGTGAGGGTCAGGAAGCCCAGCACCTTTCAGAACAACTTAAGAAAAGAATTTGTCTCCTTTTGCCCCAGGCTCCCCGTGGCACTCAAACAGAGCTTGTGATAAATCGAAGTGTATTTATTAATAATGAGCAGGGGCAGCGTGCTCGTGATTTGAAAATAGGTGCGCCCAATAAAAATGTGCTTTCCTCTGACATCGGAAAAGCTTAAATAAATGGTGAGCAGGCTGATCTATTATGATGAAAAAGCAGGGGCTGAGAGCCAGCCTAGCAATAATGAAAAAGCCATTTTAGGGAAGCAAGACCTGCTCTGCCCATTCATATATTCCTCCACCCCCGCCCCGTAAGATGAACTAGGGAGGGGGAAGTTGGATGGGAGAGATGAAAAGGCAGCAGCAATCCAGGATGGCAGAGCTGGACTTTAATGAGAGCTGGAGTTATTACCGGAATGAGTTATGATATTTAATCAGGCTACATGATGTCCAACAGCGCAAGGTTCATAATTCTTGGCTCCGAACATGGCCTGGGACTGTCCGTGAGCACCTGCAGCATACAAATTGATCATGGCCTTACAAACCTTGCCCCTGGTCGCTCCCTGCCAAGCCAGCCCAGGCTGCAGTGCTGGCTCACTCTCACATGAGCTGGAAATGGCGTCTTCCCCACTCTCTAACAGGAATGTGCAGTTTCTGGTAGAGGCTGAACAGAAGCTGTTGCACATAGGTGGGATTGCTTACCCAGCTTTTCTCTGTGGTGTGAGGTGTGTTAGTTATCTTGTGGGAGGCTGCACTGGTCTGATTTAAAGCAGCTTGGGGTTGAATTAATGCTTTTGGAGACTTCTGTTAACTTCAGTGATTAAATAGGCTCTGCTTGAGTGAAACTTGGTCACCTGTTTAATGTTTCAGTGAATACATACTGATGTGAATGTCTTGCTGGCTTAGGGTTTGGATGTGGACAGGATTTGGCCTTTGGAAGAGATAAATTAGCAGAAAACTTCCCTTGCCCCCTTGTGCCTTTTTGCGTTGCTTCAGCTTAGCTGTCCTGAAGTGACACAGCAGCCAGCCTACGTTTAAGAACAGATTCCCTCCCACCCCTGCCCTCAGGAGGCGAGGCTGAGGAGCACCTTCCCCACACTGTCTCTTGCTGAGCTGTGGGTTATTTTGAGAGTTTCTGTTTCTCAGATGACTCCTGAAATACTCTGTGCAGACCTGAAGGCAGCACCGCCAAACACGCTCCCATTTGGCCCACACACGTTTCTACCTGCTGCGTCCCCCGTGTCTGTTGCGCTGACTGGAAGGCGCCATGGCAGGGCCCGGGGAGGGCCCTTCGCTGCCCTCAGAGCAGAAAACAGCAGTGCGCTCTCCAGGTGCTTTCAGATGGGCAAAGTCATGAGAGGAGAAAGGGGGCTCCTTCCGAAACGCTGCTCGTAGGTGATTTTAATGCTTTGCTGACACAGTAGTAGGGCAGCTTTACCTAAGTGGGGAGGCAGCTTCTCTCAGATGGCCCTCTCCTTCCCAAGCCTGTGTTCAGTTGGGTTATTTGGCTGCTCTACCTGAGGTAATTAATAATGGCGGCTGGTTGCTCTGGTAAGCAACGTCTCTCTGGTAATGTGTTGTACAAGGAGACACAGCGTGTTTTGTGGGTGGCTTCAGGGAGGTGCTTGTTTGGGTGTGAGGTGTGGCGGCCATTTTGTGCCCGTGCTGGGGCTGGGAGCGCACCTCGCCTCTGCCCTCAGAGACTTTGTAGGCTCTGGAAAAGCAGTGACCTTTCCAAAGGGAGAGGAATTAAAAGTTTTAATAGTAAAGCTCAATCAGGGAGCATGGTCAGGAGGAATTCCTGGAACTCAAGGAAAAACACTCAGAGAAAATCACTAGAAATCAAGCAGCCAAGCCAGAAGCAACTTTGGGAAAGAAGCTTTTGACCAGTTTGCTAATACCCAGGTCTGCAGAGAGTGCCCGTGAAACCAATGCATCCATTTAGCAGAACAACTTGTGCCCCTGGTTGGGTCCTGCATGTGGCTCATTAGGGTAATTACTGATGAATTAAGGCAGCTTGGCTCAGCGCTCGGCAGCGGGTGTGCGGGCTCCCCTGCTGGCAGGCAGCAGGTGTAAATGAACAAGATCTGTCAAAAAGGCTGATGACCCTCTTAATTCACAGCAGCAAACTGGGGACAGAGGTAGTGCAGCAAGTTTAATAATTGATATTTACTTGGAAAGGTTAATGGCAGCAGTGATGCTTCTAATTTGCTTGCCTGTGCAAGACCTTGTCAGGTCAAATTGTCTCAATTTGTTACCGTGGGCATAGGTGTAGTTTTCCTTTTAATGAAATTTGGAGAAAAGAAACAGGTGGTGTTGGGAGCCGACTGTAACTCAAGGAAAACAGCAAAAGGTTTCAGTCTGGTAACAGGTTGGGTGATTCTGTGCTAACTTTAAAAAGCAGGTGTCTACGAGTTGTTTCAGTCAAACGTGTAATGGTTTTGACAGGCTTTGACGTGTTCCTGGGTGGGAGCGGTGGGGTTATGGATCAGAAATCAGTAAGCCACAGAACTCGGTGGGTGTTGCTGTACTGTATTTAGGAAAATTGTAATTCTACTGTAATGGTGAAGTGGCTCCTGTTTCAGGGAGAAACAGCACCTGCTGTGTCTGGAAGCGTTGGAATTGGCAGGTCAGATACTTCGTGTCTGAGTTTTCTGAAGAGCTGGCTGATGACTGGGAACTGGTAGAGTTGGGGTTTGAGTAAGTGTGCAAAGACCCACATGACTCAAGAAAGCTGGTGTGCCAGTGGTTTTGGAAGGCTGCAATTAATGGGGTATTACCACTTGGCCTATTGGCTTGGCATCAATCCTTGGCAGGATAACAGGATAGCTGAAACTGTAGTTGGTTAATAAAGACCTAAGACAGAAAAAAATAAGTTAATGACAATCATATATTTAGAAAAAATCTTACCAAATTTATTGAATTAAGTGTGGGTTTAAAAAACTGATCGATAACGGCCACAGCATTGATGTAGTATAACTAGATTTCTGTGCTTGATTCTGTTGACCTTTTTATTGGGGAAACAGCGTGGATTCAAGATGCTGAATTTCAAGTGGATTATTTCCTGCTTTTACACTTGGTGCTGGTAGTTGTGAATACAGGCTCACTGTTGGTTGGAAGTGCTCCTAGCAGATCCCAGCAGGGATTACCTCCCATTGCTGTGTTGTTTGAATATTTTGATGTAGGGGCAAAGACAAAAAATTATTCCTGATAAAAGTTTGCAGGTGGGCAACATATTGGAAAGATGGTTTACAATGGCTAAGACAGGCAACTGATGGTGAGAGCAGTGGTTGTATGACAAGTCTGTGAGCAAATTCCTGTTTCTAACACTTTGATGTGGCTGAGTCTAAAAGTCTTACCCTTAGGAAAGAAGTGTATTGATGAGGTGTAAGGTGGCAGAAAAGCATGCAGAGGAAGGACTTCAATCAGAAACGTACTGTTGCTTGAAAATGAGCATGGTATTTTCCCTGTCTTCTACTCTACAGGGCTGTGTACTGCAGAGCGAATGAGTACTGGAGCTTGTTCTCCATATAGTATTCTGAATATTGTATTAAAATATGAATAGGCTGTGGGGATCTTAGCTGGCAGCAATGTCAAACATCCATGGGATTGCAGCGTTCAGTGTGCTCTGGGGGTGAGGTTGCAGTGTGTGGATTGTGGCAGTGTGCCCACCCAGCACGGTTCCTTGGGCTGCAGGGGCAGGTGGGTTTTATCAGAGCTCCATAGCAAACCCTACTAGCTGCTGAGACTGCAGGGAGATAGGACAGAAAGAAACAAGGGGATTTTATTGCCAGTTAAAGTACCAATTTGTACAAGCCGACATTTTAAATAGTGTAATTTTAATGGAACCAAACTGATATGAATAGAACCTATTAATAAATTAAACACTTCTTTCCACCCAATATTTCACAAGGGAATTAGCAGAATAATTTGTTAGTAAATGAGCCCAGGAATGAAGCTGTGAATGACATCTATCCTGTCCTTCTCCTCCCCCTGTAAAACTTTGCAGATGTAAGTGGAAAGTCGCTGTGATGTCAAACATTGGCACCTGTCCTTATGTACAAATGACAAGCACAACTTCAAGAGAAGGAAGAAGGATGATTTAGTGGTTAGAAAACTGGCCTTGGCTATAGGAGTTAATCATGCTCTACTTATAGTTTTTTGTGTTATCTCAAGCAATTTGTTTCAGGCCATCATCCCTCATGGCATATAGGCACCCACCCATCATGCTGGTACTCACCTACCAGTGCAGTTACCAGGGGTTGGCCCCAAGGCACGTCTCTGGACTAGGAACTGGAGACCTGGCTGTTGGGTCAGCGATGGCCGGTCAGCAAATAGCAGTGCTAAAACGCCAGCATCATAGTTAAGGTTTGCTGGTAGCAAAGAGTGAAGGGGGCTTGTCTGTCTGCTTCCCTCTTGCATTGAGCCCCAGGACTTTGGCACAGCCCTGCCTGCTTCCAGGAGTGCTAAAAGCACTCCTTCCCTTGCATGTGAGCGAAAGGGAGTATGGACACATGTGGTCAAGCGCAACTTCAGAGAAGCCCCATGCACTCAAATTCATCCTCTCCACAATGCCATGGGTGTAGGAGCGAGACATTGAGTAAACCACTGTTGGCAACCTCGGAAACAGGTGGCAGAGCAGTGCTTGAAAATCTCCTTTTTCCCCCTCCTTCTTCTCCCTCTAGATGAAGGTCCCTACAAGCAGAAGTGGCAGAAATAGCGAGGAAGACAGCATCAGGGAGGCCACAAGCTCTCAGCGGAGCAGCTCAAGGGACCGTCTCAGTGATGTAAGTACCATTCAGGAGAAAGCATCGCTTCATTGCAGCAATTCCCGCTGCTGACATGGCGTTTCATAAATCTTGCTGAACAAATGTTGGCATCCAGAGGTCACTGTGTAATAACTTTTTTTTTATGTCATGATTGAGTGTTATGGCATAAGTGGTTGAGCTGCCTTGCAAACACTATAATCATGGTGCAAATAATATGATAAGCAAAAGATCAGAGATGGGAAAACAAAATGGAATTGTTATTCCTTGGGGAGAAATGGCTTGATGTTTTGTTTTCTCAAAGAAGTTGTGTTAAAAAGCTTCTTACAGTGTCTTTGGGTTTAACTACTGCACATAATCACGTAGTTTGGGTGCAAAGTCACTTCATCTAATTTTGTGCTTCCTGCCTCCAAGATAAGAAAGGTTTTTTTTTTGGGAAATCTGGCTTTCTCTCAGGAAATTCTATGGTATGTTGAGTGAAATGTTATGATAAAACAAAAGCAAACGGTGCCTTAGTGTGTAAACACACAAATGGGCTTTTGAGTCACCAAGAAATCAATGGCAGTGCTGGGATAATTTTATATGAAGGCTTTTTGTGTTAGCAATTAGCATTTCGCCTTCATTAAAACATGATTTTTTACTAATTAGGACCTTTCCCGTTAGGAGAGATTTAAATGAAGAACAATAATCAAACGCTGGCACGAGCATGTCTGAAATATTAAATTTGCCATTTCAATGGCAGGCCACAGAAATCCCAGAGCGAGTGGTTTTCATGTTGAGTTCTATTAATGTAAAATATGCTTCATAACTAAAACCTGTCACAGAAAACGGCTCACACCAGCTAAATTCAATTGGACAGTTAATTTAGCTTTAAAATTGAAAACACTACATCCGCTTCAGGATGCAAAAGAAGGGGGGGGGGAAGCCTTTGATAAGTGTAATGTATTTGCTATTAAGGCTTTCAGAGCCCATTCTACAGGAGGAGAAAGGAGAAAAAGGGGAAAAAATGGCTCCCACAAATGTGTTTAAAAGCTGAAAGTATTTATTAAAAATGTCAGCAGAAAAGTGCTTTTGGCAGATTAAAGCGGGATTCAGCTTGACAGCTCTGACAGGGAAATGTGACGGGGGAAAATTCTCTCTACATGTTTGGAGTGCGAATGGGGCGCTGTAAACAGCCGACGCAGTGGGAGGAAGAGAAAAATAACGTTGTCCTGTGATCTGCTTCCAGGATTGCAAACCCACGCGCCGTGGTGGGGAAAGTCAGCGGGGGGAGGGTGTCTTTAGACAAATCCCCTTGCTGCGGGGTGTCTTGGCTGTGTTATTAGTCAGTAATGATCATCATTTTATATATACATATATTTACGTGATTCTCTCCTTCCCCTCCTCTTGGCCACTCTTGACAGGTACTTGAGCAGGGCCACCTGGTAGCATTGCTGTTCCATAACATGGGGCTGTGGGAGAGGAGTAAGATCTTCAGACTTTGTGGTTAGCTCAGGTCTAAGCAGTAAGTGGTCTTGGAGACTTTTTTTGTCAAGCTGATGCACTTGCAGTTTTTTTCTTTCCTTTCCTTTTGCCCCCAGAGTTGCAGCTGAACAGGCAAGAATTGAGTCTAAGTGTCTAAATCCTGCAAAATCTTCAAAGGTAGTTCAGCAGCCAGTGGAATTCAGTGGAAAATAGGCACTCCATTCTTTTTTAGTCAACGGGGACATGCAGGCAGTGCCTGAAGGCCGGGGCACACTTCAGAGCTTTGCTGAAGCTGCTCCCATGACCTGGCGACCCATTGCAAATGAGAATTTTTCAAATTAGTAATTAAACAGTTTGAAAAGTAAGGGTCATGAATCACAGAATGCTCTTCGTTCATTATTTGATGAGTGCAATTTAGCTTTAATTACGTATAACACTTCCTCGCGTACTAGTAAATGTTCTGTAGTCTATTTAGTGACTGTCAGAAAGTCTTCGAAAGTCCCACGGGTGCAGTCAGATGGTTTTCCCCATTTGTGTGCACAGGAATAAGGCAGCAGGCTTTTGCTTTTCATAGAGGGAGCAGGTAAGGGGTAAGAAGACGAGGACATGCTACTGAGTGTTGACTCCTGCAGGATTTCTGTCCAGTCATGCCTGGTCTCTGCGTGGCTCTGAGGATACTTTGCAGCGTGCTGTGTGCAGCTGAAGTGAGGCAGCCCTGTACATGTGGTACTGAGGATTAAAAAAGCCACAGTAAGGGCATAAAGGGAAGGCAGGGATGGTTTTTCCTTGTGGTAGCAGTTACAAATCGAAGGTGTAGCACATGGCTGTGCTGGGGTCGCCCTTGTAGGCCCATGCTCTGTGGCAGGAGGCACCTGGGCTGTTTCTCGCTCTCCTCCGAGGAGCTCTCCTGCTGTTTCTTGGTGCATTTGGCCTTCAGGACTGTTTTTCATGCTGCCTTTCCCTCCCATCTCTTTCCCCATTAGCTTGGGTGAACAATGGAGTAAATGAGGCAGGAGGTGGCAGGTTTGGCTGCTGTATGGCAGCACACAGCAGGTATGGTGGGAAATGTGTGTGTATGAAAGTGTTGGCTGTAGTGTTCAGTGTTGCCATCTCAGGAGCACTGGAGTCCTCCCTTTGGCTTCATTGTTGGTCTCCATTTAGAAGGCACTATTATGAACAGCTTAGCTCCTCTGTGTGATTTGTTTCTTGAGGTGGCTTGTTCAATGGGATGCCAGCAAGTTGTTCTTTATTTACATTAATGCATGTCATTAGTCTCTAATGGACCATGAAGTCAAGAGGTGGCCTGGTCTGTCATGAAATAATTGCACTCTAAAGAAAACTGAAGCAAATGATTGATTATGTCTTGCACAAGCACACACAGAGACACTGGTCTGTCCACAACAAAACCCAGAGCGTTTTGCTGCTTCTTTGCCACAATGAAACTTCTGTGGGGAGAGAGTGCTACAACTTCATAGTAAGACAGCAGTTGTCTGTCTTGTATAATATGTCTTCACAGACATTACACTGAGTGCCATTTATTATGGGTCGTTGGGGAAAAAAATGCTTATTACGGTCTAGTGAAATCATCTCTGGCTGCAGAGGTTTGATTTGTTGAGGCAGGTCTCCTCTTTGGGATGATGCAACTTCAGAGCGAAAACTAAAGAAGTTTTAGCGCAGGTCTGCACAGCAGACAGTGTGGTGTGGGGAGAGAGGGTGGGAATTTGACGGTCCTTTATGTTCCCAGTGTCAATGTGAAATTCCCTTAAAATCTACTACAAAGCTGACATCCCTCTTACACATGTACTCTCAGGTCTTCTACAACCAACATAGAGTCAACAGCCTTTTTCCAAAATGGGATTTTCCTCTGCTGTCTTTCATAGTGAGGTAATTGGAAGTTGCCAGAGAATTAAGAGCCAGATAAGCCATATTGCTATTTTGTTGTGTTGACCCAAGTAAAAGTGGAAGGCTTGGGCATTTTGTTTTGGCTTTTCCCCATGTTCCATAATTGACCTAATCTCTTCTGATGTCCTGAACAGTCCAAAAATCCAGACAGAGCCTTGTATAATGGCTTGAAAAAAAAGGGTTTTATCTTTTTCTTGACCCATCAGCTTAAGAACTGCCTGCTTTTTAATGGATTTTCTCCCTCACTAAATTGAATGGATCGTCCCTCATTATCATTTAAATAGAAGCCTCACTCCCTGTGAACATGGAAGATTTGAATGTGGTAGTAGAGCTGTGATAATTTGAAATATTCGGAAGGTGGGGGCATGGAGGGGGAGCAGGCGGCAGAGTGCAGAATTGCTGAATGTAATTGTCATGGATTCTCAATTTTGTTGCCACAAGATGGGAAAATAGACTAATAATTGTCTTCCAACCCTAGTAGAATAGTTGCCCTAGTTAGCTGAAGCTAACACTCTAATTGTCATGGGGGCACAGAGATGAATGAGGATGTATGCAGGGCACAGCCAGGGCTAAATTGAGTGATATACTAAGGCAAAGAGCAAATTGGCAATTATTGGCCCAGCTGAAAAGGTTGGCAGGTGTGCTGCTTTCTCACGAGCCCTTAGGGGGAAATTGGAAATATAAAATATCGACCATAAATACTCACTGATTAGGAAATATGTTGCAAGAGGTGCTGGCCACTTAAGAGTCAAAACTCTCCTTTTCAAGGGATTGGCTTCAACTGCGCGTAAAAGCAGCGAGCGCTGCTACTAAGTTGTTCAGAGCTTTACTACTTGTCCCCCATCCCCCAGGCTATCTTCTCTAATTTTCCATCATCCCATATCCTCATATGTTTGTTTTTTTCTTTGACCATAATAAACGAAAAGCAGTCTTTCAGGAAACACGGAGATTTTCTTCTCTCTCAATGTTCTTTGATAAGTGTTTAGCATATTGTATAGACTAGATATAAAATTCTCTCTCTCGTAGATGAATGCAAAATAACTTCTGTGATTTCTAATTCAAACAGTTCACAGTGATCTGGTTTTCTTTGTGTGCCATCACAGGCATTATCTCTTCCTACCTTCCTACTTTCTGTATTATGCTTCCTCTCCTGGGGCAAAAGGATTAAAGCAGCAGCAGGATACAGAGCTGCAGGTCTGTTGTGTGTGCCTCAGGCTGAAGTACCTTGCCATGATCAAATGAGCCTCTGAAGTGAGAACTGGACCACAGATGTACCACAAGGTCCATATTTATGTACTTTGCAAACTTTGGCACATGTGGGATGCTTGGTCTTGGCTTTGGGCAGGGTGGTGGTGGGACAGCAGAGCTTGGCATGTGTCAGGCCAGTGCAGTCGTCAGGGATGTTACCAAGTGTGTTGAAGGAGGTTTTTGGAAAGCCTGGGAGAGAGCAACATGTGAGCTACAAATTCTTTGTGGGACATGCTGTCTCTATTCCCCATGTATAACACACTAGAATCTCATCTGCAGTTTGAAGAGCATTGCATGGCTTAGTGAAATAAAGGCAGCAAGAGGATAGTGTTAAGACCCCCTCCTCAAACCATGAGTCTTGGGAAACTGCTTTGAATATACATGCAAGGATTCTGAAACCTTTCAAGTCACATTCTTCTGGAGGCAAAAAATTCATGTCCCTTGAGCATGCTATCTACTTTTATGTTTGTGGCCCTCAAAATAACAAAAGGTTGCATGAAAACTGCTGCAGCAGAAGTTAAGACTTGCATGAAACTTCAGGTAGTGAAGCATAGATAGGAAGAAAGGAAGTCTGGAGAAGGTTTTGTGAAGTTGTCTGAGGGGTGATGATTTGAACAGGAGCAGCACTTATGCGTGTTCCCTATCTTTTGAAAATGTGAGGTCTTTTCATATTGTTCCTGGGTTGCTGGATGCAGTTCACTCATTCCATCTTTTCTTCCACTGTCTAGGGCCATCAGCTGTAGGAATCAAATTGTCTTGGTTGGAAGCTGTTATGTAGCTTATCAAGCCAGTTACAGATGTTTAGACCTTGTATAGTTTGCTGTCTTACTTAACTGGTTTTGCAGTATTTCCAAGCATAACCTCCTTTGTTTATCTGAATAATAAGTGAATTAAAGAAGGAACATATTAAAGTTTTGCATGACATCCAAAATCATTCATCATGTATTGTGATTATCTTGTCAGGTCCTGGCTTCTAATCTAACTGAACATCAGATGCACCCTGTGACCTTTGCCAAGTCAGTTGAACTCATTGTATTAACAGACAGGCGTGTGACTGTGGAAATTAATTGTATTAAGAGACTTGGTGTTAAGGTCTGGGATATCTTCTGCCCTTGGCCCTTTTTGCCCTCCTTCCCACTTACTCCTCTCATTCCAAGACACTTGAGTTGTATAAGGGACTTGCTTGGAAAGTGAATACTAGATTTCTTCAGTATTTAAAGATGACCTGGTATTCTGTTGTTGAATGCTCTATAAATGATCTACTGGATGGGTAAATATGCATGCTTCCTTGTGCCTCGGTCCTGTCTTGCTGTAGGATTGGAGTAACTGAGAAATAATGGGAGACAGGTGCAGCTGAGGTGAGTTTTCATCATGAGTTTCATCAATGCTATAAGACATAACTGCAAATTAGTTCTCTCTGTATTATTGCTGAACTCTGCCGAGTGCTCATCAACCAAGTCAGGATTGCAGCATCAGGCCATATGGTGGTTTAGGCCTGTGATTTGGCACTAAGTAGGAGCTGGGAAGTCTGCCTCAGTTCCCTCTGCTGGGGTCTCCTCAGGTGACACTGGGCATGTCTCAGTCTTTCTCTGCCTCAGTTTCCACATTACCATGGGGGTGGTGTTGTCAGCAGTGCTGGGAAGGCTCTTCTGGGGGATGGTCCTGTGCCCATGTAGGAGTAGCTGCTTGCTGAAACTGGCTGTGTCAGCAGCTGATTTGGAGTCACTTGATGAACTTTTCCTTTGAGCTAACAGAAGTGGCACATTTCAGAAAAGCTGGAATGAACTCTTGACATGTCTGGAATATGTGAATTTGAGTCTTTTAGCTAAAAAGGAGGGGAGCGTATACTAAAACCAAGAGCTAATTCTGTTGTCATGCTGCGTCACCTCCTTTCATCTAATCCCCTTACAGTTAGTTCATATATCAGGGATACAGAGGATCCAAGTTGAAACCTGACTGACCCATTGAGAGTGGTGAATTGGCTATTACTTTGATTATTGCTGGATTTTAAAGCCCTTCCTACTGTCTTTCTAGTTTAAGAAACTGAACAGAGGGTGTCTTGATTTCTTTTGCATCATGAGAACCATGGAAAGCCATGCTTTTATTTGTACAAGAGAAATAAATTTTCCTGACAATTTAATAGACTAGATCTTTGGAAAACCTGCATGATTTTCTTTCCTAAATTGTAATTACAGTGTTTATCGGGGATAAAGGAAGAAATCTTTTAAATACTATTGCAGATTGCAGTGTAACTCAAACTCTCAAGGGCATCGGGGCGGGGGATAGTAGGGTCTTTCAACAGTGAGATTTTGTCTTTGCTGCCAGAAAGGTGTATTTTTTATATCCAGTGTAATTAACACGAGAGCTATCCCGGGGTAGAAATAATTCACTCTGTGACATAACTGAAATGTCTTGTCTGTTCTGTCTGGTTTTGGTTTTAACCTTGGGCTTAAAAGGAACAAAAAAATCTTTAATTGTAAAAGAGCACATCATCTGCAAAGTATTATGAGCCATTTATCTCTATGCACAAATGCCATCTAGCACTGTAGTTCCACTTACGCATCGTTAAATGCACAGACCACACTCATTTTGCCCCTAACTAGTAACAGTCACCCTTAGAAACCCAGCACTGAAAGAGGCAGGAGGCCCAAAAGCCGGTGCTTAAGCCAGGCGGGAGGGTCTGTGCCCTCCCCAGGGGTCTGCTGAGGATCACTTCAAGTGGCAGCTGCAGCCAGTGGGAGCAGTGTCTGTAAGCTTGGCATGGATGTCTGCTCTAGCAACTTCAGCCCCTGCCCACTGGCTCTGCCGCCTCTGAGTGGGAAGCATGTGGGTTCATGGACATGTGGCTCTCACTTATCTCACTTGTGCAGTGTTGGGGTTTGTAGATGTGAAGGTTTTGGAAAGGCCTGATGTGGCAGCTGTTCTGCATCTGGCTGTAGAGTTGGCTAGGTGGGGTCAGGACCCTCAGTCTTTGAATGGTGTGTTTGGCTGCTTTCTTCTTTGGAGGACCAGAGCTGAGCCTGCTTGTTGCCTGGGTCGACACAGTAAGAGCTAGTTTGGGTTTTGCTCTTGGGTGGACTAAAGCTACTAGGCAGATGCTGTGCTGGTCAGTGCAGCACTAACGTGTTTGGCTTCCTGGGTACAACAGTGACCGTCATGCCTTGCAGCTTGAGGTACCTTCAGACAAGGAAAAAATTGGACAAAGTAACAAATTGACTATTTTAAGAAGAATTTTACAACAGCCCTCCATGTAAGTGCTCCTATCCCATAGGTAAGAGCCTCTGTTAAGTCATTCCAGCTGAAGATCTGCCCTAGTAACTGCTCTTGCCAGACAAGCACTCATTCATAGGCAAAGGAGGTTTCTTCAACTTTGGGCAGATGCCAAGTTAAACTTCCACTAAGATTTCTTGTATTTGCAGCCACGATTGATTACTTTTCTCATTATTTGATCTTGATACAGAGACATATGGATTGAGCTATGTTTATATCAACCCCCAAAGATTTTTTTCTTTAGGAACATCCATCACAGTTGCACGCAAACTGTTCTGCTCTGGCACTCATAGCTCATATTAGCTGGGGCTTTCAAAGTTTCTCCATGTGGCAGTTGGTGTGGATCCTCCTAAAGAGCCCGCAGTGTTCCCAGCTAACCAAGAAAGCAATGGCAATTTGCTAGATGTGCAGAAAAATGCATGCAAACAGCTCTGGAGAGTGCGGGACATGGCTGCGCCTAAACCTAATTGTTGGAAGGGATTTTATGAGTTGAATCCAAGTATTCACCAGTTACTAACTTCATGCATGCAATAAAAATTTGTGGAGAGAGGGGGGGAAGTCCCCTTTCCCCCCCCGATTTCCAGGCAATCTAATGTTATTGTTTGGAAAGGGAGGAAGAAGCTCTTAGATGTGAGAAATGCCAGAGTAAATTGCCATTCAGTTTTAATTATTTCTGATGTAACACTTTATTCAGCAACTGTTTTTATTGTTTTCTACTCAGTGGTCTTAAACCAGTGGTCTGGAGATTCCTGGGGTTCTTGGACAGCTTGGGATGCCTGAAAGTTATCTATGAAAAGCAGGTCTGTTGTTAGTGTGTTTGAGTGTGTTATCCAAGGCTCTGCTCCATCCCAGGAAAATATTTTGGGCGTGCACAAGACTCAGAGACTGAAAATAACTGTTACAGTGAGAATGCTCTGAGAGGCTGTTTCCCTGGAGAGAAGCTTCTAATGAAACCTCTTGTTTCTGGTTTTGATTATTATTTCCAATTTGTTAGACATTGTCAATCTTTGTTAAATCTGAGTTGATGGGGGAAGAGAACCGCCACCCTTTCTCCTTTCCTGCCTCTCCGAGCAGGTAATTTGCCTTCTCCTCATTTCTCTGTGTACTTTAGGTGAACTGCTTGATCAAGCTATCCAAAGTGTCAGAACAGATGATTGTGTTCAGCTGTTCAGCATACTTGTGTAGATAGCAGGATATTGTTATTAACCTTTTTTTCTATGCAAGGCTGAATTCCATGAGTTGTTTGGGTTTTTTTTAAGAAGTATTTAGACGGAGGCATAGATTTGTCTTAGTTTCTCAAAACCAGATAAATGCCACTGCCCTTCATTTCACCACTCTGTGGCTTTATTTCTGTCCAGTTTACATTAAAGAGGCTTATCAATAACTCTACTTTTTTGTAGTGTTTGAAGGCAGAGGCCAAATCAATATGCAATATGGAAAAGGTGGAAAGTTAAATGCTGTCACTGGTTTGTTATTGCTATCTCAGACACCCTGTGGAAGCCGTTCTTTCCCTGCAGAACAGAGGTCTCTTGAGCTACAGCAGGACAGAGGTGCAGGTGCTGCGTGCCAGGGATAGGGACTGTCACCCAGCCGCACACTGGCTGCAGACCTGTGTGTAAGGCCCATGAAGAGCTGTGCCACAGCTTTCCTTCTGCTGCACCCTGGTTCCTGTGCCAGCTGCTGACAGGGTTTATGGTTACACTCACTTAATTGTAGGGCTTTGCTGTTGTCTCCTCTTCGCTTTGGAAACTTTCCTCCTTGGGCACTTGGCTGGCAAATCGCCTCTCTGATGCCCAGGGCATGCACGAGCAGGCCAACAAGACAATCACATCTTCCGTTGAGAGCAGGAGTCTGGAAAGGTTTCAGCATTTATCTAGGTATCTTCTGATCAAAAGCTTTGCAGACTGGTAGTACAAAGGAGCTGTTATCTTACTGGTGGAAAATTACAAGTATTTGTAGTAGCCTGCCATCAGTGTGCATCAATCTTTGAGGGTTTTGTGCTGTTGTGCTGATTTAGTAACACTGTAACTTCAGGCACTGCTACAAAAAGACAAATAATTGTCAAGACCAGCCTGCAACAATTCCTTGGTTTTGTTCAGGCTTTGGTACCCTCTTGAACATCAGTCTTGGAAACGGGACTGCTAAGGCTCCCCAAATCTTGTTTAGTAAAATCACATAGCAAGCTCATCATGATTATAAATCACACTTGGAAATTGCCCTGCAGAGTGCTTGTTGGGTCATATGGTGTCATATGCCACCACTGTTCCTGGCTTCTTTTTAATTTCTGAAAACAAAGCAAATAGCAGCAGCTGGAGATAGAGGTGGAATTCATTTAGCTGCTTTGAGAAAGCCATTGGCAGCAGAAAACAGCCGCTCAACAGCCCTTGGGTCTGAGAGAGGGGAAAGGGATCCAAATGACTGGAGATGGTGTAATGAAAAGGAAAAGAACCAGATGATTTGGCAGCATGTGAAAGAGGTAAGGATGTGGTAGAGAAAGGAGCAGGAGGAGCTGAAATGAAGAGCAGGAGTAAACAATGTAATTTAACTTATTCAAAAGGGACAGAATGCTTATTAAAGCTCTGAGAGATGATAAATCAGAGCTTTGCTGCTATTGTTGTTCCAGATAGAGTTGTCATATGGTAATACTGCAGTGATGAAAGCTGGAGGCTCATGAATTCATACAGGGGAATGAAAGTGGGATATATGGTTACATGATTGAAAGTTGGAGTTGATGAGGCAAAATGTGCAGCCCTGATTCAGGAGAGCATCCTTACACATATGTGCTGTTCCTTGGAAGCTGAAGAAGGACTGTTCAGATCATGTACTCTGCTGCTGTGAAGACATATCCCACACTGAGAGTTTTCACCTTAGTTGGGAGGTGCTGTCAAAGCCCTGCTGTAGCTTATGAAACCCTTGTTTGATACAGCCCCAGAGCCCTCACCTGGAAATGCTTTTGCTGTTACTCCTGTGGCAGCACACAGAATGTCAGAAGATCATTTGAGGTGTTCTGGTTGTAAAGTTTTCCCCTAAGGAATATTGGGCTGGGGGAGGGAATCGCAAAATGATTCTTATCTTACATTACACAGAATCTCTTGCATTACTTACTGTGGCATATTGTTTCCTCCCACAGAGTTCTGCTCAGTCGCTTTCAGGAAGAGGCTACTCCGTAAGTCATTTTACAGCTAATTCTTTCACTTCTGTTGATGTTGATTGCAGAGGTTTACACTACCTGTTGCATATCCACTGACATGAAAGAAACGTGGAACGTAAAAACTAGGGTTAGAGCACAGGACCATCAGCACCTGGAAGGGGACAGCCCTAATCTGCAAGAGCACATGAAGAGAGTCTGGGGGCTTCTTCAGTTTAGCTTCATACTTCTAGAGAGGGTTTTTTGTTGTTTAATAGCGGACTTTAGCTACGTCACCTGCTTAGAATTAAGAGTAGGGAGAGTTTTCAACATTGGAGGGAGGTGCTTCCCTCCTCTCTTCCCTCCACCATCCAGGTTTTCGTTTGTGCGTTAAATACAAGGATCAAATTTACTGCATTTTGAGAACTGTGACCCTCACCAGTGTGAACAAAAAAAGGTCAATATTCTCTTATTTACAAGCTGTGACTTAGAAAACAAGCTCTCTTGTTTTCAGAGAAGGGTGTTGCTGGTGTTTTCTTTACAGGAGTGCTATAGGTACCAGTGTTACTGGGCCAGGACATGTCTGCATGAGTATGCGATATAACTGTGATGTTTAATTGCCCATTTCTGTTCACATGTACCTTATTTGTATGTGCAATAATGACATTTGTTCACATAGAGGTGGTATAATTTTGTGTGTACTTTGAGTACCTTTGCTGCTCAGCTGTCCCAAAGGCAGGCACGTAGACTTTATTTTATATATTGATAAGGAAACAGGAGAGGGTGTGAGTGGCTTAGTAATGTCAACATGGAAATTCCTGCAATCACATTGTATCTGACTCTCATAACAAATGTATGGTGTGTGGATGTCTGTTATCATACCCTGGTTGTTCAGCCAGTAAGTCATGTACTTGCTAGGGGAAAGACTGTAGATGAAGGCGTAATGCTAACCTCGTACGCAAGTCTGAATGAGAATGTCTCAGTCCGGCTACAGTTCCTGCCTGCTCTTACTGACAGTTGCCATTTCACCCCCTCTGATGTGATAAAGTTTGGCCTCCTAGATGGATGGTTCCAAACTCTGTTTCTTAACCTAGAGCTATAACTTCACTTTTCATAGAGCAGAACAAGGCTGGATTTTATATATTGCATAAAGTCGATGTGGAGACCTGGTACACTTTTGGTGATAATCATATGAATGATTTTTCTTTCAATATTTGTCATATGTTCAGAGTTGTGTGATGGAACCTGTGAGCTCCTACCCAGTGCTGTGTGCACAGAGAAAAATTACTTGGCAGTGCAGAATTTATGGTCTTATGTCATAGTGCCGCTGTTGCGGGCTATCATACATACTGTCAGAAATCCATAATACAAGACTACATTTGAATCATAAAGCCATTACAGGATAACAGATGACTTGGAAAGTCTTACGCTTTTAATGAAATAATGTCACAAATTTTTAGACAGTAATGACACGTCTCCGAAGTATCCTCCTATCTAAATCTTCTCAGCTTCCCAAGTGAGTATCATTGTTTAATTCATTGAGTGATGAGGAATGTTTGTTCTAGGACCAGTTGAGCGCTGCCTCCCATACACATGAACAGTTGGATTCACCTAAGTTTCTAAAGGCAGATGCTGTATCTTCTGTTTGTCTGTAAAATGCCATGCATGCCTGTGGCACCACATAAATAATAATGAATCATCTTCACAGATTTTATGGCTGAAGGCATGGTTTGGGAATTAAACAGTTTCCCACTGGCTATAACATAGGTTGCAAAATCTCAATGGAAAAAGGCCAAAGAATTCTTTTTGCAGTCTCAAGGTCAATAAATCATAGGGCTGTTTTCCTCCCTTGCTGGCTGTTAAGAAATTTACTTCTGTCTCTCAGAGAAATGATTTGGAGAAAATTTCTAGCTCCTTCTCTGTGCATGTGTGGGGACAAGGTTCTTTTCTTCAGCCAACCCATAACTTCTCAAGGGAGGTAAGAGCTTTCTGTGTGCCAAGGCAGCATTTTGAGATCATGAGCAGTGTGAGCTGGGTTGCTTTTCCTTATGGGTTGTCATTTTGCCTGTTAAACTGCCTTTTGCTTTACCATGTATGAGCTGTTGAGGCTGACCATTTCCCTTAAGACTCTGATGCTGCTCTAAATTGATTTAGCATAAGGCAGACACTATCATTTCCAGCCCTACCAGACCTCGCTGGCCCAAACCTGCATTGGAAATTGATTCTCCCAGGTGGCAGAGAGGTGTTCAAACCCACCAGTTCAAGACAAGTGGGCCCAAACCAGGGGTCGTCCATAATATCTTGTAACACTTTTCTTTCTCTCTTGAAAGCAGCTGTATATGAAACACTAAGTATTTTGGCTCTACCCCTGTTTGCATCAAATAAGTTGTTTGCCAGACATGGTGAAAGCATGATAGAAAATAGCGCTAGCAGGAGGCATGATGGAGACACCATTCTTGCACTGAGTGCTCCTCTTAATATCTGTGCAGGCTTGTGGTGTGGAAGACTGTCACTTGTGGAGTGATGATGTATATCGTTACTCGTCGAAGTTCTTGTACTGGGTTTCATAAGCAGCTGTTTAAATACCACAAACTATTCTGTGCCTGTTCCTTTTTAATTAGCCCATTTCGAATCTGCACGCTTCACCATCCACTCGCTTCAGCCGTCCTTGCAGAGATGTTTGCTTCAGAAGCATTTGTAGAAAATGCATATTTAAAGGAAATGTGCGTTTGCAAAAGGAGGTCTTAAACCCTGTAGGAGTAATCTCGTATGAAAGATCTTAGTAAAAAGTCCAGCTCATCCAGCTGGGCTGCAGAGAGAATGCAGGCAAGGCCTGTCTGTACAGCCAGGCTATTACTGAAAACCTTGGCAAATTGCACATATATAAGGTACAGACACTGGAGCTAGAATCAAAAAGAAAACTAAATTCAAATGTCTAAATAATAACTCCTGAGCATTGAATATTCCAGCAACTTCATTGACTTCAGGCTCCCTATGGAATGTTAAGTGCTTAAATAAAGACCATGCTTGAAATAACTCCATGAAATTCTGGTCTGATTGAAGTTACCACATAACCTCTGGTTAACTTCAGCTGCACCTAGATTTTTGGCACATTGTTTCACAGTATCTGCAGATATCACCAACAACATTTCTTATAAATCTATCTCCCAAAATAAAGTTTTGAGTGGCATTTACTTTTACTTGGATAATATAAGACATACCAAAGCCTGTGCTGTTTCTGTAAGCTCCTTATCTCATCAGCAGCATATATTTCATCTCCTTATCTTATTAAATGTATCATTCCACTGTGCTGAGAAATAGATGCTGGTTTGTTTATGAAGGTTGGTATCTTACTCCCTTTATGACTTGATGGTTACATACGTGTGATAAACTACTCCAGCCATTTGTCACACTTCCTGCACGCACAAATGAGATTAATGATTTTAGTCAGAAAGGTTGGTCTGTCCTATGAGCAGGCAAAACAGATTTTCTTTATGGTAACAGGGTGAGGCCTGTGTACCTGAAAATGCACCAATTTGCCTACAAATACACAGAGAATTAGAAAGTAGCCATATGTTGAGGTTTCTATAGATCACTGATACATACCCATCCTGTGGAGCATTTTTCAAATGCATTTCTGATAGTGAAGTCAATTTAGGACCTAACAAAGTTAGAAAGTAGTTACAATGAACATAGAATCAGTACATGCAGTTTGTTGTTAGTGGCTGAAAAGTTGCAATTGTTTATAAGGGTGAGCACATTGTATAGACAAACCCAAGCTGCAGTTGAACTCAGCTCAGTTTTGTAGAGAGCACGGACCAGGATAGAACTGGGAATATGTGGTAGCTTAAAAAAATAAACAAAAAACCTCTTCCAATAAATTATGTAGTTTATTTATAGAGCATTTGTGCAGCTGTTCCTCTGCTGAAATGGAAGGGGCTAAAATGTAGGAATGAATGAAAGAATAAACTTGAAAGCATATGGCAGATGGATAAGCCAGTGAAGCAACCTGTATCTTGGAACAAAAGTACAGGAGGATGAGATGTCTTTGTTTGGGTTTATTTGTTCTTGGAAGATTATTTTTTTAATAAAAACAGTAACACACACTTGGCAACAGCAGCAGCTGATTCTTATTCCGAGCTTCTGTAAAATATCAAAGTCTTTGCAGCCTAGTCAAATCCCTGGCAGCTCAGCAAATTCTGTTGATTTTACATCTTCCTTGTTGAGCGCCGGAAACCAGTGTCTCGGATAACTCAGACTGCAGCTCACAGATAGAGAGGAACATGCAAAGCACCATAAGGCTTGCAGAAACATTTGGGTCATCCAGAATCAACTTAGTGCTCTCTTCATCCTTCTTGCCTTCTGCTTGGTGATGTAGCCCGAGAGTGATTAACACCTCATCCAATGAAGCTGGAACCTGAGGTGGTACAGGCAAGCAGTGAGCACCCTGAGCCTCTGCCTTCACCCTAGTCTGCTCCTTCCTTGGTGTTTCTCTTGAATTATATTGTTGATTATTAGGACTGGCTTTGCAGTTGCTAATGACGATCTTTACAGCCTCCCAGGACTCCTGTCCTGTGCTGTGTGCTTGGTGTTGCTGTACAGTGGGCTGTCACCCAAAACAGCTGCCTGTGACTGCCACTCACATCTTTTTAGCTCATACCCATGAGCACTCTTGCCAGGGCAGCAAGTGCTGAGCTGTAATTCACCTGATTTACAGCATGGAGGTAGTGTCCAGTGCAACGAGCTCAGGGGGAAGCAGCACAGATATGAATGACTGCAAAGTAGTGGGTAATCATCAGCCTAGGAACTGTTGACTCTTAGCAGGTTTATATACCCTTGTATACCCTACAAAGCTCTTCTTACGGCCTGTTTTAGTTCTGTGCCAGCTCAGTGCAGTTCTGTGAAACACTGAAGCAGATGGTCCCCGCTAAGGAGGCTGTTCCTATGCCAGAAATCCTCGGTGCATGCACAGGCAGGTTCTCTGTCTCAGTGTAATGGTTACAGAAGCCTGCTGAAGATCATGCCAGCAGCATTCCCCTGATCCGCTCTGTGCTTCAAGGATGCTTTTGTGG
This sequence comes from Pezoporus flaviventris, assembly GCF_033815535.1. Lineage (NCBI taxonomy): Eukaryota > Metazoa > Chordata > Aves > Psittaciformes > Psittacidae > Pezoporus > Pezoporus flaviventris. The sequence continues at coordinate 7,936,257 of NW_026892589.1, read as the reverse complement.
TCTTAGGCTGGGGATCAAATTGACAGTCTTGGAAAAGCACCTTCAACAGCATCTTTCCTTTACAGAGCTTAAGTCAGTACCATTTTCGATATGGAGCATGGTCCAAGACCCTCAGGTACCTATCTGTCTTTGAGATTGCAATGGAGAAACTGCTGTCCTGAAAAGGATACATTTCTACGTGAAGATCAACAAAATTATTGCTGTATTGGTTGCGAATCGAGTGTGCTTCAGCTCATGGGTGTGGAAGCAGGATCGGTGATGAGAGGCAAACCTGAATTGTAACTAATGGGATTTCTCCACTAATGAAAAATCTCTCCTCTGTAGGTAGGAAGGTAACATTTCTTAGCTGGACTGGAAAATTCATTGTATTTTAGGGCCTTTGATAAATTAGCATTTTTCCTTGCCAAAAATCAATATTGGAAACAGGGCTCTTGTTAAGAATCTAAAAATCCTTGATCTGAAGCCAAAGTTAAATGATAAAAGTTAATTTAATATGTATTTCCTACAGTAGCATGCCTGTGAGCTGGCAACATGAGCAAGACATTCTGGATGAGATTTATGAACAGGGAAGTAATAATTCCAAAATAAGTATCAATCTCATTTTGCCATGATGCCAAGTATAAAAGAGGGACTATAATTGTCTTTTTCTTCTGGACAAGAAGAAGAATAGCAGATATGTCTCCTTGAGGTGGAACAATACTCTGTCTTCTTTGAAGACAGATACTTAGAGAAAAGAAAAAGGGACTATAATGAAGTGATGTGGCCTGCAAGAGCAATGACAGCAAAAAAAGATTAAAATAAAATAGATAAATAATAATATGTAATATAAAGAATTTTGAAAGGAGTTCTCCCTCTTAAGACAGCAGGAATTTCGGAGAGCCAGGCATATAATGGTGGGTGTCAATGCAAAGCACTTAACTTCTGCTGGTTTTCTTTTCATGTGTTCCTAAACAGCTTTTAAGCTTAACTTTACAAGAACTATCTCCATGCTTGAATTCATGTGGGTAAGCTGAGTTCACTGAAGAAATGAAGAGTTGCTGGCAGTGCTGTGTGCAATGGAGCCAGGCTGCTGTAAACCAACCAGGCAGCTGGCCCCTTCCAGAGGCTGCCCCATAACCCATGAACTCAAATGCTTTGGAGCAATTAGTGCACATATTATCCCAGATCTGTGGGAGCTCTTGAGGGTTTTTGAAATGTCCCATGAAAAGCGTGAGCAGAAGTACCAACATAAATAAACTACATACTTCAGCTTTACAAATACTGAAGTCTGTGAACTTCCTTACAACACGTTTTCCTTTTGAAGTTCCTTTTTTTTGAAAGTCTGTTTCTTCTTAGATGACCTCTGTTTTTAATTAGGACAGAAAGTCTGATAAGTTTTTGCTCCTCTCCACAGCTGTAAGTCAGCACAAAGGGCTCTCTCTGGCTGAATTTGTCTGCCTGAACCAATGGCCATGGCAGAGGGCTGCTGAGGGGCTCCCATCCCAGCAGCAGTGCCCCTTTGTCTCTGCAGCTGGAGCACTATGGGATGATGGTGATTTCCATACCTCCCAGCTGCAGGGGGAAGCACTGCCAGCTGACACCACGAGCCCTTTCGAGCCCCTTGGGGAATGGAGCATATGACTGCTGTGTGATTTTTGCCCACTTTTTTAATCTCCCTTGCCATAGCCCTCAACTCAGCTCAGGGTAGTGGTGGAACAGCTCTCTAATCTGACTAGAAAGACACTATTGTTACACAGATGCAGCCCCCGAAATTCCCAGTGCTCCATAGCTTTTGGGGTAGGATAACCTTGCTGTCACTGGTCTTGCATTTTAAAATGAAGAGTTGTCTTAAATCCATCTTGAATTCACCAGCCTGGAAAGGATTACATCCTGCTGAAGAGGGAAGGCAAAGGATTTGGAGAGTATCTGGTCTTTTTTTCTGGACCTTTTTGATTAAGACTGTCCTGCGGCAGTTGTGTCATAGATATGCTGTAGCTTTCTTTGTGTAATAGGGCTAGGTGTTTGCTTGTCTGTCTCAGCTGTTTTCACATTGTTATTTGCTCTGATGGCTCTCTTTCCTTACAATCCATTGCCTTCTTTTAATTCTTTTTTCCCTTTACCAAACCCAAGAAAAAGATGATTAAAGCAGACGTTGATTAGAATCAGGGCTACTTATCTGATGAGCAGGGGTTAAGTGTGGGGCCCCTTGGGGGATTTGCTTTTGATTTTTCTTTAATTCTCTGAGTCTTGGGCAGTGAGAATTGGCAGTGCTGGGGTTTTATAACAAGAGAAGGTGTTAAAATAGCTCATTTCTGAGGGCTGCCAGAGCACAGTGTTTGTTATGCTGGGTGCTGTGGTAGGCTCATTGGGGAGGGAGGGGGGAAACAGTTTTTGTTCTTGTTTGTTCTCATATCTCAGTGTGCTCTTCCAGAAATCTGCACTCAAAACCACAGAGTGTAAGGGGAGCAGCACCAACTCTGAATGCTATTGTAGAAAAAAAAGATGAACAATATGTTTTGTTGGCCTTAATAGCAGGTAAACAAAAGAGAACAAGGAAAAGGGATTGAGTGCATCAACTTTGTGGGTGGTGTTGGCTTAGAGAACGTTGTCCATAGTCTTAAAGCATTATAAGATTTAAAATACTTAATTGTGTGTCTCAGTGGAATACCCTGTTGTAATCTCTGCTCAGTCCCAAAATGGTTTTCCCTGTGTTAAACTGCACCAAAAAAAGTTAGTCTGGAGAGGGTAAGTTATTTAGGTTACTGATAAAACTGCTCACTATACATCCTGAATGTGAGGAAGGTTACCTGTGGGTCAGTGATCCTTACTCAATTTCATCACTTGTGTTTTTTCCTCATTGTTTTTTTCTTTAACTGGGATATGTATTGAAGGCTGGAGAGACATCTTCAGTTTCTTCCCTGTCCTGACAGAAGATAAAGATGCAACTTTAATTTAACAAAACAACAGATGCAATCCTAAGTCAGATCTCACACCAAAGAAGGCTTTCGGTAACATGCTGAAGGTGTGGTGGCTCTGCTGTGAAAACTGCAAATGGGGAGAAATCTGGTGTAGGCTGAGGTTTCTCTCCTTCTCGCTTCATGTTTCAGCTTGGCTGTGATATACCTGGCTGCTAAAATGTAAATATACTGAGGCATGTAGTTGCATCTGCAGTGGAAAGGCAGCCCTCCCCCGTTCCCGAGGAGTGAGAGAACAGAGAAGTGGCACCACACCACTGACAGAGGGGAGATTTTATTAGATATTAAGAAGAAATTCTTCCCTGTGAAGGTGCTGAGGCGCTGGCACAGGGTGCCCAGAGAAGCTGTGGCTACCTCATCCCTGGCAGTGTTCAAGGCCAGATTGGATGGGGCTTGAGCAACCTGCTCAGTGGAAGGTGTCCCTGCCTGTGGCAGGGGGTTGGAACTGGGTGAGCTTTAAGGTCCCTTCCCACCCAAACCATTCTATGATTCTGTGCTTGCTTCTGTAAGAAGGTGGTTCAGGAAGGATCCCAGGGTTCATGGGCTGCCTTTCTGGGAATGGTTAAGCTCCTGCTGGAAGAGTAAAATGGCTGCTGAAGAGCCTGGATTTCTCATCTGCAGTGCTCACGTTGCTGGAAGAGGAGTGTTCAGGAGGAAGCCCTGGTCAGCCGCATGAAATGTTTCTAGCACAGGGTCAGCGTTTTTAATTCCCACCACCTTAGCATTTCAGCATTGAGTTCCTCATGCTCAGCTCCAGCCCTAGTCACCGTGACTTGCTGGTATTGTGTTAGAAAGGTGTCACTTCTCCTTTTTATAGCAAATAAGTAAGTGAAACTTAGAGTTTTCATCTTGTTGCAGAAGTACCAACTGCAATTCTAGAAAGCCAGGGAATGCAGGGCAAAGGCAGAAATGTAGGCGACTGCATTATGCATAACTTGTGCTTGAGATAGGAATCATGCAGGGTGGGAGACCTTTGCAATACCATCTGGCAACTGGTAAGGCCAAGTAGTCTCTGCTTTTTCTTCAACTCTTTGTTTTATTAAATGGCTTTAGGGAGACAATGATGTAATGCCAAAATTCAGGCAGTGCCATACCGAAAAGTTGTTTTAAAAGCCATTGATCAATGAGACTAATTTCTTGGAGACATTTTTAACTTCCAGTTCCCAATACCCAGTGTTTCAGCCTAGTTTTCAAGTGATTGTAGCTGTTCTCTCACTTTTCAGCTTATCGCAGGTCAGGAACTGAAAGGTGCTGAGGTTGAGTGAAGCAACAGTTCCTCACTCTGAGCTCTGCTTTGTTTTTGTGGGAATTGTCTGCTTCTGTAGACCTTTGGTTTCATTAAAGTTTGGTTTACTAACTTGCTTCTGGAACAGATACAACCACCAAAGCTGCTTTTTAATTAGCCCTGTGGTCCATCCGGTGTGTATGTGCTAACGTCTTGGCTGTACAATGCACTTCCAATGAAAGGAAGCAGTCTGCCATAGATTCTTGTAACCTTAGGGTCAGTTTTGAGCTCAAAATTGCTTTTGATTATGGTGTTAGTATGTGTCTCAGAAAAAAATCAAGAAATCCAGCAAGCACTGGTGGTTCTTACATGGTGCTGCTTAGTGACATGCTCAAATGGGATCACACCTAGATTTTAATGGAATTAACTGCTTTAATTATTTACTACTGTGCTACTGGTTGTGAATATTCAGAGTTTTGCAACCAGGATGATGGAAAATCAGCACACAGTTCCATGACTGTGGACACACCTGCAGTGGTTTCTACAGGAATGTAGCCTGATTCATAGAATCATAGAATAGTTAGGGTTGGAAAGGACCTTAAGATCATCCATTTCCAAACCCCCTGCGATGGGCAGGAACACCTCACACTAAGCCATATCACCCAAGGCCTCATCCAACCTGGTCTTGAACACTGCCAGGGATGGAGCATTCACAACCTCCCTGGGCAACCCATTCCAGTGCCTCACCACCCTAACAGGACAGAATTTCCTCCTTATATCCAATCTAAACTTCCCCTGTTTAAGTTTTAACCCGTTACCCCTTGTCCTGTCACTACAGTCTCTAATGAAGAGTCCCTCCCCAGCATCCCTATAGGCCCCCTTCAGATGCTGGAAGGCTGCTATGAGGTCTCCATGCAGCCTTCTCTTCTCCAGGCTGAACAGCCCCAACTTCCTCAGCCTGTCTTCATACGGGAGGTGCTCCAGTCCCTGATCATCCTCGTGGCCCTTCTCTGGACTTGTTCCAACAGTTCCACGTTCTTTTTATGTTGAGGACACCAGAACTGCACACAATACTCCAGGTGAGGTCTCACAAGAGCAAAGGGGTGGGATCACCTCCTTCGACCTGCTGGTCACGCTCCTTTTGATGCAGCCCAGGATACCTTTACTGTCTGCATTTCATCCCTGTGCTATATGATGGATAAGACCTTGTGTGCCTGAACACTTAGGGCCTAGATCTGTAGTACTGTGAGGAATTTTCTTGTCTGATTAATTCAGCACATGTTCTCCAGAAAGCCTCATGACATTGGCAGGCTTTGAGAAACATGTTAGGGCTGTGTAGATGCTATGTGTTTGCAAACCTCAGTTCTGTTGGAACTTGGCTATCTGTAAGCAGCAAGAAGTTTTTTGGTTTGGTTCAAGAGCTGTTAGTGTGGTTCTGGAGTCTTCTGTACATGGTCATGCTCGATGCTGGAATGGTTCACACTACCCTTGAAACTGGCTAACCAAAGCAGGATGATGGACATGATGTAGCAGTTGGGGTGCTATAGGTGAAGGATGGTATAGACTGCTTAGTAGAGTGTGCTTTTAACTCATGCAGCATCATACTCAGAGCAGTTGGTAATTACCAAAGGAGAAATGGTTACAGTAGTGGCAGTGAGAGACATTTCTGACTGGCTTCACTAGGTGAGGACTAGGACCACAGGCTCTGGGAGCAGAAGTGTGAGCAGCTGAGAAGCTAAACTTAATGCAATACTTGTAATGAACCAGAGATTCAAAATCACTTATTTAAAAGACTTTCCTCTGTAAGCATTCTTTGTAGCAAAATACAAGAAGTTGTTAGCACAAGCATGATAGTAAGGCTCGTGATCAAAGTTAGATAAAACCTCCCCTTGCAGAAGATATTCTCCCCACTGTATTTATGATGTTCTTCTAAAGCTGCTTAATAGCATTTAGGCCAAGTGGCACACTGGTTTAAGAGACAAAGAGCTTGAAGCATGAAGATCAGGATATCGCGGTGAAGATGCCCAAGGCCACTAGGCACAGTGTAACTGGCAGGCATTGAGCTGTAACAGGTGGAGGGTGGTCACAGACTTGTAAGCATCTTTCCCTCCCATATTCAGACTTCCTGTGCTCTGAAGAGCTCTAATTCATGTCATTTCTAGAGAGCCAGGAAAGAGGGCAGGAGAGAGTAGTAAATGGTCCCTTGAAAACAAGAGTCAGTAACGCACACCACGTGAGGACCTAGACAGCCTGTTTAACTGCAGCCAGTTTCCTGCTGAAGATTCATTTTGAAGAGATTGTGAGAGCACTCAAACAGGAAGCTGCAAATTCACCAAACAGTTTTGGTATCAGTGTGTTATCTGTGGTCATTCCCCTCCCCAGCTTGCGGCTGGCTTCTGGTTAGCAGAGAAAGACACTTTGAGCTGAGCTGGCATCAGTTCCCACCTACTTAATCAGTTAAGTTGTGAGCTGTGTGGTTAGCTCGAATCCCCTGGTTGTCTTGTGGATTGCCAGTGACAGGAAGGAGATGCATTGAGTGGTTCAGACAGGAATAGCTTGGTTATCTGATGGTCACCCCAGAGACTGATAAAATTATGTTAGCTCTTTTCTGAGAAGATATCAAAGCAGCAGAATCTGTTGGTTCTAACCACCTGAGGAGTTTTTACAACGTCAAGGGAAATTTTGCTTATCTTAAAAGCCTCAGAACTGTTAACCTCTCTTCACTGCTGCAGACCACAGCAGGGCCTTAGACTTTCGGTGCACGGAATGAAGCCTACAGACCATTGCGTGCAAAGCTGTAAAATCTTACTGAGGAAATGGTATAGTTCAGATCTTCCAAACTTACTTTAGTGCTTCAAATTCAGAGGTGAGCAACTTAAAACATATCAGAAGAACCAGTGTTTTCTAAGGGAGTTTTCCCTCCATATTTTTAGGGAACTCAGCCTCTTTTCAGGCTGACACATTGTCAGGAGTTAGGGGTGCAAAGTGAAAAGACACTTTTTAAAGCATAGCCTGTTTGATGAGCCTGAACTAATCTGAAGCCAAAATGATGGTGACTGTGGCATGGGCTTGCAAGGGTTAAACCAGAGAAGGTGGTCACATCCTTGGGACCACTTAGGGTTTGGTTTTATCATATGTTTTATCATATATTTGATGAGCAAACCTCAGGGTTAGAAGGGACAAGTTTCAGTAAGAGACCTTGAACAAATGAGATTTTAAATTAGTATTCTCAAAGTGGCCTTGGGCAGGTTGATTTGAGCCTCAGTGCCTGAGTTTCTCTAGCTTTAAAATGGGGTATGGTACTCATCTCCTTTGTACAATGAGATGCACAGATTGAATTTTACAGAGTGTTTACTAAAACAGGCAAGTTAGTTCTGAATAAAGGGTCCTCCTAATTTTTGTGTTTTGTGCCTAAAGCATAAGGAGCTCTGCTGTTTGTCCTGTGTCCCTATCTGACTACCCCTCTCTTCAGCTCCTGTCCTCAGGTGCAGCCCCATTCCCTATGCTGTAGGTGCACACCATGGCAGCAGCTGATACCCTGCTGAGCATCCATGGGGAAGGCCAAGTGCCTGCCACTGGAGCGAGGGGCTGGGATGTCTTACACCAATGGGGCAGAGGCTCCCATGGCCCAGAGCCCTTGTACCCACTGAGGCCATGATCTAGACCCTTCCTTGCTGGCAGCCTTAGAATAAAGGCAAAGGTGGGCTCAGCAGCAGGGCTCTGGCAGCACAGCCTCACCCTGTACCTGCACGTCGTCAAAACTTCCTACTGAATTCACACAGTCTGGTGTATAATTTGTAGCTGTAATGAGTCCCATAGTGAAATCCTCTTGTCTGTTGGTTTTGTTCAGGTTTTGAAATAAAGCCGATGTGTTTGTAAGGGCATGTGTCTGTACAGGAGGCATGTAGGGTGCTTTTGTCTGCTGATGTTGCTTGGCTCAGCCTCTGTCAATGACAACCATAACAATCAGTGCATTTTTGACTCAAAGCTATTTCCTTTCCTGGTGCAGATTATGTCTGGTATGCATAATGTGTTAATTTAACAAAGCAGTTCTTTTGATACAGCTTTAATTTTTTAACAACAGCTCGGGGGCAATGATGTACAGATTATATAGTGTCAGTTTCCCAATTAAAGTTTTACAGGAAAATACTCTGGTTTTGCTTTAAGCCTGTGTTGAATCTTCCTTCTGGCACTTGTGCAAATGGAAACTGTGCTATTGCAAAGCATCCATTTGAAACCTTGAAATATTTATTGAGGCTGCATTGAATACTGAAGCAGGAATCTTCCTGTAGGCTTGTTGATGTCTGTCATACGCATATATTTTGTAATTAAATGTCTGGAAGCTTGTGTGTGTGCGTGTGTGGTTGGTTTCTTGTGGGTTTTCTTTGCAGGTTTTGTTGTTGTTACACTGTTTTTCCTGATAAATGCATTTAACACATCCCTTTTAAGAGTTCCTATGAAATCTTATCCAAGGCAAGACCATATCTTTGATGTATAGCGATGAAGCTCCTACTAATTGTTGCACAGAACACCGAGAAGGTTGCTAAATTGCTGCCCTTCCTAGAATGCCAGGCCTTGTGAAGATCATTCCTGCAGCATAATGGGCCTGTTTGGAGGGTGTGGGATAGAGAGCACCTGAAGGGACTAGAAGAAAAGATTTAATTTTTAAAACACTGCCCACAAACTTGAAAGAGTTTTTTATATTTAATTTTCTTTCTTTCCTTCTCACCTCTTCTTCCCAGCCCTTTGTCTTGGATAATATCAGGTCAATAACTTCACCTGTTTGCATCCCTTGGATGCAACAGGGACTCACCATATCCAAAACTGTCTGCTGGTCTTCGAAAGCCTGTGGCCCAGAGCATGCTCCAGGGGATGAGATTGTGTGGAGCGTAAGCTGCGACTTAAAGGGCAAAGCAGGGTAGCACTGGCAGTAGACAGGACCAGGAGTCATCAGCTCCTGTGACAAAAGAACAGGTCACTGTGAACCTGCAGAACGAAGTGCTGATGGCATCTCTCTTTTGCCCTGGTGTCTGATGTCCTGGTGACACTCTCGAAGTACAAGCCACTGCTCAGTCCAACTATCACCCACCTGGATGTTGATGATGAGATGAACTGGAGTATCAGATACCTAATTTAGGTTAACCTGCAGCCTGCAGCAGCATTAGTCCGTGCCCAGATTTGCAAAGACACATGGTAGTATGATGATATCTGCCACTGCATCTAAATCTGGCCATTAGTGGGCAAGTACAGCTGCTGTTGCAGGAGCGTGAACATGGTCTGTGAACCTGCGCTGACCAAGCAGGCTGGGGCTGGAGCAGGCCGCTTCTCTGCCTTCAGATTATGCTGAGAGCCTGAAATACTCTCTGGTGCCAAAGTGCCAGGGAAGCCACCTGGCCCACTTTGAAACCAAATGCTGCAGTCTCATGAGTTTATCACTTTCCTTGTTTTCTTTCATTTTCTATTTCCAACTAATCTCTTTGGATTAGTCCTACTGCTAGATAATTATGACTTTCAGATATACATCTTTTTCTCAAGCTTGCCTGCATTATTTCGGGGCAGCTATTAAAGACTTTTATTATTTTTTTAAAACACATTATGTCCTTATTTGCATATTTGCATTTCGGAACAAACAAACAGTGATATTTCTCCCAGTGCATCATTCTTCAAATATTTTTCTTAACAAGTAGAACTTTTTCAGGCATGCCAGAATCAGCTTCATTATATGAATCCTATTTATGGATCCTATTTAGAGCATGAAAGAGAAGGGAATTAAAGGGGCTGTTTCCACAAACACTGTATATGGTTTCATGTAAGAAGGTGGGGTAAAAGTTAGTTAATATGTCAAAGAAATTACAGTAATTCCGTGGAAGAAAGGCTTTTGTTTGTTTCTTTTTTCTTCTCAATGTTTCTTCTGCACTATTTCCTTCATCACACTGAGGCAGAGACTGAGGACCTAAGCAGCAGGGCAGAAGGCCTAGGGAATTGGGTTGAGTCTGCAGAATGAGGGGCACTATATAGAAATCCTTAGTAGACACTAAACAAGATAAACACGCCAATCTGTTACGTTGCTGTGGTATGATGGGTTCTTGATATATATAGGAAAAAATAGGCATTTATGGGGGAAATAAGAGCCAACGCATTCATTATCAAAACGAAAAGAAATGTCTGCAGCAGTGTTTTATTTCAGTGGGTTTATTTGTGTAATGGCCAATGAAAAAGTTAATCATCTTGTCTGAAAGATGTAAGCACAAGCAGACAGTCTGTGCATCACTGATGGGTTTCACTGCGGTTGGTGCAGAGAGCATAGGTTTGTCAGGCCCAGCTTCATCCATGAACTTGATAGGTTTTGAAGCATCTTGGGGGAAGGGAGGGACAGAAAACCAACCCTGAGGTTTTGCAAAGTGTTTCTGTTGAGTTCCTCCGTTGAATGATGGCTACTGAGCTGTTGGGTTGGCAGGATTGATGTGGCAGTTGCCTTTTAGAACTGAATACTGAAATTTGATAGTCTTGCAAGTATTGAGGAAGTCAGTTCTTCAAAAGCTTCCAGTACTACTGCAGCATTGAATGAGAGAAATAATGGACCCTGTTCTAGGCATTGCAGTTTAAATGATGTGCGCATGTTTAAACATGCATGAAGAGCAATGCAAATGAACTTTAGACTAACCTGGTGCTTAGGAAGGAGGAGTTTGACATGTTTTTAACTCAAGTGTCCACATGCTGCCCATCTTGCTGGCCCAAAGTGCTCTGACACACTCTGTGTGCGTCAGCGACTTGTGCTTTAAAGTTTCAGTGCAGGTAGTTGGGTCAGCAATCAAAACAGGCTCACTGGGAAGATCAAAGAGGAGGGCAGGTCCACAAAAGAGAAAGAAAAATTAGAAGGGCAGTTTGCAGTTTCACATTAATTTTCTTCATTGCTATGCTGCACAGCCAGGGAAAGTGAGACGGTGATTGCATGGAAGAGTTGAGTCCTCTGGACTTGCTCCAACAGCTTCATCTCCTTCTTATGTTGAGACTAGAACAACAGCACATTTGGCAGCTACTGGTTTTATCTAGAGTTTTTGAGGGGCGAGGAAGGGGGTTTTGGAGGTTTTGGCTTTGTTTTACTTGAGGAGTAAAGTGTGAAAGATCCTCAATAGGTCTAGTTTCTGCTTCACCTCACGGATGTTTTACACCTGATCTGATCAGAACCTTATCTCTGATCTGTCTTTGCCTTGGGCAAACATCCTTGTGCCTGTTCTGTTCAGGTAGCTCTTTACCTCACTGGCCTCAGACAATGAGTGGGAGAACAGTAGCATTTCTTTCATCTGTATCAGTGGCAACTGTAAGAAATTGCAGGAGTCCCAAGAAAGCCCAGTATATGGAGGGAGAGGGTCTTCGCTGGCTAAGCAAGACCACAGAGTGGTTGTGACCTGCGGCTTTACTGCATGTGGTGTTTTTCACTCACCAGTACTTTCTCAATCAAATTGATTGATTTTGTCAGAATTTGAGGTAAAAGAAGTGAATTCTTATCAGCAGTTGTGAAACCTAAGGCAAACATGTCACTGAAAATAAGCTTACAATGGCTCGATCAAGATCTCATGAATTGAGGTTTTCAGACATTTAAATGTGTTCAATTGCTGTAAAGCTGGGAGCACAGGTAGGAAGGACTGGCAATTAAAGTTGCATTGTGAGGAGCCAGATTCAGAATTCCATGGAGCCTTCCTGTTGGCATCTTTTGATTTCAGACTTCAGTAATGGGCTTTTAATATTTTGGGGGTTTCAGTTTGCTCAAAGTCTGTTGTTCTTTCACCCAAATCTTCTTTATCATGGTAGGTTTCTCTCATACCTCACTTGGTGGTTTTCAACCTCTTCCAGTTTGCAAACACCCTAAGAGAAACACCAGGGAAATTGCAGAGCCCCATACTTTCAGTTTAAGGCCATCTTGACCACAGGCTTGGCTTTCTTTGCTACCTTTTTGCAGCTCATTGAGGAAGTACTCAGCAAAGCTGGAGGTCTGATGTCCCAGGGCTGGTAGATTGATGCGGTAGGGCCCTGTTTCTGGCCCCTGCCTCTGAGCACTGCTGTAGCATGTATATAGACTCTGCAAACCACATTTTACAGAAACTGTGTTCTATAAAAGTGTATCTTTAGCATCAGAGCAGACTCTGCTGCAGTGGGCTTTCCTCCTTCTGACTGGAGTGGGGTCAGGTTGGTTTGGATGTTGTGGTGGACTCCGACTCCTACTTAATTTTGTCAGTGGTATTTTTGTGACAGTGTGGTGCCGTGAGAGCTGTAAATGATCCCGTTACTCAAGTAGACTTTGAATTTGGCTGGAAAATTGCTTTGCAGTGAAACTAAGCCAGAAAGGTACCGTGTTCATTAGCCACTAAAGTGGCCTACAGTAGTATGGCTCGTGGATTATTTTACGGTAGCTGCTTTTCTGGTCGCTTGCACAAATGCAATACAAAAGTTGCTTTTATATTAATCTTTAAAGTTGCAGCCTTGAATGCTTATAATTTCAGCATCCTGAATGTTAACCAACAAAGGAAGTATGGTTTTGTGTTCAAAGCCAGGAGGAGGAGACAGGAGGTCTGTGTTGTATTCCCAGTACTCCTATAATCTTGCCCTGCGATCTCGGGCATGCTGTTTGTTGTGCCTCAGTTAACTCATGCGTGGGGCAGGGAGACCTTCGGGTGCGTTGACAGGCTCAGTTGTGTGAAGGCTTTAATGGTCTATGAGATCTGCTGGTGGAAAAATGTGATGTTGTTCAAAGTGCAGGAATCTGTGGGTTTAAATTTAACCCCAAGAATTAAAATTGGAGTTTCTTCCACTTCTATCCAGGGCTGACATCTGCCCTGAACATCTTCATCTTCAATATTATTTTCCTCCGTTATATTTTGCACAGAGAGACTTGAGAAGAAGGGGAATTTTGGAATCGGTGAAAGCACAGGTAATGGCTTATGCTTGAATCCCGCCTGGGTATCCATGTGTAAGGTTACCTCTCCCTGTAAAAGTTCCTGCAGAAGCCTGGCACAGCATGTTACAGATGGCCCCTTATTAACTCTGAATTTCCGTAGTTTCTTTGCTTTTCCAGGTTTGAGTTAGCTGGCTTGATGTTACTTCAGAGAAGTCCTTTTGATGGCTGGAAACGATAATAGCCTGTGTCATCTGCCCTTTAGATGGAAGGGTTATGCCTCGTCCTTTATTCCTCGGCTCTCCCTACAAAACCCATCCCACAATGCACCCGAGCCGCTCGCAGGTGTTCCCGCGGATCTGCCCTCTCACATGCACCGCTAATTAGTAACAGAAGCTAATGGCCCAGCATGCGGCCATCAAAGGGCTGACAATTCCAGCCTTTCCAAAGGGCCCTTTATGTCAAAGCCCCCCACGAGACCTGTCCGGCTGAAAAGACTATTTGTCTGTCCCTGTGTGCGGGCCTGCTGCAGCGCCGCGGCCGGCTGCTGGCCTCACGCTGCGCCCCTGACTGTTGCTGCTAGCAACAGATAAAAATCACTGTTAACCACAGCGGGGCCCACAGCACATCAATCATCTGGCCCAGATAAAGGCCTCGGGCCTTTGGCCCTATCCCTCGGTTGTTTCTAAATAATTTCCAGTGGCTGAGCATGCTATGGTGTAGGCTGGGTAATTCAGTCCAGAAAACTTCATTTCACTAAAAATGCTTTGATTCCTTTTTTTCTTTTTTTTAGAAGACTGTTTTTGTTCAAATAGATGTTTGTTTCTAAAGGGGGAATTTCCCCCATGAAAGGGATGCCGTGGAAGTTCAGAGTGAGAATAATAAATAAAACTGTGTGGTTAAATGTAAAGTACAACCCAACAGGCAGCAAAAGGAATTAGCATTTACTAGGAGTAACAAAGCAACTCGGCACTTTAGAAGACGCCTCTCTTGGCTTCAGCAGCGTTCAGCTTCCTGAATTTATATATATTTAAATAGAGATTAATCTTTATATATGGATAACATCATTTCCACCACACCTTTATTAAAGAGATTTATAGCCGAGTATCAAATTACACTTTTAATACAGCCTAGTTGATTTTTTGGTAGCAGCAAATCATATTTGTAACTCCAAATAACTAAACAAATTTGACAGTAGCAAATTTTCTCCTTGACACAGCTAATTCTTCATCCTGTCTTAATGCTCTGCTGTAAAGCCGTAAGAAATTGTGATGCTTAGAGCCTGACAGTCATAGGTTTTGTTCTTGCCACTTAGCAATCCTTCAAAGAAGAAACCAGCGCGGTTTAAATTGCGCGGCATCACAGGGTTATGGCAGGGAAACTCTCTCTGTAGATAAGCCCTGTTTTGCAATCTTGCTGCTTGGTGCTGTAAGGATAGGCTAGGTAGGATATAGTGGGATGCTGAAGGTAAAATCAAGTGTTAGGTCACAAATAAAGTCTCTGTGGAAACCCTAAAAATTAAACCTCAGTCAGCCTGCCTCCTGCACAAGCATCTTTGCATACTAATTGCACGGGCCTTTGTATTATTGTAGATACTAATTACCACTAGTTCTCAGTGGGAATTGGACACCTAATTCTCTACTGCTGCTTTTAACCTCCCAGTTTACAAGCCTTGCATTTCAAGGCACCTCGATTTTGCTGGTGTCTTCCAAGTACAGGCTGGATCAGTGCATGTGCACTGCTGCTCATTAGGTGACAAAGAATCCTAGAGAATTTTACAGCCTGCTCAACATTTCTTAGTTGGATCATGGGTTCCAGCAGCAGCTGGAGAGGTTGGCTGAAACCATAATCCAAAAGCTGATCTACGTTGCCTTCTTCTTGCTTGTATGGTAATGTTTACTCTAAAAGGGACAATTAGAAAGAGTTAAATTCTCACCTGGCTGGTACTAATGGGAGGTGAGCCTTTCCTTTCAGGTAGACAAGACTTCATCCAGAATGCCCTTAACAAAGCACTGAGCACTGTTGCTTTGTGGTGTTTCATACCTCACTGGATGAATACGATGAAGAATTTGAGAAGTTTTCTGTAGAAACAGGAGGGACATCAGCCTGAAAAAGTACACTCATGCAGTTATGTCCTTCAGTATCTTCTCTGAAGACAAAAGAAATGTTAAGATTGATCTTGGTGAATTTTGAAATAGGCAATAGAATATTTTTCAGCAAGCAAGGTCACTGTAAATGCCTGCCTCAGGTCTGAATGGTTCCACTATCCTGTTCTTCCTTCTGCCTTTTTTTTTGAATTCCTATATAATGCTGCCTAAGAAATAATGCAGAGAATGACAGAGGAGTATAGGCTTAAATAACCCTGATGGTGCTTATCTTCCTTGGCATTAACTTCATATCCACATCCATTATGTGAATAGGCCGGGAAACTGTTTCTCTGACAAATTGGAGTGCAGGGTAGGTTGAACAGGCTCGGTTCAATTTTAGGTAATGGTATACAATCATCTGTACAGCGATGTGCAGTGCATGGTGTAGTCCCTCATTTAGAGAAGTTTGAATGCATAAAGCCCTATAAGAAACACTGTGATAACTCAGTTTCTTCTTTTTAGGAAGAGTTGCAGTGCATACAATTAGCTCCTCCATTCCCTCCCCTCCCCTCTTTTAGGAACTCCAGTAGAGCTTCCTTCCATCTCTAATACTGCCTTGTCAGTGTTGAACTTCCAGTGTAGCTGCAGTTGTGAGGAGGATGGGGAGGCCCATGAGAGAACCCCGGGCAGGAGATTGACAGGCACATTGACATGGCCATGATTATTCCATGGCAGACAGGATGGGTTTCTCTTCCATTGCACCGCTGCACGCATATATCAGACACGAGACAGTTTCAGTCTGAATGGGAAGATGAGTGGAGTCAGTGCTTTGCTACAAGACACATGATACTTGGGCAGAGCAGCTTCCAGAATCTTAACTAGCATGTCTGGTCCTTGCTGTACAGCATGGCCAGTGTTGTGCTGAAAGGCTGCTTGTAGAAAATGCAACAGCACTTGTTGATAAATGTTCTTTGTGCTAATTGACCACCGTGTTTGCAGACAGATGTGCTGACCTAAAGCTTCCCACATGCTCGTGCAAATCCCTGAGATGGGCTAATTAACTTCTCCATCTTCATTTCCATGGCAAAACCCACTTAACAGGGTTATGCAAAACAAGTGAAAGAAAACATTGGGCTATGAGGAGGAGGAGACCCAGGTTGCATATAGTTAGTGTGTTAAGAAACAGCCAATGCTGGGTGTCTTCCTTCAGTGGAAGGACACAAAATGTCCTCTTCAGTGGGTAGATGAGAGTATAATAGACAGTAAGGAATGATCAGAAAGTCAGGATTATGTTTTCCCTACCAATTTTTTGATTGTCATTTAATAGAATTGAAGCTCTCAGTTGTTCAGTAATACTGGCATTTTTTTAAGCTTTATTTGCCCTCAGTAAGCTGATAGCAGTAGTTTTAACCTAGGCTTAGCATGGGGTCTTGTTTGGAACAGATCTAGCAGACCTTAATCTTGGAAATAGTTCCTTTGAAGCTGAACAAATCACTGCGGTGAGCAAATGGAGTAAATGCTCACCTGAACCCAGGGAGCTGTCATGCCTCGCTGGCTGCAGGCACCCTCCAGTTGCTTGTTGCAGGCCATGCAGGCTCTGCACTTCACAGGGGGTTGGATCATATCTGAGCTCTGCAACTGTAAACAGTCAAGAAGTGTTGAATAAATGGCATTTCCTGTGCAAGTCTAAGCTAATATGTAAGATACTCTGTGATAATGGAAAAAAACCCGTTGTCCTTTTGCCTTAATAGGATGCCAGTCCTTGGGATAGAAGAAATGTTTTTTTTTGTAGAAGATGTCAGAGTTTTCTTGTTTTTCTACACAAACTAGGCCATGACTTTTGAACGGCATTGTGAGTTATAAATGGCAGCTAATACGTGTTGACATAATGTATTGCTCACAGACCTGTTGTAGGTGTTGCTCAAAAGTGGGCCCTGACACCCACCCTATATTGGTTCTATTTCTTTTTCATACATGGTGTATTGTCAAAAGGGAATCCAGAGCCTGTCCCCTTCGGTGATCCCTCTGAAAGCTGCTTCTAAACAGAAAACCAGGAAGCTTCATCCTGTTTTTTAAGGCTTTTTGATAGGTACATTTTGGGAATCATTTTAATCACAGTGACCACTGCTAGACAGAGGGAGGTTTGCTTTAGTTCTTTTAATTACATACAGTTCTGCTGGCAATGTTTGCTTCCATTTGTGTTAGATTGATGTCTGGCTTGACCTAGACAGTTCATAACTGTCGTAACTTTCCAGTGTTACTGCCTTAGTTTAATGGTGTCCGCCGGTTATTGTATGCTGTGCATCACCCTATTGATCACCATCCGACTCGTGTTTCTAATCCATGAGAGGATGAGATGAAGTTGTTGTACATGGCATCTTTCCAGTATGGGGGTGCTAACACTGGGGCCTATCTTGCCACTTCTTTGACCATGGTGTTGATCCCGCTACCTCGTGTGTTTAAATTATTGCTCAATTGCAGGATTTTGAAGCCACAGGAATATTGCTTAAAGAACTCTTCTCATAAAACAGCTCATTAATATGTGTGCTCTTAAGGGGTTGCCAGAAGTTTTGTGGTCTGTCTTGCCTCCTCCACTCTTCACTCCTCTCTGCCGTCAAAATGTCTGCAGGAAAGCGTGGGCAAAATTCATTCCCCTGTGGCTGTTTCAAACTACACAGTTCGGGCTCATCCTTTGATCCCTCCTCATGACTTTATTTCATTATCCCTTAAGTATAAGGAGGAAAGTTAATGACATCATAAAAACTAGAACTCTATAAAAGATGTTTCTGCTGATTTACTGCCAATGTACTAGCAGCATGTCATATAACTGCCCATTAAAGATGGTGAGTTGCTCTCCTGCCTGCAGCTTTCCTTATCACCAGCCCTTTTATTTATGACCAGATTATAGGGATTGGGTGTGCACAGTAAAACATAAAACTTATTTTTATCATGCATATAATTAACCCTTTAATTATAGAATTAAGTTGCATCCATCCTCCTTTTTTATTTAAAGACGTATTATTAAATATTTCTGTTTGTCTTCAAAGAGCTTAGTGTGTCACTGGGAGAATGCAGTTCATGGTTTCTGGTTATACCATGTTTGCCTTTCCCTTTCCAAGCATTACCTAAACAATTCCAAATCAGGGAAGAAGCCAACAGAGGTAATAGAAGCTTCCTTACTAAGATAAACAAAATCAGATTTTTCCAGTTCAAGGAAGTTGAATCTGGTCTGTGGAAACCCTGATCATCTTCCTTGCCTGTTTCTTAAACTTCCAGCTCTTTATACATCCTTCTTCCAGCCCCTCAGGATACATTGCTTGGTAAGTAATCATTTGAGACCCCATTTCCCATCACAGCGTCCATCACCACTCTCACTGTGATGGCTGATTTGTTTGGTTGTGCCACTTAAGGCTCTTGCTTTGTGCAGCAGAACGTGTGCTTCTGTTAACACCCTTCCGGTTGGACTCAGTGCCAGCTGTTTCAAAGAAAGCCTGTAATTTTGGCTACCAGTAATGATTCTGAATGCCAAACATCCCCTTTCTCCCACCTATCACTCTAGATACTTCAAGCTAAGCTTCATATTCTGAAAGCAAGGCTACTCTTCCAAGTGGCTCAAGTTGCAGACACGGCTAGGGGAAAGGTTGGATGTTCAAAGTGATACATTGCTTCTGAGAACCTTGGCCAGTGAAGTTCCTTGTTTAAAATTAATCATGTTCCCTGTACATCAGGCATCTTCTGTTAATGCAATCATAATGGTTTGTTTGCTAGGTACTGGCACTGGATCTCAGTCTTGGGAATGCACTGTGATCAACCTTATACATTATTAAAAGCTGTTTGTCTTTCAGTCTTTTACCCAGTTAGTTGTTCTGATTTCATTTTGCTCATCGTAAATTGCTGACAAAGAACAGGCGTTCCTCAAGCAAAAAGCAAGAACAAAGCTTTCTGTTCATACCGTCATACCCTGGCTTTATATTAATACCTATGTAGTTCTTGAGAGCATCTAAGAGCAAATGTTCTTTAATAGCTATTTTGCTGGGGTTTTCCTTGACTGAGGTATTTCCATGTGCAGTGCTGATAGGCTGTCACAGGGAGACGATAGCGAGGGGGACGCTGTGCCAGCTACACGTTTGTCACTTGTCTCAACTGGGGAAAGCTCTCTGATGGTTTCAGTTGTTTTGAGCTGGTTTCCTCCCCCTCCTTGCAGGAAAGGGAGGGAAATGTGATGTATGATTGCATAAGCTTGTTTTTACTCGTGTGACTGATGGAATAGGAGAAGTTCCAAATGAGGAAGTCATAAAGAAAAATAATAAAGGAAGGAAGCAATGAATTAAAGTCCCAATGCTTTGTTGTATGGCTATGATTTATAAAGAGGTATTTATTTATTTCTTGCTGAAGGAATTCCATCTCTGCATAGAGTAAGATGAATACTAATGTTTAAAAATAAAGTATTAGTCTGTCCATCCTGGACCTTGGCTGTCTGTGATCAGCTCACATTCATTTTCTTCTGTGAGCCTATGATTCTATTTACTATACACTGGATATTGCTAAGCAGACAATAGTGCTGATGCTGGAAGTCCAGGCAATAGGCAATAGTTTTATTTTTGGTATATCCCCATTTTGAGAGGAGTAACAAGTAACAAGTACCACCCTGTTCTGAGGAAAAGGTATTTAGCATAAAATACATTCTTAATTACAAAACTGTTTTTGTTGATCTGATGGCTTGAAATGATGCAGTACAATGCTGTTGCCTCCAAGGCAAACCTTGCTGCCTGTCTAACTCTGTATTAGGTGGGTGTTCAAACTGAATGGAGACTTCCCAGGTCCCTGGATGTCTAATCCTGAAAATCAGAACTCGTCTAACAGGCAAGGGAAGCCTTTTTCATGAACCTGTCCTTGCATACTGGTTTTAAGGGTGATGTTATCTCAGCTCATTGGCTTAATAAGAAAAGGCCTTCTAAATCATGAAGGTTAGATACTCCATGTATGTGTTGGACCAGGTATTCCAGGAGTCCCCCTCCCCCTTGTCTTGGCTTCCAAAGGTCTTGGGCTCATTGAAAACTTAATTAATTAATGAGTAATCAGTTCTCAGCTCTAGGGTATCAATTTGAAGGAAAAATTGATTTTCAAACCCAAATGTCTTATACTTAGACCATTTATATTCTGGAACTCCTGTGCATGTCATTGTGCTATTTAGAAAAGTGCCCAACTTCACTCAAGGGCGGTTAGCCTGAGGAATAAATTAATTTTTACCCATCAGAGAGTGAGTATTATAGAGAAGCTTTGAATATCAGTGTGCTGGTGGGAAGGAAGCTTGTGATTCTCATACCTGAATCGAAATTGGCCAAGTATTTAAAATGCACATTTCATTGCTGCCAGACATTTACCTAGCATGAGCATTAATAGGATGAGAGGGGAAAAAATTACAGGTTCAACAATAATTCGAAGTTCTCTGTTTATAATGTGAGAAATCATCAATTAATTCCATACCTGGAATAAAACATGCCCCGAGGCCTACCATCTGCCCACATTTAAACTTGAAGATAATAGATTTGGAAGAGAAGTTTATAATTATTTGCTAGGTGGTTCTGATTAATTTACAAGGAAAATTGCTAATACCTATAGTGTATTACCCTGGGGCCAAGTGGAAATCACAGGATTGCAGAAAGGGATAACATGTAAATGATGGCTTCTGCGTTATCTGTTAGGCTGATTGGACACTCTGATTATTTTTCTTAAGCCACTAATGGATGCATATAAGATTAGAGTGTGCTTTGGACAACATGACTATAATTCTCACCTAACAGGCTGTAGAAAATAGGAAGTAAATATATCCCAGTGGCATTCTTAGAAATTAAAAATGCTAAAGCCTAGATGATGAAATTATTACAGATCTACACCAGCGTGACTGAGATCAGAATCCTACCTTGTAGCACTGAAAAATACATTTATGGAGTGATCTGCACTGGAAGCCTTAGAAGTAATCATATAGGGAATGCACGTGAGCAGTCCGCTCTGGCAATTACCCATGTGCCTTAAAGGTGTGCTGAAAAAGCCATTGTGGAGTCTTGCATTAAATACAAGTTGAAACGGACTTTACTGGACTATAGCACAGTGGGTATGGAAGAAGATAATTCGTCTGGAACTTTGAAATATTTAGGTTTGGCTGCTATTTACCCATATTGGAGAACACTGTGAGCCTTCTGTGCACCATTACAGTTACAGCTGCACAGCTGCACGATTAAAGGCTGACCTTTAAAAAGAGTGTGAATTCTGTGTTGCCAAGGTACAACTGGTAGAGCAGAAGGCATGTATGATGCACATAGCCCTCCAATAACAGAGGAGAATGGTATGGTGAGGCAGAAAACCCCTGTCTCCATGGCTGCTGGCTGGAGCCACTGCTATCAGTTTTGCTGCTTCTCCAGTCCCTTCTGCTCCTATGTGGTTTACTCAGTGGTAGCAGAAGCTGAATGGCAAAGGATCTCCAAAGTGCTATAGGTGGGGCTTTAGATTTGGGTAAAACTGCCTCATCCATTTAAAAGAGCAACAACCACCCTCACAGTGTGTCCTTCCCTATGCCAGAGTTCTCTACTCATGTGGATTTTACGAAGAACTTGTCTCCCTGCAACTCTTTATCCCGTTATCTGTGTGCTTCCACCACCCCTAAATCAAATACCAGCACAGCACTCCATATGAAAACAAGGCAGAAACTTAAGCAAGTCATTACCACTGATTCTTTGCTTGGGGGTGGGGGCTGTGAGCAGTAGTCTCACTATTTCTTCTCTATGATCTTTGTGCTGGCTCATACTTAAATGCTGTAGGGATCATTAGCTGTAGATGTTATTAGTTGGTGCCTAATAACTGTATCTCATATATTGTTTCAGAGGCTGTAAATTTTCACTTAATGGAAAAAATGTTGCATGTATGTGTAACAGAACAGAAGGTTTGAGGCTTTATTCTGATACCAAGTAAATAGGTCTGAGGTTCACCTTCATGTGATAGCTGAACCATTCACTTTTCCTCTCCCTCTCTGAAAAGTGATGTAATTCAATGCTGCCAGAGAGGCACCCGTGTTTAAAGTGCAGGATAGCTGGACATCAGTCATGGAAATGGTTGCAAGACAATTCCAGTTTTCTCCAAATCTCCCTTTAAATGCAGTAATGAGACCTCTGCCCCATGGGATGGTGAAATCAGAGCTGTCACGAGGTGCACATTAGATAAACCTAATGGGTTTTGTGTTCATTTACACAGAATGTTCTTGTATAAGAAGTGCAACACCTTCATGACCTGCTTTCAGTAAATAACAGCACTTGTGCAGCAGCTCCTGGCATGTTCAAGAGGAATAATATCACTATGAGCAAAATTTTGATGGATATAGAAATTATCAGCTTTGAAGGAACACAGTAGGACTTTAAGACCTTGGTGCTTATTCTCAGATTGACATCTTGTCCAATCCCATCATGATCATATGATATGCAAATGAAACAAACACACCCAGTGACTTCAGTTAAAATACAAAATAAATGTTTCCTTCAGTGATTTCCTTTCTAATTTTTGTTATTGTAAGTGATAATTGAAATTCTGATGTTATCCTGGAGGATTAAAGTGATTATTGTCTTAATATAAAATAGAAGTCCTTGTATGTCACTGAGATAATCTCGTGTAGCTAGGATGGAGCAGGGAAGCAGAGCATGTTGGATCTGTATCCTCAGCAGCTCGTCTGCATAGCCTTGTGCCTGGCAACTTACACAGCATCTCCCTCAATTTCATTAGACCAAATAAGTTATGAATCTTTAGCCCCTGACAGCCTGCTGCATTTTTAGCAGGGAGAGGTATCAGTCATAACAGAGGAAACAACAGATTGGAATAGGTTCCTGTTTTCCTTCTCTGTTTCCCCATCTTGTGTTTTCTCTCTCATTGTTGAACTTTCCCTTACCTCATCCCTTCTGCTGAGAGCTCTCCTAGCTGCCACTCATCTTTAAATAGTCTTGATAACTTGCAGTGTCAGTTTTGTGCTGGTGGATTGTTGCCATACTCCAATGTAAGTTGTCAGTGAGCATCTGAAGCCGTCAGCCAATCCACTCTTTCAAAGCCCTGCTGCTGTGTGAGCCAGAGAGCCTACCCTGAAACTACTGCCTTGCCCTGGATAAGGCTTTGCTTTTCGGGTGCAGGGGGGGACAGGGACAGCTGTGCTGGTACAAGACCTTGCAATGATGTTAATAGGCATCTGGGCAAAAATCCGTTTCCATGTTCAAGTGCCTAATTTAGGGCTGAGCTGGTGGAGCAGTGAGAGGAAAAGCCCTGGAAGTGTGCTCTAGGGCACAAGGTTGTCCCCATGCTATGGGTAGGTCTGTCAGCTCTCTGGGCTCCTTCTTGCCCTGCTCTCCACTTTGGTGCAGGGGAGATGAGTGCTGGGAGAAGGCGTCAGGTCTGCCTCATGCTGCAGGAGCTTTAGCAGTAGGTTTGGTAATGATTTCCCCGATCTAATTGTTCAGACAACTGTCTATTTACCATCAGTATTTACAGTGCTTTCATTGAAGCTAAACAGACACATGTGCCTTGTCACTGTCACTCTGTTAGAAAAGTTGCAGACATTTCATTTCCAACACTACCTTACATTGTTCACAAACTACTGTGGAGAAACTGGAAAGAGCTACCTGCCATCTGTATTGTCTTGCCTGGATCTGCTTAGTTACACTTCAGCCCTTCATTTCAGAGTTTTATCTGAGCATAATGTTGTGGGGTTTTTCCCTCTGGTTACTTTTTAATTAATATCCCACAACTGTTTCAAACTTGGGAGAAAAGAGGTTTTTTTTATTTTTCTTTTACTGGTTAATTTGAATTATTCACACCATCGACTTCGCCGAGTTAAAACACTGTAATCTTATGCATGAAACTGATCTTTGGAATGACCCGGAAATTATTCCTGCTTTTTTGGAGGCAAAATGGCTGAAGTGCCACCAAAGTCAGGTGTCCCTGCTCTGCTGTGTCCTGATGAGTGATGCCCACAGTCTTCCCTCCTCTGCACTGACCCAGAGGATTAAATATACTAATTTAATTACATTAGTTCCAGCTTCTGTCTGTACTTTTTCATTGCTGTTCTGTAGCTATGAGACTAAAACAGAGTGTTGACAGGCACAAAAGGGGACATTGGAAGCAATGTGGTGAGTTTGCTACATGATTGTCGATGTTCACCATCCCGTGGCATCGACTGAAACATCTTTGCATTAGCAAAACACTTTCAGCTTTCGAACTGAGGCATCTTAATGGAGAAAGCTTGTGTCTCAGCTATGTCTCACAGCATCAAATACGAAAATACTCTAACTAGCAGGACAGTAACCCCCTGCCTATTGTTGTGAAATGTACATTGTAGGCAATATTGCAAATGAAAACAGGGAAATACGGTATGAAGGAGCATTGTTTCAGCAATTTCAGTGCTCCTTCAGTTGGATTTATTTAAACATTGCCTGTGGATTTCGGTATTTTTATGTTCCTATTGTTTTTAGTAATTATGTTTATTATGGCAATGTGTAAGGATCGCACTTGCATTAAATGCCAAGCCCTGCGTTCTGTTCAGTTCAGCTTAACTTTAGCCACTGCTCATCCTGTCACTTTTCAAACCGGCTGCCAAGTCATTAGCACTTTTTCATAATTGTTTGTATAGGTGCTTATCATTGCAGAAGCACCAGCAGCTACTTTCATAGTGCCAGTGCAGATGGGGCACAGATGAGATGTTAAAATGACACTACTAACCTCTAGTCCACACCAAATCCAGTTCAGAAGCGATGGTGCAGAGCAGTGCTCACAGTCCCCCAGAGGGTTACAGTCCTATGAGCTGTCCTCTCCCTTGGTCATCATGCAGGGCCTTCACTGAGCCATGGGTGCTAATTCGAGCATCCTAGTTGAACTGCAGCAGGAGCTATCTCCCTGTAGCACAGCTATGTACTCTCACCGGTATCTGTTCCAACTAAGTAGATTAACATGTTTTTTAAAGAGTGATGGTGCGAGCTCCTGTCTTCAGCAGACAGGTTTTGTCTTTTGAAGTAAAATAAAACCAGGAGCTGCAAATTGCCCATTAATCATATAACAGGTCTGGTCTGAAATGCCGCTGGGTCCTGTGCCCTGAAATCCTTTATCAGGCAGGACAAGAAAATTAGACTTCCAAGTTAATTTGACATTTAAAAATATATATAAACAGGCAAGTAAGTATGTCCAAATCAACCCTTGAGAAGTGTGTTTTGAGCTACAGAACAGCTCTAGCCTTGCAGAATGACAGTTAAAACATTGCTGTTAAAGCAGCAAACGGAAATTTCAGTTGCTTGTCAAAACAAGCAGCGCTTTCCTTCTAGGGAGTGTAAGATGCTGAACAATAGGCAGCACCTTTCAAAGCGTCATCTTCATTATAGTCAGGTTTCTAATGTAATCTTTTCATCCACAAATAGTGTATTATTTCTCCATAAGACTTTATAATAAGTGGACATTAAATTAATGCTACATGACAGTGGAATTCCTGCAGAGTTATGTACTACCCAGGGATCAGTGCCAAAGGAATTTGGTACAATTAAAAGGAGACAGTGGAAGGAGGGGGGGTATTGATGGCTTAACTGCAGGTGCCTCAGCTGAGCTGAGAATAACAAGACTGTTTGAGGGTTGCAAGCTTGAGGGAGGGCTAAGAAAACACACAAGCCCAAGCCTGAACTTGAACCATAAACATGAGGCTCAGGTTGTTGGGAAAAAAACTAATATTCTTTGTTTCTTGAGACTTTAATCATTAAAATCCCTTTGTCTTCATGGTGAGCAGGATGCTTGTGTGAATTTGGCTCCATGGATTGGAGCCATGGGAAGCTGTAGCTGAGGAGAGTGTTTGGTCCTGTGTGTCACAAGAGGGACCCCAGCTGTCCCCACCAGCCTGCCTCTCAGTTTGCTTCTGGACTCTGGTCCGCATGGGCCTGGCTGGCTCCTTTCCTGAGGTTATCTGGGTACAAGTGACACAGAAGGTGACTTCAGGTGACCAGCCCCATAGAGTTGAGCCTTGTTCCCGCACTATCCCAGTGTGCCCTGTTATGCCCAGCATGTCAGGGCACAGCCTCAGCTGTGTGCTGTGGGAATGCCACCTGGGAAGGCTGCAGTGTAGCTCTCTGATTTTCACGTACTTTGAACTGAAAAAGACAGGAGAAAATCATAGTTGTCAGATACCCATAGGGGAATGATACCAGCTCCTTAAGAGACCTGTGATGAGGCTATGCCACATGCATAAAACCTTCACTGGTAAGAGATCTGCTTTCTTCCCCTTCCTCCTATCCAGGGTACTGAGTTGCAGCATCCTGGTGAAATGTATTTTTAAAGGAAGTAAGAACAAAGCATGAAGAAGAAAGAGCAGCAACATTTGCTGTCTTCTTGAACATGATGGAGTCCCTTGGGGTTTACAGATGGAGAGGACAAGAGGAAAAGCTTGTATTCATCTCTTCCATGCAAAGCTGAATTACAAGTAATGGAGAGTCCTGTCCCTCTCCACTGCCGTTGCCCATCTCATTGTTTTGCCTCTGAAAGTACCAATTTCAACCCGAGTGGGGACTCAAGGGCAGCATATTCATGACAAAATTGATAAGTGTCTTTCTCATGAGTATTAGTAACAGCCAGTGGCAGTCAGTATATGTTTTTCTTGTATGCTACAAAGCAGTAGCAGATAGTTAGCCGAGCAAGCATGCTGTATCATCATCCCTGTGGAGAACAGAAGTAGCAGACAGCTTCCTTCCTTCATGGCAGACAGCCTGTAAATGAAATCTTTTCTCTGAAGACATAGAAGAGGCCAGATGGGAGGGGAAACCTAACCTGGAGTGTAAAAGCAGCATCCTGCTGCTGACTTCTTGGAGGACAACAAACAGTCAGAGGCAGCCTTTGACCAGCTCAGTTGGTGGTAGGTACTGATGAATAATTGGGCAAAAGGCAGTGAGTGCTGCTGTTTCATGCCACCAAGACATATTTTGGCCTGAAGCAGAAGTTATTTTCTCTCTGTTGCAGCAAGAGCTGTGTGTTCAGTGAGCATCCTTATCTCCAGGGGCTGCAGTAACACTGGCCCTGGGGGAAGACGCAAGCCTCGTCCTTTCTGCTAAAGGCAGCAAGAATTGGACAGTTCACTCCAGGAAGCTGTAGCCCTGCTTGTCTAAAGAGGTGGTGATATCTATTCCCAGATCTGATTTATCCCCAGTGCTTGTCAGAGGAAACTGGCATCGTACTTCAGTGTAGCCTGAGTGAAAGCTGTGGGAGCACGTGGGTAATTGGTTCCCTGTTTGGCTGAGCTGTGACCTTCCAGAAAGGGTCCCTGCATTTGTGCAGCACTTGATAATAGTTCTCAAACTCAATCCCACAATCTCACTTTGGTTTGGAGTAATTGTAAAAACGAGTTTCTTGAAAATAAGTAAGTAAAGCTCATCCTTGTTAGCAAGTGCTACCTGAGGCTGTCAGGAAGCTGTGCTGACAGTGTGTTCTGCTTCCACAAAGCTGTCTGTATTCAGGAGGGTACAACATGCAATTCACAGCCTCAGCTGCTGTTTTCCACCTTTTCCTAAAAGAGCTGCAGCCTCCTTGTGAGCAGATGTTACCTAATCAGTCTAACCTGAACCCTTTATAAAGTCTTTCCAGGTAACTCATCCTTCTCTCTCCTCTTTGATGTTCTGATTTTAAAACACGTTCAGCCAAGAAATACTACATATAATTTAAATAGCATAGAGCTTTCTTCTTGATGCCTTAAAGATAACAATGTCTGCCAGTGGTGTGCTCATGGCAAATAAATATCAAAAATAGGATAGTCTAAAAGGATGTCTCAGAAAAGAAAACAGAGATAGGCAGAGATACAAAGATAAGTAGGTACAAAGAAACATCACGAGCTAATTATTCTCAGTGCATTATCAGAGATGAATTGCACATATGTCATGTACAGTTACCTTACTGTGAACCAGAAAGTATAGATTAGTAGCAGCCATAGCTGCTAGGTCTTGATGGTCAGCTGGGCTGATCAATAACGTCAAGTCCTATCTTCCTTTCCTCTAGATTAAACTAAACTGTCTTGCGGTTTGGAGGCCCCCGAGCTGGTGTGAGAGCAGGGCAGGGCTCCGGGCCAGCTGCTGTGGGGACCTCAAAACACTTTCTGTGACAAGCTTGCCCGAGTTCTGTGGCAAAGAATTACTGTACAAATAGGAACAGCAGGAACCACAACAAACATTACTTGAAAGGGTTTGGATCAGCAGGGTTTTTGTTTTTAACCGAATGGTGATAAATGCAACATACTGTAAAGGAAAAACTAGTAGTATTTAATAACATACCTGCCAGCAGATACTTGCTGTATAACCTCATAAAAGGACAGTATGCTTCTGTTCAGGGTTGCAAGAAAAGTTCCTTCTTACCAATGTTTTCCTTAGGAAGAACCTTTGCCTGTCATGCTAAATTACAATATTTCTGTTTCATGCTGAAGTCTGAGCTATGTCCATGGGATTTTCCATGTCTTCCTCCCTCCCCGCATCTCTGAGCCACGTGCTTGGCCTGCCTCTTCTCTGCCCACAGCCCATGTTAACATCAGAGAAGGTGCTATTCACAGCTTCATTGTCTCTTCCATCCAAATGCAGGTGCTTTTCATGCTGGTAGTTGATTTTCTTTCCCTGTATCCACTTTTTTTCTGACATTCCTGTCCTAGCTTATATCTTTTCAGCCTAGGCTTTCTAGAAGGATGCTTTCATAACATATGATGCTGAACTGGGATTGACGATGTGTGGGTTCAGTTTCAATTAACTTTTGTGGTCTATATCCACAAGGCACTGAGCTGATAAATTCCCACTGGTTATACTTACTTGTCCACCCATAAAATGGGTTGAATTTTCCTGCTTGAAAAGGTGACATGGGATAAATTCCTTGTAGGTACGAAAGACTACTGGGGAAGGGAATTATGAAAAGGGAAATATAGGTGAGCTATGGAATAGGGGGGGCCTGGGAATCTGAGGTGTATGTTGTGTTTCTAGCTTTGCTGCTAACTCTGTTCAGATGACTTGTTGACCAGATTTTGTAAAACCAAGGTTCTGAGCTTTATAGACTGAGTTCTGGGAGTTAGATTG
Organism: Pezoporus flaviventris; assembly: GCF_033815535.1. NCBI lineage: Eukaryota > Metazoa > Chordata > Aves > Psittaciformes > Psittacidae > Pezoporus > Pezoporus flaviventris. The sequence continues at coordinate 7,906,996 of NW_026892589.1, read as the reverse complement.
TGATGAACTTTCTATCTGTTCCTAGTGTCATTAATGCTGAAGTGATACAGCATGTTTTACTTGTATAGCTACTAATTTGTTGCACGAACTGCATTTCTACATAGCAAATCTGATCCTGATTTGCTTTTTCTTCTTCTACCCTTTTAGGAAATACAGGTGAAGTAAACGAAGAGCACAGTTTCTTCCCCATTGCCTTATTCTGGGCTGTGCTTTCTGGTCTGTGACTTGGGAAGTAAGGGTCAGGATGGTTCATTGCCTCTCTCAATCTTTTTTCATGTGAATTTATGGTTTCTTCCTCCAATTCTGCTTGAATTTCAAAAACCAATGGGCCAGACCTTTAGCAGGAGTAAATTGTCATAGCTCCATTGATTTCAGCCGAGTATGTCAGCTTTCCCAGTGAAAAATCTGTCCTGTAAGCTGAAATGATTAACTTACAAAAACATTTGATTATCACATTTGTAGTTTTCTCTTGTTTTAATGTACTGTGACAGTCTTTAGAAGGATGACGGCTCATGATTGAATTATCTTTTTGTCCTTTTTTCTAAATTTTGTTATTTTTTATTCTCTTAAGGAGAGAGATTTCTTTCTGTGTTCAGAGTATTTGTTTCACAGTGAGGATGCTTTGCAAATGCTGGCGAAATCCAAGCTCCATGGGACTTGAATTGGACCTTCTCCTTTATAGTTACCACTTTAAACCTCTGCCCATGAATAACTGGGTATGATTTGTACTGCACTTGCACATTATCTGCCAGTAATGCACAGTGATGGGGCTTGTGAGTTTGGGGGCTTCGTACAATAGACGGGGTCAGCAGCTGGAATAAATGGGCAGCACTGTCTTTATTTCACATCAGTTAGAAATCTGGATCAACCTATAAAAATTATCACAGAAGAATTTTGATGTACATAATCCCACCGCTGTGCCAAAAGATTTGGGCTGATTCGGTGAAGACTATTACAAAGCACTGTGTAATGGTGGATGGTTGTGAGTGTGATGTTAAAGGAGGCTCAATCTCCTATTGTATTGTGCCACATGCAGCTCCAGCCATTTCCTTCCAGATTTGAGTTTGAGTCAGAAATGGCAAAGAAAAATGTGGTAATTTTATGCTTGGATTTCTTGTAAACGGGGGGGGGGGGGGGGGGGGGGGGGGCGGCGGAACTTTACCTGTGCTTAGTGCTTGCAGGAAGTAATTATTCTGGTTTTCTGCAATACCTTTCCCTACACTGGGTGACACAGGGCATTCGTCATTTGCCATTTGACCTGGGTTTTATAGAACGTACTTAAATGCGGTTTAATTTCATCAAGATTTATTCACAGTAAATTTCCAATTATTACTCATGTCTTAATGGCTTCATGCAGAAAGCTTGAAGCTTTTCCCCAGCACATCATCAGATGTTCTTTAGCACTATAAAATTAGTTAGAAAGTAATTTTCTTAATTTGGTTTCTTGCAACCAAATAAATGAAAATCCATCTCCAGCTGAAGCTGCGGGATTTAGAGTTTTCCTTTATTAAAGAGAAATGATAATCTATAAAGTAGGGATGTGGCTGGGGACAAATATTAACTACTAAAAGGCTTATCTGCCATAATATCTTAGAGATGCTTTGGCAACTAGAAATTCCCCATTGACAATTTTTTATGTATTGTGCTTGCAGCAGGATACAGGACAGCTCTTATGTATCCTAAGGAAAAAATGGAAGATCTGGTTAAATACCATCTCTTCTGCATGACTTGTGACATGCTCGAATAAAAACAGCAAGGACCCCGATTTAATATAAGTTTGACACCAATTCAGGGAAGCATTTAAGCATTTGCTTAAGTACATTCTTGTTCAACAAAGCACTTAAAACATGCTTAGCTCCAGGCACTTTCTTTAAGTCCTGTTAATTTTAATGAAATTTAAGCATGTGTCTAACTTTAAATAGATGTTTAGCAGCTTGGTGGAGTGCTGCATTTTAGATATGTGACACTGGTGTTCTTCTTTTTCTCATGAAAAGAAACAATAATTCCCCATGGATCCGATTACTAAAAGACATTGAGACATGCTGTGATTGATTGCAGTTAGAGAGAGCAAAATGACACACTGCAGGTGTTGCTGACAAAAGCTGAAGTGGAATTAGACTCCACCTTTCAATCTGCTTATGAAGGTTGCTTGCTGTTTCCATCCTAAGGCAGATAGAACTGTGGTAGGTAGATGTGATACTAAGGACACCAAACACAGAGCTGTGCTGGAAGTGTTATATCTAAAAATCAGTCAGTGGTCCGTCCTTTGATGGCTGGTCTAAGCCAAGACTTCAGGAACCCTTTAGCCTGGCCAGTAAACAGGCCCAAGCTTCTAGACAAGAAACCAGAGAAACTCGTAGAGTTCCTTCTTCTTTTAGACTTCTGTTTTTACTGGAGGCTGCTCATTGGTCTGATCACTGCAGCACCAGATGTATGAGCTGACCCCAGATCTGAAATTCCAAGCTCCTCCAAAGCCTTGGATGTCTTTGATCCTGTCTGAGCAAGGTTCAGTTTTGAAGTCTAAGGTTCTCTCCTGTGTATTCACAGTGCAAACCCTGTTCCTGTAGGATAAGGTCCTGCCACTTTGCTCTGTCATCTCTTTATCAAATTTTCCATGTTTTCTTGATGGGCAGTATTAAGTAAGCTGACCTCAAGCCATTGCCATAAGCACAGATGATAATCAGGGCGCCCAGCAGCCAACATTAACCATGCCAGCTCCCCGTCTTCTGCAAAGAACCACATAAAATGTGATAATGAGTAAATGAAGTGTGAAGGCTTTCCTTCCTCTGATTTATGTGCAGAAGTGTTTCTAATTTTCCTGATGTTATCTCCCTTTACAGGATATAATTACCTGATTTACTTGATTGCCTTCTGGGAATATTTTTTATAAATTGACTTAAAATTGTTTATACTGTTGCAAACTGATAATTTCATAAAGTGCCTGCTAATCTGCTTGAGTTGTTTGTTGTATTTTAGTTTGTATTTTTCCTCTTTGCCCTTCATTACTTCCATTTGTAGTTATTATGGGAAGTTGATATGCATTGGAGTAAACTGAAAGTACGATGGCTTGTCAAGACTTTTCATGTTGTTGTCTCAACATACTAAGAATAGACTCCCTTCCTTCATTTCATGGAACAAAATCAGGGCTTTAACTTCTAATATGCATGGCAGCACCTCAGGAGGTCTTCAGATACGGTCTCCATGTGAACTGTAGTGCATAAGATCCCTTGTATCATTAGTTTAGTTATATTCAAACATATGTTGGTGAGAAGTCCTCTGACTTCACCTGTTTTAAACTCCTAAAACCTGAAGGCTGGAACTGAGCAATAAAGCATGTTTCCACTGTCCTCAAAGACATTGAGGAAGGGAACTTCAGGAGCAACTTTTGGCCTTCCTTGAAGTTCATGACTAGACAATTATGCTAGGCTTTTGTATTTCCAGTCATTACATGGACACAGGTGGAGGTTTATCCTTTGAAATATGTAAAGCTGTATTTGGGAACAAACTAATGAGGATGTTGAAAAGCATCAAGTATTTGGTTTGTATTTTACATAGCTGAATGACTTGTCCATGTAATGCTTGTGGATGCCTCAAAGATCTTTGTATTTTCAGAGGGGAAGGCCATTTCTGGAGATATTTTATGTGCGCTTTATTCCACTGCCGAGAGCTCTGTGTTCCTCCTCCATAGCAGTGATGATGCCTCCCTGGTACCGTGGCAGACTGGTCATTTGGACCAGTATTTCGTTGCATCCTGGCTAACACCTGTTCTGGGTGGTTTTTTACCTCTTCACCTCTCAAACTAAATCTCTGGCTCTCACGTTCATGTTTCGTCGTCTTCCGCTCTGTGCCCATTACCCTGATGTGAACACACATGTGATAAAGAGATGCCAGAAATAAAGATGCTTTCAGCTATCTCAGGGCCAAGCTTATATGAAGATCCTCATGGTGAACAGGTAAATGGATACGCCGTAAATCAAACGTTGATTTTGGTGGTGTTGTAGTAGCTCATAGTGTTTTTATTTTTGGGTTTGTGACTTCAGATGTGTTACAGTTAGAGAAGAGCTAACAACTGCTTGGTGTTCTTAAAGAGAGGGATAATTGTGATTTTATTTAACAGCTCCTCTAACATGCTGCTTTATCTTATTACCATAAACTAAGCACTAAGTGAAGTGAAGAAGCCTCTTCGCTCTTCCACTTGCTGTGTTTATTGTTCCTGTGCACATCTCCCCCCGCCCGAGAAGCCTTTCGGTTGATAGCTTGCATTTGTTCAATGATACTTTACCTCCAGCACTCCCAAAATGGCATCTGTTGCCCGGAGGCCACATGCTCCTCCTGTATAGGCAATTGTGTGATCTGTAAATAGCTATTAGACTGGCATGGCCTAAATTAACTGCAAATTGACAACTCAATTGTAAAACAAAAAATGACCTAGTAATTAGCAGGATATTTCCATAAAGGCATAATTGCCATTTAGCAGGGTGCTATTTGTACTTCCCTTTATTCTAATAAACCCTTACTCCTTTTTTATCCTCTTCTGCCATGGAAAATATTATTGTTCCGATCTTCATCAAATTTTCAAGCTGACTTTAGAAAAACAAATGGGGATGAGGAGTCAGTCTGTGTTCTCGCCTTCCCTCTCCTGTAGGGAAGAGATGAGTTTGTTTGTACTGAACAATCTTCCCTTAGCAGGGGTTTGGTTTCTTTGTTTTAACTTGGCGATAGCATCTTAACTCTGCTCCTCAAAGTTAAAGGCCTTCCTCCTTTTGTCACTTACAATCAATGGTGTGTTTGGCTCTCCTGGCAGCTATTCCCCACCCCCTCGTCCCTTCTCCTCCGCCAGCCCAGGGAAATAACGGCACTGATGAGCTCTTATCTTTTTGTCACACTCCTGCCAGCAGAGGAGACAAATTGATTTATGTATGTGGCATCCTACTCCTGATAGTGCCATAATTTACCACTAAATATTGCTTTGACACAATAGTTTTGTAACAAATACATAATGCATATTGCTCTATTTTCCCTCCACCTCAATCGGTTTTTGAATTAATGGAGTGAGACTCCCTCAATTCAGAGGAATCTCATGTCCAACGCCTGCGTGGAGCCTCGCAGAATACCAATCTGCTGCCTCTCCTCATTCTCTGCTTAGTGTCACCTTGAAATGAAGCTGGCTCCCCCATTAGGTTTTTTTCCCCTTCCTTGCACTGTCAAATGAGGCGGTTCTTCACTCCCTTCACGAGGAGCGATGCTTAACTCAAAAAGGCCTGACTTGATTTATTAGATAAAGAAATAAATTGTGTAAAAGGCTGGAAGGCTTTGCGTGTCCTTGCACGGAGCTGAAGTGCTACATGGGAGCTTGCAATCGCTGGTTTCATTAAAGTGGAGCAACACGCTTGGAAATGCAAAATCCTTTTTGAATAAAAAGGACAGGCTCGCTCTGTCTGGCTTGATTGATAGACTGTCTCTGCCTCCATCCTCACTGCCACAGAAGAACATATCCCACGAAGGGGATTCTGCATCCTCAGTAATTATTCGGGAAAGTGAACAGTTCAGCGCTGATTTATTTATTTTTTTTTTTTTTAACTGTACCATCCACAATGTTTATAGTACTAAAATCATCATCATGTTCGCTCATCTCCTGGTTTAAGAACAAAGCAGCAAAAGCAAAGGTGAAATTGGGAAGTGGGGGGCTTGGAAGCTTTTCAGGATATGTGGTGTGGAATGCAGGATTAAGCTGGAAATGAGGTTGACAGGCAGGAGGGGTAGGATGTCTTGGTCTCTCTTTTTAGTCTTTTTGCTGGTGTACATCAGACTCAGTGCAGTTTTCCTCAGTTAACCTTCTGGGTACTGAGATTTCTTTTTCTGTATGACTCTGTAAATACTCTGGAGTGCAAAGCGAGACCATGCCCCCATGACAGCATTGAAATCATTCTGCATTTGTGTGAGGAGCGGTTTGCTAAGGCTAATAGAAACCAGGTAGTTTTGCCCTCCAGAGCGGTCTGTAGGCTGCCGTGATTCCCAAAGCCTTAGCATTTTGCTTGCCTGTTTTGTGTGTTGCTCCTTTCTCTCTTTTCTTACTTGCCATTTCTTCTTGACCAGCCAGGGGGTAGAGAGCCTTGAGGTATGGATGAAAAGCTTGAGGAGCAGCTGCTTACCACTGGTAACACAGGACAAGCTTGGCAGGGGCTGAAATGTCGTATTTAAGGCCAGGCATTTTGCACTGATTCCTGAATTCAGGTGTGCTACCCCACCTCCCTCATCCCTTCTTGCAGTTCAGAGCAGCCCTGCACCTGCTTTGTGGCAATTACCTTACACTTACGTGCTACTAATAATGGATGTTTGCTCCCTGCAGGTCTCATATTAATTTTCAGTGAAGCTCCACTATTGAAAGAGAGGAACTTCTGAAATGATTATGGGTTGTAAACCCTATCTGGCAAATTACTGCATATTTCTAGCACAGTTTCAGTTGTCAGAGATACTTCTCAGCCTTCCAAACAGTCCTATCAATTATGTTTCTTTTGACGTTCGAGTAGAGCTACTGTCAGCTTGCTTTGCAGCAGCTTCTCTCTGCTTTTGCAGCTTGCTTGTGTAACTAAGTATGAGACTCTCAGGGGAGTCTGAATCCTAAAGCACTGATAAATGAAAAGTTCTGTTTTGTATCATATTTTATTTTCTAGCTGTGAGAGAGGTTATTTACAGGCAGGCCAGATTTGAATTTCAAATGATTGTGGAAGATAGAGATAGAAAAGACAGCTTGTCTCAGTTCATCCTCTTGCAGATAACTGGGATGTGCCCTGCCATGCACGTGCTACATTAATATTTCCCCTCTTTAGGTGCCTATGTTGTTCAGTGTTTTGTTGTAGTTTTTCTCAGCATTGTTTTAATGACAACATACTTGCACTCCGCCATTGCATTCTTGCATGCCTATTGCTGTCAGGCCCTTCTCGTTCAGTCTGTTCTGTTGTAACTCATGAGCAGATTGCTTCAGTTCCCTAATTATTTTTGCTGTTTGATTCTCTCCAGTTGAGTAACATCATTGTAATTCAGAAAGGTCTGTTGACCGTGGTCTTCAAGCAGCGTCAAAGCTGTTAGACACAGAATGATGGATCTTCCTCCTCTCTGTCATGTAGTGCTGGTCATACGACACGGTGATACATCATTACTGTAAGTTTTTTAAATGAGTGTATTGAACTGAAAACATATGACCCAACCAGCTAGCCTTAACTAACACTGATATTAATGCTTGTGATTTGGAAACAGAAGACAGCAATATTGCAGCAGTACATGTAGATGTCAACTTGTTTGTTCTGGATGAGCAAAGGAACAGAATTCTGTGAGGCTACTGTATGGGTATGCTGAGAATGTGGTACTGAATGTAATAAACCCCTTGATGTTTTAACCAGCCTTCACTGATGCCCATTTCATGGTTTTATTGTCTTAGGTCTTTTCAGGAAGGTCTGTTGAAGCATCTTTGGTTGGTACCATTTTATTACTTGACCTCATGAATTGTCATGTTGTCAGATGCTCATACATTTTGGGAGGGAGGCTATTAAATGCAGTTCCTTCAGCAAACTCAAGAGCTGGTAATCTGTCATTACATATGGCCAAGAAAATTCGTTACCTGAGCCCAATGGCATCTCTAGGTGTAGAATATTAATATTTCTTTCAACTCTCTCATTTATGCAATGCAGAAAGCAATGCTGATGAGGATTATATGCAGTATTTAACAAAACAAGACTGTCCAGTACTGGATTATTGCAGTTTCCTTAAGTCTCTCTTCTTGAAAATCATAGCATCGATTTGCTATAAATATTGCCTAAGCAACCAACAATGAGCCAACTCCTTCCATTCCTCTCTTGTCTGAGAAATCCCTTCTTAAATTGCTCAGTAAAATTGTAGCATTTAGGGAGAGGGAAATAGCTCACAGTTATCAACATTATCTCTTCAATCTAAAGAATACCAGTGTCTTATCACTCAGGCAGTTGTTGAGCAATTCATTTCTCTGCCTCTATGCAAAAGGAAACAAAACAGCTGGGTGCCTATGAGAAACATTCATTATAATGCCAGAGTAATTAAGAGGTTCTCTTAAATGACAACTTTGCTGAGCTTTCAGATGTTCCTAAAGTAGGATGTCTGCTAAGGTTGCAATGTACAGGCTACATTATTGTCAGAGTCAGTTAATTACTGCCCTACAAATCATTAAAGTTTAAAAGAAGAGCAGTGCTGGTTGTTGCCAGTTTTGTGTGTGTTCCGAACTACAACATCCTGGAAGAAAGCAGCAGCGAAGGCAGCAAGCGTTTCTTACATTGAGGAGGTTTGATAGCATCTATGCTCCTCACAAAACAAAAGGTACACCTCTTGCTTTAAACCCTGTATTTGTATCTCCTCCTCCAGTTCCCTTTTAAGCATTTCATGTCCAGGAGCTATTATCAAGATTGGATTTTGCCACAAGGAAAAGAGGCAAAGTTAGAAATTATCAAGCAAGTGGTTCTAGTTCGCAGGATTACTGCATGTGACTGCAGGTGATCCCCAGTGAAGCTTTTAGTCGAGCTTGTCAACTAGATCCTTAGTTGTCCCCAGAAGGGTAATATGGATGACATTTACCTTTGTCTTTGGAGTTAAGGATACATGCATACACCAGTCTGCTTTCTCCAGTTGTATCACTTCTTGCTGCTGAGGGGCAGCCTAGAAGATGTTTGCCTACCCACATGGTTGTGCTAATGTTGTGCAAAGCTGTAATTCTGATCAAAGAATCTGAATTCTAATTGGCATCTTTTAAAATGAATAGCTTTCTGAAAGCAGCCTTTCCCATTTCCCACAGTGAAGGTCCCTCCTTTGGTACGGGTAAGGTAAATCAGCTGGTTCCTTGCCAAATTGTCCAGAATTTGGTACATGTCAGGAAACTACCAAGCCTTTAAAGTATGGAAAAACAACAGCTACAGTATTTGTGCTGTGGTTCATGGCCACCTTAATATTTCCAATCAGGGGTACTGACAGTTCAAGTACAATGCAGCCAAGTGCCCTGTCTAATAAGGTTGTATAATTTTGATATAACAGCCTAGCTCTGTTGTACTATTAAAGCTTTAAAATATTAATGCTCGTTAATGGTGTCACTCAGCCATTTTATATGATTAGTTTTAAGTCTCTCTTGGGTAGGCAAGAAGGGGAATTTTTAATGAAATGTTCCCTGCTCATCTGACCTGCTGTATTACTGCATGAATGCCATTTTTATGAGGCAGGTTTATGACGTTCATTACTCTGCTCCTTGAGCCACTTCATGGCTGCTGTAATTTTTAAAGAAGAGATAAAAATAAGTCAGTTCTTTCTTTGCAGTCAAGAAGCTCTGCATTCTAGCTTTGACCTTTAAGCTGTCATGCATGGATTAATCACATTTCAGCTGGAGATTGTTTTAGACTTAATACTAGCAGTAGACTGATTAGCTTACTTGCCTTACTGGCGACTTCTTAAGGAGGTTTGTCAATGATTTAGACAAAAAAAGACATATTCCAAATAGTTTTCTGTTTCTAACCTGCCAGCTTTGTGTATGTATGTGCGTTCACACATGTATACTTGCACATGTCAGATCTACATGCTAATGCATATATTTTTTATGTAGATACTTGCAGATTGTTAGCATAGAAAATAGTAGCAGCACTGGTACAGGAACCAAAATTCCTGACTCCCACATCAGAGCTGTAACTAAAAGAAGCTTTTACTTTGGGAAGGAGAAAGAAACTTTAAAAAAAGAAAAAGTTACCCCAAAACCTCAGTTCTTGCATAGCTGTTTCCAGGTGAAATGGTATCATGTTTTTATCTGCTGTACATGGGATCAGAAGTTTAACTGCAGTCAGCAGCTAGGTACAGAAATTTGGCAGAACAATAGTACAGAGCTGCTGCTGTTATTAGCAGCAGCATAGGGTTTATGACCTTTGATAAGCAAATCTGGTGGGAACACTTCAGTGGAGTGCCCAGGACTGGCAAACCCAGGGCATTTCATGATTCAGTGATCATTTAAAGAAAGTTCTTGAAGCAGAAAAAGAAATAAAGTGATGCCTTGGTCAGAACTGCAGAGTGGGAGAGGGATCTCTACTGCTGGGAAGTGCAAAGACATAAGGAAAGCCTTGAACACGCTAAGTGACAAATCTAGAAGTCTGAGGAGTCCTTAACTTGTAACAGACGGGTTGTTTTCCTTTTGCTGTCAGAACATTCCTGTAAGCACTGGAAAGAACACTCTCTTCCTAAACCAGATGTTGTGAGGACAAATGTGAGACATCACATTATAAAATCTTCACTTACATAGTGAGAGCTGTGGTGTTACACAGTGAGTGAATTTTTTAGCCAGTAGGTCAGGTTTGCATGTATTTTCTTGTTGAAAAGATCCTGCACGTCAGTGTAGCATAGCTCTTTATTAGCTGACTGAGTAAAGATCATGATTTGAGTCATCAGCAGCTCTTGGGAAAAGACAAGAAGGGTCAAGTCACTTGGTGACCCTCCTGCTGCCACTGTGCAAAGCATCAGAGAGCAGCTAGTAGGACCATAGCAAGTGTTCATGGAGAAATACAGAAATGAGAATGACAGAAGAGAGCCGTAAAGCTCAGTCTGGGTCCCCTGCACAGAGGAGCAACACAACACCCCTGTGATGTGCTCTAGTGTGAAATAAATAGAGACCATCTCTTGTCAAACTGCATATAACAGGCTCCCTTTTACTGGGGTTTTGGGGTGATAAAATAAACCATGACAGCAGAGTCAAAGTGGTTGCTGCATTCAGCTAGAAGAGCCCTGTGATAAAAATAAAGCTGCATAATACGTACTATGTAGATGTACTTTACTGTTTGATACTTGTATAGCAATCAAAGGTGAAGATGTTTTATTCCAGCGCCTAAAATGTCTATTTGCAAATGGCTGGATGTGCTTTCTCTGTGATGCCACTGCATTTGTGTGACCTTCTGTGAGCTCCTTTCCCCCAGAGCCCTGCTGCCTCCCTCGTACTGTAGTGATTTGGGGAGCGGGGGTGGTGACAGTGGTGAAGAAATACTACTGCAGTACAGTAGCTGTATTTAAGAACCTGAGTTTTCATTTGTGGCAGCAATTTGAGTACCATTACAGTGCATTATTGCAGTACATGGTGTTACTTAGCGAAATACAAGGCTCTAACGTACACTATTTTAGAGTCCTGGTTGAGAAACAAACCTATTAGGCATGCACACTCTGCTTTTACTAAAGTGACAGGTACTAACTGTGCTGCTCTCCTCTTCCATTCACATTTTTAATATGATTATCTGACTGTTTCAACAGAGCATAATTTGGAGAATGGGTTATATACTGAGCATTCTTAATAAGACATGATGATACAAGAGCAATTCATTTACTCCTCCCCTAAGTTTCACATGAGCTGAGGGAAATTTTTGCCAGTGCTTCTTTTGTGGAAGATGACAAAACTCCTTGGTGCTGGGAACTGGTCTTGGGCATCCTGGTTTCTTACTCACCTGTATAGGTAATGAGACAAAGAATGCTACAGATATTAACACGTAAGTTGGATTCAAAGGCGAGGGATGGTAGATCAGTCCTGTTTTGTGGACAAATTGAGTTGTTTGTATGTATGGCCCATTATTGTGAAAGACAGTTAAAATAAGAAACCTGAAATTCCATTCTCTTTGCCCCTTTCCCTGAGGAGTATGTTCAGTACAACAGGGACGGCCTTGGTGCCGCTGAGGATGAGGCCAGGAATGCGATACTTCTCCACGCAGAGCACAGACCATCCTACTTGTCTTCATCCCTTGATGATAATGTTTAACCACATCAGCTCCTGCATTTGAAACACTGCTTGCTTCATCCTCACCCTTTTCTTTTTTCTTTTTTTCCTTAAAAATGGTGGTGCAGTGGTTTCCTCTCAAAGTCAGCAGCTGTAGCTTTATCCTTTTCTCACTTTACCTGCCATTGAATCTCAGTAAAAAGCTTCCTCAGGAAAGGTTAGGGAAGAGGTGAGGTACCCAGACAATCTTTTATTGGACAAACTGCTCTAGCTGGAGAAAACAAACAAGCCCTTCCTTAGGTCTGGAGCAGAAGTATCAGACTTCATGCTGAGTGCAGCTTGGGAACAGGTAAATGGAATGAGTTTATTGTGTTCAAGCACCTCTAGTCTTAGTTAGAAATATAAAATATGGGGAAGCAAAAGCAAATCCAGCTTAATTCATGCTGTTGAGGCTCACAATGCGGTATGTTTTTCTCTTGCTGGGTGGTTATATGTTCTTGGAAGGCATTAGGTATTTCAAACACTGGGCAAAACGTGTGGCATATTGTTCAGAACTCTCAACTCAGCCTCAATCTGTGAGGGATCAGCTCTTCATGAAAACAGAGTAATTACCTAGCATGGACAGGGAGGTGCTTACTGTGAAGTGACACAGGAAGTACCTGCTCTGTATGCTGGAATACCTGTTTTCCCACAAAAATGCCTGTCGGCAGCATTCCTCCTTGGCCATGATCATAGAGTCACAGAATCATAGAATAGTTAGGGTTGGAAAGGACCTTAAGATCATCCATTTCCAACCCCCTGCCATGGGCAGGAACACCTCACACTAAATCATATCACCCAAGGCCTCGTCCAACCTGGTCTTGAACACTGCCAGGGATGGAGCATTCACAACTTCCCTGAGCAACCCATTCCAGTGCCTCACCACCCTAACAGGACAGAATTTCCTCCTTATATCCAATCTAAACTTCCCCTGTTTAAGTTTTAACCCATTACCCCTTGTCCTATCACTACAGTCCCTAATGAAGAGTCCCTCCCCAGCATCCCTATAGCCCCCCTTCAGATACTGGAAGGCTGCTATGAGGTCTCCACCCAGCCTTCTCTTCTGCAGGCTGAACAGCCCCAACTTCCTCAGCCTGTCTTCATACAGGAGGTGCTCCAGTCCCCTGATCATCCTCGTGGCCCTTCTCTGGACTTGTTCCAACAGTTCCATGTCCTTTTTATGTTGAGGACACCAGAACTGCACACAGTACTCCAGGTGAGGTCTCTCACTATAGTAGTGGTGTGGGTTAGTGTTAGGGTAGTGCTGCATTACAATGCACTTCAAGGTGTATAGTTGGATACATAACATAATATCAATTTAATGGAGTTACAAAATCAGTAAATAAAGTTGGACATGCAAACTGATCAAACACCCCGTTCTGCATACAGAGTCTTTATCTGCACATTCACTTCTGTGTTTCCTCAGTTGCAAACGTAAAATCTTGGTGGTATGACCTTAGGCAGGTACCTACCATCTGTGCCTGTTACCTCCTAGGCAAATGCTGACAGTATTTGCAAAATGCTGTTTGATTCTGGTTGGGAGCTTTACAAAGGCAACTGTCTTAACAATTAATTACTTTATGTGACCTACATGCTTTTATTTGTACACTGTGATCTTACCATGGTATGAAGGCTCCTAAATACCTTGCAGCACATTGGATTCCATCTGCAGGCACCAGAAAAGAAACGTGTGTCGTGTTGTGCATGACCCTCCCAAGGGAGTTAGGCACTGTGAGTTTTTACAATGTCATGGACAACACAAGAAAAGAAATTTTGCAGCAGCAAAATATCTTCTAGTATTACAAGTGCTGTGTTGCAGTCCCTCCCTTGCCTGGGTCCTGGATTTGGGACCCTCCCTCCTCAGATGAGTTGCATGTATGTGTATCTTACACTTACGTATGCCTGTAAAATGATTCTAAAGATAGACTTTGTTCTGTTACTTCCCACTTTCTAAACAGTGCCTATCACCCCCTTCCTCCAATAAAATAATCCTGGAAGCCAGGCTAATTGTGGTGGCCTTCCCATTGAACTGTATATCACACAGCTGTCTCTGAGACAGCTATAAATTCCAGCATTTATGTACCCTGAGCTTCCAAGTATCTTCAACTTTTATTGAAAAAGACAACATTAAATTATAGAGTCTGAGTAGATCTCCTCCTCTCCTCCCATCTGGCACGAGGCTGCCCTGTATTTCCATGTTGCATGCTGTGGGTGAAGCTTGCGCAGACCTTTGATGAATTCACAGTCAGTCGCCTGAAGTTACATTTTCTTCTGTGATACTGAGCATTTATCAACATGTAGGACCTTCATTTACATCTACCCTTTTGTAGCTCTCATAAATACACCATATCAGCACCTTACTCTGAAGGACTGGTGGGAAGCATAGTGCTCTCCTGTAGTAGATGAGCCCTTATGCTAAGGCACAAAGGCAGGAGTGTTGTCTTTGTCGTGCCGGCACCTATCAGCACACTGCTAATTAACTCAATGTTATTTATACCTCACTTCTTGAAGTCTGGAACGCAACCTTTCCGTTTTAATTTGAACTCTAATCTTGAAGCTGAAAGATAAAACCAAAACATTACATTTGCATGGAGATATCTGCTAGGAAACAATTTGGACAACAATTAAGATACAGTAAGAGGGGGGGAAATTCCTTATGTGGTATGTCTTTAAGGAAGCACCAGAAGATAATGTTTTTCAGACTTACAGTAATGCTCTGGGCATTCTGTAGCTGAAACAGCAGAGATGTGGCAAGCAGCTAGGGTTCATCGGTGTCTTAGTGATGGCTGTACCACTGTTGTCTTTCATGGCTTTCCTGCTCTGGCCAAGCATTTTATGTTTTGGAATAAAAAGACCTTAATGTCCATTTTGCACTGTCTAGAAATAAATCAGCCTCTGCATACCCAATGGCTGGAAAACTGCATTCGTGCTGCCACCAGCTATCATTCACTGAGGGCTCCTTGTAGCCAGAGCCCCTGTGTGCTGTAAATCTTTACACTAGTTAGAGCCAGCGGGCACTAACTGTGAACTGAATTGAATTGGAGGTGGACAACAGTGCTGTCCTGGGTATCTAGCCTGGTCGTGCCAGTCGAGTGACTTCTTCCTTCCACAGCCATGGACTTCTTCTGATAGTTCAGGAGCTGTCTGCTAGAGCCACTTGTATTCTCACAGTGTTAAATTGTTCTCTATTTCAATTGTATTGCTAAATCATATAAAGCTTAGTAAATAGTGACCTTGTTGAGGTAGATGTTTGCTGCACGTCAGCTGCATGTACTAGTAGACAGTACCCATCATCAATGTGTCTTATTTTGTAATGTGAAATTCTGGACTGCATGTGCAAATAAAAAATTCACTGTAGCTGCTTATTAGTAACTATCATCATTCCATATCCAGTGTTCTCTCTAAGCGTTATACCATCGCTTCATTATTATATTTCACTACTTAGATAAGTGAATGGCAGAGGAGTCAGAAAGTCCTCCTGATCTTCTACAATTGTATTTTAAAACTAAGAATTACAAGTTGAACTGCATCTTTAGCTTATGTTACTGTTCTCCTATCATGTATGCCAAAGATAGATCTTTTATTTAAAGGGGTTACAGACACGTTAACTAACTTCTGACTTAGTAAAAACCCGTATTTCTCTTGAAAGTCCTATATTCTAAAACCGATTCAATTGTTCTAAATTTGGAGGAAGCTGTGCTCTGTTTTCCCTTTAGAGCTCTCCCATATGCTAATGCTCATTTTATATCATAAATATGCAGCGACAGCACTCGTGGGTTTTCTCTTTTTTCACACCATACATTATGTTACATGTTTGAGAGCAGAATTCATCATTTACACTCTGACTGGAAGGATGCTCAGTGCCATGCACAAGTTGTTTGGGTTTGTCCCTGTCAGATACTGGTGGCAAATGCCTCTGCAGGATGGAGGCAAAGGCTGTGTCTGTGCTGATCTTGGAGGTTCTACTTTATTTCTAGTTTATGTTTTCTGGCTACATTTTAAATGTACTTCAGTGATTATATATTCTCCATTTAAAAAGTGCAGGGGACAGGACATGGGGGGACAAGGTCACATGAGGAGGCAGGGAGAAGGAGAAGTGGGGATGGCCAATCTGAGCAGTTTGCTGCAGCTTCCCTTTTATTTCTAGTACAACAAGCTGTAGGTTTTCCTTCCAAAGCACTTGTTTAATTACAGCTTCAGGAACATAAAGCCTGTTATTATTTTAACGGAAAGAGCTGAGACTGAAATAAAACTGAGCTGGGCCCGTATCTTTTCTTGGCAACTTGTAATTTCATGGATGGAAAAAACACCTGTTCAGTGGGGAATCCTTATCATTATGCTTTAGATTTCCCCATTAATTTATTTTACAGTCTTTAAGCACATATACAGATGGAAAGCAATCACATTTAAGGCCCCTCATCACTCTCTCTCCCTAGAAATTATGGTGGGGATGTCACTTCTTCATTAATTTACTGCAGGCAAGCTCAGAATTTACCTGTTCAGTGAGTGCTCATTCGGAGTCATGGGGGGTATAGGGAGCATGCTGTCCAGCCCATGGGCACAAGTGATCTCCACCCATGGGAGGAGGTCACCTGCAGCTCAGGGACTAGCAGTGCCTTGGGGCTTGATCTTCAGCTAGAACCACCTACCCAGCAGTTATAAAATCTGGGGTTTTTGGTGAAATAGTAAAAACAATTAAACGCAAAAAGGGACCGTTATGTCCTTGTAGGCTGAATTAAGCAGCATTTGGTTCTGTAGGTGGCTGCCTTTAGATCCAAGCCCCAGGGCAGGTTTTTGAGGATTCAGTGTTCCTCGTTGCTCACAGTAGCAGGCAGGCAGTGGAAGCCACAGCAGGAAGGTGAGCTGTGCTCCTGAAGCCACACAGAGTGTGGGGCTTGGAGGGAAACAAGGAATTCCTGGAGTGAGCAGTTGGAGTTGCAGCCATTAGGCTGTATTTGAATGAAAGCAGCACATCTTTGGAGTGCTGAAAACAGTGATTTGCTTCTTTGGTCTTTATTCTGCTAAGGAATATATAGTTATATTTTCATGCTGTAGAAGTAGAATCAGGTGTGACTGTTGGACTGGAGTGCCTCTTTGCAAGACCAAAGGACAGCATCTGGAGATGAAGGCTGCACCTAGTTTGGCTTGGAGTGATTAGCTTATATTACAAATTACAGAATGAGAGAAGGTGATGATGGGGTCTCCCAGGCTTGGGGAACCGCTAGTGGGGTGCAGAGATTTCCACTTTCACTGACCAGCCCAAATCAGTATCAGTTAAAAACTGTAGCTACCTGATGGCTGGCTAGCACTCAGTCCAAAATGGACTGCATGATGGCATACTGTGTCCCTGCAGTTAGTGGTGGGTGTTATCCAGACACCTCTGCAGTGGAGCTGGCCCCATGGATGCCGGGCTCTGATCTTACTCTGAAGCCTGCATGCACCCTTGCATCAGCCAGAGTGGGGACAGCCTAGGCAAGGTGCAGCTGTGGTAGTCCCAGGCTAGCTAGCACAAACATGACCCCATGGCAGTAAGGGAGCAGGAACCTGCTGTGGTGTGTAGGGAATTTTGTGCCATTTCTCCAAGTTCTGGAACTAGAAACTTTAAGGTGCCACATGGACAAAAGGTCCTGGTGCTGTTGCACTAGTGGTATCCTGCCTTAAGCAGGGTTTGATAAGGCAGAGGATGGTGCTTGTTGTATGATAAACTGAAGAGCTGCTATTCTAGCAATGTACTATTAATAAATATGTATAAAAATAGAAACAAAAGAGTATCAATGCTACCTGAGGGTCATTTGCTTAAAATCCCCAACAAGGAGGAAAGTAATCTATTGTGGGGGGAGAGCAGGGAGGCTTCTCTTATTTCATCCTCCCCTCCATCATTCGTCTTTTAATAATCACTTTTCTTTGTCACCATTTTAATGATTCCCAGGGTGCTTCACAGCACAGACATAAATCTGGAAATCAGCTCTCAGAAAGAATGAGAGATTTCTCTTCTCTAAATCACAAAAGTATGCTGAGCTCTTTGTAAATCCCCACAACAATGTAATTGCGGTTCTCCCATCATTATGTGGAATGTTTTTGGTGGCTTGTTTACAAGCTAAATAAATAGCAGTGCAAAACATCTGGAACCACAGTATGTCTTAAAAGGCTGCTTTTAGCAGGGCTTAGAAGCTCAGTTATTACTGGTCTTAAGTCTTTCTGATCTGATTGGGATGTATTAATAAACTGAATTGAAATATTTGCCTGAAATATGATTAATGCTCTTAATTATTCATAGTGAGAGTTGGAATGATGAGTGCTTTAGGAAAAAAAATGCACTGATCTTTCTGTATATTAAAAAAAAACCCACACAAACCCAAGGCATAAATTCCTTGTGCCTGGATGGTTCTGCTGTCCAGTTGATGTTAACTACCTACAAGTAACAGGGGCTGGGGTGGCAGCAGGAGTGTGGTGGTATAGGAATGTTTGTCAAAATCGCATGAGGTGCCTAAGCCCATAAACTCTTGGGGTTCCAATGGTTTTGTGTCACAGGTTTTGTGCTCTGGAGCAATGGTGGGGTTTAACCCTGCAGATACATTTATGAAGAAGAGAAGCCAGTCCATTGAAGCTCAGCAGATAGTAAATAATAATGATAGGCTATGGAAGGCAGCTTAGTTTCTCATGAAGTCTTGGCTGCAGCGTCTTGACTAACCTCAGTACACCCATCAGCTCACAGTACTTGAATGTTTCTCAGTTACACCCTTTAGTACTGATGTCAAGCTTTGCATAGTTACTGTTTTGAACCGGTTTCGAACCCAGTGGTTCACATCCCATTACATTTCTGCAAGCCTAGCAGAGCAATCCCATTTCAACAAACTTTTTAAGCCAGATGGGAAAGCACATAAGTAGGTAAACGTTTTCCTTTGTTCCAGGAGGAACATGCTACTTTTTCCACAGTCTGTGATTCACTCTATTATCTTTGTATGGTCCTTTGTGTTACCTGCTGTTGGGTAGGCCTTATGGATTGGTAGGAGATAGGGTGCCTGTGCTCTAGCTCAGCTGGAGGCCAGGGAGCTCTGAGTACATCAAAACAATTGTCATTTGAGTTCTGCAACATCCAACGTAAGTTTTAGTTCCAGCAGTCATGTAAGAACTTAGTAAATCAACATGAAATGTATGGTACTTACTGTACTGGTAAATCATGTTGCCTGGGTCATTGCCCACATTAGCCTAACACAGTAGCTCTTGTGATTTGTATGGGTTGTCAGTGCAGGGCTGTGTCTGGTACAGGTCTATGTGTTGTTTGCAGACCAAAAAGGAATTGTGATTAGGCTGTTCCAGAGCAAAAAATTCTCCCCTGTATTTTGGGAATTCATCTAAAATGGCTGTTGAAACCCAGAGGCAAACAGGGAGGGAAAAGTACATGAGGACACTATGAAAAACTTTGCAAAGGTGAGGGCACAGATGTGCTGGGGTGGATCACTGCTCTTCCAGCAAAGAGCAGCTGGTGGCTGATCCTGCTCAGTTAAAGGAAGGACTAGATTGTCCCATTTGGAGTTGTTGTGCTGTGAACAGTGCAGGGTGATGAAGTTCTTCCCAAATAATAATCCCGGTTTAACCAGTCAAAAGCCAAAATTGCGTGGCAGGGCCTGGAGGCTGCTACTTCTCACTGAGCGTTTGCCTCATTTTATTCATTTCCTGGGGCTTCAGGAAGCACCTGGGATTCTCACCAAAGGTTGGGCAGTTCTCTATTCCTCTTTTATTCCCAATGAGTTTTTTGTCATGGCAGCTCTTTGGAGGTTTCTCTTTCCCTAATACCCAAGCGAATGATGGACTCTGAGAGCAAGTGCTGCAACAGCCAGGAACCTTTGAGACGACAGCCCAATCTTCAGAAGGCTTTGTATAACTGGGGGCCATTTGCTGGGGTTACCAAAATGTTGAGAGAGGGGAAAGTTGGCAGATTCCTGTCCTTGTCACATGCAGTGAAAAAGGATTGACCCAGAAACCTCAAGTGCTTTTCCCTATCAGGTATTTGGGAGTTGCCTGCTTGTGGCCCTATGAAAAAAATAAACTGAATAAAACCAAAACAATTTAGATTAATATGTGATTAAAACAAGCTTTTCTAGGCTTAGCACTAGTTCTTATGCTGGTTATTGAATACAATGGAAATTGCACTGTAAATTGTACATGCAACATTGAGAAAATAATACTAACAGTATGTTTGATGGTCTTTTACACTGCAATTAACAGGGAAAGATTGCTTTGGGGAAGGGTTTTCCCTTTTAAATACAACATTTCGGGATGGAATAAGACTTTGTTTACTAGGCTGGTATTGAAATGATTACTTTTAAAGCGTGACTTGAGCAATCATGATTGCCTCGTGCAATGAAGGGGGAGAGAATGAAATTCCCATTTCTAGCAGACGAAAGTCTCTTTCCTTGTGTCGCTTGAAGGATCTGTCGTGCTCGGCCGCATTAATTGAGTCCTACTGATTCCAAGAGTTTTGCTTTTTAAACTTCAGAAGAGCTGCACCAGTTGTAAGTTTTATGAGGAAAAAATCTGTTACAGAATAAGCCTAAAAGGGAAAAGAAAACATGTCTGTCCAGGCTGGCCAACTGGCACAGGCCTCCATAGTAGTAAAATGGGTAATTGTCAGCCGCATGGGCCAGGGAAGATCCAGAGCTGGGCTTTTTTGCTTCCTTCTTTCAGAAGACTTTGGAGACTTCTAAAATAAGCCAGGTTTGAGGCCAAGAAAATAGCCACTCTAAAATGATTTCCATGCATGGTCGGGGGTATGTCACACCGGGGTTTACTGGAGCTCTGGGCAAAGCCTGTGCACTTGTCAAAAAAAACAACCAAAAACCAGGGGGAGACGGACCTACCTCGTCTCCTCTTTCTTCAAACCACCCCTTCTTTCATGCGCCTTCCCAAATCTGTCATAAAAGGTATCCCAAGGTGGTTGTTAGTGAGCTCCCCTCATGAGAGGTGATTAAAGCCAGATGAGACAGAGCCCTGAAACACAGTCCCTTTGTTAGAGAAAACAAAGGCCTTGGTAATTGGATTCACATTGAGTGAGGCACTTAAAACAGCAAAGTAACAAGAAAAATCTGCCGGGTTATGTCATAACTGCCAGGGTGGGTGTTTTGTTATTTTAAAAGAGCATGACCGTCTCATTTTTTTACTAGCTTAGTCTGGTATATTGAAGTGGAAGATTAAAAAAAGTCATAATATCCCCAATTGCAACATATTTTATCCAACTGACAGAGTTTGGGACGCAGAAAGCAATGGGATAGGAAGCAGGTCACCGTGCTGTTGAAGAGCTATAAAGCAAGGACCTATTTTTATCTGTTTGCCAACGTTGCGACGCCTTGTGTAGGATATAGCTTCCATGAGCCTTTGGTGGGGGCAAAGAGTCAATCCCAGTGTATCAGTCATCCTTAAACCTCATTTGTTTGGCTCGTGTATAAACTATTCAGCTTCCAGTTGGCCTACAGAGTCATTTTCCGTAGCTGGGGAGCAGGCATGTACGGATGGGAACTAGTTGTCACCATCTTCTGCTGTGTTTGGGGAAAAAACTAATAAATACCAAATTGAAGGGAGACCTGAGCTGTCTTAGGGATTTACTGCAGAAGTGCGTGTCTTCCAGACCTTTTATCATGGGTTTTGCTCAGAGCACTGACAGTACAAGGAGCAGCTGAATGTGCCAGGTTATCAGGTCTCCAGAAAAACAGGTTGGTGTTACGGAGGTGCTAGTGAGATCTTGCAGGAAGGATGTGAAGTGGCTTTCAAGAGTTACTGTTCACTGTGTCATGGCAAACAATTTTAGATTTAATATGCAAATGTCTGCCAAAGAAAAGTATCTGGTTTGGCAAAGACTGATTTATTCCATCATAGGCTCCAGAGTAAAAATAAAAACAACTACAGAAAAAAGTCTGCTCTGAAGATCCCAGCGCCTATAAAAGATCAGTCTTCAGAAGAGTTAGCAGAGTGTTGAAAAATGTCATGTCTTGTTTTCCATTGAAACTTGGCTGGCAATCTCGGACACAAAACCCAGGATCACAGAGCCTGACCCCCGCAAAGCTCAGCACTTTTCAGCTCAGATTAAAGCACTTGTAGTCTTCTGCTTTCTTGTAGCAAAGGTGTGATACACACAGCTCCTGGGAAGAATGAACGTTTGATTACCAGGTTGGTCGTTAGGTAAGGGGCAGTGCTCATTCCTCACTTCAGAGATGGTGGAGAGCTTCTTTATTAAAATTTTTCAAAGCCCTCTGGGGATTAAGGCACCAAATTTCTGTTAATTTAAGGCTCCAGATCCTGCTGGCAGCTTTGTGAAAGCACAGCTTTCCTGTCTCACAGTTCATGTTCCTCTCGTTCAGAGGTTTTTGTGTGGCTCTCAACATCCCCAGCAGCAGTTGTAGCTCCTGAGCCAGGGAGGAGAGGTTCAGCGTGAAGCAGCAGCAGGTTTAGCAGGTGTAGTCAAACTTATTCCCTTTATCAGACCAACAAGACGATGGATAGCTGAGTGATAGGTTTCTTTCCCTTTTTTCCCTTTTTTCTTTAGGTGTGGTTACTGTCCCTTGAAGTAGCTCAATGAGCTGCAGATTACATGCTTCACAGAGTGCCTGCCTTTCTCTTCCTTAGCAGCATGGTCACTTGTTTGAGCTCTTGGTGCTTCTGTCATTAGTGTTCAGACCCTTGTTCTTCTGGAGGTCTGTCAGCAGCCTTTCCCTGTGCTGGGCTCTCCTGGTTCCCATTCAACCTCTGGGTTTAGGTTCCCAGGAAAACAGAAAATAACCTTTGCAAGGCTAAAGAGTTCGCACTTCATTCTTCACTTAGATGAGAAAGGATTTAATTCTGCTCTCCTTGTCGTTGCTGACCCTGAGAACGGAGAAAGAAACCTGCCAAAGCTGCTGTTTGGCTGAGTTGTCCCATGATTTAGAGCCTAAAGTCATGTCTCATTTCTGTAAGGCCCTCATGCTCTGTTGGTAATCTCTGAACTGTTTCTTTGGGGATGAGCAAACTGTGGTCGTTGAGTGTGAACAGAAAAAAAAAACAAATAGTGGGCTAGTGCTGATTTTGCAGGAGCTGTGACCAGAGGCTGGTGTATTCCACCAGGGTGCAGAGGCATTTCCCTCCTGCACATGTTGTTACATCTCTGCTCTTGGTCCAGCACGAACGTAATTTCCCAAGACACTTCTGGGGGAACAATTGTGAATACAAGCCTTAAGTCCTAACTGAGCCCTTATATCTTAGGACTTGATAGGGTTGGGTTGACATAAATGAAGCCTAACCTGTAAATCAGTTTGAGCATTACTCAAAATAGGCAAGGGACAGCAGTTGAAACCCACTTCTGTGGCTGCAGATGATGGAGTTGCAGAAGCTTATGCATTTGGGGAGCATCCAGGGGAGAGCAGGGAGATTGATGGACTCAGCTGAGACAGATGGAAGAGCAGAACCAAGTGCCAGAGCCTTTCGACAGTCTTCCCAGCCCTATATCCCTTGTGGTTCAGGTGTACCAGGCAACCCCTCAGCATGGTGAAAGCGGAAAAGGCGTAACACATGTCCATACCAGACCCAATTAGAAATAACAATATCAGGACAATAAGCAGTTCAGCATCTAGAATTGTTCTGGGGAGGAGGGAGTCATAGCACTTCTCACTGCTGCAGACCCATTCCACATTTGTCTCCGGTTGGGCTTATTGCTTACAGAAACCTGAACTGCCTGTAATGCACCAGATGTGCAAAAAGAGCAGCCGTTCCTCTTGCTATCATAGGCAGCCACACTTACAACAACAGCGACTTGTGCTTTGATTGCTTGTCTAAAACTAAAATTCAATTATGCAGTGCAGGCAGGCTTTGCTGTGACACAGAGGGTTAGAAATTAATGTTAACACTGTTTCTGGTTAAGACTTTTTGTGTTGATAAATAATTCATAAGGCAGTTAGCTCTTTGAGTCTGACAACACAAGAATATATTAATACAGTAGACTCAGCTAAAGGTCAGCCCTGAACAGTGAAGCATCTGAGCCATCTTTTATTCATTTTCTGACACAGACTCATTAATTATTACCGCATTTGAAGGTCTGCACGGGAAAAGTGCTAATGAGAAAAAGGATATTGGGTTTGATATCTGACGCTCACTCTTTGAAATGACTTTAGATTTAAAAAAAAGAGAGAGCAGAGAGAACAATACAAAACAGGCCAGGTAAGACCTTTACTTTAATAAAACTTAAAATTAAAAAATGAAAGACTAAAGATAGAGTTGGAAGACATTCAGTCAAAACACAGATGTTGCTGGGTTGCAAGTTTGAGTGGCTGGTGGGTGATGAAGTTTCTAAGAAAGCATTAATATAGGCATGATTAAAAGATGGCCCTCTCTAGGTGAGATGTAGTTGCTTTGAATCTTGTTTGTTGCCTTCAGGTTTGTTTTCCACATTTTTCATCTTGGCTGACCATTTGCCTTCCTGCACTGTTTATGATCTCCAAACGAGCATTGCTCTTTCGTAGTGCTATTGTTGCCTGATGTTTTCCATACTTTTTCCATGCCGTGTTGGTTTTAAATACCTTACAAAACCTACCTTGATACACTCGACCTTGCAGCAATCTACCCTAAAAGGAGATTGTTTTCTCCTTTAGCCTGGTTTCCTAAGAAAACTAGATTTATACAGTCACGTGTCCTTGTGTCTCTCCCTGTGCTTCCCCCATTCTAATCATTTTGTTAAGCCCATCAAGCTACTTGGTCCATCAGATTTGTTGGAACAATAAACATCTCAAACCTAGTAGATTCTTGCAGTGTTTATGGGGAAAAAAGAAAAGAGCTCATCTTCAGTATTCCCACGAGGCAAAATGTGGAAGCTTAAGCTTATGCCTTATTAGATATCAGAGAATTTGTGCAAGAAGGAACTCTAAGCGCTAGGCCAAAGGCAACAGGGCCTCGTTAGCAACTCTGCTTGAGGAAGTGTCTGTAAGGTACAGGGCACGAGCAGAACTCTCTTTATCCCTAAGACAAGTAAGAGAGCCTCGTGGTTTTTAATTCATTAACATAGGTGTGTCTATTTATTAATGAATGTGCAGGAACCAGATCTTTAGTGACTGCTATAAATCAGTGCAGTTCATGGGATTCAGTGGGACTGTGGTGATACCAGCTTGACGGTTTGATGTGTGGATGCAACTTGGAAAAATACACACTTCTAGCTCCTGGACTTCCAGATAACGGCTTATCTTTAACATCGGGTTAAAGTCAGGCCAACAATATACCCAATAATCTTTACTGCTTACTGCAGGTTTCTACGGTGTTACTCAGGAAGTAAAACATGCTTGCAGAACTGCACTGCTTATGTTATTTTGGTCTGTGAAACATACCTTACTTACATAGTGCAGCCTGTGTTTTGAAGTGATACTATGCCTGTGAAAGAGGTGAGCTAAGGTTTTATGTGCATTAGTAGGTACATGGAAACCTGTCTAGTATGGGCAGAAATAAATGAGCTATATGACCTATCTGTTTTGAGCTTCAGTTAGTCTCGCTCAGAAAAATTATATTTTCTTTAACAAAGATGAAATGAATGTTTTAAAAATAAGGCTTTTCTCCATGCAATCAAAATAGTATTAAAAGAGACACCCACTATTGATGTGAAAATTGAGCCACATTGAAATACCGTTATAATACCATGGGTTTGATGTCATCATTGAGGAGAAGAGAGCAGACGAGTTGAGACCAAAACTCTGCCCTTCACTTTCATGCCACTGTGTCTTGGCACTGCTCAGTGTGTGAGAGGAGAGCCCACTTCTAACAGTGGACCATAATTTGGGGATATCATGCTTTGCCAAAGGTAATCCCATCTGCCTGAAGGAGTTTACTAAAACTTCTTGTCTCTTCACACAATAAAACCTTCACAACCTGATTGCAAACCTGAAGCTTCCAGCACAATGTCACCTGCTCCAGAGCATCTTAGACTCCTGCAAATAAGTACATGTATTTGTTGAAAAGGAATGGAATAAGATTTCTTCCTAAATTAAGGCAGAACTTTAAAGGTAAATGTCACTCACCTTGGTTAAAAGTCACCTTATATTTCAAGAAGGCTTTAAAATACAGGGTCCCACTTCTTTTCACCCCCTGGGCAACAGCTGCTGGTAAAGTGTGAGAGCCCTTCCTTTTGGCAGGCCTTGGCTGAGTTAGCTGGCAAACTCTATTCACTAAAGCAGTGAATGATGTTCCAAGGCTGTGAAAATATTAGCATGTAATGTAACATCTCTGGAAATGTAATGTTTGCTACAGCTGTGTATAAATTTGTTTAATGGGTCTCTAACTCACCATCAGACTCATAAAGGCAGCCACTGTACAGGCTATTAGGCTGCAGTAACTTAATTGCTCGTTAATTGGGTAATTAGTGCTTTGTTTTGCTTTAAAGCCTAAACACTCATAAAAAGTGAATTAGCTGAGTAAACAAGAATGGAATGTTCATGCTATGCTGTCCCAGATATTGCACATAATTAATCAACCTTTTATTATCATTCCTTTTTCCCCCTCCTCCTGAGGTGACTGCCTCAGGTAGGCTGGGTAAACATCCCAGCTCAAACCCCAAGGAAGGCATCCCGAGTACATCTCATTAAGCTGAGGCTGATACCTGTATTCCACAGTCAAAGGTGGTTTGTATAAAGTCCCAGCACCACTCTCTGCCCCCAGAAGTAGAGAGGTTCATGGGCAGCCCAAGAGGCCAGGACCTGGTGAAGCCAAGTGGCTCTTAGGTGGGATGTTGCACAAGAAAGGACTCATTTACCTCTTCCCATTTCCCAGCGTACGTGGTGTTCAGTTCCACAGCACAGACTAATCTACCAGAAATGTAAATGAAAACCTAGCAGCCTGGAAAACTGGTTTATTTAACCAAGATGTGCATTAACATGAAACTGTTGCTGTACTACTTTAGGTATTTGGGCAAGAGAATGGGCCTGCAGATGAATGCACTTTGCAGCAAATGTTCCTCCCAGCTTTAACACAGGTAGTTAAACTAAATATTGGAAGAGGGAAAAGTTAATGGAAAGCCTGTTTGCACCCAACTATAGGAGGCTTAATTTGCGCCCCCAGACAGGATTGCAGCCCCCCCATCTCTGCCAGGGGCACACAGGGTCTTGAATGCCGGAAGGACTGCAATTGCTTGCACTGCTTAAACAGTGAGTGTCCTTAATTGGGATTACAGCCTTTGCTCCGAGGAGCAGTTGCAGTAGTGCTGTAGGTGCTCCATGCTGCTCGCTCTTACATTGCTGGGTCTGACTGTTTAATGATGTCTTAATTGGCTTTGAGAACTCCTCCAGAGGAGGAGAGCTGGAGAGAAAGGAATGTGTGAGTATTTTTAATATTTATCCTTGCTTTAGAGAAGAACTTAAAAGGAGGGAAGCTGCCATAGAATACTACTCATGTAGTATAATATTGCATGTAGAATTCTACATGTAAAGGACATTTTGGTTCCAATATAAAGTGATGGAAGTTAATGCTGGATTTCCACATCGAAGGGAGGTTAAGTATTTGCTGGTAGAAGCTAATGTCATAGTTGCCTGAGCATGCACTGAGTACAGCTAAAGGATTTGGCTCACAAAGAGAGCACAAAACGCAGTGAAAGCGAGTCCTAGTAACTTTTATATTTGGCACTTGTGGTCAGATGTTGATACTAAATATAAGCAGAACTTTACTGTAAAAATTAGACCTCCTTTATTGTAGAGCAATTGAGGTTTTACGAAGAATGGAACCAATCCACGGAGACTTTTTCCTATGGAGCTGATAAAGGGAACAGCTGTGAAGTCTGATGCATAGAAAGTTTTAAGTTGGAAATCTTTGATCTGGTTGAATACTTATAAAGTTAAGCACTTCTTTCATGCAGCACGTTTTCCAGATTCAGCACTGTCTATGGTTGCTTTCTTGGCTGTGCTCTGTACGGTCGTCAGTTAACGAAGGACTAAATGGCCTGTGAAGGAGAGCACCAGGCTGTTCCCTTCAACGTTGTAGGTTGGCTGCGGATGGCCTCCTGGGAGCAGAGTTTCTCTGAGATCTGGTTTGGTGTGTGCTTTCACTTAAAACCCATTTGTCAACAACGTGCAGAATTTTGCCATGTAGACAGTGCTGTGTTATAAGAGATTAGAGCATGGTAATGGTTAGTTGCTGGTGTGACTGTTCAAAATGCCAGTTGGATATGGTCATTTCATTCACGAGTACAGCTCAAATAAAAGGAAGGCCTGGCCAGGTGTAGGAACTTGCGTGCCTGGAGCTACAGCAGCCCCATGAATCCTGTGTTGATCATCTCTTACAGACCTGGCCTTTCTTGAAGTCACTAATTAAGCAATAAATACTCCTCTTTTGTTGACTGCAGTAAGTCCACTAGACCATCACTTACTGTTTTTACTTCCTTAGGCATTGGGCCATACAAAACCTATAAAAGCTCAGGAAAGAGACAGGCTGCTGGTATGAAAAGAATTAGAGGAAAACTGAATGAGTGATCTTAATGAAAAAAATTGAAGCTATTTGAAGTACCTTGTCTCTGATGCACTTCTATTATCTGTGCTGCAGAATTCCCTACAAAAACACTGAGTTAAAAAAAGGTGTGTATTTTTTTTTCCATGTAATCTTAACACACTTACCTTTCTTTTTAAGAAGCAGTCCAGGTAAGTTTGGGGGGATTGCAGAAAATGCATTCAATAGTTTGTACTATTCATGTAGTTTCAGGGTTAATTTTCCCTTTTGCAGAGGTTTTTCCAGTCTACAATGAAATACTGGCTCCTCCAAAACTATACTGGAATTTCTGAACTTGGCTGAAGGTTTAAATGCCTGAGATTAACAAATTTCAACCTTTTTATATGAGCACATATTAAGCTATGTGTAAAATATATATTTCTACCAAATAGCAATTTATCATCTATTAATATGCAGGCTGCAGTGTCTGGCACATGCTGCACTGAGTAGACGGCAGGTTTCCCGTTTACCACTGCTTGCCTCTGCGCATGAAATACACACATCCATGTTCACCCCAAACAGGGTGCAGATTTGCAAAGCAGACTGCTGCTGAAGTGAGGCAAACTTGATTTATTGTTTCACAGTTGTGTAGGTTCTGCTTGTGTTTTGGAAACTTCACTTGCTCGGTAGCTACTGAGGAGAAGATGGGAAAAGGAGGAGGCAACCTGGTAAGCATCAGTGCTCAGTGAGTTGTGCACTTTCTGTCTCTTTTGATGTGATAGTCTATTAATAGCAGTCAGCATCCAAATTGGGACTCCTCCAGTAAATACAATCGTTGCAACTGAGCTTCTTGTGTGTTTTGCTTTTGATGAAGCACACAATATACACACTCATACACATATCTAACCAAGCGAAAGGTAGGTTTACCCATTTGGTTAAGCCATTTCAGTGGGTTTAACTCACTGGCCAAATGAAAAATCCTCTCACTTTTGCTCAAGAGCTTTGTTGCTGCTACGTTTTCTCTGGTTTTCAGGATTATATTTTTTCATTTTCATTTGTGAATCACCTTCCTTGAAAGCACAGTTCATAGTGGAAAAACCCTTTAGTGGATGCCATGTGTTCCTTACCAAAATTGAGCTTAAGGAAGAAAGTGAGTACTGATAGAGTTGAGGGGAGTTGTTACCTGGAAGCTGGCACTGACTTTTAGCTGTAACAGGGATCAGTAAAGTTTCTGGCAGGCTTGTTATTAGATGTGGCCACCCAGTCATGAAAGCAGAGAGATCACAGTGGGGTGCAGCTTTACTGTAGGAGAGCCTTTGTCAGTGAATCACCCAGATGTCAGATGAATGATGGGGTGGGATTCTTGTTTTTAAGCATCCTCCCCTCAAGCTTTTGGACCAAACCAAGAAAACCAGAAGACAAGCATGCAGACGTTTCTTCTCCCTCCCAGCTCTTCTGCTGTGACGGAGTGGTTCAGCTTGATGTTACCATCATTATTTTCGTTAATATAAGGGTGAGAGTCTTGTCCTGGTGGGGATACAGCCCTGTGTAGAGAGTCCCACCCTTGGAAGGCTGTGATATTGTTTGGAAGCTGCCTCGATCTCTCTGTCTCACGGAGTTTTCAGAAGGACTGTAGGGGAGGATAAGGCTGATGGGGAAGATCCAGCTGACAAATAGTGAGAAAATTTCACATACAAACCCCAGCAAATCTGAAAACAGAGCCACAGCAACAGAGAGGTTTATGTATTATGTATTGAAACATACAAGCGTGGCATGCTTTGTGAAATGCTGGATGGCCAGCTCTCCTGAGCTGGGGTTTACACTCTATTAAATTACTGTGGGCTGCAGTCTGTTACAGTAAATTGTTTGCATAGCACCTCTGGAGCACACTGCCAGCAGAAAAATAGAGACCACTTTTCCTCTGAAAAGCCTGCAGCCTGACCGGTGGAGAGTCACAAATGAGACAGTGAGGAGGAGATGGAAGAGTTATTAGGAAGCGGGATGGCAAAAGAGGGTTTCCTGAGAGGGCTGTTTTATATAGTGGCTGTGGAAGAGGACAGGAGTTGGGGCTATTGGGGTACCTGAAAGATGAAGGAGGAAGATGCTGGAACTGTTAGAAGGCAAAAGAAGAGAACAGGAGGGGATTTCTATCCTTCAGACTATATGGGATTGAATGCATTACTACTCTGAATAATGCCCTCGTTTAGCTCAGTTGTGTGATGGATTTGAAGCTTCAAAACATAAATGAAACTAAGGGCCTAGATAGCCTAATGCTGTTATAAATTTTGAAGACCTAGTTTCAAATATGATTCAGGGGCCTTAGTGAAATGCGTTTGGGGATCTCAGCTCCATCCCTGTTGGGTAATTGCGCACATCACAGAAACATCACATCTTGGCATGACGCTGGTGCTCTGCCAAATGGAAGCTCCAAGGCTGCTTGGAATGGAAGCAAGGGCAGCTGTGAGTTGTGATTTAAGGATGTTGGAAAAGTCCACAAAGCTTCTGCCTAGAAAGCATTTAAAAAAAAAAAAAAAAGAAAGAAAGAAATAAAAAGCCCTCAAAGTTAATTCTCTCTTTTGGAAAAAAAAGCATGTTGGAAAAGAGGCGAGTACCTTGTGAAATTGCCAATGCCCCATTTTCCTGGGATATAAAACTTATGGCATGTATCAGCTGTATTCCCCACCCCTGTCAGTTACATATAGCGTTTAAAATACTTTTATAAACATTCCTTAAACCATAACATTAAAAGTGTGAGTAAAATCTACTAGGTCAGAGATTAAATGCTGGCCTAATTCATAGCAAAATTAGCTGCCTCCCTTAATGCTGCTATTCTAAAACTCGTGGGCACTGTCTGATTGTTTCCACCACTTGGGATTAGTGATATTTTTCTCTGGCGTTCAAAAATACAGAAAAACTTAGGCTGGAAACATCCTCAACTCTGTTTGAGTAGCTCTAATTTACATGACTTAGGTAGGCGTAAAAAGTGAGAAATGACCTTTTCAACATTACCTCAGATATTAAAACGATCTTACAATCTTATTATCATGAGAACATTTCGCAGAGTATTAAGCTCAATAAATTACCTTTTCCCCAAGCTGCTAACCCTCGATCCCTCAGGGGCAGCTGCAGCAACGATGTTGGTTCACGGCCTTCTTATTTTAGCTGAATTGCTTAATTGGTATGTGTTCTACATCCCCGATTGAGTATTTGGAGCACAAATGAAGGTTAGAACCTTTGCGCTAGTTATCGACTGGAAGAAAATTGATTCACGCTCAGGAGTGCAGTTGGGAGACAATTCACAAGCCTCCCTAGGAAGGAAAGATCCTGCTCTTCTCTTTTTCCCTGGATTTCTTACAAAGGTCACTCTGACTGAGCACTGTCGTATTTTTGGTTTGGTGGTTGCTTTTTTTGACACAGCAAATCACTGCTCAGGAACCTGAGGTTTAGTTTCTCAGACATGTTCATATCTGAACTTGAAATTGGGGTCCTGTGGATGCTGTCCTTCACTCTTCTTGCCTTCCCCTGGTCTTTGCACCTGCATTTATTGTTCTCTGGGAGACCCTGCTGTGTGGGACATCTATGGAAAAACAAATTATAATCCCCCAAGTGTTTTCCACCTTTGTTGGATCCAAGAGAGGGCAGGAAAGGGTTATGGCAGAACATTAGTGTCCTAGCTTCCAGCCTCAAGATGTATCCCATGAAATGACTTTTAACAAACATGTTCCCATCATGCTGAACATCAGTGAGTGAAGATAAACCCTTAAGTAAAGGTCATTCAAGAGGAAGTTCAGGAATGCCAGAAAGTGACAGCAAAACATACCAAATAGCTGTGCTGAACAAATTTAAACTAAATACACGTGCCTTGTATTGCCTAATAATTGTTCTTTGCAACATGATCAAGCCCTTCTGTGCATCAACTGCTACAAATCCCTTTGTGTTTCTGCGATCTTTGTAGCAGGATACTGAGCTTTCTTGTGGCCTGCATTAATGGAAACATCAAAATGCCATAGATTCTGCTCTCTTTTTAATGTTCATTAAAGGGCAAGCATGTGACTTAGCCAGCCTCAGCAAGATTCCCTCTGGCTCCATGAGCATGCCAGAAAGAGAGACACGGCAGCCAAAGCAAGAGACATTCCTGGACTACAGTGCATGTTACACATAATCCAGAGGGGAAATGGAAAGAAAAAGCTTAAAAGTCAGACAGACACGGAGGGGGCAGCAGGATGTCAGCTCAGCATGTTGACATGCCGCAATCTGTTACCTCGGTCTCATTGACAGAGAGGCCAGTGAGAAAGGAGATAGATGGGATTGGAGGAGGGAATTTGGCAGCGTCAAATAAACCCAGATACAGGCACTGAGGTGTTGTGAGATGCTTCATCTCTGGAATGTTGTAAAATCTTGAATTCACCCCTGAGGAGCATGCACCCTGGAGTGTTTTGTTCGGTGAGTGGTACCTAATCTGAGAATTGATACATTTTCCCTATTGCACCAAGGCTCAAAAATACACTAGAAACAGTGATTTTTGTATAATACATCACCAGGTACTATGGAAGAGCACATTATCTGTGACAGGTCTTGCCTCTGTAATCTGTTCAACCTGTGGGCTCTGCAGAGCTTGGATATGCTATTGGATAGCATCCAGGAGTCGGTAGCTTTCTCAGTCACTGCACAGCCTGGATGATGTGGAGGCTTAAGTGTGTGAAACTGCTGGTACCTTAAAGGTGATTTCAGTGTTAGCTGTTGTCTGAAGATACGTAATTGCCATAGTCTGAAGGAGCATATGGGAAGGTTGGAAGTCATTTTAATTGGCCACTTGCTGTTATTTCTTGTATTTTATAGCACCTTATGCTTTGATTTAAAGCCTTTTGATGTCACTGAGAGTCTTAAAACTTGTGATAAGCGTCATGGTAGTTTAAACATATCAATTCATTCTTCTGCTGCTAAAAGAATAAGTGTTTTAGGCACTTGCACACAAAGTTGTGTGAAAATCAAATAGAAAATTAACTGCTGCATGGAATATAGTGCAGAAAGATACAGAAGGCTGGCCTAGTAATCTGTAAGGTAAAAATATAAGAAAATGAACTACAAATTTCTGTCAGCATTTAGAGATGGCGACAGTCTGCAGTTCTCTTGAAGTCCTGTGGATGCCTCGGTTTGTCTGTGGATTTACCCTGAGTGAGTTGTGTATTATCTTAATTTTAACACAGCTAAGATTTCAGAGCCAAAGTCAAATACCAGCATGATCAGTGACTGACCATAAAAATAAGTAAATGGAGCACTCCCCTGATTTTTGGCACTTCTGAAATGTTTTTTCTTGGTATTGTTTGGAAGAGTCTCTGGGGAGCTTCAAAATGAAAATGTTTCCGTATGTTTTCTCTTCCATTAAGTCTGGCAGTGAACTGGAGGGTTACTCTTAACTGTCAAACTGTTAGTGTTAGTGTTTGGGGTTTCTGTTTGGGCGGGTTTTTGAAGAAAGAAAAAAGCTTTAAATAATTTATTTGAAATTCTCTTGCATCCCACACACGCACAGTTAAAACAGGGCTGGAGACGAATCATGGCTGAAGCAGAAAAAGCAGTATTTGCTTCATATGTTGCAATACTTACTCAGCCTTGCCTTGTAGTACCATGCTGTGTTGATAGAAACAGCACATAGTTAGGCAAATACTTTCTTTCTAGTATCACCGTATGTGGGGACACAAAGTGCCCATACATCTATTGTAGGTCGGTCCAGATCCCCTTTGTGCTTGCAGGAGGTGGAAATTCCACCTTTTTCCATGGAGGAGACACCCTTCCAAGGCAGCAGGAGGCACAAGGGCCAGAAGTGCTTCCCAGGGTTTTCCCCAAGGAAATCCTTCAGACATGGGTGGGTTAGGAAGCACAAGAGAGGTGCAGTTATCCCATGCTGAAAGCAGAGAGGGTGAACTGCCCCTCTTGCTGTGAGCATCCCCAGCAAAAGACCCTCCTGATGGACCATGTGCTCCCCCATGTTGGCTTGGTGACAGGGAAGAAAACTCAGCTCTTATCTTGGGCCTTTGAAACTTATTGACAGATTTCTCTCCTTCCAAAAGAAAAATACACACACATGGATTTTCTGTGGCCTAAATGTATTTATAACTCTTCCAATAACCTGAAGGGTTATCCTGACTGCGCCTGTGCTACGACGTGGCTGCGGTTCATTTTGCCATTCTGATAAAAGCAGCATAGTCCTTAAACCCCTTGAGATCTCTCTTCCCCAAAAAGAAATATGTTTGTTATTAGGCTGTGTAGGGGAACATAAATAATTGTATTGGGAGTAAGATAATATTTGTAGCTGTTATTTATATTATGAATGCTTGCAGCGAAAGGTCTAAGGAGCAAACGAGCAAATACCTTCTTTTTTCCAGTGTCTGTATCATGCACATTGTCTGTGGATACCAGCCATCGATTCTGTAACTTAAAAGTTCTAGCAAAGCTAACTGTAAATATGTCAACGTTTTCTTTGTCATCCCAGAACACTCAATAATCTCTTAGATAACTTGGATGTAAGCCGGGGAGTGCCATAGCAAAAAGGTCCGAGGCTTTGAACTTGATTCAAAATTGTATGGAAACTTATTGTCAACATGAAGATTTTGATGTTCTTACAGTAAGTTCTCTTGCCAAAGGGATGAATTCCAGTATTTTATATTACTTACGGTTTTTTGAGTGCTGTACTCTTCATGCCATCAGTTCTGTGATCTGCACAACAGCATGGCAACTGCAGTCCACCCTCCCCTCCTGACTGTGTCCTTTAGTTTCACCCCAGATTTTTAACTTTTATATGTAGATCTTTCATGTGAAGACAAATCCGTTCTTGTATGAAGTTTCTGAGCTTTCTGTGGCAGTGAAAACACCAAAGTGGTGGCAGCTTGAAAGTCAAGTGATGGAGGCGTGTGACACTTCGGAGCCTTTTTGGGTTTGTTTCTGCCTTCTTGAAACTGAGATCATTCCATGGTGATGAGCCTTCAAGAGCCATTGCTGCTGACTTGTTAGTGCAAAGATGAGAACATGTCCTGTCTTTCCTCAGTATGCTTTCATTGAAAGGAATAGTCAAGTTCCTGAAAGACAGGAATCCTGGTGGTTGTGCAAGGGAAGTAGGGAAGCAGAGACACCACAGACACCACTGCTTTAGCAGCAGTGCCCAGGCCGAGCCAGGGGCACGAGCTCCATGGGGAGACAGGAACGGAAGCATCCAATTCTCAGCTTCCGGCTGGCAAACCTCCCTGCTGGCAGCCAAGCTGCTGGGGGCAGCCTCCGATTGGATTTCCAAGCCTGGAAAATCTTCTAAGAAAGGAAAAAGAGTTAAACCAAAAATAGGGAAAACATGCCAAATGGCAGCCAGGAAGCAGAGTGCAGCTTCTAGGCCAGAGGCCAGCAAGTGTAAGCACAGCAGAGTCTGAGATGCGGTAATTAGTCATGATGGCGAAAGAGCCCCTTACCTTGCAGGGAAGCAGCCAGTATTGGTGGCAGTGAGGTCTTTCCAAAGGAAAGAGCCTTCCAAGTCTCTTTTTAGGAAAAGCAAGTTCTCGGGGCAGAAGTAATGACATTTTAGGGAAAACAAGGCAAGTCAACACAGAAGTGTACAATTCTGATTCCTCAAGCCAATTTTTAATGAATTCTTTTTACCCTTCTTTCATGTCCTGGTTTCTCAAAGAAATGTTTAAATTTCAGAGTTAAAGTGGTGCTTGTGATGCAGAGAGCAGCTATGAAGGCATGAAAGGGGAGGTGCATGAGAGCAGACTGAGCGCTAGGAGGGCATCTAGATGAGTGATGCCAAGCAGTCACCTCGCAGTCAGACTGCAGGGATCAAATATATTTGGCTAGAAACTTTAGGGAGTTTTAAGCCAACATAGCAAAGTATTCTTTCAAAGGAAGTAGTTTTTAGGGCCAGATGGAACTAGCTCCTTCAGCCACTTCAGCTTATGTATTACCCAAGCCAAGTAATACTATCCTTTCAGTCTTATAGTGAGCCTGTTAGCTTGTGTTTAACCAGTTCACGTCATCCATCAGATCGCCTAGTCTGGATCAGAAGACTTTGGGCAGTGATGCAGTGTAGCAGCTAGGCTGGCAGCTGGGGCAGGGATTGCTCTGAGTGGCACCTTAGTGGGAACAGCTGGACAGATCTCTCTTACCTGCATATCACACACACTGCATATCACAGCTGCATCCTTCAGAACAGGGCAAATCCACCATTTCTCTTTCTCTTTTTTGTGTATGCTATCCGCAGTGGTGACTCAGCAACATCTTGCACCACATTTCTGAATTTGTCCAGCTTTACCATCCCACCATTTCTTCTTTATAAGTTCTCTGTTCACCAAGGAATAAAACCAATTATATTAGCAATAAATATCTTCAAACCCAGTGAAGGAAATTGTGAAATAACTGAGATGTTGTGGCCCTAGCTTTGGCTTAAAGAAAAGAAGCCCTTGGGTGTCCAGCATATATGTAATTCTAGTTTCTGCCTTCTGAAGCTCCTGAATCATCCATCGGGATTCCACCCAAATTTGGAGGGTAAGCATGAACTCAAAAGCTATGAGATTCTCAGATCTCTCTGTTCTTGGAAAGGGTGGGAGCAAAAATAAGGCACAGAATGTTCTCGTAAGCTTTCACAGGGAAAATGGTACAGTAACTTGAGAATACACATGTGGAAGGAATGTTCTCTTAAGATGGAGGCACTAGAGGGAGAACTCTGGGCACAAGATGCATTTTCCTGATGAATTCTCATTGGGTGCATTTGTGACCGAGGACAAAAGGAGAACGAGTATGAGCAAGACATGCTTGTATCTTCTCTGCTGTACCCTCCTGGTGCACTTTTTCTGTTGGATTCCTCAGCTCAGACCTTCACTCCAGTTTTAGGAGAGTTGTGCTTTGAAACTGCCTGGTTTACATCATCACCCAGGCTCCTGCAGGGTGGTTGTGTCACCAGCTTTCTCATGAAGTTACAGTTATGCAAATGCCATTTCTTTTCAGTGAGTTGAGCAAGTTTCCTCCTCCTGTTTCTTAGAAGGACATCGAGAAGCAGATCAGGTTGAAGCAGGAACTGAGAAATGTTTATTAACGCTTGCTTTGAATGTGTTTTGCTGCAAAGAAGCTAAAGATCAATATATATTTTAATTGCTGTGAAGGAGGGAAGGGTGACTCACTGACAAAACTCCAGTGTCTGTGTTGAGTGGAGTTTTGGGGGTTAATGTTTGTTGACATTATAGCCTACAAATTGCCAGGTTTAATTAAATAATCTGACACTAGTAAGAAATTTTGTTTCTTTAATGGGAAAGAAATTAAATCTTGCAAAACTGTCTCACCCATTCAGATGAGGATGTAAATTTATCAGATGAAAAGCACACTTTCTTTGTTCCTAAATGGAGGGTTGGATGTTTTTAGCACGTAGCCATCCCAGGTCACTCGACCACAGATGACTTTTCAAAGGTATTTAAATTGACAGCACATCCCAACATAAAGAACTTGCTTTTGTTTCTGTTTTCATGGCAAAGAATTACATTAAATGGGGGAAGTTATCAGGCTGAATCTTTGTTATTCTAAACTTCTGTTTGGAATAGAATAAATTACAGGATTGGGTTCCTCTCTAGTCACTGCTAGATTTCGGGATTGTGTAACTGAATGTGAAATTATGACCTAGTTTTTTGGAAGTGGGAGAATACACAAATACAACCAAATATTCCTTTGATGTGGTCTTTGTTTTTTGCAGTTATAGTTTTTAAACATGCAAATAAGCTTTTGCTAAAACCTGTGAGACAAAGGTGATGATTAGGAACCAAAATGCTTGCCCTTGAAAGACCATTTGAGACCCACATTTGCTTGTGTTGAGGAGATGTGGAAAAGGGGAAATACTTGGTTATAGCTTCTGCTTCGTGTGAAGTACATACCTGCATGGCAAAAATGCCACATTCATACAGTGTCAGTGACAAATGTGTGAAGAGGGGCTGTAGTCTCCATTACAGCAGTGGTCTCGTTCCTCTCTCAGACTCCATGTTTTCTAAATA
The DNA here is from genome assembly GCF_033815535.1 of Pezoporus flaviventris. NCBI lineage: Eukaryota > Metazoa > Chordata > Aves > Psittaciformes > Psittacidae > Pezoporus > Pezoporus flaviventris. The sequence goes on along the minus strand of NW_026892589.1, from coordinate 7,868,776 downwards.
GTTGCATTGATTTCTTGTGTTTGGGATGTTATTTGATTCCTGGATGATAAGATTTTTTGGGTGTGAGGACTGTGTTTACTCTAAAGGAGCTTAAAGCGGCCAAGAAAGAGAAGAGAGTAAACAGTTAACGCGTTCAGGAAACAGACTTCAAAGTTTGTTGTGAGAGTAACATTCTTCCTTCCTGAAAGTTCAAAATGCCAGAGTCTAAAAGCCACTCAGTACTTCAAAAGCAGATGTATGGCAGTAATGCATAACCTTCCAGATAAGGTGTCTCCTGCCAGCAGGAAAAAAAAGAAAGCAAGAGTGTGTGTGTGAGGGAGATGGACAGAAGGATGCAGGGTGTGGCTGGCAGGATCTGGGTTACAGCTGCAGAGATGCTTTTCCTCAGTGAAATCCTGAAGTGGGACTGGAGCGGGAGCTGAGAGCTCTCATGTGACACTTGACTTCATCCCATCTCTCCATATTCCATGTGGCAAGAGGTGTGACAGAGTGGGAAGCTGTTACACTCCACTGTTCCTGGTCAGTCCGGGGGCATGGAAATTGTTCTTAGCTACATCAGAGCCCATGCGTGCTCCATGTCCTCCACATTTCTCAGTATTTCCAGTCCTGTTGCAAAACTCTGTGTCTGCAGCACATTCAGGATGCTCACCAGGGGCACACAAGGAGCATTTGGCAAGTGTTTTGCTGTATGCAGGTTTTTTTGGAAAGCAAGTCAAAGTGGGAGTAATCACTTTCATGAATCATTGTGGTAATAGAGAAATTCTCTTCTTTATTGACCTGTGTAGCATGGCACTGATATCAATCAGTACTCTGAGCGGCTATGGGAAGCCTTATGAACATCATTCTTTCAAGCAATAAACACAAAAAAAAAAAAAGCATCTAGGCTGCATTTTGTTCTAGTGGCAGCCTTCTTGGCAAAGGACTGTCTCTAATCCATTGTGACTGTTTAAAGTTTCATACATATATTCATTATTGTTATTCCCCAATTGAAATTGTCTGCAAAGATGTTTTAACTGTTATTTTTTGCTATTAAAAGCGTTGTTCTCCTTCAAAAAAAAAGTAAAGCATGTTACCAACTGGCTGATGGCCAAGCAGTAGCTGTGTGACAGCAAACCTTGTGTATTGGTGGGAGGGTAATTTCAGTGACCTTTGCTGTGAGACCAAAGGCAGTTTTGCCCTCTGATGCTGTTTGCCATCCAGACGCTTAGTACACTATAGGACTCGGCTTCCTTCCACCCCCTCTGCAGCTGGTTGCATTACCCCAGAGAGAATAAAGAGCTGTCTTCAAGCACCAAGCGTGAGCCTTAGGCAGGATGTGGTGGGTCTGTTAGAAGAGCAGGACTCTGCCTTCAGCTCCACTTCCAGAGATGCTGCAATCCTCGGCAAGGGCAATTCCCTGCAGCTTCTTTAGCTTTGGAGCAGCAAAAGTCTTAATGCTGCGTTGCTACAGTGCCTGAGGATGGGCAAGTGAGAAAGAACTCTTGTTTCGTGCTCTACCACCAGATAGATAGATAAGGATGCAACTAAAAATATTTATTCTGTTTCAAGCTGCAGCAGTTAGACTGCCCTCTCCCACTGGTGTGTATCAGGTAAGTGCATAAAACCATGCAGCTTCGTTTCACCTCCAAGTATGCTTGAATATTCTGTACTGTTTTCAATAGCAGTACAGCTGTAGCAGGGCTAGCAAAAACTGAATGCTCATGTAGACAAGGCCTATTTTATCCGTGCACTCTTAAGTTTTTCTTATGACATTGTACTGAAAACACCTGAGCCCTGTCTATTTTCAGGTACATGGCTGTTGAAAAATGGGTATGTTTTGTAGTGTACCAGAGACCACAGAGACCGAGCTTCTCGGTCTATAACAAATACCACTGGAGAACATTAAGCAGCAATTCGCTGTTTCCTTGGCAGGAAATAAGATGTTTTTGAAGTGTGACAATGTGTCTGTTTAAATTTTGATGAGACACAGGTTCACAAAAGGTAATAAGGGTTTGTTAACCATCCTGCAGTGCTTGCTGCAAAGGAAGGTAGGTGTCTGTTTTCAGTGTCAGCTGATGGGAAAGGACATTTGTTGGCCAGTGCTGTGACACACTGCTCATTCACTGTATCTGTTCCCCACATATTAAGAAGAGGGACAGAAAAGTGTCACTGTTCACTGTTACCTTAAAGCTATTCAAACGTGCTTGAGGTATGCACTGGAAAGAGCCCTTGATTAAAACTCAGTTGGAATTAGATCATAGTATGGGCTGGGTAGTTGAACAGCACTGCAGGGAGAGGAGGCTCGTGGTATTTTACGTGTTAATTTGTTATAAATGCTGTATGTCTTTTCCTAGTTGCCAGGGCTGATGCTGTTACAATGGGCTTTCTGTGAACTAACTTCCACCTTCCTTTGTAAGGCTCATATCCTGGTTTTTGAATGGTCCCTTCAGAGCAGACCTGTGCTTCAGGAGCACTGCGGGATTGTTGGAGTCTTGCTGCGTCATCCTGTGCACTTACTTTTGCAAGGTAGAAAGTGAGTTCATAAGGTAGCTCCATTTCAAAGCCTAGGTGTCTTTATCTACTTCTTGTCTTCTGCTGAGAACTATTAGCAGCATTTACTTTCTTCTTTCTCAGATGTTTGAGATGTACTTTGGACTGTTCTACATTTTTTGTTTGTGTAAAGTACAGTAAAAGCTGCAAATAGGAAGGATGTATGTGATTGCCTGCTGGTTATGAAAGCTCCCGTGAGCGCCAGCTTGGAACAAAGGAAGCACTGAAAAAGGCAACTGTAAAGAAGCAAAGGATTAATTTTAATGCAGTTTAGAAATTCCAGCAACTTTTTTCTGAGTATAGAATAAACATTTTAGTGAATCGAGTGAAACAATCTGGAGGAAACAGGGATTTGTGTTCTTCTTGGTGGAGCTGATCCAACTTTTAGTGGAAATTAGTCTTCAAAGCTTTACTGAGGCCCAGATTAGAAGAAAAGCAGCCCTTCATATCAAGCCTGTTCAGATGAATCATTGTTCATTCTTTGTGTTTTACATTAGTGACTGGTTGCTTCAATCAAGATAGATGTTCTGCCATATGCAGGCACATATTAGAGATAGTCTTTGCCAAGAGCCTTCTGGATAGCTGAAGTGGGAAGAAGTATGGAAGAGGAGGAGGAAAGGGAGGTTGGAGGATGAACCAAGAACCAACAGAGAATTGGATTTCCAAAAAAACCCTCCACTGAAAGCCTGAAGCAGAGGCAGAATAAAACCAAGGTTGCCTCCCCACACATCTTCCTTTAATAGCTCATCATCCATGAACTCCCAAGACATTTGATTGCACCTACCTCTTCCTTCTGTGCATTTCCTTAGCTGGGAAATCACACTGTCTCTGAGTATGCTTTATTAAGGCTCAAATTGAAATGCCATAAATAATGGGATCTGAACTTGGTGGAGCTGTGCTGTTGTCCATAGCACCAGCATGATGAAGGTCACAGCACATGCAGAAGAGTGTCACCTTCACAGCTTTGTTTCCTAACCATTATTCCTGGACTTACTGGTAGACTTAGAAGGAGAACTAATAGAAACATCCTGGCAGCAGTGGATATACAGCAGTCCGAATGCACCATGTCTTCATTTGATTCAGCATCAAATACAGTCTGCAATTCTTATCTCCATCTCCTCAAAGCAAAAATAAGTAACACACAGGTTCTCCCACCTGTTCTGCATTACTATACTCATCCTCTGCAACTGAATCAGAATGAGGTGAAAAGAGGGTTAATTACCACATATCAGTGCATCAGAATCCACAGATTCTGGGAATTATGACACTATTCAAAAAATTTCCAGAGAGTCAAAGATAAATGTTTTGCTCCTAATCAACAAGAAAGTTGCCTCTCTGGAAACATCCCATCCTTCCAGCACATGTGATCCCGAACTGAAGCAGAGACTGTACGTTGCACCACACTCTTGGGTAGGAAGGAAAGCATTTCAGAACCAAGTCATTCCTGTAGGCTTATTCTGGTTCATAGATTTGGTGGCTGAACTCATCACTGGATGTTTTGCAATTAAGGAAATAGGACAGCAGAGGTTTTGGGCCATCTCTTCAGAAGTAAGAATCACTTATCCTGACTCCATTGCCTGGTTCCTAATGTGCAGTCAGCCAAATGTGGAGGTATGTTGGAGCTCTGGAGGCAGGTTATCTTTCACTAAAATGTCCCATCCTGATTTTCAAGTGTTACAAGGTATTATGGTGTTAGTGATGGACTGCCATATTCAGACACCTGCCTTCTGGGTTTAGCATCAGCCATCTCATCTACTTTTTACTCCTTTTTACTCCTAATAATAGTTTAATTTGTTCCCTGGTTTCTGTAGGTACTTATAAATAACTCCATAGTTTTTCTTTCCATTTTTGCCAGTTGTAATTACATGTTACAGTGACTTCATATTATTGTTCTTATAATGTTAGGAAGACAAAACCTATAAAGCTATTATGAGATAATAGCTTTCATTTCTGTAGAATTTTCATTCCAATTCTGGAAAACCCAGCAGTGGTGAAGGAACTGAAACTCCCCCAACAGAGAAACCAAGGCACAGCTGAACCAAGTGGTCTGTGGCTCAGTTAGGAGCAGAGGTCTCTCCTCCAGACCTCAGGATCTCTCAGACAAACTGGGAAGCTGTTAGGTTCTGTGGGCCTCCTCAAAGGCTTTCAAATCATCTTTTTACCTTTCTTTCCTCTGAAGAAAGGTGTTAAATAGGATTGCTTTCACGAGGAGTGCATAAAGGCAGCAGCTGTTACCAAGCTCTGAATAGACCTGATTAATCAGATGTATCCACACCGGGCTGTTGTGTGCCTTGTGTGTAATTTGGAGTTGTATGTTTTTACCTCTAGCACACCTTAAAAATCTCTCTGGATAATTCTCCGTAAGTCTTCTCCATCGATCATAAGGAATTTTTCAGCTGAAATCTGCTTTCCATTTACTTTTCACCTTCAAATTGCGGTTCCCCAAGGTCCTTTATAGAGAACTATAAATTGTAGATAGACGTTTTTGATTCTTTTTATTCAAGCTTAATATCTTGCTCAGTTAGTGAACCCTTAGGAATTGCCGTGTGGCCCCTTATAACCAGGGTGGTAATAAAGTGGCGGATTTGCAGAAACCCCATAAAAATGTGTGCAACGGTAAATTGTATTTAGGCTACTACTGGGGAGAGAGGCATGAATGTACAATTATGAGAAGGATGTCCCTGAAGAGAGATTTCAATCCGTTGCCATAGTCTAAATCCTCTATCTTCTGGTGCACAAGGTAATTCAGGCATAGAGCAGAGGATTTTTTTTTTTCCTAAAGAGATTATATTGCCCATCTCCTCTGTTGATGGATTTTATTGCACAGGTTCACTGAGAGTTTTATTATTGCATTACTTAATCTGTTTTTGAGGTTCCTGAAACATTTTAAATATAATAATGAGTTGGGCTGTATGCCTGTGCTGGGCTCCGCTCAACCCGAGCGAGAGCCACCAGCCGGGGACCTGCCACCAGCAGCGCTGAGCAAAGCCAACTGCTGTGCTGGATCCCCGAGCGCTGATTCCCTGGAGAACGCCATGAATGCTAAACAGGCTTGTCAGATAGTGTCTAAATAACAGATTCCAGTCATAGAACCATAGAATAGTTAGGGTTGGAAAGGACCTTAAGTTCATCAAGTTCCAACCCCCCTGCCATGGGCAGGGACACCTCAGACTAAACCATCTCACCCAAGACTTCGTCCAACCTGGCCTTGAACACTCCTTTGCCTTCTTCCAACGTAGGGCAAGGGTGAGTTATGACAGCGGTGGAGATGTCTGTGGGACGTAGCCGTGACTGGCAGCCTGCTTCTGCCTCTCAAGCCTCTTGTGCCACGTGTCGTTTGAAAAGCCAGCTGCTCAGATAACAAAGTGTCATTAAGAGGCATGACACTTGTCATACCATTTTAAAGAAGTGTTGTGGTGTTATTTAAAAAAAAAAAAGCATTCCCATGTGGAAATCCTGGCATAATATCCTGCTTAATAGCGTGATAACGGGGAGGAGTCTTAGTTCTCTTCAAATGGATAAGGACTTCTTCCTAATTGTCAAGAGTTTAGTATGTTGATAGGCCTATGTTGATAGGCCTAAGTCTAAATGGGACTTAATCTGGACCTTTAAACATGAACATTTTTTTCTGACAGGTTCTTTTTCATGTAGAAAACACAGAATTTTGCCTGCCTGGCTGTGTGTTTTTTTGCTGTTGTTCTCAGAAGAGCAGGAGTGGTGGATATATCTGTTGTAATAGTTCAGCATCCATAAATTCTGCTTGCTAAACCAATCTGAAAGCGGCATGGGAATATAGATCACTCTTACAGTGAATTCCCATACTGCTAACATCAAAAATGATTCAGTGTTTTGGTAAAAGAGCTTCTTCTACAACGAGCAGTTCTGGGTTTCGTAGACCAGAAATGACCCCCCCACCCCCCCGCCTTGATTCTGAATCTCAGTTCATAGTTCAGATGTGGCTAAAAGTGTTTTTCACAGCAAACTTTTTGTGGTGAGTTGACCCTTGCTGGATGCCAGTTGCCCACCAAAGCTGTTCTGTTAATGCCTTCCTCAGCTGGAAGGGGAGAGAAAATACAATGAAAGGATCCTGGGTCAACATAAGGACAGGGAGAGATCAGTCAGAAATTACCTTCACAGGCAAAACAGACTCAACTGGGGGAAATGAGTTTAATTTATTATCAGAGTAGAATAATGAGAAAATTTAAAAGACCCACAAAAACCCAAATCTTAAAACACTTTCCCCCCACCCCTGCCTTCTTCCCAGGCTAAACTTCAGTCCCAATTTCTCTACATTCACCAGCAGCGAGGGGGGATGCAGAATGGGAGCTGTGGTCTGTTCATCACACATTGTTTCTACCACTCCTTCCTCCTCAGAGGAGGACTTCTCACACTCTTCCCCTGCTCCAGCATGGACCCCCATGTGCTGCAGGGGCACAGCATGCCTCACCATAATCTGCACCATGGGCTGCAGGGGAGTCTCTGTTCCAGAGGCTGGAGTACCTCATTCTTCACCAACCTTGGTGTCTGCAGAGCATCTCTGTGAGGCTCTGTGAGTTCCTTTCACACATTCTCACTCTTCTCTCCAGCTGCAGTTGCTGCTTCTGTTGTGTTTTTTTCCTCCTTCTTAAATACATTATCCCAGAGGCATTACCACGATCACTTGAGAGCAATTTGTTATTGCCGGGCTCTGCCAGTGCTTGAAGGTCATGCCTTGCGATGGCACCCAGCGCTTGTGCCTATGGTCATGCACTGCCATGGACTGCAATGGCTGAGACAAACATTGAGCAATCCTGTTTGATTTCTTCTTTGGCTTAATTTTGTTTTCCCGAGTGGGCACATGGTTACCTGCAGCAGAAAGTTCTCTCAACAAGAAGTTTTCTGCACACTACAGGGCATAATGAATCCAATTTGCAGCCATTTCTTCATTAATGAAAGCCCACAGTAATCAAGTAGACTGCATACAAATACAGACTTTTAACAGCTTGATCTATTTTGAATTAAACCCTCAAATGAGTTTGCTTGAAAGTTTGTATCATTGCATACAAAACAATGCTCAATGTGAGGCAGTAATACTGGATAGCCTCTCCAGTTTAAGTCTTTTTCGCTGTCTTTTCGTGTGTTCTTAATCCAGTGAATGACCTGGATCTAGAGTTTAGGATCTAGCATCTGAATATGTGGGCGAACTGAAACCATTTATCCTGCTATGAAGATGATCTAGCAGATGGATATAAAGGAATTGTGTCTCTAAACTCTGTAAAGTTGCTTTATTGAAAACAAACCTACTTTGTTCTTAATGTTTTTTTCTTTTCTCTTATCACAAAGATATGGCTTCCTTTTTGTGTTACCTGTACCTTGCAATATTTCTGATGCTGGTGAAATAGCAAGTATCAAGCTTACATGCTCAAAAACTCTTTCGGGATTACATTCAGTACAACCAAGGCAGCCTGCCTGTGTCTAGTAATCTCTGTTCTATAAGCTACATCCATGAATAAAAAAACCCCCTGGATAGCCAGCTGGAGACAAGGAAAATGTCCTACTATTGCATGGCTGAGGACAGTTAATCTGGCTGCCTTCGTTAGTTGATGCTTAGCTGATAATGAGTCTCAGCAAATGGCCTGCATTCAGTATAAACTCTCTTGTGTGTTTGAATGTTTCACCAGTCCACAATATAGCTTAAACTTTATGCTTCTAATTTTACTCAATGGAAACCAGATGAAATGAAAACAGGAATAGTCAAAAGAAAACACTGTGTTTGAAATATAGGCCTGTGAGCAAGGAAAAACCCTGAGTTTTTTCTAAACCCAGATGAGTCACTAACCCAGTGTAAGACATGCCTGAATCACTTGAGTACTCTCCATCTTTTATTAAGCTCAGCAGGAAAATAGCTTAAGCCACGATAAAAACTGACCCTGCAACTGCATTACTTTCTCGGGTAAATAACCATCGGATGGAGGATGCTGTGATTGCAAGATCAAAATGGTGGAGATTTGCCACGGGACTGTTTCACGCAGCACATTAGTCATTGCTCTAGTGGCTTTGCCTGGTTATATTCCCCTCCATTTCACCAGCAGCCACGCTCAATTGGGCTGTATGTATAGAGAGTTTCATCTTTGTGGTGGGTGTGTGGGAGGCTGGATTTTGGTTCTCATGAAAGTGAGAAGTGAAGACTGGCCAGGCTTGGTGCGTGCAGGTGCTGCACGAGCCCTCCAGTCATAACCGCGCTCTGCACCTCAGTTTAGACCCGAAACTGCCACAGTATTCAAGTGTAACTGCACCCTTCCTTCAGCAGTACCCAGTTGTCTGGTGTTTGAGGGGTATTGACACACTACCACAGAGATGAATCTGTGATTATGAATTTTATTTGCATTGCTAGTGGAGACAGATCATTCTTTAAACCTAGATCTTTAAAATGTCAGGATTAGATATTAGCGCAGTTTAAACTTATTAGCAAGTAATAAATGGAAATAAACCTCTTAAATGAAAGAATTCTGGGAACAGACATGCTTTAAATCTTCTCTTCTTCGGTCAAGGATTTTTCCTTTCTGTATCTTCAGTCAGAGTTTATCTTGTACATTGGACCCAGAGCTGAAATGGAAAAACACAAAAGCAAAGAGAGGTGTCTCAAGGTGTCATGTAGTTTGGTACCATGTAAGTTTCCCCTCATATCTGAGGCAAATGCCTTTTTAAATGGCACATGATACACCAGCTCTGAGTTCCCTCTTTACTTTCTGAATACTGAGACATACTAATCTTTTGCAAACCCATTTCCAGAGCTGTTTCAGCTCAATCTTTCCGATTCCAGGGGTATCTGGGAAAAACACAAGGGACCCACTGTCTGAATATGTAAGTCATTAGGCTTGTCTGCTCCCTTGGAGGTTTAATTACAGGATTTCTGGTAAGGTAGAAACCAAATTGGTCATGCTGGTAGTACTGGTGACTCATATCTAGACACTTTCGTACTCAGAACTGGAGCACAGTGGTGCAGTTTGCTGTGTCTGCAGCTCCAGTGTGATAAATGTGTTGGGTGAGGAACAAAGGACAAAACCTGCCCTGATTTACCCCATGACGTTCTCAGTGAGGAGCCCCAGGGCACAACCCAAACTACAAACTGGTAAACCTGAGATACTGATACGAAAATCTACAGGGCACTCTGTTGCATTCGCTGCTCTGTGGCCTGGCAGACTTCACCTGCAACTCTGCAGTGACTTGAAATGAAAGACAGCGCTTCCCACCATGGCAGGAACAAAAAGGATTGCAAGGCAAGAGCAGGCAGGGGAAGAGACAGCTTGCTTTGATTTAAAGCAAGCAAAAAAGGAAGGCACTTGGCAGGAGTGAGAACTTGGAAAAAAATGGTTTGTGGAGGATTCACGGTTGCTCACAGTGAAAGCAAGTGGTGGAGCCCAAACACTCATTTCAGAAGGAAGCTGGTCAGGATCTCAGTAACCTCAGAGGGAGCCTGTACCAGCAGAAGGAAACTTTACATCAGTGTAGGAGTGACTCCTGAAGTCGGCTCTGTTGTTCCCCGGTGCAGAGTCAGAAATTCTTACAGATGTATATTTATTTTTTCTTTCCCTATTGGGGTCACAGCAGTGTTGTGTGATGAAGAACTGGATTTTGGATTATTCTGTTCTTTTATCAGGCCAGGTAGTTTCTTAGGAACCGCGAAGTCTTGTTGTGCTTGGGTCATGCTGGAATCCGGCTCAAGCTGGGACCAGAAATCCAACTTAAATGCTCCCCACCTCATGCTGAACTCTCTGCCAGGTCCATAAGCACTGAAACAGACATGTATGGATGGGGTTTGCTAGCATGGTCTGTCCAAAGGACACAGTGAGCCTTAGGAAAGTAAAAGCAGTAATTTACATCAGTGCTCTTTCCCCTCTCACTGTTCCCAGCAGATTTCGAGTGCAGCTGAGAATCCATCCTCACAATCTTGCTGGTAAGGCAAATCTCTGCAAGATGTTTCCTGCAACAAAAATATGTGTCCCAAGTAGGAGAGGATTGTTTGGAGTGCAGAGGAGTGCAGCCAGGGAGCAAAGTGTGGAAAAGAACAGCTGGGAAGAGCAATATTGTGCCTTGTTGCACCCAGAAGAGCTGAGGGGGGTGGCGGAGGCAGTGATGGAAGGCTGCAGCATGAAAGCTGAATGTGGTTAGCTGAGAGCTATGGTGCTCACAGCACACAGAGCAGTGTGGGTACTCCAGAGAAGCATGTTGAGGTTAAATACACTGTATCTTTCTTTAGCACCGGTCTAAACGCAGAAACGATGAAACCAGTGTGCTTATTTACTTCTCCTTTGACTTTTCATCTCTATTTACTGTGTTTTCTCTAAACATCAACAGTTATCTCTCAAAGACCAGAATGGCATTCATCAGCAACGGCTTATAAAAGAAGGAAGCTGCTAGCATTCTTTCCTGTCACTCGATTGTAAAACAAAGGCTTAATATTCTTAATAACTTCTTGCTTTTAGCCTAGAAGCTGAACCATTGCTCTTCTAGCCAGGGAGATGGTGGCAACAATTGAGTGACATCTCAGCAGATGTGAAGGAGAAGGTTTTTTGACTGGAGGGTTTGCTGCTCGTAATGGTTTGTAGTTCTCTGGAACCTGGAACTTCTTGATTTTGGTGGCAACAAGTTGGGGGATAAAAAGGCCTAGATATATTTGTCTACATCACTCATCTGAGAGTGATGTGAGAGTTCAGAGTCTCCTGCTTTAACTGATGGGCTGCAGCCTTACTTCTAAAGGCTTAGGAGTAAAGTACTCCTTAGTTTCCAGTTAGTACTGGGAAATGGATGTTGCCTTCTAGTTCCAGTGTCCTTGTTAGAAAACGCTGCTAAGTACCTCTGTGACTGTGAAAACCCTTCTGGGTTTAGTGATGCCAACACTAGGGAGAGAAACATCTCTCAGGTACATGCAGCAGTGTGGTGTCCCATATGAAACTAAGCTATATGAAGCTCAGGAATATGAGCCAAGCACAGGTATAGGAAACACCTGCAAACCATTCAGACTAGGAAACTGGTTCTAAAGAACAGTCTAATTTCAAAACTTACTTGAGGAGAGAATCAGTGTATGTGTGTGAGCTTTTGGCTGCAGTGAGGTCTTAAACACTGACATGATTATGAGAGGTTTCTCCTTGTTTGTTAGTATTTTTAGCTGACACTTGCCTAACTTCAGAGACTTCAGCATATGTTACCAAAAGGCTTTCTGGGAAGGGAATGAAATAAAAAATTGGCTTAAATTCACAGTTCAGGATTCTTATCTTGAAGCATATTCTGTGCTACTGAGTTGTCATGTTTGTGTGAAGATCAGTGCAGGTAGAGCACAGAGATTATGTTTGTGACTATCGCCTTGTCTTGTCCAATAGTCTGTGTTCTGGAAGAGGTGCTATGTTGAGACTTTTGGAGCAGAATCATTTTTAGAAGTGTGGGGCCATGGATTAAAGAAGTTTTTTATTTGAAGAATGATTCTTCGTGACTCACCTGAGGGATTTCTCTTTATTAAACTAACAAGGAAAGAAAACACTGAGCGGTTCAGACTGCGAAGACATCAAATTCCTGCTTCTGCTATGGTGAATTTGATTAGGGAAGGGAGGGAGTTTCACATGATCCCAAAAGCTTTTGTGTTATACTTGTTTCTTGTTAGTCCACTAAACAGCCGTATTCTCCTCACACTTGATCTGTGCCTGACCTACATGTCAGCAAACAGCAGCTCCTTTTTGTAACCTTTAAAAAAACCCTCAGCTGAGATCTAGTAGAGGAACAGCCAACTTGCAAAACAGCCACATGTCTAAAGACAGTTCTTTGAGAAGAGATTTTAGATCTTAGAAGCCGTGCCAGACATGGTGGGGTTTCTACTCCCAGTTAAAGGGTGACATTTTGGACTGCACAGTCCAATCACAATCTGCAACTGGCAAAGCTTCCCTGGAGCCCAGTGTCTGGTTGTCAGCACAAGGGTCCATCTGGACCATTTTGGAGTGATGTGTGGTCATCAGCATTTCTTGACATCAGATGAACCGTCTTAGTTGCTATGCTGTGGGCAGATTGGTGTTGCAAGTGCTCTGTCCTTAGGAGGACAGGCATTTTAGTGTTTGGGTTTTATTGTAAGCTGGGTGAATGATGCTGGAAGACACTGTTGGCCAGTGAAAATACATTGACAAGGTCACATGTAGCCTATAAAATTCCTGTTGCTTTAGATCCAGCTGACAGGCATCCTTTAGACTTGAATATTGCTGTGTAACCTTCCCAAGGACCTCCAGAGCTGAAATATTTGACAAGAAAACCGAAGCTCAACACCAAGGTCTTCCCTGCTCATGAATTTTTCATGTCTTTGTCTGAAAAATGCTCGGCAGTAAAACCCTCTCGTTATCTGTGCTGTAAGGCACAGTAATTAACATTCACACTGGGAAAAAAACCCAAAACAAAACAAAAAGAACTCTCTTGTTTCTGTTGAAGCTTAATTGCTTTGTTAATTTTATCTTTTGGGTTTGGGTTTGTTAGTGAATTGCCCCCACTCACCCTTTCTTCTTTCTCTTCCTTCTTCCTGGCTCACCCTTCCAATTACAGATGTCAGCATTAGTCTGTAGACCATTGGTTATGGTCAGGTCAGGATTCAGTCTTGAATCCTACATCTTCTCACAAAACAGGATTAGTTCTCTAACCCTGCAGACAGTTGCTCTCCTTTGCATTAGGTGCTGATAAACTGTTTTGTCATGATCGGTTTAGTAAAAGCGATGGTATCTTGCACTTGGCAGCCAAGACTGAAACAGTCTGTGCAGCAATTACTCCATCCTGTTGTGCTCTTCCATCCCGAGTTTGTATCAGGATGATACCCAGTATCACAGTTCTGTTAAAAGCTTCATATTTGAAGTTACAGTCAGAACAAATCTTGTGTTGGAAAAGGGTAGACTGATACACACTGGCATGTATCCAGACATGCCTAGATCTCACACTGCTATCCCACTATAATACTGCCAGCCTGAAAATACATCCTGGGGAATTGTCTAAAGTTTATCTAAAAGCCCTTAAAATATGGAAGAGCCCTTAAAATCTAGAGAGAGGGTCGTTGTCCTTACAGGGAATAATCTTTATCCAGTGTGAGAATTGGCACATTCCAGGTGTCACTTTTCTCAGGAAATGAGATCTGATGCCTCCTAGAGTTGCACTTTCCAGTTCCTTCTCTGACCTACACTCATTAGTAAGTATGACCAGAGAGAAGATGCATGAGATCTGTATTCCTCAGCCTTTCTATAGTAGCTGAAATTAACTTTTCATCTTGTTAATGTTCCTCGTAGTCTGTGACAGTGGCTTTGAGTTGCTGGTTTTGGTAGAGGATTATGAAAATCAAAACATTTGCACAACTGTTGTGCATTCCCACCAAGCTCACCATCTCTTTGTACTGAGTCTGAAACCAAATAACAGATGAGTAAGCTTCTCTGCAGTATTTGTTATTACAGAGTTACTATTACTGAAGAGAGGGATGTGTGGAGCAGCACACAAGAGTAGTTCTAGACTACTACCCAGGAGTTAAGCATAGTTTCCCTTCTCACTGATGGGACTTCATCTGCTTAAGGGGTGAGGAACTGCGCATGAAGCAACTCCTCAAAGTCCTAAAGCTGGAAGAGAGCAGGAACCCTCCTTGTCCTCTCTGGCCCAGAGCCATTTTCATCCTGCAATCTGATGTCATTCCCCACACTAGGCTTCAGCTTCCCAAGAAGTTCTTAAACTTTCCAGTGCTGGGAGTTGCGTTTCAAATGCACCATAAAAACTGCAGTAACTCAGGTACATTGGAGCCTGGGATACCATCTCTCCCCTGGTGAACTGAGATGATACGTGCTGTGTAGACCCAGTTGTGCAGATCTCCAAGCGATGGTACCTGTTCCGTGCACTGTGGGCAAATGTGCAAGTGTTAATGTAAAGAACTGTATCACCTCACTTGGCTTTTCTGGTGCAAAAAGTGATGGATTGTGCACAGATGACAAATTATTGTGCATTATAAAGTAGCACAGTGGCTTTAGTGTGATCCACAATATGATAGCAGGAGTGTAGGAACAGGTTAACCACTTGCCAGCTTGCTGGCAAACTCTCCTAACCCCTAATTATCAGCTGCTTTATCAATTAATATCTCAGCATTTGGTTTTGGGTTTTTTAAATGGAAAATCCTGAATCTAGTCCTTATTGCTGCTGAAAGGGAAATGTATGCTGATTACCTACATGCCAGTTGCTCCATCAAGTCAGTGTAGGAAAACAATTACGGTTTGGAAAATTTGCAGTTCATTTGCATTAAGAGAGAAAAAAATCTTTATTCAAAGATAATTATTGCTTAAGAACTTGCTACAAAAATACCAATGGATTTTTTTTTTCTTTTAAAATATTGTTTAATATTCATAATCTGTTATACCAAAGAAAAGTACATATACCTGCCTATCTGTCAAAGGTAGGACTCGTGAACAATAGATACTGTTCTACATGGGAAGTGCAAAAAGCTTTAGCTAGGATAAGGGTCATTATCATCATCAGTATTATCATTTTATTCCTCCTTAAACTCTGAAATAAATTGAACTAAGACTTTTCAATAGTTAAGAACCTGATGGAGTTTAATTAACCCGTTAAAGAGAATTCCACTACAGTTTAAGACTGATGAGGAAAAATTTAACTTAATGTATTTTAGTTGATCAAAGCACAACCCATGGAACAAAAGCTTCTGAACATAATTCTTTTCACCTCCCCTAGATGTTGAAGAGCATTAAGCCTTTAAAAATTAGCATTAATGTATGTCAACTCCCCCAGTTTCATTTTCTAGAGACTTTGAGCAGATGTAGTTCACATTTATAACCAGCATGATCTTCACCATCTGAACATTCATGATTTTATGAAATAAGACCCTTGAGACATAGTGTTTTATTCCCTCGGGGCGAGATGTACCCATGAAGTGACTCAGATGGAAAGCTTGTATCTGTTACACTGACTACACTTTCTCTCTGTGGTGGCACCGAGCCTGTCAAGTCGGTGGGCGGCGTGGTTTGATTGGCAGCACCGTTTTGAAGGTCGTTGTGCTCAATGTATTCAAAGTGAGACAGATGTGGCTTTTTTTTTCCCAGTTCTTACTCTGATTAATTGCCTCATTCAATTTCAACTCTATTGCAGTTAAACATTAATTCAGTAGGACTTAATAATGTATTCATTTATGATCTTGCTTATGCATTAATGACAATGATTTGCTGTTTTTTTAATTATAGGGATCCATGCAATGCGTATTTTACATCCACTTACAGGAAAATGCTATACACTCTTGTTCTTTTATGTCAGATAAATTAAACACTCAAAGAAGTGCTGAAGTACTTTATGAAATATTTTATTCTAAATATTTGCTGCAAAATATGTGTTGCTACCAAGGCTAGCTTTAAAAACACTTGGAAAAGATTTGTGTATACCTAGGGATTACATCTGTTCATACATTATGTGAGCGATAGTCCTAGACCTCTACAAGAGCACGCTACAGAAAAATGTGCCTCCTGCTTAATACGAAAGTGCCTTTGTTTCATTTTAACACTAATTAGGAGCTTTGCTTTGTTTTGGCTTTCTTCTGTCTCAGTTCCTTCCAGTAATTCAGGCATTGGAGGATGAGTGGTTTAATGTGGTTTCCGCATCATGACAACATGCCTTCTAACCACTGGGCATCTCCAGCGGACCCCTCTTTCCCTGTCCCCCAAATGCTGGTTTTGAAGTCAGCTCACAAAGGATTTGCTAAGCTTGAAGTGCAACTGCATTGCATCTGGAGTGGCTTTAAGTCTACATGTTTTTTGTATTACTGGGACTTTCCTTAGTCACATTTCTTATTCCCTAAAACATACCACAGTACAAAACCAATTTTTGTTCTCTAGGCTTCCACGTCTATTTCTGCATCGTAATGGAGATCAAAAGTAAATATACATGTGCCAAGTATTCCCTTGTTTGGCACCTACTGTTTTAGTGCATTTCATCTTTATTTGATTTCAAACTGAAGGGTAAAGGACCATTACATGCAGTCTCTCCTCCCACAGATATGGTTGTCCAATGGTATTTGGTACCTATAGAGAATTGGAGCCACACGTCTCCTCTTGGTGGCACAGAGCACAGCTGCCTCCTGCGACATCAGTCTCAATCCAGACGTGGCTGGAGCTGAAAGTGCTAGTTTGCCTGGGAATCCTTAGCTGGTTACGAGATTGTGCAGTAACCATCTTCCTATGGGAGCATTAATAGTACACATGGTTCCTGCTAGCAAAATTACTTAGTATAGCTTGAAAGGTCTGATCACCTACCGCTAAAATGACACTTTAATGGGGTTTTCCAGCTTGAGTGTTCAGGAGCTTTAATTAAGCAGGAAAAGGCCAGATCAGTAGCAGAGTCAACATCTCTCTGTTGGGTGGCATTTCTGGTTTGATTCTGAGCTCTATATTGGCCCCATACAAGTGATGTATTGGGGTGGCCTTTTTGCTGTAAATGATTTTACATATTCTGCTCACTAAAAATAATTGGATGCTGTGAGCCACGTATTGTTCATGTGCTGCAAGTTTCATTCTTTCCCCCCCTCCTCAAGTTCACTTTTGAAACTTCTGATGAAAGCTAGAGAGGATTTTCCTCTTTTTCTCTCTTTTCCACTCTCCAGTCTGAGGCTACATCCTTGTCTCCTTTGCACTTGTCAAACTAAGTTATTTTTTTCCTTCTCATTACTACAGAGCAACTCTTGGGAAGATACTTGTTTATGTTCCACTGAGGTCATTAGATTTTAAAGTTTTGGTTCACAAATATTTACAAGTTCCTGTGCTGAGATATCTCTGTATCTCATGAGCTAACGGGAGTATTTCTGGTGATGGTATAGGGAGGGGAATCTGTGTTTTTCATATAATCACCAGCTGTACGTTTCTGTCGTAAATGTCTTCACTGGGGCATTGAATTTTCCCTCTCTCTCTCTTTAATACATTTGTTTATCCACTTGAAATTTAAAGCATTTCTTAGTGTCTCATGGGTTCTTCAATCTTTGGGCAGTTAGTTTAAACTTGTGCGTGGTTTTTTATTTACTGATCTGGATTGCACTGGGGCATCAACCAGCCTAATCCAGAAATTCTAATTAGCACTTCACATCTTCAAAGCATTGTACAAATGGGGAACTAATCATATATTAATCATGCTGAGTTTTATGTTGGCTTATGTATTCTCTCTCGTGTGCTGCGCATTACAACCTGTCATATTATAAGCCATAGTATTTGAGAGATGAATCCAAGCTCTTCAGCTTTGTGTTCTTCAGAAAAAGGCAACTGTCTCAAAATAACTGCTACTGCTTCTCTTCATTGTCCTTAACATTTGGTACTATCATTAGTCATTTGAAAAATGAGTATCCTTATTTCTACGGATTAATGATGATTGCCGTAATCCTTTCACTCTGATTTCTGCTTATTCTGATTGTTGATTCCCTTTGCTGTTTTCTGTCATTATGTGGGTTCTGGAGTAGCGAAATAGTATGTAGTATTGGTTTAATCTAAGAAAAAAAATGTGTAGTGTTTGTGCCAAAATTGATTACTATTAGTATTCTTCACTAAGCCCATTTAATTAATTTGGAATCTCCCTCTCTCTCCTCGTTACTTGTTCCTAAATAAAATAGTAAAAAGTTGTTAGGATACCAGTAGTGGGTCATTCAGTGAGCGAATTAGCGCTGTGCTAGGTCTGTCTGTTATAAATGCAACCCTGTTGCTAGTGCAATGGTTCTGATTCACATCTTGTCAGGCGTGACTTAGTTACAGGATCTGCTAAAAATAAAACCACAGTAGGGGTTTTTTTTTTAATAATCACTCCTTGAGGAAAATAAGCAAATTTAATTGTGAGGAAAATTAGCAAGAGAGCATCTAATAAAGTGGCCTGCTCTCACACTGTGGGTGAAGATTTAGAACCTGGTCATACAGGATACGAGTTCATCATTTCCCACCATCTACAGCTCATTGCAGAAGCTGTGCCCAAGTGATTTCCAAACTTCAGACAGATCCTCCAGGAGCAGTGCTCAGTACCATGGGTTGGTAATGAGCAGCAGAGCATCTGAGTTGGCAGGGTGTTTTGTGGGTGCTGCACCATCCTGTAGGCTTTCAGGTTACTGAGCATCATAGGAACTTGTAATTCAGGCTGGCTGTGCTCAGGGGATTGTTTCTGATCTGAACCTCTGTTAACTCTAGCATGATGTAATTTGCTTAGACATTACCATGCTAATTACATGTTAACTTCCCATACTTACCATGTACTCTACCTCCCAGAGGAAAATACTGCATTCAGAACAAAAAAGATTAAGAGTTCATACACTTAGAAGAATGCATAAAACTAAGTCAGGAATAGAATATTAAAGTGATGTATCTTCCTAATATCCAAAATAAGCAGGATTGTGTTGCTGCTGTAGGAATTTTTCAGTCAGCCTTGGTTAGTTATTTGAAATATGTTAGGATGATAGTTCCCACTCATATATTTCATTTGTTTGTCATCTTGTTTAGCATGGAGAACTTCTGAGAACAGATTGTGCTGAAAACCTTTATGAACTAACTAGAGAAAGTACAAAAACGTGTGTGGACCAAAGTTACAAATACACTTTACAGCAAAATATACTTTTTGTGGGTATTTAATGGCTTAGTACTGCATTTCTTGACATTACATTAAATCAGATCAATACAGTAAAGCAGGAAATACAGTACACTGTGCATTTACCATGCACATCATTGTCCTTCGAGGTCATCAGATAAGCAAATAAAAAAGTGATTTCTCATTTCTTATTTTCAATGAGTAATTACTAGTAATGTTGAGGTATATTATGCATCATTAGTTGTTCAGTGTCCTTATTGAAAAAGGAGAAGTGTAGAGGTTTAATGAAAGGGTTTAAGTAATCAGAAAGTTGCAGAAATAGCAGGCACTCACTTCAAGCAGATTTTTTATGGAAGGTGAATAGTTACACATTTTCTTCATCAGTTTCTTGAGCAGAATGTTCTCAGAACAGGACTGCGTGACGAAAGATACATCACTGCTATCCTTAAGGAGTCAAGAAGTTTGAGGCACACGATCACACAGCAAACCGTTGTTCAAGTTAGGAAGTAAACTCAGTTCTTGCTTGCACTCTTGTCTTCTAACCACTTCACTGTGGTTAGAAGTGCTCAAACCTCCAGTGTTTGAGCAGCAGCAGAGAGGAAGGAAAAATGAACCTTACCAGTAACATTTGTAATAAAATTAATAGGAACTATTTTATCAACTCCTGGTGCAGTGGAGGAGTACCTTTGTACCATCGCTGGCAGAGGAAGGGCCAGGGTAAAGAAGCAAACATGTAGCAAAGGTGGCTCATGTGCAGAGCAATGCCTCCTGTTCTGCTTCACTAATGGTAGCTATGGCAACCTCAGGACATTAACTTATGCAGTGATTGCAAGCCGTCAGCATCAAAGCAAGTAATTAGGAAGAGAAATGGGAAGTCTTGATGGATTCTTCCATCAAGATCAAAGCTTTGTATAAGTTTTTCATTAATTTGGGAACAAGCACTGAGGTGATTTGTATGTTCTATTAGGCTATCAATGAGAATCAGGAGCAGAGCTAGATTGTTCTGTAATTTTTCAAGGAATGTCCACTCAATCCAGCCAAAAACCTTCTGAATAGCAGTGATAGTAAATCAGGAGTGCACTAGTTGAATCAGGCCACTGGAATATTCAGCATACTCCCAGATGTTTTCAGCAGAAATACAATTGTGCTAAACTTAGGTTGTCCTCATCATTACCAGGATCATTAATTGTAACTCACAAATTTGAAGATTGCAGTATTTAATGCATGACATGTGCTTCTGATAATTCGTAAGATCAGGGGATTCACTCTCAATCTTTAACTCAAGAACTGGTTGAAACTTAATGACCTGTGCTATGTAGGTGCTTTGAACTGATGGACTGTGGTCACTTCTGGCTTTATACTCTAACCTGTCTTTGTTAATGGGCAGCGTAAACCCTGTGGACAGCATGAAGTCCTCAAATAATAGGGGAGATGATAAATTGTCTGAAGCAACAATTAGTAATTGTAATGTAGATCTTTACACAAACTTTTGAATGGACTAGTTCTCTCTATATGGAGTGAATCCCAACTGCAAGCAGTTGAATAACCCTAGGCTACATTTCCCTGTTTCCCAGATTTGCATTTCTGAAACGTAACTTACCTGCATTGGGCAGGAGTTTTCCAAATCAGTGAAACTTCCACAGCACTTCTTTGAGTCTAGAGCTTTGTGTAGGATGCAGCAATAGTCCCTAGAGCATCCATAACTTCATTTTGTTGGGATTTTGAGGCAGGCATTAATATTTGGGTTGGGCTTTCATTTTTAATTGATGAGGGAAAAGACTGTCTGCCTTTCTTTCCTTCTTGATAACGCAGGCTTCTCTTTAGTAACTTCAAACACCCCAATTCTTCAGTTAAAGGCGAATTAAGTTTTCCTGTATTTCAAATTAGCTCTCTGAGGGTGGCATCAGCTCTGTTTCTTTTATGTTTAAGTCCCAGTTCTTTAATCTGTTTCTAATACATTCTGTTCAGCAATTTTGCATTTCTGTTTTAGTGGAAGCAATGCTGATTAATTCCTTCTCATGACATCTGTGGCTGCATCCTAGATTAAACCTACTCTAATACAGAGCCTATCATTAAGTGTTAAATATTCTTGCAAGGCTACTTAAATTAGATTCAACATCAGTGGATCATTTAGTAGAGAGTCGTTAATTCTCCATCTTACGGCAAGGCCACATTCTGGTGATGCTTTTAATCACAAGATTATTGAGGTATGATTTGAAAGGGATATGCTGCCCATATTTTGCCTTTGGGCAAATTATGAAAGGTCAAGTTGCCAAGGAAACAAAACTAAGATAACATTACTAATTCCTGAGTCCAAGAGTTGTCTTTCCTGATCATATCATTTGCTCAACATACATGCTTAGAAAAGATACCAGCTAACAGTATCTCTGCCAATTGCTCAACAGAAAATGGCTTTATAATTCTTGCTTTTCTAGATAGTGTTTGTAGTGATGACAAGGCTCACCAGAACACTCTGCCTCTATAGAACTCAGACTGGTTCATTTGATGGCTTACAGATATAGCAAATATTATTCCTGATATACAGAAGGGAAAAGAACAAAGGGAAGGGTTAAGATTTACATATTCAGAGGTAGCTGCAAACTTCAGATTTTACCAGTTTTGACAGTCTAATTTGCAGGCCTTTAGAGAATCCTGATGTTCGTAAAGTGAAGAGCAATTGATAACACAACTCCCATTAAGGCACCTCAAGTTAAATACTCAGAATCGCAAAGCCCTGAAATCTTTCTTCTGGTCACAAGTCAGGCCAGGGGCAGAGCCAGAGAGAGCTCTCCAGTATTTGCTGCTACTCAGAGTGTAGTGCGTCCTCTTTTTCTGTTATTTCCTTTTTTCATTAGCATAGGGTTGGCTCCAGAACATGAAAGCCTGTATGGAATAGTAGCAAGCTATGATGAGTCTCTTACTGCTCCTTTGTCCCTTCCATCCATAGATACGTGTGTGTTTGTTTGTGTCTGATTCCTTGTCCTTCCTTTGGACAATTCATGAAAAGGGAATAATCTCATTCCCTGAAGTATCAGCATCTGAGGTTGTGGTAGATTCTGTTCTTAAATTTTCATTCTGAACTGTGCTGTGTCATAGGGCACTGCATAATGAATACGACCCTGCCAATCAAGACACTCTGTTTTATATCACTTATTACTAAATTGAAAATGGTGTTTTACTACAGCAATAAAGGGCTGGTACAGCATGAGGTACATTTTTATACAACTCTATGAACTTTGTCATTGAAAACATTATAGCCTTGAATTTGAGAGCACAGTGGAAGGCAATATAATTTGATTACCTATATTAATCAAGTAGAGTACAACATATAAAACCAGTAATGCATAAGTCTGACTGGAGCCAGATAACCCTCTTGTGCATCTTAGAAAGATTTATTTTCAGTAATATAATTCATTTGACATGAAAGTATCATAATTGCAGTTGCTAGGAAGGATTTCTCTCTTTCCTTTTTTAGGAAAAAAGACCAATCACGCTTTCAAGAGCAGCTTCTTTTAAAACTCTGCTTACTAAAAATTGAAAACAAAGATTTGGTTTTGTAATTGTGTCAGTTTTTCATTAGCCAGCTGAGCTAACAAAGTGCTTTGGTTTGAATGCAGTTTCTGCTTCATAAACAAAAGTGCTAGGGGTGAATGCAAAAGAATTTCTTTAATGCACATTGATTAGCATGAGACCCTGTCATTCTCAACCTGTGCTGCTAAAAGCTGGCCAGAAGTTCTTGAGCTTTCGGTTATCTGTGTAAGTACTTCACATAAATGCTGAGGAGAACCTTCCCACATTCCAGCTGTGTGAAAAGGATTTAAAGCATATTTAAAGATGCCTAATTACTCTGCAGTCCATGAAAGCCCCTGTTGTTATTATATGTGCAGTAGTGACATACTAATAATAGCATTATCATGAGTTGCTGTTTATGCATTTTATTGCTACGTGTGGCTGCAAACCACACGTGAGTTGGTTGGTTTATCACAGCTGATGCAGCAAAAATCACAAGTGACAAAGGAAGTACTGGCTGTGCTGCACGTCCCTCTGGAGCAGGAAGACCTGCCTACTGCATAGTGCCAGTGCACACAGACTGAGAGGGGCTGAAACACCGTGGTCAAGGCATTTTCCAGTTTTTCAAACAGATTTCACATTCACCTTTGTTCATAATAACCTATTGGAAAATGAAAAGTTTCTGTAATTCACTCCATGATGAATACATAGTGGCTTGTTCCATCTAATTATCAGCAGTTTTATCTTTGTGCTAGTAATAATGGTTTCTGATTAAAGGTGACAGAGTTCATTCTCAAACAATGTTTGTAGTCCCCTCTCATTGTTGGCCCACAGGGCAGTAAGCTGTTTATTCCATTCTTGCTCTTCAGTATTCTTTTCTTCCTTATTTCCCCTCCTGTTGATATGTTTCCTCTTTCTTTTATTCTCTAATCACTCTGGTCTGCATTAGCCATAGCGGGGGCTGTCACTACCGAGGAAAGACTTCAGTGTGTTGGAGCTTCTATTCATAAATGACGTCTATCCATACAACTGAGCATTTCCACTTCAGTCCTGGCAGAAAAATGCTAATTAAAGAAGTCTGTAGTGACAACAGGAAGGATAAATGTCCCCAAGCCTGTTCAGAAAGCTTCAGGATAGTTTAGCTGAAGATACTTTCATTCCCATCTTTCAATATGTACTACCAGCCCATGGCTTGATCTCTGAGGTCAGTGCAGGTCAAACTACCTTTGCAATGTGAAAGCAGAACAGTGAGGTAGGAGGCTTCGTCTTGTAAATCATTACATTTACATCCATCATTGACATTTTGGGAGCTGACAAGAACAAATGAGTATCTCAGGGGGTCAGAAGAGAGGAGCAGTAGTACTTAGAGCAGGACTGAGAGAGTGGAGAGTCCTTACAATTTCACCTCAAATAGCAAATATATTTTTTAAAATTGCTTAATGTTTAAAGGCTTGTCATTTAGTGGTCCAAAGAAATATTTTCCAGGTAATGGCATAGACCTTGAAGCTTTTATGTTTAGCTTTGTCAAGACATAATTCTGTAAGAGTGAATAACCAACTACGTTATTTTCTTATCCGTTTAGCTTGCAGCCTCTGCTATATTCCTTAGATTATATTGAAGACGCCCAAACGTATGCCCTGGGCAATGCTTGTCCTTCACTTCCGAAACTTACCTACTTTTAATATTTTTAAGATCTAAATAGAATGAAAGGAAAAAGAAAAAGATTTAATTTGCATTGTATTAATGACTGCTGCTGGAGATCTTTTTTGTGGGGTAGGTGTGGTTTTACTTTTCATATTTAAAATCTTTTCCTTCTATCTTGGTGAATTTCTTTGTTGCAGGGTAGCTTGCCTGTGGCAAGTGGGGCATCCATCCCTCAAGGTTTATGTTAAAAGGAGTGGTTGAAATCTGCAAGCACATGCTCTGAGGGTTTCCTTGGAGGAATAGGTCTTCCATAGATGGCTCAATTCTTGTGCTAAATCTTTTAGCAGCTTTGAATTTTAATGTTCAATAATGCAGACATTAATGGGAGCCATTATAAGCTTTATATTTTTTAGCTGCAACAACATAACCTTGATATGAGTTAAATAGCAGTGGAATTAAATAATTTTGTCGTATTAATTATATATAAGTATTGTAAATCTTGTCCCTGACAGCAACAGGGGCTTGTCTTCTCAGTGGCTAAAGGCATTCAACAAAACAAAGCAGCTGATACACATAACTTCCTAGATTCATTAAGAATTAACTCTACTTCATTTTACTGAATTCATTTATGTTGAGAACACAGTAAGTGCTTTAGATTGTTTTCCAAGTCCACAGCTCCTAAATGAATAGTGTGTTAAAATATTACATATAGCATCATAGTGCTATGTTTCAAGGTAGTCTGTCACTCCACCTGAATTCAAATTTAATTGAGCACACTCATCCTGCCAGGTCCAGAACGAGTGGTTACAAGGACAACAGGTATTTGCCTTCATACCTAAAAGATACCAGTTCTGATTCTGAAAATAATCCCTGCTTCTGAGTGTTTGTGTTAGGAATTCTTGGGGTGTCCAGCTCACATTCAAATGGGAAAATCTGTGATACCCTTAGGGGGGTACTTCAGAGTCATCTGGTGGATGTCTTCATGCATAGTCCGGTATGTTATTTTGTCACTGCACCACTTAGACTTGCAGGGAGAAGTAAGGAAGAAAGCGGTTGTCAGAAAAAGCGTGTGTAAATGTATATATATGTATATAAAAGATTGAAATTCATAAATGAAATAAAATAAACATTCATGTGAATCAGCTCTAACAAACCCCAGCTAGTTTCATAACCAGAAATCCATCACTCTCACTCTGGAGGGTGACTGTTACTAAGCAGGATGCTAAAGTATTAAGAAGTGCCTTTCCTCCTGAGTTCCATGCTGAAATCCCCTCTAACAGCTTCCTGCAGCTAATAATGTTTCTGCACTGAGGGAAGACAGCCATGCATGTGCTCCACTAAATAAATATGTAAATGAAACTTCCAAACAGAGTGGAGTCATAGAGCTGAGAATAACTAAATGCTTTCCATTAAAGCAAGGCTACTTTAACAAATCTTATTGTTTCATAGTGGACGAGTACTTTTTGGCCACTCCTTAGTGACATGAACATGGCATAGTAATGGACTAGATTTGCAGTCCAAATTGAAGAAGAAAACTGATGTTTATAGTAAGTGGAGAATAACTAGACAGACCATTATGGTTAAAGTGGCTTTTGGCTATATGCATATGAAGTCCTAAACTCCTCTTAATTTTAAAGAAAGCTTATAACCCTCCCTCCAAACTGCATCAGCCTCTCATCATTGTAAATAATGGCTTGAAGCCACTTTTTTTTCTGTTGGATGGCCTGTCTAAGCATCCTTGCATTAAACAAAATCGGAGTTGCTCTGTGTAGGGAGTCAGTGCGAATCCTCTCCTGGTTTCTGCTCCTCCCTGGAGAGCATGACGGACCAAAGCACCTGGACAGAGGGGTCCAGATAGCTAAAAGCCAGGAGGCTCATGATAAAGGGCAGGCAGCAAGACAAGATGTCTCTTGCAAGCAAATTATGTTGGTCATAGCTTAAAACTGTACAACAAGAAAGTAATGGATGTTTCTTTGGTTCCTTCGTGAAAACCCGCATACAGCATTGAAGCTGTAAATGTCTCCAAGAGTGTCTGTCTAATGAAAAGAAAATGAGTGACAGGTGACACAATGCCCAAGCGAGGGGAGAATGAAAAGAACCTGTGAGCACTTCACAGGAGAAGCAAACAGCATCTCTTTTCTTGTCAGAGTCTCCATTTCGTAAATTGGTGAAATGCAATGTCAGACATTCAACTTCGTGTGCATTCTCCTTTCAATTACCTAAGCATGGCTGTAGGATTGCACCACCGGGGCTGTGTGGAAATCAGCTGAAATGGGGAAGAGGTGAAAAAGCCTCAGTTCATTGTTTGTGTGGTCCTTGCAAATGCTGAGCTAAATTTGGCCTGTAATTCACATTACCCCTTGGTGTTACAAGTGAAAGTGACCTCCCGCTTTGTCTGATCTCCCTCTTTCTTGGCAAATGTGGGCTGAAATTAAGCATAAGATTGTAAGTATGAAATGGCTGTCTTTGGGTTTTCTCAAAGCATTCATCCCAAGGGTACCAAGATTCTGCAACCGTGGATACAATGAGTCAATCACAATCAGTAAATTGACTTCAAGGCAGCTGTATCAACCTACCATTACATACTTAGAATGAGTCCAGATAGAGGGAGGGAGAGATTATATATTGGAAGAGATATATTATATGGAGATCAATCAATCAATCAGTCTACTTTTTTTCTAACCATAGAGCAGAATAGATTGATCCTGGAAAAGGCATCATTAAATCATCCAAAATTATGGAAAAACACTATACTGGTATATTAAGGCCGAAAGTAGGAGGTATCATATGGTAAACCAGGCAGAAAGCCTCTCTTGAATGTGGTACAAACATTGCTGTGTAGATGGCCCTGGATGCTGACATTTCTATTTTTAATGAACGTGTCTTTATTAAACGCTTATGTAGCGATATTCATCTGTGTAGGCTCCAGTGAAACATTGCATTATGGAAAGATATTTCCTACCTTTCCTACAGGGGGGAAGGGCAGGGATCTGGTGGCTTTTAACAGCTTTTTCAAGATGGGTTGGTCACTCCCTGTGAACTAGGTCATTTTTTTAAAGTAGGCAGCTGTAAATTCTACTTTGTAGATCTCAAGGAATAATTTGTGATTATCCCTTTTTCTTTCCAAGAGTGCTTTCCTGTATATAGGTGTAATAATAAAGAAACCATTTTCAGCTTTAAGGATGTGCTTGTCAAACCACAGCAATGATTTTCCAGTTGCTGGCTTTTTTAGTTGCGCAGCCTTTTAATATTTCTGCTTGAATTCTTTCACGACAGAAGCAAATGAAAATTACACCGTGGTTTTTAGGTCTCTGTTCCCTGATTTTTGCTTGTCATGTCATGAACTTCTTCGAAGCAGTGAAATGGCAGCCCATCTCCCTGAGAGCTCCAGACAGATTTCTAAAGTTGTCTTGTTAACAGCTTGTCAGAAACCTACATTTCAGTCTCGCTGAGTTTATATCATGCAAAGAAAAAAAAAAGGGGGAAAAAAAAAAAGTTGCTGGAAATTATGATTTTTACAGGTTCTGACATTTTTCTAAAGAACTGAAATGCTCAAGGCTGCTGTCTCCCTTAACAGGCTGTGCTGTTTTGGGTAATATTCTGCGTTGCATCAACTGAACATCAGAGCAACATACAGTTTCTTCCCTTTAACATGTTCTTTGAATTATTTAAGGTGTTTTGATGTTGGCTAGAATTTGTAACAAAGTCCTCCAGCTCTTATCCTAAAATATCAAAAAGGTTGAGATTCCCCCCCCCCTTCCTTTTCTCCCTCTTCCCTAACCCTTCCTCCCTCCCTCCTCCCGCTTTAATAGATCCTTGCATGGATCATCAGGGGACTTTCTTTTATGTTGTACAGCATGAAATGACTTAGTCAGGGTCTTCCTGATTAATTTATGAGTGCTAAGGAAAAGGGAAGGGGGGGGGGGAAACAGTCCTTGAGGGATTGACCCTAAGCTGCAGCAGATCAACTCAATTTTATGGAATGAAAAGAGACTTAAACAGTATTTTTAGCATTGGTTCCTCGACCTGCGGAGGTAGGGAAGCTCTCTGTGTCTGGCAGGCTGAAGCAGGAAGAGAGGTACCCACCTCTCCTGGTGGCTGATGGAGTGGAGTTTGTCTCTTCGCAGGCACCGAGCCTTTTTAGAGTTAAAACTGTGGCAGATTGGTGGATTAATGTGCTCTGCCTCCAAGGGACAAATGCTCTTTTTTTTCCCCTTTTCCTTTTTTCCCTCTTCCCTTCCCCTTGCTCCCTCCTTCCCTACTCTGGGCTTGCAGATGACAGCTGTTGGTCACTTAACAAAATGTCCTCTTGATTGCTGCTTCACAACAGGGGCCCCCTCAGACCAAACAGCACATAGCCCGTACAATGCATCACTGCCCCTCAAAATTAGTTATAGTGCTCAGGGCTATTCTCGGCTGCCATAGCTAATACTCTCTTGCTGTTCTTCTCTCTCCCCTTCACCCTCCCCCTGCGCAGACAAAGGCTCAGCCTATACATCTGTAGTGCTCATAACCTCCCCCTTCCCCCAGCCAAATGCTGAGGAGAGAAAGGGAAGGGAAAAAAAAAAATTGCTGCCCTGAGGCTCAATCTGTTTCTTACAGCTCTACCCCGGCACTTGGAAGCCTGAGCTGGTCTAGCCATAGGGAGGCCCTGACTCATTTCATCAAACTGTCAGGGAGGCAGTGGAGCTAAGAGGACTCTGCTGCCTGGGGCAAGTTCAAGTCAACATTCGATTTCCATCCTCCCCCCGGCCCCCGCCTTTCGCTTGGACACTTTCTGTGCTCTGGATCTAAACTTCTCCCGGAGCTACAGCAGCTCACAGCTTCTTGCCAGGAGGAAGGACTTGTGGGACCTTATAAAGGACACAGTGGCAAAATTGCTGCAATAAATCAGTGGCCCTCTGACACTTGGCGGTAGCTTAATGTTTTGGCACTTTCTTTCCTGTGTATGCCTCAAGTCCCATTAGCAGGCTTTTCTGTCAGTCTGGCTCATGATAAAACTCTCTCTTCCTATCATCTTAAGCAAGCCCCTGCAGACACGAATCCAATGCCAGACTTAATAGGAAACAACACCTTCCCCTTGCACACACAAGCGCACATCCATACGCGCTGCTGATGCTGCGAGCTGCTCCTGGGAAGTTGGCTCAGAGTACAGGGAGAGGGGGAGGGCTCTTATAAATAGGCTTGACTTTACTTCTTCCTTTAAAAGAAACATTAACAGACCGGGATTTAAGCCTAATGCTTCCCTGAGCCTTGCTATTAAGGGAAAATTCAGTAACTAAATATGGTTGGAAATAATAAGATAGCGGTAACATGGCCGTCCTCTGGGAGTGTGTGAGTGGGTGTGCCGACTCCATAGGTATCTACATTGTTCACATGTTCTGTGCAACGTTTTACATATATATTCTACCCTGCCAGCGTGCACTGTAATATTATGGACTGTATAGTTAACATTTTTACCTCCTCTCCTCTCAGCCTTACACTTCCCCAGACAATTTTAGTTGCAGGTAGACTGGTTAGATTACATGTCGCTTTGGGCAAGGATCTGTTTTTTCACACGGCTTAGCTTAGATGCCTATCGCCCTCTGCTTAATCATAATATAAATAATATCTGTAGGTATGTGTGTGCCAAGGAAAAACAAGCCTTTCTGTCAGCTGTCTGGGCAGGAACCTGTAACTTCAGTGCTGTGTAGAGTCTGACACAACAGGGCCCTGCAGCCTTGAGGCTGTGTAGGCACAACCTACATCATAAACCTGTGTGCTTGGGTGGAATAGGATATACCACATTGATGTGAATAAGCTGAGGTGACTTCTGTGCAGTCTCAACAGCTTGGAGGATGTGGTTCTGTTTCAGATAAGAGTGTTTCTCTGCACCTCACCGATGGCATAACACCCAAGTGTTGCCAGTGTTGCAGTCTTGCAAGTCTTGGGTTGTTTTTATTTATGCTTCTTGGAGCTCTCATTCCTGGCATGAGGCAGTTGATGCAAGTATCTGATTTCATGTTAACCAATGTGGTGCTTTTACAATGTGAAGAAAATCTGGAAGTTAAAACATTGGGGGTAAGAAAAGAGTCAAAGGATGTTTTCATGGTTCTCAAAGTCAGAAGAAAACATCCAGAATCACAGGACAAACGATTTTAATACACATTGCAAGGAGCCTGGTGTAATGGAGGGGGGTCTTGAAATGTGAATTTCCATCTCAGCCATCAGAAGAAGAAAGAAGCCACAGGGCTTGGTTTACACTTACAGGAACTCTTTCTCAGGTGTTTTGGGTGCAAGAGGAGAATGAAGGACTTGCAGCAGTTGCTCAGGTAGAGATTAGAAAAGCAACAGCTTCTCTTCCTGCTTCACTCCCTGCTTCATCTGGAGCCTGAACCTTCATCTGTAGGCAGATTCTGCCCTGTCCTGGTGACCCATGGGCACCCTTGGGCAGAGGCTTTTTGGTGCCAAGTCATCCTGTGTGGAGGGCCGACATCTTCAACACCCCCATCTCTGCGGGGGGCAGAAGGAAGGAGGAAGCCTTTGCACAGCTCACTGAGCCAATTCCACCTGAATTACGTGTTGTTTCTGCTTAACTTTACCTCACGGGAGGCTTTTTTCTGACGGGAATCTGTCACTGCAAGAAATTGTTTCCAGAAAGCAGCACAATTAGGGGTCGGCTTTGCAAACATTCTTGTGGAATTGAGAGGCAATTGGCACAGCCCAGTGAATAATCCTTTTAGGAGCCTTTATGAACCCGGCACAATGGCTGTTTACAGTTTCGCTTAGAGACCAGGAGTGTTAACAGGCCTTTAGAAAAATCCAGGTAATTGAAGCTTTTGTCTTTCAATGAGCCCCCGTAGCTGTCAACAGTTGCCATTCTCCACGTTTTCTTTAACTTTTTTGTTTTGACAAGGGCTTTTGTCCCTTCACAACAGCTGTGTGGGAGGCAGTGGCCTTCCCCGGGAGCACCACCGGCCTCCTCCTCACCAGACCAGAATGAGTTGTCTTTTAAGACACAGAAAACCCTCTGGGTCAAAGCAGAAGTTTCTCCTATGGCTTCATTATTCGTTTAAACATCCCAGCCACGCAGCACCAGCCTCGGTCTCTCTTTGTTGACCCAGGGCTTTGCAGGGGCGAGGAAAGCTGGAGAAGAGCGGGTGTGTAGAGACCGAGGGCTGTTACCACAGAAACTGAACCAGAACAGTGAATGGTGGGGTTTAACACGCCCTCCCTTTGGGAGGGGGTCAGCAGCGGTTCTTGTTTTCACAGGGCTGTCCAGGAGGGTTTAGTTTTGCTGTAGTTGGTTGGGGTTTTTTTTTTGACACTGTCGTGTGTTCAGCAGCCTGTGAGTTCCTGTTTCTCGATGTGAATGTGGGACCCTGTTTCTTTAAGACAAAAAGAAGAAAACCTAAGTGAATTATGAGGCTTGGGAGGTTTTCCACCAAAGCTGCCTGTATTTTCTTCAGGAGGCGGTGGGGGATGAGCATGGGTTGGCAGCCATGAGTCTCAAGCTCTCCGTTTTCCAGGATGCTGTACGTTAAGTGGAACTCCAAATGTTATAAATAATGGTGTGTTAATTCTTCCCCAGCATCTCTCATCATGTAGACTGCCTTTGGGTTGGACTGGGACTGTGTTTTGGTGGGTGAAAAGCCACGTGGTGGGGATTGATGAGGACATTTTGTGTGCGTAAGCACTGCATAGCTTGGAGAGGTGTGAGAGGACAGCTATTTCATACAGCAAACAAGAAATTACGCAACTTGTCAGAAATACGTTTTAAAGCACCCATGTTGCAGTCACAGCTGCACGGCAGGCTCCGTGTCCACACAGCGCTGCATTCACATGTGGATCTCCATCCACAGCCCCACTGGCTTCTTCAGTTGCAAGACTGATGCAGTCATGATTAAAGTAAGGAAGATGTAAGCTAAAATGAAACAAAGTTCTTCGCTGTTCTTTCCATTTTCAAAACAATTAATTACGGACTATTTACAGATCCTGCATGGGGAAAAATGCATCCTCAGAGAGCAGATGTTTGCTTCATTCGTATGCCTGTTTTGAAATTTAGCATGTGGATTTGATGGTTCACTGGCTTTTTGCATCTTCCACTTACCTACATGAGACAAAGTTGCGTATTGGTACAAAGCAAAATTAGGCATCTAAATAAAGCAACTCTGCACCTTTTAGTAATGTAACCCATCTGTAGTAGGGTTTTATACTCATTATATTAATTTTTGAGGTCAAATCTAGTTTCAGCAAGAAAAAACCTGTGCTCTTTTTATTTAATAGGAAGACAAGTATTGTTACAAAACCAGAGAGCAAGACTGAAATACTGCATTTTATTTGAATAATAAAGGTCCCCAAAATTGTTTACATTTGCTCTCAAATATTTTTAATCTCAAACTGATTAAGGGTTACAGTACTGTGGTTTTATTAAATCAGGGCTCATGGGCAAAAGTGTCTGAGTTTTAATGATAATTTTAAATGTTTTCTAGTCAATATATTTCTGAATTTAATTTATTTGGTTTTTTTTATTACCTCAGTGTATCATTCTTTAAGGCCCTGTAAGCATTAAAACTTGTATTGCCTAAGCGTACAATTTTAGGCAACACAGGTCTGAGTATACTAACTCTAAGTTTTATGCTGTTTCGTGATAGGTGTAATTCCCCTGTAACACGCTTTAGTCTGAACTGTGCAGGTTGAATCACATTATCCAAATATTCTGCCTCTAAAATAGGAGTGTGCAGCTTGAGTGAGCACCATGATTAAAATGGTGACTTAGGATACTTTAGCATAGATGAGTTTAAAGGGTAAAATAACGTGGTCTTCATGACCCACTCAATTATGCTGGTAATTTGAGGGGATGCGCACTCCCTGCAGCACTCTGACTTGATTTGAGCCCCTTGGGTGGAGGTGAAAGGTTTCCCTTGAGCCAGACAGCGTTTCTTGGAGCCTGTAAATAATAACAAGTGTATTGCTGTGCCTGCATCTTCTGCCGCCCCCCACCTCGGTTTTGATGAATGTGTTGCTTCCTCAGCATAAATTAGCGCTGTCTTGAGCCAGCACAAATGCAGCAGGTACTGGAGCAGCCTTTGCCCACCAAACCTGCTTCAGCGTGTCTCCGTGGTGATGTTCATTTAGTCCCATTCCAGGCTCAGAGCAGTGGCTTCTGATTGTTGGTGGTTACGTGGCATGGGGTTGGGAGAGTGAGCAAGAGGCTGCTGATGGTGATTTGTCAGGACTGATATTACTTTTGATCTGAATGTCTGAGGGCTCCACAGCCCCTGCAGAGTAGTGTCCTGCCTTCCTGTCATTTCTTCCAGTTCTGCTTCTTTTTTCCCAAATGGTTACAAATACGATTAGATCTGTGTGCGGGTATAAATGGTTGGATTTCTTTGTGCAGAAACATGCTGTGGACCAGGTGGGGCAGTGTAAATGGTTTAATTTTGAAAGAAAAAGAGGTCTGCTTAGTCAAGACTATAGAAAACCAGGTGCCTTAAACCAAGCATTTTCCCTGCAGTTAAATGGAAATAAGGAGTTAGTTGGGAAGCTGAGCAGTCTCACTGCAGAATCACCATGGGGGACCCCCTTCACTGTATCATGGTTCTTCACATGCTTTGTGTGTTTCAGAGAATTTAAAAGGTTGTTCAGGTGCTTGGGGTCAATCATTTCCTGTACCAAATAGAAGAGGAGATTAAATAATCTCTCAAAAATCTACAGAAAACTGAGAATGGAACAGCTGAAATTTCTGCTTCATAATTTAGGATAAAAGGATGTGACAGGAACATTTCCCCTTCCTGCTCTGAGGAGCAGGCTCTGTACAAAATGAGCAAACTCTTCCTTCTTTTACATTCATGAAACCAAAGCCTGTGCACCCTTGTGGACCATTTCCACATCTGTAGCTTGTCATTATTGTCTTGCAGAGTCCCCTCTTGTTGAAACAAGGGACTTAATAGGGTGCTGCCAGTTACAGAAAGCCATGGACCATCCATCCCTATCAGTGGGTGGCTGAAGGAGAAAATTCCCATTGGGCACAAAAGCTACAAAATACACTGGCTACTCTCTGTCAGTGTAAGAGACACCAAGAGATTTATTTCTGTTGCCCATTATGAATCTTTCTCAGCTCTAGCCAACAAGATATGCATGTCCTGATATGTTCGAGGCTCAAGTTATCATTTGTGCTGTGAAAATCGAGCATTTCATTTTCAGAGGCTGCAAGAGATTACACTCCAAAACTCTTTAAGTAAACACTTCCTCCTGGGATCGTGATCTCATTCAAACTAAAAAATGTATCAGAATTTATGATGTATTTTAATTACTATTCTTGGTACCACTCATTAAATTAGAAATTGATTGCCAGTTTCACAGTTTCCTTGTTAGATGACAAAGTGCTTATCAAGGTGAAGCAATGCAAAACTGTTACTATATATTCCACAATTTGAGATGATAAAAAGGCATGCTTTTTGTTTTGGTATTCATTACAGTCGTTACTATAATGCATCAGTGATAGTCTTTTTTGTTTAAAGTTCACTTTCCCCATCCAAGTAAGACTATTCCATATTTTCGTATAAGAAGGGAGAATCTGGCTTTGTCTGGTTTATGCTAGCAATCTAGAAGGCATTACTGCAGACATCAAAAGTGTGTTTTATTGAACTGAGAACATCATAAACAGCTATGCTAAAGACTTAAGAGGATGATGCAACAGATCCCTATACATAAAGGTGTTTATCAAAATGTTTTTTTCTCTCTCTAATCCACAGTGTGACAGCGAGAGTGATATTGACGATAAGGTAAGACTGAATTTTCTTCTTTCATGTGCTTTACTTAGCTTGGAAAATCCCTCATAGTCAAAATAAGGATGAATTTGAAAATAATATTTTTCCTCCAGTCTTCATGTCAAATTTAAAACACCTATGATTGAATGAAAAAAGATTGGATCTGGCAGTGTGTGATCTTTACTAGCTTCTGTTTACAGGAGGGGAACTCCCATTAACGTAATAGTCCTTCTGGATTAGTATGTGAGTAATTGGTGAGACCCAGCTCATAATGTTTAGTGCTGTTTCAGAGGAAGTCTCCTCCCATAACTTGTCAGGAGCACATATTTTATTTATAGTAACCTTGAAGATGTCAATTTTGTAATCAGCTTAGAAGATGGGACAACTGGTACCTGCCCTCAAAGGCAGTATGGTAACTGTCAAGGAGTGTTTTGTCATGTTGCATGCATATTTATCACAGAGCAATGATTTCCCTGACCTTCTGTTGGATACAGAGGTTGGTCATTGAAAGGCTGTAGTTGTGTGGTTTTCTATAGGGATTCCTTGTTTCACCTTTGCAAGGCAGAGAAGTCCCACTATGTAGCAACAGATGCACCGTGCTTTTAAGCATCAAATGTATAAAAGACTTGAGTATCCCTTGCTGACTTCTCTTTGGCAGATCAAACTTGGCAGTCTCAGGTTAGATCTTCATCAAACTTTTATAATATTTTGGCTGTCCAGTCTCTTGCATTCATTCATGAGAAGCTGTGGCACGGAGGTTTCTACTGGATCAGCATTACAAAAGTAAAGGCTGACTTCAGATAGCCCTGTCTGCTTGGCAGCACACTTGGCTGCAGCCATACATGCATCGGAGGTTACCGTGAGTTCAAGAGACTACGCTAAAAGCTTCTTCTGGTTAAGTCTTTTTTTATTTATTTTTTTTAACATTGTTACAGTTTGGGAAGCATTAAGTTTTTTTCAGCTGCTTCTTCTAAAATCCCATCAGACACCAAATATCCCTGGAGTATGGCATACGCTGTGTTCCGAGATGAAAGCTTGATTGAAGAGAAACACTTAAATCATGTGTGTTGAGTGAAAGATATTGTGCATGTTTTGTTTCGTTTTATTTTGTTTTATTTTTATTTTATTTTATTTTGTTTTATTTTATTTTATTTATGTATAAAGTCACTCCCTGAAACCACCCCTGCTCCCTGAGTTCTGTTTCTCACAAGGCTACATAGCAGCAGAGCTGATGGTGAGGGTGAAAAATGATTCCCTAAAAGCTTAGATACCATGGGGTTAAAACATTTCTTAGACTGCCCAATCAAAGAAAGTAAAAGCAATCACTTAGAAAACTGTTTAAAGATCTGCCAGTCAAACCCCAGATGAAGTTGTAAGTGACATGTAGTTTTATTATACAGCTATGCTATTAATGATTATCTAAATTACACTGGTAGACCCAGCTAGCGGCATTACATCTGAGACTGACGTTTGTTAGATTACGTTTGACTTCACCTTGTAGAGAAGAAATTGAAATCTGAACAGCATTGATTAGCTTTCAGAATGTGGGATCTGAGGTTACCTTCAGAGGAAGCTGCATTGTGTTTGGCTGGTAACTTACTGTCCTTTACAGCAATGAAAGGCTATTACAGTGTTCCTTACCATTAATATGGCATTTCTTTACATATCTGTAACTGTAATTTGACCTTCTAGGCTCACATATTTCCCAGCTACCTTTTCCTTAAGGTGACTCCACCTTAATAATAACATTTATTTTCTCCATAAGGAGAGCAGCATGAGATCATCATCTTTCTCTTTCCTGATCTGTAGAGATATGAGACATGTCATTGGTTCTGTTTAACAGGTCTCTGGAATTAGGTGGGGTTGCTTTTCCTGTCAGCAAAAACGTGTGCACATGCATGTAAACTCGCCAAGGTTGAAGTGAAGAGACTTCAAACCTTTCATGGGGATAATGTAAATGCAACATTGCCTTCCAGTTGGGGAACACAAGGGCGACCTGGCTTCTTCCCCTGGAAGGACATTCAGGATTTGTCTAAAACTTAACCTGGCTGATGCAACAAGAAGCTATAAACGTATTGGTGTCAATGTCCCGAGGGATTACCTGAGTGTTTTTTCCCACTTCCATGTGTTGGCAAAATGTATCATCTAATAATGCTCTCTGGCTATTACAGCTGGATGGATTATTCAACTCTGGTCTAGCCCAGCATCAGACTTCCCGAATGACATGTAGAGTTGGCTTCATTTCACTGTGGAACAATCCTGCTTTCCTGCATATTCAGCAAGAAGCAGCTTTCTCTAGGTACACCTACACACTGGCACTAATGAAGGGCAGGGCAGTACTAATGTACTTCTGATTTACCTAACATTTTTTGTTAGTCATAAACAGTGGATCACTGTTGTCTGTGTGTAACTTATGAGGAAAGCAGACAAAAAAAGAAGTTCTTGTGCAAGTACAAATTGAGTCAGTGAAGCAAAACTGGAATTTTCTACCTCCTACTTCTCTCTCTATACCATGTGACTAGTTATCCACTATTCATTTAGTTTGTTCCTATATGAGCTATTGGAACTCTTGATGTTTTAAAACATAGAGTAAAATTAAGGCTTTACCTTCACTGCATTGAAAAATATAAACACACTCCTGATGGTTTTGGTTTTTAACTTGCACAGTATTGTGCAGGACTCCAGGGGAGAAAAGTAATTGAGCATAGTCAGTTGTACTTAGTGTCTGTCCAAATTGAGGAGCCATTACTTCAGTGCAAGGCAGAGTTTTGCAGCAGATTGTGAGAGCATTTCCAACCAGTGTGCTGCTGGTTTTAATAATCAGAGAAGAGCAGCTCAAAGCTGGGGACTTGTCCATCTCATCTGCTTTCTGAGACCTGTCTCTGGCCAAGTGTAGCCTTTCACTTCTGCATCACTGCTGAAATCTCAAAGGAAGTAAGTGGGATGATACATTCTCACACCTATCATTCTGTCACCATGCACTTCTCCAACTGTTTGAGATACCAAACTAATAAAGTGAGCTGTCCAGCCATTTAACCAAGCGAGAAACTTAGCAAGTCATGCATTCCCAGAAAAGGAAATGCAAATCCTGTTTCTTTTACTGTATATTCATTGAACGACATCAGTTTGGACTCTGCTACTGTTAGGAGGATTGCAGAATAGTTTGTGGAAGCTGTGGAAATGATACTGTGTTTTTTGTGAAGGAGGAGGGAGAGAAAGGGAGTTAGTCTGATAATCGTATTACACTGTCTCTGCGCTGTGCAATAGCTGTGATGTGAGGCTCACGGTCCATAAACATTGTTACTGAAAATATATACTTCCTTTAATAGCAACAACAGCATTAACAGATAGCAATTACCCTTCATTTTCAGGAACTATAAAGTCTCCATTAATTCAAGATTTATGTAGTTATAGCATTTAGCACAGGAATAACACCACAGAGAATTGGTTTATACACATGTAATGAGAGAGCTTATGGCATACTTTAGTGAACATTAACATAATAGAGTAATATAAGCCATCAACAGTTCCACTTATTGTCTCTTACCTGCTTTAGCATCACTGTGAAAAGTGGCTAGCAGCTTGGTAATGTGCCCTGTTAAATGGTGTTCTGCAGAAAGCCAAAAGTCAACTTGTGTAAAACAAGGGAATGAGTAATCTCTGCTCGTTACTCCAAAATGTTGCTCTCATTTCTTTAATAACAGTGTTCAAGATTGCATTGGAAAAAAAAGTCTGTTGCTTTCTTTAAAAGTAATTCAGTGTTCATGTTCCTTCAATCTTGGACTTCTGTCTGCTGTGTGCCAAATTGTGGGTTGTCAGCCTAATTACATGGCCCCGCTGCATGAGTCTCCAAATCAGGGGTTAGATATCAGGCATTCCTTCATTTGTGTGCTGCTAAGTGAGATGTACAAAAAATGACACTGTATTTCTAAGTTGAATGAGTGTTTCCTGTATATTTGTTCTGTAGTTTATGGGAGTTTTTTAGCTATATCCGAGATAGAAGAAAAAAGTTTTGAAGTCAGGTGTCTAAAACAGTGTTTTCCCACTACTTTCTGCACCAGCACAAATAGTTTATTAGGCTCTGCTTGCAGCGGTGTGAATTCAGCCTTGCTGTGCTGTCATTTGCGGTGCTAATTTCTGAGTCCCAGTAGGTGCCTGGAAGCTTGCAGCACTGCATGAGCAGTAGAGATTTACCCCTTAATACCTAGGAGAGCATAGTAGGGCTGTGATCGCTCCACCACAGACTGGGTTCCCCTGCTACTGCTTATTTGAAAGTTTAACAAGGGTGAGATCAAGTCAGACTAGTGAGAGATGAGAGAGTTTACATCCATACTGTCAGTGTTGGGAAGAAGAGGTAAGCTGTGAAAGAGTCAAAGCATGGAGAATGATAGTTTGCAATTTGGGAAGTGGGAAGCCATGTAGGGAGCAAAGCCATGGACTAGGAAAATGATCTTGGAACAGCTTTTTCCTTGGCGCAAGGATGACAGATCTGCCATCACCACAGGAGAGGATAAAATGATAAACGAAGGGTGGAGTAGTGAAAGCTTGACCAAGAACTCAGTTGTATGCATGAACAGAGGATGCTCATTGTGTCATAATAAGGAAAGAGGAACTTAAACATAGGTTGGATGTCAAGATGTTGGGAGTGGTGTGAGTTAGAGAGAGTGCTGAGAACTATGGGCTTGTGTGAGAGGTGGAAGTGATAAGAGTGGAAGCAATGAGGAGAGTAAACTGTGTGAAAGATGTGGGGGATGAAATTATCACTTCTCTTTCAGCTGTGTTAACCTTGAAAGGGTGTTTACAAGCACACAGGAAAACTCATAGTTTAGGCAGCAGGAGAAGGAGATGTAATAATGAAGAGAAATGCAGGAGTTGCTGTAGTAGCAGTGGTCACTCCGTGTATGTGTTTGTGTAGGAGATTACCCAGAAATAACATAAAGCCGCATGACACCAGATGGAAAAGCTCAAGGAAGATGGTCTTAACAGTGCTCAGAATTACAGCAGCAGTTGCAGAGGCAGGAACAGAGGAGACAGGAGCTGCTGAAGCCCAGAGAGCTGTGTCCTATAGCTGGTGAGATCCAGAGGAGGGGATTATGAAAGACTTTGGAAGTTGAGATGCAGTTCAGTGGGGGAGAGGAAGCCAAACTGCACAGTGTCTGTTCCCAAAGATCCTACATCAGTCTAAATTTCCATGTGTTTTGTTGAATCTTTACACTCCTGCTTTCATGGCCTCATTTGTCAATGCACCAGTACAACATCAGTGTGTTGTTTCAGGATGCTGGAATAAGCCTTCAGTCCCTGGACCCCACAATGCCACTCATTTGAAGTCCATGTGGGCCATTATTGCCAGAGGCTTCTTTGTCCTCATATTTTATCTTAGTGATGGAAAAACTGGGTTCCATCTGTCTGTTGTTTCTGTGAGGCTGGAAGTTTAGTTTCCACCTCAGGTAATCTGCTGTTTTCTGTTTTTGAAGCCTACCCAAGCCAAGGTCCACAAATTGGTTTTGTTCATCTTTAGATAGTCCCTTTCTCTGAGAAGTGAAACTTGGTACTTTTCCAGCAATCCCAATTCTTACTAGTTGCAGCAGAAGGGAAAGATCAAACATGGAATTGAACTGCGGGCTTTCACATGGCAGTATTTGCACTTCTGTTAGCATTACTCTTCAATCTATGACAGTTTTCAGCTGTGACTAACAACGAGAAGCCTCCATTTGCCAGTTACTTCCCAGCTGGGTTTTCAGACAGTATTTAAGTGGTCCTTTAACCATAGTATGGTCTTTCTTATGGAGAGCAACGCTGAATGGAGTTGCAGAAGCATGTTCCTGGGCTATGTTGCAGGCTTAGCAGCATGCAGTAGTATAGCATATACACATGTGCATGCACATAGATGCACAGAATTGGTATTTCTTCTAAGGTTTAATTCTTGCAGACTAAACTCAAGTGGTAGGGAGTGAGAATCAGTGTGAAACCTGACTCCCATATAATAATAACTGGGTAGAGGTGGTTAGTTCTCTTAATGGAAGAAAGTTCGACAGACGAGCTGCAAGTTGTTATTAAACAGATCTGCTTTCTAAACATGAAAATACTGAATTTAGAATAACCTTGTAGCCCTTGAAACATTTGGGTGCTATAAACAGGCAAACATTGTTGGCAGGGGGACAGAAATTCACTACTCAGTGAATTTCTTTTATTTCATCATTCTCCATGAGTAGTTTTACCAGGGAGATTGAATCCTGCAAGCCCACTGAACACCCAGTTCACTCAGTTGCTCTTTAGGAAATGCCAGATGGGGGAGAGGCTTGGCATGCCCTTAGCTTCCATTGTTCCACCCACCATGTGCATGGAGCAGACACAAAGGTTCCCACTGAGAACTGGGGCAACTGAGTTAGGCCCTGTAAGCCCTTCCAGAGGGAAAGGAGCCCTCTAAGTTGTCCTTCCCAAGAAGAGAGTCTGCAGCTCCAGGAAAAGTATTAGTAATAATGGTCTTTCATGATCTTCTTATTTAAGTCAAGCAAGAATGCAATAGAACAGATTAATCAGACTCAAAGATTCAGCACCAATGTTCTCCCCTCCTACTGAGATTTTGTTTTTCTTTTATCCAGACAAAACCCTCAAATTTTAAGTACGTTGGTCTGTATGTGGCAAGCTGAGTCATCACAGGCTGTGGTGTCCATATTCATTCTTGAAAATGTAGGGAAAAAAATTCAGAGCAAACAGTGAGAAGAGCCTTCTAGTTTGCTGACTAAACTCCATCATTAACTCACATAAAAGAGGTGAAGAGATCTTATGGAGAGGTCTTGAGCAAGACAGGATAATACCAATTCTGCCGCTAGCAGTCACAATGTCCCTGTCTGCTTTCTCTATTATTTAACATCTCCCTATTCCAGTTCCCCATTCACAAGCCTTTTTTTATCTTACCACGGACCTTCTGAAGAAACTTTTTAAGATCTGAGGCAATAGGGAAGAGAGCAGTCTTGTACAGCTTCTGCCCACATCAGCTGTAACGTAGTCAAATCCAAAGGGCTACCTGTGCAATAGCAGTAACTCCTTGGAAGATGATCAGATAGAACAGGTGGGTGATGGGAATTGGCA
Organism: Pezoporus flaviventris; assembly: GCF_033815535.1. Lineage (NCBI taxonomy): Eukaryota > Metazoa > Chordata > Aves > Psittaciformes > Psittacidae > Pezoporus > Pezoporus flaviventris. Next base: position 7,826,663 of record NW_026892589.1, on the reverse strand, counting down.
GTTGAGTTAAGCAATTCCATTAATTACATTGAATGATTTAATTAACTATAAAGGTGCCAAGAAGATGGGAATTTTGGAGAACACATACTCCAATAGCTGCAATTGCAGGCCCTCATTTGGCTTGCAGAGTTTCTCATCACTGTACTCCAAAACTGTTTTACCAGGTTAAATAAAACAGAAAATCACAGCATTCAGTACTGTGTGTTCTGTGCAGGCATAAAGGATACAGCTTGAGGATGGCCCAAGAGTCAGCTTTGGGTTCCTGCTTCTGGGTCCAGTGTGCAGTAAAATCCAGACTAGGTTTTACTGTGGGAGTTTTCCAGATATGTATGAGGCAGCAACAGCATTTGAATCAGTAGTAAAGACTGGAAGTAATGTCTGCCTGACCTTGCTTGGGAATTCACCCTTATCCAAACCATGATTGAAATGGGTATTCCTTTGTCTAAGTGAGTCTCCTAACACTTATCAGCTGCTGTTTTCGCTTATCAGCTGCTTATCAACCGCTGCTTTTGTCTACAAAATCAGTAAGGGGCTTGCCATGGCACCCTGAGTCAGGGGAGAAGTTTCAGGTGATGCTGCCCAGCCTTTGCTGTAGAGAGTCCCCCAGAGCCAGAGTCCAGGCTTTCCACATACACAAACCAAGTGAGGTACTTCTGGAACAGAGAAAACTCAAAGCGAGAGAGATCGAAATAACTGTGTAAATAAGTCTCCCTCTGCTCCCTGCAGGGTCACCCCTTGGTTCTAGTGCTGGCTGTGGTAGAGACACACTGGCTCCATGCAGTTCTTCCCCAGCAGCAAGGAAAAGTCTTTGTCTTTCATTCACCTGTGAACCTTCAGCTCTGGGTCTGCCCAGGGTTGAGCCAGGCATTTTTCATGGTGTAGGCTGGCTTCCTCCCATGTCTTCCACTCCCTGCATAAGACAAGATGATGAGTCTGGGCAGGATGAGTGCAGGTTAAAGCAAAGATAGACTCTGTGGTTTGGGCTCCACAGTACACACCATTGCACACTCCCATCAGCACTGTGTCCAGAGTGTCATTAGCATCAGCAGTTCTGCTTGATCCTATCCACTGATGCTCAGTCTTCAACTCTTTGATGGGTCAGATTGAAACATCTCACACACACAAAAGCCTTTGGTTTCCAAAGCATACAGCCCGACTTACAGCCTCTATTTCCTTGGCCTTTCATACACCTGTGTCAAAATGAGTTGGAGATCTTTGCCTAAATCTGTGGCAGCAGCTGACTTAATTTGTGGTTTACTACTCCTGACAGTTTATTGGGGAAGCAAAGCGCGCCTTCATCTCCAATAATAAACAGCCCACCCGCCGACACTTTGACAGACTTAATGGTTTTTTTATACAAAAATGGACAGACTTAATGTTTCGACTGTAGCGATCATCTGTCCTGATCTCCTTAATGAAATTAGATTAAGTGCACCTGGGAAAATGCTGAGACGGCACATTGCCTTCATCACCTTCCTTAATTTAAAACCAATTTGCGGGGAAAATATCCTCTGAAGCTGAGGGAGGCAGAGAGAAGGGGGAGGGAAGGGGATTTTAAAATCTATCTGGATAGCTACTGGCAGTTTTAATTCCTTTCCCTGCTGGCAATGTGAAATATTAACAGCCTTAAGAACTGAGAGTTTAAAGACTTACTAACCTTTCTGCCTTTCTTAGGGGAAAAAGAAACAAAACAATCTTTGCCATCAAGGCCACATACTGGGACAAAGTCCGGGACATGCTGGGGCTCGGAGGTGGGGCTGGGCAGGGAAGATGTGACTGAAATATGGGGGTTTCTTCTTCCCAGATGTAGATCATGTTTTCCTAAAATGCATTGTAACCACTAGCTGTTGGTGACACTTGCTGTCTGCTGGTACCTTGATAATGATTCGGTTGTGCAGAAAACCAGTAATTTGACCACGTAGCTGTGAAATCAGCTGCATTACGTACAATCTAAAGTAACCTGAAATTGATTACAAAAGTTCCTTGGGCTCATTCTGAAGAGAACAAGAAACATGGCTTTTTAATTAAAAAGAAAATGTTGCAAATAATAACCATAACTTGTTTTTCCATGAAGGACGGTTCCTGTTCGCTCACTCTGAGCCCACTGATGAAAAACACACTAATGCTTAGCTTAAGGTCTTCCACCGGTGGGGGTGGTGAGAGAGAGCAGGGTAATCTCTGATAGGCTGGAAAGTCTCTTTATAGCAGATTTTTAATGTCTGCAGCCTTTGTCACTTGGACTGTTGTAGTCCAGGCTCAATAGTGCAGTTGATTTATCCATCTCCTGTCTCAGATTTCAGTGTTGCTGGAACAGTAGTACTCATAGTAGAGATGGGCAGTTTCTGCTGCTTGGAGATGCTTTTCTTCGTTTGCTTAGAGTCAGTTTTGCTCTTGGTGAAAGCTTTCATAGCCCAGGTTCTGCAGAGATGTCCCCCTTGTGTCTGGCCACTGTCGGGAGCACCTGTAGCCAGCACCGAAGAGGTAACTCAGTGTTCTAGGAATGTCTTGCAGCAGGCATGGGTTTTGTCATGGTACTCAGTGCACACTCAGTCATACTCCTTCAGCTGTGGGCAGTCACCACTAAGATCAGCAGTCCTGGTAACCTTTGAAGAAAATATCATTCAGACTCACCACATTGAAAGACCCGGTTAAATTATATTTATTAGTGAAGAAGGGGCTCGATTTTCAAAAGTACCCCTCACCCTAATCAAAGCAGTATCTGTGGATGCTCACTGCATCCCAAAGTGTGCTCAGCCATCTTCATCCACTTGACTGGTCCTGTCACTGGGACTCCTTATGTAAGTGGGAGTTTGCAGGAGTAGCCCAATTGCTGTCAATGAATAATTTAAATGATTTAAGCCTCAGACATGCTGCTTAATAATGAGAGAAATAAGCCCCATATGTCCTTGTCCATAAATACTAGAAGATAGGGACAAGTCACTTTTAAATGGGATTCATTTATTTTTAAATGGAATCATGATAGGTGTTTTAAAGGTAATCAAGCTTGTGTAGCTATCCTGAATATTATAAATATAAAAGAACATTAACCTAAAATTGAAAGGGATCCCATTTATATATAAACTGAGTTAAGGGTATCGTGTGAGGATAAAACTGCAGAGTAACCTTTGATAATGAACAATGTCTGTTCTTTTTATTAATCTCCACAAAGGTGGCTGGAGTGACCAATATGTTATACATGTCACTATGTATTATGGACACTCAGATCCTGATTACTGAGTGACTGCAGTCACTTTCACCCTCTGTAAATCCTTACATAACCTCACCCTACCAGGAGAAGGTGCAGTTTAAGTAGAATTTCTTGTATTGTGGTTATTCAGCTTCTCCCCATAAAAAGACACTGTATATCCCACCAAAAAGGTTTCTCTCCAATCCTTATCCATATTTAGTCTCCCCTTTTTTGTGAAATGTGAGTTTCTCCTCCTGCTTTTCCAGATCCTGAACCATGCTACTTTTTCCCATCTCTCTTTTTATCTGATGGCATCACTTGCACCTCCTCTGCTTTGCCCATGCTACAGCCTCTGGGCTGTGAGCCTGCAATCTCTCATGGGTGCTTTTCTCCGGGAGATAGGCTGTCTACAAGGACTAAGCTGTAGTTTCTTCTCCACAAAGCCTACCAAATGTTACATGTAAGGTGGTGTGCATGAAGTGGTAGTTTGTATTTACTGAAAACACTACATTTAGGATCTGTAAGACAGAAATTGTGTCCTCCTATGAAGGAGATGACCTAGCATTTCATGATCATTCCTGGAGTACAAATAGCACACAGAAGTTATTTGTGAGGATGTTTTATCCAAAATCTGTTAGGAGATTGAATAAACACCATTATCAGTATTTTCCACTGAAGAAACAGGCTGAGATAAAATGTCACTTACCTGTGGTCCTGCGGTGAATCAGTCAGAAGTATTGCAGGACACAAATTCCTGGTTGTCTTGTTCTTTGCTCTAACCCCTCTCCATGCAGGTCTGGATGCCAGATTGTGCTGTCTCAGCCAACACTAACCATTGGATGTTTGCCTTCTACACTGTCTCCACTGGTGATAGACGGTTCCTGAAAAAAATGATTACCTTTAGATGAACTGGAATATGTTTTAGTTTTGCTTTGTTAAGAAGTCATAAGGCTTTATATATTACATTGGAAATCTTATTCTGGGGCATTGGAGCCTGTTTTCAAAACTTCACAGGAGAAGTGTCTTTTAAGGCGGTGGAGTATCAAGATGGTTTTTGGATGACTGTTTCCTTTGAACACACAGAGATCATTTGTGCAACTGCAACAAATTAAAAGGTGGCTCCAGGGAGGGAGAGCAGGGTTGGAAGAAGTGACAGCAGCGACAGCTTCTTGGTGTGTATTTCTGTGTTTAGTCAAAACAATCATAGAATCATGGAATTGCTCAGGTTGGAAAAGATCTTTAAGATCATCAAGTGCAACCCTTAATCCAGCACTGCCAAGTCCACCAGTAAACCATATTCCTGAGCACCACATCTACACATCTCTTGAATACCTCCAGGGATGATGACTCAACCAATTCTCTGGGCAGCCCTTTTGGTGAGGAAATTTTTCCAAATATCCAATCTAAACCTTCTCTGGCACAACTTGAGGACATTTCCTGTTGTCCTATCCCTTGTTACTTGGGAGAAGAGACACAACCTCCTTTCAGGTAGTTGTAGAGAGCTATAAGGTCCCCCCAGGCCTCCTTTTATGCAGGCTAAGTAACCCCAGTTCCCTCAGCCATTCCTCATAAAACTTATTCTTCAGATCCTTCACCAGCTTCGTTGCTCTTCTTTGGACACAATCCAGCCCCTCAATGTGTCTCTTGTAGTGAGGGGCCCAGAACTGAACAGAGTATGCAAGGTGCGTCCTCACCAGTGCCAAGTACAGGGGGATGATCACTGCCCTGGTCCTGCTGGCCACACTATTGCTGATACAGGCCAGGATGCACAGATAGTAGTGGGGACCTGCACCAGTGGAGGTTGGAGGAGAAGCACCCTTTCTTCCCTCTATTCAGGATAATGACTGAGTAGTGCTGAAGTCTGATTATTTACCTAAGTCTCCTCTGTGTTAGTTTAAATACATGCTGAAATGCTGTGAGAGAGGGGGTTAAATGTGCCCCAGTGCCCTGCTAAAACGAGGCCTCTCTTTTCACTCATTCCCAAACTTGCAAAGCCTACAGGCATTAGGAGCGTGTTTGGAGTCCGGGATGTAGTGGCAGAAACAACTATTTCTTGTGGCTGATTGCTGAAACTCGCTGTTCTGGGACCTTCAGTTGTGGCTGTGTCTCAGGCTTGTACCTTAGGCAAAATTCCCATTCATCATGCCTCTGCAAAGAGAAACATTTGGGGGGCAAAATAACTCTGCGGTGAGAATTGGATAATGCAGTTCAAGTCCGCGGCCTAATTCCTCTCGTGATGTTGTTTAAAACATTATTTTCTCATTACCCTTTGTGAGCTGAGCTTCAGAGATCTCCATTAAAATAACAGCAGTGACTTGAATTAATTGCTTAGAAAACATTTCTTCTCTCAGCCATGTTCCACAACAAAACCTGGGGAAGCCAAGAAAAATGCTGGCCCAAATTGAGAAGAAGTTTTGTTTAGAGGCCTGAAGCCTACATGTTGCTGTGCAGACAAATCCGTATATCCATGGCTCTGTTGGAAGTGCTTTGGTTTTACAGGAGGAGAAGCCAGGCAGGCTGCAGGGCTCAGAAACAGTTGCTCGCCAGATTCTGATTTATTTGACAGCCTCCGTAATAAAGTAACTATTTGTCTAACTCTTCCTGATTAGTCTGAAGAGGTCTGCCAATCTGGAGAGGATTGACTACGCAGGAAACCACTGGTATTTTGGCTTTTTGGGCTTTTTGGGTTTTAGTTTTTTTCCTTCAGGGTTGTGATATTTTTTTGCAATAATTTCTCCTTTATTAAGTTTGGCATTTCAGAATAATTCGCTGCTGCAATGTGAACATTTTCCACATCAACAATAAGTCTATTACGGAGAAATTTACAAAAACAAAATGACTTCATATTGCTTGCAGATGTATTCTGTAAAAATAATTGTTTTTCACTAGATTTTAATGTTTCTAGGCCTTTGTAAACATAATGCCTAAATACTTTTATTCAATAAACGAGACCCATTCAGTAATTGCTTGCACATTTGAAGTCCAGTAAATAAGGACCAGATTTTGACCAAAATCTGTGTATCATTTAAGCTTCTTAGGTCACAGCCCTAGGGCGGAAAAGAACTGGTGAGAAACTTGTGTTTTCAGAAGTGGAGAACTGTGACTTCAGAAACCAAGACAAATAAGCCCCATTTCTCTTTAATTAGTGGATTCCTGCTTATGGGCCAGGCTTTCTTTATTCTTGGTTCAGTAAGCTGGGAATTCAAAGGAGGCTGGAGATGTTAAGCATTCTGTTCTCTGGACTTTCTTTATAGTCTGGGGGTACCAAAGTCCTTCAGGCTCCATTGGAAATCCCATCATAGTAACCCATATTTTTTCCTTGAATTCATTGTTTTCAGGTTGGAAACACCATTGTGCATAGATGGAGCAAATACACACACATGTGGAGGGGAGGTTGTGGCTGATGTCACTCACTGCATGCCATGGTTTTATGTGTATTAGGTTTAGTATGTACTAATTTTTAAGAGCCAGCAGTACAGGAGACCTGGTTGAAGCCAGAACCACTCTAGTAAGCATCTTGTGGTCTCAAACTTGGGCAAAATGTCAACTTCAAACAAAACAAAAAAAGGCAGTGCATGAATAATTGGATATTGCTTGTCATGCAAGAAAAACAACTTACAAAGCAAAATAGAATCCAGAAATAAAATTAAAATAAAAAGAAAAACAAACAAATACCACATGTATTGTAATTCCTGTGCGAGACATGTTTCGGGGAGTCCTCAAATCAGCCAGCTTTGCATTGATGAGCTCTCATCGGGCCCGATGAAAGTTAATACTAAGTGAATTATTCTCTGTGGTAGTTTGTTTTCCTCTACAGATATTTTGCAAGGCACAAAGGCCTTTTAATGGAATTGGAGAGGGCAAAATATCTCAGACAAGGTGGTTCAAAAGATAATGTGTAGCTTTTCCTTGGACTTTGTTACCTTCTGTTCTCCAGACACTGTATTCTCATGGGTGAAACTCTGGTGTGTTCAGAGGCAGTTATAAAGCTCTATTTAATATGACCGGGATTTCAGCTCATATCAGCAAGAATACACCTCGCTTCCCCTTAGGCCACCATGGTCTTTTAACACAAAAGTATAGGTAAATAGTGGCAAAGCAGTCTTTTGATTTGATGGAGAAGTTGGGTGCAGGAAATGAGCGGTCGTCTCTCATGGCACTGAGAGTGCAGGAGACAGAGGGAGTCACAGTGACCCTGTTCCAGGCGACAAGTCATGAAAAGCAAATCCTTAGAACAAAATGGCTTAGTATGTATCAGTCCTTAATCTTTGGCTCGTGTGTAACTGTGCTTCCTTGTGATCACAGGTCAGCCTGAGCCAGCTCACTCCACATCTAACTCCTTCTATTTTCCCCCCTTCCTATCCAAAGAGCAACAGCCTTCAAACCCTATAGAGCTTTGCAGCAGTTTTTGCACATGATTAAATCGTTCTGGGTAATCCTCACCCGCTGCCTTTCGTACAGTGGTGGAGGGATAGCAGTGAAGCCACCACCGTGATTTGGTTACGGGGGTTCCTGTGCAAATCACCTGCTCACGGAGGCAGCTGTGATGTTTCCAGGGCTTGAAAAAGCTTCACACAGGAAAGAGCCATTCCCTGTAGCAGCTGCCTCTGCCTGCATAGGGTGAAGGAGACACGCAACAGGAGCATAGCTGTGGGCTCCATACGTGGATGGTGCCTGTGGCTTGGATGATATCCAGCTTGTAGCAGACCCTGTGTCCAGTAGCACCACCAGGCACGGAGGAGTTGGACAGTAATTTCTGCCTCTGTTGAAGCCACCTGAGATGAGTTTTCTCATGAGCAGAGGTTTTTACATGTCTTTGACCTGGGCAAAGGTTGGAAGAGAGACATTAAGACACAGCAAGGTGAAAGGTGTAAAATTATACAATTAGAAATAATTGCAGGCCCAAAGGTGTGATCTCCGTTGTGTTCAGTTAGAGGAGAGGAGTGTAAAACCAGGCAGGCTTAGTCAGAAGCATGACAAAATCTTTGTGTGAGTTAATACAAGCACTATAGCTTTTCCTCTACCTGTAGGTGATCAAAGGCTTTAGCTAATGAAACAAGCCTCTTACATTTTGCACAGCTTTGTATTTCGCATAGGCAAGTGTGTCTATTCAGAGTGAACCCTGCCTTGGATACCTGTTTCTCACTAATACAGCAGAATTTCCTGGTTTGCAGGCTTCATTGGGGTATTAAGCAGCACTGATTACTGATTTACTTACATGGCACCAGAAAAGTCCAGTGTGTTTTGGGCAGCACAGGCTGGCAAAGTTTCCGTCCCTCAGAATTTTGGCCTCTGCACAGATTTTTATGGGCTGTGTTGCATAACAGTGCCCCCAGAATAAGAAAAGCTGATTGTTTTAGTGAGCAATCTAGCCTTGAGCCCTTGCCTCATGAACCTCTAGACAGGCCACTGTGACCCTTTGCTTTTAGAAACTCCCCTACTGGTTTGGGGTTTATTTACCATTTTTACATGGTAATAGGTGTGCCTGTTTCTACACCTTCTGTGCCCTAGCTTTTTGGTCTTATTTTATCAAACACTCTTGTGTCATAGCATAGTGTGAACAGCATTGAAGAGAAGGAAATAGAGGATGTTTAGAAGTGACCCTTGAACATCCAGAACTGCAGGTGTCTTCAGGAGCCTGTCGGGCCTGTAGTGTTTTTAAGAACAGGAGAAAGATGGGAAGTGTTTTTTACTTCAGGAAAGTCAGTGCAACGAACAGGGGCATACCAAAGCCTTTTTTTCTTGCTGGGTAATCTCTCCAGACAATTCTGTATGCTGAGTATTGCCATGATACTCTTTATTATGTCTCTCAGCACACACCATCACTGCTGAAAGCACTTCCTTTCACTTATTATCTAATCTCTGCCATCAGAAGTCAATGGATACAGGCCAAGGTCCTCCTTTGGCATATTTCCAAGCAAAAGCCCCATGCTCCTTGAAAGAGCCTGTTTCAAATGGAGTATAAACTGGGATTTGCCTTACACATTGGCTAGGAATCCAGGTTCTTCTAAGTTTTGTTTGTGGGTCTATTTGCAGATTTCTGAACCCTTATTGCAGAAGAGGTTGTGGATTAGATGCTTTGATAGTCTTGCAACTTTGTCACTGATTTCCAAAGAAAGCTCTGTTTGTGATGCTGGAAATCATACTTGCTGTATCAAAGGCTCCAGGAGCTCTGGCTAAGGACCATGTCCACGCTGGGCTACGTACCTCATGAAAAGCCTGTCCCCACTGTAGGGTGTTCATGTTCCAAGGGAAAAGGAAGAGAAGAGTATGCATGGGCTCTAAAGGGGTCCCATAAGCCAACATGGTAAGCAGTGACCTCATCATACCCAATAGGCTGTGCTGCCATCAGTGCTATTGCCATAAAGGAAAATCTTGAGGAGAATAATGAGGCAGCTCTGTAGATGTCAGTGGGAAGCTCCTCCCAGGTGTGAGGGGAGGCCTGGAACAAAGCATGGCCCAAGAAGTGGGTGCAGGAGACTGGTCTCAACCTGTTCTCCTTGGTGGTTGAGGGTGTAATTGCTCTCCAGACAACTGGAAAATGATGAGAGAAGGGGAGATGCAAAGGAGACGCAGTGTTTTATGCAGTAGCTGTGTTTTGTAATAACCCCTGTTATTAGAGGAACAGAGGTTTGCATCATAAGAAAAACACCCAGTTGATAGGCTATCCTGTAGTCTGACGAGACATAAATACGTAGAGTAAGGTCACATCAGAATAACTGGATTACCTAATAAATAGCTGGATGTGGGTCTGTTACAGACAGGGAAGGCTTGCAAAGCACTCCCACTTCTTTAATTGCTGCTTTAGCCTGCTGGTAGGAATGGGGAGGTATTGGGAAATGACATTTACAATAGCAGATTCAGAGGTACTGCTCATGAATCAGTGTTTCAGTGCATCCTCTGCTCCAGTCTGTGTCATGCAACAAGGGGATTTTTATGAGGATTTTGTTTGTCCCTATGATTTATTCCTAGCATTCTTCTGAAGCTGCCAAGGCAAGGTAGAGGATGCTTTTGTCTCAGTGTGTTTCTGTAAGTCTAAGTTCAGGGTTATTTTCTAAAGGCAAGATGACTATGGAAAATCTTGTCCCATCTCAGCACTATTTTTTCTTTTGAAATGGCATTTGTCTCTGTCATATGCAGAGACTTCATTCTCTGCTAGAAGCTTCTTTACTGAAAGCTCTACTGTCATCCTGGATACGCAACTTGTCCTTGTTTATATGGGTGGATCTTGAGAGGTGTGTTCTCTTCATTCTCTAAGTCACAAAATATAGAGGTCTTTCCCATCCTCCTGTAAACAGGACAGGAAGGGAAGCCAGATGTTATGGTTGTCTTACAATTGGTACATGAGGCTTTGCTTCATTGCGCTTGCTGTCTGGCCAGACTTTGTCACTGAGAATTTCTTTGCTGAGAATCTTCTTGAGACTGAATAACTTGGGTGGATTTCAGCCGAAACACTTCAGCACAGGATGTTCATCCACTTACATCTCCTTCTTGCTGCCAGCAAAGTTCTGGAGCAGAGAAGATGGTAGATGGCAAAAGCACATCCCGTTTACACTTACAGCTTTTCCTGTTGGCACCCAGCAGCGGGGAGGAAGATGGCAGATGCTGCATGGCGGAGGTGTGGGCCTGATGTGCTGATAGGGGAACCAGAGCCTGTGATGGGGTTGCTGAGGAAACGGGGGTGCTAGTTTTGAAAACAAAAAGGGGTTTACTGCACAACTAAAACATGTGCAAAGGAGAGCTACATTCAGGTTGTGTGGATAGCCCTCAGTATTTTTCCCTACAGTTTTTTTAAATGCTTTACTTTGTATCTTTAAGCATTTATTTTTTTCATGCCTGGTTGTATGGCACTCAAAATGGGTGAGACTACATAAAATGTGTTAAATTTTGTGTGAGCCAAAGAGCCATCCTAAAGTGAGAAGAAAGTGTTTATCAAATTCGTATGTATGTTTTAGGGTGCAAACAGATGTTCTGTATGTGAAACTTGGATAGCAACACAGTTTAGCAAAGCCTTCTCTCCACTTTTGCTGCTGCTTTTAGGGATGTATCAGCCTTTCAGAGCTCATGTTCTGCAGATCATACAAGCCATTGTTTTTTCCTAACAAGGTTTGCCAAGCTTGTCCCTGATTGTAAACCTTTATTTCCTGTAATTTAAACAGGCGATACATTTCAGAAGTGACTCAGTTCCTTAAAATAAAGATGTGTTTCTGCTAGCTAAGTGGAAGCCTAGTTTATCTATACTGCTGCCTTGCCCAAAGCCTACTTCATAGCCCATAATGCTGCATTGAGTTCTCTCAACTTTTCCCTGAACACTTCTACAATCTCTTTCAAGTACAGCTCGAATCTGAAGAAAGTGTTTGGATAAGTTTTCAAACCACCGATATTTGAGTGGGGTGGAAAAAAGGAAAGCAGGTTTTTCTAGGCCAGATGCTGCTTTCCAGAAGAGTAGGGGTGTGTTTGAGGTGATCCCTGGCTTTGTGTCTACCAGGGCACTTAGAAAAACTAACGCAAGTCATCTAAAATGATAAAGCCAAGTAAAAGCATGTCCACATGGAGGTTGCCTTTTGAGCATAAGTGGCATTTAATTACTGAACTAGACTATAAAGATCCAAAGCTGTTTTGTGTTGTAGAACTATTTGAACTAATCTGCCTGTCTTTAAACCTTTACTTGCCTTCTCTTACCTTTCTTTACTGGTCCTCTATTTTGGATATCATAACACTAGTCTGAAGCTCAGAAAGCTCTGACTGTTGCCTCTAGTTAACATTCATTCTTCTGTCAAACATGTCTAACTTGCTGTCTGATGACCCATTAAGCAATTGTTTGTGATTAGCAAGCAAACAACTGGTTTGCAATGCAAGGATTCAGCAGCAAAATAAAACATTCAGCTTCTGGAAAGTGCGGGTTGAATTATTCACAGTACTACTTGTAACCTTCTTGAGTGTATTTATTAAAAGCAGCAAAGGTTTGTAACTGACAGGCTCCTTATTTTGTACCAGTGTCTTTGGTAAGCAGTGAGAAACAAGATGGTGGTTCCTTCTTTTTGAAAAAGCCTAAATTGGGCAGATTACTGACGAGAACAGAGAGTTCATCAGATACTTGTGGTCAGCCAGAGAGATTTGCACAGGCCTCAGACACCTGCATAAGAGTTGCAAAACCTGTTGTTGGAATGAATGATATGCAGGGACTCTACCAAAACTCTCCTTAGATTTCAGCATAAGTGAAAACAAATGTTCTGCTGTAAATATCCCCCGGGTGAATACGTTTATTCTCTTCACAGCTTTGAAACAGGCTTCAGGCTAGAGAGGCTCCCTGGAGAGGGAATTTAGCACTCTGAGCCAAAGGTCAGGGTCAGGTCACTCTGCTCCATTTGAAATTTGGCACCTAGGTACATATGGCAACTGCATCATCCCAGGGGCTAATTTGCCAAATCAGATTGCATCCTCTTTCACTGCTCTGTGCCAAGCTCTTCTGTCAGTCTTCCCCCTGCAAAGCTGAATGCCGAACATCCAAGACCTGCTTTTAATACCAGCCACTTCCAGCAGCTGAGCTCTCCTGGAAGAAAACCAGAGCACGCCTACCTGATAATAAGAGCGACATTTACATAGTCGGTTTGATTTCAAAACTTTATTAAGCATCAAAGGAAAAGTTGTGCTTGACCCTTGGAGGCATTTACAAGGAACTCTTCCTTGCTAATACACAAGCTCAGTGGGATGAGTGGATGGAAACTGTAGCCTCCGTGGAGGCTAGTGCAGACCCTGACTTGCAGCCTTTCCAGGGAAGCCAGCGCCTCTCAGGAGTTTCCTGAGAGCTTATAATCAAAGTACAGATGCATGAGAGAAGGAAGCAGAGACACAGGAGAAGGTAAATGGTAAGAAAAGAGGTATCCAAGTATGCTTGTTTAGCTGAGTGCAGAATCCACTATGCTCTTAGCGTTATCACGCTTGAGTCAGTCAGGTTATTACAAAGCCCCATGTGGGATGCCATGGTTATCTTTACACTACAGGTTCTAGCAGCTTAATTAAGTTGGTCTGGGGTAGGAGGAGATCGGCAAAAACCCTTGCTGCACATGCAGTTGTGCTGAGAAACAAGTTTTTTTCCAGTACAGCTTTGCTTTGATAGGTTTGGCTGCTGGATGAGTTGCATGCAGTGTTTTGCTGTTGCTGGTGTTGACACACATACATTGTTAATGGCTCCTAAACCTAGATGTCCTTTCTTAGAGGTGGAAAAAATGAGACACAGACATTAAACAATGAAAGAACTGCAGCAAGTTTCTGCCAGTGATTATACTGAGATTTGGGATGTTTTTATTCCTCCTCCTGTACCCAGGCACTATAAAAGGCGTCTCTGTTGTGTCAGTCATCTGGATGCACTCACTTTTACAAAGGCTGGGGCAGGGAGGGAGGCCGCAGGGGAGGACAGAGGAAATGCTGAGATAGAGAGGGAAACCTGGGAGAGCCCAGAAGGTGCTGGAGGCTTCAGCTTGCTTCAATTAGTGGAAGTCAGCATGCACCTCCTTCCCTCGCTGCCTACCTTTGATCTTCCTTAAAGGTGTAATGCTAGAAACAGATTTAATCACGATACAAAATACCTGGGAAATGCAGTCTGTAGCTTTTATGATTCTTCTCCAAAAAGGGCCTTGGAGATTTTAGCTTTTCCTTTCTTGTGGCCTCGGAGATAGACATGTTCATATAACCCTGCAGTTTTGTCATTTGTATCGGTAACGTGCTCGCTGCCGAGATCCAGCATTTCCTGATACAGAATCTGTGCCTAAAAATTGCAGCTCTGAGGGTTTTCGATTACGACGGTTGTTTTCCCGGCAGAGGCCGGGCTGAGCAGTGGTTCTGGGTAGTGTGTTCCCTGCCCCATAATGGTGCACCCACCCTTTGCCCTCTGTTTCTGCTGAGCAGTCAGTTGGCTGATTTGTAATGCTCTCCTCTGCCTGTGCTCTTTTTTTCCCTCTCCCTTTTCTCGTTTTTTACCATGACAAAAGGTTCATGTGTTTAACCTTTAGAGGCATTCCTGTTGGTCTCTCTTCCCCTTGCCAAGAGGATGGGGATGTTTCTGAGTAATGAAGTCTGGGAGTGGGGTGGGACTTCAGACCAGAAGGTTGTGTTTATCTGCTGTGGCATCCTCACCGCAGTCATGCAGTTGGGAGGAAAGATAATCTTGGATTTCGAGTGAGTGAAGCCTCCTAACAGGAGAAAAAATACCTCTCAAAAGAACAGCTTGCTGAATACCCATCGGTATTATGCTATGTCCAAAAGTCAGTGAGGAATTTTTAGCCCATCAAGCTACTGAGAGTAAATGCGGGCCATGTTTTACCCTAATTCAGTAAAATAAAACCCAAGCCAAAATGTTTTGTAAAAATTAGTCTTTGATCTTGCCTAATGCGCAGCCTGTGTTAGTGGTCACAGCTGTCCAACTCTCTCAGCCTGTTTCTGTTCTCCCTGATGCCATTTTTACATTGGTGCAGTTTCAATGGCGTCAGTGGAGCGGTTCCAGATTTATACCAGCAGTTTGGCAAACCCCAGATGCTTTAAAATCATGAGTCAGGCTCCAGAATATAATGTGATTGTTCTTCAAAATCATCATTCAGAACGATGCATTGAATTAGGGGTATGGGTTTTAATCTGCCTTGCAATGTTTCTGCTGATGGTACTTTTCAGGCTCTTTTTTAATGTATCTAAAAGGTCTGGAAGGTTGGTCAGTAGTTGCCAGGGGAAGTTGTGACTCATGCTCGAGCACGGGACTCCTTTAAAACTTAATCAGGGTACATCTGAAGCACAGTGTTTCTCACATATTCTTGCTGTTTGTCTGGGCAGCACTTGGAGGGAAGCCTCTTTCCTGTCCCAGGCTCTGAACACCTACTTGTATGTGAGATGTGATAATTATCAACACAATCAACAACCATCATTTTAATCAACATAATCGTCAATATAACAGTCATCAATACTTCATATTAAAATCCTGAGTGCTCTCATCATTGCATCTCCGTAAGAACAGGGTGCCATTGATTCACCCCTTTGTTGACTCATTTTTATCTAAGTCTAGTAGAACACAAAACTTCCTACCCTAAGTGAGTTTGGGTTTAGCTTGAAGCAGCAGTACCAAGAAGGTAGGCAAGTGTTGGAGCTCACTATTTTATACTCATGGTTGGATTAGTTAAACTGCTCGGCAGGAAAGCCTGTGTATGCATGCACTTGCACAGATCTAAACAGTGCTCCTTATATACATACAGGAAGCCTGCCAGCTACTCCATTGATTACGGTTTTGTCTTTCTGTTGCCCATGCCTGTGCCTTTTATCATTTATTTGGAAAGTTAATGAAAACAAGCTTAGTACAAGGAAAAGCACCCAGCAGAGCAGCTATCAATGCTGCAGAAGTTTCTTCTTGCCTGCTTATAATTAATGCCTCTTCCAGCAGAGAGAGACTTCATGTGGCAAAGCCAGCCAGCATATGCATCAGGCTGCTGGAACAGTGATTATTGATAATGGCTGGGAGGGAAGGCTGCCTTAGGTGAAGAGAAGCCAGCATGTCTTACCTTGGAGCCAGGAAAGTGTGAAAGCTGTCATTTGATTGAAAATTATTTCAAAAATGAGTATTTTCTCTTCATCTTCCTCTGCCTCAGCTCCGAGTGGTGTCAGCGCTGTTATACAGCTGCTCTGAAAGACTTCACATGCATTAAAAGTCCAGCCTGGTGTGCCTGTGTGCAAAGGCCGCCCTTTGTGAGCAAAACAGTGAGCAAATATGGTTTAGAAATGAAAGATGAACCAAGTGTGATGTTTCTGCTCAGTGTAAATCATGGGTTATGTGAACCTGGAGTAAATATGCATTGAGCCTAACGAGGGCAGCTGTAAACTAAGCAGAGGAGTGATGGGTGATCTCCACTGAGGTGATCATGAAGATCTACTGGAGTAAACATGGTAGGATTTGTACTGGTCCCTAGCATGAGACTCACTGCAAACTCCTGCAGGTCTTGGCCTTGGGCTTTGGAGACGCTGCCCAAAATGTGCCTTCAGCCCAACTCACGACAGGATTTTTCTGCTGTGGGATTTTAGAATTCCTGAGTAGATGGTGAGTCAATAACCCAGAAATTAATTGTTTCATGCAACTGCATTAGTAATAGACGTTCTCTTACCCCATTTCATATAGTATACAAACTCCCCACTCAACATCTGCAGCTAGAATGGGCAAGATGACAGAACTGCACACATTCCCCCACTGAGCATCCTGCTCTGACGTCAGGGATGGGGACTCGGTTTAGTGCTGTACCACAGACATAAATTTTATCAACAGCAACTGAAGTTGCTGGAAAACTTTTCACCCAGTAACTTAGAGCACTGGTTGCTCATGACGAAGAGAAGGGGTAGTGAGAGGTCAGTTCTTCAGATTAAGAGTTATGCTTTGATACCTACCTGGTTACTGGAGAAAAGAGCATTAGAAACTCTGACTCATCAGCAAGAGAACATATTTGACTGAATGGCTTTATCTACACAGAGTATTGTCAGTTTTGTTTTCTCAATGCACATTTCTAATTCTTGCAGGTCTACCTTTGGGACCCCCTGATAACAAATCACTGTCACTTCATTGTCTGGGACTTTTTCCTTTTTGCAGATTATTAAATGATTATTAATGTTTAAATGTTACATACAGGGTACCATTAATGGGCCTCTCAAGCTACTGCACTACTGGGATTGATACTTAGAAATATAGATATATGTTTTCAAGGGGAACATTTCTAGGAGGAGTTAGATTTAATAGTGACTGGCGTTTAACCTGGTGTGAGGTTTGATGGCAACTGAGGCTGGTCTAAGCTGGTGTTGCTGTGGCCAGCCATTCCCCTGGCACTGCCACCACTTGTATTTGTGCAGTGAGCTAGTCCAGTAAACTCATCTAGCTGAAAAGTTGAGGATTTAGGGATACTTGTGTATGGCTTCTCTCCAGCTGGGTCTCCTCTCGATTTCTGTGTTACTTCATGAAAACTAGTGCTAGCCCTGAGGAGGAGATGGAAACATGCAACCAGGGAGCCCACACTGTTTGAAGCTGCTCTGGCAGAGCACCTAAGTATCAAAGATGGAGGAAGTTTCTTTCTAATCAACCGGTGCTACATTTCAATCAAAGAGTTTAAATTTATACACATAAATAATTCATGCACTTATTATGCTACACATTCAGAATGCAGAACGCATTAACTTGTCCTTGTCCCACTCTAACAGATCAGCAAGTGTGATCATCCTTGTTTTATTAGGGGAAAAATGGTACCAAAGGTGAGATCCTAGTGCATTAGAATTAACAAAATTCTTACAGACCCCAGTGCAACTAGATCTTCACTTGGAATAACTGAGTTCGCTGGCTGTTGCTTTTAAAGTACTAGTGGCTCTCCTTCCAGCTCCAGTGCAGTGTCTGTGTCACAGAAAGGTTATTAGATAGTGATGTGGGAGAAATGAGTGAGTGTGGCATTGCCTCAGTGCTCCCAGGAATTAATAAGCCTATGGGGATTTGCATGCATCTTACCTGCAATGCCATTCTTAATCCACTTCTCATCTGAAAAACAGAGATCATTGTGATCACTAATGCTTTATGCTGACAAATACATCCTTGCCACTTACAGATGGGTAAAATTTAATGATAAGCTTGATTGTGTTCAGTTAAAAACATAATCTTTGGCTAGTTCCTGAAAGAATATGTTTTACATATTTGTATAACAAGCTTATTTGTTCCCCCAAGCTTTGGCTTGGGGAAAGTGTTGTGCCTTTCCAGTTGCTGCTCTGTTTTGTGGTGTTCTAATTCTTTTTCTTTGTTTGATTTTTATCTTGTCAGGGTCTTGACTTGTTATTTTGCAGTTTGAGGAATTTCCATTTCCTTTTGATTGACGATACAATTTAATACATGTAAAAAATGTTTTGCAGCAAGTGTCACCTGAAGCGCCTAAAGCAGATTCCAAATACATATAATGAGCAAGTCTTTCATGTTGTACAGAGTAGCTGTGGTGGGTTCATCTTCCACTACTATAAAGTTCCCCAGCTGTATGGCTGTGCCTTCTTACACTCCAGCCTCCACGTTGTTAGCAGTCCACTCACAATACACACCACAAATCACTTCTCCTGACTCCTTAAGAATAGCTGCTTGGGAAAGGGCATGGACCTGACTCAATGCCCATGCAGTCCTGGCCAGGCTACAGGTGCAGCTGGAAACCCTTCCCAGCTCTGGGATTGTCTGGCACTTCCCCTTGCAGGGCTGCTGTCAATTGCTTGTAGCTTTGCCAAACTTAAGCTGTTGGAGCTGAAATTTTCCATGTCGTATGTCTGCCTGCAGCTGATTTCCTTTTCTTTGAAAGTTCAAATAAAAAGATTTGGCTCCCTCAAAAAAATAAGATGGGAGGGAAATAAATTGGTTTGGTCATCCTATAAGCACTTGCAAGTAATTTGATGAGAAGCTTGCACACTTCCATGTCTTGGAGCAAGGATGTGAAATTTGGCAGGGGCTTAGCCTCGTGTGAGACAGATGCCTTTTGCTATCCCTGCAAAAGTTGCATCAGATCCAGCCAAGTCAGAATACTCCTCAAAGGATCAGTTTGCACATTCTAAAGGTTTCAGGAGAACAAAGTCCTCGTGGTTGCACAGGTAAGCTTTTGAAAGGAAAAGACTATTTCCTAAGTGATCTGCTGGACAGTCTGTATGAGGAATTTCCCAAAAGGCAACCGATAAAGACATGTCTTCCATCAGGAGAAAAAATGAATGCTCAGAACTGCTTAGCAGGGAAGATCACCAGAAACCCCAAGTATACTTAAAGGGCACCTGATAGGATCAGTGAAAAAAATACCCATTGCCTCTGGAATGTCGTGTAAATCTGTC
Organism: Pezoporus flaviventris; assembly: GCF_033815535.1. Lineage (NCBI taxonomy): Eukaryota > Metazoa > Chordata > Aves > Psittaciformes > Psittacidae > Pezoporus > Pezoporus flaviventris. Next base: position 7,807,621 of record NW_026892589.1, on the reverse strand, counting down.
TGCACTTGCCTTTCACACTTTGAATTGAAAACATAAAGGGGGGGGGGAGTGTTGGAGCAGATTAGCTGATTGATTGATTGATTGATTGGTTGGTTATTTAGGAGGAATCAAACTTAGAGGGACCATGACGTCTTTTTAGAGAGGTGTCAAGGCAAATCATCTGATGATTAGTTTACCCATATGCACAGTTTGACATGTGCAACACCATGGCATCCATTTGAACGCAAATCATGCACCAGGGTTTATCCTAACACATTGGAAGAGAATTTAACATGCCTCTCTCAAAACCACAAAAGCAAAGCCATGGTGCATTAAGAATGAAATATTTAGCTCTGGCAGCAAGTGCTTGTCTACCTCGTGGATGCCAGTAGAGGTTTCAGTGCAGTATGACCATAGTTTTGCTGAATGTACCGGGGCCAAATCCCTCTCCTGCTTATTTCTGGGCCAGAGACAGGCCCATAAAGAATGTGTGTTAATGTGCACCATATTCTCAGCCATCTGTTGACCCCATCTGACTTGCTCTTGCATGTGCCTGTGGGGCTTCTCTCTGGGGAGAGCACAAAGGTCAGGAGGGCACCAAATCCTTGTAAACTGCCGAGTGGCAGTACCATCTGTAAGACTTTCTTCCTCTGCTTCTGTTCCAGATCCGCCTTCTTTAGGGGGGTGGGCAAGTGTGTTGATGTAATTAGTTTATCCTGGAAAAGCCAAGCCCCAACAGTCAGCAGTCCCATCCTGGCTGGAGCAGACCCACCAAAGGGAGGGACCTGCAAGTTCATTCTGGTTGTGTTTGCTGACAGCCCTCTAACCCCATGGGGATAGGTTGGCCAGAAGTGATTTCTTGCAATGAATGGTGTGATTTGTGCCAAGTGTTAGGAGGCCAGCTTTTCTTTTTTTTTCTCTTTTTCTTTTTTTCCTGAATATTCACATATTTAAGCCCTGCAGTGTGATTGCCAGTACTTTTGTCTGGGGATGGGTACTTATCTTCTGGGTATTTTGAAATCTAAGCACTTTTCTTAGTAGCAAAGGCAGGTTCTCATATGCTTCCCCTGGTAACAGTCACTCTTGGATGACTGTTACAAACTTGGCAAGCAAAGATGAAGGATCAAGCACAGAATCTGCTCTCCTGTCCAAATTGCCTTGATTTCTTATCTCTGAAACAGAATTATTTTGCACAGATCTTGCTGTTTCGTATGTTTCCCTTTGCTTTCACGGTACTATTTCAATTAATGCCATCCTGGGGACACATGAGCCCAGTGTAAGACATCATCACAGTGTTTGAAAGTGGTTTTGAGAGTCTGTTCTGCACATATAAAAAACTGTGTCAATACAGTCAGGCTTTTAAAAGTGGTGTTTATAGCACCATAATGACTCTGTATCTAGGTCTTGAATCAGAACAGGGTGTGGGCCCTTTACAATGTGAATACAATAACATGTACTAAATAACATTAAGAAGTTACTGCCACAGTAGCCAATTTTCCAATGTTAATACCTGAGAACACCAAATAGCAAGTGAGGCTGGCCAGGCTGCTGGCCTGGCGCCAGCTCTTCCCCAGGCAGGGCTCTGAAGTCAGCCTGGTGAAGGTGAACTTGCTGCTCGGTGGGACTGAGCTTTTGCAAGCAACCAGCACCCATTTCCTCCCCCTCTGAAAGCAGGAACTCTGGCTGGGCTGTGCACAGCACCCAGGGGAGCCTGACCTGATTCCCACGGCTCCCCTGGGGTGGCTGGACAGGCAGCCGGAGTTTAGAGACCCTGATGTGAAAGTGTTGATCTAGATCCCCAGGAAATCCTGTTAAGCAACAACAGAAGTGCCTGGGGCAGAGGAAAAAAAAATCTGTCTGCTCTAAGCTGTGGCCCTTTCATTTGCATGCAACATATGTCCTCTTCGTTTGCATGTCAAAATAACCCTGCCCCAATTGCCGCAAGCGGAAAGATTAGATCTGGGGAGGAGGCTTACACCAGGACAACTTTTAGCACAACAAGGAAATTCTAAAAGAGTAAAGATAATTAAAAGCAAGAGATGAAAGCTAGCTCATTCAGCTTGCTTGACACAGCCAAGTATCTCCCAATAACTGAAGAAACCTCTCAGTATCCAGAACTGTCCATCATCCAGCCTGTTTTCCCCTGCCAGCACGACTTGGCATTTGAAAATCAAAATTGTTGTGCTTGTCCTGCTGACTCATATGTTGTGCATCTCTCTTCTGTCCAGATTTGGGATGAAATCTTGGCCCTGTGCTGTATGCAGGAGGTCAGAGCAGTTAATCAAAATGGATCATTCTAGCTTTGTAGCATAAAAGTCAGTTAAGTCATTGGCAAAATTCCTGCTGATGCCTATAAATGCAGAATTCGAACTGTATAACCTCAAGACGTCCAAGTGGCTGCTGTATGATTCTCTCTCTTAGTCCAGCTCTTCCATCAGGAGTCGAGAGCAGCTCTGCTTATTTACTTTCCTTTTTTCTGCATGCATCCATGGATTTGAAGTGCTGAGCCTTTTTTAATGACAAGAGTAAAGCTTTATTTCTTAGGAAGGAAATGTGGTTTATTCTTTTCTTTGACTGAAAATGAATGACTTGAAAATACCCCCAAACCATTTGTTACCTTTTCCTTTTGAATTTTCTTTTACCTTTGCAATAAAGGGAATTTATTTTTAATAGGATCGAAAGGGAAAAAATCTCAGATCGGTTTGCACCGTATTTCTGCCTACAGCTAAAATCTCAAGTCTAAACCATAAACCCTTAAAAATAGTGAGGAAGAAAGGATCATTAATAACCCTAAAACTAGTTTTGAGACTCACCATAAGAACATTATCTGTAAAGGCAACATGTCAGTTACACTGACTTAGCAATAATAAGCAATAAAAATAAAACACACTGCAGGGCCCAACCAAGCGTGGAAACCCTGAAATGTGAATTTTAGGATGTTCTGTAAGGACGTGTCCAGGGCACAAAAGGCTCCTATATTCAGGGTTTCTGCCCTTTCTCCTGCTCTTCATTAGCCCCATGGCTAGAAAATGCTCATGCAACACCAAGGATATAGCTGGCGATGCGTCTGAAACAAAGAGATGTTTGCCATGCACAGGTAACCTACCAGACCTTTACTTTAAATGAGTCCTAACTAAAAGGACAACTAGCCTTGCATCAAATGCTCAATTATCTTTGTGTCTTCTTTATGAGCTGGGAACTCTCCATGGGACAGAGAGAGCTCAAGTAAGTTATGCAAACGCTATTGTGTTAGACTTGTGTAAGGGCTAAATCATTTTAGCCTCTGGGCTAAATTATTTGATTGGATGGAAACCATTTAAGATCAGACTGTTTTCTTTTTTCTCCTTGAAAAAAAATTTTATTCCCTGACCACATTTAAGTAGCTAGAATGTTTTGCTTGGTGGAGTGTGTGACTGTGGGGGGTAGAGAGCAAGGGAAAGGGAATTGGGACTTGTTTTTGTGGATATCCCAAAATAACCCAAATGAAGACAACCCAACCTGAAATGTAAGAATTCCCAGAGGCTGTTTGGTCACAGAATGTATTTCCACATTGTATTAGAGCAATTCCCTGAACTGGAGAGGACAGAGGCAGTACTGGCTGTCTTGTAGTTTTACTGCCCGGTTGTTTATTAGCGATCCTGCTGTGCAAAAGCATTGAAGAAATGGAAGTTATTCAGAGGCAACTTGGAGCCAGACTTCATTGTTAGCAGCTTTAGGGATTTGGCTATTAGCTGGTGCCTTCTGTGGTAATGGAATATTGTAAAAATGTTTATATAAAAAAGTGCAAATGTCAAGGCAGTGTGTGTGGATGTGAACACCTCTTCCTACAGCAGTGCTTCTTACAAGCAAAATTTACCACAAGTGTAATACGACAAAAAGTTGCTTTGGCAGATGCTCTTAGGTTTTAATTTACTTTGCTACAAAACAAGGTCCTTTACCCTACAGTGCACGCCAGGCCCAAATTACAGGGTTTGGAACCCCACAACTGTCTAACCTGACTGCTGATGCTCAAGTCAATTCTTGTTATTATTGCCATGAGGTTTGCAGTGGGCTGCAGGGTTGTGCACTGAAAGTGCATCAGTGCTTTTAGGGTGAACTGGTGTTGTAGGTTGATCGGTAGGAGACAAATTGGAGCTTTCAGCACCCGCTAAAGAGATGGAGGTAATTTTTTTTCTCTTTTTCATCAGCAATTGGCCCAGACATTTCCAGTAATGGGGATAGGACACATTACAGTTTGGGGGCTAAGGGTGACTTCAACAGCAGAGTATAAGAAAAGTATAACCCTCTGTCTTTATCACACCAACTCTCAGCTTCACCTGACTGCTCTGATGTTCCTGTCCCCCAAAACTGCTGGTGTTTCAGGACAGCCATAGAAATATATGTTAATTAAAGCCATTGTTACATAGTCAGGCAGTTGTACTCATCTCCAGCCTGTGTTTGGTGGGTTTCTGAATAGATGCCCACTCATGCTGTCTCAGGGCCACTGTTTCTGCCTGTTTCCAGGCTTGGATAGTCTGCTTGCATCAGCTTGCACTCTGAAGGTTATCTACCCAACCAGTAGGATTACAAGGGCAATATATTTCTTAATGAGAATGTTGATTCTGGAGTACAGTTATAGGGTCATTTACATTATTATGCACATAACCTCCACCATAATCTCTTTCAGAGCAGGGGGTCTAGAATGACCTTTTAAGGTCCCTTTCTGTACTGCATTTGTATGATTCTGTGAAGTCCTTGCTGAAAACAAATAAATGTTATCAACATTCCTATAAATTATTCATTTTTTAAATCCACTGGTCATTATAAAATGATTGGCATAAGTAATAATCTGTGTTAGGGATGCGAGGGAAAGCAAAATGATAAAAAGCCTCCTTGATGTTCTGCTGCTGTTTGTCATCTTTTTGGAGAGAAAGAGGGCTCTGACAGACCTCCAGCTTTGCCCTCGCAGGACCTGGGCTCCAGTCCCTGCACTTCCACTGCTCCTTTTGTGGTCTTGACAAGTCATTAGGGAAAAAATGAAACACTGTTTTCTGAGCATCTTAACTGTGCTTTCAGCTGGCTGCCCTCCTGCTCCCATCCCCCAGACTGCCCAGACTTGCAGACTGCATTAATCAAAGCTGTCCATAGACATTCAGCCAGTTGTATCCATCTCCAGCCTATCCTGCTTCTGTTTGGCCCTTAAATAGTTTTTAAATGTGCTTCTTAGCTGTATTTTGATTTTTCAAGGTTTCTAAAGGCCCTTTGCTTTGCATTTCTGGTTTCAAAAATTGATTATAAAAGATAGTTATTCTCTGCATAAATACTGTGCCTCCTTTCTTCTCCCTCTGCTGACAAAGAGGCGAGTTGAGCCTCTTTTAAGTAAGCTGCCCCATGGTTTGAACACATCTGATGAGATACGCTGCAGCTTCGTTCCACTGTGCTCGGGTCAGTGGAGTAACCACAAATACGGGGCTCTGTTACTCCCCGGCTAACCAGAATGCTGCATGGGAATAACAGTAAAAACAAAGGATAAGAAATAAAGCTGCTCATAGTCATTTTGCTGCAATAAATGGGTTTAAAACATAATTCTTTGGTTTCCTCTGTAGACACTTTCAAATGCCATCCTTACAGTTATTATTGTTAATCCCTGCGGACTCACAGCGTGGGCCAGACGCTGGTGACCATGATGGCGTGGGTTACACTACAGCTCCTCGAAATGCTGATTGTGAATCTCACTTTAACTTAACCAAATGTTGCTGGTGGGCTCAGATACGTACAATTAGCTCACTTAAAATGATGCCTCCGGTGTGCTAAGACACTTAAAATTAGGACCAGAAGTTAGGCAGTTAATCTGTAAAGCTCAATAAAGCCCCCTGTTTCATCCAAGGGTTGTCAGAAAATTCGTTCCACATCTGTACAGAAAAAAGCGAGGTGTAAACTGCCAAGAACCATTTTAATGATGGCTGGAGAAAAAAGCAGCCAGATGGCAGGCTCTGCTGTGGCTGCGGTTGGTATTTAACTGCTTTTTTATTGGAAAAATATGGGGTGAAAAATTGTGTGGGACTCATTAGGCAGCCTGCTGCGATTCTGATCAGCTTGCCAATCTGTTCAGTGTGGCAAAGATCCAAACAGCCATAAATTTTTAGCAGCGGCTTATAATCTATGACTTGGAGCTTGTTAAAGCTTCTCTGCTCCCCCCACTTTTGTACATTGCTTGGTTTGGGGTTTTTTCCCTTTTTTATTTTTTTAATAAAAGCTTCAGGGCTCAAGCTGTGCTGAAAAAAAAAAGGGAGTTGAGGGGGGAAAGTCTCTCACAAAAAGCTCCAGTGAATAGCACGTCTCTTTGCTCCTTCTCAAAGTAAGGCTCCAGAACACAAGTTTAATTTTCCTCGTTCTGCATATTAACTAAAAAGTTGGGTGTGCAGCAACATCTAAAGCAATAGAGTGAGTGGTGTTATCTTTGCATTGGCATAGAGGAACGGTGGAAATCCTCCTCCTCCTCTTTTGTCATGTTCAGATGGCGGCAGGTTGTCCGAGGAGAGGGCTGTGGCTGCGGGCAGCTCCGCGGTGTTCTACCTTTTCGCTGAAACAATCCCAAAGTGAAGAATATGCAGATTTCAGGATTTCATAGCTTGGAGCAAAGTGTTGGGATCACAGCGTGCCTGGCGCTCAGGGGAGACAGCAAACTGCTGGCAGGGGGTTCATTTTCCGTCATAGTGGTGTCTGGATTCTGCAGGATTCACAAAGGATCCTAAGAGGAAACTTAAAGCTTCCTTTTTCTTAATATTTGCATATTACAGAAACCAATTTCAGACAAAGGAGAAAGAGGGTTTAGAGGCTGCTGTGACATGTTTCCAAGAAACATACACAGAGCTATTGATCTGACCACTTTTACGGAGATGGAAAATAAGCAGCCAGCACTCCTTCATGGGAGTATAAATATTGGTCTTGAAAGATTTATGGAAAGCAGCGGCCAGCAGCAGTGTATATGGTCTCTCGTATACGTGCTGTAAAAAATACTGAAGTATTTCTCAGAAATTGCCCCAAGTAGTGGAGTAAAATTATAAGCTGTGGAGTTTTGGTGCTTAACTGAAGCATTACCATACTGTAACGTTTTTATAATGGTACCACTGAACTTGAGTACGCACTTACACTGCAGGTTCAACGTTGTTTCAAGGAGATGTTTTAAGCAGAGCAGAGAGCCAGTTAAAAAGATGTGTATGCAAATGGATGGGTGTGCACAGTGGCTGTGGAGATGTGTGCAAGTTGGATTGCTGTCACAAATGGCCACACCAAAATCTTTCCCACTTGGCCATGGCAAAGGTGTTGACTCCTGCAGAAAGTGAGTGGGACTTCAGCTGGTTAACCTTGATTTTATGTGCAGTGTTGAGGATGTACATTGAAAAAAGCACCTGCATAACCTATGCGTCAGTGATTTAAGGTTTTTTTTTATATATGAACTAGCATTCCAAAGCGTGTCCCTTCTCTTTATATTTTGGTCTAACAGTGCAGCAGAAATAGAGAAGAGCTAGCAGACCTCCTTGCAAATGTCATCCAGTCAGTTTTAATGCTGGCCAAGCCTTCTTTAGCTAATTACCTGCTCCAAAATCAAAGGCCGCATGGATGGATGCTCTTCTGTTTATGTCCCAGCCTACATGTACCTATTTCCCTCACCTTCTACTAAGCGCTATGGCATTTCTAGCTGATTTCTTCTAGCTGTTACCTTTGTGTAGAGTACACATGTAAATAGGAAAGATAAAAGGTTACTCCTTTCCTTTCACAGCGTTTATTGTAAAGAACAGAAAAGAATGGTTTGAAATAGCCTAGGGAGGTTGGCTCGTTATTTGTTATAAATATAATATAATCAGGAAGTCTTTATGTTGTGAAAAGAGCATGAATGAGCAGATAGTGGTAACAAAATCCAGGGGTGCAGTGATGTACTTGAAGTCTTCCTTTCCTTTTCTGTTCTGCCAGTGGGAATATTTGTATATTACTGTTCAAAGAAAACCTGCCTGTTTTCTTCCTAAAGTAATAATTCATGATATCTGAAGGACACTTTTTAATTCACACTGACTTGTCTGTGTTTAAAGAAAGTTGAGTTTTCCTTCTCCTAGTACAGGTCTAGGGGGTTGTGGCTGGTTGGGGGGGGGGGGGGTGTTGACATTTCTGCCACTTTTTGTGGGTTTTCTTTAAACAAAAAGTTGAATCACGCCTCTGTCTTCCCAGCTGGCCCCAGCCTTTGCAAAGACAGCCAGTTTTATTTCACTTCCAGGAAACTGGTTTATTCCTTCCCCTCCCCAACTCAAAATATATATTCATAACACAGCTCCTTGCCATGAAAAATCTCCTCTCATCCTCAAGCACGCAGCATCTCCTTAAGGGTGTTGAGAGGACTCTACTCTGTTGCCACCTTCTTCCTCATTTCTCTTTCTGCCTGTCTGTGGGGTGCGTAGCCATGAGAACAGCCTTATCACAGCCTGTCTAGCAATAAGGTCCAGGAATCCTTTGGCTGTTCCCCAGGATGGTGTGAGCACGCATGGCTGTCACTCACAGCAGAGCTGGGAGGGGAGCGGCAGGGTGGCAGCCCAGGCGCTGAATGCTATTTGATGTGGGAGGAGGCTGAAGAGGGACCACTGTAGTGTCACTGAATCCTGTCATTTTACTGCTAAATGTTCCCTTAAAGGCACAGCTCCTGGAATTCTGCAGTGAGAGAAGGGTTTTTGACTTCCACGTCAAATGTTTGATGTTCAAGAAAAATTAACCCATGCAGCCACTAAGGAGATTTGTCTGTAGGAGTCACCCCATTGCAAAGCCAGCAAGCAAAGTAAAGCAATGCATACTTGTATTTGTTAAATCAGGTTTTCATCTTACTGTTTTGAAACAATTCCCTGATTTGGTGGGGAGAGAAGGAGGAAGATAAATGAGCAAAGATCGATTTGGGTTTTGTACCCATTTGTTGTAAATAAGAATTGCCAGCACATATGACTAGTAGTTTCCACTAGGAAGAGCTTTTCCTCCTTGTTATGAAGAAGTAAAAGGATGAGATGGGATAGGATGGAATCTTCCCAGGCACCAGTAATTTTTCCTCCATCTCCAGAGACTTCCAGAAAAGGCTGGCTGTGATTTTGTGGGGTGATTTTGTGAGTAAAAGGCAGATTGAGCCTTCTCCTCTCTGACCACCAAGTAAGCATCAAATGAAACATAGAGGCTGGACTCAGTTTGGGTCAGTATCGTGGGAAGTAAGGACCAAGTCCATTACTAGATCTCCAAACAGTGATTTTTGTTACTGTATAAAGCAAAGCATCCTCCTATCCAGCCTCTTCAGTGCAGGATGGTGTCTGGAAGGTGATGTCCCTCGGAGTTGTGCTCATTGCTGTGAACAAGGCAGTGGCTGCTAAGCCCCATGTTGGGAAAGGGAGCCCATGGCAGCTCAGAACAGGTCCCAGCTTGGCACAGCTATGCTCCAGTCCAGGTGTTCACCAGGGTCATCATCTGCTGCATGAGCTGTGGATGAACAGTACTGCTCTCAAGGAGCATCTCCAGGACTAAGCCTTTGGGTTAACAGATAGAGAAGATTCGTGTGTAGTTGCTATTATTTAAAGGGCAGCATGAATACCAGCTGGCTGTATTTAGTCACTATGATTTTTTTCTGTGCATCATCAATGTACAGAAAATGTTTACCTTATTTTAAATACCATGTTTCTATACACAGCAGCTTTCTGGGGGTTACAGTGCCCTCCCATTGCTGGGGTCATCAGCCCATTCCCCGTACCACCTGCATGAACAGACTGCTGTAACAGCCTCACTTTATAAGATGCTCTTTTAAATAAATAAAGACAACTCCCAGCAGATACTAGCCCTTTACTTGCTAATAACACTCAAGTCCTTTTGGCTCTCCAAAACATCCCTTAAGAGAGGAGATTCTGCATTAAGCAACTTGTTCTGTCAGGAGCGATTCGCTCTGCGACAGGTCTGGCCCGCGGAAGAGACAGTCGTCATCTGTGCAGCCTCTGCCTGGGGAGGAGGAGACACGATAAATGAAAGAGATTAGTCATCTACAGGAGGAGTTGGTCGTCTGTCTTCCCAGATCTCTATGCTTCCAATGGAAGATCTAATTTTTCAATAAAGATAATTCAATTAGGAGGTTTTAATTAGGGAGTTGAAGCTGAGTCCCCCCCACCCCTTCCTGTAGCTGTCAGCCTCTGCACAGAAGAATCCGTGCCCCTCCGTCCCTGCTTCTCTTTTATTTATTTCTTTTAATTCTTAATCATCCTGGTGGAAGAAAGCAGGGAAGGGGGAAAGATGATGAAGGGAGAACAGGGACATAAAAAAAAGAAAATACAAAAGAAAGCCCCACAGCATGTTGTGTCATTAAAAAGTGCCTTGTATTACCCGGGAGCTTCTCCATCTGCTTTCGGTGGGCATCCCAGGAGGACTTGGCGATTATGAAGGAATTCTCGGAGGCCATTACTGGGAAGAGGAAAAAAGGCTTGCTGCAGACAGCTTAATGGACTAATTTGTAACTGTGAGAGCAGGAGAAATGAGTTGTTGGCCACGTTTTAATTTGACAGCGAGTGGCAGAACGAATGCGAAATGTGATGAGTGAGCAGGCACGTTCATTTTCGTGGTGCACTCTGCAAGGGCCTCTTGGCTTTCCCGTGGGGGCTGTCACTGTTATTTTTTGCCTTCCCCACCTGAGCGAGGACAGTGGGGGCAAAGTGATGGGGAGGTGCAGGGGGTGAGGACAGGTTGGAGGAAGGGAAGTGTGATCAAGCAAACAAGGCTCAGGATCTGATTTTATGCCAGCACTTGGAAGACAGAAGAGGACAGGCTAAAGAAATTAGCAGTGTCTTAACTCTTTGTGGGACAATGGGAGGAAGGTGCCTTATGAAGAGCATTTTTTCTATACATAGTGACTTTGTTGTCGTCTGATGTACATGCAGTCCCGCCTTTTGTGATCCACTTGACCATAAGTCATGGGTGATAGTTCACCAGCCAAAGCAAAATTTGGCAGTCTTCCCATGAGAAACTGGAGCTCCTAAATGGGTTCATGAAGCTGATGTGCAGTTCTTGACCCTTATCCAAAACTTGGGTCCTCACTGCAGCCACTCAGAGGCTGTTGCGCTCTGGTGTCAGTGCTTCTACCCAGAGACCTCCTCACTGCTGTGATGCTGCCCAGTCCTACCTGTGCTCTTTAGACCATGGTGTTAATTCAGGTGATACCCAATGTGGAGCCTGGCCTGTTTGTTGCCCCTATATTTAAACCACCGATAGTGATCTCATGGGGGGCTTCACCACCCCCCTTACCCTCAAGTGCCTCTGGGCACATCTCTCAGCCTTTGGACTGAGGCTCCTACCCAAGGGTGAGGGCAGTGCTTTGCCTTCTCTGCATCAGGAGGACACTGTTCTACTCTGACATTTTGTCAGATCAGTTGTTCTTTAGCTTTTGATGTATAAAAATCGATGTTTCTGCACCCGGAGGCTATAATAGAGCAGCTTGTATGAACTGAAACATAGATAAATAAGTGTGGTTCTGTAGATGCTACCTTCTTGGCAGCCAGTGCTCACCATTGTTCCCCATCATACGCTGTATTTTTTTCTGTTACATGTTCTTTACTGAAGCTCTCGTAAGGGGAAGAAAATCCCAATTGGCTGCTGTGTTTTGTGGGTTCTTTTCAGTGGCCTGTTGTTAAATTATGTGATTAAACAGAAAAGACTAATTCTGCCAGAGAACACACATGGATTGGTAAAAGAATAAATTCATATATATGAGCTGAGATGATTATTTATGGCTCTCTTCCCAGGCTGCAGTACCAAGGTATGATCATGCCATAAATTGCATGACAGTTTCTTGCAAGGCAGCAGAGCAGGTATCATCTCACACCATTATGGGCTATAGGGGTGGTCTCGGGGAGTCTGTATAAAAACAGGACAGAATTCCAGTTCCCTCTCTTGAACTGCTGTTTCTCACAGGGGCTGCACCGAGGGCTCTTGTATGGGGTGGAGAATCCACTGCGTGGCCTCTCTGTCATGTCCTGGCAGGTGGACAGGCTTTCAGTGCCCCTGAAACCTAGTAGCTACAGTTCAGGGAGTCATAAACCTCCACACAGGTTTTACAAAGCATCTAGAAGAAAAACGGATTATGAGAATAGCAGATGAGGAGGAGGAAGAAGATGGAAGGACCTTTCCTGTTTTCTGCAAGTACGTTAGCACAGAAGAGAACATGGGATATGAAGAGGTGTGTGTAGGCAGTGATTTTGCTGAGCAAACACTTGACTGTTCTGGTCTGTCAAAGGGTGGGTTGTTTTCCTGGAAAGTGTTGGCTGGAGCAAACTGCTGTCAGCGGTGTGTCTCCTAACACTGTGCCTGAGGACAAGGGATCCTCCTGGATCCCAGCTCCAAGCATTGCTGGATCAGGCTGGGAACAGCTGCCCATTGTTACTTTGAAAATACACTGAGCCTGGTCGAGACTCAACATGTCATCAGGAAAAGTCCCACTGGCTTCGGTAGGTTTCCCCTCAAAGTTTGCATTGGGTCTGAGGATGTCCATGAAACGCAGCATGGAAAGGGTATGAGCTGGGACTCAGGTGCTGTTGACTGGCATGGAAATTCTTGTGCAAGCTTCTCTTCATTTTTGATGGTCTTCATTCTTAGACTTGTCTGGGGTTTGTCCTTTTGAAAAGTACACTGACACTTGCAGGAGAGGAGAATGGAGAACAGTCTTCGCCATGTGTGTGAGAACGGAGAACAGCTTTGCCATGTGTCATGCATTGTGTTCCTGGTTATCTCACTAAGGCATGGCCATATTATTATCAGCAAGTGGCCTGAGCGGAGGAAGGAGGAAGAGCTGTGACTTGCATCTCCTTTCCTCCGGTTGACTCCCTCTGTAGCTTCAGACAAATCACTCATGTGCCCTTCTTATCTTCTCATCAGTAAAAACAGGATTGAGATAGAGCTTGAACGGGTGTCATTCAGTAAGTGGCAAGTAACATCCTTTCAAAAAATGAAGTACTGCACTTCCACTGCCTCTGACAAGCCAGAGCATTCATTCCAGTTTAGGCATCACATGAGGCTCTATCATCCCCAGAGCATGGTGGAGCTCCACCCACGCCCCTATGGCCTCTAGGTATTGCAAAGGTAGCTGAGAGATGTTGCTTTGAATGAATTTATCAATGTGCTGAAACAAGATCTTTTCATTTATATATGGTAGATATAATAAGTGCTTGGTGTACATACTTCCCAAATGAGGTAGGCTTGTATGAGCACACAGATGCCCAATGCGATTTCTGATTTAATGGATGCTGATTTTGTACTGATGTAACTCTATTGGACTTGAAGAGAAGGGTTGAATTTCACTGTGATAGTTGTATATAATTTCTGAAGGTGAATATCCAGTAATTAACACATGAGTATGTGACTGGGGCTGATACTTGTTTTCTATTTCCTTTTAAAAAAACACACAAGGTATGTTGGAATTCTTCTATGGTTTTCTCTTTTACCCTTTGCTCTTTCTCAGTATAAGAAATACCTTTTGAAAAAGCTTTCTCTTTTCTTTTTAATATAAAATACGGCATATGACTTTAGAACTGGGCTGTTTCTCTGTTTGTTAGCTTTTGTTTTTTTCATTAAGAACATCTGCAAATGATACATACAGTCATCATGTATAGAAATCTTACCAGCAGGTTTAATGGTATTGCTTTGTCCTGCACAAGACAAAGGTTTGTCATCCTCCGCTCTCTGAGAGAGGCTTGAGTGAATCTGACACTACCTGAGTTGGATTACAAGAATGTATTTTTATTCCTGCTGTTGGCAGGGACACAGCATCCAACCCCCCTGGATTTTCTAAATGTTTCTTTGAAAATCAATTAACATTGTTTGAAACCTTCACATTAGTCACCTTAATTATATGTAGCACTGGGCTTTTAAAACAGGGTGGGAGAAGACCCAGGAAGACAGAAGCTTGTGCTTGGTCATGGCATGGAGAGAGGATTGCAAAAAGGAGGGAGATGTTCCCAATCAGAGCAAAATGTTGGACTTGTGCCTCCTTACCTCATTAAGCCTCAGCTCTTGCTTTGGTGTTTTGAGAGAGTGTGACAGGCAAAGGGCTCATTTTAATCTCACCTACTTGCCTCTTTCATCTCTATCTCTGAACACTGATCTCTAGAAGAGAAAGCTTTGGGATTTCTCCAAGCTGTCACCCAGCCCTGGGATGTGATCCGTCTAGGGCAGCAAGGAAACTAAAGGAAGACAGAGTGTGTATGGCAGTATTTATCAAGAAGACTAAGTGAATGAAATCCATGTTGCCTCCAGGACTTTTGTTCACACCTCGACCTATCCCTTTTGAATCTAGAAGCAGGACCCTCTGGTTTCAATCCTGAATGCACAGACATATGAATGGAAACTGAAATTCCTAGATAGCAGTGGGCAAGACCATTCATTTACCCAAGCCGTGATCTTACACTGGGGAGTCCCTCTCGCTCTGATCTGTTAAGTCCACTGTAAGCAGGTTTGCAGGGCTGGAGAACTGGGATTAGGGAAGTTTCAGGCTGTTTCACTCCCAGATAAATTTCCTCTTTTAAGGATCATGTAGACTTTGGGGGGATCCTGTGCCCCCCGGTCTGTGGTCCCTCAAAAAGCAGAGCCAGGGTTTGGTGCTTGTCTGAATTCCTGCCTTAGTGCAGCTTCCCTTCTGCAGATAGCACAGCTCTGCGGCTGCCATGGCCGCTCCCCCCCCCCGCTTTTACCTTCCAGCTCACTGCGTCTGTTCCTGGAGGCCCCAGGAGGCTTTAACAACCACTAGATTGTTAGTGACAGTCAGACACTTTAACACTTAAAGTAGAAGGTTTGATTTAATCGCAAGGCTGTCATTTATTATTTGTCTGCTGTGTTCCGCTGGGGCGCCCGCTGATCAACTGCCTGCTCCCAGGAGGGCTTTTTTTTTTTGTGTGTTATGTCTAAATCCTCAATACAAATTGCAGCGCTCCCAGATCTCCCAGCGGGACCCATTACCGCCTGTGGGGCATTAAGGATCATTAATAGTGCTGTCAGCAAGCTAGCCAGTTGGTTAGCTTCTCATAAATAGGAAATTAATCCATCTACTTCATTAATAATGCCGAGTGTAGCTATTTTGTTGCACTTGATGTAAGGGGCCTTGTGTTTGTCTGTAATGCGATAAGACAGGACTCCAAATTAGCATTGAATGTCTGATACATGAGCATAGACTCAATTACTTAGTGGAAAGGTTTTTGTTTTGGTTGGGGGTTTTTGTTGCTTTTTTGCCCAAACGTCTTTAAAGTTCTGGAGCAGCAAGGAAAAAAAAGAAAGCAACACTGATTTGCTTCATTATTTGTTCTGTTTCCATCGTTTGCTTCTGCTTTTGAAGAATAAATTGTTGGGGAGGGAAACCAGTGAGTGAGAAATGGGACCACACCTGGCAGGAAAGCAAACTGCCTTAATTAGAGCCAGGGCTAACTAGCTGTGCTCATCTTGCCTTTGTGCTGAGAGTTTGGGGGGTTTGCTTTGCTTTTGCCTTGCATCTCTAGTTAAGGAATCATTACAATGCTGACGGGTGTTGTATTTCACTTTGGGGGAGGAGAAGCAGGGAGAGTATAGGTTAAAGGAGAAAATGAACCATGATAACAGTCGGCCAGCTTTTTATGAGAAAATCATTTGCCTACCCAGCAAAGGCAGAGCCCCCGATGGGTGGTATTGGAATCACTCAGAGGATATGAGGAATTCTGAGTACGTTTATCTATCGCATTTCTAATTAGTTTTATTCAATAATATCTAGGCACCAGAAGCAAAATAGAGATTTACGTGGCAATTACCCATAAAAGTACTCCATGCTATGCATCTGTGCCTTTCGGATCTTCCTGTGTTTCCTTCCTTCCTATAACTTTCTCATCAGTGTGTGGGAAAATGCAAGTAATTTTTCAGCCTTAATTATTAAAGAGAAGCTTTTCAAGGTTTCTTTCTTGCCCTTGAAACACTGCACGTTTGCCTTTTTGTACTCCAGCCTTTTATATTTGTTTTCAGCCAAACAAAAACTTAGCTAGGATGACCGACTCCTGCTGAAGTTTGGAGTATGGGGAACCACTCATCTTCCTGGGGTTTTTATCCAAAGCTTTGGGGAGACTTTGCTGGCAGTCTCCTTTGTGATACTTGAAGAATCTGCTTTTACTGGCTTTCGAGCAATATGCTGTTAAGCAGTGTGTAGAGAAGGGATTATAAACATATAACCATCTCAGGTCCCAGCCTGTGTCTGGGGCTCCAAGGCACTGCCACAACATAAATAATAATCATGATAACTAATTACTGTTTGGGCATTGGGGAGGGAGAGCACTTGTATTTATTTTTATAATGGGAGGCAAATAAATTTCTGAAATATGAAGAGGAGGGAGGAAAGAGCTTCTACAAAGTGATGAGATAAATAGATCTGGAAACATTCCAGTTCTCAGAAGCCAGTAGTCTGGAATGAATATTTTCTGTTGACAAACTCTTCAAAACGTGAGCTGTGCTGTATTTATTTACATCGTTCCTGCAGTAGGAATGTGTTTGCCAAAAGTGTTGTGTGACCAGAGAAGTACAGTGCAGCAGCAGGGATGATCCCAAAATTCAGAGGAGCTGCAGGAAAGGATTTTTGGGGATTTCCATCCCAGGCAGTGGAGATGCTTGCACCACTTGTGTTAGGTTCGTGTTGTACTACTGTGCCATCTGGGAAGTGGCCCTGAAGGGGAAAATATACAAAGAGACACAGGAGGCATAAACCCTATCTCTAAACATCTCACTATGGGTGCCCTCAAACTTCACAAATATTCATTGTCCAAATTCCAGTGATGGTTCTGAATTTCACAATTGCCCTCTAGGACAAGCAAGAACAAAAGGATAAAACCAAACAACTTTGAATCTAGAATTGCACTGCAGGGAGAAGGAGGGTTCAGTGTTGGAAATTCATATATATGAATTGTGCAGATTGGCTCTGTTTCCAGAGTATTTTGTTTAACTACTGCCTTTTCCTGTTTGGAACTGTTTCGCAGTGCGGGGTGAGTAGCAGTCCCAGCAAACTGCCTGTCTCCATGTCCCCTCACCTATGTGTATATTATTAGCAGCAGTGGTGCCGAGAATCCAGTGGCCATAAAAAGCCCAGCTGCAGCCAAAATCCTAATGCACTTCCAATTCCCAGTGCATTAAGCTTGGAGGAGTCTGCTGTGCGTTATCCCAGGCTCTGTCCAGTTTCTCTAGAGGTTTCCTAGTGCTAAAATCTTTGCAAGCATTTTTGTCAAAAGCTTAGTGCTTTAAAACTTAACCTCATTAGGCTGCAGTCTGTTTCTGTATTGAAGGAAAAGGGAGCATGGGAAGGATCTTTTCCCTGAAAATAAAAAGTCCAGCCAACATAAGTTAGATGCTTTGGAGGTTCTTTTATTGTAAACTACAGGAAAGGACTTTGGCAACGTGTTGAAATTGTTAGATTAAAGCTTTCCCCTCCATCACCCCCCATTCTGCCATTAAAGACCAATGCTGCTGTAAACAATTTATGGCTTTCTTAAAGGAAGTCAGATAATCCTGGCTGATTTGTGGCCATTCCTTTATTGCCTTGCCAAACTCTGCTTTGTCATTTCTGGTTGGAGGAGAAAGCACATACAGCCACATATGTTCAAGTTTCTGACCTCATTTTGACTGTTATGAGAGAGTGAGCCCATGTGTCTTTGGGAAAAAAAAATAAAGGAAAAAATCCTGGAGTAAAAGAAGAATAATTTCCCTGGTAATTGTGTTTTTTGAGAAATATGGGGTGTAAAATATACCATTAATGATTTTACAATCTCTTGGCCAGTCAGGCAGGAGAGCTGGCTGACCCAGCCTAGTAGAGAGCACCACTCCACATTAGTGTCAAAATGGATGTTTAGTCGTGTGCAGCCATGGTGAAATTGGAAGTGGAAAGGAGCCAATGCCTCTTTCAGAAAGAGGAGAATAAAAACCCCTCTCTCTTGTTTTACAAATCTCTCTAGGGGTGATGAAAAGGGCTCTCTTCAGCATCCATCTCCTGCTTAGTTCTAGATCAACACATGTGGTAGGAAAATGCTCTGCAAAGATATGGCTTCAGAGAAACTGTGAAAATAAAAGGGGCACATTCCTCCCCTCTGCAGCCCTCCTCCTCCTGCCTTTTGAGTAATCATGTTACTGATTAGTGAATATTTATTGTTATAACCAGAGCTTGTAGCTGTGCATATAGTGACAGTGAGCTGGCACATTTCATGATTAGGTCTGGTTTCCGCTAGTGTGTGTGCGTTGCCCATCTCTATTTGGTGTGGTGTAGATATAGCCTGACTGGAGATCAAACCACTTAAGTTTTAGGATGGCACAGTTATGTCAACAAGCAATGTAGAGAAAGGGATAAAAACCAAACAAAAATGGAAGACCAAGCATCAGCATAGATACAATTTTATCAACAAGAAATTCTGTCGTTGGCTCAACTTGTTTGTTTCTTAGGAAACTGGTATTCTCTTGCTCAGCAGAAGCTGAGTTTCTGTCTTCTGCAAAAGCTTTCTTGGTAGACCCTTTTCGACATACAGAAGGTCTAACCTGCAGGTAGTCATATAGAGAACATGTGTTAGGTCACTTGATCCATCCTGCTGACAAGATAGTATTTTCTATTTAAATATATTTTCCAATTCTTGTCCAATTCAGCCTTAAGTAACCAAATGACAGCTTCGTCAGCCCCCTTAGGATATCATTCCAGAACCTAATAGCTCTCACGGTCAAACAGACAGCTCTTTTGCATGCAAAGCCTGGTTCTCACTTAAACTAAAGGTCATTCATACCTAGTGTGGCCCTGTGAGATAACGTATAACAGAAACTGTATTCGTACTCATGTTGCATTCTCCTGTGCAGCCAGAACAGCATCGAGTAGACTGAACATAATTACACTGAAGATCAACAGAGCATAAACTGTCCTGTCTTACACCCATCATCTCTGCTCTTCAAATAGACATCCCACCTCCACTGTTACTTCACCAAACTGTGCATACAGCCAAGGGTTAGAGAGGGATGTATGGCTGTAGAGTAAATCATCATCTGCATGGTTTTGCTTCTGCTGGAAGCAGTGGAAGCATGGCAGTATTCACATGACAGTACTCAGCAGTTGAAGGTGTTTAAAGCGCAGCTTCTTCCAACCTGCACTTGCAAAGTGTTTGTTAGGTATTCATAATATAGCAAATCTCGTATCTCTGATGTGACCTGTATGAGCATTGCCATGAAACAGATGATGCAAGTGAGGTACAGAGATTGATTTTCAAGAACTGTCCCTTGAAATACCCAGTGCAAAAGTTGTTGAGCACTCAATACTCCTGTGACCGTAGGAGGGTTTGCAGATGCTCACCTCCTTGGGAAGCTGGGCCAGTAAAGAGTGGCGTCCCTCAGGGATCGGTGTTGGAACTGGTCCTGTTTAACATCTTTATCACTGACATGGACAGTGGGATTGAGTGCGCCCTCAGCAAGTTTGCCGATGACACCAAGCTGTGTGGTTCGGTTGATACCCTGGAGGGAAGGAATGCCATCCAGAGGGACCTCGACACGCTTGTGAGGTGGGCTGATGCCAGCCTCATGAAGTTTAACCATGACAAGTGCAAGGTCCTACACCTGGGTCAGAGCAATCCAAGGCACAGCCACAGGTTGGGCAGAGAAGAGATTCAGAGCAGCCCTGCAGAGGAGGACTTGGGAGTGTTGGTTGATGAGAAAATGAACATGGGCCAGCTTCAGTGTGCGCTTGCAGCCCAGAAAGCCAACCGTATCCTGGGCTGCATCAAAAGGAGCGTGACCAGCAGGTCGAAGGAGGTGATCCTGCCCCTCTACTCTGCTCTTGTGAGACCTCACCTGGAGTATTGTGTGCAGTTCTGGTGTCCTCAACATAAAAAGGACATGGAACTGTTGGAACAAGTCCAGAGAAGGGCCACGAGGATGATCAGGGGACTGGAGCACCTCCCCTGTGAAGACAGGCTGAGGAAGTTGGGGCTGTTCAGCCTGCAGAAGAGAAGGCTGCGTGGAGACCTCATAGCAGCCTTCCAGTATCTCAAGGGGGCCTATAGGGATGCTGGAGAGGGACTCTTCATTAGAGACTGTAGTGATAGGACAAGGGGTAACGGGTTAAAACTTAAACAGGGGAAGTTTAGATTGGATATAAGGAGGAAATTCTTTCCTGTTAGGGTGGTGAGGCACTGGAATGGGTTGCCCAGGGAGGTTGTGAATGCTCCATCCCTGGCACTGTTCAAGACCAGGTTGGATGAGGCCTTGGGTGATATGGTTTAGCGTAAGGTGTCCCTGCCCATGGCAGGGGGGGTGGAACTAGATGATCTTAAGGTCCTTTCCAACCCTAATTATTCTGTGATTCTATGTTTCAAGAAACACATCCTGAAGTTCAGGGATACAGAATGACTTTGCTGTTCTTTTTCTTAAGACATTGTGATTCTGAGATTTGTGTCCAGATCCATGTGGCAAGTCTTTGACAAAACCAGACTTTCCACTTCCAAGAATCTGCATTCTTGGAACGTTCTGAAAAGCAAGAACGTTGTGTCCTGTACCATAATGGTAAATTCTTTCAGGAAAAGACTGTCTCTCAATTCCAAATCTGGGGGTATTTTGAAAAGCAGTAGTGAGGAAATTAAATTTACATTACTCAGAAGTGGCAACAATGGAGAAGACTGAATTGGTTCTCGTGCCACTGTACTGCTAAGGACTGTTTACGTACCAGCTTAATTTTTCGTTCTTTCATTTTCCTTCTGTCCAGCTCAGCAGTGCATGAAGCACAGACTGGAGGTAACTCAGTTGTAAAATACCGTTTGACAAACTGCTAAAAGCTCTCCTGAATGGAACGTCATCCATGTTTGTGGTGGGGTTGAGATGATTATGCTATGAAATGGCATTTGATGCAGAACAAAGTGTTGCCACAGCAATAATTTCCAACACTGAGCTCTAACAATAAGTCAGCCCCAGATCCTTACCACAGAGGGCCGGGCTCTTTGTTTACAGTCAAAATAAGAATTGTGAGACTGCAACCACACTTGGCTTAAGCAAGAGCTGTGGTGTCTCACCAGTGTCATATTAATAAGGAAGCTAGCAAGAGCCTACATGGCGGAGTCATGTCTCTAGTGTGCCACAGCCACTGTCCTGAAAGACATTGTCTGAGCACAGTTTCTCCTCAGGCAGTGTCAGCAATGCCCAGCAGTCAGCCAGGAGGGGATCTGCCTCTGGGGAAGCAAGACCTCGGGAGGGAGAGATAAGGGCACTCACTGTGAACACCTCACATCATTTCTGTAAACCCACACTTAGAGGTGGCTCCTTTCTCCAGTTTCACTGTCAAGTTGGAGTTGCGTAAGCCTGAGGTAATACAGCTGTAGTAATGCCTCCATTGCTTCAGAAAGTCAATGGTACATGAACGTATCCTTTCAAAACACATGTAACATCTGTAGGTTCTTACTACTTTCCTTATTAATACAACACGATACACCCTGCCAGGTGAAGAATGCTGTCACATGAATGTGATGCTTGGACCCTGAGATTCCTTGGGTCCAGGTTCTCTGGTCAGCCTTCATGACATCACCTACACTCCCATCTTTTCCTTAAGCAAAAGAATTATATTTTATTTTTATAAGTATTGTGTAATAAAGGGACACTACTGTTACAGATTATTAGTAATAAACATGTCACCCTTTGAAGTATATAGATTTTATTAGCCTCTTCCTAGCACAGCCTATTTTTCAGGTAATGAAAAGTTTTCCCACTTATTCTTTACTTCATAAATTTTAGGCTTAATACATGCATGCCTACAATAGTGAAAATGGCCTTTGAAGAGATGTTTGTACCTTCCTTCAGCCCATTTTTGGAAAAATGCTTTGTTTTTTCTTTAGAACAAGTGATTTTTATTGTTGTGAGGAGGACTTTTTTTGTTTTAAAGTCATAATCAATAGAGATTGCAGAAAAGCCCAGAGGACTCTCTGGTTTTGTAATGCCAGGGAAGCCTAGGTATGCTTTTGAGATCCAATTCATTGATATCTGATGATGGTTTAACTTAAAAGATAAAGAGATTTTCCCTGTAACTCCATGCTTTGGTGATGTTCCACTCCTTCACTGGCTTACATCTGCCAATTTCCACTACTCACAGCAAAGAGAAAAAGAAATAGTAAATGAAACACCAAAATATTTGGGTTTTCCAACAGTTTCTGTCAACTCCCAGCTTCAGCAGTAGCCATCAGATCTCTTTAAACTCTGCAGTCTCAAGCAGGAGCACATAGAAGTGTTTGGCACTTTCTGCAGCCTCTTGGAGCAAAGCACTTGCACCACTGCTTGCTCGCTCCTAGTGCCTATATCCTGAGGTTGTTGCTGAACCCATTTCCCCTCATTTTGGTTTAAAATCATTGAACAGTCCCACTGCCACTTCTTTATTGACACTCTGGATTTGTCAAGCTGTAAAATTCAACTGGATGTGAAATGCTGCAATTAGGCTTCAGTAATTACGTGGTTTTAACATGAAATCATCTCTGCATTTAGTCCTGTCCCTTCCTACTGTTTCATATTGCAGTGCTCCTAATCTTTGAGAACACAGTTAGTTCCCTCTGCATGGGGTGGGAGCCCTGGGTTCCCCTCCAACCCTCTGCAGCTCGGTCAAGACAAACCCCATCTGGCTAATTTATGAGCAGCCCTAATGGGTCCTCAAGGGACCCCATCAGTGGTCTCATCCAGGGCACGATAACCGTGACACAAACCTCCAGGGGACATGGAGGCGGGTTCTAGGAAGAAGCTTGGAATGAATGGGGCATGAGGAACCAAGGCACAGGGTGTCTCTGGGACATGGAGAAATTACAACCCCCACAGCTACCATTGTTCTGTCTCTCATGAACTCTGAACAAATGTCCCTGCATCATCAGGTCAGAAATCTGCACAAGAAAATTTATGTGACATGTTTTTCCTCTCTCGTGTTTAATGTCAAGCCAGTTGATAAATAATTATTAAGCAATGATATAAGAGCTGCACTATCAGAAAATTCAAACTTTTCGTTTCAGGAAAATGAATTCATCCAGGAAAAACACCTTTGTGCAATAAAGACTTGAGAAAGTAAAATGAGATTGTGGGCTTTCTTTCCCCAGGCTTGGATATTGCTTTATCAATACAGTTCTGTCAATAAGCTGTGAACAAACGCAGGCCTTGTCAGATTTACTAACTAATCACAGAAAAGTGTTGGCAGGGCTTAAAGGATTGAGTGACCAGACATAATAACTCATTTTAAGTGTTCCTGCTTGCTGCACTTTTTCTTCTTCTTTTTCCTTTCCCACTCCCTACTTCTGCTCTCTAAAGTGGATAGGACAGCAAATATCTTCATCTGGCACCTTCTGTCACACAGAAAGATGTGCAAGTTCCACAGATTTTGCATGGCTTCAGCCTAGTTCTTGAGCTACAGCCACAAAAATATGTATGAGCATAAATAATGTCGCTCATTTAGTGCACCCGAGTCTTTACAGGCAAATGCACACATTATATGTGTGTACTGTCTGTGAGCACTCTGCAGTTTTTAATTGAAGGAGCTCCACTGGCACTGATGGCTCTACAGTGATTTCCACCTTCAGCTTTAGTGGAGCTGTTCATTTGGGCTCTTGATAACAGGTTTTCCTCTAACTGGAAGGATGAAATGAGTACATTGGAAATGCTTTTTTCTCTTTCTCTCCATAATTTCTGTCATGAATTCCTCTGTTTTTTTGCTGTTCGTTCCCTGCTGGGAGTTGCCATCTGTAGCAACTTTTCTTCTGCCAGAAGGATTGGCAAGCAACTCCCTGCAGTGCCCACATCAGTGATGCCTGGGCAACAGTCAGATGCCAGGGAGCTGCACTACCTCCACCTCTCCCCATCCTCCCCTACCCATACGGACTCAGTATGTCACCTGTGAACAAAGCTCTGCTGCTGGTGACCTGAGGTGCCCATCAGCCTGCCTGGGGACTCCTCAGGTCCAGCATGGCTGCATCTCCTGAGCGTGCCCCAAAGATGGAAGGCTGTGTTTTTTTACAGGATGATACCTCAATATGGCTTGCTTGAAAGACACTGCTTAGCTGAAGCTCTGCATAGCTAACAGCTTAAATTTGCTCTCCATTGGAAGATTCAGATCTAAAGTTGTAGTTAATAAAGTCGATAGACCCTATTAGAAATGGCACAAAGCGATGATCGTGTGAGGAGAATCCTCCTTCTGAAAGACTGGCTTTTAGGTTCAAGGCATTAATCTTTGCAAGAGTGAGGTAAAGGAAGGGAAAACAGCCATGACTCCAGTATGACAATTTAGATCCCAAATAAAAAACACTGTTGTCATGTGAGGGAGCAGATCCTCCATTTGCTAAAAAATGCCAAGAAAAGTCTGTTATGCAAATTACAAATATTTCCATATGTGTGAGGGTTGCAGTGGTTACTAACCTGCTGTTTTGTTGATGTGATTTGAAGGATGGAGCCGGTGTTCTTTGTTTAGAGGCAAACTTTAGTTTATTCATTGTATAGGAGCAGATACATCTGTATACACGTATATTCACAAGATATATGTTTGCATGTAGGCTTTTGCTTCGTTTAAAGCACCCATTCTGTATTCCTAATGTCTGAGGCTCTGCATCATCTTGAAGGAAGTTCAAACAAAGACAACTCATAACTCAGTGCAGCAGTGGAGATGATCTGGCAGCTAGATGTGTTGGGGTTGTCAGAGCTGCCATAAATATCTCTGAGACCTGCAAGGAACTTGGTGCAGTGGCTTGGCGTACATAGGGGCACGAGAGGCAGACAGTAACCACCTCTAGTTGAATGTGTGTGAGCTGGGGTGAGCAGAAGGGATATGGAACGTGCTGGAGGCGTCACAGCCCCGTGGGTGCTCACCTGGCTGGTCACACCAGTGGAGTGAATTGTTGCTTCGATGCAGTTCTGGCAATGAGCAATGGCCTGGGCTGCTATTAATTTCTCCACATCTAAGCACATGCCTATCTACTTTAGTTAGCGCAGTGACAGTGAAAACAAAGTAGTCTGTTACTTCCAAAGTTGAAAGGGTAACATATGCAGCAAAGACTGGGGTCTCTGGTATGCCAGGGTTTGTTTTTTGCGGCTGTGGGTGAATTTGGCCTTGGGACAAGTGGTTGCAGGTCTCACAGGACCCGTGTGTGTCAGGCCTGGATGCAGTTCCCTGCACTCAGTTAAGCCTTGTGCCTGTGAGTGACTTGAAGGGAGGATGCGGCATGCGAACCCCATCTCCCTCAGCACCTTTCTTCCTTTCCAGAACCCCCCAAGCCCTGTCTCCAGCTGTGTTTCACGGTCAGGCTCTTCCCCTCGTTTCCCTCGTGGCAGCCCAGAAGGACCTGAACCGGCTACCTAACAGCTCCTCATGGAGAGAGCGTGCTCGTATTTCACCTGGCAGTCAGCGCTCAGTCGCTTTCCCCCAGCATCTCTGCTGGTGTAAGAGCACTTTCGGTGGCTCAGGCTCCGGTGGAAAGACTTAAAGAGTCTCTTTCTCCCCCAGCTGTCAAGGAAACTCGAGGAGGCATTCAAATGAGAGACACATGGATGTTTATAATTCACAGTTTTGCCATTGTTGTCACCAGAGATTTGTTCTTCCTGCTTGGTGAGGGGGAAAAAAGGAAGGATAAAATTGGTACCATAACATGGCCAGACATAACTTGTTTGAAAGATGGGCCTCCAATTATTTACTTAAGGAAATAGTGGGAGATTTATTAATAACCTCTGGCGACTTAAATAGCTCTAGTGATTTCCATGTGTGACCTGAGGCCTCAGCCTTCCTGGCTGATTAGACACGAAACTCAACTAAAGAGCTGACCTGGTTGGTTTCAAGCACTCTGCTGGTTAACTCCCAGATGTGAGGCCGAGGAAAAACAACGTCTGTCAGAGCCATTACGGAGCGCTCCGCTACAACAGATTTAATCTTGCCCCTGATTTCAGAGGAAACAGTGCAGTAGGAGGGCTGAAGCTGTAATGAACTTTTAACACAAAAAAACTATTCTCTTGCAATCATCTGAGAGTGAGCAAAAGTCCTCATCTATCACTGCCTGCGCCGGCAAGTCTCCGCTGCTGTTTGTGGATATGTCGCTTTTTTATTCTTGACAAAAAAGGACTTTATTTAAGTAGAACACGGAATACTCTCCTTTTTTTCTGGCTATGTGTACCAGTATTTCCTGGGGCTGGTATCCATATTGCTGCTGGATGGGTTTGCCAGATGTTGTCTGCATAAGATAGCTGGTGACCCTGAAATATCTCTTAGGCTTTACGTCACCACAACAGGATCTGCTCATTCTCTTTGTTTCCCTCCCAGTAGAAGCTGCCATAGGTTGGAAGCAAAAAACCTTTCCTGATAATCACTGAAGAATCCTCTTCCTGCCTTCCCATTGCCTCCAAATCAATAGGACAAAAGTAGGATGGGAGGGGATAAGAAAGAAGATTAGACCACAGGGAAAAGTTTGGAAGTGGGGACCAGGCCTTGCTTGGGTTTTCCTGGTGTCTCCACACTGATTTCAGATGCCTTGAGCTCAGCATGGGCAACTTAGCGCAGTTTCCAGTATGTTGGCAACTGATGGGGATGATAAGTGGTAACACCATCACTTACGGACTTCTCCTGGGACTAAAAGACAAAAAGCAAATTAGGATAAGGCAACAGAAATTAAAATGGCTGGAACTGCATTAGCATAGCATAGTTCTGATTGAAATTAAGGAGATGTTCAGTTAAAGAAGAGGTTGCTGATATCTGACCTGAAAACAACTGAGTCTGATGCCACAAATTGGATAAAATGGCACTGAAATATAGTTTAGATCTACTTAAAGAATATGCTGATGGTGTGGAACTCGCCACTATGTGAGCACTCATCTCGATCTCTGGCTTCAAACTGGCTTCAGCACTCAGGCCCTGCTCATACCTTTTCTTTAATTTTGCTAAATTTGTGCCTAATACAAACTGAAAGAAACCAATGTTTGTCTTGTCTATAGATGGTACCTTTAGAAAGGAAAAGAGACGCTGGTGTACTTCTCCATGCTTTAAAAAGCTAAAGGCTGACTGGGGAAGTTAGGGGGTTGGTTTGTTCTTTAAATCCTGGTGATTTTCTGCTAGACATCTGGTCATGCATTGTCCAGCAGGCTCTTAAAGACCTACGGAATCCATGAAATTACACACTCATGAAGGACCACAACATGGAAAGCTTCAAAGTAGAAAATATTTTTCATGATGCTGTTTAGGCTTTCTGCTGCTGAAGTTTCTTGTGTTATAAATACAGTGGATAAAATCTCAGCAGGTGTATACACATAATGTTAAATATATTCTGGAAGGTCCTTGTACAGGATAAGTTAAACAGCTTCTTAAAGAAGTCTTTTCTAAGAATTATTTTAGAAGTGGTAAGAAAGTAAAACTCCTGCCCTAGGTATTGTTTGTATTCACAGTCGTATCAGTCAGTAACTAAGGGCATGATTTAAATCATTGAGCTTCAACTACGTGAAACTCTGCATGGACACTTTTCTTTCTTTTTAAACTGGGGCTGAATAGGTTTATCTTGATCTTCATTTAAATCTGACTAAGCGTAAATCAAATTGAATTTGAAACAACTGATGTAAGTTTTGCCACACATTAGCAAAACTGGTTTTTAAACCAATGGAAATTTATACATAGATGGGTTGTTCCTGTGAATTTGGCTTTTTAACAGATTAGATGTCTCTGGCTAGTGGTTAACCAAGGATTTTGGTTCATGGCATTTTCCTTACATCTTGCGACAGACTCATACCGGTTCATTCCAAATCTGTGTCATGCTCTATAATTGAGATATGAGACCAGAGAACTTTTGCTACTTTGGGGTTCACAGAATAGGAAATTTAAACTACATCTGGGTGCTTGCACTTTAGGACTCGGTTGTGTCTAGTAAAGAGATTCAAGCCACATCTTCAAATATTATGGGTCTCAAAATATTTTGTTTTTAAGCAGGAGGTCTTGGTTTTTAAATGAAGTCTTTTTCTCTACCTTACCCCGGCCTTTGGAGATGAGGGAATGCATTTAGATCACATTTTTAAGCTTCACAGTGCTAGAAATTTATCATTTTCTGTTTCATCGAACACCAAGATTCTCACAGAATTACACTTAGAGATGGGCTTCACGAAAAGTACCAACAATCGTAAGACTTAAGAATTGCACTGTAAATAAGTCTGAGAAGGAGCTCTAGCCCTCAGTTATACCCCTGTGTATCTGCACCTCATTGAAGCAGACTCCTCCTGCATAAAAAGCTGTAATAATTCTACTTTTGCAAGACATTTGGACACAGCGTTGTTTAAGTTACTAAAAGGAATATGAGTCAAGAAACTCCTGAATATGTTCAGCTGTTACGCCAGGGTTTAATCGAAAGAATAAAACCAGTTATAGTACAGCTGCATGATACCTATAGGAATAAACAGTATATTCTGTTAGGTTTCATATCTTTGGATCTCCTTTCTAAATGGGGAGGGGGGCAAGAAGTGAGAGATGCATTTGCACTGAAGTGATTAGTAAAGCTTTGTTTTTATTGAGAATCATGGAAAACTTTTCAAGATGTGAGAAAACAGCATTCCGCATGTTACCAAATTCCCTGCTTTGCAGCATATTTTAGCTCAGATCCAAATGTGAAGATCAGAGGAATTACCATATGGGGACAGTTTGTCTAGCACAGAAATCCCTGCTCCATCAGTGGTCAACAGGAGATGCTCAGGAAGGAATGTAAGAAACAGGATTGTACAGCGTGAACCTTTCCCTGGTCTTATCCTCCCTGCGTCTGGCAATCGGTACTTTAGGAACTTCCTGAGCCAGAGGTCATATCCAGACCATTGTGTTTAATTGCCACTGGTGGACTTATCCCCCGTGAATTTGTCTAATCTTTTTTTGAACTCATTTATATTTTTGGCCTCTGCAACATCCTGTGGTAGCGAATTCCACAGTTTAATGACATGTCATGTGGAAAAACTGCTTCCTTGAGTTCACTGTTAAAAAAGAAGTCTACAGGTTTCATTCAGTGAAACTGATTTCAGTTCAAGGTAAACATCAAAAGTAAGCACTTTTCTGAAGCGAGGTCTTGATTCAGGGCTCTCTGAAGTCAAGGAGAAATTCTTCATTATATTTTTTGGTCAGAATTAAAAGCGTTTTAAGACTCCAGAATTTTTTTACACTCACAACATATTTTTCTGTCACTCAGGCAAATTATGTGAAAGAATTTGGTCATACCACTCAGGGGATGGGTTTGTGACTCTTACAGCTAATTCAGTTGCTCTTATTGATGGTGTTAGTACTAAAAACTTACTAATGCCCAGCCTAGGAGTAGAGTGATAGCCAACATATGGTGCTAACTGAAGTCCCTGAGTTTCCTCACAGTTTCATTGATAGCAAAAAGCATTTGTGCTGGAAGTAGCCAGGCGTTATTTGTAGTGGAGTATGTTTTACTTCATTTTGACCACTTCAAACAAACACGTTGCATTGGCTTGCTCCGATTCTTGGTGACATTTCACGACTTCAGTCAATGGAGAATTGGCCCAAGAATTACTCTGGGGCTGGAGAGGGAGCAGATTTGGAGCCTTTCAAGAGAAAGGAGCACACTTCTGTTTCCTACTGTGTCATCTCCCAGCTCAGCTTCCCTCCTCTCCACAAAACCAGAAAGGAAGCACGCCTGGGAGTCCTCAGTGAGCTGCTGACTGCATCCAGAAGCCTGGAGCTGGCAGGCTGAGCGCTCGCTTGGAAGTGGTGGGTCCCTGACAGCAGGCCTTCCTTCAGAAAGGAAAAGACAGGGAAAACACAATGAATAACCAAAATAACACAGTGATCCCAAGTGTGAAATGGAACATCAGCCTCCTTCTTCACTGAGGGGCCGCAGCAGGGAAGGATGCGGAGGGAAGGAGAGGGTGCCTGGTGTTCAGCCAGCAGATGGAATTGGGGCAAAAGGGTAAGTTTTCTGGCACACAGCCCTTACAGGAAGGCCACAGCAGAGGCTTCTTCAGGAGGGATCAGTGCACTTGGCATTTGTTATCCACCTGGTTAATGTAATTAAAAAGATCACCTCTGCCTATAAACCTCAGCCTGTTCTGATGGTGGTACAGAGGGTTTAACTAGGTGATAAGGAATCATAATTCATCCAGCAGCTCTCCCTTCGTATTGCTGGGTATCTGACAGTAATAGAACATAGGGCTCTTTCGGCTTTTTCTAAAGTAGAAGTCTGAAAACTCATGCATCTTTCCATACTTTTTCCTTAAATATTCCATGTCCTAGTCTCTTACTCTCAGTGGTGGAGGTTTTTTCTTCAGCTTCTGGGGTTACTTGAAGATGAGGAGTTGCAGAGGGTGGAGCTGTCCCACAGCTCATCATCTTACTGCTTTGGTGTCTGGGAGACCCAGAAGAACAGGTGTTTCTCAAGCAGGGATTTCACTTTAGGTGTTAATATCAGAAGGTTTAGTTAAATCTTTGCCTATCCTGTAAACTTGTTAATGTAGGTGCCAAAAGCTAAGAACCAAAATCCATTTTTGAGTTTTCCATTTGTCTTGATTTCCAGAGCTCCTTATCTCGTATTGACTTAGGTGTCTAATGACCCAATTCATCAAGTAGTTTAAGCATGTCACTAATTTTAATCAAGTGCATAATCCCACATTCAGTTAGGCACACGTGTAAGTATCTCGCTGAATGAAAAATGGGTAAAAAGCCTAATTTAAGGCAAATCCCTGCTTGAGTGTGCTGCCTTTGTTCTTCGTGAGGAAAACGAAACAAGTATTTTTGTAAGGAGATGGTTTTGGGGCAGCCAGCAGCTCTTGAGCATGGAACCACCAATGTGCAGGTGAGCTCTTCCCCTCCAACTGCTGGCTGTAACCTATGGTAGCTGAGGCTTCTCCGAGCTCCTCCTCATCTGCTGACCCTCGCCTCCCTGACATCCATTCCCCTCGCCTAACAATGACAAATGGAGTTATAATATTGGTTGTTGAACCATAAGCTGTAGATAAATGTGCTTCTGAGAACCACCATTAAGTCCCTAAATGGATTATATATATTTGGTTTAGAAACCTAATATTTAATATTAGTGTACTCTCCAGCGGTTGGCTTTATTTCTCTTGATAATCTATTCCCACTCCATTTCCTTTTAGATTTCTAACCTCATTAAACCTTTCATATCGCAGTTATTTTCTGTTCTAAACAAAATTAAAGACACACCATCCCCAGGTTTTAAGAGTCTAATTTTACTCCTGAACTGGAGAAAATACAGAGATAAACATTCTTTTCAGTGATGAATTTTAAAAGCGTTTTACGAGTCAGCTGGAATTGCTAACCATATTGAGGATTGTAAAAGTCTGTGAAAGGCAGCATAATAAATGATGCTTGAAATGGCATTTGTTGTATGGGAGTTCAGATGCTTACATGCTATCTTTCCCTTCTTGGTTTTGTATAAAATGTAAAGATCTATCTCACGTTGTACAGTACCTTAAGAATTTATAACATTTTGCTTCTGGTCTGATTGTCTGCAAGGAATCTCAGTTACCAGCAGGGGTTCCTTGAATTCACATGGCCAGGAGAAAGCAGTATCTGTGTAATACTCTGCTCCCAGTGTGCACATTAAACTGTTTTTTCTTGATTGAGGACACATTTCTTCCTTATCATCAGGCACTTTGGCACATCGCTTGTTCTGATATATATATAAGCATTGCACTCTGCCTTACTAGACACATTAAAATTGTGTTTGACCATTCTTCTTGTTATACAATGCCCTGGCCCCTACAGCAGCTGCTTTAAGAAAAAAAATGCAATATATGTGGCATTGAAAAGAAATCTGCTGTCTGGAGGAGGCTCTAAAGTACATCCTGTATTTGCCCAAATCCATTTCTCTTTCCCTTGTTCTTCTGTAAGGCCTGTAACACCTCTGCTAGTTATCAGATAGCATTAGTGACATCAAATAGGCTTCTACACTTCATAGTTCATCTGCCCCTTCTCTCTCCACTTCCACCTGAGTCATATTGCTGAATGATGACATCAGTGTGTGACATGACCATCGCAGCTGATTGTGATCTCGTAAGTCCAAGTTCAGGGTTCACTCAGGGTTGAACAGGGGCTCTCTGCAGGCAGAGTAGGTTTCTGTTCTAGGAGAAAACTTGTTGCTAGGGTCACAATTGAAACCTTTCTGTGAAGCAGCTGAATAAAATCCCACTGCCCCTTTTCTTAATGGCAGTCTGTTGCAGGCCTGTCGTATGTGGTGACTGCAACAGTAGCTTGCATAGTTTTGCTACTTCTAATTCCAAGACTTGCAGTCTGAATACTATCAATTAGCACTTTGCATCTTAAAAAATCTTAGGTTCCCTTTGCCTCATGGCAGGAGATACTGCTATTTTCCATCCCTGTTCTGGAGACAGGTAGGGTTGAGGCAGGGGCAGGGTACCTAGGATACTGCACATCAATAGCCAGAATTACCACCTGGCTCCTGGCTCCCTGTCCTTTGCTCATCTGTTGATCTATAACGTGAGAGCTAACATTTTAGCGATTTAAAATCCGAGACAGGGGTCTCTGCAATTTGCAGAAGCTCTCAACATGCCACAGGAGCAGGCCCAGTGACAACAGGCATTTGTTCGACACAGAAAAATGATAGTGAAAATTGGCTGAGCGGTTTCTGATCACTGAAGTCCCTGCTGATAGCTTTGTGCTACTCTTGTTCGAATTCACAGTAAGAAACAGCATGGTGCTAATCACTGGTTAGAGAAGTTCTGGGAGAAGGCTGGTCAGCAGGGTGCTTATATGAAGAGTGATGTGATGAAATGATAGGGAAATAGGTCTTTATGCTGACCCTTTTCCTCTCTGTTCCAATTGTGCAGAGCAGTTAACAATGACCAGAAGCTTTCCTGGCAATCTCTGCCTAGCAGTTTTGCTAATTTACATTTGTTTTCAAGGGTTCAGCATCATTGTCTTTAATAGGATGCTTTTGTCCAGGACTTGGTTGTGGCTGTTTATGAGGTCCCTGCATTTATTGTCTCCTGTTTTCTTCCACCATACATAACATCTTTTTGATGAGGACAATGTCCTTGAGTGCCCTGTGTTGCAAGAGGATGCATTATTACCACAAGTCTATTTTCAGCCAGTTTCCACCAGGTTTATTACACCCTGTGAATTCATTACACTCCAGCTCACCTGTGTTAGATGCATGTGGCAGTATTATCATCCTCCTTTCAGAGGGCAGGAGCAGGCACCTGAGCTGCTCAGTTTTAAGTTCTAATGGCTGCTTATTTAGTACAGTTACATCTTCACCCATCCATAGCAATCATCTCCTTAAAAATCACCTCCATTATATCCATTCTGTTCTCCACTGCCGAACAAATCAATGCACCTCCAACAGTCTAAGATTGTATCAGTGATCCTGAGGAATCATTGCACCCAGGTGCATCCAAAGGGATTAGTGGTTTTCCCCAGGGAGAAACGACTGGCGGTACTGGCCCCTATTCTCATGGCTCAGCATCTCCACTCCAATTTCCCATTTCAAACACAGAGCAGCAAGCTCTAAATCTTCCATGCCTGAGTGCAGAGTGGAGAACCCAACACAAAGTTACATTTCACTTTGTAGTGACAGATGGAAAGCTATAATAACATCCCTTTCTTCATGATGAATGATGGGTTCCCACAACTCAGGAGAGGTTTGGAGTGCCGCTGCCGAGACACAGGTGGTGCCAGGAGCTGGATGCTTGTGTGAGAATCCAGCGGATGTTGTTTGGTGTCTTGCCCTAAGTGGGATGGTTGCCATCTGTTCTGTAGTGGTGATGTCTCAGGCTGTTTGCAGATCCTCCCTGGTACCCCTAGAATGCTGGACATGGAAGCAGGCAAGGGGAGTGAAAGCCTTCAATCGGTCTAGGATAGATTTCAGGTTAATAGAAGGTCAGGGTGAGAAAGTGTGCTTCTACTCCATTGCGCAAGTGAAGGAGACAAAGGATTTCACATGAGGGGTTGGTAGTTCTCAACAATATTAAATTTATTCTTAGGCACTATTATGGGGCAACTGAACCAACCAATGCTGAGCAGCCATCAGCATGAAAGAGACAGATCCTTAGGACCATAAAATACTGATAATCCTATGCCATAATGTTAATGAGCCTCAGTTTTTCATGCTTGCCATATGCAACCCCCTTATGGCTTTAGTAGACACTTCCATATGTGTCAGAGGTCCAGAATCAGCCTATTTCCCATGTTGGAAGAGACTCCTTTCTGCAGAGAAAATCTGCAAGTTTGCCTGTAGGTCAAAATAAAACATTTTTCCATCAAAGGAGCAAGTTTCCTTCCCATTGAGCTCACTGGTGCTTTCAGAAGCTCTTCTCATTTATGTCCAATGTGCCAAGTCAACTCTTGGTGTTCCTGTGTAGTAATGCTCAGCATGCCTCGGACTGACTCTATGAGTTAGGAGCAGATGTTGGCTCCGTGACAGGTCTATGTCAGCAGTGTGTTTTGATAAGAACAGACTATTCCCAGCTGGTTTCTGAAGTTTTTCTCTGCTTTCCTCTTCTCTTGCTTTGAACCCTTCTTCATCAGGCTCAGAGCATGCATTCTCAAAGGATGTGCCCAGTTCTTTTCTTGATGTTGGTTTATTTTCTGCATCATTCATGTTTTGAGGCATGTTTGAAACATCGTCCTTCACATGGTTGAGAATCTCTCAAATTCCGCTTTTCCTTCACTAACTGATTTCCCAGGAAGAAAAGTCTGCATTTCTTCCAGTCTGGCAAGAGCAAGGAGAGATGCAGTCCCTGCTTAATGTAGCTCTGCCATCAGAAACCCAATAAAAACCCAGATTTAACACAGCTACATCCATTCTGGAAGCTCTTGGTCTGCAGCCCAGGGCTGAGCTTTGGTATCATGGATCTGGGCGTGCTGTGGGATATGGGCACAGCTGAGCTTAGGGAGTGTCAGCAGTGGAGAATCACGTCCAAACGGGAATGTGTTCTCTGCCTGCAGCCCAGCAGTGCTGTGAGCCAAACCGTGGTTTTCTGTCAATGTGTTACTGGCCTCCAAATAAAGACTTGAAGAGGCGGAAGCTTGTGATGTCTCTCTAGATTAAATGTGGGAACTGAAGTTCACCCACTGCTCTTCTTATCTTCCATCAGATTCAATGTTAGATTAATGTTAGAAGACTGTTGAATGAGTTGGGATAATTCTTTATTCCACCTCCACCTTCATACATCTGCTTACCTGGTTAGTTGTGGTTGAAAAATCCTGCAAGCCCTGGTTTTAAATACATACGACATTTCTGCTGCCTCGGCAGGGCAGGAGCTCTGTGCTGGGCCCACACTGCTAGAGGATGCTTCAGAAACAGAGAGGCAAAAGCCAGCTCCCAGGCACATTATTGAAGCAGTGTGTGATTGTGAACTAGTCACTTGACCTCTTTATACTATAAATCTATAAAACTGGTAGAAAAGTAGAACCTTGGGGAGCTCCAGACAGTTCACATCCACTGTATTCTCCTGGGTGAAGCTGCACAAGCCACTCCAGCACAAGTAAATACCACTCCTTATTCACCAGGAGTCTGAGAGACCTGGTTGTTTGTTCACCTACTTTCTCCTTGAGTCTCACACTCCCTGGAGCAGTTTCTGGGTGAGCAGCAGGTTTGGGGACTGTGTTGTAATGGGAAACCTCTGTTCCCTTTTAACCAGGACTTAAACCCAGCAAAACAATCAGCTCTTCCCTTTCCATTGAGAGGCAGCAGTATCTAATCAGGTTTCACTCCTTTGTTGTATCTATTGATCCTCAGCACTGTAAGATGCAAATTGCCATGCCTGACAGGATTCAGGGTGTTTTATCATCAATGGAGAGTAATTATCCTTGGCTGCACCAATATTGGATTGTTAAGCCCCAGGATAATGCACAAGGTAAAGACATTTAGAAGGCAGTCCACCTTGGGGATTTCTGTAAATGTGATGGATAGAGTGAGAGCAGGATAGCTGAATTACAGCCCCAGGGACTGACAGCTGCATGGGGGTGTAGCCTTGATAATCCTTGCAGAGAAGCTAGTGCTGCAGTTGGTATTGAGACACAAAGTGTGTCTAAAGCTGTAAGTTTCCCTTTCTGTTTAATCCTTGTAATGTGTATATGCTGAAGAAGAAAACATATGCAAGATTTTGAATGGATTCTGTGTGCTTGCAAGACCAGCCAAGTAACTACTTCTGTTCATTTATTTATCTAACCATAATTCAAGCTTTTCATGTGCACATATTGTAGAGGCACAAGGGGTTTGGATGCTTATTTCTTTGTCTGTGGATTCCAATTCAATACTAAAAGCAGAATTAGAAATGAATAAGTAGGAGATACTTTTCTTTTTTGAAAGCATCTGGTTAACCATTGCATATTCTGGTGTATAAAGTAGTTAAGCTGTCTTAGATGTGAGGAGAAAATATATGTCAACAGAGATGCCATGTTAGCTGACTAATCCTCGACTGATAGCAGCAAACCTGGAAGTAGACTTGGGGAAGGAAATCTCTTTTTGGCAGAGTTATTCATATGAGCTCAGTCTTATACCTGTCACTTCTCTTCCCCCCCCCCCCCCCCCTTTTTTTTATATAACCAGAACATTTCTGTAGTTGCAAAATAAACAAGAACAGGGATGTAAAGAGGAACAGGAGTGTTGGTGCCTGAGAACTCCTGCTTGAGATGGGTGTTGAGGGTAGCTCCCAAAGCATCAGGCTTCAGATACGACACTGAACTTGCAAACATTTTTAAATGTTTTTACTTGCAGTTCTTTCTTGTCAAGCAACAACTTGTGTTTGACCAAGGCCATGACTTAAGATCAGCCAACTTGCTTGGCATGCAAAGCATGCTTTATTCTTGTTGAAGCTGCTAAGGACGCTAAGGAGTAAATGCCAGAAACTGCAGCGAATAGCCCATGTTTTACCAGAACTGTGCCAGATTTTGCAGCTCTGTGCTGGCAGCACGTGCCCTGCGCTGCCATGGAGGTGTTGAGGTGACTGTTCTCCGGTGGGATTTTTCTGACATCCTTCACAAGCGCCCCTGGCTGCTTCATTTCACACATTATCATTGAAGTGTGCAACAAGCTCTTTACGTTGCTCCATACCTTCAAACAAGCAGGAAAGGGTTTTGCTCCACAGTCATTTTTAACTGCAGTTTTGAAACAGGAGAAAATTGAGAAAGATTAAGAAAATTGTCTCGCATACCTACGCAGTTTGTCATGGTTTTAGAAGGGAGCGAGTCTGGCACATGGTTTGATTGCCAAGTCAGAGACGCGCCGCTTGGGAGGGTGCAGCACAGGGGAGCTTGTATCACGGGGGAATTGGCACCCCTGTTCCCTTCCTTCTTCCTGTCAAAATAGCCCCCCCACGAGCCAGAAGGGGGTTCTGTGCTGATGCCGGTTTGGGCTTCTCCCCCCTGCCCTTGGCTGCTGGGCATCCCAGAGCACTGGAGATACCTCCAGGGCTGTACCTGCTGCTGGGGGAAAGAGGCTCCTGCAGTGCCCTGCACCCCGGCACGCTGCTGAGCATCCCCTGCATCCTGCACCGCCCCGCAGGTAACGTGCTGTGAGCGCAGGAGCTCCCCAGCCGCTCGGACAGATGCTGCGAGCGAGCAGCCTGGAGCCTCACATCCGTAATTGGCTCCCTGCAGCGCCGCGGCTCCCCCTTCACCCACGGTCTCCCTGGGAGGCTGCAGCACCGTCCCTGCCGCCGTGCCCTGACAGCCCATGGGAAGCCCGGGTATGGACAGTACATTAAATCACCCCAGTGTGTGAGGCACTGACAGCCTCCAGTAGAAGCATGTAGATTCCACGTTGCGTCTGCTGCTTTCCTGCCCGTGCTCCTCCTGCACTGCGAGGGAATGGTGGTGCTGCTCCAAGCTGTCGAATTTGCAGCTGATTTCTGGAAATGTCAGTGCATGTAGGGCATTATCTTCAGGGAATTGTTGTTGCTTGCTCCCTGTTCCCCACAGTCACTCCTTTTTTTTCCTAGAAGTGATTCAAAGCTGTGCGGCTCTGCAATTGAAATTTGCCGTGGCTCTTGGAGCTCCTTGGGATGCAGAGAAGCAGGTTTCTGCCCAGCTGACAGGCTTTCTCCACAGCTCTAACCATTGCTTTCACAGAGGGACACAGAAGTAGAACCATATTGTAAAGATGAACCAATGGCAAAATTCCAAAACTGACAATCCTTGAGTTTGGGGAGCTCAAGATCAAGACCCCCATTTTGTGGCACGGCCTGAATTTTAAACAGACCGAGCCAAAAAACATGTGACCTGAGAGGTTTGGTCCTCGTGTGTGGGGAGATGCCAGTTCAGACCCAGAGCTCATGGGTGAGACCTCCCATGCCCCATGGTGTTGTACCATAATGTAGAGCTTGCAGAATCCCATGGTCGGGATGGATATTTTAGGTGAAGGGTATGTGAGTGGAGGATCAATACCATATGGCATGCGTGTTAAAATAAAAACATGCGTGCACTCACGACTCTATTTGCTATATTCCACACGAAAGTAGTTATTTTTTTTTTATTGGGAAAATTGTTAGATTTGATGGTGGTATGTAATTAGTAGTTTGCCAGCAATAATTACAGGGCTGTGCTCCAGAATAAATGATGTAGCATTCCTGTGCCTATAATATGGTATACCACAAAATAGGAGTTGGAAAATTGCAACATTGCTGGATCATCATATATCTGACATGTTGAAGGGGTTGTTTTTTTGCTCTGATAGTTTATGAAAAATAGTAAGTATGGTGCACTGTGAACCAAAAGGCTTTCTTTGTTAAATTAACCATAATTGCAACCACAAATTATGGCTTCACAAACTATAGATTTAAGACTGGCTTTTCATAAATAGAGCTTCTTTGTGTTTTAACAAAACATACATAAAAGAACAGAGCTGTACACTGATGCCAAAGTAGCACTTTCAAAATTATCAGCCCATTCAAGCTTTTGGAATACAATCATAATATTTGTTTTAAGTTTAATATCCAGGAAAGGAATTCACAGAAATCCCATAATCTTAACACAGTTCTAATGTCATTTCTGCGCCTTAATGAAGTAATATCAAGATAGAGGCCTTCAAAAGATAGGTTTGTATGCATTTGAAAGTTGATATAAATTTGAAAGTTTCATTTATGTAAGTGAATAATTGGTCACTATGTGACTAAGCAAAGGGTCTGCAATAGGAAACACGACGGGAAAATCCTGGTGTGGGTATTTTACACATACCGTGACCATATATGCGAAGGACCCAAATCTTTCAAAGCAGAGGAGTTATGCCAGTTTCCACCAAAGGCAAATTTGCCCAGAAAGAGTCTCCTCCAACACTGGATGATTGCTGTACATCTCTCCAAGTTTTAAAATAACCTACAGATTATTGGCATGCTCATCCCAATTTTGAAAGGCATACTTTTGGCAGCAGCAGGCTGAGGAGGGCCATGTGTTAACATCCTGGTTTAGCAATATGTATTCCCACATGCTAAGCTCTCGTACAAATGCAGTTTTTATTGCTGTTGACTTCAAACAAAGATGCTTTGACATCTAAAGTTGTATATGTTACAGATGCAATGCCTAACCATACTCATGCTGTATATTTTAGGATGAGCTGGCTGTGGTCCCAATTATACAATCAAGTATAAACACTCCTAGGATACAGGGCCCCATACGGAGAGTCACTTATCTTTGTTGTGCTGTGTAGTACTGCACTGTAACATCTTGCCACGTCTGATATTTTGTTCTCCAGCTCATTTGCACATTGTTGCTTAACACAATATATAAATAACATCTCGGAGCAGGCAACATTGCTTGTCTCTGGATGTGGAACCAGTATCGTTAACGTATCGCTTAGTCGCTCCCAAATCCACAGCATGAGTGTTGCCCATGCAGGGTAGCAGGCTGTGCCTTACTTTCCTGTTCTGTATTTTCTCATCCGTACACTAACAGTGAGGAGGAGGATAATAATCCAGCCAGGAAGCATTTCTAAGGAAAAAAAAAAAAAGTGCATTTATTGGCCAAAATCTTTTCTGCCAAGCACAGAAACTGCAGTTTAAGGCCTGGTATTTTGAAATAATGGTTGGTGGTTGGCAGCTCAGCTTTGCAGAAATAGCTTGTTTTTCTGGGAAAAATCCTTAGAAAGTTGAGTAAATCCTCCTTCTCCTTCCCAGGCTGCCCTCAGAAGGAAAAGAGAGTTCTG
The DNA here is from genome assembly GCF_033815535.1 of Pezoporus flaviventris. Classification (NCBI taxonomy): domain Eukaryota; kingdom Metazoa; phylum Chordata; class Aves; order Psittaciformes; family Psittacidae; genus Pezoporus; species Pezoporus flaviventris. The sequence goes on along the minus strand of NW_026892589.1, from coordinate 7,767,494 downwards.
CTTTACCTCTGCACTCATCTTTATGAGAACCTGAGAACCCTAAACCTGTAAGGGCCAGCTGGGGCTATCTTCATAAATCCGGGTTTTGTCCTGTCTGTTGGAATAGCTGGGTACTTGGGGTGGGTGGAAGTTACGCACCCGCTTTCACTTCGATTCATCTGCCTGTTCTGTTTAGACTTTCCCCAACAATAGAAGTCTTGCCACTCCTTTCATTTGCATCCAGGAGACAGTTGAGCCCTCACTTCAGAGGTGTGGGAGCACCCCCTCCCAGCTCAGCAGCATCCCTTTGGGGCCCTGTTTGCAGGCTGACTGCATGGGGGGTGGCCAGGAAGGAGGTCCCACAGGGCTGAGGGGTACATGGGGAGCTGTGGAGCCCTGGGGACTGCCCCACACTGGTGACCACACAGGCAAGTGTGGGACAGTCCCACCGAAGACAAGTCTTGCCATCTCCTTGTGTCTAACTGAATTTGTGCTTGAGGTTTTCACTCATGTAGCTGGCAGCGTGAACAGGAGTTCTTGTAATAGTAATAAGCTGTAAACATTTTGCATCTAGTTCTGAAAGGTTACTTCAAAGAAGCATTTCTTCATATCACTTGGGATCTTTTCTTCTGTTGAAATACACATTCATGAGTGAAGTAGTGCAATTACAAGGATGTTTAGAGAATCACAAAGGTATTTATTCTTGTCCTGGCTAGTTTATAGTAGCAAAAATTGCAAGTGGAAAGGCTAAGAAAATGTATTCTAAAAACAAATGTGTAATTGTTTTGTTGAGAGTTAGAGTCAACGGTGTTTATTCATGAGGCTTAGCTGCCCCAGGCGAGAGCAATCAGACTGGAGGTACCACCTCCTGTATCCTTGTTCTCTTTAATTGGAGCCATAGCCTTGGATGCCCTGAGGCGAAGGGCCGTCTCTAACTGTATTCTGTTCGGTTCATGAGCATTTGAAAGTGCAGTGGAAAAAAACATTCTTTTGTTTAGACAGTTTCAGGCTTCCCCTCCCTTTTCTGTTCAGCAAGTGAAAATTGTATGTCGAAATTAAGCTCTTGAGCAGCTATAGATTTTGCATGTAATGTGATACTCCAATGGCTAAATAGTTCTGCAGTGTTGTTAGGATGGGAGAAGAGGCGTGCACCACCAGCACTCCGGGATGGAGAGCTCAGCCTCACAGTCTGCATTCAGGCCCGCGGCTCCCGGTGTCCAGGAGCTCCCAATGTCCAGCAGGCTACAACTCCACACTGGCTCCCAGCGCCTTCTCTTTAAGCGAATCAGAGCATATCTTAACAGTCTCCCTGCAAATTCCTGTGTGACTCCATTTCTATTTTTAGGCCCTGGTGAGGGTACCAGGCGCAGCTGCCAGCCTAGAGACAGACTCAATACAAGATTCAGTAAAACTTCTCTCTGGCTGCCTCGCAGCGGAAGTCCAGGTGGGGGCATGCAGTGCAGGAGGCGGCTGGCGTCTCTTATTGAATCTAGCCCGGAGTTTATCCAAGCTCTTCCTGCGTGTTTTTCTACTCTCCCTACTGTAAAATCCTGATTTCCTCATGACATCTTTATGCAGCGCTATGGTTAAGTGCTTTCTTCTCCTATTGTTAGCACTGCCACTCTCAAACTGCTTGAAGCTTTTAGCTCCAAAACAAGTAGCATGGTCTGCCTTAGAGTGTGAGGAGAGTTCTCTGTGCTCTCTTCCAAGCACCAGTCAGGTCAGATGGAGGCCTGTCTGGAGGGAGGACTCTCCCCTTGGGATAGACAATGCTGGTAGAGAGCCTGGCTGTGATCCTGCTGCATTGAGTCAGATCTGAGTAAAAGCGATAGCAGCCTATCTTATCTCATCTCATCTCATCTCTCTGCAAGTACTCACACTATCCCCACACCCTGGTATCCCAGCATCTTCACGAGATTAGTTCAAGCTTGGTATGGAGTCCCTTGTGTGGCCTTCTCACACCGTGTGTAAGGTGTTGGTGGTCAGATAGCATCTTGAAAAGATGAGAAAAGAAGAATACACCTCACCTAAGCTTCGCCTTCACAGTGCCCCAGCCCGTGCCTGGCCACGCTGCGCCGAGGGGAGAGTTCAAGCAAGGAACACCCAACATTGACATCGTGGTTTGCACATTCGAGGGCTGAACCGAGGACACTAAATAAGCATCCTAGATTGCACCCTTCCTGCTCCACTCACCCCTCCATTCCCTGCTTTCCTGGAAGGGTGTTAGACAGTTTCTGCTCCTCTAGGTTTCCTCTGCCCCGCTTCAAGCCAGCCTTGTCCCCTGTGGTGGTCACTGCAGTCGGAGGTAGGTAAGAAGGCAAAGCGACAGTGTGACAGGTGATGGATTGGGTGGAGTCCCTGGTCCAGGATCACTCAAGGTGACTAGTTGCTGGTTTATCCTCCTCTTGTAGGTCAATGTGAATGGCGATTTTGAGCTCTTCAGGAGCTCTTCCAGGGCAATGGCCTTTTGCCACGTTTTGAGACAAAGTTGCCAAGTAGTTTACTAGATACCCCATATTTTCTAGGATATCACTCCAGTCATATCTTCACTGCAGCAAATAGCAAGGCTTTAAGAGGCACTTATTTATTTAGTAATTCCATGCAGCTGGCAAGGGTTAAGAGCCATCCCTGGATGATAGCAGTTCTAGTGAGAAGTATGTCATAGCTCTGGAGACTTTATCTAAATACTCACATGCTTTGTGGTGCGCAGGTTTCAGATTTGAGTTATTAAACTCCTGGTCTTCTTAGGAAAACACCTCCCCATCCATCTCGTTTCACTGCCCCTGAACCAAGGTTGGACTGTCTAGAGGATGGCATAATATCTGCTGTGTGTTTGCCTTGATGAATGATTAATTCCCAGTTGGGTCGTGGGGGTTTGCTGAGCACTGGGGCCAGCAGACTCCTTGGCTTCCTTGCCAAGCATATTTGTTTAAATGCAGCAAGTCCTTTCTCCAGTGTTGTCTTTGCAAGATCTGGAGGGGTGAGCCTTTTGATGTTTGTATTTACAGTGTTTTCACATCTGGATGTCATTTGTGACACAGGCTCTCCTCCTTTTTCTATCCCTGTGTCTTCCTGTAAAATTCATTTTGAACATATAAGCTCATGTGGCTTTAATGTGTAGTAGTCGGCCAATGTATTTAGCAGGCCTGTAGTAGGCCAATAAAGAGGTACCTTGGGTCATGCTGTGCGCTCTTGTAAATTTATCCCGAATTAACCCTGATTGGCATCCAGCTCCCCTGCTGTAGAGATACAGATGTGCGTGCTCTCCAACATCTGCTGTTTCATGAGGAGCTGTGCCATAAATCCATGAGCCCCAGTGACCTGGAGTCTGAGCTGAGGCTTTGGGGATGCTTTTGCTCCTGTGCTTCATGGTCAGGAGAGCTCACAGGACAGGTACCTGCAAGACGCAGGTGGCAGCGCTGCTGGTGGAAGGGCAAGCTCTGTCCTTGTGTTTTCACATGAAAACCCTGTCGGTGTTGCAGGAGAGTGTTCTTCTCCCTGAGCAACACTGAGATACGGCCTCCAGTGCAGATCCTTCTTGTGGTTCCCCTTTCCGTGCAAGTGGTTTGAATATCCTTGTCCAACAGGTTTCTTTGGGGCTTGTAATAGTTCAGCTTCATCTTTTAAAATGCAAACTTGGGCATGGCAGAGCAGGCTCCTTCATCTGCCTTTACTTGCAGAGGAGAGCAGGGGAAGGAGATCAGAGCAGGCAGTGCGTTGCTGCAGTCCTGCAGGCAGCCTGGATGCAAGAGGAAAAACATAGCCATCAATTTCTAAATGTCAGCAGAGATCCCCTGGAAATTATTTATTGCATCTGCTGTCGTATTTAATGATTTAACAATATACTAATAATCATAATATATTAACTTTGTGTAGTGATATACCAATCAATATAAAATAATGAACACATCTAATGGGTTTAATAGTATACAGATGTTTACCGCCGTTCTCCCCAAAGGTTTTCATACAGCTCCTCAAGGCCGTGCTCGGGCAGTTCCAATCCCAACCCCTGAGCAGCCGCAGTGCTGGGGCTGTGCTGGTGGCTGCTGGTGAGTGCAGGGTCACCGCAGGGAGCAATGTGGCCATTGATCAACCCTTTAAAGCACCTATGAATCACCACAGTGGTGATTGTATGAAATGTACCTACTAACAACTGCTTTGCAATGTGAAGGTTAATCACGATCAAACATTTCCTTTGGTTTTCTTCTATCCTTCCACCCGGATCCAAACCCCCAGAGGTCCAAATGCATGTCAAGGGACACTGGAGCCTGCAACCAGTATAGAAGGCAAAGGTGCCCAACCTCAGCCCACCAGAAGGACTGAGTGGGTCCGGCAGTGTGCACACGTCTGTGTGTTCAGAGAGCACAAACATGCACTCTCTGCACTTGTGGGGGCCATGTGCACCCACTGCACGGAGCTACAGACTGTGCACATGCACACGCACACCCCTGTGCACACAGGCACAACACACGCACCGTGCACAACCCATCACCATGAGCGCACAGATAGCGGCTGTGTGCACACACACCGTGAACACAGCCCACATTGATACAGATGCCATGCGTGCACACACCACGTGCACACACATACACACATGTAAATCGCACGCATGAGCCAGGCATATGCAGACCGTGCACACGGACACAGCTCGTGCCCAGCCTGCACAGAGCTATAGGCCATGCACACACACGCACTGCACGCACAGTGTGCACACACGCTCCTTGTACACGTTCGTGCGCACACGCGCACACGCGCGCTTTCTCCTCCTCCCCCCCCCCCCCCCCCCCCAACTCTGGGGCCGCCCGCGCGCCCTCATCCGGGTGCGCGCGCCCCCACCGCCTCGACGGCGGGTCCCGCGCGTGCCCCGCGGCGGGGCGGGGCGGGCGCGCGCGCGGCGGCGGGGATCGGCGTCTCGCGGGTGGATTGGTCTGGGCTGGCGGCGGGCGGGCGCGGGGCGGGCGGCGCTGGGCGCGGAGCAGTCGCGCCGCGGAGCGCCCGAGGAGCGGTGCGGAGCGGGTGTTCCTCGTCCATGTGTGGGAATAATGGTTACCGAGGCGTGAGCCGCAGCGAGAGCGAGACACCCGCCGCCGGGGGAAGCCCCTGCATGGGGCCGGGTTGGGGCTGCCTGCGGGGCTGAGCTTTCCCCCTCTCCCTCGTCGGATGCCGGCCGGAGCCGCCGGGGTCGCTTCTTTTTCTGGTTTCTTTTTTTGTTATTTTTTATTCTTGCCCCCCCTTTTTTTTTTTGGTGTGTCCGTGGGCTTTTTGCCCCCCCTCCCCTCCCCCCACGCTTGTTTTCGGCCCCGCCGCGGCCCCGCGGGTGATGGACCCGTAGCGCCGTCTGCGCGGCTCCTCCGGGGCTGACCGGGCGGCGGGGACGCGGTCCGCCGGGCGCGAACTTCTAGCCCTGGGTTCGGCCGGCCGGAGGGGAAGAAAAGAACAGGGGGGAAGAAAAGAAGGGGATAAAGAAAGGTGAAGAGACGCGTTGTCTGCACGCCGCGGAGGAGCGAAGGAGCAGCAGCGAGCGGCGGAGGACTGCCGCGGGGGCCGGCGGGATCCCCGGGGCGCCTCCGGGCAAGGCGCCGCGTTGTGCCGCTGCAGGGGGGCCCCGAGCGGCTCCGCTTCTCGCCGCGCCCGCGGGGACCGCCCGGTCTCACCCCGTGGATCGTCCCGCGGGGGCCCGGCTCGCCGGCGGGGCTCGCCATGGTCTGCGCGCTGCGGGGTAAGTACCGGCGGGGCGGGTGGGATCCCCGCGCTGTTTCCTCCATACCCGGAGCCCCGTTGCGCTGCGGGGCAGCGCTTTTCTGCCGGGCTGTGGGAGCCGGGGAGCTGGGCGGGTTCGCAAGCAGACTGGAGAAGGAAATCGCCGCGCTTTCCGCCGGTGCGATCGCTGGGTGCGTGCGGGGCTTTTTTGTCTGTTTCTTTTTCTTGTGCCTTTTTCGGTGCAGCCGACGAGGTGGTTTGATTTTTCCGGCCGCGCCGTTTGCCCAGTACCCCCCTTCCCCTGCTCAGCCCCGGCTGCTTTCGGGGCCAGTTCATGTCCCTTTCTGCCGGGGGGGGGGGGGGGAATGGAAATGGATGTTGGGGTGCGGCGGGGCGAAGCGCGGAGAAGCAGAAACCGGTCGTTACCCATTGCCGGAGGCGAACCGAGAAGCTCTGCGTACGGAATTATGGAGAAGGATTGTTCTGGGGGAAGACTGGGTGTGTTTGAATTAAATAACATAATAAAACAGAGCCGCAGCAGCGGGGAGCTGCCGGGATGCGCTGCGCTCCCAAGCTGCTTTTTTTTTCCACCCCATTTCGCACATTCCTCCAGTGCGACCGCATCCCGCTTACCGCCCCCACTTCCAGGAGGGGATACACACACAAAACTAATAGCGATTGAACCGCTGCCTCCGTTAGGGGACCGAGAGCGGGGCCAGGGTGAGACACCCCCCCCCGTCTCCGGTACCCAGGTGCCCCCAAGCCGTGCGGACCCGGTTTCCCTCCCTCGGTGACCGCCGCCCGTTAGTGCTCCTCTTCGGCAGAACGCGGCGGTTCGGCTCCTTGGGATGCTCTCTGGGCAGGCGGAGCTGTACAGGGGCTGCCGGGCGAGGACAGCGTTAGGTCCGGCATTGCTGGCGATCAAAACCGGTGACAAACTCCCAGATCTGTAGCCAGCGATTTAACCCCTTCGGAGCCGGCCCGAGCCCCGTCTGCGCACAAAGAAATAACAACTCTTAACATGGTTTTCATGCGTTATTTTTTCCGTGTGTCTTTTGGCCTGAGAGCTGCCCCGTCCTCCTTCCAGCCTGGCAGACGGTGCTGGAGGCGCTGCTGCTGTGCCCCTCTGCCCAGCTCCAGAGAAAAATTAATCCAATTAAGAAACTAAACCCTGTGTGTTTAAAGTGACAAATTTGAAAGGGGAAAGGGGGGGTGAAGGCAGATTTCCAGATCACTGGTTAGGTAAAGATGGCTTGGAAGAAGAGCTCAGGAATAAGGCGAAGGCAGAGAGAAGGCAAGAGGGGACCTTTTTAAATGGCAAAAGCTTGTATGTCTCTCTGGAATTTAAACCGGTTTTTAGGCTTGTAAAATCTTCTTGAAGTTGCGCATTTATCTCGGGAGGCTGCTCGCGAGCTAATCTTCTCAAGGCATGTCCTGATTTTTTTGTAACGTTACAGTATCTGAGGTCCTTTTAACCTAATTCTGTAACAAAGATAATTTCTTGTTATGTAAGTTACTGTTCTGAATGATTGCTTTGGGTCTTGGAGAGCGTCCTTAACCGCTCTCTCCTGCGCCGCCGAAACTGGAATTATTTACTTCGTTATCGATTCTTGACAGAAAGCCTCGTTCAACTGGGAATGGCTGCTGAGGTATTACAGGAAAAGTCTCCCCATTCTTCTTTCTAGAGAGTTAAATCTCTGGTCATCCCTGATCAGAGGTTTATGTTTACGTATAAATCCGATTTTCCCCACATACAGACTTACAAGGGCGAGCTGCTTGATTTATACACACAGCATTAACTTCCTACAAGTGGCAGACTTGTAAAGCTCTTCAAGAATTTTCTTCTTTGCTGAACACGGTTCCCTCAAACTGCCCTGTGCTAAAGCCAAAAGGCACTAGCTCGGGCTGCCGGATCCTCTTTTCCAGAGGAGGTTAATGGTATAAAACAAGCAGGCATGTTTTATGTGGCTGGATACTGAGTTTTTGCTGGTACAGAGTGATTTTAAATTGGAAGGTGGGTTATTCTGAGTGAAACCTAAAGCCTTGTTTATTGGAGAGTGGCACTCTGTTCTCATAAATAGCAAAATACATCCTAGTATTACTCTGTCAGGACACGCAGTCATGTTGGACCTTGTGGCCTGGGCTGACTGAATCGAATAGTGGTGTCACAAGTAGCTCTTGCCTTTTTAAGTTAAAGAAGGGATTGGAGTGTGCTTCAAATTCCAGTGATAAACTACAGATATTTAGCAGTAGTTGGTATTTATTTTGCAAGAATGGTGCAATTTAAAGTGCTAACTTTTGGTAAGGGGTGCAGATACCCATGTTTGCTGTTGTTGCTTTTTAAACCAAGAGCTGTTAAGATGTTTAGTGGTGAGATGTTGACAGAAGTGGCAATGAAGAGGGCTGCATTCTTCAGTCAGCCCCTGTGCTGCACTGCTTTGGGGAAGCACAGATGTGTATGTCATTTTCTGCCTTAAATCTTTTATTTCTTCTTTTTTCCTTGGCTCCCAGCATCCTTGTGTCAAGTGACCCATAATAGCTAGGGATTGTGCTGTCTGGATACATTTGAATATGAAGCAGTCTTTTGAAGGCCATTATGGAGGATGTAGGCAAGTCAAATTATTTGTATCATTGGAATAGGAAATGTAACCTGGTTAATTTTAATGACTTTATGAATTTACAAGATCTGAAGTCAGGCAGGTATAAGAACACCTTGCTCCTCGCTTAATAGCATGTTTGAGCAAAGATTGGCATTCTGCATCAGAAATGGAAATTTTAGGGTTTCTTGCAGCCTTTTATTCTTCTGAATAAGACGGAAATTCTGCACTAGGTAAAGAAACATATGGTTTTACCAGAAATTATTTCCTACAGTGGTCAATTACCAGGAGATGTAATGAGAAATATATTCCTTAGGGAGGGGAAGGAGGGATTGCTATTACATAATATCCCCTGGGAGAATTTCTGTATCGCGTAATGAGGTTGATGATGGAGCATTTGGGGAAAATGCCTATGGATAGGAATTTGTTCTTCAGATTTCCATAAGGAAAACATATTACTGAAAAATAGGCTTGTTAAAAGTAGTACTGATATGTTAGTAGGTGGGTGCTTTGCCTTTATACACATTTCTTTTGTTCTCGTAACTACTATGTAAGAGATTAGGTAACCATAAGATTAAAACGTCTGCAAAATGAGAGATGCTCTTGAATAATTCCCTTACTTATTTAACACCAAGGGTAAGCCATTAAGGGCTTATGTTCTGTTCTGGGTTGCATTAATTTATTTCTGTTTCTATATTGAAAATAGCTCCTAAGGACAAGAAAATCTCTAGTCTTAATGGTGTAAACACAAACGACCTTATCCTCATGGTGGTGTGAATAAAATATGTAGAAATGCATATATGTGATACTGTGGATTCACTAAAACTTGGTAGCTGGATACGTGTTTTCAGAGTCCTTGTAATATCCGAAGGATTGCCTAGGAGCTGACTGAAGAAAGCACTTTAAAATTACTTAAATACAGCCTTAACTTCTTTAGTAGCAGTTGCTTTAAACAGGAAAATAATTCATCCCCACACACCTGCCCTTCACCGCGTTTCACACTCAGAGCCCAGCGGTGAGCACGGAGCTGCTCAGGCCCAGAGGTGTTAAAACCAACAGAGGAAAAGGTGAACAGCCTTAACACCTCTGTCACTGCTGGGGAATTTGCCTAATTGGAGCTGCTCGTTTAAAACCCGAATGCTGGTGACTCGGGTAATTCTTGTCCAGCTTTTGTCCCCTGAGTTAGGGATGCGCGGGTTTCTGTGAACATGGCCCTGGGGCAGGTTCCAGCAGCCGAGGTGGTGCAGGGACCCCAGAGGGAGGCTCTGGAGGGGGAGGCAGGTCTGCACCGCTGTCTCTTCATGAGGAAGTTGGAGGTGCAGTGGCTCTTCTTCAAGTCCTGGCCTTGATTTCAGTGTTTCATTGATAATATTTCATAGTATTCCGTGTGCCACCTCGTGGCTGCGGGCGCACATTGCAGCCCGGAGGGGTGCCTGGGACCCGTTTTGGGGTGGTCTTGGTGGTTTTGCTTTGTGTCAGTTATCTGTTCTGGTTCACCTAACAGTGACTCAGTTGGAAATGCAAACCAGAGTGGTGGCCACTCTCTGCTGACTACTGTGTGGCTTTCAAAGTATGTGGTAGGGCTTGGCTTTCCAAAAAGGTGGAAAATGGTGCTAGGTTTAAGCACTGAGGGTAGAATCAGTGATGTTTCTGCACCCTGTAGAAATTGTTGCCATCAAGGGAACTGAAAACTGTGACTGATACTGGTGGAAGGGCTTGACTGTAGATGGTGACACCGGGGTGGTCATCTTCCCTGCTGCCCCAGCCCCTTACCCTGCCAGAGCTTTACAAACAGTGATCCTGCATTAACCACCTCACAGGCGGGATTTAGCACGAGAGCATCTCTCAAGGTAGCTAATGCCATTTCAAACTGTAAGAATGGCAACCTGTGATTGCTGGTTCTTCTAAACTTAAACTAGGATGGTGCTGTTGACATGGATGTAGAAAAATAGGCTCTCCAGAACATCCATCTGTACCTTATATGGCTGCATTGAAGGGGTGAATGATTAAAAAAAGTGTATTCTTTAATACTGTAAAAATAAACCTTGCTTTCTGGTGGGTGGTAGGAGAAGTGTTAGAGTTTACATGAAGGCAGCTTTTCAAGGTGGCTGTTTGTGCTGTTACCAAAGATATTTCTAGCTTGCTTACAAAATGAGATTTTTTAGAAATACTTTTAATTTTGAAAGCATTCAGCCTGGCTTCTTGTGGAAAAAATGTTGCCGTGGAAGATAGCTACAGGCTTTTTAATACTGAGTCAAAGCAAGCTGGGTACGTTGTTTGCAATAATGTTGTTGTCGGGGTAGAAAACTTCTGTACGTGATGCAGTAACTGCTGTACCAAAGAGGAATCAGGGACATAAAGGGTATAAATTTGGGGATTTTTTTCTCCATGGATTACTCAACAGTAGAAAGCCTTTTGGCCGTTAAGATACCTGCAAGTAGATCCTTACTCCAGAACTGTAGGTTATAAAGTTATAGTCTGCCTTCAAAATGGTTGGAAATCTGTCATAAATATCTCCTTACCACATACCTCCTATCTCCCTGGATGATTGGCTCTCTAGCAAAGCCTTCCGTAGAGGGTGTACTGTAATCCTTTTACGTTACTACTTCAGTGCAGATTACACAGCAAGAAATAATTAGGAGATTAATTTTCACCTGTCACTGCCAATAATAGATAACCTTGCTACAGTGACAGGGCGAGGAATTTGGGGAACGGAGAAGCTGTTAACCCTGTAGTGATTGCTGCAGGGACCAGCCAGAAAATGGTTGCCAGAGCATGACCTCCCTGCTCGCTGTCAGCGAGGGGAGAGACGTGTTCATCCTCCCCCTTCCCCGTCTCCCGTGGATGCTGTGTCTCTTCCCGCAGCCTGTGGTGTGGAATCCGCTGTGTGCCGCAGTGGTGCCACACGCGCCTCGTGCTAATCAGCCCCGAGCAGGCGTCAGAGACCTTTGTAGCCTCGTCTTTTAATTCAGATGCAGTTCTATTGCTTTTCATGCTTTCCATTCCCAACCTGACTGGTGTTCCTAGTCTGCAAGGGAAGGGAGCAAACTAATGAAGATGGCTTCATTAGGCAGAGTGTGGTTTAGCCCTTGCTTCTCTCCAGCAAATGCAGCTGAAAAAACATCCCACAAGTAACTGTGCTTTCGGTCTTCAGAGAGGGCAAAGCTGAGGTGCTTCTGCTCCCTTTCAAAACTAATTATTAGCTTGCATCAGGTGAACCTAAAACCATAGCTTGTGCCCTAAGACAGGGAAGAAAGCCCCCACCCTTCCTTGTAATTCTTGCTTTTGTGCCTAAATTGAAATCTACAATCTGTTGAAAACGTAATAGGAAACCAGCCTACAGAAAATGCCATTATTCATATCATCGTGAGCTCATTTATTTTATCTGCAATAGTAATGATAAGACAGACTGCTTGGCAATGCTGATAAGCTGAGAAATATCTTAGAGCTATTTGTAAAAGTTAAAGCAGATCTTGGTACTAAGAGATAGGGAAACTGATGAGCCTTTGGGCAATCTGCAGAGCTGAAAGCTAATAAAGATTTTAATAGGAAGGACTCATTAGGATTAGGGAGAAGATCTGTTATCTGGGATTTACACAACACAAACACTGGGGCAACTTTAATTTTTGCTGCTTTGTTCACTAAATAGTATTGCTGAATGTGAAGGCTTTTAACTCTGATCTGGATCTCTTTGTACTTTCAAGGAGCCATCACCGCTATTGGTTGAGGAAGGATGGAAGGGCAGTTTGTGTGGGAATGCATTTGCCACACGTGAGAAGTGCCAGACCCAGTCATGTTCAGGGGCCCATCACTTTCTGGAGGTGCAGAAATACAACTGTTTGCAGGTGCCTGGGAGGGAGGGTTCTCAGTAGCATCATTTTTCCTGTTGTGAATGGCATCCCTAATCTTTTGGGCCTGAAGAGCATCTTTAGAAAGAAATTAACATATTGCTCTTGTGCCGATTCTCTTGATGGTGAGACTGAAATACTATTCCTGGACAGCTTGTCCGCCCATCCAGCCTCATGGCGTGCTGCTAACTCCCAGTTCCACAGTGGTGGCTTTTTTGTTAGCTGTGATACCCACACAGACAAGACTGTTTTGGCAGAGGACCTGTCTGCAGTGCCACTGGAGCTGGTGTGGTAGGAGTATGTGCCATGGGTGAGCTGATTAACTGGCTTGGTAGTTAAACAACAGGACTGAGTTAGCACTGTGTGCTTTCTTGTGCCTGTGATGTACAGGACATTCACTTTTTGAGGACCTTCAGTGTATGCCAACACCTATCTCATTGGCTCAGTGGCTTTATTCCTCATGTTCAACAAAGTATGTAAGGTGCATGTAAGCTGCTGAAAAAAGGCACTAGCTTATCCAGGGCTTACAGATGTATTTAATATTTTTCGCAAGGACCATCCAAACTTTTTTTTGTGGTTGAACTGAATTGGGAAGCAGGAGAAGCCATGCTGGAACATTTTTTTTTGTTTGCTTTCGAGGACCGAGCGTGTTGTAACCTGATTCTTCTAACCTGCAGTTTAAACCACTTTTACACACAGCCAGTGAGATCTAGTTGAACCTTTAATGCAGATGAAGGGGTTTGGTAGGTGATGTCCATGCTGGCTGTGAAAACCACATGCGTGACTACGTGTGTGTTTGGGAGCTGTCTGCTTTCTTCCTTGTGTGGAGCACCGACGAGTACAGGAGTCTCAGCTTCTTCCTGTTCTCATGGCACAGACCAACTCCTCTCCTGCTGGATCAAATAACCCTAGTTGTAACTACAGGAAGCATTGCTTCCATAGAAGAGTAGTGTTTGGAAACCATGTTCTTCTATTTTCAGTTACCTTTAATACGATGTAGCAGCCGAAAACCAAAAGGGAGCTCAGCACCATGAGCCACGGGGAAGTTTATTCCAGACAATGGTTTGGGTTCTGCTGGTTTAAACGCTTGGTTTCCTAGAGCCTACAGTAGACAGGGTAATGATAGATTTAACTCCAAGTATTTCATCTTCCATGTGCTTAAGGTACTTGCTTTGTGGAGACAGATGGGCAGGCTGGCTGCACTCACTGCCCGGGACGTAAAACACATTCCTCCAAGCAGGCTGGTGTCAGTTCATTGCAGCGTGTTGGTAACAACTCACAGTTTATGTCAGCAAACCAGCGTGGCCTCCTAAAGAACTAGCACTGTTTGCACGTAACATGTTGCTCCAGCAAGGCTGCCGTTTGAGAAGTTTCTAATACTTATGTTTGATATGAATGAAACTTTTTGTTTTGTCTGTAGACCGCAACGGAACTGGAGCTGACTCGTATCAGGAGTGCCTTGATAACAAGCAAGGTATGAGATCAAGTCTCTCCAACATGGGCACTTGGGACTGATTTAGCTTTATTTCTTGCAGCTGAATTGGTTGCTGTCTCTGTGTCTCTCGCTTTGTCTCCCCTTTTTACTTTCTTTTTTTTCCCCTCCACTGTCTCCAAGCCAATTCACTGTTAACAGCTCCATGTCAGCTAACCTGTTAGCTCAGGGTCTCATTACACATTTGTGCTAAGGCTTCTCATTTTTAGCAACCCAAACCCTCTGTTATTAAGGGAGGAAGTGGGAAGGTTGTAAAACAAAAGTAGCACGTGCTCTTGCTTGCAGCTATCTTCTTTCTTGAGCTTTAGTTGCACAGCCAAGCAGAAAAACATATTAAAGTAAAAGTTGAGTTCAGGGAAGGCACGTGCTAGGCTGGGTTACCTTAATGCCAGACATGCTGTGAGGATTTGTGTGCTGTGCTGACATGCTGGCCCAGACTTGTCCAGTCTGCTGTTTTCTGTGGCAAAGTTGATAAGAGCTGGAAAAGTCCCTTGTGACTTACAGGGGAGTGATGATGGTGAAGGAGGGACCTGTTATCCTTTCACTGTAAACATGGAAAGAAGAAGAGTCAGTAGAAATGAAAATTGTAGAAGTATCTCTGAAACAGGACCCAAAGGCAAGGTTATTGATTTTGTACTTAGAGAAAGGGTTGGTGTATTATGTTCTCTTCAGATGTCCTCTCTCAGAACTGCAATCAGAAGTGCTACTCCATTGCTGTAGCTGTGAAGTGAGTGTTGAACCTTCTGGTAATCAGGGAGAACAAGCACCCTTCAGTTCAGAATTTCATTCACTATAAGCTACAGCAGAGAGAGAAGAGGAAATACTTATCCTGACCAGGTTATAGGCATCAGTTACATGTCAGTTTTTACCCTGCTGTTGACCCAGATCTGTAACAGTAGCTAGAAGGATCATTTGCTGAAATTTTGACTCTTCTTGCACAATTTAGTGAAGTACTACCAAGAAACACAAAAAAAACGTGTCCCAGTTTGGTGCTTGGTTGGGTTTAATTTTCCACTGGTGTCTTCGCTTTCAGTATCCATCAATCAGTGTTATATGTGCTTCAAGTCAAAGCTGCCGCGAAGTGCATCCCCCTGCTGTCGTTGGGGTTTGGGGAGGGTTGCTTGGGAGGAGGGTGGTTGTTTCTTGTGTTTGGTTTTGTTTTCCTCCTCTCAAAAAACCCCCAAAGGTTCATTGTCTCTCTGGTGACCTTTCTGCTCATCTTTTTTCACGATTTCCCTCTGCTGATTGTGGTAAATACCTAATCATTGCTAAGCTTTTATTTCAGAAGTTACAACTGGAAGACTAATGTGGAAGAACTGTAATCAATAATGGCTTTTATTATTAGATTAAGTTTAAAAGTCTTCTAGACCGATGTAATTCAAGATGCTCCTTTGATAGGTAGTTTGTTCTTGGGGAGAACGTTTTTTTTCCAGTAAGGTTTTTCGGGGGGGGGGTTGCATTTGACATTTTGTAGAAAGCAACTGAGTTTCAGGTTTAAAAACACTGAGTATTCTCACTTTCTGAAACCAGTTGAGTCCCTTGGATGCACCAGTTACCCTGGTTTATCTGGCAGGTGGTATTAAAGGGCATTATATCCATCACTTTCATTTATTTGTCTGTCAGTACCCCAGGCATATCCTATAGAGTGTTTTGTTGATGGGTTTCTTCTACTTCATTGTTAACATGTGAACAAGCTGTATCACTGTAAGTGCTTTCAATCCAGTCTGAATTGGATCTGGTTTGGGTAATTTACCATGTCCATGCTATGTGTTAAAGCAACAACCTTTAAGAACACAGAGGTTTAAAGGTGAAAGTATACACAGAAACTTGTAGTCAGTCTCTTACTGTCCAATCCACCTTACATTTTGTGAGTGTGCAGCAGAGCTGAATCCACCATTTGCAACAATTTACGGAATATAAAACACACAGCTGTTGGTGGACCCATTTCTCTAGTTTCTTTCGGTTATGTTCAAAACAAAACACCACCAATGGCTGGAAGTAGCAGTGGCTCCTTAAAAGTATTAAATCTTCAAGCTATGTGAAATGCAATTGCCATGGCTTCTTTTTATAACAGCATGCTTGTCTCCTAGAAATTATGCTATAATGAGGTATGGTTTATATATTTTACCCCTTTCCTCATTAAAGTGCTATCTCTCAGAAGAAGCGCTTTGTGTCTTGAAATACTGTGTGGTTAAAATGAAGGCAGGTTTATAAGGATTTAATGTACTTAGGAGCCAAGGTTTTGTAGCTTTATGGCAAAGATGTTTTAACAAAGGGCTTTATGGTAAGGGTGTGCTGTATTTTAGGCAGGCAGTTGCTTAAGGGAGAATTTTCAGTGTGAACACGTCACGGCAGCAAGGAGAAATTCAGAGGGAAGCAGGCCTCTGAGATCCAGTCACCGTCTTGGCTGATGTTAAGCCTTAATTCTTTGCAATTTCAAGCCCTGGATCTTTTTTTACCTTTTGGCTCAAGGAAGACAAAGTCTTGTGCCATGTCATGCAACAACATGAGCAGGTCATGTAGGTTTCTCACTATAATAGTGCTCAGAGGCAGGGTGCAGGAGAGCATGCGCAGGACAGATGGCATCTGAATCCTTGAAGATTCACATCTTCTCAGGCTAGAGCTTGATTTTTCAACCTTTTATCTTGAATACTCATTATTAAATTCATACCTTAAAAACAGACTTTCTGAGGGTTGGGATTTGGAAGTGAAGAAGGCAGCAGTTCTGAGCAGTTGGCCATCCACTGCAGCAGAAGACGTGTCCTGGATCTGCCTGTTTCTCTGGGATACAGTTAATACCCCATGGCTTCCTGAGAGCCAGGGGGTTCTGCCATGGAAAACAGGTATAAAATTACAACCAGACACAGTTGTTGCTGGAGCTTCTCAATAGGAACTCACTGTTAAAAATAAAACAATTCTGTTTTAAAGGTTAGGCAATGAAAAGCACTCAGCTAGGGCCTTGGTGGCAGCCAGGAGACACAACCTCGCATCCTTGAAATAGTGTGTAGAGAGGTGGTCTTGGAAACCGATTCCAAGTGTTTCATGTTATCATTTGCAGCACCTTCTCTCATCCGTAGAAAATTGTGGTTTATTTCAGCGGTCTTCTGCATCCCCATACATGTAATGGGTATTTTGCCCTACTGGCTGCTAGCTTTCCAAGCAGGTTCCTTCTGGAAGAACCCAACACCTTTCCCTTTTCCATCTTTCTCTTTTTTTGCTGAATATCATGGTTCTGTGTTACTTTTCCACAGATGAATTAGTTTCTGTTTTCCCAGGAGGAACATGGTTTCGTCTTTCTGATGACACTATTGACTTCCTAGGACCCTATATTTCTTCCCTGGTGTTTTATACCATGTCCTAAATTCAGTACTGCTTATTGATTTTGTTAGCTCACCTCTAGAGGGAGGATAGATGTGATTTGGAGCAGTGTTTGGGAGCAAGGACGGAGAGTCGTTAATCTTGACAGTGATCAAAATCTGGCTGCAGTCGAGATGATAGCAGTTCTTCTGTCATGAGTTTATGGAGGACCCTGGGTTTGTGCTGAGTGGATCTTGGGCAGGTTGCTGAGTAATTGTTCCAGTCTGTAGGGCTTCATTTTGAAATAGTGGCCATAAACTGAAGACTCTTCATCCTGTTACCAGTCCCCTGGGCCATGCAGTCCCAGTGTGTGTCATCTTCTATTAGTCTTGATGCAACCAGTGACCTTGTTTGTGTGAGCACATTAAGCACAACATTAATACCTAATTTGACTACTTTCAATTCAGACAGGCTGTAATCAATCATCTGAACTCTCTTGACAGCGAATATGGCTGGGCAGGATAAGGAGAACAGATGAAACGCATGCTTGGGCCTAAACTGTAGGCAATTAGAAATCTGCTTGTGAGCCTGTGTAGCTGCTGTAACTGTAGCAGTTGGTGGAAATGGTTCTTCACTGGAAGGCAAAAGCAAGAAAACTGTGGTCTTTGTAGTGGTCTGTTCAGCCTTCTTCCTGCCTGTAAATACCAGCATGGTAAATGAAACTGCCAAGATACAGAGGCACCTTTTAGAAGGTGTTACTGGGAGAAGTTCTGACATATTCCAGTTTTTGGATCTCTTCTGAACCCCAGCAGGTTTAGTTTCAGGATGGCAAAGATGAATTATGAGGCAGATAAATAAAAGTGGCAGAGTGGCATGGCTGGATTGAAAAGTGCGGTCAAAACAGCTCTGTCGCTGAGGACATTATTTCCATTAAATGTTTTGAGATTTATTATTGATTTCAGTGAAATTACCCTTGAAAACAGATTTCCTCCAAACCTTTACTTTTAGATATTTGTTTTGGAACTCCATTAGGAGGCAAAAAAAATAAAACTTCTGTTTCAAACAGTTTTTGTGTTTTGAAATTGGCTTTTTTCACTGTATGAACAGTTTAAAAGATATTATTTATTATTTGTATTCCAGTCATGCCTATGCACTCTAGTTACGGCCTAAACGTCATTCTGCTAACCACAATGCAGACAGGGGGAGGGGGATCAGTTTCTGCCTGAAAAAGCTTTGGGTTTGTATTTCTTCCTGGGGCTGCATTGATTGAGGGTGCCTGTTTCCAAAAGAAAGAAAAACTAAAAAGAAGCAGCAAAAAAACCAAACCCCAGCCTTCTCATTTTACAATATGTTGGCTGCCTTTTTGTTTAAAGAATTATAAATACATCAGCAGATTTTCCACAAAAACACATATGCTTTCTTCCTGGTGAGCGTGATGACGCACTGCGAATCCTTGCGAGAGGCCTTGAATCTCCTTCGAGTAGAGGATAGTGCTGAGGTTGAAATTGAAATTTTAAAGAAGTGTCTTCGTTGCAGAAGATGCTGGTGGGGCCTCGTTGGCTGAAGAATTGCCATTTTCTGACTAATTTTTTCTTTTGCTAGCCTGGGAACAAAGAAAGAAAGGAGGAGGCAGAATAAAAGCCTGTGTACGTACAGAGGCTGCAGCTCTTAACTGGTAATGGTATCTGGAAAGAGTCCAGGCTGTTGTAAATATGAACTTTTGTCAATATTCCCCAAGCTTCTTTGGACTCTAGGGTGGGCTTTATTAGCTGAAGGTCACACCATTGTGCTGTCTCCCTCTCCTGAGACCTCTGATACCTTCCTGAAAGGACAGCCCATTATCCCTGAGCTTAGAAGCCAGCTTTCTCTTCAGTGGCGCTGAAGCTGATAAGCTTAAGAGGCATATTTCATCCCCCTGCTGCTGCTTTCAGGAGAAAAACAGTGTTTATCATCCCTGATTAATTCCAGTTGAACAAAAAACCAAAATAGGAGGTATGTGTGTGTGCACACGTGCGCGCACGCACAGACACACGGGGTTGACTCTTGGTTTAGGCTGGTGGTTGTGCATAAGGTCAACTCATCACGCTGGTCATGGTGAGCAGCGCCTGGTGCTGCCTCTTTGTTTTTCCTAGGTGGTGTGTCTGAAGATTGATTTAGTAACATGAGAGGATCCTGGGCTGCGATCAGTGTAAAGAGAAAGGGGTAGAAAGGGGGACAGGGTAGCAGCAGCCTGAGCATCGAGGTTGGAATTGATTTGTGGCAATTAAACATTAAGGTCTGCGAGAGCAGAACCACCGGCTGGGAGAGTGGCTTTCCATCACCTGCAGAAGATGAATAGCCCTAGGAGAGAGAAGGGCAGGAATTTCGTACTCAGCTACCTGAAAAGAATCATAAAAACACACTGTATCTCGCCTCTGTATCTTACAGCCCTGTTCATCACAGCTAAATCCCTTTGCTGGGAATTGTATGCAAGAGAGTTGGAATATATAAATGCTAATTGCTTCTACTGCTTTGGTTTCTCCATTTCACTCTTTGGATCTGGCTTGAAATTTGTCAGGAGGTGTCTTGCTGATTTTTTTGTTGCTGCCATTTGAGTAGGAATGTGTTCCATACATGGCTCCCAGTTTCGTAGGGTTGCTTTTTCCCTTGTGCTGAGATTCAGAGTACAGAATGAATAACAATGGATAACACGTGCAGTGAATAGCATATTGTCCCTCTCAGTGCTCCTCTGTCAAATGCCCAGGTAACATGCCCCAGTGGCTGTGGCATCCAGGGCTGAGACCTGTGCTGTGTGTTCCCTTAGGGCACACCGTGCTGTGCAGGACACATTGCCTACCTGTGCCTGAGGTTTTTTTGTGGAAAATGAGAAGACTGGGACTGTGCATGGTAGTGTTTGTTTAGATAACCATGTAGCTGCAGCCCAAGTAGGGCCTTTTACAAAGGACTCTGTATTGCCTTCAGTTTTGTTGTGTGGTACTTGCCAAGGTTGAGGAGTGAAAGAAGAAGTCTCATGTGGTTGAAAGGAGCCCGTTGGTATTGGAACCAGATGACAGTTTTTACTTTGTAAGACTCTGAATTTTTCAGCCTTTTGCAAAAAAAAAAAGGCTACAGATATTATAGAGCTGAGGTGAGTGAACTGCTTTCTCTCGCTTTGCTTTGTGTTCATACTAAACAAATGGGCCCTGACAGTAGGTGAGGGGCTTCACTGCTCTGCCCCCCACTCTGTGGCAGAGCTGCTGCGTGTGGAGCATGTTTAAAGCAGATTGTAGGTACTCTGGTTAAACTGAACTTCATTTCCTTTGCTAGAACAGACAGAGATGGAACAGTATTAGAAATAATTTCACTAAACTATGTTTACTTCTTACCACTGAAGACAATATTTAAAGATGGATTTTGCTATTACAGCTCCAGTGCTAGTGTAAACAGGGTCTAATGGGAAAGGCTATAAAGTAATAGGGCTATTGGTCATCTTTGGGGAAAAAGGAATTTACATAATGCACTTCAAACTGGAATGGATCTGAAGCTTCGGCTGACCAAACACAACTAACATTTCTGCATTAAAATGTGTACAGTAGCATGAAATGGGAGTGGTGGGCCTCTAATACTGTTTTTTCAAGGTAAGCTGCACAAGCCTGTGTCTACTGGGGGCACTTATATGCCTTTGTGGATTGGGTTAAATTAGTCATTCTTCACGTAAAATAGAATGCAGTTAAGTTTTAGGTGAGAACCTCCTTAAATATACCACAGACTCCTTTTTCAGGGCAAAGTAGATTTAAGGGTTCTGAATCGTTTATGGCTCTTTCTCCAGATTGGTTAACACAGTGGAAGGATCCTTAGTAGTCCAGTGGTGCACCATAGACTACAGTAAGATATGGACTTGCTTGGGCCCCAAGTTTTGTGATAAGTGACATGTTAATACGTGCTTGGCAGAGCAAGTTCTTCATTTCCCTTAAAATGGAGGGGGCAGACATGATCTCATTGGACAAGATGTCTTTGGGCTACTGCCCACCGTTAGGTATGTCCTAGACAAGATCGATTTACTTGGTGTGGACAGATTATTTCCTTTTCTCTCCCCAAATCTGGTTTGCAGTAGCTGCTAGCAAGAGCTTTCCACCTTCTGTATCACATGAAGCATTTTAGCTCTTGTTGAAATATGAAGCTCCCTTCCTTTATTAAAATTAAGAAGCACTTTCTCACATGGCAAAGTGATAATAAAGGCTGAAATTGGATCTATAACTTCATGAAAAGAAAGAGAATTTTTTTTTTAAGGCAAATCATGCATGGTAATACCTCCATTGTTCTCTCACTGTGTTCTTTGTATTGCTTAACTCCCTGCGAACAAAGAACCCATAACTGGAATTGTAAAAATAATCCAGGCATTTAAGTCAAAACTCAAAAGGCCCTTGGGAATCTCATGTAAAGGTGTGCCCTTGAAATGGTGGTTTATGAATTGTCTGAACAGGTTTGAACATCCTGGCCCTGAGGAAATCTATGGGAATTTCGCTGCTGACTGCAGTGGGGTCAGGATTTCACACTTGGCGCTTTGTATGTACATTGAGCGGGGCCCGCTTTCAGGCTTTGAGAAAATCTGACTCCCTCCTTGGGAGCAGGTGGGAGATTTTCTAGTTGGTTGCACTTGTGAATTCTAGTTAGGGGGATTGCTTTTGGTCCCCCCCATCTTTGTCACTTACTTAAACAAATAGGCAAACTGGAAACATGCACTAGCTCAAGCTTGAGCAGTAATACTTCCTCAAGAGCTCTTGTTACTGATCTAGACCTGAAGCTGGTTGGGAATGTGGTTTTAAGCTAAGGTTCAACCCTGCTTAAATGAAACCAGTTCAGCAGAGAGATGGGAAATTTTATTCCTACTTGCAGATCATAGAATTACAGAATCATAGAATAGTTAGGGTTGGAAAGGACCTTAAGATCATCAAGTTCCAACCCCACCCAGCTCGTTTGAAGTGTGAAGGTTCAGTCTCTCAGCTTCAGCACAGATCAGGAGGGAGGCTGCATTATGAATTGAAGCTATGAGTACTTCTTCACCAGTTTATTGCAAACTAATGTGTTTTTGAAAGTACAGGTTTATCCAGGGTCAAAGTCACTGGAAAAGAAGGTACTTAAATGGGCAGTGAGGGAATTAGTCCAAAATTTGTGTGCAGATTCAGCTGAACATAGAAGATCATAGAAGACCCCTGTCTGAGCAGGAGGTTGAGCCAGGCAATGTCTCAAAGTCCCTCCACTTAAGTGACTCTGTGGTTCTCTGTTTGATGTCTCATGCCTGCCCAGGGTATTTGAGCAAACCGTTCGATTGTCTGATCATTGTAAACAAGGACATCGTATTCCTCTACCATGTCATGGGCCATGGAGAAGAGAGTCACGAGAGTTGTAGTAAATTCCACTTTGTCCTCAGGTCTTCCATATTCATTGTACACTGGCCAGTGACATCATCTCTTGTTTAAGAACTGCCGCTGTTGATGGAGTAAGCTCTGTATATAATGAAAAACAGAACTCAAGGAAACCATAATCCCCAAAACACATGATTCAGGGCTCCAGGAAAATGGAACACTTAAGTTACCTAATCATGGTTCTCCATCAGGAGAGAAAGTTTAGGAAAAATTACTAGGAAAACCTTTGAAGCTGTCAGCAACGATATCCCACAGGCTGTCAGTCCACAGTAGTTCCACAAAGCTCAACAAACTGATGTCTGTTGAACTTGTTTGCATCTCGTTCTAGTAGAACTTGGATCAAAAACGTGGGCTGTGTGCCCCTCGTGTTACTATCAGTAGTTGTGAGGGGGAGCTGGAAAGCTACATACATCTTGTGTACAACATGGAAGTTAATTTGGACTCCTACACTGCTCAGGGGATCACAGGAATGTTGCAGTGGCTGAAAGCTTGACTGTAACTTTTCCATGTTTAGCTGTAATGGAATGTGCAAAAACATAACAATTCCTTCATGGAGCCTGGAGACACCCAGCCCTGGTGCGGGTAGCAGTACACACTGACCGCTGCTCAGGGGAGGGACGTTTCTCAGAGTAGTGTGCACAAAGTAACAATCACAGCGCAGCAGGGACAATTAGAGAATGTTAGAAGTAAATGGTTCATTTCCAACTTTTTCTGCCCAAACACAGCCAACCCTAAATGAAAAAAGCTGGGTTGTTCCTCACTGTAGCTGTGTCTTGAAGGCTTTCCTTAATGAGCTGTCTCCTTCTGTCCAGTATGGAAAGAAAAACAAAAGAGTTAGAGACCTTCCTTTGTCTCCATGTGATTTTAATCTGATCCATTCATTCCTAATCATCTTGAAGGATTATAAAAGCAGAACCTGTTAGTTCTTACTTCTTTTCTTCCTCTCCCCAACATCATTTGTTCTTTTATCATGTTGCATTTCTTTACCCGTGAATCAGCTGCCTTTTAATTTTTTCCTATATAACAGAAGTCTGGCAGGGAGGGAGGAGGGTGACGGGACTGCTGCTGTCTTTGATTCGTTCGACACACAAGTGTTCCTTGGCCTTTCATACCGAGGAGTGGATGTGGCTCTTGAGCAAATTGGACCTACTTGTTTGCTGGCCTAGGCCATCTTGTTATCCAGCCAGCTGTGTTTTGATCTTGGAGGGCCGTTTGAAGATTAAATTGAGACATCTTTTGTTACTATTAAGTGCAGTAATTAAATCAGCTCAGTGTTATTTAAGTGTGGAAAATGTCGCTTCGCTGGCCCATGGGTGCCTGAAGTTGCCATTAGACAGCTGTGTTGCTTCCAGTGCTAATGATGAAGAGGTGGGAGAAAAGAGCCAAGTGCTCTCCAAATAATTTTCAACTCTTTCTGGGTTGTGCTGCATCCCCTCCCCACCTTTTTGTGTGAGGTTTCTCCCCTGTCTCTCCTCAATTCATGAAGAACAAGGTTTTTGAGAAGGAACTGCAGTTTCTGTGGGTAAAGAGCTGGAAGCTAGTGCCCTGTCCCATGTGGAGGGGTGGTGTACAATGGTGAGTTCCCTGGATCAGCAGCTGCTGCTCCATCCCTGAGTTTGCAGGCTGTTGGCTCTGTGAATGACGAAGGAGGCTGAGCTAGAAGGATGGATGCAGTAAATGAGCAGTTGTCTGCTCCCCCCCTTCCTCTGTAGGGGGGGGAGTCTGCCAGTCAAGTCGATCATGGCAAGTACATTTGTTCCCATGAGGGTCATCGTAATACGATTTGCTGGTGAAGACTGGCCTGACTGTGAAGTGGTGGCACCTGGGAGATGTGAACTCTGGCTTAGGCCAGGGCTGGTATCATTCAGAGGTCACCTAAGGCTTAACAAGCTCAGAGTCAGTTGCCCTTACCCGGTCCCCTTTGCCTTCTGCTTGCCAAGCAGATTGCTTTGAGAGCAGTGACTGGATGTGATGATTGGCAGCAGGGAGCGGAGCAGAGAGATGCTGGAAGGGAAAGCAAGATCCTCAGTGGGAGAAGCAGTTCTTCGGAGGTCGAGTATGTTTTAATGCCAGGTTAAGTTGCGCAGCAGTATTGGTTCATTGCTACTGGCAGCACTGATCACTTGAGCATTGCCTTACTCTTTCCCATCATGCCCTGTAGAAAACCCGTCTTGCCTCCTGTCTGCAGCTGAACATACAACTTGCTGCTTCTCTGGTTTCCACAATGAAATTCGTCACTCTCACTTCTTGATAGGGGAGCAGAGCAGCAGACAGGATCACCCACAGCCTCTTTTGGCTACTGTGCTGCCTGTTGAGGTGAAGCAGTGTGCTCCTCCCCGAGCCCAGGCTCCAGCCTTGCTTCTGAGCCATCTTGTTATTCTGTCCTCCCGGATGCACCCGACTATCCGGCTTCCATCTCCAGTAATTGCCCAGCAACATCTATTTGCATTGCTTTGTACGCTTCTGTGTTTTATAGAGGGGGAAGTGTATGTGCACTTTGCGAGTGTTTTTGAGCTGTGGCAAGGGCAGAAGTATGGCAGATGGGTGGGGATGAGAGAATCAGGAGCATGATGAATCTGTTTTTCTTACCTTGTTTAAAATTGCCTGTTAAAATTCAGCAGCCGCACCTCCGATCAGCCTAATAGTGTCTGCCATGTTGCGAATACACAGTCATTAGTTGGTCCAATTCATGCATGCTGAGGTAGGAGGGTGATGTGAATGCAAAGGAGATGGAGAGAATAGGAGTTGGGGGGGCAGAGGAAGGAGGGGGAGAAGCTTGGTAATACAGTGACAATGAAACATACGGTAGTCACACTGGAAAACTTTCTCCTTCATTAGCAGGGATCTGTTGAGTTTCTGCTCACATTAGGGTAATTAACACAAGTACAGATTGTTGAACATCTGTGCAGTTTAACTATATGGCCGGTTCCCAGGCTTTAAACAGGGCTGTGAGGAGCCAAATGCAAAGCAGTATGAAAAGCCCACACACTATTCATTTTACTGAAATTAGCATTTCTGGATGAAAGCTGATGTTGCACGTCGGCTATAAATTTTCTCTGGTCGGTTGCCAGGCTGGCTAATGATCTGAGGGGAGGGTTTGTTAAAAAATGTGAAATTTGTTACTTTTAATATTCTGGAGGGGAAGTTTCTATCTTGCTCTTCCTTTCTTAAAAGGCAAAACAAAAGGCCAGCAAAACAAAGCATATGGGTATATTATATCTAATGTGCTTCTAATCTTTTTCCAGTGGAAACCCAGGAAGGAGTTGCTGGTTCAGCCTCCAGCAGGGGCTCTTGGCCTCGTGGAACCATCAAGGCTTTTTAATATTTCTGACCAAACTGCAGTTTTAATTTTCTAGCCTTGTAAAAGCCTGGGAGGCTCCGTTTACAATGTGTTGTACGTACAAGCTGTGTCAATGAAATGTGGAGTTGCATGTGCAGGATGGTCTCTGCACATCATCGTCCCATAACCCTGTGTGTGGACATAGAGTTACCAGGACAAAGGTTTCACTGTATTTGTGGGGAGCCTTCTGCATTGATTATCCCAGAGGACTGTTGTGCTGTAGCATCTTGAAGCTTCCTCCTTGTTCATTTTAACCTTGCCAGCTGAGAGCATCTGGGCCACAAGGCTTGACAGGCTCTTGACTGTAATGGCTGGCAGCAGCGAGTTCTCCACAGAGGGCCCTTCACGCCACAATTGCCTCTTACACCTTGGTTCATCAGAGCCAGTGCTTGTTGGCCTTCAGGCTATGTAGCAGTGCCACTTAATACTTCAGGTTTTTTGTTGTTCTTCCCTGTGTGGATAGGGACAGAGAAATCATCCTTAAACGGATGGTTTGTGTAGCCATCTTCACATGGGCTTCTGACACTTACAGTTCATGGTCATGTTTCTGATAGCAGATATTAAGGATCTTTTCACTTCTCATCTAGAAATGTTCACTGGGAAGCTGAGGACAATGGTTTCAAAACTTGACTGTCCCAAATTTTCTCTTCTGGGTGGGATTCCCCTTGCGACTTTTTTTCTAACCATCTTCTGGTGTTCTGCAGTGTTCCCAGTTGTGTATTGACTTGGGTGTTCTGGCTGTATCTATACTTCAGCCTGTGCATACCTGAATACACAAACACACCTGGGTTTGTATACAATTGAATTAAACGCGTTTGTTCAGATACAGGATTTAACATATGCTGAAATTAAGTAAACACACACACAAAAACCCCCAAACTGACCAAATTTTTTTCATGGGTGTAATTTCTATGAGGCAGATAAACCTCAGCTGGGACAACAGTTAGTGCACCACGTGTGTCAGAGAGTTTTATTTTAATGGAGAAGACATTCATGTGTGGAGATAAAAAGCCTAGCAATGTGCATAAAAATAATAATCCTCGTTAGCTCTGTCTTGTCCCCGCTGGTTTCACTAAGCAAAAAAATGTTGTTCTTGGCGGGTTCTTTTAATGTAGTCCCTGTGGGCTGATGTGAACAGAGCTGACCTTTGAAACCCTACTTAAATTTGAGAAGGTTTGTATATTTTTTCATGTAATTGGGAAAGGAAGGGACTTGGTGGCTTGGAGGAAATGTAATTCTTGCCAAGAGTGCAGTGATTTGGTCCTTCAGTCCACCCTCACCTCCTGCTCTGTAATGACTTGTGCTCCAGCCCAGAATTTAGCTTGGCATCACTTGAAGTTGTTGGTTGAATTATTGCTGTCACACCCGCCAGCTCCCCCACAGTCTGCTGACAAACATCAGAGCTTGCAGAGCTTTTTGTGACCAAAAAACCTTCAGGGACCAAAACGCAGTCTTCACATTCAGCCCTGCAAATGTCTGGGCTTCAGGAGCATCATCACCCACATACCTGTAGGACAAGCCCTGTAAATATAGTTCTCAATGCATTGTCGTTGCAGGATTGCTTTTTAGGGTGAAGGTGTCCCCACAGGCCAGACTTGCTGAATCATATAAAACTATGCAAGTGTAGTTAAAGATGTGGTGTATTTTTGAAGAGCTAATTTTGTTAATCTAGTCCAAAGGGAAATTCAGGCTGCCCTGCTTAGTCCTCTGACAGTTTTACAGATAATTTGTGTGTGTGCACATGATGCACACCAGCTTAGTTAGGAAAATGAAAACTGAGTCAAAAACTGAAGAGTGCCATATATGGATGGGACAGGGGAGCACTGACGTTTTCTATTCAGAACATTACAATGAGGAATTGTTTAATCACAGTGTTACTGCGTTAACCAGCATGTTTTATCCTGGACTTGATGATTGTCAGTGATAGAGTATTGGCAGAACTGTGTCAGTTAAGTTGATGAGGATGTCCAGTCTTACCAAGGTTAACATCTGTGGTCCCTGGATTTGTACCCCATGTATCTCTGCTTGGATTTTGGTCTCATTCTAGGAAAACCCAGCTCTATACAAGACAGTGAAGCTCAAGAAAAAAACCCAACAGTATTCCTATTAAAACAGACAAGCATGGAGTATTGTCTGTAACTATTAGGCAAACCAGAGTCACCTATTTGCGTATGCGGAACTGGCTATGAAATTAAAGGGCTGCTATATCTCTAGATACGCTGCCAGAATGAAACAAAGTGTTCCTTTATGAATACCTCAGCTCTTCCTTAGCCCTGCTTCTTAAGAATATTTCCCAGACACTGGACTTAAAATGCCTGTTCTGTTCCTGGAGAGCAGAAAATGGCAATGCATCCAGGGAAGTGGTTTCAGAGTTGTGTAAGAAAGCAGAACTGTAGCTGGTGAAATGGAGACACATGGCTGTGGCTGAGACCCCAGATAACTCATTTCACTTGCAGTGAGACTACTTGGAATGATTTTTCAACCAGATTTTTCCCGCGTGTATACGGTGATCCCTGCCCAGCTGGGAGACTGTATGGCATGCACTGAGAAACTCTGGGACATCATTGTGAAGGACTCCCAAAGTTTCCTTGGAAGGTGCTGTTTCATTCATCACTAAGCTAACTTCTGCAAAGCAGCAAGTTCTCTTGTTCTTCTACATGATCACTCTGAACAGGTTGTTGCATTTATTTAAATACCTAAAAGAAGCTCAGGGAACTTGGCTGTTGTTCTAGGTATGCTGCATCTCCTCAGCCACCCCTCAGACCTTTATCAGACACCAGACTGAGCCCTTCTTGCTAATCTTGCAGTTGCGTGGTTGGAATTATCTCCATTGTGTAGATGGGAACACTGAGGCAGATTTGAAATTACTTGCCCCAGGCCACCTAATGCTGACAATAGACCACACAGTCCCTCAGCCTCTTTCTGTGCCAAAACCATTCTCTTGTGTCTGCGTATGGCAAAAACCATAGTTGGGCGAGCGGAGAGCAGTGTTTGTGATAACAATGTGCGTTCAGTCCCAAAAGGCCATCGGACAGTGATGGATACATCGCTGTGAAATCAAAATTGCCATTGATGCACAGAGGAAGGGCTTCTGTGCACGCAGGAGGACACGGGAGCAGGCAGGCAGTGGGATGAAGCAGGCAGCATTCGCAGGGTCCAGCAGCCCCTGCGCCAGGCAGCCCATTTGCATTCTTCTGTCAGGGAGCTGGAAGCTGCCATGGAGCAGTTTACACTCCAGCCTGCTCTGGCCTTGAATTATGCATGACCAATTTATCATGCCCCCAGCTGAAAAACTAATTGTGTCCCTGGGATATATTTACTAGAAATTGTAGTTTGCTGTGCTGGGGTCCCCAGAGTGTCCGGCAGAGCAAATGACTGGGAAGTCGGAGCGTGTTCAGAGCAGGACTCCTGGCTCCACTGGAGCCACCGTGCTGTTGATAGATTTTTCACTTCAATTGCCTTTCTGAGGGCTTCCCCCCTCCTTCCTATTTTTCTTACACTGCATTACACTTAATCGGGCTGCGGGAGTCCTTCCAGTAGTCTCCAGTATTAAAAAGCACACCAATGTGCCTGAAAAAAAAGGCAATTTATTCAGGAGATGCCAGCCAGGCTGGGGGGAAGGGGCTGGTTTCTTCTGTGTGTGGTGGTTGGGGTTTTTTTTCTAAGCACAGTGTGGCTTCATGTAATGTCTCCAATTACCATGCTCGTCCCCTCCCTCTCCAGGTCTGAAGTGATGAGATTCCCTAATTACTGTCATTTGAATGAGAGGCTGGGGAGGAGAGGGTTTCTTCTCCTCATATAGAGCTCTTGGGGTGGGCCTAAGCTTGCAAATGGTATTACCACCAGGTCTGGCAAAGGAGCGTGCCATGCCCCAAACTGAATTTCTTGATGATGAAATGACAACTGTCAAACCTGTACCAGGCTGTAAACCCTTTCATGAGGTAGAGCCAAGTCATAAAGATTATTGGTGGGGGCGAGGTTTGAAAGGGAAGAAGGTAATTCACTGATAAATTAATCACCATCTTCAGTCTGTCCTCCCCCACTTGTCACAGAAGGAGGATGTCAAGAAGTTAATCACAATAAAGGAGTCAACAGTAACACGACTTCAGAGGCAGAAGAGCCCTCTGGAATCTCCTGCTCCTGTTTTATTACTCTCCTTCTCCGACCCCATCCAGCTCTGCCTGACATGGTCTGCAGTGAGGAGCCCCCATCTCTGAGGACAGCAGCAGCCTCTGCATGGCTTCACAGCCCAGGGAGACAAACTGGGAGGCTGCTTTTCCAAGAGGCTGGAGGGCTGCAGGATGGGACTTGGGGGAAAGGGATTTCTCCACTTGATGATGGGTAGGAGCCTGCTTGTGGCCGTGCTGAAATGGGCTGCACGCTTCAGAGCCAGGCCATGCTCTCCCACCTCTTTAGTGGGAGTTAATGCATGTCCTCTTGGGAGGAGAGCTGTATGAAGTTAATGGGGCTGGAAGAAAGGTGTTGGCAGAGGTGCTTTCTTAAGTAAATTCAGGATATATGAAGTGAAACTGTGCAGCAAGTGCATTGTATGGGAAGCTGAAAGAAGTGAGGGTGGGTTTATTTTATGTTATTTCTGAATGTCACAGATCTGTACCAGCTTTTAAACATTCAGAAGTTCTCTGCTCCTTCCTTCTACGGCCCCAAATCTGTATTCATCATCAGTTCCCCCAGAAGATCCTGGTGAAAAGATTTCGTTCAGGTGACTGAATGCCTTGCTGCAGAAAAAGTAGAGCAGAGCTGCTGTGTGATGAAACCATGCTTCTTTTTGCTGAAATATGTGATACAACCCACATAAAAGTAGATCTGAAGCTTGTAAAATCACCTCAGAGAGAGGGCATGAACAGGTTTTCCCCTGAATGCAGCTAGCCAGAGCAAAAGACTACTGAGTGCAAGGTTGGAATGGACTGCCAAATCAGGGCTACCATGCTATTATCTCCCCATACCCTGGTCAATTGGAAGTAGGCATGAGTCTGGAGTTAAAATCCTGTGGGATCCAGTGCTGTAAGGTTGCTTTTCCTTCATGCTGTTGCATCTCCTGATTTCCAAAGAACAGAGACTGCTCTTGGAGCCCTGTGTTTCAGTGGTCTCTGCCAGAGGCAGAGGGTATTTTTAAGCGGTGTTATACAGAGTATGTTACAGTCTGCTGTTCTGGGGAGTGTTGTAGCACATGTGAAATCACTGTGCTTTTTGAGCAGTCAGGAGAACACAGGAAAGAGTCTGAGAACTAGGATGGAGACCGTTTTCGCGCAACAGCAGTTGATGAAGGAAGGAGTAGGGTAGGAGACAACATGACTCACAGCACATTGTATTATTTTTGTAGCTGCAGTGGCTCAGTCTGGGTGCTTTTGCCCTTTCATTATTCAGAACAAAACACATTAGCGAGTCCAGGTTATGCTCCTTTTGCTGGTGGTTCTTACTAGCTTGTTAATGATCTTCCTAGGTTTTAAGTGCCTACAAATGTTGAGCTCTTGGATAAGGTGAGTTCAGGGCAGCTGTCCGTGACAGGGTGTCCTCATTTCTCCTGCAGAAATCTTCCATGTTTTGTTCTCTTCCAGCCCTTCTTAAACTCATCATTATAAACTGAGGGGAAAAAAACACTGGCACTATGTTGCCTTATGGATATTGCTCTTCCCTGGAGCTGCTCCTATCTCTTTCCAGGGGAGCTTGTCTGCCTGGCAGTTGCCAGCTGCTGAGTGGCCCTACTGGTTTTTCTTCCTCCTTTTTTATTATTCAAGCACTTTTGGCCTTGCTGCTTTTTTTCAGTCTGTTGCTGTGCTGGAGTTGTCTGAGCTGTTTGGTTTTCTCCCCATTGCTTTGCTGCTGCTGTGGCTACGGTGGGATGAGTTGCTACCATGCTGCTGGGAGAGGTCAGGTACACAGAGCACAAACAAGCCACAGCGGCAGCCCAAAAGATGAGAAGAAGGCATTGGAATTGGGGTAAAAGAGAAGTCAGTCTCTGTTTGGTAAGAGGCTGTGTGATACGAACTGACCCTCCCCTCTCTCAGGTTTCTTTTACCCTGAGATCCGAGATCCTGTCCTCCGTGCTTTTCTTCTTCCTCCTCTCTCCCTGCTGTAGCTGGGATACACTTCAGTATCAATTTTCATTTACTCCTGTGCTTAAAATTATGCAGATATTGAGAGAAAAACAAGGTGTGATCAGCAAAGAGAGAGGGGATTTACGTGCCTTTTGAAGAAGGGGAATTTTTTGTATTCATGCTGAAGGGTTAAGGGAAATTACGCTAACAGCACCTACAACTTAAACATAGTACTAGCTGCTACAGTTTCAAATCGATGTGAACATAGTCAGCTAAAACACCCTTCTGGCTTGGGAATTTCAGGGGGATGTTGAGCCCCATGTCCTCAGCACGATGTATTTCTAAGTGTCAGCATGTTCCTCCCAGTCAGAATGCGAACTAACAAAAATAGAAGGGGGAAAAAGGGGGCAACACATTTTTCTCGTGATAAAACCATGGCAGCATCTCTGGAGATGTGTGCCTGAGCAGTGGCACATCCATACCCCTGCCTTAGTTGAACTGTGGAGGAATTCTGTGGGGGATGCAGGAGAATAAACCTTGCCGCTGTAAGAAATCCTGAAAATGTCCATCAGCGATGCTGCAAGTATTCAGAGGCTGCTGGAAGCGTTCCAGTATCGGAGTCTTTGTCTCCATCCATCACAAGCACTGCAATCTTTGTGCCCCCAGCTTCAAACAAGGGCTTCACGCTGTCCTTGCAATCTGCCTTTATGCAGCGGAGTGTGGAGGCTTCTAATTACGAGGCCGAGCTGCGCGGCGGGTGGGTTGGCGTGCTGTGCCCCACAGCCGCGTACCTGATTATCCGTTGCTGAGGTCGTTAGAAGGGTTACTCCTGAGTTTAAGCCTGCTCCGCAAGACCCCTAATTATATGCTGCTCTGCAAGTTGCATTAAAAAGAAATTGTTGAAAAGACAAAGGACAGAATAACATTTCCTCCCTCGTCTTCCCCTCTCTCCCCCCTCTGCAACACACACAGACACACACTCCCCCACCTCTCCCTGCTGGGCCCAGAGCTACTTCTCACGCTTGAGTTGGTGCAAGCTCTGATAAAGCCATTGAAAGATGCAGCAGGGAGACAGAGTGCTCCCAGGGACAGAGGGAAGCAGAAGAGGAAGCCGAAGTAAAATGACCCCCTCCCAGGTAGATACAGCCAGGCGCTGCTTGCTGAAGGAGTTGTCCCACAGAGCAGAATTAGAGAAGAGATTAACCGTCCTTTATTGTTTTGTTTCACTTCCTAGGGAGCAGTGTAATGTGGTTTCTTCCATCGTGAAAAACCTGCTTCAGCTGGAGCTCCGGGAAGCCTGAATCACTATAGATAACACATTCAAAGTGCAGTATCCCTTGCACATGCTGCCAGTTCTCATTTTAATCTCCCCAGACATCAAAAAAATTAAAATGTAAAATTCTAAGCTCTGCAGTTGAGTGACGTGAAGGCTGCACTCGCTGCAATGCAATTTCCAAATCTGGGACATGCACACATGTGTCCGTCCCTGTCAGAGATAACGGGTTTATGTGTGCTTTCCTTGAGCCCATGAAGTGTACCACTAACGGCGATAGAGAATTGAATGGGTTCTTCATTACCACACGTCTGGACTACTAATGAAACTAAACCCAGGTTGATAACAGTAGTACCAAATATGTCCAGCTCCTCTTGGTGCGATGGTAACATTTTCAATTTACGGTGGAGATTATTATAGTGGTATCTGTGGTACCAAAGGTAACGTTTTTTCAAGACTGCTATTTCAAGGGGCGGGGTTTTTATTGCTATTTGCATACACCTGAAAGCCCTAGTGACAGACCAGGATTTCACTGCACTACATGCTGTACAAACATGGAGGGGGAAAAAAGGATTCTGTGCACCAGACTCGGGTTTTTTGAGATGCGGCTATGGGGTTTTTTCATTGCTTTTGTAGCTGGAGAGAAAGTCATATTGGTACAGGAATTTCAAAGCCAGAATGTCAAAGTTTGAGTCACTTCAGTACTGAAGAAGCTTGCCGACTCTATCATGTTACGCTTTGTGTAATACAAGAGCTTTAAACCTTGCTCAATCTCTTGAGTATCTCAGTTGTAGTGCTCCATTGCATGCTCCTTATTTCTTACCAGTTTGCCTTCATTTTATTCTGGGGTCCAACACTGGATTCGCTGCCACCCAAGACATTAACAGCAGGAAAACTTCTGCTCCTCCTGTCCAACGTGATTTTTTTCCCTCTTTGTTGGTTGGATGGCTGAAGAGATGAAGCTATGCAGCCATGCCGGCAGCACAGCATGTCATTCCTGTGCATTTCTGGTGCTTGCTTTCTCCAAAGCACAGGGTCAGGCACCGGGTGGGAGGTGGAACACACTTCTCTTGGTCACTCACACATTTTGCTTCCTCAAGGCAAGCTCTGAAGCCGCCGCTTTCCCTTCAAGTGTTTAATATGAACTCATAAGCCTCTTTGTGTAATAAAGTGAAATAATCCCAGACCTTGAATCTGATAATCCAAACCTTCTCTCTTGGCTTGTTGTACTCCTTCGCTTTCTCATGTCCTGCTCTTCACTGCTGCCTGTTCAAAGATGTCTTAGGTGTGGTTACTGTGGGGCATCATTCCTGGGTACCTACCCGACAGCAGGTTGAAGATGGCCCTTATCCCACTTGGAATTTTATGTGGCTTTTGTTTTGGCAAGATGACACGATAAAGATATCAACTGGCTTGAAACTACTCCAGAGAGCAGAATCTTTTCTTCAAATGGTATTTGGAGATCTTCCAGTCATGCCTCATATTTTCATGGCATCTGTGTCTGAGATAGTTCAAAATCTCTTTGATTTAGAAATGTCATATCGCTTCAGCTGGGACTGTAATCCTGTCCTCAAGCGGGTGCAGGAATGCTGGTCCCTGTTTAGTCAGTTGTGGTTCTCTCCTTGTCTTGCACACTGTTCAGTTAGAAAGAGTTTCATGTTGGCTTTTCTCTCTTTGTTCTACCATAATCTCCATGCTTTAAAAGATGCAAAGACCAGTCAGGTTTTGCATGCATCATTTGCTGGTTTCTTCAACCCCAAAGTCCCTAGAGTCTGCAAGTTGAGCTCTTTTTCTGCTGGCACAGATTTGTGCAAGGGGCATTACTCAGAGATGGCAGCTATGTAGTCTTGAGGCTTCAGCCGTGTGTTGTTGAACAGTCCGCAGGGTGACTGTGCTGTTCATTTTGTCAATTTGGAAACAAAAGAACTTGCAATCTAGTAGTAGTGAAGGTAAAAGTGAATTTCATTACAGTGCTTGTCAGACGCTGGACGCATGCAAGACAATGGAACAGGCAGCACTTTCAGCCAGCTCACATAGCACATGTTTGACACCGTAACCCATTTCACTGAGTACATAAACAGTGGGCATGAGCGACTGCTGCTGTTGAAAGACAGCACTGTGACTTCCATCTGGACATCAGCCAAGGAGTGGTGGAAGGGACATGATGCTAACATCTCGCTTGAGCCACGGCACCTTGAATGGGATCATTTTCTCTGTCTCAGAATCAAAACTGTCTACGTTCTTACCTCTCATCTCAGAAATCTGACTCCCTGATTTGGAGGCCAGCTAGGTACAAACACAGACAAACTAGATGTGGCTCTCAAACCTCTAGACTGGGAAAGGATGGCTTAGTATTTGTTGTATTTTTACTATGCATGTCTTTCCATTGTGTGTTGGAGATGGTTTTTAGGTTTTTAAACAAATAAGCACTGGCTGAGATCAGGTACAGAGTCGGTACTAATGGAGGTGAACCAAGAGTACTTTGATGGAGCTGTATTTATTTATTAACTTCTTTACTGTTGTAAAGATGAAATCTCGTGGCTGTAGCCAGGATAGAGCCAAAATACCTACTAGTAGCAATGCAGAAAAAAGTATGCTTGTATTTATATAAGGCAGTGATAAAGTGTACCCAGGAAATTGTGTGTGCTGGGTCAATGCAAGCCCTGGTCCTACAGTTGGTGTTGGTACGCAGTGACCACACACAGCAGAAGGATGTGCTGCCATGCATCGTGACACAGTTCACCTCTGGACTGCTTCATTTCAGCACAAATTAGCTTAATACTTTAGAATGGCTGCTGCAGATTTATATTATTATGTGTTTGTGGCAATGCTCTACATCCGCTTCAGTTCCCGGTGTGGTGAAGTGTATTGAAACACCCTGGTCTGGGAGGGCCTGGAGATATCAAGGAGCAGAGGAAAGGATACAGGCAAGACAAAGCACGCTGGTGATTGTCTGAATTTAAGTGGAGGCTCCTAGCTACAGCTTCCTGAGCACTGTGAATTTTGCTATTTAAAAAAGGCAAATATCTTCCACTCTTCTAAAGCTAAAGAAAATGTTTGTGTTTTGATTGTGTTTATATTTGAAATAAGGTGTAAGAAAGGGACTGCTTTGTTTAGTTCAGGCCCTCTGCTTTACGGAATGAGAAAGTGTGAAGTCCCAGGGTCAGTGGTCATGACCACAGTTGAAAGGTTATGGGGTGAAAAACAAGAGGGAGAATAATGGAGCTTGTTATTTGTGCCTCCTGGGTAGCTGAGCTTTCTGGCTGTACATGGCTAGACCTGGGTATGGAAGGTTTCCTTTTCTAACGCGTCATCCAGTTGCTCCCCCAGTCTATGCCTTCCACTCTTTAGGATTGATTCTAGGCAGGTACATTACAAAAATACTGTCAGTGGCTGCTGCTGGACACTTTGTGTTCGCCAGCTCATGTGCTGTGGCCCTGCCTGCTGGAGCTGGACCAGCAGAAAGCTTGGTTCAGTGGTGATTTAGTGCCAAACACAATTGTCTGTCACCAGCGTGCTACAAGAACCCCCTCTGAATGGAGCAGTATTAATTCTGACCCTTGCAAAGATGTTTGAAAACCAGCAGCACGGGTGGCTGGAAGATTAACTCTGCACGAGGACACTTTGGAGAGCAGAGAGCCACAATAGCAGCTTCGGTGCCAGCTTTGTCCCAGCTGCCAGAAGGGACTTTGTCAGGGGAGTCCTTTACGATAGTGCTGGTACCCCAGCTGCTAGAACAATTGCTTGAGACCACTGGCAGTCAGCATCATTAAAGCAGCCTTCAGGCTGCTTTATTTTACATGGGCAGTTATCCAGGTCTAAGCTTTGGCTCAGCCTGGAAAGATGTAGAAGGAAGTTTGCCATATTGTACCCTTCTGCACTCCATCTCTCCTTCATCTGCATTTAAGGATCAGGCCTGGCTTTGTGGCTGAGCTGCAGTCACCCCAGGTTGTAGTCCATGAAATTCTCCCAGTACCTCTGGGTATTGATTGATGTGACAAGATAGATCATTCTTTTTCTTTCTACATAAAGGAGACATTTAATTGAATTAATTATCTAATTTATTGCCTGCCAAACTGGGACTTCAGCTGGATAAATTAATAATACAAACCAAGAGCACCTTTAAAACCTTAACCCCTTTCTGTTAAACCACATTGCAGCTGTAAGATCACATTTACAAACCGTAAGTAATGTGCCTGCTGATAAGGGAGTTAATAGTTTTGTGTCAAGATGGAACTGCGGGAACCAAACAAGGCTGCTTGCTCCTTCTTTAGTGTCTTCCATAGGCCAGGTAGAGCCTTCCCTCCATGCCTTTGTGTGTTTTAAAAGGGGAACCAGGAGGGTATGTTTACCAAAACGGATTTTTGCCCTATTGGGAATGGCCCTCTCTTGCTTTCCTCTGCTTTTTTTTATATGAGTATGTAAATATATGTAAATGTATACAGGGGCTTGGATTTACTCTCTTCGTCTCCCCCTCCCATGTATAATGTATGTGTTAAACACGTAATCATTAATCAACTTTGTGGGGAGTGGAGACAAGAAGGGCTCTTTGATGATAGATGTATACTTGTGACTGTGCTTGTATGTGTGTCTATTAGGCAGCACCGTGCTATCAAAAGAAACTCCAGGTCCCCAAGGATAAGAAACAGCATAGGGAACAAATGAAGAGGAAAAAAAAAAAACCAACCCCTCTTACTGTAAAACCCTCTGTCTTCTGCCATCTGTCTCCTGTTTTGGAGTGGAATAAATTGGGGAGAGATCTTTCAATGAGGTGCTTATTTATAATGCACAGAAACATTAATGTAGAGCAGAAGCAAAGTTCTGGCTAACGTTGCCTCTGATGGCTGAGAGTGTTGGAGGCAGGATGACATTATTCCTTTTGTCTGTACATGCTGGAAGTGGTTTAGAGCAAATAAAAAGCCTTCAGGTTATAGTGCACAGGCACAACTGTTTCTTAGGCTTTAATATCATGTTTGATGTTGTGGAAGGCACAAATTAAAGGTGGTCATTGCCCTGAAGTGTTCACAATAAAGACAACAAAAACCACAGTGGTTTTTTGTGAGTACCCAGTTCAGAACCAGCTTCAGGCTGCTCTGTGTCTCTGGAGGAGGACTTGGGGCACTAGAATTACTTGTCTGGAGATTAAGGTAGTGGTGTAGGGATTGACTTCTTTGCATTTCTCTTCCCATGAGGTACAGCAATAAGTCTTGGGACCTTAAAGCTTGGATTAAATGTAGAAAACCCAGCATTTCCTTGATTGTGCTGAAGAGGAGCTTAGTCACTCTTGCAGAGTTGTGCATATGGTCTTGCACAAGATTGTGTTGTCCAAAATGATAAAGTTGGAATAGGTGTGTTGGGGGGGAATGGATTAAAACTACAAATTATTTAAGTGCCTGACTTTTCACTGCTTTTAGCTTATTCATTTGCAAATGCCTACTTTGAGAATATGTAGCAAAATATGTATTTGAAATAAGCTTAAAAAGTGGCTTTGGCTCATTGGGTATAGAACTGCTGCACCTTTTGCTTTGTGTTATTCCAGAGCTAGTCAGGAGACACCAAGGTCAGATTGGAACTACTGAGGTGCATAGGAAACAGCAGTCCTGGCTCCATCAGCCATCTGCTCCAAGTCCAGCAATCAGCCACCAGCCAAGGGAGAAGGGAAAGGAGTTGGGAGTGCGTTAGTGGGGAGCAGCAGCAGTGAGACTGGGAGGCAAATGGGAGAGAAAAACTCCATTTCCTGCAGCATGCCCCATGCAGAGAAGCAGAGGGATTGGCTGCAGCGTGCCAGATGTGTCAAGGTGTGTCTGGTATTGTTTTAGGAAAATTAGAAAAACATCAGTAAGATCTGAGGATGAGGATTCCCAACAGAGTATATACGTTTGCTTTGGACTAATCCAGGCAATCTTTGCAATACAATAGCACCTTTATTCACTGTGGCCATTTCTTTTTATTTTCTGTTTCTTTCCTTCTCTCATTTGCCAAAGTCAGCACTTCCAGATTGTTTTGCAGATAAGCTGAAAGCCACAGAAATCCAAAGCCTCATCAGAATTTCCTAAACTGTTGACTTACTCAAGTGTACATTTTTAGTTTTGGAGGCCTTTCCATCACTTTAGTCTTTGCAGAAGAAGTAAACAAGGTGTTGGTTTAGGAAAGTGCTTCAGCTACAATAAGATTAAGCACATACATGGAGCTAAGTGCTTGATCAAGTGCTTTTCTGAATGCACCTTCTAGAAAATTTATGTCCCTTCTGCTGCTCTTGCTAAGCTAATCTGAACATGCTGGGGTCTGATCAGAACCTTTTGTGCATTTTCAAGACAGTGTCTCTGGAGGATCATTACACGCATCCCTCTGCAGTGAGTACAAGGAGATTGTCACCAGGAAGGTGTTAGTTACTGTGTATTAACATGCAGGATTATTCTGCCTCTTTTCTTACTGTAGGCTTTTCATCTCCTTACTAAGCAGGCACAGATTCACAGAGGTGTTTTACAGCACTACATTTGCACCTCCAGTTCAAGAAACAAGCTTCAGTGAAAGGCACTGTTGGCTGTTGTATGACTTTTGAAGGGAGGTAGGGAAAAGGCACTGGTGGCTTCAGCCCTAGACACTAAGAGGCCGACGGGAGATAAGCCAGGACCATGCTGGGGAGCTCAGCACTTGGCTCCTGAAGGTGCAGTTGTCTGGGGGGGTAAAAGACCTGACAGCACAATTGAGTTGTTGCTGTCTTGGCAAATGAGCACATAGTTGGCCAAAGAGTACAGTTTGCTCACCTCTTCCTTCTAAAAGCATCTCTTGTGCAAAGGTGGTGGTTGAGCACACACACCAGTCGTGTTCCCTCTCCTCCAATTTGGCCAGCTTGCTTCTGCCCAGAGCCATCGTGGCCCTTTGCAAACCTTGTGTGTGTGAGTGTCCTGGAAAGTCTCCAGTTGGTGTCTGAGCATGGCAAGCATTAGCTGATGACTCAAAAACAGACCCTTTAGACATCACCATGAAGGGAGAAGAGAAAAGCCAGGTCAGTGGTGCTCTGCTTATTCACAGGTCCATGAGCAAACACAGGAGAAGGTTTCAGAACCCAAACCCCTTGGCAGACATCTACCACTCACAAAAGGCAAATGAAACTTCACAGGTGAAATCGTATCAGCACATATGGAAAATAAACGTAGTAAGAGCCATGTAATTAAGCCTTATCATAACAACTGCTGTTAGATGGACTGTCCTGCTAAAGTACACCACCTTCCCAGTACAAGGCATGCATCTAGAGTTCAGTCTTCCGTCCTTCTTGAGACTTACTGGGCTCCAAATCTGGTAACTTCTAGCAAGCAGAA
Source organism: Pezoporus flaviventris (assembly GCF_033815535.1). Taxonomy (NCBI): domain Eukaryota; kingdom Metazoa; phylum Chordata; class Aves; order Psittaciformes; family Psittacidae; genus Pezoporus; species Pezoporus flaviventris. The sequence goes on along the minus strand of NW_026892589.1, from coordinate 7,727,185 downwards.
CCATGTTTTTTATTGAAAATAGTTGGTTACTGTTACAAGCCAGTAACTGGAAGAAGTTCTTTATGGTTTGTGCATGAGGGAATGGCCTGGTTTGTGGTCAGCAGTTGGCATGGTATATGTTTGACTGCTTTAATGGGTTTTTTTGCAACCCCACCCGAGATAGTTGCTGTTGTACAAAAGAAACACACTTGGAAGAGCTGCATGGGTGTAGCTGATTGCATTTTCACCCTATTAGCTTCAGCTGGCTTGTAGAGTTCCTGTACCCAGAACATTGAGAACACATAGCTTTTTCAAATAAAACTAGCTGTTCCCTATGTCAGATCAGTTCATGTCTGTACAGATGGTTTCTCAACTGGATTAGCCAATAACATCATTGGCAGAGGCTCTGAATGATGGGGTTTGTTCATTTGGATTTGGGGGATTTTTTGTTTTGTCTCTGATTGTATTCATAAAGAAAAAATTGCAAAGAAGAGAGCCAAAGGAAAGTCAAGAGGCATTGTACAAGAAGGAAAAGATTATAGCAGGGAGGCATAATGTATGGAAGTGAAAGACCATTCCCGTCTATTGGGGATTTTCTCAGGAATGTGAATGTACATGTCTACCAGAAGAATGAGAAAAGAAGGGCTGACACTTTGTGGGCTTCAGACAAAAGAATATAGATCCTTTTTTCGTTCTCATCAGGTGGTCCATGGAAATTAAATTGCCCTCTCAGTGCAGGGGGGAGTTCCTGTCCAGAATGGATCACAGCATGGTGGTGACTGTAAAGAGGTTTTCTATTCCACTACCTTGCTCCACGGGACATTTATTTGAAGAGCATAATTAGGATATGCATCTGGAAAAAACCACCACCAGGCACAGATACAGTGACACACTGGAACCCAAGTGTATTTTAGTCTAGTGTGGATGATAGAAAGGGAACTGAGACGAACAGCATCAAAACTTACTTCCTTTGAAATATCTCTCCGTTTCTTCGCGTACTTTGGCTTATTCATATATAAACCTCCTTCTGTAAGGAAGTCAGGCTATTTAAATGCCGTGAAAGAAGACTGATTTAAGAGGAAATGTGAAAAAGAGAGTGAAGACCTGGTTGGTGAGGACAGGAAAGATGTCTGTGCTTTGGACAGAGGACACAGAGGAGCTTGGCAAACCCTTGGCCTGGGTTTTATAGTGTGGGTTGTCGGTGCCGCAGCTGATGTCTCCAAGAGCTGGGAGGTGGTGAAGGAAGTTTGTTGTTGGCTGAGGTAGTCTTAGATTGGGGAGGGTGGTGAGATGCAGGAACTGAGAGTCTTTTAGGTTTTTTTGGAGACAGGGATGAGAAGATTGTTTGTGAAAGCAACTGGAATGGGGCATGGAAAAATCCAGGAAGGCTGTTTTACCCACGAGGTGAAACTCTCTCTTTGGTTTGGACTGTAGCCAGTGGCACAGAGTAACAGAAACGATGGAATTCGTGCATCTGCTGCTTGGCCGGTCCTTGCTGGAGACTGTCAGGGCAAATGGAGCTGCCTGTTCTGGAACCATTTTAGCTAGAATCAGCTCCCAGAAGACGGGTGTTAATAACTCATGTCTCACCAGCCCTCTCCTCCTTCACTCCACTCCCTAAAAACTGGGCTGAGAGACTGCAGGAATTTGGGCTCTCTCGGGTAGGCCAGCAGCAAGGCGACGGGCTCTTGCTGAGGTAATCTGCTAAAGCCATTCCCATGTTACAAAGCAGCCACAATTCAAAGCAGTCGTGTTTGAACACTGGACTGACTTTTCTGTCTATTTTAATGCTTTAAACAGGGCTGTGCATTCAGCAGTTATTTGTATAAGCGTTCTCCAGGCATTTGAAAAAGCCTTCTGTTTTCCAGAAAAGAGGAGGAAAGAGACCGGAAGGAACTATGTGGGGCAGAGTAGGGGCAAGTGATAGGGGATCAGCCAAAAAGAGGGGTTTGGCTGAGCCTTGTGTGTGAGTGACTGTGGGCAGACACGGTGCTGCACATAGACTTGCTATGGCTCCCCCACACCTGGTATTAAATCAGAAGAAAGCCTTCCACCTTCTGTTGCTGGGAGTTATGCTCTTTAGAGCCGAGTTCGACAGTTGTTATTGCAATTTTGTGGTGCTCTTTTGATTTACAGCTGGTTTTACGACCATTGAGGCAGCCACAAATCGAGGAAATCTCATAAAACAGAGAGTAAACGTCTCCTTCACAACCCAGGCAGAGTTTTGGCATCCGTGCTTATTCCATAGAGCAGGATGTGTAAACAATATTGTGTCCCCTGAGTGGCTGATATCAGTACAGTTAAGTGGTAACAGCTTGAAAAATGCATTTCTCGTATATTAGCGGTAAAACTCGAAATGGGCCCCCAGGCTAAAGTAAATTGGTGACATTTTGCAGCAGAAAGGGAACAAAAAAAATGAGGGCAAGGATTGAAAATGCGGAGCCCCAGCTTTGAAAGCAGTGGGCCTGGAGCCAGAGTTGGATTTATCTGCATTATTGCAGTATGGAAATAAATGGATCCACCACACTTGTTGCAGAGCATATCTAATTGGAGAAGACAGATTACATGTTAGCTGCAAATGGTGGACTGCCCCCTTCACCGCCTTCTTACACAGAAGATGAGGTCAGTTAATGCCATATTTAATCAAAGTATAATGATGAGAGCTTCTTTCTTGACTTACTGGATAGCACAGGAGAAATGTCTGGTGCCTCTTCCCTATAATAAGTAGATGAGTGCACTGCACTGTCCTTGAATGAGTGAGTGGTAGGGAGCCAAATGCTTTGCAGATGTGAACCATAGTCTTTCTTCCATATTTTTTCCCTTACAGCCTCCATTTGTAGGAAAATCTATGTGCTGTCCTGGTTCCCTTTTTTAGGTATTCCTTATCCCATCTGTTGGGTCTTCAAATACTACTGCACCCTGCAGTGTGGGGGTATCCACGTGCAGGAACAGTGCTGTGGGGAGCAGCTAGTCCAACAGGAGCATATTTTCCCTACAACGTAGAAACACAAGATGTGAGAGGGAGAAGGGCTGATGGGCAGACTTGATAATGAAGTTTAAAAAGTCGATCTGATAAACACCGGAGAGACAGCTTCTAGAATTTCACCACGTTTCAGGATTACTACATTGGTATTGTTTACCCAGTGAATATTTGATGTTTCCTTCATGTATAGAGTTGCTCTTATCTGATTGGGGTGATGGGTGGTATCATCACCTTGTAGCTGCTTTGTCTGATTACCCATGGGTCTGGTGGATGTGATGCGTGGTGGCCAGCCCAGCTCAGGTTAATCTGGTGTCCGCTCATGGAGCAAAGCTGTCAGAAGACCTGCAGCTGCCTACTGCGCAGAGCCTGGCAGGGAGTTCTCTGATAAAAAAAGCTGTCATTCCTTTCCTAGACTAATACTCAGAATCTACTTGCCCATTTCTAATTAACCTAATGGATATTATTAAAACTTGGGCATCTGCAAGAGTTCACAGACCAGTAATCGGGGTGGTTCAGGAAATAGCTTTCTCATTGGATCAGGAGAGGAGGAGAAGGCAGATGATTCATTCTTGTTTGATTTTGCCTTCTGGTGCTGTCTGACAGAGCTAGCCTGAAGGTGTTCAGTAAGCCTGTGGCAGTCCTCCTCTGGATTTCTGCAATTTCCATGGGCAGAATGGGAATGGACGTTGCCCAACATCATGCACAAGCCCAGCGCTGCTGGTGGCAAAGCTGCAGTGAATGAGGTTTTTATCCAGAGGTTATTTGTTGGGTTGTTTACTGGTGTGATAATAGAAAGGACTGGGCAGGAGGTGGTTGCAGTGATTGTTTATGCATGTCTTAATGTATTCCTAAAAGCTCAGCCTTCTGGAGCCATGTTGCTGCATGAGAATCTCAGCTGATACATATACTACACTTCAAAGGATAGCTGTGTTTTTATTGCAAGGATTATACTTGAAAACTTAAAGATACAAAAGAATGTTGACCAATGCAAACAGATGCCAGTCTGGTTTCCTTTAAAGATATATTAGTTTTTAAACCTCTTTAGTGTGAGACCCCTTGGTCTGTGTAACTACCTCTCATTGTCCTGGCTCAAGCACAAGGCTGGAGGGCTGCAGTGGGTACTAGCACTGAAGTAAAGGAAGAGCAGTGCCTGAACCACAGTGCACTAGCATAGGCAAATCTCCTGAATCTCTGTGCTATTACAGTGGATGAAGTGCTCAGAGGGGGCAGAGCCAGCGCTGCTCCAGAATGATTCAACAACTGTAATACACATCTTGTAATAGGAATCTCTTCTACACGTAATTCTGGTGGAATTGGAAATTTCCCAGTAAACCTCTTAGCAGGGCTGTGAATTAAAAGGAAGAGATACTTCTGAGGTGGTGAAGCCTGCCTGAGCCACCTGATCTCTGCAGTTGCAGTGGGAGCTGCTCCAGAGTGCTGATGCTCTCACCCAGGAGCATCCTTACGCTGGGTATCAGATGCTGGTGGACCAGCAGACCCATCTAAGCGCTCTTGGTCTCTTAGGATTTGCCTTCAGTTTCATTACAAATGTTCACCCAGCATGCTGCAGCTTTGGGTGAAGCCAGGGAAGTGTTTTGTGTCCAAGCAGAGCTGTTTTCTGCATGAAAGGGGAACCCACTTCAGAAGCCCCATCCTCCTCCTGGATTGCACAGCTGTGAAAGGAGTGGACCTGGGAAAGAACGGTGCTTTTGTGCAGCACAGTTATGTGTTTAACATAATAAATGTTTATTGTCCTCTGGAGCAAAGGAGCAATAGGCTAAATTATAGCCTGGGGAGGGAAAGCTAGAATCATGAGGAATAGGCTGTTAATTATCTTTTTTTTTAGCTGTCATAATGTACTGGCGTTTGCCTGCAGCTCGCCCCCTCCCACCGCTCCATTACCTCCACCACCACTATCTCTAAAATATCTGCTTCCCGTAGCACGGCGCCCTCCTCCTCTCTGGCCTCCTGCTCTTTCATTTGTAAGGCATCTCCGGCCTCCGGAGAGATTTGTGCCTTCTCTCCCAGCAGCCGCTCACGGTGATAAAGGCCCTCAGACTGCCTCTCTCTGATTAATCAGCCCTCGTGCAGCCTCGATAGGGTGTTAATTTGTAAACTCAGTGGACAGGCAGCCGTGATAAGCCTCCGCAGCTGCTGTGTGTCTGCCGGGGGGATGGGCAGATAAGGCTTCAGCCCTGGGATGCAGCCAAGAAATATTTTGGAGCAGTGAATTAGAAACAACAACAACAAAAGAGCCTTCTGCAGAGGCACTCCTTTGGGGTTGCTGCGAGTAATACAGCAAGTTTCCATAGCGGTGGACAGGAGCCGCCTTCCTGATAAGCTCCCTGACCACCCAGCCCAGGAAAGGGCCACGCCAGGATCCCATCCCTAACTGGGAACTTGTGTCAGAGCAATGTCTGTGTGTCACGTGTTCTGTTCCAGGCTAGGAGGACAGTGCAGTCTTCTCTGCATCTCACTTAGCCTGATCCTCTGCAGAGAATTGGGCGCTGGTCTGTCAGAGGGCTGTCTGGCAGGACACATCAGCTGCAAAAAAGGGGTGGACACAGAGTCAAACCATTTTTGAGTGTCCCCAAACCTCTGCTATGTGTTCACATGAAGGTCCACTGCATCTCCACCATATGGATATGGTAGTATTTCCCCTGAACAGCAGACCAGCCTGAGTGGTCTGAGGCCATGGAGTATTGCAGTGTCCTGGGAAATAGCAAAGCATGGTGTTAAGCTCTGAAGCACCCAGGCGGATAGGAGCAGGCTGCAGTGGTGACAGGAGTATATTGCTTTTGCCTGTTGAAGGTGGTTATGTCAGTGTTTCTGGAGTGCTCATGCAATTTTCACTTTTTTATTGAATCAGTTGTGTTGTCATCAAAAATTGAAAGGAGGAGATATTTCACTGACTCTGTATCAGCCCTTTGGTTCGGCTCAGTCCTAATGATTCTGCCATTGCTGGCCTCCCTAATTGTTCTAATATTATCTGACAACATGCAGCAGGACATGGAAGCGGTTCCTTCCCTGTCTGCCAATGCAGGTTGTTATTCAGTGCGGTTTTGAACTGCAGCAATTCGCAGACAGACAGTGACCTTTTTATGAAATCAAATGTCTTGCAAAAGCCCTCTTGGTCTCTGAACTGTGATTTATAGCTATTTGTGTTGGAGAAGGCTGCAGGTGGGATTTGGGTGACACGTAATTGGTTAAAAGATAAAATAAAATGAAGGCTGCCCCGCTGGTACAGTGATGGCAGGAGCTACAGGAATGAATTGCTTGGCAGTGCACAGCCTGGCCCTCCTCCTCCCACCCTCCTCTGTCGGTTGCCAAGTCCTGTCTGGCAGGCCATTACAATGATAAATGCAGGTAGCTGGCAAAGACCAGAGCTGAGAGTTTGTTCTAGCATGCCAGGCCCTGCTTGGCATTCCCAGTTGGTGCCAGCATTTGCACTCTTACTCAGTTTGACGGAAACCAGGACATGAGGTGTGAATTTATGTCCGCATCCTTCCAGGAGAGAGTTGGGATAATGAAATGCCAAGGCAGCCCTGGGAGCAGCAGAGTAATTTGGTAGGTACCAAACAACAGTCTGCCACCTGTCATTTGCAGTACAGTCCCTGCTCTCCCCCATCACTCTTCCTACAATGCAGCCTTTGAATTATAAGAAGTTTTAGGTAGTTCTGCAAAGAGCACTCGCCATTCCGTTTGATTTAGTGCAAATAAAAACCCGTATCCCAGCCAAATAGATGGTCTGGCTAGATAGTTTCAAGCTGTAACGACAGTAATACAAACTACTGTAGCAGTGTGTAACACAGTGGTCCCAACCTTTACTACTCATAGTCAGGTTTTCATCTACATGTGTAGAAAAAGCTCGATCAGTAATCAGATCTGTGGTTGCCCAAGTCAGTGCCTGGGTAATGGAAGAATTTTAACTGTGAAAGTCCAGGCTGGCAAGCCTGTCTGTTCAGGGTTGGGATCAGCTCTCGGGAAGAAGCATGATATCTCTGATGTTTGAGATGCTTAACAGCAGGTTGCACAAAGCCCTTTTATAAGTGTATCGTGGAGAATTGCTTTTCACTGGCTGGGGCATCTGTCAGCTGCCCTTAGCATAGACACGCTGCAGCCTCTGATGTATGGTGAGAGGTGCAGCCTAATCCAGTGACACAGGGAGAGGACTATCCTCTGAATGCCATTCATAGACCAGACAGCCCAGAAGCTATGCTGGTGGTGATGTCCCTGAAAGCAGAAACAAAAACAGTGCATTGTGAGAAAAAGAACAGGAGCATCTTCACATTCTGCTTTACCTTTTTTTCCTGCTAACTGTAACTGGCACTTGTTTGGTGGGAATAAGTCAGGATGTGGAGCACACAGACATGCAGTAAAGGGGAAGTCAGTGCTGGTTGATACGGAAAATAGCCAGGAGTGTAAAATCGGGGTAGGTTTTGGTAGCAGTTTAGGAGCTGAGGTTTGAGGGAGGAGGATACTGAGATAAGGACACAGTGCACCTTAATGTAAATTAGGACACACAGGCACAATAACATTAAGCAAGTGTTTTGGCTGGGCTTAATAGGGGACAGCTGGAAATTTTCTTTTCAGTGTCTTTGCAAACAGCCGAGGGACCTATTGCAGCTTTATGACCAGCCTTGGTGAGGCCCAGGAGCTCCCCAGCTTCCTCCCTTCTCCTCCTTCACTGAGGTTTTTTTCAGTGCATGTATTTATTTATTTATTGGAGCTGAGCTGGGAAGGAGAGGGAGTTTGATCTTCTCCTTTGGGAGACAGCAACTGCTCAGAGGAAGATGAATCATAAAGCATGGCTAATGGAGGGGATAGGAAGGGGAGAACTCTGGGCTATAGCCATTCTCCAGGGGCTGAAGGGATGGTTTTTGAAGAGAGTGAAGAGGAGTTAGCAAGGCTGTGCCCCAAGGCTCTGAGAGCAGACATGCTGTAGGTCAGGCATCCCGCTGCTTTCGGAGCATTAGGTCAGCCTTCATCATGGTGAGAGGCACGTCTCTATGCAATAAGTCAACAGACCACAGCGGCGTATGTTTAAGAATTACAATTGCTGTTTAATCTAAACTAATTTGATCTATCCCAAAATGGTTATAAAACAATAAGGAACATGTTCTGGATTTAGAATGGTGTTATTTTAAGCTCATCAGTGTGTTGCCAGAAGAGAAGGTCTAAAGCAAAACCATAACATCAAACTTGAAGAGGAGCAATGGGCTTGGCTCCTCATTGTCCTGTGCTGAGTCAAACTGTCTACACAGCGTTTCCTTCGGTGCCTTCCAGTCATCATCCAGTTTGCCTTGTTTCCCGTTTGCTGGCATGTAAAGTCAGTGTAACTCAGTGGTGAATTGGGACCAGTGATCTCTGCTTCTAGGCTCTCTATGGCCTAATTTAATTCTCTGTTCCCAGACTTGTGCTAGCTTCTCAAAGGGGCTGTTGCAAAAAATAGTCCTGGTTATATAAACTGCTGAGCGAGAGAAGTGTTCTTGGAAGAAAAAGTGACGCAGAGGGGTGCATGGTGAAAGGCCCTTTCCAGGACTACAGCAGTACTGAATATGCATGTGCTAAATGAATGTGAGGTGTGAACCCAAACAAGTATGTTGCTGGGTGAAAGTACAGTCTAAAAAGCTTTTTGCTTCTAGTGGACCTTCTGTAGACTGAGCTTTCGTGCAAGATAAGGAGGAGCCATCAGTACCTCCTAGAGAGGGCATTGAATCAAAATTGAACTAGAAGTATCTTGATCATTTAAGGCATTGCCATTTTAATAAGCAGTTGTCTGTTTAGAGTGTTTCACTGTGACATGTTACAGTGTAGCTAAAGGCACAACTGAAGTATTAGGATTGTTGCTAGAAAGCTGGACATGTCTGGCATTCATTCTTGCTTCGGGAATATTATTTCTTATTAGCTCTTATTTGACATCAACAGCCAGCATTGGATCTGGACCATCAGCTGGAACCAGACTTTTCAGAACAACCTGGTCTGAAATAGACAACCATTCAAGTGTCTAAATGGATTTTTGGAAATGTTCCATACCTGGAAACCTCCATCAGGTCTGTGCCCCGAGGGCAGCTGCTGAGTGCTGAGCCCTCTTGAAAGCCCGGTCTATAAATTCTGGGTGAAGGTAATCACAATAAGCAGTGTGGATTTGTAGATGTCCAGTGTGCGTGCATCCTGTTTCCCTCTTGGTTAATCCCTTACACAGATGGGTCGTGCTCTTTCCCAGCCAGCTGTGTACCACAGTGCTGGATTTTCCAAGAAGATAGTCCATGTACTCCTTACTCCAGCTTTTTTCCAGTGGTGGTGCACGAAGTGGCTGACTTACAGGTCTAACTTGCCTTTTGTTTTAATTGAGCTGTGATTTCCCTCCAAAAATAATCCCAGTTTTGAAAAGACCATAGGTTCACTTGAAACACCCCCTCACAATGCAGGCAGTGTTACCGTGGGTTGCTTCTGTATGCTGGAATGTGTTGAATACTTTCTTGGTCTTAAGGGGGAATTTCAGTTTCTTTTTTGTATGTGTGTGTTTTTGATTTCTAGGCTTCTCTTGTGCCGTTCCATACGTATCGATTTCTATTTCCTATGGAAGAATCACAACCCAAACAATACCTTCCTGTTTTAGTTATATATTACTGAAGGGGTCTGTTGTGAATGACGTATAAAATCAACTGGAAACTAGTAAAGCAATACTGACATGCGGTGAAATTCTCCACTAGAGAAGCAATCGAGTGGCGTGAGAGTGGTAGGTAAAAGCACGGGAAACGGAACAAAGGGATGAATGAAAATTCATCCAGAATTTTCAGGTAGCATCCATGCTTTATCCTGAAGGTTTCTCTTAAGTCTGTCTGACACTTCTAGTTAGAAAATCTCCTGGAGAAGGGTTTTCTTGTAAGCATTTTAGTGTTTGCTAAGTTCCAAAACAGTCCCTCTTGAGACTGGCTCTTGGCTGTCCAGAAGATAGGCAGCTATTCAGAAATCAAATTCAAACTGTAATTTACTGCCTCCTTTTCCTCCTGCCTGCCATACTGGACTCAGATTTGGGGGGAACGCTCTGCTTTTGCCCTGTACAAAGCATATGTACCAGGTCCCTAACACCACAAGCCCTTGCTCCTTGTGAACCAGAACTGCAGCCTTATTAGCAATTTTCCAGTGTCTTGAAGTATCAGGCTTGGATCTGGCATTCGGTGCTCCAGGAGACTGCATGGAAGTCTGCAGAGCCTCTGTGGTTGGTGGTAAGGAGCAGTTTTATTCCCTGTTAGCCATTCTATAGGCTACAGGAAAGAAAGAACAAAAGTAATTACTGTGAGGCCTGACATAGTTTATAATGCTGTCTCTGCCAGATGATGTTGTTCTGTTATATATAATCATTAAATTATTAATCTGCAAGGGCTCTTACACCTTTCAGCTGCCTTGGCTTAGTGGGAACCAGGATGAATGAGTCATGGTCTTCATTATACCTCAGTGTTCACCTTCAGAGGAGAGGGTGTGCTACATCCTTTGTGGTTGCCACCTTGTATTTTGAGGAAAAACCTGCCTTTGATAAGCTTATAGTGATGAAAATTGAGTCAGTGTTTGTATGTGATCAAGGGGAGGAGGGATGAGGGACTGGAGCACCCACTGCTCCTGCTCTGCACAAAGCAGTAAAGGGTAGAAATGTGTTTTCTCTGCAGTGTATTCAGCCTGGTTTCAAACCGTCGCAGAACTGGGTGGAGACATTTTGCCTTTTACATCTGGTGTAGAAAAGAAAGAAAATCAAAATGGGACAGAGACTTGCTCACTTTGTTGAATAAACCACAAATGGGGACCTGCAAGGCTTGGTGCAGATCTTAGTGTGTCAACAGCGTGCTGGGTCTTAAAACTTTCAGTAACATGAGTCTGCCTCAGAATCTGCTGCTCTCTGAAATTATTTGTGTGTGTTTCACTTTGGGGACAGATGTTAGATATGTTTAAAATGCAGTGGTCGTTACTGGGGGTGGGACTTTGCAAGCAGCAGCTTTATGAACACGGGTCTGCCTTGGGCTCTGTGGTGGTACTCCATGGGGAGGGAGATGAGCAGCACCAGTAAAAGGAAGGCTGGAGGTGGCTTTTGTCCGAGTTTCATGCTGGGGATGCCTCTCTGCCTTATGCAGCAACAAAAAGGAATTGGGGGAGCAGTGGAAGACTTAAGGGGTACACAGAGCTGCTCCAGCTGCCCTCATCCGTGAGGTGGTCCTTCAGATGGAAACAGGCAGGAGGCAGTGAGAGGGAGGGGAAAGGGAAATTCCTCGTTTCATTTTGTAATCAAAAGTGTGATTTCCTGGGATGACTTGAACCCTGCACATAAAGGACTCCAAACGCCTGGGTTTGCTCACAAGGGAAGATTCCTTTTTTTTAATCCCTTCTTAAACATATGCAAATGATTTGCTTGAAACAGCAGAAAAATTGGGAGGAGACTTGTTTTAGCAGATGCGTTGGTTTGCTGGATTTTTGCACTCATTAGTGGGCTCCCTCAAACACATAGGTTTTATTGTACGCTTCCTTTAAAGGGTGGCTGATGGAATTGAATTATGTATTCAGGCTCTTCCTCCCCCAGCTTCCCTCTCCCTTTACAGCAGCTCACAGAATATCCTAATAACAGGCATTCACTGTTTCAGAACAGTGCTCATGCCAAAAACTGCTCAGATCTGGAGCTAGGAATCACCAGAAGTGAGAGCAAAAGTTGCTGTAAACTCTAGGTGTGAAGGTTTGTGTCTGTAAACTGTGGCTGTGATGTTGAAAACGCTGCTCTACAAATGTTGACTGATTGTTGAAGGCGGTGCCACGTAGTGATATCAGAAGACTGAGCAATAATCCGTGTGTGTTTTACTTTCTCTTAAAAGTGTGTTTTCTTGCTTGACTTCCTTAAACATTGTTTTTATGTAGTCTGGACCTGTAACACTGAGACCTTTAGCTCATGATTAAACAGTGCCAGTCTGTATTGGATCTTTGGTGCTGAATTACACAGAAGGTGGTGGTTGCCATAAAGCCCTGTGGGCAGGACCCAACTTTCCAGACCAGGCAACATACAGAGCTTCTCCCAGTGGGTCCTGCTGCCAGAGAGCAGGCTCCTCTCATGGGCTACACACCTGGTGCTTAGGATTTGTGCCTCAGCTGCCGATTTACTGCTTGGGCTTTAGTGCAAGCCATGCCAGAGTTTCATTGCCTGTAAAATGGGGGAATCTTATTTATCCACCTGCCACATGTCCTAGTGCTTATGGAGTGCTCTGAGCCTAGGTCCTGCCTTTGTGTGGGCTGTTAGTACGGGTGAGTTCCTGGAGCCTGCAGATGCATTCTGCATCCGTGATGACTTTGTGGTGATTATAAGTGAAAAATCTCTTAACAATGGGTTGTAAATTCAGAGTTGGCTGTCAAATGTTTTATGTACCACTGTTGTTGCTGCTGTGTGATGCTGTTACACTTTCTTTGCAAACCAGCCTAGGCAAAGCCTTGTTTAATCCTGATTCTTCCTCTCTTTAATCCATGCAGTGAAGGGATCGTGCAGGTAATTTCAGGATCCTTTTGCTGAGCTGTGTAACGATCATACATGCCACAGCTACACATGCAGCTTTATCGTGGACATGATTCAGAATTTCTTTATGTGTCTCAACCTTAACCTATTTTTCATGTTGTTTTCCCTCTTTTTTATGCATTTGTGTTTAGTAAGGCATTCAGCGCTTGCAGTGCCACTTTCCTTAGAAGTAACATTAATAAATCGCTCTTTTTTGCTCCTTACTATATCTCATGCAGATCTTGCATTTTACTGTTTGGTTTTTTCCTTCTGAGTCGTCATTTAAAATCTATAACAGTGTGATGCAATTCATAGTGCTCTTTTTCATGCAAATCTCCCAAGGCACCTTAGAATAAAATCGGTAAAATCAAAAAGAAAATCAACTTCGTTCAGCCATGTGTTGAATTAATTCATTGTTTTTAAAGCAGAGCCAGGGGAGAAAGACTTTTTCACTTTCAGTATCTTTTGCTCTTCAGCTCTGTACTTCACCCCATTTTATTCGTGCAGCAGTGCCAATATTTTCAGCTATCTTGTGGATGGTGGTAATGTTGATCATGCTCTTTGCTCTCAGACCAGCTTTGATTCCGGAGAGGCTACCTGCTGTTTTATCAGATAGTGAGGAGGAAAAGCTCATGCCAAAATACGTTGACTGTTTCATATCGGGGGAGGAGGGGGAGGAAGCCATCAAATTAACTCGTAAAAGCTTTATTTAGGATGAATGGACTTTTTTCCCTGTCTGTTGTTATCGTCTTGTCTGTAACCCAGTGACCCTGATTATCACGAAGCTGTTTACAAGGTTCAGGTTAATTGGATTTCTTTAACTATTTCCCAGAGCTGTGAGGAGCACAAATACACTGCTGTGGAGTTCAAACAGCATGGTGCAACCCAGTTTGCAAGGAGATGGGCTTCTTCCAAGAGGAAGTCATTCTATTTCATACTCAACTAAGTGCATAGCAGCACGTACCTATCATTTGGCATAATGTTAAATAACACCCTCTTTCATACGAATGTGTTCAGTTGCAACTTGTGTTCCCAATACACAAATTAAATTTTGCATGTTCAGCAAGAAAAGAGCTTATTTTCAATGAGAGAGGCTTTGAAATGGTTTTTGTTGTTGTTTTTTGGTTTGTTTTTCTCCTCAGCTTGATAGCAGTTTCACTAGTTTTGTTTTTATAAGAGGAATCATGGATAAAATAGCTGTGCACTGCATGGCTGCCTAAATAAACGAGACAGGAGGATATAGTTGGGTGAGATCAGGACAGTACTTGTATCTGCTTTGCTTTCATCTTAGGATGCATGCTTATTCTTTAATGGCACAACATTGCACCCTCCAGGTGCAATGTGTAATTGCAGGTCTACAGATAACCGACTTGTTTTATGGGCTGTGTTTTTGTGAGCAAGCCTTCCTAAAGTCTCCTTTAGTATTGCTCATCCCTTTCTTCTCTTTCTTTTTCAGGCTTCTGTAGGCTCTGAGAAGCTGTTCTCCCCTGCAGCAAATAAAGGTAAGTGATCTGGAGAAATGCTTTCCTTATCTTAGAGCAAGAGATTTGAGCTGTAAATCCATATCATGTGAATAGCAGGACATCGGTTTTGCCAGCGCCTTTAATTGTGCCACACACGTTGTCATAAAGATCAGCTTTACAGCCTTGCGATGATTAAGTTAAAATTTAGAGCTGCATTGTCTCAGTGTGGGGTGGGACTTCTTCCCTGCCAGTGAGATTTGTAATAAATGTCTTCAAGAGAAGGATTACTGACAAAGGAGAAGTCAGCCTTTACTGTAGGGGATATGCTTTTCCCTCTAATACAATCAAATCCTCATTTCTTTTAAACAAATCAATATTTCAGTGTTATCTGTATTATCTTTACAAGGGCTTGCACATCCTTCTCAGAGCTGCCAGTGCACAGTGAGCATTTGTGTCTATATGTCTCAGTTCTCCACAGCGAGGTGGAAGGTGCTTGGCGCCTTGCAGGGTCTCGGCTCACAGCTCCCACTATTCCTATTAATTGAGAGTTACCTGTGACACGTGCTGGGTGTTGCTAAGAGACTGTGCCATTTCCCATTCCCCTGGGGAGGTGCAGTGACAGATCTCTAAATACACCCAGCCCTCCTTTGAGGGCTCGGTACAGCTGTAAAACAGGGCTGCTCTAGTTTCATGTGTTCCCAGGGATAATCTCACTGGGCAAAAATACTGAAGGAACAGCCTTGGAAAGGGCAAAGTGTGGTACATGATGGAAAGCATTGCGCTGGGAACGGTTCCTCTTTATCATGTGAGGGGGTTGGTGGTGTGGCTCTGAATGCATTGTCAGGTCCTGGTGCTGTTCTGCAGTGTTCCCAGCATTGAGCTGCAGAATAAAATCAGTTCAGAGCAGTAATGAGTACTAAGGACATGCACATACTGCAAAGCAGAGAGATGAGGCCCATTAATAAGAAGTGATGAAATAAACTTCTTGCATTATTTCAAGAGGGCGGAGGAAGGACTAGTTTGGAGTTCCGTAGGAGTAGGTGCTGGAGATGGAAAAGGCATTTTGGCGCTTGTGTGCTCCATTACCTGGATCCAGGCCCATTGTATAGCTGGGCTCTATAGCAGCAGTAAGTATTAGGAATTCTCTTTCTTTCCAAGCTTTGCAGATTTTCAATGCCAAATGTGGAAACCGATGACAAGCCCATTATGTTATTACATTTGCAGATATTTTCATGAAAGTATGCAGCTTTATCTGGGGGAAGGAGGGAAGTTTAAACAAATGGTGGGGAAGAGCATTTCTCTTCCCTCAGCCTTGGCTCACTGATAAGGCAAACCAGATTGCCCATACGGCAATGCCTCAGCAAAACACAAATCTTGCCATCCTGCATAAATGCACGGCACAGAGATCTGCCGGAGAGGCTTATGCTGAAGCGTTAGCAGCTTTGTTGGCTCCTCCTTGTGCTGAAGCCTGAGATCCCCCACCCCTTCGTATCATGGCGCAGCTCAGCAACATGAGTTTTCAAAATACCTCCCTATCAGGAAGTTAAATGTGTGAATGCCTGTGAATTTGCTGTCTTGAAGTTTGTGTTCGCTGCTGTTTATATCCCTGTAGTTTAAGCATATTCCTGTTCGGTGTACTGGGGGTGTAGACATTATTCAGATCATGATTTTTGTCTCGGACTTTTCTTTCACTGTGGCCCCGTGCTGGTGGAGCCTGGCTGGTCAGCATGGGCTGCAGCTGAGGGCAAGCTCTGCTTGGGCTACATCAGCATTTGACCCTTGGCTTGAGAGGTGGGAGAAATTTGCTTTGATGAGATTTTGTGCAGAAACCCAAACAGTTGCTAAATTCTACCCCTTGCCCTGTTACCACTCCCTCAACACGAGAGTCAGATTTGTCTCTCGCACATGCAAATGAAGGCCGCTCCGACACGACCAGGCTCAGTGATGCCATATGGCCAAGAGAAAGTGACTTTCAAAGTGTTGTGCTTAAATTCCTTTTGTGAGATAAGAGCGTTGATTTAAGGCCGTGTTCTGAAGGGCTGGAGCCCCGGTGGCTGCCTGGGGAGGGGATTAGCTCAGCACGGTTTCCGATGGGCACACGCGTGGTGCGGCACGTGCTCATCTTCTCCCGTGGGCATTTGCACTGTGCCCTTCTTTTGTAAACACTTGCGGCCTTTTTGGAGAGATATGAACTAGCGATCTGCAGCACCCATGCTACAGCTTTTGTTGAAGGTAGCGAGGCTTTTAAAACACAGTGAAGTGGATTCATTGTCTGGTGCAACTCCCCCTGTTCCCACAAACTTTCCCTGGGGATGCATTTAGCCCCATGTATTTGTTTTATGCTGTCCTAGTTTATCAGCAGCTTAGCAATGCAATTAAGTATTAAGATAGATGGGTTTTGCTTATTTGAGGCTGGAACAGCTGTAAAACATGACCTTTGACCGTATTTCACAGCTCCACAAAAGGCCTGGGGAGCAGCATCCTTTGTCTGGGGCTCTGTGGGTAACCTTTATTTTTGCCCCCTTGCTGCCGGGGCTGTGGCAGTGGTGGTGCTCCTCCTTTTGACATCAGTTCGTCTGCAACAACAGATGCACGACGTAGATGTCCACTTCAGGGACCAGTTGCTATTATGTGACACAGAGAGGTGTCCTGACCCGGGGTGACCTCGGTAGTCACAGCTGTGAAACAGGCTGAATGGAGCACTTTGAGCTTCCAGGAGAAGAAGAGATTAAATCCTCTGTGTAAGGAAATAATAATTAAAAGTAAAAGCAGAGAATCCCTGATCTGCTCTGCTGACAGGTCTTTGTTTTCTGGCGAAGAAAAGCATTTGTTGAGCCAACTTGTCACTGCAGCACAGAGTTACAAGGGCATTTGCTGCCGAGGGCCGGGTGTTACACCTCCTGGTGAATAAATCAATAAACAAATAATAAAGGTCTGTTTGCTCTCTCATGCAGCTCCTTTCTCATAGGGATCTCCCAGCCAGTCCTTTGCTTTTTCTGAAGGGCAAGTGCTGTCCAGGGCTGGGGAGGTGTAGGAGAAAGCTGAATCTGTGCCTCTGTCTCCCAGTGGGTGGATGAGGCAAGGGGAGTGACGATGATTGATAGGAGGGCAGATGTGTTGTGGGTCTGAGGAGGTGAGAGGGATGTTCACCCCCGTGTCACTGGGAGGACCTCTGCCTACTGGCCGTGATGAGATTTTCAAGTATGTGTGGGGCAGGATGGTTTGTGTTTTAAGGACTTGAGTGATGCATTATTGCTGCTGGCTCCCTCCTGCAGTGGGCTTCCCTAACAGGTCTGGCTGAAGGCGGTTGAGTTGTCTCCCACCTGTCCTTGTTCCAGCCCTGCTGTATGCCAGGGAAAGTGAGAGATGTGGTGTCTGCTACTACAGTAACCTTGCAGCTGTAACCCAGGAGACCTGCTGAGTTGCCAGTGTTTGAACCTATGGCCACTGGCGAGGTTAGGGTGAAATGACTGTCTTACAGTATATGTCTCCCAAATGGCTTTAACATTGATCAGGAAGTAAGTAGAGGCTGGGCAGCAGCTAAGGTGTCTCCTCCATTCATAATCCCAAGCAGACTATTGGTGTGGGGGTGTTAAGGCCCCCCCCAGGGCATCAGCCTCCCATGGAGGAGCCAGAACTACACAGCTACATTTGCCCTGTGGCCCTGCGTGGCACTTGCAGTACAAGAGCTTTGAAGTTTATTGAAGCCAAGTATATGGCTCCTATCCTTGGATCAAAATCAAGCTGGACATGGAGGGAGCAGCGTAATCCATCTGTCTGGTGGCATGGAACGACTGGCTGGGACCCAGCTCTGCTCCAGGCTGGTGGGGGGCTTACTGAGCTCCATGCCTCAATTTCCCCTTCCTGCAAAATGAAGGCTAATGCTTGTCAGCCAAGTGCGCTGAGAGACTTAATTAATGAATGTTTATCAAGCAATTTATCAAGAGATCCTTTTAATGAGAGATTCCATAAACAGTGCAAGGCTCCATTTTCATGGCAATAATAAATGACAGTGAAAATAAGTCTTATCCTTCCCCCACGTACGCACCCCCCAGGAAAAAAGATTGCTTACCCTCTGCTCTCACTTCTCCCTTGGTTTCTAGGCAGAGGGCTTTGAAGTGCTATCTTTCATCATGAACTGTACACATCCTCAAAGCTCTAAAGCTCACAGCCTGTGTCTTATCCCTCTGACAAGAGGGAGGCAAGCTCTCTCGGCATGCAGGTCGTAATTGTCAGCCATGGGATGTGCCGCAGCCACCCGCCCCAGCGGGCTAATGCAGCTTATGGTTCTTTGAAGTTCCCTCCCTTTATTTTCTGTCCTCTTGACCACAAAACCGTGCCTTGAGCCAGCAAGGGAGATTTCTTGTTCAGAGACGACACTGAGCTCTGACAAGCACATCTGAACCAGAGAAGAACCCTTGTTCCTCTGAGATCACTGCTTCATAATGTTGTTGCCTTAAGGGGACTGTCTCTCCTTTTTCTCTCTGTTTCTTCTCTTCCTTTTTCTTTTTTTATTTTATTTTTTTTTTTTTTAATTCAGCACCAAACCGTCACACTAAATCATTTTAAAAGCTGAAACTACAAAACCTCCAGTGTAGGACGTGCTGTTAAAAACTGATGGTTATTACTGTGAGATGGGGTGAGAGGGGAAAAGAGGGGCAGCAGGGCAGGAGCAGGATGGGAGGGCAGCAAGTGAGCTCTCCAGGAGGAACCTCTGAGTGCCTGGTGAAGCAGAAAACAACCTGAATGCAGCTGAACGCCAAGTAACGTGCTTGGCACAGGTTTGCAGCAGCAGCACGGCTTAATGGTTGCTCAGCACTGACAGGGGAATCAAGAGCCCTGTGTCTCCTGTGCTCGCTGTGCTGCTCACGTGCTTTGGTCTGTTCCCCTGGCCCTCTCTGCAGTTGTCAGGGTCAGAGGCTCCCTGTCTGGGCTGAGATAGCATCTCCTGTAATCAAGTCCACCTCTCCTTCAGGGCCTTCACCTTAGCATGCAGGATGTAGGGCTTTCCATCACAAGAAGGTCTGCTTAGACAGACAAACAAGTCCCACAGCACCCAGTCAGGCAATTAGCTGTGTTTTACATGAATGGAGGTCAGCAGAGATACCATAAATTTGCTGAGTTTTCTTGTGTGGGTCCACAGCGGGATCTGAGGTGCAGGAAACACAGTGGTGCATCCTGTCTCCTGATCTGTTTTATCCCCAGGTGTTGGTTACATTTCAGTGAGGTCACCATCTTTTCTGTGATTACCTGCACAGTCAGTGACCTTGAGGGGATGATAATTTACAGCTGAATCTTTGGACACAAGTCCACCGTAATTACAGGCACGCAAAATCTTCCGCAGCAGCATCTGTAATAATAAATAAAATAAGTAATACATTTATTTAGATAGCAACCACTTTGTTATGATTTACACAGTGCTGAGGATGCTCTGCAGCTGCTCTACTCCCCGTGTTGCATCTCTTGTGATTTTATCACAACTTTACAATGTTCTGTGTTTTCATGAAACCCAGGCCCTTGGAGGATTGCACAAAAATCTGTGCTTTAGTTTCATTTTTTACACAAGACTTTAGTCTTCCTGGCTACAGAGAAGAACCTGGAACTCTGATTCTTCTGTGCTTCAAAGCCAGAGGCAGTCAAAAAGAAGCCCAGATACTTTGGTTTTAACCTTTTAAAGATGGTTTGTGATTTGTAAGTGCTTGGGGAGTTGGCAGTACTTGATACCCTGAACCACCGCTAAATCCAGCATGTGCGCCCATCCTGGCACCCTCGTTTTGAAAAGTTCTATTTTGTCACCCTGGATGAGAACATTGGCTTTCTTGCATATGCAGATATGGAATTACAGAGCGGCCTGAGAAGGAGGAGGACTTTATTTCCAAACAGTGTGGGTAACTGAGATAATCACCCAAGTCACAGCCAGTTAGCCGCATTTCAAAACAAAGCCCAACACAAAAATAGTGCACTCGATGCAGTCTCGCAGTCTTCTTGCAGTTTCTGATTTTGCAGGCTCTGGAAAGCTCTCAGCCTTTCTTTAGGGAATGGCAGTGTACTCTGTCTCTCATTAGCTATGTTACATGTATTTATTAGTTCCCTATCCATAGCAGCTGTCTGTGAAAATATGATGGACAGGTAGAAGAGACCATTCACCTTAACCACACTGTCCGGTGAACTGTGTAAAACTCAGGCTGCAGAAGTGGATAGCTCATTAATTGCAGCACAGAGCTGTATGGCTCCCAGAGTGAGAGCTGCCTTCTTCAAGTGGGCAGGATTTCTTGCACCATTTGCTGAGCGGTTTGCACAGCTATCTCCGGGTTTGTCTCCTCCAAATGAGCCAGCATAGAGCTTTCTTTGTAGCTTCAGGCTGCAGCCAAGAGAGTTGAAAAGTTGAATTATAAACATTTCCAGGCCTTCTGGTTGGTATCTTGTGTTTGTTTTGTTATTTTAAGGATGTGGGGTATGTTGCTGCATTCCTGTCAGTGGGATTAAAATGAATAGAAGCAATACTGTAGGAGATAAAATGTGTTTAATTATTTAGTTGAGAATTACAGACTGAGATTGCTTTTTTGATTTAAAGCATCCAAGTTCTGGCTATGCTTTTGGAGTAGGGAGGCACGCAGAAACATATATATGCACAATTACCTAGGGTAACGTAAGAAGTCTCTTTGCTCGGCTGCCTTTCCTCCGCAGAATTTGTTCATTTCCTTCAAGATTTTCAATTTCAAATGCGGCTTTGTTAAGTGTCACGGCAAGCTAACTGCATGCTGTGCCTTGCCCACCAAAACGTAAATAAAATAAAGAAAGTCTTCGCTGTATAAATGTTATGAAGTGGGTGGTTTATTTTCTTTAATTATACTTTTTATTTAAAATAAACCCTAAAAGCCAGCATAAACTTGTATTGATGGAGGAGGCACATTCTAGCTTTTCTTGGTTCATGTGAAAGTAGATAAAAGGACCATCAAATGGTAAATCAAGAAAAAAAGGAAATTCCTTCCAAATGCATGTAGTAGTTTACATTGCCTGGACTTTTAAAGGATATTTGAAAGATACCATCTTTTTACTCCTTGTTTATAGTTTGCTTATCTGTCTTCCTGAGCAGCAAAAGCCAAGCCTTAGTGCTGTTTCCAGCTGCTGTCCCTGATTGCAGGATGTCAGTACAGGTTCTATCTCAGCACCAGAAGGATGCTGTCGGGTGCTGATGTTAACAGCAGCACTCGCAACCCCCACAAAGCTATCAGGTCTTCTCAGTTCTGCTTTTAAAATCCCTCAGAGACATGTTTTATTCATGTAAGATTTTCCAGTTTCTTAGAAAATTAAATGCTGGGTATAAACCTGATCCGCTCTTCATGTGAACTAATGCTGGGGAGGTGTCTAGACTTCTACAGGTCTGAGCATGCTGTGACCACCATGTCCCCATTTAAATCAGGCTTGCTGCTCACAAAGTAGAGTCCTCCTCATGTGCAGCCCCCCATGGCCTGTGCTGGAGGTGTGCACTGTGCGTTCACTGCTGGGTTTTTAAGCTCTCTGATGCTCCTTTCCGTGCCACTGTCCACTCCGCTCTCTCTGTTTGTGTCTCAGTGAAGCTGTTGACAGGTTACCGATGGGCAGCTATCCTGTGCTGTGTAATAGCCCATTAGGAACTCCTGGGGACATGGTAACCCCACGCTCCATGCAGGTCACCGGCATAGAACAGGGCAGCCTGACGGTCAACAAGTAATTTGACAAGGCAGTGGGGGGTAAGGAGGCTGGTGCTGGGGAAAGCTGGATCTGACCCCAGGCTGGCTTGTGTTTCCTTCTGGGCAATCAATGGGAGTGATCAATGGGACCAGGGCGTGCTGTTGAATTGTAAATGGATCTGGTTACTCTTTTGTGTGCAGTGCTGGCAGGGTCTGTAAGTCCTAGTGAGGCCCCAGCATCCAGCAGTGGAGACTTCAGGAAAAGAGGATGCTGTCAGCATCTCACTGCTTCTTCCTATCCTCTCACTGTCCCCACATAGACTGAGGACTTCTTCCTCCTGGGATAGGGATGTGGCTGATGAGCAGGACCCTGCTGTCCCGGTCAGCCTGTATGGCAAGCAGTAGTAGTTCATGCTGTTTTTTTGCTTTAATATATTAGCTCCATTTGAAATCACTGCTGTGAGTGATGTAGCTCTCTGGTCCTGTCCCATGGGAGGGGAGGAGGGAGGCCAGGGTTGGGGCTTGCTTTCAGCCCACAGGGTTCCTGCCATTTTCTCCTTTAGTAACTGCTCAAGCCAAGCATGCATGTGCTCGCCACTGCTCTCACCTCTGTGCTTCACTGACCATCCTTCCTGCTAACAAGGGCTGAACACAGTTCCCCGTGGAGCCTGTTAATGTTGCTGCCGGGCTGCCTGGGGACTCGCAGCATGAGGCTTTCCTTCCATCTCTGCTGCTCTGTGCTCGGCCCCGGCTCTCGGGCTCAGTTCAGCCAGGTAAAGCCATACTGACTCCATTGACTTCGCTGGATTTATGTATAAGAGAGCAGGACTTGGCACAGTGTTTGTGTTTGCGTGTCCGTGTTTCTGAAAAGGATACTTGTTCTAGTTTGTTGGGTTTCTTCCCAAACAGTAAATATTTTCTTGTAAATCGCTGGGACAGAAAAGTGACTGCAGTGCTTTTGGTTCATTTATTTGCTTTAAATTGATGGCAAAGTCTTACAGGAGGTAATAGGAAATTAAAATCTCTCTAGTTTTTTTTAACCATCCTGCAGAATTTATTGCAGAGTTAAATCCCTGCTCTGGGATCCTGTCGGACAGTTCAAAAAGCCTGTGGAAAGGTTCTCGTTTGCCATTAAATTTTAAAAGTTATTGAAGTAATTTTTATGGAACCCTATTAAGTTTCTGAAGAAACATATTGGTTTCATCACTAATAAATTCTTTAACGCTTATCCGTAAGGGAATAGTCAGACTTCCAGATCTCTCTCCAGTGAAATGGATGTTAACTTTTTTCCCTGTTGGAGATAATATTCTTCAAAGATACCAGCAAGGTGAGCAGCCTGATTGCAGCCAAGTATGTCATCCAGCACTGTGAGCTGGGGGTTCTTCACCCATCAGCCCTCTAGAGTCTGGATGAGGGTTTTAGAAGGGAAAAGTTTTTTTTAAAAGGTGAGGAGGAAGAAGACTCCAGATGGATCTGTACAGATAAATCCTGGCGTGGGGTTAAACTTAGATCTTGGCATGTGTTTATGAGTGCCATGGAGTTTGGGAGAGGTGGAAAAGAGGATGCTGCAGCCTGGAAGTCCCTGTTTCTCAGGCACTCCTGGTGCTTTCAGAGTAATATAAAATAATGTGTGCACTGTGCTTTTCCACTGCATGCAGAACAGCCCACGGAGACTTCCTCCCAGTGAAAGGAAAGTATCAAGCTGGCTTTGTGCTTAACTTAGCGCTCACAAGCGCCTTTCGTATGTGAGCACAGAGCCACCTGATGAAAAGCGAATGGGCTAGGAGGGAAATAAAATTGTGTAATTGCCAGTTTCCTTCCATCTCGCTCCCTCTCCCATTTTGCATAAAGGAGGCTATTTAAGTCTCAGCTGGAGTGAGGTTTGGTAATAAGCAGACGTCTATGAACCTGCATCTGCTGCTGGTGTCTGCTCAGTTTGTTCTGTATTTCCGTGTTTATTGATGATCTAGTTTTGAGACTGTCTCCCTGTCTCACAGTGTGAAACCCATGGAAGAAGAGATTGTCCCTGCAGGCCTATGAGTCCCTATGACATCTTGGGAAGTGTGGGGCCAGGCAGCATCGCCAAAGATCACACCAGGGTTAGCAAACCCACCTCAAACCACATTGGCTCGTGAATGTTAAACTGTGAAAGCGCAGCCAGAGCCTGCTCCCTGGGCAGCTATCCACAGAGCTGGGTGGCAGGAAAGGCCCAGCCTTGGATGAGGCAGCTAACATTTTAATTTTCTCAGTACTATGTGATTTGGCTTCCAAGCAGCTAAGCTGTCCCCAGCCAGTTGCTTTCCTACGTGGCTGGCCTTCCCTGAGCACAGCGAGAGGTGCTCACAGTGCAAGCTCTGCAGAGACAACCTGATTTAATACGGGCTTAATGGCTAGAGGAAGAAATTTATGGTGTGAGCACTGAATGTTTATACAATAATGAACATTGTCATCATTTTTATTAGTGAACCGTTCTTCAAAACTGAGCTAGAAACCTGAAGCCAGCAACTAGAATAGGTTCATCCCATGTGATTTAATAACCAAAGTAGAGCAGATTATTTTATACCTTTCATTGGCTCAATGAAAAAATTCTCTGAGCATAATGTACCTTTTGGCCTGGAATATTTTTGCATTACAGGCCAGTCTCTGGACCCTTTGTGTCATTCCAGCAGTTCAATGCAAGCAGACGTCTGAGGACTCCCCACTGGCAGTGGCAGTGTAGTCAGCCAGGCCTAGTCCTGAGGCCAGGGCAGAAAAGGGCCTGACTCCAGTGGCGGTGAGCAGCAGAGCACGCCTTCCACAAGCCATGCAGTAATTCAGGGACACCCTAAAGATACTCCAAATGGTGGTGAGAGCTGCACAAGGAGCTTAGATGCCCCTGAGGAGAGCCTGTGTCAGCCATTGCGAGACTGGTCCAGTGAGAAGTACTGCCTGGGCTACACTGCTTGCAGTCTCCCCCAAGAATACTGTTGTTTTAAACTAAGAATAGGCCAGCGTGGCTACATCAGATGTGGATCTTGAAAATACTGCCACTCTCTTCCTCCCATCACTTTCCCTCCCCTCCCAACAGTTGGAGAGGACTAGCTCCAGGTTTTTGGCTCAGACCCGTGCCTGCTGCATACATTTCCTCCACCAAATGGACACAACTATAAACCTCTTTCTGCATCATTTCCTGCAAGCCTGTACTAAACATGCCACCCAGGTGTCCCCGTGTAAAGCCACTTCTTGCTGAGCCTACTTCTGTTGCTGCTGGCGGGCTTGCCTTTGCATGCTCACGGCAGGACTCCCATCACGGTGTGTTAATTTTAAACAAACAGAGAGGGTGTTCTGATTTGGGAAGGTCTTTCCCATCAGGTCATATCAGAGTTTCTCTTAAAAGGCAAGGCTGGGTTTTGTTTTGTTTTATTTTCCCTTTTCCCCTCTTTTAATATGATCCCTGCAATTTTGTTTTCACTGAAATATTGACTGGCAGCATTGCAAATTGCCTGCATGCAGACAGGAGCTTGCCAGCACTTTCTTACTCAGCTAGCCGTCAAGGTTGTGGATTCCACCACGAACAGTGCCAGGAAAGCTGTTGATCAAAAATATTCCTAACATCTGTGAGTCCTCTCCATCCAAATGAGATGTAGTTACATTCTCTTTTTCCCCATGCTCCTTCCAAAGTGTTGCTTCAGACACCTAGAAAGCCCTGGTTGCAAATCATAAGCCAATCTTTGATTTGCAGCTCCGTTTCCAACTCTGTCGAAATCCAATGTAAACTCTGACGTGCCCTTCCCCTGATATGTGAAAAGTACTGGCCTCCAAACGGAGAGCAGACTGGGTGTGTTTCTTTGCCCCATAACTCATTTGATCCAGATGCTGTCCCATGCTGTCTGCAGCCACGGTGGTCACAAGCCAACAAGGAGGGTCTTGTGAGAGCAGTGGAGGAAGGATGCAGCTCTGAGAAGTCTCTCAGGAGTACCTGAAGCCTCACACACACACTTGTGTGCACACACACACACTGCCAGCACAAGGAGTGGGAAAAGCTTGATTTCCCTTCCACCCTGTTCCTACCACCACCACCAATTCACAGGCCAGCTATTAAATAATTAACATACCCAGTGGGGCAGGAGGAATCAAAAGCTGTTGTGTTCCCAAGTTTTCTCTGGCTTGGAAAGGCACAGCTCACTGTGTATTCTGGCACCTTGGAGCGGGTTTTCCTCCCTCCTTCGCCTCCCCCTTATTATCCCGTATGTGTGCTGGAGAGGGAAGTGGTGTTCCCAGCCCAGCGGGGGATGACTGTTATTTCAGACTAGCAACAGGGGAAAAGGAACAGCCTGTTGCCTGATTGATGTTTGTTTTTTGTGGACAGACACCAAAGGTTCATTAGAGACGGAAGGTTTGGGAGGAGGGGGGCGGTGGCGGGCTTGACGCTCACTCTTAAGGAACTATTGTACCCCTGTGCACTAACCCGGGTCTGCACTTTCTTTGACTTCTGTGAATGTCTCAGCTGTACCGTTCTGGCCCTGGCAACTTAAGGAAAATATACACGGCACAGAGGTTTCAGTGAGAGCTCTGCGATGAGGGGGTCAGGGGAAAAAGGAAGGGGAGGAGAGAACAATGCAGTAGGTTTTGCTATAATTAATTTCAAATGTGCTGCTCATCTGTTCTCCTCGGGTTTCAAAAGGAACGAGGGCTTTTCCTACCACATCTGCGTCTTTCCAGAGGTGGGGATGGAAAGGCATCTTTCCTTCCATCTGCGAGTTTGACCAGTCTGTCGACGTGGAGCCCTGAGTGCAGCACAAAGCCATGCTGCAAATGATGTCCAGAGGCGAAGAGGGAGAGGAGGGAAGGGCAAGGAGGAGCTTCCCTTCTTGTCACATTGGGTAGATGAAGCTAGAGAGAGACTGAGGAGGTTGGTACTGGGTAATGCAGATTTCTCTGCAGAGTTAATAGGGTACATTTATTTACATTACAAATGTCATTTGCTGCTGTTGCTGGCCCTCAAAAGTTTCCAGGGTGTGGTGCCCATGGACTGTGTGGTTATGAGGCTTTTAAAGGTTTGGGTCAAACCCTCAATCTCTTGCTAGCTTTACACTTTGAAAAATCTCCCTTTGTGTAATTGTGGTGGGAACCAGTAAGTTAATATTAAACCTTTGGTGGTGTGGAATCTTGAGTAGAGCCATTTCCTTCTGGCTGCTCTTTCACAGATCTCATCTGTTGGACTGTGCTGTATGACACACTAAACAGGGGCTCGGCACCTGCCATGGGGCATTGTCCCTGTGTCCTTTGCCTTCAGGTCTGAGTATCAATGAAGTCACGCAATTGCAGCAGTAAAGAGAAGCGAAATGGGCCTGTTAGATTATTGACTTTACTCCCCTCAACAAGATATCCAGATGCTAATTTGATAGCCCTGTGAATCTTAGCCAGAAAAATCAGTAAAACAGAAACTTAAACTATTCTAAATTACTGTTAGTGCTTTAACAGCTCTATTTTCAAATTGCTCTTCGCTGAGAAGCTTGCACTGAACCCTGGAGCTGGTGGATAATGACCTCTTGTTTAAACACGTGGCTACTTTATGATCTTCAGCTTTTAGAGAAACTAACCTCAATGTGGGGTGGAGAATATTTCTAAAGTGTGGCCATAAGGAAAACATTTCTATGGTGTGATTGAAGAAAGCGTTCCCTTTTCTGGTCAGAAACTAATTCAGTGCAGCCACAACATGCTGAATACTCCAGAAGTGCTTGAGACGGGCACTTGTTTGCAGTACAGTCCCTCTCCAGGATGCCAGTGCTGGTATGTGACTAGAGCTGGATCATATAGTGATAAATGTTCTGTGGTTCTTTGGAAGGGATATAAATGCTGCAGTGGTGTTTCAGACTGTGTAAAGGTATATGCCAGGTTTTGTAGACTTACAAATGAAATAGGTTTTCTGATATTGCTGGGAATGGCTGCTGAAAAGCTGCTCAGCGATAACCTGTCTTCAGACATAGATGGAGACATCACCAGTTGCCGTGCATGGGGACCGGTGGGCACATGCATCTTGAAATGACGACAGTGCAGGTTGTGAACTGGTTAAGTTGATATGGAGAAACAAAGAATCAGGGAGAAGCCCAGAGCTCAAGAATGTGGCTTATCTGTAGAAGACTGCAGGGACTTCAGACCCTTTTCTCTCTAAATTACTTGTGGAGGAAAGGGAGGTCACATTTGGAGAATACTCCAGCCCAGCACCACCCCCTCTTTGTGGAGAGAAACCCGTATGAGAAAGGAAGGAGATCTGAGTGAAGTCCGGGTTTAATTTCCTGGTCCTCCTCCGTAGAAGAAATATCCTTTCCTTTTAGCTCTTGAGCTAACAACTGTATCAGCCACATCATAGCAAAGCATCCCTTAGATCACATTCAGATAAACCTGGATTCCAGCATTTGCTCTTAGCCATGGATCTTTCTGTACCTTGTGCTTGCCAGCTAATACAGAAAAGGAGCAGTACCTGAGGTCTCTGCAGAAAGCACATCTATTTCCCTGCTTCCTTTGCTGTTAGCTGGATTGTGACCATATCCTAATTCCCTGCACACTTGGAATAGCCGTAACAGCACTTTGGAGTGCAGCAGGAGTGCTTTGAATTCTTATTCTTGAGTCTTGGCTATGCCTTTCCAGCTTGTCGCCTCTCCCTTCTTCAGTTTTGACAATAAGGGAAGAAGAAAGGTGGTCGGCGCAGCTGGAAAGGGTAGGTGGGAGCAAACTGCTGTCCCAGGGCTGCAGTTCTTTCCCTACCTTCTGGGAAAGCTGCTTTCTCCAAGTGTCATACAGCAAACCCACCTTTTGCCAGCTGTGCCCTGGGGGTCCTTTCCTAGTTACACTTCTTTACATGACAATTGTAAGGCAAGAGATTAAAGTATATTGTTAGCCTGGGTATATTGTGATGTTTCTCTCTGAGGCTGAGAATCTGAAAGTTACTGTAAGGGAGGGTTTTGTTAAAGAACAAAAGCAAAGCCCCAGGGATGGTTTTACAGGTTTTGCTTTTTGATCTAGCGCAAAACTTTGTTCAAACATTGGATGGTTTCTCTGTGTTGGAGAATGTAGAGGTTTCTCCTGGTTCTGTAAAGCTAGATCTCAAAATCCTGGGCAGAAGATAGGCTCAGCCCCTGGCCATCAGGCTCTGGGACTGATAACAATGCTGGCATCAGCCCCAGATAAAAGTATAAAGCAGGCAGAGCCACCCCTCTCCTCTGCATTCTGGGAGGAGAGGGTGCAGGTGCACAGGGGCCGTTCGTCCCGTCTGTCCCACAGCTCCGGTGCTGGGGTGCCAAGGGAGCCATGGAAGCACATAGAAGAAGCAGATGTGCTATAGTCCGAATGACTCCCTTGGGGGCTTAATAGAACAGCGGGAATATGAATTTCCTTCTCTTTTTATTAGTTACAAATGATTTTTCTGTCCTTTAAAGCATTCCCACCACCTGTTCCAGTCAGCCAGCGAGAGTTGTGTTAAAAGCCCACCTTGCTCTTAAAAGGGGAGAGGGAAAGACTGCGGTATTGCAGAAGCCTTGAACTACTGAGAGTTTGCCTGTGGAGATTCACAAGGGAAGAGCAGGAACAGGGAATGCTGTAGGGAGGTATTAAATGAGGCCTTTTTGTTTCTCTCCTTGTAGAGCATAAAAATGCCCAAGGCATGAATACTCTGTTCTGATTACTCTTGAACATTTAAATGTCTGTTCTGGTAATTTATAAAATAAAGGAGTGGGAAATGCCTTACACAAGGAAGAAAAAGGGAGACCTTTACTGGCATGCAGCACTGGTAACAGGGGAGTTGTTCTCTGCTGCTGTGGGAAGAGGAGCAGAAGGTGGATTTATCTTGTGGATGCAGTGAAGCTTCAGTCCCTGGAGATGCGGTGTGGCATCAGGGAGGCTGACTGCTCCCTTTGTGCGTTTTCCCAAATATCCTTGCTTCCTTCTTGCCACTCCTGGTTGTGTTTGGTCTTGGAAGAGGATGAGATTTTTCAGAAACACGCAGCACCTTTTGTGAGGAAAACGTGGCTTTGGTTTTCATGAATTAATGGGGAGAAACTATTTATTTAGAGCAGCCACTTGGAGCATGTGGCAGCTGGACAGATCTGGGGAGCACAGGGTCTGTGGGAACAGCCCAGCTCTGAGCCCGCCTGCCTGCTGAAGGGGTGGGGAGAAGGTTTTAAAAATCACAGGAACGGCTACTGTCAGCAAGGGGTTATTCCATGATTTTCTTTGCTTCACACATCTGTATAGGAAATAAAGGGTGCTCTGTCCCTTCTGGCCTAATTTCTGTTTGTGGAGTGATCATAAGGTAGGCTGTGGTAGTCCCATCATTAACATTAGCCATGGGCATATACTGTAACAAAAAGCGCTATTGCGTGTGGATTTCATGTGACAGTTATCCCACTGTGAGGTCCACAGCCATGGACTACTGGTACCGCTTGCCATTTCCTAGGAGCAAGCATGTGCCTCTGTGTAAGATGAAGAGCTGCTGTTGCAATTTGGTTAGATACCCAAGAAAACCGCATTGGATGGGGCTGGGAAAACAAGAAGGCAGGGCAGAGGGATGTAGATGCTCTACAGTGTTCCATGCACAGCAGACCAGCCAGACAGGTTTGCTCTCCTGCACTGCAGCGTGCCAGTCCTGCATTGCTCTAGTCCTTCAGCTTCATCTGTCATCCTTGTTACAGTTGCATCTGAGAGCTGAACAGGGCTTCCTGTTTCCCTTGTTAAGGCGGAAGATCAGTGGAAAGGCAAAACACTAGGTGCAGGGTTGGTATCCCTACTTCAAGCCAAGGGAGAAGGAAGCTAAAATGAAGACACGTTAGAAACTGATACCCCTTCTGTTTTGTCTGTAATTGTGGTTACATATCTGTGTAGGTTCCCTACTACCGATAGTGCAAAGTAAACCTAAGTCAATTCACAGTTAGGGTGAGGAATCAGGAGGATGGTGTGGGTTTTATTACTTTCAGATATTTGGGCTAAAGGGTTTTCGGCTGTCAAAGCTGAATCAAACTCTCAGCCAGTTTGCACGCAACATATGTAATAGATTTTGCGAATTAATACATTGATGTGGGAGGAGGTGGCTCCCTGAAACTCGCCGCTGGCAGTTTGGAGTGTTGTCTTCAAAACCAAAACCATATTGTGTCCTCAAAACCAGTGGCACCAGAACTTGGATTCTACCCACTGAGAGATGAGGCATGTGATTTGTAATCATTGGATTGCTTAACCATTTGGTGTCCGTTAGAACAAATGCATTTCCTAACAGAAGGAGTCCACTCTCTGCAAGTATCTACTATGTAATCCCCAGTTTGTTTAATATGAGCAAAGCTGCTTCAAACCATTGCTGAAAGGCTGAGTTGAGGACCCGCATCATCACTACCACTTCTTTGTGAGCCTTTCTGGTGCTGAAGCTATGAATTGCTTCTAACTGTGCCAAGATTTCTTACCAGTCACAAATACTTACCATTTAAAAGGCATGTAGATGTGGCACTTTTAAGGATATAATTTGGTGGTGTTAATGGTTGGACTCAATCTAAAAGGTTTTTTCCAGCATAAATGGTTTTATGATTCTACTTAGGAGCCTTGCCTCATGTAGGGGGCAGCATTCCTCCAGCCTGTGTGATCTGGATTTGATGGGGAGCAGGTGGCTTTGGGTAGAGAGATGAAGGCTCAGTTCTGACCTTACAGAGAACTGCTTGCGGGGAAATACGGATCTAATGAGTGAAAGGTGTTGTCTGCTGTGCTAATGTGGAGTGGAAACTCTGAAGTATTAGCTCGGACCCCACTTTCCCCTGCTAATGTGCAAGAATTTGGGATTACAAGAAATTGCCAAACCCAAGTTGTTGCTTAACACCGGGTTTCTGCTTGTTTGTCTTTCTGCTGTTTATGAAAAAATGTGAGATGGAGAAGGCTTGAAGGAAAAATTTACAGTGAATTCAGTAGGATTGTTGGTACACATGGCAAACACGTGAAAACAAGAATATGAATTATGCAGCAATTACTGTCTTGGGAAAGTATCTGCAGGCTAAACCCAGATACTTGTCTCTTTCTTTCACCCAATACTGAAATAAAAATGTGCAGCAGTTCTGTATGAAACAGTTCCTGTGATTATCCTTACAGATGTCTGAGTGTGTACTGGTTTGCTGCCTAAGATGGAGGTTATGCCAGCTCAGTTCCATCTCAGAGGGTAACATGGGGATTGTGAGTTGTGGTTCTGCCTGGGAAATAGGAGAGAACAGAGCTGTATGCTGCGGGGCGCCCAGCAAACCCTTGGCACCAAGAAAACACATCACTTGGTGGCTCAGTGAATGCTCAACTGACTGGCTCTCCCTCCCTACAATGAGTATTCCTCATGCATGTCAGAATCACAAGTGCTTTCCATGCCCTTGACAACCTGCAGCTTGTAGAAATTGTGTTTGTGTCTAACAGTCATTGCAGGGCCACTACAGTGGGTGGAAAGGGACTCCAAGGAATTAACAGGAAGAGGAGTAGAGCAAGCATTTGGGTTTGCAAGTCTTGAGTTACTGTTTCAGGCTTTTTGCACATTCAGGCTGGCATCACGGCAGTCCCGCACCTCTAGCCTTGTAAGGTTTCTTTCCACAGCCATAAACCTTTATGCAAGAAGAGATTCAAGAGTACCTTTTCATTAATGGGGTGTGATTCCATTGCAGTGCACTACACAATGTTCCTCTGTTAGATCTTACTAGATGCCAGATCCTACATGATCCTCAAGCATATCCGGCACCAAAGTGTTTCCAAAATTTCTACTGCCCATTGAAGAATTCACACTTCATCAAAGGAGAAAGCTGGAAGGAGCTTCACAGCTGTGCACACTGAGATCACGCTGAAGGTGTTTGCCTTCTGCGGTGCAATGAAGTATTCTTCTCTTTATTGCATAGCAAGCCACTCTTCCTGTTTTGAAGGAAAAGCCAATCATCCCTCACATTTTCCTTCTTGAGCACGTTGCCAAGCTGTCCTTCACATGCTCTTGCATTCTCGGAGTTTTGTCTCCTTTTGAGCTAGATGTAACATCTTCCGACGTGGAGAGTGGAAACCATCACAATTTCTGAAGAATTGAGAAGAAAAGCTCCTTTATCATAAAACTTTTATTATCAGTAGCTAATAGATGCGATTCAACACCCCATGTGCAATGCAGTCCAGTTTTCTTGATCTTTATAGTGGGTGTATTTAGAGGAGAAGTGGACTCTTTCAAGCTTAAAAAGCAAAAGGCCATCTGTGGCTTCCTAATGCTGTTTACAAACCTTTTTTTGCCTGTGCTGTGCTTGTCAGTAGCGTTATTCATTGCTCACTCTGTGAATTAAAACATTGAGGCAGCTCCTGACATGCTTCTTCCAGCGCATCCTTTTGGAGTGGGTATTTGGTTGCCATAGGGACCAAATCCAAAGGGCACACACCATTCAAGTAAATTTTCCCTGATTAACAACTTGCAGCTTGTCCGTTAAATATTTTAATTATCCGTGATGCAGTTTGAAATGTTGTCTCATGTATTCAGTCTGTTAATTTCGATATCTCCATTTTTTCTTAAGATGCTGTTCCAGCACTAGGGCTGGATTTTGACCAGGCAGATAGGAATGAGGTGGGAGACCTTACTGTTCCTCAGCTTGTAGGAAAATTCCTCCAGTTTGTCTTTATCTGACTCTAAATTCTGAAGGAAGTTCAGGGAAAGAGGTGCTACTGCACAACTGCCAGCAAAATGAGGGTGGTTTGGTAACAGCTAGATGTATTGGTGTAGTAATGTGCTGCTACTGACTGTAAGGGAAGGATCTGCATGGAAGGTGCCTCCTTGTGCCTGGGGATGGAGAGGGAGATCAGTGGGAGCCTGCAGTGTATGTGGAGCTGCTGGTTGGAAAGCACTGGCCCCACTTGACAAGCACTGAATCTCAAGTGTCATCTTCCCAATTACAAGCATATTAGTGCTGATGTGTTACTGAGCTGTGCGGGCTGCGCTTAACAAATAAATAAGACAGGATTTTGCTAATTTCTACATGGTCAGTCACTCCTTTCAGTTCATGTTTAGGAGAGACTAAGTCACTTTGCAGCAGAACTTTCCATTCTCACAACTCCAGCCGTAACATCGGGTATGGAAGTTAGTCAAGTTCCTGAGACAGTATCTAAACAGCTCTGTTTGCCACCCTTTTACATCTTTCAGTTCTGACCCTCCTAGGCCAGAAAAGCAGCTTTGTCTTGCACACAGGCACACCAGGTCTTTTTCTGCACTCTTCTGACATCTTGCAACAAAACAGTGCAGACTTTAAGCATCAGAAATTATTACTGCTGCTTTTGTCATCCCTGAAAATTTAAATGGCAGGGTTTAGCACAGAGCTTCCTGCTTTATGCTTGGAACTGAGGAGGCCAATCACAGCTGCCTTCAAGCAAATCTGGATCCATTTGCTGTTCAGCATTGAAGATCAGTGGTTTAGAATGGTGTCAGTTAAGAGCCTAACAGAATTTGTGCATCTTGGCCTTTGAGTTCTGGGGAAGGGGGATCCCACACACTGTTACAAGCAATTCTCTGTTCTAAGTAAGGCTCTTTGTATCCTTATCTATAGGAAGGAGGGCTTTTTCCCTTAGAATTTTGGTTTTTACAGCATTCTTCTCTGCCCTGAGAAGCCAGTTTAAATCCATGTGTCTGTCTGGTTGCTGAATTTGGATGTGCGTGTGTTAAAGTATCTGTTGTGTGCTTCTGTTGTGTGTTTCCAGTAAAACTGTTTGGAAAGCCAACCATGAACACAGAATTTAATGCAAGTGGTCATCTGGAGACCTGAGATGAGCTCTCTTTCGGGAAATCTGTGTAGGATGTTGGATTTTGAGCTGATGTAGTTCACATGAGTAGTGCATACCACATTCGAGATGAGTGGACAACAAGATTTGATCTTTCAAACCCCAGTAAAAATCTCTGGGTCTTTAGGTAGGAAGAAAACTGTGGTTTGGGCTCTTTCTGCTGCAGTGGGGAGCAGATGATCTGTCTTCCACCCTCTTTTTTATAAAAGCTACTTGTGTGTCTAGTCATGGAAAGCCATGGAGAGATCCCAGCACTGCTCCTCTGCCTGCTTGTTTCCTTGTGTTGCCTGATTTGGTGTCAGTTTTCCATGTGTATGCTTAGCTTTGGCGAAGGCTGCTTTGATATATCTGCAGTGAGCCAGCAAGGGGAAGAGCAGTAATGTGACACACATGGTAGACAGGATTCAGAGCCTGCAGGCTAAAGGGTATGGTATGAACTCATCTTGATTAGCTTCATGGTGTGGGTCCATCACCACTTAATTGGCTGCCAATAGCTTCCCTAATGAAGGATGATGGATAGTGCTCAGGGGCCTGCTTGAAGGGTCCAACCCATGAGAAGCAAGGATGCGTGCAGAAATACAGCTCTCACCTGGAAAGGCCATGGGAGGTGGAGCTAAGCAGCATGGCGACACTCGGAGAGATTGAGCGCAGGCAGTTCCTCTTTTCCTTGCATCAGGACAAGCATCAGTTGTCTTCCAAGGCAGAGATGGTAATTTCTGTGACCCTGCATATGCTTGGCTGGTTAGGGTAATCATCTCCTGTTCCCAGCAGAGATGATCTGGTGTTTGAGAATGTTCTTTCTTGCCTTTCTCTGGTTTTGGTTAGCAAGTGTGCTTTCTCAGCCAGCCGTTGACTTAACTTCTCCAAGCTGGAAGGTCTGAAAGGTCACTCGCACTCCTGCGGAACATTCTCACTTTCTGATCTTACTTTGATTCTTTGGGAGTTTGGAGTTCTCTGATGTCATAAAAAAAATCAAAACCTTCATAAGGCTGTGCAGATGAAACAAAATTGTTGTCTTAGCCCACACAGGGTATTATGCAGCCTGGCAGATCCCTTCCTTGTAGCAATAAGAAAAGGATTTGGCATTTAACCTCTTGAAATTAAAGCAGAGTGTGAACTTCAATAGTTCAATCTTATCAGGGCTTTGATAGAATAACAAATTGGGGAAAAATATAACCATGTCTCCAATGTGACCTTGGCAGCTCTGCCCCTGTGATGTGAGAGATTAGGTAACTCTAAGCAGATGTCTGTTTATTGTGAAAATAATAGTTATAAAATCTTTTCTTTCCCCGGTTTGTTTGCACTGCCTGTGAAAGATGTGACAGAATTGTGGTCTGCATGGAGTGCTCTGTGAGAGGCTGCTCTATTACCCTGAGCGGTAATTGCTCCTGGAGGTTTGAGTTATCGATCTATTGGTGGGGGTTCAATTTCAGCGTAAAGACCTGTGTTCATGATTTAATTGAAGTGATTAATAACTCACTCGCAGGCTAGATGGGAATCAATACAGATTTCAAACAGCAAAAGTAGTACATTTTCTCCTGTAATGTAGGACTTGATGGTTTATTATTTGCCATTGTTTGACTAATTAGAATCATAAGATTCCTTGGTATATAGGAATTTTGTCTGTTTAAAAGCTTATATCTGGAGTTGAGTATTTGTGCTTGCTTGCTTTCACGTTGGGGGCAGCTGCTTGTTGCTTGTGTGTTGGGGGCTTATTTACCTTGTTGCTTGTGTGTTGCTCAGATTAGGTGTACAATATGCCATTGCACACAAAAAACCCAGAACAAAACAAGGCTAATACACCTTTAGTAGTAACTACAAGAAGCTTTACTAGCATTTTATGGCCAGAGCAATAGAGTGGCTCTTACGTCGCTGGTTTTTAGGCATCCAGCATCTGCTTAGGAACAGCACTGAGGAGATTTAACCCTGCAGTGTTTGATCCACCATTATAGCCTTAAATTAAAAGCCTGTATGAAACTTTCAATCTCATTACAACAGCAGCATCCACAGTAGGTACTTTAGCTGCAAATCCAGTTTCAGCTTTGCATTGAAATGTTGCCAGAAGCAGCATTGCTAGGAAAATGCAGTGTGACTTACTTTGGGGGGATTTTAATGGTGATCCTTCTTCCTTATGCTCTGGCCCCAGTCCCTGTGTTTGGCACCCATTTTCATTCAGCTCCTGCAGCTTTGGAGTGTCATCGTGCATGCTTACAGCTAACATGCCTGGATAGAGCATGGAAAGCTCCCAAATCTCTAGGAATAAAACATCCCATTAAAGAACCATAAAGCAGCAAATCAGGTCCATAGGTCTTAATGCTGAGGCTCTCAGTTTCTAGGGGAGGCCGTGAAATCCTTCTGTGCTCCAAGCTTTCACAGTGAAGGCTCTTATCTACATAGCTGGCTAAGGAGAACATTTAGCACAG
Organism: Pezoporus flaviventris; assembly: GCF_033815535.1. Lineage (NCBI taxonomy): Eukaryota > Metazoa > Chordata > Aves > Psittaciformes > Psittacidae > Pezoporus > Pezoporus flaviventris. The sequence goes on along the minus strand of NW_026892589.1, from coordinate 7,690,355 downwards.
TGGTTTTGAATCTTCTTGATTTGCAGAGTCCAATAAGCTTTCTACGGGAAGTGCAGATTCCTGTATGGCAAATTAATCCTAATGACAACAGACTTTTTCTTTTTCATTAACGTTCACAGGTATGGTGGTATATACATGAGCCACAAACTGAAAACACTGATCCAGATGGAAGTGCTTTAATTTTAAGTAAATGTTTCCTTAGGTAATCTTTCCTACTGGTCCTGAAAGTACCAGAGTGAATGTAAATTGGCCATGATTGAGTTTTCAGTTGGGTGGGAAACTGTAATTATACTGAGAGTGTAAGGAACTTGGCTGGAGTGGAGGGGAGCTGAGCCCAAAGCCGTTGGCTGCATCAGCGTCACTGGGGTGGTGCTGACCATGGATAGAGAGCTGATGCTGGAGTGTGCCCACACGAGTGTGAGAGAAGAGAGGAGATCTCTCTGTGTTCTCCTAACAGGAAGCTCGTGGAGCATGTCGGCCTTCAGTCTTGGGTTTGCTGGCTTTGTGTTAAACATGTGAGATGCTTTCTTTGTCATGACTTTATGAAAATGACTTGAAGATATTTTACTACTAAATTTGGGTGCTTCAGAAAGGAGGGGGGGGGAAGACACCCTTGGATGTTAATTCTGAGGACTAAGCTGACAGCTTTTTGCCACCATTGCTTTCTTCTAGGTTGAAAAGCTGAAGGCTTGTTACAGCCCCAGCGTAGAGCAATCTAGCAGGTTAAATGACTTGGGCAACACACTTTATTAAAACTGGCAAGTGCTCGCTCCAGTTCTCTTCCTGATAGTCAAGGCTGTCTGGGAGAGTAATTGATAGTGGCAGCTGTTCAGGGGGTATTTCAGATTGCAGCAAGGCGATCTGACTTGACGGACAGCTCTGTACAAATGAACTGAGTGATAGGGGCTGGATCCAAACCGGGTTGCGGAAGAGCTCCCACTGAAAGCCATGAACAAATCCCTGCTGCCTGCATGCAGGCACTGCGCTTGGCAGCACGGGTCCCGGGCCAGTCATGAGGGTTTGTGCTTACTCTCAGCTTTTCTCAGTGAAAAAACACTGCAGGTACTTGTGGAACATCCACCAGCGGCCTGTGATGTTCTGAGGAGACCTCGTCACAGGAGAACATTTATTTGACACGACATAACGTGCAGTACACGGCTGTCACGATGGAAATTTGGCCTTTGCTTCACTATAATGTTAAAAATGGTTCACGTTGCACACCATGGAGCCTTCCAGACAGCGGTTTTGTGTACAAGGCACAAGTCTTTATTTCTTATCTTAATCTGTTTTGCCTTAAAATAGGTGGAGGAACTCGGTGTCCCACATATTGGGTAGCTTCTGTGTTGTAGCTCCGCTTGCCTTACCTTTGCAGGCCAAGCTAATTGTCTCATGTCTTAAGTAGTGCTTCCCTCCTAAAATGCAATGAAAAAGCGATCTATATAAAAGCAAAAGCCAGCTAGGGGTAAAGAATTAGCACTTAAATATTGATTTTCACTCGTAAGCACTCTACCAGTGTCAGTGCTATCATTGCCAATGCAAAATGCTTCATTCTCTCTTGTGCTTATATATGTTGCATATCCACAATACATTATGCAGCACTCTAAAAGCTGTTTTTTTTTTTTAAAGAGGGTTTATTGGCTTTCACTGAATACACTCCTGTAGTAATTTGCTGTAAAATCATGCTCTTCTGTACTCATTCCGTGTGCTGATGGTTCAAAACTCATCTCTGGGACTCATCAGCCAACTTTGAAATACTCAGCTTCTTGCCACATACGTCGTTGTAATTCCTGTGGTGATGCTTTTGCAGTGTTTCTTGCTAGAATTCTAATATGGAGCAGGGTTCATCACAGCCAGCCTGGCCTGTGTCTGTTTTCAAGGATGTGTACAGGGTGGATAGATAGGCTGCAGATGGTGGTTGTTGTATTTCTTGGGAAATTGCCATTGGTAAAGATGTCATTGATGGATGTAGGAGAGGAATTTTTTTCTCACATCACCCCATCACCCTTGCTGTTTGAATACAACAAGGGAGACTGCAGAAAGACATCTGAATGACTCCACTTTTCTTTTTTTCAAGAGACAAAGGAAAGGCGTGCAAGCAAGATTAGATTATTTCCAATCACATTGTACGTGTGTTGACAGTCCCCTTTCAGCAGCAACCAGCAGCTTGCAAAGAGCAAGAGGCAGGGCTGGAACTGCTGGTGCCCTAAGTACTGTTTGTATAACGCAGTAACTGCTTATTGGAGTTCTCAAAGCAGCCTTTACATGTTTAATCCCTTGCACTTGAGCTGCTGTTAATCAGCTTGAAAGCAAATTCCTGTAACAGAAAGGTTTAATTTGTGTCTGGGACTTTCTGTATTGTATTTAGCCTGTAGTGCTGTGTAGTTATACCCTGGCAAGCATGTCGCAGTGTGCAGCCATGGGGATGGGCAGCGGATGTTTATTCCAATCACAGAGTCTGAATTCACAAGGTTCATGTTGGATCCGTGCTGATGGTCTTTCAGGTGCAGGTACCTCCTTTTGAAACATACTTTTAGCAGCAAATTCAGCTGTAGTCGATGTTGGCATTTCCCTTACACTTCACTGTAAAAACTCTTGTTTTTACAGATGTACAGCAGCAGTAGCTGAAGATCTCTGTGCTTTTAAAAGTTGCTGAAAGTTTTCATCTTTACCAGGTTAAATTGGAATGGGACATAGCCCAAGACACAGAGAGGTTAAAACTTTGCAACACTCCAAATGAAGAATCAGTCAATCAAGGAGGCAGGAATTACTAATCCCAGGTTGTTGTTTTTCTTGTTAGAGCAGTTTCAGCCCTTTCTTCCCTGTCTCTCCTGGTCATCATTCATCCCTGTGAGATCAAGACATGTTTCACTGTCTGTTCATTTAAGAAAACCTCTCAATGGAAGAAGTCCAAAGTGTTTGGTTAGAAAATAAACAAAGTTGGCATGCTGAAAAGGGGTAGCGCTCTGCGTGGTGGAAAACGGCAGATGTGATCCAGCCTTCCCATAGCATGGCTGAAACATGAATCATTGCAAATGTCAGATTTCCTGTGAAGGGACGAGCTGAACTGACATGCGTTCAGGTTTAATTAAGGTTGAATTATTGGAGCCGACTGTCAAGTCTTAGGCAAATTGGCTCAGCCTGTTATCATTAAGCACGAAAATTGCTCTAGGACTCAGTAAAAATAAACGCGGTTTTGCCTCTAGAACATTTAGGTGTGGTTTGATGGGCCTGTGTGTTGGGGCAGTTGTGCTCAGCTCCATCTGCTAAGAAGGGGCAGATGAGAAGCCAAAGTACAGAAATTCCTGAAAGAATCCTGGTGAAACCTGATCCAGCATGCACAAAAAGGAATATTTTGTTTCTTTCCTTGGGATATTTCCATATGTGACAAGCAGTCAGCCCAGCCAGTTGGAAGGAACTTGGACATACAAAAGTATAGTTCCTATAGGAGGGATAGTTGAGCATCCTACAGAGAAACTGCAGAGGTTGAGATCATGACCAAAATGGGCAACATCTTTTGTTAAAATCATTAAAATTAACTCGCTGAGGGATTTCAGGGAAGGTAGCTCAGAGACTTCCATGTGAATGGAAAAGAAAGTCTTGAAGAAGAGATTTTTGCGATAAGTATCATGATAAGGATCTTGTTAAGTACCTAAGAAACCCTAAGGTAATTATAGCCTTCAAAATTCGTTGTTTCTTTGGTTGCACAGGGAAAGTACTCCTCTTGGGTATGGTTAGCTACTGAGTGGTACTGGAAGCAGGCACTGAACAGGTAGGAATAAGTGTTGATAGAAGTGTCAAAGAAAAAAGCTTGTCCTGCCTTTGTTCACGTGTGATTCCCTTCCCTTCAGCTATTGCAGTTCACCCTCAAGTCAGCCACATGAAGCAGCTTCTCTGTCTTGTATTGCACCACAACCATCAGAAGATAAAACAGCAAAGTCACCAAAACACCAGGATTCACCACCATCCTTCCTGTGTGGTGGCTGCAGTGGCTTGGGGATTTTGCTGTCTCTCACGTGCTTCTCCATGCTTGCCTATGAATTCACACTGTATCTTTCCCTTCTCACTGCTTCTGCTTTTGCTCTGTGTGGCTACAAAAAGAAGATACTCACACACACTCATGCCTGTAGCTTTTCCAGAGGTGGGGAAAAGGCATTGGGCTATTTTCACTGTTGTCAAGAATGAAACACAGGAAAATTTCAGTACTGCAACCTGAGAGATGCAAGTTAGCAGCAAAAAACAGTCAGTACCCCTAGTGCGAACTCATACAACCAGGCTGGCTGGTGGCTGGTCAATTCAGTCAGCATGGGAGCATGAGCTTTTGCTTGGAGAAAATTGCAAATGAAAGCTAATGCAGAAACCACAGGGAATCAATAGTTGTACATAACACTGGTCAAACAGCTGCTTTTAATACAGGACTTCATTGATTTGTTTTGGATCTAATTGATTTTATATTCAACTAATTTTTGTGGTGCCAGTGTGTTTTGAATATATACCAGTTGTCTACATTGTCTATAATTACACAATAAGTTTAACTGTAGGAAGAGGCCTGTTGGATGGAATGAACTAATAGGCTCTCAGGAAACTTACGAATGAATCAGGAATTAAGCCAATTTCTTTTAATGGGTAGCTCCTGAAAAACAGTGGGCTCTACAGCTGTGGGATCCACCTCTCATCTACCAAGTGCTCCGCCAGTGGCCCACAACGGACTCAATAAGATCAGGCATGGGAAAGCGATACTCATGTCATCTTTATCCTACTGCTGGGCTAAATTCTAGGCTCTTGGGAAACCTATGGATGAAACAGGAGTGAAACACAATTGCTTTTAATGGGTAGCTCCTGAAAAACAGAGGGATCTACACTGGGCATCCAAAATACCCAGTGTGTGGATTCCTGACTTGTCTAGTCAATGGTAATTTTTCAGTTCAGGAAAATTTACAAACATAGGTGGCATTATAAAAAATAATGGTGCACAAGAGAAATCTATTTTAGAAATAAATTCTTTGACACCTTAAATAACATTGGAACCAAGTCTGGGTACATCTCAAAACCAGGGTACCTGTGATTCATGATCTCATATTTGAAAAAAGAAATTCACTGAAACAAGAGTTAGCCTCATATTTGTTGTAGGGAATAATTTAGGACCTCCAGACATTGTGTCAAACCTGTGAAGATGTATAAGGTGCTGGAAAGTACAGGGTTGATCATACTTGCGGCCAGCCAAAGTGCTAGTGTTTGGAAAGACTTCTGCTCCTGTTATTTATGAGTTTCAGGCCATAAGTCCTCAGCCTTCTTCAACTGGTAAATACAGTTCATATGTTTCCATTCATTCTTTTTTCACATTCCAAATTTATACAGATTTATTAATTGATTTATTGATTGATTGGTGAAGGAAATGGTGCAATGGTGAGTGTGCAAGCAAGCCAGCTGCACTGTGGGAAACTGCCTTTCATCTCAAGGAAGGAGATGCCATCACCACGCAGGCATTTTCTGTGCAGAAGGCGAGCGGTTGTGCTACAGGTTCTGATTGATCCCTGTCCTCCTCTCACCTAACACCAGCAGGGTGGTGTTCCAGTCACCCAAGCAGCAGCAGTGATGACTCTTGGCCTCACATAGGTTGTGTTCGCAAATGCCTGGTTAGAGCATCTGCACGGCCAGAATTAGCCTGTGGTGTGTGGTGTGTGTTATTTCCACACCTCCTACATCAGGAACTGGCTCAGTCCTTTGATGAGAAGGGAAAATTTCAAAGGTGGAATTCGTTCATGAGGGTGTTGGGAGCATGTTAATGAGTGTAGGTAGCATCTCTTGCATGTCTGCAAGCCACCTAAACACAAACAGCCCCCAACACGTTTTGGTGGACAATAGAAGTATGTATCCTAAATGTCAGATTGAAGTGCTGTGTGTGCAGTGGGGTGTATGCATGTGAAACTATACTAGTCCTTGTAACACATGAGCAGCTTGTCTTGTAATTTGTGTGAAAGTGTTTGTGCACACAAGGATACACAGATAATGTCGAAAAGGGAGTCACAGTGGGAGTTGAATCATGTTCATGTTGGTCCTTTCACTTGTCTTTGACCTTTTGGATACTGTTTGATCTGAAATACCTGTCTGTTCCTCCCTTTTCTCTTTTTTCTTTCCAGCCTTTTGGGCTGCTTTGTTTAGCTTAATTTGGAAGAAAAAAAAAAAAAAAAAGGAAATACTTGGCATTGTAGACTGAGTAATTCCATATGGAATTCTCACTGTAGGTGCGTTTTGCAAGGTTGCAGCATTCCTGATAGTTTTGGTATGCTGTGCATACAGGCGTGTGCAATACTTAGGGTGAGCAGGACTACACCTGGCTGCTCACTGCACTTCTGACTGGATTTTTCCAGCCTTCTCTGTTCCATTGTTCCAAGCAAGCATGTGGCCAGGGAGCAGCAGTGATGTGGCTTTGCTGCAGAACTATCCCATCCTTGGCTACGTGAAGATTCCAGGTACCTTCCTCCCTAGAAGCCTCATGGGATTATCATGAATGATTTAGTGCTTGGGTCTGAGTGCATTGTAGCTGGAGTTGAGCCTAAACACAGTGTAGATTACCTTGAAAGAGTGTTGAGAAAATGAAATGTCTTCATGATCAGGCTTGCGTTTCTGAGCTCATTATCAGCCTTAAAACTTGGATTGAGCAGGAAATACTGTAGCAGTAACTTGAGATAGGTTCACACTCCTACTGTACGTAACCTTGGAACTCTGTAGAAGTCATAGAGCTGTATATTCATTGTATGAATGCATTCGTTTAATGACAACTAAGTCTCTTGCACACACACACTAACGAGTACTGTAGACTGGCCAGTCAAGGACAGCAGAAGGACAGACACACACACATCCGTCTTGTAGCAGCAGTGCTCCCACGAGCTGAAACATGACTTGTTTTTGTCTCAGGCATATGTTCTACCAAGGAGAGAAACAAACACAGACCTTTCAGCATGCACTTTGTTCTTTTTCTCGTTGCTCTCTAAGGTCCCACCTTGAATGACAAGCCAGAAGCAAAAGCAGCCAATGTCCCAAAGGTGTCTGGGCTAGAGCGGAGCCGGGAACTGAGCACCGACGTGCCCTTCGCCCTGCCTATCCCCAGCCCCCAGCCAGTAGCTGCCGTTGTGACTTCTACTTCCTCAGCGCCCACATCAAGTGCCAGAGCAAGCCCACTGTTGAAGAAGGAGCCAGTGATTTCAGCACCAGCACCACCAAGGCTCACGCCTCAGCCGCAGCCTCGGCCACAGTCACAACCTCAACCTCGGCCGCAGTCGCAGCCTCAGTTAATACCTGAGCTTCGGACCCAGCCTCCGAGTCACATCCCTCCACCTCTCAACTACCAAGTGCATCACCAGGTGGCCCACAACGGACTCAATAATATCAGGTATGGGAAAGGGATACTCATGTCATCTGGCCTGTCCTGATGCTGGGCTACAGCTTGTTTCAAATGGGTTAGAAATTGCTGAGAGGCAAGACAAGCACTCTGTCTGTATAAGATGCTGCAGGTTTTAGATACTGGACTTTCTGACTCCACAGGCTGGATTTTCCAGCAGTGATGGATAACTGTTTGAAACATGGTGATAAATTCTCCCTTCCTAGGAAAAAGGCATCTGTAACCAAGGTTACACATGGTTAAGGTGGAACCTGTATTGTCCAGTTTCCAGTGGAGTTTCACAGTGTCTTGTCTGAGCTAATTTGTGCCTTAGAAATGTAAGGTGGTTAGAGTCTGAGCAACTCCCTTGTTTCATATCAAGAACGATTTCCATTGGAGTAGGTTTGTTCATGGTTATCACAGGATTTTTTTTGTTCACCAGCATCAAAAGAGGGATATCTATATTGGAAAATGCTGTGTCCCTTAGAACAGGGCTTCCGTGTAGGCTGAGAAATCTGCTTCAATCTGACACATTCAGATGCAGAAGGAGGCTTAGCTTCTCTGTTTAAATTGCCTCCATCCAGTAAGTAGGATGGGAGAAAATGGTATGGATAAAATGTTTCTAGAGAAAAGTTGACTGGAGCCAGTCTTTGTGCTGGTACAGAAAACACACCTTGCCTCCCAAACCAGAGCCAGGCTGGTTTAAACAAGATTAAAAAAATCATTTAAAACATAGTATTTGGCTGCACATGGGTCAAAATATGAATGGAGAGCTGCCATTAATGTGTATTTCATAGTATCCTGCATACTTAAGCTCTGTTGTGATTTTACACTGTAAATGCCACCACAAAATAAATGGTTAATAATATTGCAAACTATTCAATATATGTCAGAGGTTTAGATGGCAACAACTAATTGCTATGGTGGGAATTACACTGAATACTAACTGCAGTGGTAGTGCCTTTCACCCCAGAAAAGCTTCAGTCACTCACAGTGGAGTAATAATAATAGAAGATGTAAAATACAAAATTATTGCAAGAAAAAATTATTAAGATGGTGTGTGTTTGCGTGCTTGTGAATATAACTGCACAGCATGCACAGCAGATACAAAGTGTTCCCAAAGTCACTCACACTATACAACTCTGTGTACCCAGAGCCACAGAAAACGGAATTGAAGTAATTGCGTCGTATGATCACAAGGACGCACATGGCTACTGCAAGGTCATCAGAGGCTAAATAAAGGTGGAAAATTCAGCTGCCTCTGTGGCCTTCATCATTATCTCATAGATAGCTCTGAGGATTGTAACTTGTTCAAGCACCAGAGGAAATGTCACTCGGGAGATCCCAAGCCCCGTCCTGCCCTGGTGGAGAAGTTCGCTGAGATTTGTTAACGTCACCACTGCCATTATGAAAAACAAAAACATAAGCTTGGGGAGGTCAGGGTTACATTGTTGTGTTGTTTCTGGTGGTACATTTCTTGCACTTTTCTAATCTTGTAACGCACTGTCTTTCTCCCCTCTCTTCCCCCCATGTTTTCTCTCTGCAGCCGGAGCAGCAGTGCTAGCAGTGCAACAAGCATCAGCCTCCCGAAGCACCTTCCCCTGTCGCCCCAGATTCCTCCACACCATTCCTCCGGCCCAGCTCTGCCCCTCTCCATATCTAATCTCGCTACCTCGCACTTCTCTCTCAGATCGCAGACCCAGCACCAGCACCATCCGGCCATGTTCGCCACCCCACCTACGCTGCCACCTCCACCAGCGTTACCTACCAACAGCCTCGTGATACCAGGTCACCCTGCAGGTAGGTTCCCTTCTTCTTCCAGGGCTCATCTTCTGTGCATGTACTGGAGGGTGTTGAGAGATGGGCTGGCTGGTGGGCAGGTAAAACATAGTGACACAGACTCCTCCGCAGGCAGTGTGTACTGGAACTGGGAGTGCTTGTGAAACAGGTAGGAGATGTGGACATGCTTTACCAGATGAGAGATTTCACACAGACAGCACTGTAGCTTCCTTTAAGAAGTCTCAAAACACTGTGGCGTTCTACCGTCATCGGACTTTTTTTATGTTAAGAAAGGACTGATTTACGGTTTTCCATTCTCCCCTTCTTTGTCCCCACTAATGAAAGCTCTGCTGTTAGAAATGACTTGAAAAAACTTTCTAATCATGCCAGAAAGCTGTTGTAACTGAACATCTATTCCCCCCTTAGACAAGCAGCACATCCTGCTGGCAGAGCAGGAACCTCTGCCTGTGGCAGCTCAAAGTCTCTGTGTGCCTGTGGCTCTGTGGCCTTTCTGTCTGAGGCAGAGACAAGCTGACAGGCTCTGCTGTTCAGCTCTCACTATCTTTGCACCCTTTAAAAACGTTTCCTTTGTTCACCCTGGCCCCCATTCTGTTGTCACTTCTGCCCTAAATGCCCTGTTTATAGCTTATCCATTAGCCTACAGCTGTCCCTGGAAGAGACCCTGGCAGCTGGAGACTTCCCTTCGACTTTGACTTGCTGGGGCCTCCTTTTGATCTGGCATTTGACTCCACAACTAACTCAGCAGGGATTTAAACAGGACAGGCGTTTCGCTTGTTTCCTATGAAGCCAGTTAAAGGAATAAGGAGAGGGCAGATTTGCTGTGGAAAAATGTGATGGCCTTGCATCCCCTTTTTTTTTGTCCCAGGAGCTAAATAATGTCCCGTTATTTATAACTGCTTCTTTAAATGAAAGAAACATGTGAATTGGTCCAAAGCGAGCTCTCAGAATGTTGATAGACAGAAGTGCTTGGGGCTCCAGCCAGAAACAGGACCACATAGGCCAAAGCTGCTGGCTTTCACAGCCCCTGGCACCATCTAGAATTTCAACCACATGGCTGGGAAGATGTTGGCAGCACTGTGGGAGACCTATTCATTGCTTCCCCTGTTTAAGGCAAAGGACTACTGTAATGGAGGCTTTGAAAGTACTGCAAAAGGAAATAGCAGTGTGCTCACTAAAAGCGTGATATTGCAGTCACTGAAAGCAAGTATGTTTTCACCATTAACTTCAGGAGGTGCAAGATCAAGTGACCTATTCACATTCAGCAGCTTGCCAGGAAACGGTAGCAGTCTTGCTCCTACTAAAAGGGTTTCTCCTGCAGTTTAAGCAGGAGAAGCCTAAGTTAGTGAAGAGAAAGGTCTGGGCGTCTAACCCTGCAGACAGTGAAATGCCTCTTGTCTGCATTATATGAAATGCCTGCAAACTGGCACATCATAAAATCAATACCGAGTGCTGCAGAGCCAGGAGCTTCTGTTGTCATTCCCATAAAAGTTTCTTAAAAGCAAACAATATTGCTAAGCAGCCCTGAAGAGCTAGGATCCAACTGCCGCTAGCAGCATAGTCCTTGCTGTGCCATTTGAGTGAATGTGTGCTCTCAGTAAAAGCGCAGCTTAGAAAAGCCATCAGGAGAGGGTATGACCCTTTGAAGTCTCCTTATTGTCGTCTTTTGTCCCCCCACTTTGGAGGAAAATGTGCTCTTCCTTTAAATTTACTTTGGCACGCTTGTTGGTGTTACCAGGAAGAGAAGCGGGACTCAAGAGCTTCTGCATTCACTGATTCAGATTCAGGTCTTTGAATAACAGGAATGTACTTCTGGTGGCATTTCTTCCCTTTGAAACCTAAAGCTTATACAAGTAACTTAGGAGCAACCCTTGTGTGGGCTGCTGCCCTCTACTCAAGGGCACTGAGTCTGGCCCTCATGTAGGATACACAGAGGAAACAGCAGTCTTTGTGTCTTCTGCACATGAGGATACCTAGCAACATTAGCAGGGTTGATCTTTTTCTGCCCTGCCCACCCCATGTGTGCACACAGAGCAGTAGTGTCTGAACCTTCAGAGGGCTGCTCAGTTGCTCTGCTCCTAGTTGTGTTATTACATAGCCAGACCTGATGGACAAGGCATCACTAGCAGGCACAACTCAGTTCTGATCTTGACATTTCCCAGAGCCCCTCACAGAGCTGGTTATGACTGTGCAGTCCCATCCTTACTATGAAGCAGCCGCCTCTCCAAGTGCCACACTGCTTCTCCAAACATCTCCAGGCCTTTTCTTCTGAGAAAGGCCAGAGTTGTGGTACAGGGCTGTGGGCTGGAGCCAGCTGCAAATCTATCAGTCTGACTTCAAGTCTCTTAAAGAAATTGGATATCAGAGCACTTACAAGTGCCAGCTTGCTTTTATCTCTCCCTCCAGAAAAGTGGATTATCTTGATGCTAACAGAAGGATTCAGTTTCTTTAAGTCATGCCAGATTTAAATGCGTAAACACACACACATGAAATAATACTCATATTCTTTAAAGAGGTTAGGGTTTGGACCTAAGTGCTTTCAAGCCTAGTTGCTATTTTTTTCTTGTTTGCTTACTCCATTGTAGGTTCTTTTTCTCCAGTGCCTTAGGCTTTAGTATCACGAGTCTATATACGTTCTGCTTTTATATTATTACAAAGATTGTAGCAATACACAGTAGTTGCTTTTAGCAGTACATGTATTACTGAAAAGCACCTAAAATTTGCTTTCAGAATTTACTTTTAATAGGATGTAGGCTTCTAAGTGGTAGTAGAGACCTTGAAGTTCCCCATCAGAGTGCCTGTTTTTATAGATCTTAACTGTGTCACTTCAGAAGGTGATTGATTTAGACATTTCTAATGTTACTCTAGAAAATTTAAGTAAAAGAAATGCCTATAGAACATGAAAGAAAACTTCAAAGCACATGTATTCTTTCACCCCTTTTATATTCAGTGCTGTAGTTTAAAAAGGGGTGTTATACTGAAAGAAGCGGATTCATGTAAATTTAGAAGCAAGTAGGTCAGTCAGGACTGGGTGGATGTCATCCACAGCTTGTGACAGAGGTTACTCTTAGCTTAGAAAATACATAACATGTTGGGTGCTGATGCCTGTTTGAAGTTCTTAGGCAAAAGCACAGATGGATTTAATTGATACCAGCCAACATTCTGGGGAAGTGGACTTTGGAATTTGTCCTTACTGTCTTCAGTCACGTCATTTCTATCATTTCTGAAGTGCTAATATCTTCCGCTGCCCTAACCCACATCAAGTTCAGTGCAGATTTTTCTTCCAGAGGAAGATGCCTAGAAGAGGCCACATATAATTTTGTTTCTGCAATTGTTGCAACCCTGAGCCAGTTCAATGTTCCTCCTCTTCCCAATGATTCTCCATATTTTCTCATAGGAGAAAAGCCTGGAGGCAAGGACAAGAAGTGATGATTATAACCTGTTAGACATTTAGGAAAGGACTGCTTAGTATTTAGAATCTCAAAAAAAACCCAAAGAAGGCCTCAATTTGTAGGATGGATGTTCTTGATCACTGTGTGCGTGTCATGGGGCTGAGAAGGGGGAGGATGGTACAGGCCAAGCAGGTAGTTTCCAGCCACCCAAATCCATGGTTATGTCACCGCATTGTAGATCTTGTCACAATTTCACCTCTCTAAGTATATATATTAGAGTTTAACACACACATTAGCCCACCATCCGTTTTCAGTGTACATGTATGCTTCTGCCTTTCACACCTCCAAAGGAAACAGGTCAGTATTATTCATTTTAAAGCGAGCCATTGTCCTGGAGGGCACTCCCCAGCATCTTGCTGGCATGGGAAGGTCCGGCCACCATGGCCGCAAGACCGGACCTCCAAGGTCCGTTCCCGGAGGTACCTAGGAGCCATTGGCCGGCAGGCGCCGGGGAGGAGGAGGAGGAGGAGGAGCATCCTTTGGGAGCCGCGCGGGGGGCGGGTTGGGGGGCGGCGGGCGGTGCTTGCTGAGCCCCCATGATGTTTTCTGCTGTGATGACTCATGGTGTTCTCTCTTGTCTTTAGATACCAGCCTGTTGATATCATTCAACCAACCAATCATGTATTGCCAGCCTCATTCGGGGATTCTGATTGGTACTTTGTCACAGGCATCTCTCTTACCTCCACCAATGAGTCCTCACGTAGAAAACCACCACAGCATGACCTGCAGAAACAGGGAATGCCAGGTGAATATTGACTCTTTCTCCTCCGTCTTTGTGGTACTCACGGGCCCACGGGCCTCTGTGTCTTTTTTTTTTCTCTCTCTCTCTCCTCTAGATCACGAACTGCTCAGGCAAGAGCTGAACAACCGGTTTTTGGTTCAGAGTTCGGACCGGGCCGCTGCCTCACTTGGCCCGGTGCCGCTGCTGAGAGCGGAGTTTCACCAGCACCAACACACGCATCAGCACCAACACACCCACCAGCACACATTCACTCCTTTTCCATCCAGCTTGCCCCAGACGCCGCTCATGCCGCCCTCTGCACCTCCCATGGTGCGTACCCCAGCCCAAAATGTGAGGATAAGTAGAGCATCTCTGGTCAAAAAGCCTAACCCACTCTTGTCAGACAAAACCCAGTCCTCTGCATTTCAGCCAGGCGTGCTGTCCCTGACCTTCTGACTGGAGGCCTGGACAGACCGGCCCAGCACTCCCAAAGGGGCTCCTTTTCCATCCAGAGCCTCCACGCTGAGTCTCTGGGTCTGCTACGCTGCTACCCATGAGCAGATAGCACACCCATGAGACAAGTCCAGAGTCCCTTTAGTTTCCCTTTCTGTGTGTTCTGCTATGTATTTCTATTCTCCCTTTCCCAGAGCCAGGTGCCATGACACCAAAACACCACAAGATCAATGGCATCTGATGTACCAAACACAGTTCCCACAACTGTTGATTGTGGGGTAGACCATACTTGCTTACCCAGACCATACTTATTCTCACCAATGCAGCATTTCATCTGATACGAGTTTTGCCCCTCTTCCTCCTAATTCCCTAATCTATATCAATTTTGGCATTTATTATTTGGTTACATCAACAAACAGCAGTTTGTGTGGGCTGGTTCTTCTTGCAGGAGAGATCCTCCTGGCCATGTCGTAAGCATTAGCGTTTTACCATTGAATTTGCTTGTAACACAGTGAGACTTTGCTGCAGCTGTTACAGAATTGTTAGAGGTCTGCCACAAATGGATTTTCTCAGTGCTTTAAAACGCACTCTTCCCATTTCTGGCAATTACTTTGTGAAATTGAAATAACAAGATTTAGCTTTTTCCCCCCTCTCAGTTTCACACTGTGTCTAAAATGCAGAAACAGCCCTCTTCTGCTAAGGCTAGCAAAAGCCAAGAGTAACAACAAAAGCAGCATTTGGGAAGAACTACAAAGGATTCAAGGAGGAGAATGGTTCTCACTTTTCTTTCCCACTGCTGAGTGCCCGATGACATTCTTGGGTTGTAATCTGCTTAGCAGCAAGACAATTAGAAGTAATATCATCCACCCAAAATCCAGCCCCAGGTGTTTGCTCAGTGTACTCATGTGTAAACACCTTCCCTTCTTGGTCTGTGTAAAACACTCTTGAATCTTTCCTCAGAAACCTCCTCTGTTATTTCAGAATCATAATATCCGATCCTGTGAACAGCTCCCTCCCCTCTCACCCCTGTCCTGTTGATGTCAGCCTTCATACTAAAACCAACTTGCAAGGCTCCTTTGTTATATTTCACTCACATCTTCTTATATTCCACTAGATCAGGTCTGCTAATCCCAACACCAGAGAAGAGTGTTGAAATTTACAGCTGCATGTGTTTGGTAATTTATGGTATTTACACTGGAGGGGACATGGCTCCAATAATAACTGTAATTAATGAAATTACAAATCTACTCTCCTGCACATAGAGGAGTGTGAAACAGCAGCTGACTTGCCAAATAAGCAGCTTTTCATGGGGTCCTACAGCTCCCTTCCCTGCCTTTTCCCCACTCCCTCCTCCCCAGCAGAATGCACATACTGTTCAAAAATGCAATGTATATATGCTTTGGTTTTGTTTCCAAGGTGGTACAGGACAAATGGTCATAAAAATAAATATGGGGCACAGACTGCACACATGGAGGTGTTAAAACCCCATGCTGGAAGGGAAAACGATAGCAATCACCTTTTCTCTGGGGTGCTCTTTCTTCTGCAGGGGTTGGGGGAATATGGAGAGACTAGTGCATCCGGAGGAATTAAGCCCTATTCCAAACAATTTTGGCACTTACAGGAACTCAGGAAATGGGGAATTGCTATTGGTTGCCCCACAGTAGAAGCTGGGGTCTAGTGGAAAGCATTCCCTACCTTCTAGTGTGTGATGTAGTTCAGTGTTCCAGGGGTAAGTCTCAGACCTGGACCTGGAGCTGAACTTCACTGTGTTTCACTGCACTGTAGCTATCAGGACTGCTCTCTTCATAGTGAAGGATCCTCTTCATGTAGTGCCTGCAAACAGGGTTCTGCAGAGATGCTCGGCAGCACCCAGCACAACCCAAGGGCTAGCACCTTTCTGTCTCCATTAGCTTTGGGAAATCAGTCAGCTCCCTGACGAGCGAGAATGGAATAACCAGTCAGTTCTGCTCTGTTAAATGCTGTGCAGATGGGCTGTGATATTTGTCTGTGTTGAAATCCTGATGTGTCCACTACTATTGAAACCCGACTCACGTGTTTCCTTTTTTTCTCTTTTCTTTCCAGTTTGACAAGTACGCTCCCAAATTAGACAACCCTTACTTTCGACATTCCAACGTGAGTGCTTACCTTTCTAGGTGGTGTCTTTGTTAATGGTTCTGCTTGCACTTCTTTTGCTTGTTTTCGATTGATCGGTAGTGGTTTGATTCATTCATTCCTAAAGCTCTTTTTCTGTCTTGATTTATTTATTTTTTTTTAAGGTACAGAATTTTCTTTGGGCTTTATTTTTTTGTTTTTTTAATCTTTGCCTACTGCATTTTTGCTGCTGCAGCTCTATATTGCTGTGCCTGGGATGGCAGGGAATGCGCACAAATGGCTAAATCAGTGGTCATTGCAGTATCTTTGCAGCTGGTGCTTCTCACAGTGCCGCAGCGTGGAGTGCATGGCTCTCTCACAAGATTTTGCTCAGGTCACAGGAGTAAGTCAAACTGGTGGTTTCTTCCTGGTGCTCCCCACTGCTCCAAAGCGCAAAAACTACATGTTCTGGGACTTGTGAAACTGCTGTATGAGCTCAGGAGAGGCCTAAGCAAAACTTAACCCAGCCTACACAACTACAAGGTGGTGTGCATGTTGCCTGTGGTTAGTGTGCAATGCAGCATCTTGTGGTTCTTTTTTGCTTTGACAATTAAACAGGGCACATTTCAAAACGGGGTCAATTTGTTTGCTACTGCAAAAAAACGCAGAGTTAACAAGAAGCGAACATAAAACCCAGATTATTCTGATTCCTCTAAAAATGGTGAATGAATGCTCTGTGCTTCCTGCAATAGTCCACCAATTTTAAAGGCACACTTGTTCAGCACTATCTAGAAAATTCATCAGTTGAGCGCATTTTTCAAGTTTTGGCTTTGCTCTCACAAATTTTGAAAGCAAATTCAGTGTGTATTTTCACCGTGGCACTTGTTCAACACAGTACTATTTTTGTGTGTGCCAGGATTGGCACCTACCTCCATTATTGTTCAAGTTGTCCTGTGACATAAGCATCTCTTTTTCTTTTGTAGTTCTTTCCAACCTATCCTCCAGCAATGCCTGGAATGCCACCCATGCTTCCACATTCAGGTCCCTTTGGGTCACTTCAGGGAGCATTTCAACCGAAGGTACAAACTTCTTCTTCTGAAGGCTTTGTTCTTTTACTGTATTCAGAGTCGTGTCTCTGGTGATTTTGTAGCACATGATTTAACTAGCACAAGTGCAGCACAGGGTTGGAACTGATCACCCTGCACACCTAAGAGCATCCTCTGCACAAACCAGCCAACACTTTAGGCATTTTCTCTTGGCGCTACAGATCATTCCTTGGAAAAGGATATAGTGGTTCACTCAGGAGGTCAGCTGAAACTGAAGGAGAAGCATACAGTCAAATGCATTATTTGATTGAAATATTTATAGCTAATGATAGACCAAAGAGTCCCCAATCGTTTTATAAATTTAATGGTCTGAGATGGCAAAAGATAAACTGAGTTTATTCCCAGAAAAAAAAAATAAATTGACTGTATAAGTGTGGGAACAATAGGGAGAGACTGCTGTAAGTGGGTAGAGCAATTTCAAGGCACTGAATCTTTATTCCCACCTCCGACACTGTCTGACCTTGGGCAAGTCGCTTAAATCTTCTGTTCCTCAGCTTCCTCATCTATAAAGTTGATCTTGCAGTGGGTTTTATAAGGGTTGATTAATGCCTGCAAGCTTCTTTGAGATAGTGTGTTTGAAAGGTGCACTGCAACTGTAACATATCATTATAACTAGCACTGATTGGCATTTGGAAATGTTGCCATGATAACCACCATTTTTGACAAATTCTGTGGTGTGCACTGCTTTTTTTTTTCTCTCCCCAACATGTTCTTTTTATTAACTATTTTTGAATGTACAGAAACTGTTAAATCTTTCCAAACAAGAAATATGCACTGTATCTATGTAATATTTGTTTGAAAATGGAGCATTTACTCTGTTTGTAAGGTGATGTGTTTGGTTTCTTTACATTCTGTGATTTTAGAGATTTCTTATCTTGAACTGCATTTCCATAGAGCTTTGCTGCTGTGTCAGAAGCCTGGAAGGAGCAGCACTGTAGCCAGGCTGTTTCTGTTTTCATTTGGAAGGTGATTTCTGTAATCACACCGAGCAGGGCTGTGGGGTGTGCTTCCCTCTGCAGTCTCATTGACATCAGTGGAAGTCAGTAGTTAGCAGCTGCTGCAAATAAGGCCTCTAGCAGCCTTCTCACTTCATATTTTTAATGGAAGCTGGAGCATTCCTCAGTGTCTATCAAATCCCTTATTTTCTGGATACATTGCAAATAGCAGTCTCTAAAATGGCTTTTTTTCAACACAGGTTCTGTATGAAGTAGCTACAGGCATAGAAAAGGAATAGTTTAATCGAAACAGAGGGAGCAGGAGGGACAGAACATAGCTGTCCCTTGATGGAGTTGCCTACCAGTGTTAATTGTTGCTATTCTTGCAAGGGATGCCAGGAAGTCCCTGCAGACCCTGAGGTGTCAGGGTGTGAACTTGACTTTCCAAGCAAAGGAGCTGCACAGATAAGGTGGAATTGGCAATTTTTTGCTGATGTGAAGATAGGCTTCAATTTTGCCGTAAGGCTACTTACTGTTAATGAGGAGCTTCTGATACAACAATAGCATGTTCTTCTGGTTTCCATCTTCGTTAAAGAGCTTTATAGATACCATCTCACTGCAAAATATCATTGGAACAAAGAGAAGCAGTTACGTAGAGAGAAAGAAAGAGACCCATTACATTTTTAAACAGTTCTTAGTGCTGAATTATAACTAGCTTTTAATTCATTTTAATGATAGATATATGGAATATGTGCTAGGTTGACTTTAAGGAGCACAAGGTCATGCTCTGGTGCCATGGTTAATCACTACCATCACTTGATCTCTGTACAGTGCTATGTTTAGATGCAGTCTAACATCTGAAAAAAAGAGGGATGGGTTGAAAAATGGATCTGCCACTTTGGCACATTATTTTCCAGTTTCCTAGAGGAAACAGAGCTGAACAGCTAGGCATAGCCACTCTTGTCATCATTACTGCTTCATTTTTCATGCTCTCTCCCTCCCAAGCTGTTTGACTAAAGCCTTCGTAATCGCTACAGACCTGATGATGTGGTTTTGGCACACTGAATCCTGCACTTCTTGCTTTTCAAAGCAGAGGTCTTGGTTTTGTTTTTCCCCTTCCCATGTCAGTTGCCTACAGCTGTGCATGTAAATCCACTGCGCATAAATCCAGGCTGACGGTAAACTTCTCAGTGAGTGTCCCGAAGGCCGTTTCTCACAAGCTAAGAACTTGAAAAGGTCAGAAGTATTCAGTTTACTTTGCTGGAGGAAGCATTCACGTCTTTCTCCAGGGGACAGAGGGACAGGATGACACCATGCTATTAACATGTTGTGATCTTAAAGTTCTTGCCTGTATGATAGCTGTAACTTATTTGCCACTTACATATACCTCAGCTGTCAGACAGCCCCTGAGAGCACAGCTCTGCCTGGGGAGTTCATTGACTTACCTACACACAAGAGTTCTCTTTTTAATGAGTCTGAAAGTTACATAGCTTTAGACAAATTAAAGCCTATCTTTCTTCCCACCCCCATGATTATATTCATGGCTCGTACAGTTTGACCTAAAACGTGAGTGAAATAATCTTTAGGGGAATAAGGTTTAACCCCTCTGCACTCAGCTGTGTGGAGGCACCAGCTGCAGTTGCTCTGGGAGTGGGAGATGGAGGAATGCCAGGGTGAGAAGATGAACGAGTTCTTAGGGATCGTATAGGGCAGGGCAGCGCAGCAGGTGGGATCCGGAGGAGGAACAGGGATTCATTCAATGGAGTGTTTAATTCTTGCTGGAAAATGATGGGATAAACAATGCAAAGCTATAAAAGACCCACAAGCACCTTCTAAGGTTTCTCATTTTGTCTTGTCAAAGCAAATAGATGGGCTGTTGCCATTTTAGCCATTGTGTTATCTAGCCCCAGTTGGAGAGGGGCTGCAGTCCAGTAGGTGGAATATGGGACTAGGATGCTTTAGTTGTTCCATTCCTGACTGCTGTACTGGTTGCTGCCTGAAACATGGAGGGAGTCAGTCCACCCCTCATTCTCTGTCCTACTGCCTGCCTGTTTTGTCTAAAGAACAAGCTTGGGGGGCAGGGACTGTCCCTTCACATCTACTTGCATACCGCATAGCACAATGAGGTTGTGATTTCATTGGGGCTTAGGGGTGCTGCTGTAATACTCTTACTGCTGCTAAAGAATAATAGATGACATGGTGGTTAAATGCTGTTGGCTGTCAGTAAGAGATAACATTTAGCACTAATGTAGCAATATGTGTGTTCAAAGCACAGTACAAACATGGACTAATTAATGCCATTAACATCAGATAGAGATGTTAAATGTACCGCTGGTGTGATACAGTATTATTCACGCTCTATTCTTGTCTTTCAGACTTCAAACCCTATTGATGTAGCAGGTAGACCAGGCACAGTCCACCATACACTGCTGCAGAAGACTCCAGGGGTAGGCAACAATATATAACCTTCCTTTCAGCTTATCTGGATTTATGGTAAACACAATGATTGCTCATAAAAAAGAGAGCAGCTGGTGAGCAAATTTGCTTCCTAGACTCGGGGCAAGCAGTCAGGGCAGAAGTTTCTTTTTCTGGTGAGACATCAGTAGCCTCCACTGGTCGTGAATACAGAGAGATGTATTGACTTTTTCAAAGTCAGAGGGAAATGGGGCAGGAACCCCCTTCAAGGTCTTTCCCCTAAGCATTGCTTGGAGCGTAGTTTTACGTGCTCCATTTCAGAAATATTATAATGTACAGAAAAGCACTCACACTGTTCAGTTGCTGGCATGAAGCTGCTTTGTTTATCATAAAATTCTGCTGAGCGTGGTGCAAGGAATGAAAGAGGAGTTTTAAGCCTTCTTTAAACCTTTTAGGTTTCCTGTGTCACAGGGGACTTCTCTGGAACATTGCTTTTTAAATGCTTTTACTGTTTAGAGGAAGGAAGTTCTCCGCCTTTTGGTATATTGGCTAGTTTTAGAAAGGCTGATTGTTTTATTTCTGCTTTTTCCCTAGGTGTCAGACCCTTATAGGCCTCCAGTAAGAGTAAGTAAGGTTTGTGGGGGATTTTATATACATATATACACGCACTTCAAATAGTGTGCATGCGTTTTTGAAATCTAACATGCCTAGTAGAAAATGTCATGCTTATCCTTCATTTAAAGCAAAATGTCATCGTAAACTCTTAACTGCTTCTGATTAATAACATTTAGGTTGAATCCCAACCTTATTTTGCATCCCTTTATGTACATTAACAGTCCACAGTATGAAATAAGGGTCACAGAAATAAGTGACTGTAAGCATGGACAGACATTCAGCAGTGATCAGATTTATGGTGGCTTCGGTCTGTGAGTTTTATTTGTGCTTCTCATGTTCAAAAAAGCCACCCAGCAGCGAGAACCACAGCTCAGCTGTGAAACAGTAACTTGTTCAGCTGTGGCCCTGCTCATCCCTGGTGATTGTTTGTCTGTACCCTTTTCCTCCTCAAATGCAAGTAGCCATAATAACCACGCATGACTTGGCCTGCGGTGCAGCAGGGATGAATGAACAGGGCTCTTTTCAGAAACAGAACTGTTAACTATTACTTGCTTTCTCTTGAGCATGGCATACCTGCCTTTGCTGCCATTTATTTCCATTTGGGAAGTGGAGAGTGCAAGTAGGACAGGCAGGCATCTCAGGTCTCCATGAGATGAGAAAGATATCCCCCATTCTTCCTGTTTGTTTCCTGAATTTAAACATCATCTGCTGCAGTACACATAGAAGTGTTGATCACCTATTGTGCCATTTTAGTAATCAGCCTTTCTCATTGCTTAGCTGCCTGTTTGACAGTAAGGGAAATGAAACATTCTATCTGATGTAGATTGCTAACGTATAAATTAATCTAAATTCTTGTGCTTTCCATTGCAGAAACCCGGGAAGTGGTGTGCGGTTCATGTACAGATTGCCTGGCAGATCTACCATCACCAGCAAAAGATAAAGGTAATTCAGACAGTTTCTGGAACAAAGCCAAGTCTTCTGGCTTATGTTTTAGTGAGTAATGAGCAGGAAGCAGTTTCTGTTGGTGATTCTCAAGCTTGGCTGTATTGATTAACTAACACTTTCAGTGCTTTAACATTTACTGTAGCAACCATAAAGTTTATCTGAGGGCAGAGGAATTGGGTTGAAGGGTAACAAAATGAGCAAGAGATACTAAGTGCACAGCCAGAAAGAGTTGAAGAGATGGAGGCAGAGGGTAGTTTTGCCCCAGATCTATCTTTTTTACAAAGCATGTATGTTTAACGTCATTCCCCTTCTGTACTGGTACCTCCTTGGGAGGAGGTAATGAAATGACCAATATGGTGAAGAGCATATTAGAAAACAGCAGGCAAGTAGATGGATAGTTACTGTGTTAGGCGGTGTTGGGCTTTCTGCACTGCAGTGATGATGGGCAGAGGGAGGAGTTGTAACCTCTTGTTACAGCTCAAGAGGTAACAAGATGTAGGTACTCTGGGGTGCTGTTACAGACTCAAAGTTCCCTGGGACAGGCAGAATAGTCGATAATGGGACTGTTATTATGTTTTTTTCATAGCTCCTGCTGTAGTTTTTTGTCCCATTAATGAAGATTATTCAGTGCTTAAGTAGGTGCATTGTAATTAGTGTCTCTACAAGTGATTTATGTCCTTTTTTTTTAAATAAACAAGTATATCACATTTAAGCTATTGAGAGACTTACAGGACTTGGGTGCAGTTCTGACCATGCTGCTGTCTGTAAGGGAGGGATAAATATAGCCTCTGGAGGAGCCTCATAGTTTTCTTTATCCTTTTGTCCCTTGTCTGCATTCTGAGCTATGCTAGCTGCAAGAAGGGCATAGTCTAGGAACTCTTTCCAAACTGGAGAAGCAAAACAGACAAGTCCATCACCCCTCTCTCAAGACTTCTGCTGGCAGCTTTCTGCCTGCAGAATGTTTCTTGTCAGGCTGAGAGCACCAACTGATCCTAGGGTGCAGCACACTCAGTGTATCATCTTGCATGCTCCACTGTGTATGCTGAGGGGCTGAGAACTCACTTCAGACCTTATTCATGTGAATGAGGCAGGCAACTGAGAGGCTGTGGAGCGAAATGGCCTTACAAATGCTGTCAGAGCATGACTGCAGTACGTGACCAGAGACACTGCTGTCATTCTCGCTAACTCTCCCTGGCAGGGCTAAGCAGGAGTGAGCCTGAACTCCCTCTCTGTTTCTCCCTTAAAAAAGGAAGTGTATAATGAGATTGTTTTTATATCATTTGACAGCAAATGCAGCTGGATCCCCACAAGCTAGAGATAGGTGGTAAACTTGACCTGTTCAGCAGACCTCCTGCCCCTGGAGTGTTTCCAGGCTTCCATTATCCACAGGATCTTGCCAGGCCTCTGTTTTCTACCACAGGTAAGGGAACATCATCATTTGTAGAAGAAAGAGAAAAAAACAAGCAAAAACCAGTCAATATATGTGATGTGTATCTGTACAGATATGTATGCCTCAGAAATGGAAGCAGACAAGATTAGTTCAGAGGGTGTGGAGACACTGACAACTGTTGTGACTGGGGCTCTCAGAGTTGGGCTGGGCTCTCCACCGCCTCCAGTGCAGGATCCTATGCACGACGCTGAGCTGCAGCAGTTGGCTCTTACATTCAAGCCTGTGCAGCTGGTTCTTGTGTGCCTGATTAATGGGCTATGGAGTGATTTTTTAAAAGTGATTTTGACAAAACACTTGAAAATGTTTCCATTGCGCAGGATTGGAAGTGGCCTCGGTCTCCTTCTTGCTTTTATATTTGCCATGTTCTTCTCAGCTCCTCCACTCACCAAGTTTCTGTTTGTTTTCTGAAAATAAGGGTTTTCTGTAAAAGGAAAGCTTCCAGTAACAGCATTGAAAATATCACAGAACATGTTTGTGAAGTGCTTGTTTTTCAGATATAAACCCACTATGTGTTACAAAGTCCAGCAGTCTTTAAGGCTTAAAATGGCATATTGGATTTTAAAAACCCAAAGAATTAAATAGTTTACCTTGATCAATTGCTTTCCAATCTGTTGGAGAAGCAATTACGATTAATGTAATTACCAAAGTGCAGTAGGCTCCACTGCAGTCTTCTCAATGGCTCTGACCATAGGAGACTGCAACTCTGACGTTCTGGTTTTGGAGGTCACTGTAGATTCATGTCGATGTCAATCTACCAAATGTTGGTTTTGCTCTGTTCCCAGGCTTAATCTTCCCCCTAGACTTTTTCAGGTTTTTGTTCTGCGTTTGAGGTGCTAAAATCTGCTTTCTGAATGAGCTGTATCAATTGATGGAGATGTAACTTGAGTTCTTTATGTGTATAATTAATTAGCAAATAATGTATTTTCTTTCCTAATGTTAATCTGTTTTTATGAGGCAGTATTGTGCTCTTATTCTAACTCAGTGCAGACATGGTCATATTCAGCCTTGATTCAGCCCTCGTGAACTGAATGAGAGTAGAAATGGTTTGAATTCTGTCCTCAGTATGACAGAAAAGCAACAGAGAAGAATCAAACTGAAACCTCTGTGAGAACTGAGTTTCAAATACAGTCATCAGATAGCCTTCAGGAAGCCCACCAGTGATTCAGTCTGTCTTTTTTTCCCTTATCTGAATGGAAATTCTGAAACATCAAATGCATTTTTCTACCACATACAATCAGTGCTCATACTAGCTGTACATTGTAGGATGCTGCCCTGTACTTTGGTCTCTGTAAAATTACTTTTATAGTACAGGGCCAAGATATTTGTTGCATCTGGTTGGATGCATAAGCACAGCTTATTTAAAACCTCTGACAGTTTTCATATGGCAGCTCTTTCCTAATCACAGTCCTTAGTCTGTCCTGTGCTGTCATTACAAGAATCTTGTTTTGTGTATGATTTTGCTATTGGAGGCTGTTATTTTTCTCCTAAAGATGCCAGCATGGTTTGCTTTTCCATTCATACAAGCAAGAGGGGAAATAGTATGAAATAGAAAGAGTAAAGAAGGCAAATTAATAAAAAACTTTCACAAGAGATAAACAACCTTACAGCAACTTGTCTGTGACTATATTAGTCACAAGAGCCATCGCACGGTACATCTAGGTAAAGAGTGCTATCAAAGTGAACAAACATTGCAGCAGTAATATATAGATGAATAAATCTTTTACTCTGCAATATCCGAGGCATTCTTTTCACCTTATCCAGCAAGCGTGCAGTTGATGTGAATCATTGGTTCTGCTGCATTGCCTAGTTACTGTGGGAGACATAAGTTATCTTAGGGCCACCTGTCTGCAGGACGGATGTTTGGCTGCCTGGCAGACGCTATATTTAATAACTACCTGACAGCCTGCAATGCTGCTCCTGGCTTTCTCCGGAGGATTTTTTATTATCAGCCCGTGTAGTTGAGTTTGTAAGCCGTCTCCTTTGAAGAAATCTCCCATCCATTATACACCTCCTGAAATCTTAAAGGATTAGAAAGATGACAGTCTCCATCCGTCTTGAAGCATTGGAGCAGTCAGAATGTTTATAGATAACTCCAGATCTCGTTGCCGTGGTCTCTCTTAAGTTTCCTCAACTCATTTTCTGGCTGCTTAGGTTTGTGGTGCCCAAGCTGGTGAGAGACGTGCAGCGCTGTCTCCCTCTCCAGCTTTATAGTCTGCTCATGTTCTGAACACGAGTGCATTTTACAGTGGCTGTCTGTTGTTGGGCTGTCACCAAGACCAGATCAGGGACTTGACCAGCACCTCCATAAAACACTGTTCGGGCTGTGTTTGGGATACAGTTTGTCCTGTGCATTTTAGTTTCTTCTCTCCATTTCCCCCCACTTTTGCTGTGACCTTCCATAGCATTACCAGCACTGATGTCATACGGTGGAAACATGCATTTGATGTGGCTTGGAGGAGCAGGTCTGCCTCTGGTGGGAATCACCCATATGGGCCACAGACAAGGAGAAGTTTTTGTGGTGAAGATGACTGGATTGCTGAGTGCCAGGTGGGAGGAGAAGGATTGTAATCCTCTCTTCTATAGTGGAAAGTTATCATTTGAGAAAGCAGTGACTGGGTAAGGGAGCTGTTAGTGAAGAGCCCACGCTTATGCCTAGTATGCTGATACTTCCTAGAGTTGACCTGTTACTTCCCAGTAAGGGAAGTTAACTTTTCACCAACAAAATACGTAAGACAAGC
This sequence comes from Pezoporus flaviventris, assembly GCF_033815535.1. NCBI lineage: Eukaryota > Metazoa > Chordata > Aves > Psittaciformes > Psittacidae > Pezoporus > Pezoporus flaviventris. Next base: position 7,664,259 of record NW_026892589.1, on the reverse strand, counting down.
ACTGAAAATCTTTATTTAGGGGTTGGTCTGTTTTGCGCATGATGTAACATATCCTTGGGAAAGTGCTGCTTCTGTCATTGTGTGCAATGACTACTTTCTAACAAAATGAGATAGTTAATGCACAGGTATGGCAAGTCTTGCTTCCTGCAAGGGAGGCAGAAGTTGTGTTTGCCTCCAGGCAGCATCTGAAAGTTAGGATAGTTGCTAATTCTGCTTTGTCTGCAGTGGTGGAAGAACTGGCAGGGAGGAGGCACCAAAAGGACATTCATAGTCTGAACAGTTGGAGAGGGCTGGTCTTGTCAGTGTAATACTGGAGCCACAGAAACATTTTGTCACTCACATCTGAAACATAAATATTCAAAAGTTGATTTCAGGTGCATCCTGAAAATCATCTCTACTAACTTGAGGGAGCAAAAGCTGGGCCCATGAGATTGCCCAGACATACTGTCATTTGCAGGACACATGGGAATTAATGTTCTTCCAAAAAACATGTATCCCAGTGGCAGGTGACATCAGTGCTTTTCACACTGCGGTTGCAAGCCTGTTCAGGTTTGCATGTGTCTGCCTGCAAAGGAAACAAATCTCTCATTTTCTGCTTTGAAAGGAGAGCAGAATTTTCTGTGTGAGCCTGGTCCACCTTGAAATACAGGGCAGAGCAGCTTCTTTCAGCCCATTCTTGCCCCTTGCTTCAACCTAATGTAATCCAGCATACTCAGCAGTGGTGCTGCTTTCCCACGAGGTAGCATGGCTCCATGGCAATGAGTAGTGTCTAGGAAAGGAGATGGAGGGGGGGGGGGGAACCGCAGCTTGTGGATGCAGAGACAGATGTGAGAGCGTAGATGGAGCTCTCATGGGAGAGGCATGATTGATGTTCCCTGCGTGCCTGTCATTAACTGGTGTTCCATATAGACTCTAATCAGTCACTTCTGAGCACCTTCTGTCTGGGCCCATAACCTGGGCTGACCTTTTTTAATGTAAACACAGAGTAATGGCTGAAAATGCCAGACAAAGAGATTGACTTCCTCATGACTACAGGTGAGCAGCAGCGCATCAGGCAAGGTCTCCTCCTGCCTCCTAGTGCCCACAGACTCCTTTGAAGGGCACTCTGAGCAATCCTGCTTATATCTCACTCAGCTGTTGTTCAGGGTCTTCCCCTGCCTTTGCTGTGTTCAAGCCTGTCCTGTGCCTTTGTATCTGATTCCTGAATGTGATGGCCAGGACCTCTGTGTATGCAAGCAGTCGCTTGCCACTGAACTAAAAAGAGACCTTGTTCTCACAGGTGCGACACATCCAGCCACCACCCCGTTTGGTCCTTCACCTCACCACAGCAGTTTCCTGCCCACTAACCACTTGGCAGGTAAGTGTCAGTAAATTGTGCCTTCACCCTTATACCTTTATACGTGTGACGCATTTCTGGCTCTCCAGTGTGGTCCTGCCTTGAGGCACTGTAGCGCGAGGGGAGGGAGAGGTTTAAACTGTCTCAGGAACCAGAAGCTAGCCAGGTTCTCACCCATGCCAGCTTCCCAGCACATTCCCTCTGCTCTCCTCCAAAGAAGGAGCAGGATTAGCAGACCCTCTCTTGCAAGAGGGCATTGCAGAGCAGTCAAGTCTGTCACTGCTGAGACACTGCATAGGAGCTGAAATGTGACCTTCAGAGCCCTTCTTTGTTGCTGAATGTGCCCAAGGAAATGGGGGAAATGTATGCAAAGGTACCTCAAACAAGCCACAGCTTAAAATGGGCTCCTCCCATGCTGTTTCCCACCTATGAGAGTTCTTGGCTAGGTTCTTTAATAAAGTTCAGTGAACAGTTCTTGGCAAATTGCTGTTCTGCACGTTTTGCCAGGCTTTCAGTTTCCTAATTGGCAGTAAGTAGAGCCTGATTTTCTCAAATTTCCTCATTTTAGAAGCTCACAAGCAGCTCATTGCCAATTAAAGTTCAAGCTCTGTTGATTAATGTTTTAGTAACACTCATCCAATCAGTACATGTGGCATGCCACATGACCTGGTAGACTTTTTTCTATTGCAAATACCCAGATTTACATCAACTCCTGAACACTCTGTCAAAATTAACTGTGTATCTCTACAGTCACTCAGTTACTTGATGTCAAAGGGAAAGAGCAAGAATGGCTATTTAAAAATAAGTAAATAAGCAAAGAGCTGTTTGCTTAAAGATCCAAGCTATTTGTGCTATTTGCACTGGTATTTTAAATATAAGGATATCCATGAGGAAGTAGAGAGCAAAATAGCTCCTGTAATATGGTGAGATAAAGACTTTAAAGGGGCAGTCATGAAGCCAGTAGGCAGAAGGAGTTGTTTAGAGATGGCCAGTAGGAAAGAAAACGAATACACTGGTATGATTTAACCCCTAGCCATCTCTGGAGGGCAGAAACCTGAGTCTGGCTGTATCCACTCAGAGAGGAATCTTTATATTAAAAAAAAGAAAAGCAGGACTTTTTATAAAAACAAGTGCCAGTAACCAAATAGATACTTGATGAGGAAAGACAATATTCATCTTTTGCCTCAAAGGCTGCAGCCCTCCCATCCCTTTGTCATAGTAGCTCCTAAGACTACACTATTATTTCCATCACCACTGGGATCAAGGAAGCCATTATGGGAGAGAACTTTGGCACAAACAGGCCAGAGTTAATTGGTGTAAGGATGGATGTAGCAAAGTATATATCCATAGCAATTAGCTTAAGACTGTCTCTATCCACTATTACAAAGAGGGTGGAAGGCTGTATAGAGAAAAGAGTGAAACGATGCATCCCCTCAGTATGCTGACTGAGGAGCCTGCTGAGGTTCTTCTTTCAAGGCAACAGCAATGCTTCTACTATTAGTACTGGTAAGGAAGGCTTAGCAGCAACCACCCTAATTTCAGCTATTAGACCTTAATTTCTAGCTCCCCTCTGACTGGCATACAAAAGTTTATTACAGCACCTGTTTGCAGAGCACTGAATCCCTTCTCCATTTTAACATGATGGGAATTTTCTGTGCAAAGAACCTTGCAATGAGAAGGATCAGCTTAAAGTCTGGCCTAATCCTACTTGGATTCAGACCGTTAAGAAGGGGAGGGGTGCATTTCATTCTCCAGCATTCTTGGCTAAATGCCTGCTAAATCCCTGTTTGCCTTTCCAGATCCATTTAGCAGGTCAAGCACCTTCAGCGGCCTTGGGAACTTAGGCAGCAATGCCTTTGGAGGATTAGGCAGTCATGCTCTGAGTAAGTACTGGCTGGGTTACTGCAGACAAACATGCCTTCCAGAAAAGCCACATGCTAATATTTACAGCAGCTGGTGGTAGTTTTTAAAGAAGTTTAATTCCTAACCTCCATTCTCCTATCTGAAAACACTGCACCTAAGATTTCCAGGTCTCTGCGGTGGGAGCTTTTCTGCATGTCACAAATATCACTAGCTGTGCTCTGTCTCCTCACTGTTGAAGGCTGGTACCTTGTGTGCTCCTAGAGGTGCTAGAGCTGCAAGAACCCACTGAGCTCTGGGTCCCTATGGGCATCTAAAGTAACACCTTTCAACAGCGAAGATGCATAGTGGAACAGCTATTGATACCTCTCCTAATGCAGCGTGTAGACTTCCTCTGTACCCATTGTCTAAAGTTCAAATTGCCTGTATAAAAATTATTCAAAAACATCTTACCTGTAGGCAAGACACGCTTGAGAGCCACACATAAGAGAGCATGCTTTTGCATCTCATGGCGCAACAGAAATCAGCTTAAGATTGACGGAGGAAAATCATGTGACTGTTCTGAAAAGCCTACAGCCAAGCTCTGTTTTTATGCACACACATACATACCACCAAATGGTCTTGTTTCTGTAACAAAAAAAGTCCCTGATCCTTCAGCTGCAGGCAGCTGATTGCTTGTAACTATCCACAAGTTAAAGTTTCTGCCAGTGAGAGGAGCTGAGGAAAAATACTGAGTTTGTGCTGGAACCCTTGCTGGGGTGGGGGGAGAAGAGGAGCTGGGCATTTTCAGTCATCCCTGACTTACTCAGATGTGTAGTTAAAGCTTCCTCCACCCATCGCCTTAAAAATGCTGGTGGATCTTGCACCCGGTGTTGGAGGTATCTGTGTCCTCCTGCTAGTAGCTCCCCCTCACCATTAGTTCCACATGAAAAAGACTTGAAAGGACAGTTCTGGTTGTGATTAGCATTGTCAAAAATATTTATGTAATTATTTGGTTTGAATTATTTTTAACTGTTCCTCCCCCTGCCATTACTGTAGCTCACAACAACATTTTTACTCACAAAGACGGCCCAAACCTGCAGAATTTCAACAATCCCCATGAGCCATGGAATAGACTCCATCGGACCCCACCGTCCTTCCCAACACCTCCACAGTGGCCCAAGCCCACTGATTCTGAGCGAAGCTCCTCAGTGACAAACCATGACAGAGACAGAGAGCGGGAGCGAGAGCCCGAGAAGAGGGATCTTTCTCTGAGCAAAGATGACAGAGACAAAGAGAGGTAAGCAGCTTTTGAGCCCTTCTTTCTGGACCTATTTTTCCTCTATATTTTTCCCAGTTTTTCCAATCATAAAATGATCTTCACAGCAAAACATTGCTTGTCTTTGAAGCAGCTAATAGGCCTCTTCTTCAGATAAGTACAAGGACTACCAACACAAAAAAAAAACCTCTTTTTCTTTTAGGATTTGTCCTCTGTGAAAATACGATAAACCAGTCTCTGCTAGTAGGTTAATAAAAAGCAGCAGGCTGAGGAAATGAGCATGTTGGTGTGTTTTCAGGGTATACTTGGCTGTTTTCAGTGCAGCTGCTTTAGGATCACTGGATGTTCTGAAGACAGGAAGGCAGCATTGTGATGGACCCTTTGGAGACAGTCATAGTTCTCATTAGTGTACAAATATGCTGATGAATTCAAATGTTAGCTGGACATTAATGAGATAAAAATGCAAATGCCTGTATGTGGAGCAGAGTGCATGAAGCCATTAATAAAACTGATCTTAAAAAATTGCATTGTAGACAAACCCTTATTAACAGTGACAGGACTGGATCACCTGGGCTATAGATACTTCATTAGCTTCCAGTTATATCATTTTGAAGATGTAAAGCCCTTTATATTTCAAAGCCCAGTTGTCCCCAACAGGCTATTTCTTTGTAGGCAATAACAGCCTGCAAGTCTTAGATGTGTGTATTTGCGTAGTGAATAGTTTGCCTGGAGTGCTTTTAATGAGATCTTCAGGCAGTGCCTGTGAACAAGATTACATGGAAGCAAAAGGCTGAAAATCGTCTTGCTTTAAATGTTAAATTGTCTGACACCTTTGCATGGATAGTCATTCAGGTAGGAAGCTCCCTTCTTGGCTTTAGTGTAATTTGTCTGCAAACCAAGGTTACTCTCAGGAGTGTTCACACAGGGGTTAACATCTCTATTACTTTTCTATTAATTCAGCTTAAGCTGTCCTCAAGCATCCCTATTTGGATATGGTTTTAATAAACCACATCCTTCACCAGCAATCAAGACTACCACAGAGGAAGAAATTTGGGTTAGCAAATGTAATCATAAGGGATAAATACTTACAGAACTCCCCAAAACACTTCCAGCTTTTAGCACTCGGGTCTTACAGCTCTCTAAAGCAAACCCAGCATAAAACTTCAGCATCAGTGAGCCTCTCAGCTGCATAATGCAGTTCTCTCAATCATACCGTCATACTTTGCATTTAAAGTGTCTCTCAGGTAGAGCAAAGTGCTTTTAAAAGCTGAGCATTATTTATTCCCCTCTTAAAGAGGTGGGATTAACTGTGACTAATTGGCTTGCTCAGATAGAGGTGCAGTTATAAATGTAAACCCTCATGCTTCTCTTTCTAAACCATGGTCATTGTCATCAACCCCTTGTTCATCATAGCAGGTCCTCCAAGCAGAGGTCAATGACTCACTTTTGTGGCCTATTCACAGATTTTTAACTTAAGCACCTAGCTTACCTGCCAAAACCAGCAACACCAAAAACTCCCCTGCAGCTCCATAGGAAAATAAGCATTATCACTGCTTCCAGTCAACAGGCTATCTTGTGAAGGGCCTACACACATTTCTGTAGGCTTCTGGACTGATATTTTAGGAAAGAAGCCTGAGTTAAGAGTGTTGCAGCCAAGAAGATTGTTATCTGGCAGCCAGATGTATATATGAATACACAATAAGTATCATTTCTTTAAAATAAGCTGTCTGGAGTTCTTGTTGTCCTCCATTTCTCAGTGAAGTGGTCTTTCTCTTAGGGTGAATAGACTGTTCTGTCAAATGCATCCCCAGTTTAGTCCCCAGCTTGTGGACATTTAACATTTTCTATGTAGTATGTAAAGGCGGGTAGTGCATATCTTTTAGTGTAGCATCACATCTATAGCTGATGCTAGCAGAGCTTTTCAGATAGTTTTCTGATCAATCTCAGATTGCACAACTAGACACAGGACTGTGCGTGGCCAACATCACGTTTGTTCACACAAAACCAAGGGTGTATGTTCTCTCTTCTTACAGAGACCTCATGGATAAAAACAGACATTCAAACAGATCCTCACCGGCATCGGCTCCAGTGACACATCAAATAAGCAATCTCATCCGCAGCAACAGCCAAACCTCCAGTGATCCCATCAGGCAGGTTAGCCTCAATGAAAGGGAAAGGTCCAAAGAACCCGAGCGAGAGCACCCTGACCGGCTGAGAGAGCCACCCATAGCAGAACACAAGATTAAAGAGAGCCGTTCCCCAGTGAAGGAAACTCCAAGCCATGATAAGAGACCCTCTGAGGACAACACAAAGCCAGTAATCCAGTCTGTATCCCCATACAGCAAACCTGCACTAAGTGAGAGCTTGAAGCTTACCAATCTAATGAGCAAGGACATGGAGAGAAAGACAGAGCTTCCCAGCGACCTCCAGAAGATTAAGAATGACATCAAAGTCAAAGAGGAGAGGAAGGAAGACAGTGATGTGCTGGTGGTAGGGTCTGAACCCTCACAGCACTCCCGATCAGTAGAGCATCCCCCACCACCTACTTTGCATGGATTATCATTGCCTCACTCAATGGCTGCCTCTATGCCCATCTCCATGGGTAGCGTGCACCAGATGAACAACATGAATGTTCTGGACCGCAGCAGAATGATGACCCCGCTCATAGGCATGAATCCGTTGTCAGGAAGAGAGAGGCTGCCGCATCCTGGATTTTCTTGGGACCCAATGAGGGACCCATTGCGAGATGCCTACCGGAGCTTAGACCTGCACCGTCGAATGGACTTCCAGCTCCGGACAGATCCTATCCATAGGTTCCCTACCACCTCCGGATTTTATGACCATGAGCGTTCTTATAGAGACAGGGAACCGCACGACTATAACCATGAAAACCTTCTTGAAGCCCGCCGAGAGCAGGAGCGGTTGCGGCAAGTGGAGGAAAGAGAGCGCTTGCACTTACGGGAAGAACTTGAGCGTGCCAGAATGCACCACTTGCACTCATCCCCCATCGAAAGTCACCTGGCACACGTGCCATCCTTCATGCCTCATTTAAGCGGGATGCATTACCCCAGACTGAGTCCATCCGCTGCCATGCACAATGGGATTTTAAACAGGAACCCACCAACCGCAGCGCTGAGTGCCCCACCGCCTCTTGTACCAGCGAGCAGCACCAGACCTGCCTCCCCACGCAGGACTACTCCACTCACAAACTCAGAGGCCAGGGACTATTCCCCCTCTAGGAACCCCAAAGAAGTAGAGGCACGATAGTCCCCACCAGTGAATTTTCAACTCGCCTGTATATAACACAAGCAAACAAAGAAACAAACAGGAAAACAAACAGAAAAACCCAACACCAGAAACCAACAAACCTTTTACAAAATGCACTGCTGTAAACTTTTCTTTTTTTGTTTTTAAATGTAAAATTTGTAGAAGTTAAGCACATTTCCATAAATAACGGGGTCGGGGATGCAGACTTTCCAACAAGAAGGTTGCTGAGAATGGGAATTTAATATATAGGTCTTGATTTTTTGGTTTTGTTTTTTTGTTTCTGTGCTAAAAAAAGAAAAAACAACAAAAAAAAAAGGAATACAAAGAGCAAGTTTGTACATTTTTTCCCAAATGTGAGAAACATTTTTAATGGATTTGTATTTTTTTTAATTTTGTGCTCTTTATTCACTTAAAAAAAAAAAAAAGAAGAAATTTTGCTTTTGTTTTTAGTTAAATTTGCATTTGAAAGGCCTCAGATCCTTAAGAAAAAAAATACCCAGGGTTTCTTAAAAGTATTATTTATGGAAATACTGTAGTTTTACAGTCCACTGTGAGGTTCCCTTCTGAGGCCAATTGATCACTTACCTTGGTACTTTGGAACCGAAGTTACAGATATATATTAAAATATTAATAATAATAATAATGTACAAAACTGTTTGTTTTTTGCCTTATTATATTATGCAGAAATTTAAGAGGAATTTTTTTTGACTTCTTGTTTTAAACAAAACAGAAAAGAAAAAAAAACAAAACAAAGCAAACTGTAAATAGTCTGTTAATATAAATGTACACCAATATTAAATTCTTAACATAGGTAGACTTTATAAAAATGGTTTCTAGAACCACTCTGGTTATTTGTTAACATGGTTACAACTCATACTCTCGTCACAGTCAGAAATTCACACTCAGAAAGCTAAGTACGGCATATATACTTCAACTATGCAAGAACTCGGAGGCAGGTCGTAGTGGATGTTGGGGGGAGGAAGGTTTAAAAAATAATAAAAAATACAAAAAAAATATAAAACCACCACAACCAACCCAAAAAAAAACAACCAACTCGCAACGCTGGAGACAGAACGGGAATGGCAAGTGAGCGGCAAGAGGGATGCTTGTGTTCAACAAAAGAAGCTAAAAGAGAGACTGTATTTTTTTGTACAAACACAAGGGACAGTTCGTCGAGGAAAGAGAGAGACACACGCTCCTGGAAGGGACTTTTGGTTTCCTACTTCTCAAGCTGGCAAAAGCAGATGGAACTGGCACAGACCCATGCGGCAGACCCTTTCCTTGGTTTTTGGTTTTCTTTTTTCCTGGTTTTTTTTTTTTTCTTTTTTTTTCCTCTTTTTTTTGTGTTGTGGGCAGGATCGCTGGCAAGCAAGGACAAAGGACAATTTTCCGTGGACCCCTTGTGCTAATCGTGCAGTGTTCTTATTGGAATCTGTATACAAGACAAAGTAGAATTTTAGGAGTGCAACAAAAAAAAAAAAAAAAAGAAAAAAAAAGTCTAATGGTTGATTAAAAAAAAAAACAAAAAAAAGCAATTCTGATATATTCTCTCTAGTACATGAAGACCATCAGCAGATGTTTGTTTCAGTGTGGTTCTGCCTTGAACTGCTTTTTGGCATGATTTATTTTTTATTTCCAATTTTACTTTTCATCCATATGTAAATTTTGCCATGTTTTACTTGCTGTACCATCCCCCCTCCCTTATTTTATTTTTCAGTGTCCATGTTTTATATATCCTGGGCTTTTTCTCTCTAGTTAATTCAGCCATCCGCTACTATTTTCTTGGCTCTGTAACTCTTGTTTCCCCCCCCTCCCCATCCTCCCCCCTGCACCCCCTGTAATTTTAAACATTCAGTTTCCTTGTAGATCAATGAAGATAAATACAACATTGATTTTGGATGAAAAAGGCAGTTGAGTGTTTCTGTGTCAGAGCCACCGCTGTTGACTTGGAGGCTAATGGTTTATTGACAGCGCTTCAGCTGCTGGCGAAGGGCTCGGTGCCGGGAGAGGGGTTTGTTTTGTTGGTGGGTCTTGCCTGGCACAAGGAGTGTGGTCCATGAAGTGCTTGGGAAGCGATCGCTGTGGGGTCAGGGCTTGGGGAGGAGAGAGGTGCTCCCGGCTCCTGCACTGATCTGACGCTTCCGCTGGGCGACAGAGGATGGAAAGGGCAGCACAGGCTCTGTGCAGCAGCTGGCTAAAGGGATGGTGCTGCCGGCACCACCACAGGAACGGCATCGCCTCAAGCACTGTCCCCACGTGCATTTGCATTCACTTCCCCAGCTTCTCCCGCAGGCTGAGAGCAGACATCTGCAGGGGGATGGAAAAGCGCTCCAAGCCCCCTCGCTCTCAGTAACTGATTTAACAGTGGGTGCCTGTGCTTTAACACCATGTCACAGCTTCTGGTTTTAAGTTTGCATGTGACTAAATTACCGAGCATAAAAAAATGAAATAAAATAGCAGGGTCCTTAATCTGATGAAAGGAGGCTTAAAACAAAATAGGCGTTAAAAATCAGCACCTGCTCTGCCAGCTGAAATCGGAGGAACATATAACACATGGTGGAAGTGAAAAGTGTGTTGGGCTCAGCATAAAGATACCCCTAATGCTGGCCTGGGGGATTGTATTCTCTCCTGGTGCCATTGTCCATCATGGCATCTTGCTTGACACCGCTGCTGAGGCAGACCCATGTAAATAGGCTTCCCAAACCTCTGTTGGAAAGAGGCCAGAGCTGCATCTCCTTGATGCAGATGACTGCTAGCAAAGGGTGGTTACTGCACACTTCAGAACGATGCACGACCTTACCCTTTGGAAGTGTTTGGTCCGTGTGCAATTTTAAAAGTGAGCATTAAATCGATGCCATGCTCCCCTGGTATTCCTGAAGGATTGCTTACTGCAGCCACGCCGGTGCCAGCAGAATTCGTCATGACTGATGTTGTGGCAGCCTGAATATTAAAAGAGACTCAGCAGCTTGCCAGTCTCTGTGGTGGGAGGCATTGCTCTGAGCTTCCAGAGGATGACCCATCAATAATGCTGCACTACAGTGGGATTCCTGCAGAATTACGCAGTGCCGAGTACCCGCCTGCTCCCAGAATGGTTCATCGTGATTAATGGTTTTATTACCTAAAGAGAGAAAGTAATTAATTCAGCCTTATTCCTTTAAGGCACCCCAGCTGAGCTGCCTTCTGCTAGAAAGGGCTGGTGCACGAGGACTCCCTGGGTTTGTGCATTTCTGCCACTGTTGAGCTTTTGTTTTGTGCCGTTTTCACCATTTTTATTCTTTCGCTTCCCTTGAGACTTCTCTCGGTCACTGACAAAGGGTGGGATTTAGCAAACAAATGGCAGTGGGAGGAAGGAAGAGGATGGGATTTGTGAGGCTCTTTGCTTGCCTCAGGCAAGCAGTCTTTGAGAAGTTGCTCAGGAAAGCACAAGGAAGGAGACCAGCTCCTGTACTTGTGTCACCTTTTGTCTGAAACAGGATGCTGCACGCCACCACAGCGCAGTGGGATGGGGTTTGGTGTGCGCCTACCTCAGTTATGGAGAACTAGTCAATAAAACAGACAAATATCCAGCTCATGGAGTGAGGGAAAAAGCCAATCTGTAAAGCTGTAATGAATCCTCAGAGCTGTTTTGTGAGAAAAAGATCTCATACTTACCTAAAAAGCAAGCTTTATTGCCTAAAATGGGCATGTGGCAATTGTCCATTCCAGCCTTTACAGACACCATAAATATTTAGTTACTGGTGACCCCGAGTTAGATGAACAAAGGGTTGATTCAGGGGAACCCAAGGACTCTGCAGCAGCCTGAGCTGCCGCCACCACATCTGCAATGCCAGTATCACCTGGGTGCAGAGGAGGGGCAGCGCAAGAAACCAGCTTTACAGAAACGCAGTATCCTGGGAGCTGAGGCAAGAGCCAGGCACACCGGCTTGGCTTTGAGCAGGAGAGCAAGCCCCTGGACAAGAAAAGGGGTGCATCAGTGGCGCGCAGCTCAGGCTCTAGCCAAGAAGCCCTCGGTGGCGGGGAAAAGAGGGTTTGTGTTTGCTTTGGCTCGTACTGAACAGAAAAAGGAAACGTTTCCTTCACCTCCTTCAGGAAATTCCTCTTTGCCAGTCTTAGGAAAACAGCGGTGTTGTGGTTTGCTCCGGGGGATTTTGGTAATGGTCTTGAGAGACCGAAATGGCATTGCCCATCACTGAAACTTGGGCTTCAGCATGCCAGGGGCTGCCGGGTCTTTCCCTGCACACCCCCTTACAGAGCTTTCCCAGTGCTTCTTGGTGTCCCTTTGCACAGGCACTTTTCTTTGGGAAGAGTCCAACCAAGGAAATACAGTTAAAGGGGGCTTTGGCAAAGCTAGCACTTCCACTGATACCCTGGGGAGCTGGTAGCCCACGGCTTAGCTCGGAAGCACGGTGCTTTGGGAAGAGGGCTGCTGTAGCATGCTGCATGATGTGGAGCCCAATAGCAGGGAGCAGGGGAGGGCTGCAACGGGCCTAGGTTACAGGCTGCCATTTCTGAACATGATGGGGAAAAAGGAAAAATCAAGCGGTGTTTTGGAGTTTAACCTGGAAAATATTTCCCCAAGGCCTTTGAGGGATGTGTGTGAAGGAAAAGGGTCCTCTCCCCCCACCCCAGCCCCTGCTGCTGCAGCACAGTTGGAGACCTCCCTATGGCAGCGGCTGGGACCTCCTTGCAGGTGTCAGCACGACGATTTCTTTGTCTTCTCACAAAAACCCTTCTGCTCCATTAAGCTCCCCTAATTGCTGCATTTATCATCAGCCATTTTCTGCTTGTTCTGCTCTTCATTCAGCCAGGACATTTCAAATAGACAGACCCATCCGCACCTCCCGCCGATGGAGCTGTGCGCAGGCAGCGGCTGCCCAACGGGCCGGCCAGCAGAAGGTGCCTCATTACCGGCTCCGTGGCAGGTTGTGTGTCACACAGATCACAGCAGCTGGGCCGGGTGTCAGGCCCTTTGCACTGAGCCTTGGTAAACAGCTGAGAGGAGAAAAAGAGAGGATTTTTTGACTCCAAACCCAACCCGCTTCATCCTCCAGCTCCTGACATGAATTCATGCAGCTGCCCACAGCAGGGTGAAGCCCTTCATCACTCCCCCAGAAAGCAGTTTGTGGAGCAGAGGATGTATCGAACGCCCAAAGGAGACCAGAGCCCAGCTCACACCCACATCAGCCTCCATCACACACTGTCCTTGCCAGTGGCAGGAGGAGCCGTTGAGGACAACAGCTCAGCTGGGGCAGGCAGGATTCTGCTGCTGGTTTGCAGAAGAGCTGTCTCAATGTGAGCAGTCACAATGAGCTCTTACGCAGCGTTTGCTGCTGGTTTACCAACACTTTTGTTAATAAATACTATTTCAGGAAAAGGAAAACCCAGGCACTGAAGGAAGTCACCAGCTTTTCACATGCGGGAGCCGTGCCTCTCCATCATTGCCAGCTGATGGAGAGTCAGTGCCCAGCACTGCTCCTCAGCATCTGTTGTGGAGCGGGTGGCAGTGGAGGGATCGCTCAGAGAAAACTGCAGACCAGGAGAACTCTGTGGAAATCCGAGTCTAAAGGGCTGGGCAGTGATAAACAGAGTGGTGGGGACCTGGTTTGGGGGAACTTTTAGGTTTCGTCATTCAAAAATCTCTTTTTTCATTCTGAGTGCTGTAAAAGAGCACTCAAAATTTTGACTCCAAAACCCCTGAGAAAAAAGTGATTTTTGAGAGAGGGGCAATTCGATGAAATAAGAAAGGAATGTTTAATTTTAACTTGAGGGGGAATGAATCCGGCTGAGCACCACATCGGAGCCTTGTGCTGGTGAGACCAAGCCTCAAGAGGGTCGGGATCTCTTCCACATCGGTTTAATGGTACCAGCAGAGTGGAGGTGCTGGAATTTCCTCTTAGTTTAATTATACCAGAAGGCAAAAGTCCTTCCTGACTCACGTCCTGTGTGACTTGGAAAGTCCTTTCATCCAGGTCAACGGCTCTTGAACAGACATGCAGGAACCACCATGACCTGTAAAATCATTCCTGGGGTCTTGCTGAATTACTGTCACGGACACAGGGCCAATGCAATGCTTTGGAAGGAGGATGGAAGGATTTAAGAGTGTGTCCTTAATGGCTTGTTGAGTGAAAAAGCTGGAAGAAAACTGACCTGGAGTATTTTAAGTTCCCCTACGGAATCTGTATTATTCTGTGTATTTCACCAATATGAGCTGCAAACTGACAGCCTCCTGCCTGCTTTTAAGGATGCATTCAGCCAATTGTATGTAGATTCCTATAAATACATTAGGATGTGGGCAGACATGCCTTGTCTATCACAGAATCCAGGCTGGTTTGGGTTGGAAGGGAACTTAAAGCTCCTCCAGTTCCAACCCCTGCCACAGGCAGGGACACCTTCCACTGAGCAGGTTGCTCCAAGCCCCTGTGTCCAACCTGGCCTTGAACACTGCCAGGGATGGGGCAGCCACAGCTTCTCTGGGCACCCTGTGCCAGCGCCTCAGCACCCTCACAGGGAAGAGCTTCTGCCTAAGAGCTCATCTCAATCTCCCCTCTGTCAGGTTAAAGCCATTCCCTCCTTGCCTTCTCACTGCACATCCTTGTGAAAAGTCTCTCTCCAGATTTCTTGTAGGCCCCCTTGGGGTTTTTATGGACATCTAAGAAAGGACAGCATGTGAAAAATGTCTGACAAGGGAACCTCACCTGACTGGTGGTTTGCACTAAGCCCCTTTGTACAGGGGAGGTGATAGTGCCATAAAATACACTGTTATGTCTTCCGTTTGATAAAACACACCTTAACTGCCTGATAGCCCCATAAAGGCCAAAAGCCAGGCACTGCTGTCATGGGGCTATACAGGCTAACCATGTGTGTGCAGCTGAGAAGGCAGGGGTGGAAAGCAGTCCGGCTAGTCAAGGAGTTAATTCAGCTGGTGGGGATGGCTCTGGAGGTCCCTCCCCCATGGCCAGCTGAGCTCAGCATTTTCTCCAGTTGGAGCTTCACTGCTCAAACTCTGCAGAGCTTACAGGTTAAGCCTCAGGCATGACCCAGCTTCTGGTCAGATACAGGACCAGTACTGCATCTCTGGCCAGCACGTCAGGGCACGGGGATGCCAATGGCACATGCCCAGGGCTCAGCAGAGCAACAGGAGGAACCAGACACCTCCCACCTGGGTCTGCAAAGTCCCTGCCAGCCCACTTGGACCATTACTGACAGATCCTGTGGCAAAGGCACTGCACGGGTTTTCTGCACCCTGCCTCCAACGGGTTCACTGGATGACTTCACGCAGCCAGACATGGCCAAAAATGTGCCTTCGTGAGCTAATGAATTGGTTTAATTGTCTGCCAAACCTGAGAGCAGCCAAAAGTAACAAATTAAAGTTTACAATCCTGTGGTCTCATTTACAAGGGGATAATACAGCAACTGTTTATTTTGTGAGATGTTGCAGTGAGTCGGGAGAAAATTACAGCCCCTGTATAATATTAATAATAATCATCATCATAAAAATACTTTTAATAGGAAACACCGATGGTTGTTTTGCTCCATTAACTTGCACTATTGTTCCAGCCTGTCTGGCTGCCGACTCAGCAGGGCAGGGGGTGTTGATTCCCCGGAGGCAAAATTGGCCTCACAGCCACAACAGCTCACAGCAGCTTCACGCTGTGGTGCAGGAGTTTAATAATCGCCACGGCTGTAGCATGGCAGCATCCGTGGGAGGATCTGCAGGGCCAGATGAGGCTTTACGGGGCCACGGAAAGAGCTCCAGGGGAGGAAGGAGGTGCCGGGGTGCCTGGAAGCTGCTGGCAGGCTTTATGGCTGATGTCCCCAGCCCGGAGGGGACAGGCGAGGTGGGAGCAGCAGCTCTGCAGGCTTTGGAAGAGGTGCAAGCTGCACCCTTGTGCAGCGGTGCCAAGGGATGGAGGAGCAGGACCAGCCCAGCATGAGACAGAGCCCTCCCAGTGCCCTGGCGAGGGGGGAGAGCCAGGACTGCGCAGGGCTTTGTCGCTGCTGCTCCGACACCAGCCCCAGGATGACCCCACTGATAACTCAAGCCAGTTCATGGCCCATGGGCGGGCGGCTCCTTGCCTGCCCGTGCCTGGACAGGGGTCCCCGCGCTGAGATGCTGCCAGGGCAGGAGGAGCCCCCCGGGCTGGGGCTGGCTGAGCCCAGCGCTGTGGGTGCTGGCACAGGCTCAACCACCACGAGGCAGGGACCCAGCAAAGCTGGTGGCAGCATCTGTGCCAGTGAGGATCGTTTCAGGCTTTCTGCCTCTTTCAAGCCGCTGCTTCAGCAGCCCTGGCTGCATCTTCCCCCATGCAGGGGCTGCCCAGCGCTGGGGCTCCACTGGGCTCTGGCACCCTGTTTCCTCCAGTCACGGCTCCAAGGAGGTGGGGACTTGCGAGAGAGGCTTTGGGATGAGGGAGGGTCCTAAATATGGGATAACTGCCGTAAGCGGTATTTTGTCTGCAAAAGAGAAGAGGCCCATAGGAATGTCAGCAGCTGGGAGAACGGCTGCGTGGCCAAAGGCAGTTGAACGGGAACGCGAGAGGGGGGAAAATAAATAAATACATCCGTACATCCCCATGAAATGAATCCCTCCCCGTTCAGCCATTTCCCTTTATTCCTTCCTTTTAGAAGCAAGGTTATCGGGTCTAACATCACATCCAAACATTTCAGCACTAGCATTATACGGGATGCTCCAAGGTCAGTGCCTGCAGCTGTAAACTCATTAGTCTTGTCTTTTGTGAGAGAAGAAAGCCTCTTCATTCCTCTCGCGCCCCCTTCCCCCCTAATTAAAATTAAAGTATTTCCTGGCCAAAAGTCATTTCTGCATTCATTCATCTCAATTCTTTTCTGTTTGGATAAACCACCCTCTGGTACTCCGAGGGTGTTATGTATACAAACTATAAACTCTTAATGGTCCTGCAGTGTGTTATGACTGGCCTAAAGAGCTAAAGCAGGCTCTGAAAAAAAAGTGGTTCTTGGCAACGCTGTGTATGGAGTTCAGGCTCATCAGTCATATGCAATTAGAGATTAAAAGTGCTTGATGGACTATAGGGGAGACCAGCACGGAGGGAGATGAGGAATGCAGGAGAGGAAATGCAAACAAAAGCTTTTATCTCAGCACAGCAGTTGCTACCACAAAGCAGGCCCGGGAGGACAATCCTCATTTTCTGGAGGCACCCACAGCCTTTCCAGGCTGGAGGGCCCAGGCGCGCTGAGCTCCGTGCCCCAGCTCCCTCTGATGGCCACCCACATCTCTAGTGGGATGATGCGACCCCTCAGGGACCACCGGGGCCGGTGGCTGTGGCCTGGGGGGGGCACAGGAAAGCCATGCTCAGGAGGGGGGTTGTGCCACAGCCCAGGCTCACAGGATCCCATTGCCAGCTGCCCGCAGACACAGTGCTTGGCAAATCCCCCCTCAGCTGCTGGCAAGTGCCAATCTGCCCAAAACAGAGGCACCTGGGAGGCGCTGCGAACCTGAAGGGTTCATAGGGATGGGAAGGGATCCATGCCGCTTCTTTCTTGAGCAAAGGGATGTTTCTCAGTCGTGCTGCTGCTGCTTAGAAGGGAGGTGGGTGTTTGGCACATGAATGCTTTTGAAAGGTTTGTGGCCATTTTTATCTCATGTTTTGCTATGTGGGGGCCCTGCTACATGCTGAAAAAGGCTGATGGGGCAAGGCAGCTCCCTGCTGACCACATCCTTGTTCAGATGCACCCAAAGACACGCAGCAGCAGGAGATGAGAAGAGGTGAGATAAGCAGTTAGGATTGGCAGGGGCTGTCTTCCCCTTCCATACCTTCAGTCTATGTAGCATCGCTGATTTTGGGCAGGCTTAAAACATTGGGCTAATATGGGCTATAAGGGAACATAGAGATGCCTTTTTTTGCCAGTAGGACAATGGCTGGTTTTGCAGTCTGCAGATTACATTTTTCCTTGCAGGGAAGCATAGTTGTTTGTTAACAAACTGTGACTTGAGCTATTGAAAATGCTAGGAGGGGAAAGGTGTTCAATGAGCTGGGTAGGGCAGTCCTGACCCCATGGTGGAATGCAGACCAGCCCCCAAGGGTTAAACACCCTCTGTGCCATCACAGTAAATGCCTGCTGGAGGCTTTTCTGCTCATCATCAGGACTCAGAGCACCCTTAGGGGTTCAGTGCCCTTTGCTGGGTCACTGACTCAGTGACGAATTAGGGGAAGGGCTCCATCAGAGCTGCCAATGTGGCCTGGCAGGTCTCCTATGGAAACAAGGACAGAGCTCAGCCTGCGAAACTGTGAGAGATTTCAGCCCTTCCTTCTGCACCTTCAGACACTTTTGTGCTTTGTGTAGGGGGAAGGTGTCAGACAGCTCTCCTGTGCGCAGTGGTCACTGCACTCCAATAAACTGCTTCGCATAGTATCAGGAGACACAGGCGAGACTTACAACCTTGTGACCTTGCTGATGAGGCTATCTGAGAGTGTCAACCCTTGAAAAACAAGGACGCTTCCCTCCTTTCTTCCCACAGCACAGCAGTTGTCCTTCCATCCTTTTGCTTTTCCTACCCACAGCTAGCAAGAGAGCCAGGGAGGCACTTTGCTGAAGGAGGGAGCTGACTCTTTACGGAGTTTCATTATAGGTGTCTCAGTCAGCCATTAGAGGTTCATTTAAATGGGTTTTCTTGAGCATTAATAGGCTACAGTAGTGCATTCATAGCCAGCTTTTCTCAGGTTTTGCAGAAAGTGGTATAAGTGGGTTTCTTCAAGTGTATGTGATTGCTCATAGCTGCTGAAGTTGATTTGAATCACTTGCTACCAGGCTCACCAATTTAAGCCTGATAAATTGTGCATTATTAACTGGGGGAAGGGAACAAAGCTGTGTTCTCCCAGAGAAGAAAATGCAGGATTTCTCATCAATGAAGAATGATTCCTCTCATCAGCATAGTCTGAGAAAGGCCATAATGAACCATTTGCACCTGAGAGCAAAAGCCTGCTACATTCCTGATCAGTCTTTGTGCTCTAGGACTCAGACATCATAGCTTCTGCCCAGAGCCAGCCAGGAGGAAAGGTAAAACTGACCACAGTGCTATGTGTGTAGCTAAGACTGTGCTTGTATCAATGTTCCTTGGCCACTCATTAGACATCAGTCCTATCCTCTGTACAGCTGGTGGTGGCTCTGCCTTTCTGTTCAGGAACACTTACTGCAAACTGTGCAAGGAAGAGGAATTCAACCCCTTGCCCCAGGCGTTAGTACTTGCTAAAGAAACAAACACATTTCGAAGGTTTTTCTCTGTGTTGGATAGAAAGCATCTGCCACACAGGAAATAACTGTCTGACTCTTTGGAAAGCTTGTCTTGCTCTGACCCCCACATGCTGCTCGCCCATCAACAGGTTCGCTGGTGATCACTCATGAGGTCATGGAGTTGGTGCTTGAAAAGGGACTGGTCACTACTGCCGTGGTAATGACAGTAGTGTTTTGGATTGATATTATGAAATGCATTTTAGGCAGTTTCCATCCAGATGCCCCAGCCTCTGATCCCATCTGCAAGAGTGACTGGGCATGCAAATAATCCACTCTGTGTTTGGATGACACTGAATTAGTGTTTTTCATATACTGCATAAGCACATGTGATGGATCCCACTGCCTCATCAAGCCTGGCATCCTGCTTGAGTGTCCCAGCATGCAGGGGGCTGTATGATCAGGTACTGCAGTGGGTTTTCATGTGAGCACCGTGGTTATTGATGCATTGCTGTACGACAGCCAAGCCCTGTGCACAGGCTGCGTGCTTGCCCCTGGGGGGGCTGTGGGCACCGTGCATCTTGTTCTGAGCCCCATGGCCTGATGGATGGACCCATGTTAATGAGCTCCAAAGGGAACCACATGGAGCCCTCCTTGCTGGAGGCACAAGCCTCTAAGGGAGGGAGTTAAAAGGGGGCAAAAAAAAGAACAGTAGACAACAGGGATAGACTCCAGATAGCTCCTTTGGGGATGTGAAGGTTGTGCTTGATTAAAAGCAGTGCTTTATAAAAATGTTATTTGCTATGCTTGGAAGATGACATTCAGTGCAATAAGAGTGTACAGCAAACCTAATATGCTCCCTACGGAAAGGGCTGAGGTGTGTGTCAGTGAATGCATCCTATCATCTTATCTTTGATCCCTTCTCTTTAGTAGCTGGGTTTTTCCTCCTGGTGCTGGGAGGTTCCACCTTCTCCCAGATATGTAGGCATCCTTCCTCTGTGGCAGCGTGCAAGCAATGGTGCAGGAAAGGTCTTTGATGAGAAGATTCACAAGAGCAGAGAACTGTGACTGTCTCTCTGGGACACACTGATGACTGGTATCAAAATCCCAACCCTCAAATCCCACCCTGAACTTTCAGGGTGTATTTATTTTGGATGCCGTCAGCTTAGCTACATCAGTGCAGCTGGAATGAGCCTTTCAGAAGGTGATGCACAGATCTATTTCCAAGTAGTTTGCACTAGACTTTGTCTGGACGTGTTTGGGTTTTAATGCTTTCCCAGAACACTTGTAAATTTTTATTTCTGCTGAGAGCAGGAGAAACGAGCTGCTGGACACAGAATCAAGTTGATTGTCTACAAAGTTTAATGCTGTTTTCTTGCTCTATTATTTGGCCATTCTGTGTTTGCGCAAAACTCTGTTTTAAAGCTCACTCGGAGCTCCCGGGCTGTGCAAGGAAGAGAAGGGGGAAAAGCTATTTCTTTGCTCTGCCAAAATATACAAAATTTTATGTACCATGATGGAAAGTTGAGGTGAAAAGGGCTGGATCTGAGACAAGAAACATTTCTTTAATTTTCTCTACCTTTTTTTTTCTAACAGGATTTGCTGTTGCTTTGAAAGCCTCCTGCTATTTTACAGGCAATAAAAAAGAGAGACTGAAAACATTTATTTCCTGAGACTTGCTCATTTCTTGAGCTCTCTTAAACTGCACATGCCTAGCGAAGAGGAGGGATGGCATGAGCCCGCAGACCCTTCGTTCAGCTGGGGAGACCAAGATTTGCCTGCCTGGTCGTAGTAACTGAAAGTTTCATTCTGCTTTGTAGCCCTTGTCCTAAGCCCTGTGCAGCCCTGGGATCCCCTGAGGACGGGACCTGCCTCCCTGAGGCCACACGAGCTCCTGGGTGCTAAGACAGCCGTGTAGGTGAGCAGGCTGCCACCTCGATTCCTGCACTGATAAATGGTCTTTGCTCTCAGGTAAGCCAAAATTGTTCAGCCGTCCAGATGCTGGCTGGTGTCAAGAGCATCCCCCTGCTTGGCCAGTAATGTCACCAAGTTCATCCAGTGTCATCCAGCTTCCCATGGGCTGACAGGTGTCACAGGTACAAGCGGCAACAGATCTTGAGGTCTGTCCCAGCTCCCCAGCACAGAGGCGCATGGGTCATCTCCTGCAGCACTGCCTGCTTCCAGGGCTCCAGTGGGATGGTGACCCTGTGCTTGGCTTCTCCCAGTGAGTTTTGGTGGCAAATCCAGGTCACGGGTGTGGAGGCCAAACCTGCAGCTGTACATTAGAGTTCACAGAGCATTTCAAAAGCATGTGCTGTGAATGAGAGGATGTGTGAAATCAAAAATATTTTCACATGATTCTCATACAGTTTAGCCTTCCTTTGACCTACAGCTTTACTTTTACTTACTGCCATTATTTTTGGCTGAAAATTACAAAGCTGAAAGAGCATCTGCTCCAAATAATGCCGGTCAGGCTTCTGGATAACAGCTCAGCAGCTTCCTGCCAGGAGCAGTTGCTGTGGCTTCTTGATTACTCTCAAGATGTATTTGATGTTTTGGGGAGGATAAGGGAGTATTGTGAGGAAGATAGATAGGAAATATTTGTTTGTAGAAAGCCTGAATACCAAAGGCCCAAACACCTTAGCTAGGATGTGTTTAAGAACTGTATAGTTTGGGTGAAATCCTTCAGGGGCAAAGGACACAATACAGCCTTTAAAGATCATTAAACAAAGACGATCTTTTGGAAAACTGACTATCAGATATTAAATGAGTATGAAATAGGATCAATCGGGAGGTGTGTGCGCTTAAGGAATCCACATCTTTTAATATCTAAAAACATATCCTTTTCTCAAGTGCCTGTTTTTTAGACATGAGCCACCTTGCTTGTTTGCTTTGAACAGAGAAAAGTCAAAAAACGTTTTCTTCAGCTCCCACCAGGCAGGTACTAAACACGTCAGAGCAGTCCCTGCAGCTCAGAAGGCAGCCCTGCTTGCCTGCACTCCCCAGCCTCAGAGGTGCTGTGTTAAATATTCTGCACAGCCTGGGGAAAACACCCCCCCCCCGCAGCAGACCCTTTCAAGCCTTGCTGCCAAGCAGCAGGCTGCCTGACCTCAGTCTGCAGAGCTGGCCAGCAGCGTTGGCTCTTCCAAGATAGGCCTGGCTTGGCTCTGGTTGCTGTGGTCTGTTTGCCTCCCTGCAGCACAGGTAGGGATTACTAGGCAGTGGGAGGAGCGCTGCTGCCACAAGCAGACCAGCTACCTGTCCTGGTGTCCCTGGCTTGCTCACAAGGTCTCTCCAGTAGCAGTACACTCCCAGCTCCTCTCTGTTTAGCCTAGCCAGCAGCAGGATCACTGGTGGCGTGGTTCTCCTTGCAATGGTGCCATAGGATGGCTGCTGGGCTCCTGCCAGCCCCTGCCTGCTCCCTCTGCAGCTCTCCTGTGCTGAGCTCCCCTTCCTGGCTGGGCTCCAGCAGCATGTCTCATGTTCAGCCAACCCCAATCCCTACTGAATGCTTTAATGCGATGTTTTTCTTCACTTCTAAAATGGTTGGCAGCTCAGCCTCATGAATCCATCGGTGGTGTGCACCTCTGCCCCCCAGACACATGAATGCATTTAGACCTCATGTACCATCAGCCTTTCCTTTTAATGAAGTTTTATTTTGGGCAGAGGACAGGGAAGCAATCCCAGTGGCTGGGCAACTGCACCACTTCTTGCAAGTGGAGGAGACAAGTTCTGTTCCTGGGGGGACAGCTCTGGCTGGCCTGTGCCTGCTGTCCCACACCAATGCACATCTTGTCCCTCCAGGCTGCACCTCGGTTTTCCTAGGGGCAAAACCAAAGCTCCCCATCTCCTCACCTTCATAGTCTTTTGACCCCAAACTTTACATTCTAACAACTCAGAGCTTTAGAAATGCATGATGGAATTTTCTGTTTGAAATATAGGGCTTTAACTGGTGTCTTCATTTGTGGCTTTGACTTTAACAGGAGCATGGCTTTCAGTATGTGTGTGAGCACGTGCCCTATCACACAAGCAGAGCAGTGGTGAGATGCACACTACCATGTATACTTGAACCTATATTTTTCAGCTTTTTTTGTATCTGTATTTTAGCCTCTTGAAATTTCTATAACTAGAGGACAAAGACACAACATGACCAGGAGGGGTGGAATTAAATCTCAGCTGCTTATTCACTCCAAAATATTTACTAGCAAAGATAAGTACAGACAGAAGCTGTACAGAAGTTAAAATACTAACTTTCAAACAGAGTAAATGGGACATCAAAGTCTGACTCTGCTCCTGCTAAGGTTCTTGGCTTCAGTGGCAGAAAATCCCAAACTGAATTTCTCCTTTTGACTAAGAAGGGGCAATGGCAAGAGCTGCACCTTTGTCACAGTCCAGTGTCTCACTGCTGAGTGTGTGACTTGAACTCTCCAGCAATAGCTGGAGACTGGAGGTCACAGAGTCTGCAAGCCTGGGGTTATTGATGGGATCTTGCGTACACAGGCCCTGTGCTGGTTTGCATTGCTGTCTGATGGAAATGCACAGCAGGTTCCTCGCATTTCCTGGGTAGGGTAGGAGGCTCTGGTTTTGTCCCGATTTACTTGCCTCCTGGTATACTGGATGACTCTTACATGCTTCTGAGCATTATTTCTCTCCTTTACTTCAGTTCTGATTATTCCTTATCTCACAGGACTTTATTATCTGTTCAAATGGTTAAACAGGAGATTAAATGGTGGGGAAAATGAAAAACAAACCTCTCCATTTTTTGGCTGAATTCCCTTTACTAAATTATCTGGGGTTTTATGTGCTATAGTGGGTCCCCAGGCTCCTGACTTATGCTTCAAAGTGTTAATGGGGTTTCTCTCACTTCTCTGCACTCTCCCAGCCACCCCCTAGCCAATATCACAGCCTGTCCATTCTGAGTGGTTTGGATTTTTGTTGGGTTTGGAGTTGGTTTTGTTTTGTTTTTTTAAGGCTCTGTTTCCCCACTGTAATAATATTAGTGGAGCTTCATTAGTGCTAGCACACCTGGGCCCTATGGTTACCCCTTGGCTATCTAAATATGTACACTGAACTTCACAGCCTGCAGATCATCAAAGAAATGACAAGATGGAACTCAGCAGATTGCCACACTTTTGAGAGTATGTCACTAATTTACACCTATTTGTAAGGAATAAATATTTTCTTGCAATCATGTTTCTCAGCCTGAAGGCAGACAGCTGAGTCTTTCAAGGATAAAACTGATATTGCAACACTGGGCTACAAAACAGGAAGTGGATTTCTGGGATTTTATGCGGGAGCAGGCTGAGGCATGCCAAGAGGTTTCATCCAAGGTGGATGCCTGGAGGTTACATCCTCATCTGGAGTGTTTGGAGTATGGGAGTAAACAGAGACCAGCCCTGAGTTAGGGATGGCAGAGACCAGCCCCGAGTTAGGGATGGGGTGGGAGAAATGCTTTAAGAGTCACTCACCCAAAGCACGATCCCCCATTAATTAACAGGAAGGTTTCCACGTGCTATACATTCCAAGAGGCTTTGCTTGGCAGCCTTGTCAATCATTCCCAATGCACTGTAAGACAGGAAATTTGGGCAGCTTATAATTCTTTGTTGCCTACTGTGTATTGAGCTTTCGCATCTGCTCTGCTGCTGGTGTACCAGGCAAATGATTTAATGGGGCTGTTTTGCTTAGTAATGTGGGCATGTGAACAGCTGGCAAAGCCAAGCCATGTCCCTCCTCCTCCCATGTGCTGTAGAGGCCAAAACCTTGCTGAAATGTTCATTTTTCTAACATCCTGCAAGACATGACACAGCCCGGTGTTCTGGGGCCCATTGTGCACAAAGCAGCTGCAGGTGGTGAGAGGGCAGATTACAACAGCATCAGTTCAAATCTTTGTTTTTATACCTGTACCAAGAAGCCTACAAACAATTATCCCCTGGGTTTGCCATGAAATGAAGCTCGGTATCCACAGGGCAGTGAAAAGAAAAGGGAAAAAAAATGACAAAAAAATAATATAAGGGACTTGTTATTCCCCAAACCATGCATTATGAATGTACAAAACCCACAATTAGAGTTGCACTCTCAAGTCTGCTCAGAAAAGTCTAAGCAGAGCATGCAAAAGAGGTTATTGCAAGGGTATGACATCCAAAGCAACCTCAACCGGACTCTGTAGTGACCTACATAATGACCACAAATTTTCTATTTAGGCCTGATTACTTCAAACTGAGCTTTAAGGAGCAGAGGGGGAATTTTTTGTTTTTTTCCCTGTTCCTTTGTGGCACTGCTGTGGGCAGTTTCGGTGGGAAGTGGCTGGACAAAGCAGCCTGGAGATGCTTTGCAGCCACAGAATGTCTCCAGAGGGACATGGGGATAGTCAGAGCTATGCAAGAGGTCACCTGCATACTGCACAGCTCCTGCAGTACATCTGGTACTGGGCTGAGGGGGTGCCTCATGTAACTGGGATGCATTGGCGAACATGGAGCTAAATTTCCGATTAATTCAGTGATTTATAGACTGTACCAGACCCTGCACCAAGAGTTTCTGTGCTTTACATGAGCTGCACGCCTGCCTCAGTTTCTCCCCAACTAGTGCCATATTGAGCAAAGGGTGCAACAGCACCCTTTAATGTTCAGGTTTGTGGTGAGCTTTAGGATACAGGCAGCCAGCTTTAGGATATGGGCAGCCAGCTCAACTACCAAAGCATCTCCTGCTGCTGTAGCACTGCCTCATCCCAGGGGACAGTCTACAGACCAGGGAATCCCCCCGTGCAGACCGTCAATCATGGGAAGGTGGCAGGTGGTTGAGTTCTTGTGTCACAATAACTCCACTTTTGTTACTAGAGCTTGTTTGTAGCCTATATAATCATAGCAATTAGATACAACCACTCTTAGCTGCATAGCTTAATTACAACTAATGCACATCATTTCAATTAATTTTAATTATATGGAAAATGTGAAGAGTCTGTTACTCCATTGTTAAAATCATTTGGGGCAAACAAGACTAAAGTGCTAAATTTCATAAAGGACCTAGTTATTAATTTTAACTCACTAATGAATGGATGTGTTTCTAAATTCTCCAAAGATGTAGTCTCTACTTGAAAAGTCAGTGCTGTAGATTTATTGATATACTGTCTTTCACAGAGAGATTTAGTCCCAGCTTTTAATGCAAAATGGAAATGCCCCATAATGCTGTCTCAAGCAATACTTCCACAGAAGTCATTTCATGTTAATTAAAAGTAACTACCTTAAAATTAATATCACTGCTGTTGAAATATCACCATGTGGACACTCTTCTAACAAAATAAATGTGGGTATGACCGCTTACTTGGAATAATTTTAGCTTCTAATTAATCCAACAATTTTCTAAGACATTGAAATCTACTGCCTACAAGCACATTTCTATTTAGTCTATGAAGGAAAATGTTTAATGCTGCATGAGCAAGTTTGGAAAGTCTTCTTTATGATATGTACTATTTTTATCTGCTCTTATAAATACCACTCCCTTAGAAATAAAATGTTTCTGGAGTTTGCTACATTAAAAGGAAAAGAAAACATAGCAGAAACTTTGAGTCCTCTTTTAAAGCATAAAAAGGTTTATCTTATCTAGAGCAACCGGTACAGGATAACCAGTGTTATCTTATCACCACATATTGATGTCAGGGTTTAAAAGGACTTGAGGCTGTTATGCTACACGGAGCAGAACTCCTACACTGATAAACACTGATAAAGCTGCACTGCTCTAATCTAAACTACACCTTCTTTCTGCCCCAAATACACTTGAGAAGAGCCAGAAGCATTTTTCCTAGCACAGCACAATCCTCTGAGTGAGGGTGGGCTCCTTGGCCTGCTTGTGCTGCTGGGGAAGGTCCCTGAGCATAGCCAAGGCTGACAGCAGCCTCAAGGAAAAGAAACGAAACCCATTTCCAGGCTGAGCTTTGCCCATGGCCATTGCTAAGCTCCAGCCTTACAGGAATAACCTGAAACAAAGGCATGGGGTTTTGTCAAAGGGCAATGTCCATGTGAGAAGGTAATGAAT
The DNA here is from genome assembly GCF_033815535.1 of Pezoporus flaviventris. Taxonomy (NCBI): domain Eukaryota; kingdom Metazoa; phylum Chordata; class Aves; order Psittaciformes; family Psittacidae; genus Pezoporus; species Pezoporus flaviventris. The sequence goes on along the minus strand of NW_026892589.1, from coordinate 7,637,305 downwards.
GGGTTTAAAACTGATTACCTTCTCTAAGTGGTAGCAGCTCACACTTGGCAGTCCTGACTGTATGAGCTTCAACCCTTCAGCAGCCTGGCTGCAATCATGTGTAATTTCTTCAGGAAGGGATGTACAGCCTTAAGGCCTTTGCTTGAAGAAAAAAAGATATCCATAAAGTGAATCAGGTCCTGTGAAGTGAGAGCTTGTCAGGCGTGGGATGCTGGCTGAGAATCCAAGTTGCGTACATGGTCTCTTCTTGCCTGAGTAATGTAGATGCCCAATGACTGACCTTGATGTAATCTTCCTGTTTTAAGCCATCGAATCAGCCTTCCGGAGGAACATGGATGCCAGTTAACAACACAGTGATATGAGTGCCCATCCCTGCTAGAAGCATGTTAGATATGCTAGGGGTCTCGCTTTGCCCTGCATGGCCAGCTGCTGTGCTCCAACAGTGCTCACCCACAAAACCACCAGGCTTTGGACATGGCCTGCAGTTGGCCTAAGTTTGCTTCAGGATTTGCTTCAGGGAAGGGGCTTCTCTCCAGGCTGTGGTAAGGGCACAGGTGTGACAGTGATAATAATGGGTATGTTGGAGCCAGGGAGATACCAAGTCATGGACAATGTCCCTGTGTCACTTCTGTCTGCACACAGCCTTACAGTGGGAGTGGTGCAGTGCAATGAGACAAAGGGCAGGAGGATGTACAATAGACATAAGGATGTATAAATCTGGGAACCAACATAAAAGCTCATGCTAAGGACCAAAGTACAAGGCTGAGATAGTCATGCTGCAGACGTTCAAAATGTAGTACATAGGACACCCTCATATTCTATGTATGAACTCCGAGCGTGACACCTCTTGCCTGCTTGTGCAATTCCAATTAAATTTGGGTGCATTAATCTCTCTCTTCTTAACAGGAACTCAGTTGCTTGCTCCCTCTCACCTCCATTTTCTGCCAACTGCAGATAAAACACCCAGTCAGGCCTCTGCTTATTTGATCCTAAGGTGAAGCGATCAAACAAGCTTGCAACCTCACTGAAGGATCACACAGAATGAGAAAAGGGGCTGCAAGGCAGATTAGTGAAATCGCTTCCATTACAGCTCTAAGCACAGACATATGATGTCTCGGCAAGTTTCTTTTACAAGCCTAACTTTCCTCCCTTTTCTTCAGTTTTGCTGTGGTGTCAATGTCTCCTTCTCAAAGCACTCAGGATAAAACCCCACACTTTAGAAGCATAGCAGCCATGAAAGGCCTGATGTTGCACTCTACCATAAGCTGGACCAGCTTCTTTTATTTCACTAGAGCTGCTTCATCCAGACATAGATGTCACGACACATATGGTACAACATATATCCCCTCTGTGTTGCCTTGAGCTGACAAAGTGTGATTCCCAGCCATGTGGCAGCAGAGCCACTGCACTGCAGTCCTAGGGACCAAGATTCTACTCACTTTTTCCATGCTTTTTTATAAACAATAGGTGGCAATTTTACCAATTAAGTGTGTGGGGAAGCAGCGAGTTTGGATCAGATGCACACAGCAGCTGCCACAGCATGACTACGCAGCTCAGAGAGGCTGCAAGCACTTAAGCAAGAGAGAATTATCATAGCGCAAGATTAGTTCAGATATCATAAAGCACTGTTCCACTTCCAACAGCTCCCCACCAGGAACTCTCCACCCATCCCTGCAGTTAAGATGTGTATCTGTCTTGCAGTGTTAATTGTGCTGGCCTGCCACTTTGTGTGGTTTATGTAGGCGGCTCAACTTAACAAACCTGGGCAGTAAGGGCATTCCAGTGCTGGGCTGGATAGTTCAAAAATGAATGTAAGGCACGTAGTTCTGCTGAATCTGTGGTTTAAAGCTTCTAATTGCTAACTTTCATCTTTTACCAGCATAAATAATAAATGTGGCATGTTCCCCATTTTCCATCATCACCACATTATTAAAGCAATAAAACAATTTCAAAGGTGTGGTTATCATAAGCTAATGGCACCTCTAGGGGATTAGTAACACCCCAGGAGACTTCTTAGTCTTAAAAAAACCGATACCCCCTGTCAGTCTCTATTAGCTCAGTTGTGTGAGAGTGTGCGCACAGAGCTCCTTGCTCATGCTATGCCACTCGGCACTCAGGACAAGTTAAGTGACACAACTGCAGGCATAATTAGGTCAGGAGATGCTTCCAGGCAGACAATTAAATAAAAGAGAGGAACCCTGCAATCACACACAGCTCAGATCATGTATACTTGCAGGTAAACCAGCTGCAGCTTTTTTTTCAACACAATTCAGAGCAAAGGGAAAGTCTCGCTTTTTACAGGAAGAAATGGTGAGCAAGTGCTGCCAGGATTGCAAACAGCTCTCCTTGCTGCACACCTGAGGGCGTCTCCTCAAGATCAGGCTAGTCAGGAGGGAGTAGGTGACTTTGAGGGAGCCATTCGCCTGCCTGGAAGCATGGGGTTTGCAAACCTGTGCTGACAGCAGAGCTGTCTGAGAAGATGAGTCTGCTGCCTGCCACACCAGGTGATTTGGGAGCACTCCCTACACACAACTGCTTTGTGGATGTTCCTCCCCTACCTCCTGCCTCCCCACAGTCTCTGTAATCTTGGTGTGACATCACTGGGGGTTAGGTTAGTTTTAGTGTCTTCTGGGGCATTAAGACCAAGCTATTTAGCACATCAAAACAACAGTACTAGCAAACAGACCTTCATTTAAGGTAATTACGCATCAAGGAGCCTGTCTTATCTTTCATCTCCTGTTTATTTTGCTAACAGTCACCCAGATTCTTTAAGTAATACCTTCCCTGCTATCAGTTATCAAAGCAATGGTGGAGGTGGAAGACAGCTGAATGCACTAAGCTCTAACACAGCAAAAGCTTCACAGGTGGGAAGAGGAGGAGGCGCAGCTGAATAAGGCTGAATACGGCTGCTATCTCTGTCTTTGTCTGTCTGTCAGCAATGCTGAGTTGAGAGTCCTGATCCTACAGGACTTTGTACAGCCTGGAGCAGGGCTGGGATTTGAAGGATGCTCTGTCACACCATAGAGGCTTCAGGTGAGCACAAGCATTTGCTAATTGCTATTGTAAATGATTACAGTGAATCTTCAACTCCCACTGTGCCCACACTTGGCTATCATCCTCAGTAAAGATAAAGGGGGCAAGGGTGGGAGGATGTAGAGAATGAGCATAAACTAAAGCACAATGACCTCAAAGATCAGTATCAGGCTAAGAAAGGTCTTCAGAGACACATTTCTCTTCTCTCCCACATGAAGGGTGTATTCAAAGTCTGTGGCAGTCAGCAGAAGGCATTAGTGTGACCAGTGCTTCAGTCCCATCTCCCCAAGAGTGCACTGGGAACTGAGCTGCTTGATCCCACACTTAGCTTTAAAATAATAATGGAAAAAGGAATCTTAGGAACATTTAAATGTCTATTTTCACCACAGAACGGCTGGGGGGGGGGGGGGGGGGCTATGTCAGGTGACAGTGAAGCAATGGAGTACCTGAGTTAGGGGAGATGTATTGCTAACTGGATGGTCTTTGCTGTGATTGCTGTAAGGACTTAATCAGTCAATAGCCTAGTTGTAGAGGTAAAAATCCTCTTACTGTTACTCGTCAGAAGAATACACTACATGGGTGTTGTTTCTCAAGTGTGTTCAAAAGAAAAGGGCGATGAAATGCCTTGAAATAACAAGTCCTTGGAGTAAATCATACTGCAGTGCTCAAATTGCAAACCTACCAGGAATAAGAGTGAACATAAGATGCAGGATCTGTCTCCCTATTGAGAAAAGAGCAGAGGGAAATGGAATTAGCTTTCACTGAAAGCAATGCTAGGACATGGAAGTAGAAAATAATGCAAGTGTGCTGCATAGCCATCATTCATTGCTTTGCCAGCAGGCAGCACAGCAAGTTAGCACTAAGCCTCCTTCTCTCCTAATTTCTTGGTCAAATGAAGCTGGACAGTCACTGGGATGTACTAGCTAGCCACTCTTGGCAATTTTGCTGTGTGTATATCCTTCAGTGTAAGTTTTCTCATCTGATTTAAATGGTGAGCTTTAGGGCTGTGGCAGCCCAAGCCTCCAGTTCTGCTATTTCTCCAAGAGAGATTGGATAGTATTTGACCTGAGAGTATCAGGGTCAAAAAAAAAAACACCAAAGCATATTTGGATGAACTACAGGAATGCTGACAATGGGATGTGTGTTTCAGGGATGCAGTCTACATATGCTTTCACCCTGAATTCGGTACATGGATAAAACAAAGGGCAGAAAACCAGACTCTGAATTCATTCACCATCTGATTTCATTCTGTTGTCAGACATGACTGCTGCCATTCAAAGTTTTTCATTCCTTTTATGGGCATATTTATAGTATTATGTCCATGAATTAAAGGACAAGAAATATTTTCTGCCGGTTACAACTAAGCAATGGAAAACTGATGTTATACAGACAGAAAACAGGGTGAAAATTAAATATCCAAACACATTTCAAACAGGAATCAATAGTGGTCTGGAAGTTACTGTAAGCTTATATTTAGTAAAATAAAACAGGTGGCTGATAAGCAGAACAACTGGGAGAAATATTTTGGGTTTTATAGCTTTTTCATATGTGTCTGACGGAAAGAGTAATTTAAATCCTTTTGGATATTGGCACAATCATGCAGATGACAAAAGCATGAACTGTAAACAAAGGACTGCGAGAAATGAATGCACTGTGTAACAGAAGGACATCCAGGAATGTGTAATTCATTCATAGTCTAATACAAAGAGTAAATTGGGATACCAGAGCACTTTGCTGACTCCATTAAATAGGGAGATTCTGAATGCACCTGGAGGAATAATACCAAAAAAGGAGCTAGATAGACTAGAAAGCAACAAAATACGGAGATTTAATGTGGAAAAACTGTAAGTAAATCTGTCTAGGGAAAACTAATCCAAAACACAGATGTTCTCCTGGAGAGAGAAACCCTGAAAGCAATCATGTTAAAGCAGACAAGGAATGACAACAGAGTTAATGGTAAGTCCCTGGCGCAACAGGCAGCACAAATCAGGATGGGGAGTTTGCTTGCGTGCACTGACAGCCCACTGTAGCCACTGCAGAGCACATCGCTGCTGTAATCTTGTGCTCATGAAATGTTAATTCTAGCAGTGTGATCGGCAGAGATAACACAAAGTGGAGGCAACTGTAAGAAGTACAACAGAATTATGACAAGCTTGGAGGAAACAACTCATATAACACGTACTACCACTGGGTAAGGTGTAAGATAGGAGATAAGCCCATTAATACTGAAACTGAAATGTTAAATGTTCCATCGCATGGCAGATGTAAAAACTAAACAGAAGACTAGAAACCTAGTGGCAGATCATCTCTGTTCCAGAGTTCAGGTGTCCTCAATCATTCATCTTGCAATTTCATCTTAAAAACCTGCCCATGACTGATGGTCAGAACTCCATTCAAAGGCAACAACAGAAAAGGTTCTGTCAGTTTTTCTTAAGAAAAAAAGGTTTTTCTTAAGAAAGGTCACAAGATTATGGGTAATTAAAATGTCCAGACACAAACTCTCAAAAATGTTGTTTTATACTCAGAAAAGGAAGTATTAACCTTTTCTGGGCAGAAAGGCCGCAGAAGACAGCCAGTGTTGGCAGTTCCTGGTGGTGACCAGACTGGTGCTTTCCTACCAGTGCCGCATGTAAGAACTGAGGGTGTGTTTGGGCACACAACAGCTTGGGCACAAAGGTAATGCTGCCACATTGTGATTATTGCAGATGAGATTTCCTGTCCTGTATTGTCTCCAATGGATATTGTAGGTCCCAGAAACAAGCAGGTTAGGCTGGGCAGCGATTCCCCATCCACAGGAATATGTGCTGCAGCCAGCACTAGCTGCTAGCTGAAGCTTTTATTTCCAGAGATGGATAAAATCCAATTTGTGAAACGAGACAGTTGTTGGCGACACAGGACAATGACAGCCACTGAGGAGCATTTCTTTCCGCATTTTGTCTAGGAGACCGCCTGAGGTCTTGAGAGGGTTATGGGGAGGGATGCTCAGGGTGCCCAGGGGTACCCAGGCCCCCGGGCTCCCCGAAGGCTTGTCTTCCCACAGCTGCTGAAGACCCACATTGCCATCTAGTGCCGAGGAGCACAAGCACAGGCGCAGGGATCGCATCCCGCTCCAGTACCGGGCCCGGGAGCCGAGCAGGGGCTCCCCGTGCAGGTCATGGGGCCCCGCTCACTCTGAAACCGGTAACTCCCTTCACTTTGGACGATGAAGGCGGGGGAGAAAATCCTACGCTGTTCTGCCAAGCCCCAACTTTGCGGTAGATCCTGCTTTGCCCCACAGATGCTAAAGGACTCAGGAAACAGGCAAATAGCTTTGCTTAAGCTCAAAACATTATAGATACTAATGATCTCATGGTAAAAATGCTGCAAGGTTCAGCAGTGATTGAATATCTAATATTTATATATTTCCATAGAGGTTTGCGTGCTGGTATACCTCCTGCCTACTTAACCTCAGCCTGGCTGCTGAGGCACTGCTTTGCCCCAGAAGCTAAGCAGGGCAGGCTGGGGTGCGGGCTTAGGTGCCCACAGGAGCATCAAGATGCTGCAGAGAGCTTTGGTTATGTATTAATAAACCATGGCAGCTCTGGTGAGAATTGGGGTGTCAACCTTCCTGTCCTGGCCAGGCCCAGCTCTGTAGCTCAGCCCTGCCAGCTGCGGTTTGCCTGCAGGGAGAGGGGAAGGGGCAGAAGCAAGGCAGAGCAGGTTGGGTCCTGCCTGTGCTCCTGCTGCAGATGCTGCGTGTCAGTCCTGGCAGTGTGCTGCTGTTCCTGTGCGGTCTGGAACAGCTGCTGCTTCCCACCCAGAGGTGATCCCATTACAGTAGTAAACGCCTACCTCCAAAAGAATAGATTGTAATTACAGTATTTTCTGTGGCATCCTTTCATGCCAAGCACGTTTGTATACACAAAGGGATGTACTAAATATTTTTGACGGGACTTCCCACCATAAGAGATTGAACTGTTAAGTGTTATTATTGCGTGCTACAAGAATACCTAGAAGCCTCAGGTGAGACAAGGGCTTCACTGTGCTCAATAGAGTATACATGTTTAACAAAACTCAGTCTTGTCTGTGCAGAGCTGGCAATCTGATTGGGATGAGACAGAGGAGTGAGCAAGCAAAACAATTTCCTCCACATCATAAAGCAGTGCAGTAGCTGACGCAGGTGTCCTAAGTTTCAGTTCACCAGCCAGCCTTCTCGATTAAATGTTGTACATGGTGGAGTTAGTTTGTTTATTTTTCAGACTGTAGTTATGCCCTTGTAACAAAGGACTCTCAGAAAAAACAGTCCCTTCATGGTTTCATGGACTCATTGATAGAAGATAGATCCTGTTCCCTCACCTTCCCTTCTCATGCCTAAGTGAGAACTTTGCAAAAGAACTTGGCAAAGACACAGAGAGCTAGATTCACTAGTGGATCCAGGAAACCATATCAAGCAACTTGATGAGAGAGGGCAGTTGTTGAACTTCAGCAGTGAAGTGGCAATCTATGACCAGCAAGAGCTTGTGGCTTTCCAGCAGTGTAGGTACAACTGAGCTTTGCTATGGCAAAGATGAGGTACAAAGGAAGGTCAACTTGCTCATGCTACAGGAAAAGTGGCTGGAAGGGGTAAAGCTTTGGGCCAAGTGTCCTCCTTGCATATCTTGGTCTTCTGCCAAAAGGCCTCAGAAAGAAAAAGCTACTCAGAAACACCAACTGATTGCAATCTGCTCTTCAGCTATCACTCAAGTGTACATGCGCTGAAGGTCACTCATCAAGCGATGGGGAGCAAATGTGCTGCTTTGGGAGCTGAAAGTTTGCATGTGTTCAGAAGACTGGAAGAACATTTCACCCACAGGCCATTGAACTGCTGCTGCCTGGCACAACAACATTCACTGGATGAAACTGAGGCCCTGTAAGCAGAACAACCTTTTACACAGCAAGCAAAACTTGAGAGACCCAGTCACTGTAAAATCTTGCTTCCCCTAATACCAGTATCTCAGTGAAATCTGTTTATTTTAAGACTCCTGTATCATAGCAGATCCCAGAGCTGCATTTTCTCTTGGAAAGAGGCAAGGTTTTATGTAAAAATATTAACTTTTCATGACATTTAGTCTCCATTTCTGTACAAGCTTTTGAACTCTGTCCTTCTGGTGCAGATAAGGACCAGCTTCTCCTTCAGTATAATTCTGCCTAAGACCATGCATTTACACTGGGAGTCAATTTTGTCCATACGGCTTGTGATTCTCAGGCAGAGGCTTATTGACAAGCACTTGCTGAAGATATTTGCATTCAGCAGGCTCATAAGCCACTGAACATCTGTTCTCTTGTTAGCAGCCTCCTCAGCGTTTGCCCCGTAGGCAATAATCTACAGGACAAGTTTCCCAGCACCTACACTACTGTAGGATAATTCTTTAACTAAATGGAAAGCAAAGCCCAAGGCCCTGGGAATTCGCTTTTGTACAATAATCTTTTGTGTGCGTACAGTGGAAACCAGAGGATTATGGAGTCAAATCATGAGAATTCAGGTCAAGTGAGATTCAGGCGGGGAGGGAAAAGATGACAGAAGCACCAGTGGGAAGGTAGTGATCCCAGGAGAAGTAACGTGACGCTTGCAGATAAGCCTGTTCTGCTGTCATGGTTTAGTTTTACACATCAGTATTAAAATTTCTGAGCATTGCTGAAGATCAGCTCTCCCTTTAATGCATGAGGTTCTTTTGCATTGGATTTTTTTTTTCTCCTCTAGCAGCTGCATTGTATTGGAGTATCCCTGTGTCTCAGTTATTTTTGTGTGCCATGCCTCCATTTTCTAGCTCTTTATTATTTTTTTGCAATCTGAGAGTTGGTGTATTTAAATCTCCTTCCTCCATTCAGCTCCTTGGTTATTTTTCTCATTCTTGCACACTTAGCCTGGATCAAGGATTTCAAAGATCCTCCAGATACACAAAGCAATTCATTTATCTCCCCTGGACATTTGCTTAATGGAAGGAAGGAAGGAAATGTCATTAAAGAAAAGCACTATGAAAAATGTGATGCTGCTTTTTCTCTTTCTGGCAAGGGAATGATCTGGATATCCAGACCAACACCCAGAAACTGTATTCAAATGCCTGCCTGCTCTTCCTACAATGTAGAAAGACCCAGCTGAATCCAATCGGCTATTTAATGTGACCTTGGCTGATGAAGGCTGCTGGGCAGTGACTGCTGAGGAAATAGTGGAATAGAAGGTGTTAAATTAGACATGGATGTAAGCAAAGGAGAAAACAGCATCAAGGAAAATTCACAAGTCTTCTGCAAAACTGAGCAGCTCTACTGCTTATCTGAACGTGAGGATTTTCCTTATCTTTTTAAGATGGGCAATATGGCTAAAAGGTTGTGTTTTACCTGTGGCATAAAATCCTGTCTCAATGGCTGTATATGAGACTTGGAACAAAACGTCCTCTCTGCTGCCTCTGTGAAATCTAGCATGCTAAGCAAGACAGGACAAAGCCACTGCACAAAGCAGCTCCATTTTCCGCTTTGCAGTGGCGGTGGGCACAAGAGTAAGAGTCTGTAGGTATTTAGACCATAAAAGTGCTGCAGGCTGCAAAATGCAGGGTTTTGTTTTGCTTTGTTTTGTTGGTTTGTTTGTTTGCTGTGGGTTTGGGTTGGTTGGTCGGTTGGTTTTTGTCACAGCATTTTACCACTTCTAGGAAAAGAGTATATGAGTCTGCCTGGACAGGAACTCTTCATTTTAAGAGTCACATGTGATTTTAATTATTAATTTGTCTTACTTGGTGTACCATACATTTACTCACTGTCAAGTTATTTGCATAGGGGTCATGGCCTAAGTTAGCCCCACACACAGGCTGTGTCACTTAAGAAGAGATAAACATTTTGCTTCCCTGTCATCCTCTGCAAGAGAATATAAACTTAAAGCCTCTCACAGGCAAAACCAGAAATTACCTTGTTAGTGCTTGTTTTGGTTGAAAGAATGATCAACTTGTAGTCTAATAAGTAATGTATATTATTGCCCTAAGGAATAACACAATCTTGATTGTTGCAAAGTCATAGATGTGTGAGGAAAGACCAGAACTAAGGTTGTTCAATGAATCATAATTCAGTCTTCCTCAGTGTGTGTTACGAAAGCCCTGAGCTGTGTGACTACATCCTGGTTTTCCTAATGCTTTTGAGATATTCTGTGTTCTTGTTCTTTTCCTTTGTGTCCCATTCTTAGTTGGTTAGTTCATATGTTCCAGATGAGCACAGACTGCATGGTGGGCCAGGGAGGGGGGCAGGAGGGATAATATTCTTCATGGGGAGTAACCTACAGTTTGGACATCGTATTTTAAAAGTGTGGTACAGAGTACAGATGTTATGGGATGTATTAGCTTGGTCTACAGGGAACTACATCCTGTATTGGATGAAATGGTTTGACCTCCCCTATTGAAATGCTAATGTTTGTCCATTTCCTCCAGCAAAGTGAGTCTCATTATTTCTCATTGTAGCCTACATTTACCCTTCCTCCAGTCTACACCACTCTGACCTCAGAGTTTCTGCTTTTCAAATATGCACTTAAAATTTGTCTGCTATGCGACCATTTTATGAGGTGATATCATGAAGTATAAGTATGTGTTCCAGCTGTGTTAGTGACCCTGCCTATAAACCAAGGAGGCTGGCTAAGCACACTCTTGCCCTCCCACTTAATGTGACTCAAGACAAGAAGATGCAGTGATCCAGGGTGCAAAAGTGAAAGAGAGTGAAAAATCCAGATTAGGCCCTGGGAAAAAAAAAACCTCTAAGTGAAACTGACTTTTTATCTCCTTGTGTCTTCATGTTGACACTACATTAGGAAGGCTGACATCAGATATCCGCAGAGGCCCAAATCCAATTTTGAATCAAATGTAAAGACCAGCTTGTAAAGGCCAAGAACGAATTGCTTCTGCCAGAAGAAAAATTAGCACAGAAACAAGCTTATTTTCAGAGAATCTACTGGAATAACTACCTGATGCCTTAATAAGGATTGTCCTTGTCTGATTTTTTTTTTTTTTTTCCCAACTTACTGAAAGTTCAGGCTTTGAAATGACCACTCTGTGTAAGGAACACATCCGTCCCCAGATTTGTTGCATGCAGTAATCTGTAGTCAAGGTTACTTTAGTTAGCACTGAGATGGGCTGCCCTTTTTATCTTCTGGGCCTGTTTTAACACTAATCCCCAAACAAATACTTACAAAAGCTAAACAGATATGTGTCTGTCCTACTTGCTTCCATTTACATGTGAGAAGCTGCAGAGATTTTGTGCCTCTTAGCTGTCATGCTATTTCTTAGTGCCAAGTTCTCATATTGCTTCACTTCTAGGCCATTTGCTCTTGCAGAAGATTTAGGTCATTGGATTTTCAACCTATTTTGATTTGTGGACCCCTAAAAATTTTTCCAGCAGTAGTGCAGACTCCTTTAGGAATTTCACATATGTCAACTGCTGTCTGGCACATATGAATTTGCTTTTTTCTCAATCACTTTTTGCAGACTCTTTAGAAGTTTTCCATGGGCTTGCCAGGCTCTACAGACCATAAACTGGAAACTAGTGATTTAAGTGAGCTCTTTGAACTGTTACTCCTCCATGTATACATTGCTGTAAAAGATGAGAATGACATAAAGTGAGTAACATCAAGGCCAATGTTTTGGGGTACTACGACTTTCAGTACTTTTACAGTCTGTCAAACTTGAATGCAGGGTGTTTAAGCAACCAACATTCACATATGAAAAAATACATGGTGATGGTGTACCAACACCCACGTTGTCCTGCTGTCTTAGTGGCTTTGAATGCTGAGCTGTGGGTGTTCCAACACCCCCATAAATCATAATCAGTTGCCTCCAAAGCTTTAGCTATCAAATGCTACATGCTTTTTCGCTTCTCTAAGCCTAGCCCAAATAATGGTCTACAGCATGACTTCTTTAGATTGAGAGCAGGTTTAGGAGGAAATGTGGGATAAAGTCCATTCATAAATCAGCTTTCTCCTGGCATTGTTTTATGTACCATACCATGAGAACTACTACTCCTTTAGAACCCACCAAATCCTCTCTCCCGGCTGACGGAGTGCTATTAGTAAGCAACACCATCCTTACCATAGTAGACTGAGGTTGCTAGCCTTTCTAGCCCTAGTATTTATACAGCATCAGAGTACTGTTATCTTCTCCCACTCATCACTTTGCTATTGGTGAACAACATCGAACAGCTTAGAACTGAGGAAAGACTGCTGTTAATTATTTACACTGCTTTAGCAGCTGCATGCCCCAGTATTGACCATGTCTCTGCTACATGACATTCAGCACATGTGAAACAGGTGGAGGGTCTATATGCCAAAGATCACCCAAGTTAAGCATGCAGCAGGAGATAACAAGTGGGTATCAGTGATAGGTGGATGGAACAGTACATAAGATAGTGTATTAGCCTACGGTCTTGGCATGCCATCTAGTCAGCCAGTGATAGGTGCTTTTGTAGGTATCAGCAGAAAAAAGCTTTGAAGGATGATGATTTCTGTAGCTGTTACAGAACAGTTTTATACTGGAGGAATGGCAGTTTTTGGGGAAAAAGCTTATGGTAGTTGTGATAAAATGTAACAGAGTTGATAAAGACTGGCAATGTGGCTGATTGGACTTAAGCTCTGACTCCTAAAAGTGAATTTAAGATGATAGGCTGAATGGGCATAAGGTCAAAACAGGTCTTGGAAATGAATCAAATAGCTTTTTCCTTACTGCAATAGAGAATGGTGAGTCAAAGCAGGGATGTACATATAAAGTGATCTGGTCAAAGCAGGGCACTGGCTAGGAAAAAGAATGAGGCAAGACATCAAAGAACAGAAACAGAGGAGAGAATAATGCAGCAGTGGCGATGCAAAGTGAAGAGAACCTAGTTAAGAGTTCCAGCATGGATGGCAAGAAAATATTATGTATCTTTTTTGTCACACAGGAAGAAACTATAATTGTGTACATTTTTTTACCAGGAAGGCCCAGAACAAGGTCCAAGTTGAAGATGACATCCAACTTGCATTTCTTCTTCTTTAGTTGGCATCTGTTTTAAACCTACTATTCCCTAGCCTGAGACTGATCTCAAGGTCACTATTTTGATTCTACTCTTTTCCCTCCCGCCAAGAGGTTTATAGAGCTTGGTGATCTTTATAATGAAAGTATAGTGCCCATCAGCTGATACTTCCAGATTTTCAATTTTCTTTTTGGCCTCCTAAGGCTTTAATATGAAACCTTACATCTCACTGTTCATCAGAGCTACTGCTCCTGAATTATTGTCGATTTCCTCTTAATATCCACAGCAGGGATTTTTAATAAATCAAATAAAAAAATAAAAAATGCTGTCCTATACCCCAGAGTTGATGGATCTGAAATCCTGCCAATGATAAGACAGACAAGATGTTATGGGACCTTTTGTTTTTGTACAGGATGTAGAAGACAGACTCCTCCCTCTCTCAGGAGGCAATAACTAAACCAGGTTAATGAGCAAGCCTGCATCTCCAAAGGTAATGCAAAATAAAAATACCAATGTGTCTCTAGACTATGCCATTGAGAGAAAACAAAGAACAGGATAAAATATTCCATTAATCCCAGTGTCTAGCCAGTAGATGATGCAATTTAGGGCACACTATCATTTACAAAAACAATGACTAGGCTTCTAGGTATGTACTGCAGGTGATATCTAATTCTTATCTACTTGTCTCTGGCTCAGTATCTACACCAGTTAATTTAGAGATCATTACACTGTACAATATGTAAAATAAAAATAAACCTCATTAAACATCTTGACTCTATGTTGCTCAGCCTGCTGCTCTATCAGGCTGTGATTTAAAGACCTATGTACCTCAACAGCTTGGGAGGAGGAACTGTACTCAGCCTGTCATTCCCATTTCCTTCAGTTTCCTTTTCTGCCTCTACATTCCCTTTCTCCATATACATCTTGAAAAGGGGATCTGTCCCCCTTGTACCAGGGCCAGTACTTCCTGGGGTTGTTGTACAGCAGTCACACAATGCATTACAGGGATGTTCACCTGAGAGGGGATCTGCAAGGCAGAGTACCTGGATGGGTGAGCTGCTTATCCCAAACTCCACCAAAGTGTGCTCTCCTTCCCCCAGAAGAGCTGATAACTTTCAGCACCTGCTTTCCAGGAAGAAGGCTTGGAAAGCTTTAGCAATTGCTACAGCTCCCTACATAGTCACAGAAATCACTTCAAGCATTCAAGCGTTTGGTCCATGAATTCATTGTGCTTCCACCGCAGTGCAAAGTTTTGCCTGGTCTAGACAAGTGATCATATTTTCAGGTGATGCAAAGTTGCTTCTCAGTGAGTGCCATGGTACTGCACTGGTACGTGCAGCTGAGAATTTAGTGAGGTGATTTTTTGGTATAATGAGCATCTCTTCTGTATACAATGTTAACTGACAGCCCCAGACGCGAGATTGCTTAATAATAGATTAATACAATATTTAAGGGTGGTTTTTTTTTTTCCATTCTGAAGATGTCCATGCTTATATGATGCTTCAGATTAATTATGTTGGTTTTCTCTGCTAGCATTGGCTTTTGATACTTATCTCAAAGTAAGAAAAGTAAACTTACATTTTCAATTGAGAGGACCATGTAAGTATATATTAGGGATTTTTGTCTTTTACTATTGGAGCATTATAGAAGTTTTCTACTTAAATAATTATCCAGCAGAGATTTCACTGTCAAGTAGAAGATAACCAGGCACTCTTTCAGTAATATTTCTAATGTGGTAGGTGAAAGACCCAGAATAGCTGGACTGTGTGATTATTTTAACTGCTGTTTTGGTATATGAAAAATGTGAGCAGTGAAATGTGGAAAAGGTATATATTTTATTATATTACTTCTCAATGATTTTCTCTTGCTCCTTTGCCTGGAAACAGTGATTAGATTGATTTTTCTCATGTAGCAAATAGACTTCCCTAAGAGTAAAGTGGTCACTTGTTCAAAGCAAAGTGTCTGGTTTAAGTGATAGCTCCCTATTTTCTGAGCCAGTGAAACTTCTGCTCTGCTGTAATGACATTTACAGACATCCTACATGGGGCTGACATTCCCTGCAGACCTGTAGAAAACCTGATGACACTCCTGATCATTTTTCCTTCAGCTTTTCCACATCAATTTAGTTGTGTGCAGGTTTCTGCCCTTATTCATAAGCCAGTTGAAGCTACATAGAGCTGTCACTGCACTTCTAACTTCTTCCCTCCCCAAGGTCTCTTTCTTTCAAAGGCTGAGACAAATGTATGTCTCCACTCAGCCACTCTTAAAGCTCTCTTCCAAGAGATGTGTCCTAGCTGAACTTAGCAGAGAATGTATATGACATCAATTGTAGGACCAGTCAGTACTGTTCCTGACTGCAAAGAGAGACACTCACAAATGAAGAGCTGAGAAATTTCACTCTAAACGCTGGTGCCTTTGGCTCAGGCTGGAGGGGTGCATCACTCAAGCTACAGAGAAATGTACAGTTATGTCCTTGGCGTGGATAATTTATATATTTTTAGTTTCCAGTGGTGTTAATTTGGCACCCCCTGGAGGAAATATATTTGAAAACACTTACAGGAAGGAAATACTTTAAAAATCCCCTTTGATAAAATTGATTCTTTAACTAGACTGTAAATTTTCCCAGTTATCTATGGAGAAGGGAGTCTGCAGAAATATTCATGTAATTTTTCTGTAGGCAGTTTTTCATCCTGAGATAATACATGCAATTTTTTTCTTCCTCAGACTAAACACGTCAATCTAAGACTGTGACTGAAGAAGTGCTGGAGAATTTCTTGAACATCATGAATTAAATGATCAAAAAGAAAACTTGGAATGTCACCTATAAATGACAAGAAGAACCATTAAAGGAATCTGTGTGAACCTGGTCCAAGCCAGGTAAGAATCAGTATACTTCCTCACTCTCATGGCTAGGGTGGGCTTATGCCAGATAAAATGGGGGAAGACCTTACTGTAGGGCTGTGCCTAGATTTACAAACCAAACCAATGTCTTAGAAAACCTAAGGCTATTAGAAATACGTCAATTTGCTAATTAAGTGGAATTGCTTTCTTTGTTAGACAGAAATGGCCATCTGCTGGGCTTGCAAGCTAGCTACAGAGTTTGATGCTCAGAAACTAAAAAATGCCAAAGGCAAAAATTTAAACCGCTTTGCCCATCCAGGCTGCAAGAAAAGAAGGACATAAATAATGCCAAAACGTGTATTTTAGACAGCTTTAAAATTCTACTTGAATGTAACAAAATAATGTGATGTTGGCAATTTCCAAAAAAGAAATGTCAACAAGCTGTTTTAATTATTGTCATCTGATAGCTTTCTTTAGGAAATACCTGGCTGCATTTACAATGTGGTTTCAAAGAGAACTGGCCATGTTGTCTGCCAGTGCTGCATCCAGAGAAGCTAACCTGTGAAGTCTCAGTAATAATTGCATTATTTTTGATCTCTGTCAGCTGAGCACAGAGCAATCTCTTCTTTAGTCCTTCTGGCCTAGCTACAAAGCTCAATCGTGGTCCTGGCTGAAAGGAACTTTTTCCTGGGAACTGCTTTGTTTCATTAGCTCCAGCATGCATGCTTTTTGTGTGTTGGTTTTGTTTGTTTTCCCAGAAGGTCCTCTGAATTTCCCAGGAGTCCTTCCTTTTGACCTAAACTCATTGCTGCATAACCTCGTAACTCACGGGTAATTCAAAGGCTTTGCAGTGAGCTAATATGGAGAGAGTCACACCACAGGAACTGCCATGCTAGTTTCCTCTAGATCAAAAGTCTCCCAGACACTAGCAGTGATCAGAAATGGATCTCTAGATAAACAGCATAAGAAAAAGGACATAAATGATTCTTTTCCTGTTCCCTTCTCATATGGTGTCTCTGGCTGTCTTCCTTTCTCTAGGAGATAATAATCAGGGGCTGGCTGCTTGACTCAGAAAACCCTTTGTGTTAATAGTGCATTTCTCACTTACAGCATGGCAGGAACACAGATTATCTGCAGGACTGGGCTAGCAGTTACTTGGAAATGCCTGACTAAAAGGCTGTCCTTTCCATGTTTTCTTTTACACTACAAAGCTGTTTTTCCTTCCCACAGACAAACAGCCAGGAGTAGGAAACCACAACTGAAGATGGCTGTATGATAACATTACTCTTTCTGGTTTAGGATGATGTCTACATAGTGTATTTTCCATGCAGAACACATAATTATTAGTTTAATCATGAAAGGTGTTTTCCATGTTGTGTTTGCCAGATCTGATGTTAAGAATTTTATATTGCTTTCAGCAGGGGTGAAAAAAATTGCAGAGAAAATTAAACAGCATCAGTCTTTCTGAATGTTATCTATCACAGGTCTCTATCACAGGGTGACAGAGAGCTCCAGACATTAATGCAATACCAATACAATTAAAACTTTGCAGTAGAATTTGAGTAGCTGCCTGTAGGTCCTTTTCAACTGGACTGATTTCTGTGTTGTTCTTTATCAGGAACTCCAGAATTTCTTTTGCTAGAACCAATATCGGAAGTGGCAGTTTGTGGCTTGTACCCATCTATGCATCATGGAGTATTTTGAAACTGCTGGTACATGCAGTAGTTGGTAGGAAAAATAAATACATAAATAATATTTATAGATCCCCCCCCCCCCCCGAATCTAATATATGTGTATCTACACAACTGAGAACATGAAAAACTAATTCCTTCTAGAATGACCTGGATTCTGGAAAGAAAGACAAGGGGGAGGTATATTGCTAAAGAAACATTAACTGATGGAACAGATGGGAAAGATGGCCTGTAGAAAAAGATCCTGTCCATTCTGCCCAGCTCAGGAGGATGACAAGTACAAAATGGGCCTGTTGAGGGATGGTTTATTTGGAATGTCACATAAAAACTACCATGAGCTGGGAGGGAAGTGTCATCAGTGTACACTGAAAGCAGTTACAGCAGTCTGCTGTTCAACTGCACATAGCAGCAGATCAGTACATCTCTAATTGTTATTTGTCTGTCTGGCTAAGCAGCGCAGCATTTAAAACCTAATTTGTTGTATAATTTAATTTTAATTGAGTCTCCTATCCACACAGGACTTGTTAAGCTAGCTGTATGTTTCACTTGCTGTCTTTTTACATGGATACTATGGGAAAGCTGCAAGAGCTGAACCAATCATTTGCTTGCACTGTGCTATCACCAAGGTGCAGTAATTCCTTGGTGTGATTGCAGAGGGATCTCCTGGCAGGAATATTTGGAAAATACGTTTTCTCAGTGCCACAATATAACAAAACAACTTCCTCCCTCAGCTAATGCTATGGTTTACACAAAAGATTTGGTTGTTAGGCTTTAAGTTGCCTCCCCCATGTGCTTCTATTTTCCTCTGCCACTCAGAGATAACAATTACAAGTCACTGTGAGCAGTAATAAAAATGAAGCACCATGACAATGCTTTTGAGTGAGTGTAACTTCCACTGATGTGCCTCTCTTCAAATATGTAAAAGACACTAGTCCTCAGTGAGGACAAAGTTGAAAGCAAGCAGGGTATTTTACAGACAAATCCTTTTGGAGGAATGCAGACAGGCCTCAAAGAACCAATTCTTTTCAGCAGCATTATTACAAAGGGAGGAGTTATAGACTAAGGTCAGTAATGAAAAGCCCTTAAGTATGTGCATCAATTTTGACTTGCATGAGTGCCTGCATTTTCTGCTGAACCAAGGCAGATGCCATTGAGGACTGTGAAGCAATACGGTGCATTAGGTATCAGTTTCAACTGCAGATCCAAAACACTTTTGTATTTGATCAGTTTTGCGTATATCAGGCATCCCATGCAGCTCTCTGGTACTGCTGTTAGGTTCATGTGGCCAAGGGGATCTACAGGGCTTCCAGGAAAGGTTAAAAGAAAAGCTAACTCTGAGAGCTCAAGGCTATGAACCAAGTAGGAGTATCAAAGCAAAGGATTGCACATGTTTTTGTTTCCAGTGTTCTGTTTCTGCTTTCATTCCTTCTGATTGATTCCATCAAGGGTCAGATCAAGGGAAGAAAGTCTGATGAATAAGAAGTCTTTCAGCAGATCGTGAGGAAGAGACTTGAACTGCTGGGACAGGTCTGGCAGAGGAAAGGCAACTGCTGCTGGAAACCACCCAGGCCCAGCTGGGCGGGCAGGCGTGAGGGGCGACTGCCGGAGGTAACTCAGCTGTGGGCTGTGATGGGGAGAGATGGTGCCACCCCATGGGACTTCATGACCTAAGGTGAGAGCGGGATGTGTGAGTGACGGGGTGATTTGTTTTGCATCATTTTAGCTCTCCGAGATGGCTCCCAGTGGGACAGAGAAGGTGGGAAGACAAAGCAGGGACCTGGGGAAATGAGAATGAGCATGATGAGCACTCAGGCTAGTTAGAGCGGTGGGGCAGGGAGCATGGGCCCTGCAGGCCCTGCTGGTGCAGCGCCACGGGAAGCGTGGCTGCAATTGGGGAATCAATGAGATCTTCCACTTTACCTTTTGTTTGGATGCTTTTGTCGCTGGTTGGGGTTGGGTGTTTTTTTTTTTGTTTGGTGGTGGTGGTTGTTTTTTGGCTAGATTCCACTTACTGTAGAAGAGGAAATGAGGTGGTTGTTGGGGCAATGAAGAGCAAAGGGACAATTTTAAGGTGCAGAAAGGTCCACTGCTTGCTTTTGCCCCGTTTGCATCAGGTTTTGGGTTCTAATAGTCTCCTGACTGAAACTGGGGCTGCCCCTCAGGGTGCGAACTGCCACTGACAGGCCCTTACCCTGCCTCAGTGTGAACTTTCTTTCTAAAGCATGCCCCTGAAACAGCAGGTATGTTTGTTTTATTTAGCCGCTGCCAGCAAATTTACGACTCTTCAGCATCGAAGTGTTAAACTACAATTATTTTTCCCTGTATGTGACCAATTAAACGACCCCAGCTGGCTGCCCTTACAGCTCTCTGAGGCGCTCGGTCCGCCCGCAACAAAGATGGCGCCGAGCCCCCAATCAAGATGCCCGCTGCGGCGTCTCCGCCGCCCGAGCCCCGCTACAGCCCTTCTCGTCCCTACGCAGGGCGGCGCGCCGCGGCCTCGCCGGAAACCGCGGCGCTCTAGCCCGCGGGGCTCGGTGGTTTCCGCCGGAAGATCCGCCCCTGCCCGCGGTGCGTTCCGTGCGGCCGCCGCGCGCCGCCTCCAATGGCAGGGCTGGCCCTGCCCAGCCAGGATCAGCTGATGGTGGCAATGTCTGTTGACAGGAGCCGCCTCGGCCGCGGGACTGGGTGTAAGGGCTGGCGCCGAGGGGAGGGGGCGCCGGGCTCGAGGGGCGGGCGGAGGCGGCCGGGGAGTGCGTGTGGGGGCGCGGCACCCCCTGCCCTCCCCTCGCCGCCCTGAGAGAAGTGAGAGGGGGCGAGGAAGGGAAGGGGGAGGCCGATCCCCCTCAGGCGGGGAGCGGCCCTGTGGGGTGGGGGTTCGAAGGGAGAGGGGGTGGTCTGGCTGCGGGGGGCCGAGTGGCCTAGGGGGAGGGCTTTCCTACGGCACACAAAAGGCAGCGGGCAGGGCCGGGCCGGGCCGGGGGAGCCCGCGGGGGTGTGAAGGGCTGCGGGACTGTGGCGCTGAGGGCCCGGCCCCCGGCAGAGGCAGGGGGAGGGGGCTGCGGTGAGGCTGCCGGCCCCGAGCGAGCCCTCTCCCCCCAGCCCGGGTGCTGTGTGACGGTGGGGTTTGGGTTCGCTTTGTTTGTTTTTGTCAGATGTGAATCCAAATGGAGCACTCGGAAGGAGGCGAGCAGAGCCAGCAGCAGCAGCCCTGGGGGAAGCTGATCCGGCTGGGTGCTGATGAGGCAGAGCCGCACGTCTTGCTGCTGAAAAGAGAATGGACAATTGGTCGGAAGAAAGGTGGGACAGGGACACGCTGGTTAGGGCGGTGTTCGGGGGACAGCAGAGACCTCCCCCCTGGCCTTTAAAACATCAGAAGGATTGAAACTAGAGGGGTTTGGTGCTTTCAGCTGTTGGAGGTGCTTGTCAGGCTGTCTCTTATTCCTCATTTACCTCTTGGCTCTGTGTGAAGACAAAAGTTTTACGCTGACCTTTTCATTTCACCGACTTGTGACGTGTGCACGCTTAAATGCAAGTGTGCCTTCTAGTTTGTCTGTGACAGTCTGTACAGATAAGAAACAGCGATTGTTGATTCAGAAGAGTTTCTGGGTATCAGTCCTGTTTACGTTCTCATTTTGCTTCTGTGGTTAAAATAAATTGGAACTGCAATGCAAAATGCTTGTGCTTCACAGAAAGGAAAACGCCCACATAAAAGCCCTTAATTCTTCAGGCCATGTGAAGACTGCCAACAAGTACTGAAAGTTTCTCTGAGAGGGAATGCTAAAGCTTTATTCCCAGAGTCCAGGGCTTTTACTATTTGCCTGTATTTTAATGTATTTCATGCTTACTGTATTTAAAACAGTCATTGCAGTGTTTTGATTTTTTTACTCTGCCCTGACAGATTTTTTTCAGTTTCCTGTTCATCAGTTCAAGCTATTTGACTGACCAGTCACATTTGTATAGTGTTGAACAAACACTAGATGCTGTAGCTGTATGAGAAATACAGATAATTTCTCACACATTATTACCTATTATTTCCTAATAATTGTAGAAAAAATGTTTTGCATATTCACATTTGGAAAGGTATGTTTAGTTTGCTTATCATTATCTAAGCTGTAGGTAAATTCTTCAAATTGAGGTGTAGTTAAGGGTTGTCTTGCAGGAAGAAGATAGATTTTTACATGTTCTATTGATTCCATAACTGTTTGCTAATGGATTAATGAGTGGTTACAAGGATACCAACCTTGGGGTCATAAATACTGTTTAGAAAATCTTCAGGAGCATCACAAATGCTTGTTGAGAGCTCTCTGCCCTTCCTGCTCCCATGTGAAAGTCTAAATAAGTCTGTAGAATAGAACAGAAATGTTGGCATGTTCCTTAACAAAATTTAGTCTGCTCGCTTTCAGTGGGCTTCCTAGCATCACAGGTTGTGTGGCAGCAGTTAACTCTGTAGTTGTTGACCGTTCCTTGAATACTAGGAGTAGAGAAATGATAAACTGTCATCAGCATGTGTAGTGTTTTCCTTCTGGATACATTCTTGCAGGCTGAGATGAAGTGTACCCACAGTGTGAATAGATGGAAGTGAATCATGTTTTGTTAATTGTAGCTTTTGTGTAAGCAAGTACTTTGAGTCATTTGTGCAAGAGGTTGGTGGAGATTCTTGAGCATTGCCTTGAATAGGCAAATAAGTGAAGTGGAAATACTAGATTTTAAATTGAGTGGTACTTGAAATGAGTACCATGAGTTTGCAGTAGTCCTGCAAGGAGCAGGAAGTTGGACTCAATGATCCTTATGGATCTTTCCAACTCAAGATATTCTATGATTCTAGATTCATTCAGAGCCCTGGAGTTACAGGTAGGAAGGTTTCTGTCAGGTCAACATTGTCATCGCACTTCTGCATCTCTAAATCTTAGTCCTGGATTTTTAATCTCCCTTCGGCTTTATTAATATAATCTTGCTGTCAACAGTTTTTAAAAACAAACAAAAGAAAATTGTATTTATAAAATTTATATATAAATTGTATTTATCAGCTGTTGGTTCCAGGTACTTTCGTACAATATGCGTACCAGAATGAAGCAGAAATTAAATCCAATGAAACAGTCTTAAACTGATGTAGAAAAGAAGCTGACTGCTCTGTGATGTATGTCTCTAGAATTGAACATTTCAAATATGTGTGAATTTATCCCTGTTCCACTTTAGAACAAAGTAATTGTGACTTGATTTCCATCTGTAAGGGCTAGCACTGGTGAGAAAAGGGAACTAAACCATCTTGAAATGGTTGCAATAAGCCTATATCACCTGGGGCTATCTCACTGCTTATATTTATGTATCACATATTACACTGTGTTGCTCCCTATATGCCTATATGCAGTAGAAGTTTTGAACTATTGCAGATGTATATGAGTCAGTTTGCTGTGCATTTATAGCTGTGTAGAATGCTAATCTGTCTGTGTAATGTGTATTTTTAAGCACACTGGAAAATCTGGTTTTTTTTAAGGTTGTGACTTATCTTTTCCTGGCAACAAGTTGGTGTCTGGAGATCACTGTAAAATTGTAGTGGATGAAGAATCTGGTCAAGTGTCATTGGAAGATACAAGGTTGGTTCTTCTGTGAACTTCTGCTCTTATTTTCTTTTTAGTCTTTGCAGTAAAATCTTGTGTATTGGTCGAGACATCAACAGTAAATCCTTCTCTTTTTTGGTTTTTATTTTTTTCCCTACTTTTACATCTAGGTTTGGGGTGGTTTTTTTGTTCTTTCTAAATATATTTTTCTTTACAGAGGAATTCATAGTCTACTGGATGAAAAATACTGTTGATGTAATAGTTCAGTAGCATATTTCTTTAGACTTGTAGACAAAAAATGATGCCAGCATTCTTAAAAACTCTAAGCATGAGCGTGCCTCATCTCAGGTTTTTGTGTAGGGAAGAAGATACCTGAAGTGAGGATCTCAAAGCATAAAATAAATGTGGAGTAAAAATATGTCCTTGTTATACATCTTTCTGGTATTCAAAATATCTGTAGTCTATATAGCGTAAGTACTGTAGCACTCTAGCAGTTGTGGTGGGCATGTCAGATGAAGATTAGAACCTGTTCAATCTAATTTAATAATAAATGATGTTTGCTGGATTTCTACTATTGATATTTCAGGTTGGTTTCTTTTGTTCAACCAGAACGATTATTTTCTTTTCTGGGTGTTTCTGTGTTAAGTTAGGGGTGTGAGAACTAAAGCCCTTAACATAGAAAGATATAAGGACATACTTCACTGGAACTACTGTTAAAAAGCTAAGCTAATTTAGTGAAACTGCTTTTAGTATATAACATCAATTACATATTTCTTCACATACTGAATTTCAGTGAACTTGCTATACCGGTGAGACTATTCCCTGTAGCATTCTAAGGCTATTGTGGGAGTACAAACAGCATTGCAGGGGTTGTGGGTGGTTTCCAATGACTTTTAGCTTGTTTTCTATTTTTCTTTATAAAATTTGAGATAGAAGTTTGTATGGAAGCATATTTCTTAGGAGGATAACTTTCAAATTTTTCAAATGTTCATCTGCTTTATTTTTGACAGGATTTTTTTATCTAAGATTGCCAGAAGCTTCTGGTTTATTACTTTTCAAGAACTCTGTGACATTTTAAAATGCTTCTGTAAACCACATTCTTTTTCTGCCAGGTTATTGCAGTCAGTAAAGAAACAATACTTTCTGCCAGCTCCCCCCATTTTTCATGCCTGGAAGGTATTTTACCCAGAGATGAAGAAGATTTCAAAAATATATTGATGTACATACATAAAGAGGAAATTCTCACTTTTGAGGTTTTTAAGGGTATCATGCTGAATTCCTGTTCCAACCTACCAGAATGCATTTAAATGTATTGTAATGCTAGGTCAGGGTTAGTATCCAGGACCTGCTGAGCTTTTGACAAAAAGCCCTTCGAGAACCTTTGAACTTGCCTGGTTGAATGGCATATGCATTTGGGGAGGCACTGGCAGAATTTACGAGCTTTAGTTGATGGTTTTCTTTCAGCAGAGTTTTTGATCCTTTTCTGTCTCTTGATCAATTAATAGCTATGTTGATATTAAAAGGAGTCTTTTTCAGGGTGAGGAGCTCGCTTCTAGGTATTTACATGGGCAATGCACTTCTTTGTATTTTATTTCCTCAAGTAAAACGGAACATACCGAATCATTCAAGTTGGAAGAGTTCATATACTTAGTTCAAAATATCAAAGATGGGCCATCACTGGATTTGGACAAGGTTGTTTAGGCTTTCCCTAGTCAGGCCTTGAAAACCTCCAAGCACAGAGATTTTGGAGGCTTTCAGGGTCCTTATTGCAGACCTTAATTATCCTCACAGTGATTTTTTTTTTTTTTTTTTTTTTTCTTTCCATCCATTTGAATCTTCCTTATTTCAGTTTATGACCTTTATCACCTCAGTAAAGAGCTTGCCTCTGTCTTCTTGGTAATATTCGCATAGGCACTGGAAAGGCTGCTGTGAGGTCAGTGGCTCACCAAGCCACCTTCTCCCAGGCAAAAACAACCCTAGTTCCCCAAGCACCTTGGGTCACAGGTCTTGTGCTCCTGACCTCTGGTCATGTCAGTGGCTATCTGCTGGATTTGCTCAAGTTTATTAATCTCCCTTGTACTAGGTAGCCCCAAAGTAGATGTAATGTTTTAGATGTGCACTACTGAGTTCCAAGTAAAGAGGAATAATAATCACTTGAGTTTCTGACTACACCCCTGTTAATGCAGCCAAGTGTGCTGTAGGCCTTCATCACTGCTAGGGCATGCTGCTGACTTAAGCTTAGGCATAAGTCCAAGGTGTATGATCTTATGCTTAGTCATAAAATCCATCAAACCCCCTTGCTGATTGGTCTCTAGCCTGTACTGTTGCAGGTGGTTATTCCATTCCAGGTGCAGGACTTACGGTTTTTCCTTATTCAATGGTACGATGTTCCTGTCAGCCCGTTCCATTAGCCTTCCTGAGTGCCTCTGAATGGCAGCCCAGCTCTGCCCCTCCTTTGATATCCACAAGCTTGATGAGGATGTATTTCTTCTCCACTTCTTGGCTGTAGCTAGAGAAATTAGCCAAGTCCCTGGATAGATCCCTTCTGTACTCTCTGAAGCTGTGAGATGGAATGCTAAGTTTTAGGGAAAGGTGTCAGGCCTAGCTAGGATGTCTAGGAAATGCCTTGTAATTGTCATTCTCTAATGTTATCCCAAATGTCAAGATATTTCTAAATAACAAATTGGGTCATGTTTGCCTAACACGGCAGTCTCAGAGCATAGCTGTGAATTGAAGCTTGAGAAACCATCCCTAGTTTCAGTTGCATGTAGCTGGTAGAATTGTTTTAGATGAATGTCATGATAATACAAACTAAAGAAACTGTGAATGATGCAGAAACATTACTGTGTTTTTTTCTTTTGTAGTTGTTACACCACCCCCTTCCCCTGAGGCAGAAGGTGCAGGCAGCAGAAAAGTAGCAAAACTAAATTAAAGTTAATTTTCTATCTGATAGATTCATGAAAAGGTGGGGCTTATTACAATGGTAAACGAAAGGCTGCACCTATGGAGTACTACCAGGTAGCTGCTTATGCATGTTAGGCTTCTGTGTATCTAACAAAAAGGAGTAAGATCCTTTAATGTGTTCTGCTTGCCTATGAGTTGGTATGAAATGTGGCTACCATTTGCTGAATTAAAAGACTAAATGGGTTGATGTGACTACTTGCATAAGGCAGCTCTCCTGGGTCTTCCAATTATTTGTGCCAAATATCAGATGAGCTCCAAAAAAATCAGGCAGGCTGAAATAAGAAGATATTTGAATGTTTGATTTGGCAATACAGATGCCCAGAGTCCCAGGAAAATACTGCAGAGTTAGCTTTTTCTTCTCTGAAGTGGAAAATAGTTTGGAAGCATTGCTGCGGTCAAGCTCAGTTTTTTTCTGGTGAAGAGGAATGCATTGAAGGAGGCAACTAGTGTCAGGACAGTTGAATTGAATGGACTTTGTTTCTGCATTGTAGCTAAACCAAAGAATATAGTCAAATACAGGTAGACAGCCAACACTGGTTTTTATCTCCCTAGTAGCATAATGAGTTCTTGGATCTACTTTGGAAAGAATTACCATGAATTTGCAGGTGAAAGAAAATGTGTAGAGAACTCAAAATTATTGAGTAAATAGAAGCTTGGGAGTAACAAAAGCCAAGAGTTAGCAAATAGTACAATAAAAGATTCAGACTCGCCCTTTTTTGGGGGGTGTGTTTCTGCTTTATTTTCCAAACCATGCACTAGTTGATTTATACTGCTTGAAAGAAAACAGATCATATAAGCTCACTTAACTCAGTTGAGGCAGTAATTGGCTTTCCCTAAGTAAAAGTGATTATGAGGTTCTCTGTTTTGAAAAAGAAAGAGGCCTCCTCTTGTCTTCTGGGATTTTCTTTTTTTTTTTTAAGGATTCTTAGTACCAAGCGGTGTTTCAGAGCAGGAAACTATACAAGGCTGATACTCATGTGGCAGGCAAGTAGATACTCCTTTCTGTGGGTAAATTGGAAGCTCGTCTTCACTTGGTGCTGGTGTCCTTTCTGCAACTCAATTCTCCTCACCCTATCAGTCAAAACTATTTCTGTGAACATTAAAAGAATGGAGAATGACACAGAAGAGGATTCTGTAGGGATTCTAGAAGAAGGGATTCTATAACTTAATAAGAGTTCAAAACTCATTTCAGTTTACAGTATGTTCAGGATAACACGCATTTAAATAGCAAATAACTATTAAAACTATTAACCCAGAAGCTTTACTGTAAATTGTATTTCTTCCTGGATGGATCTTAGTTATTACTAAGAATGGAATTTTTTCTCCAAAGGATACCAGAGGATCTTACAACGCACACATCATTCACATATGTTAAGAGTAGGTGTGTTCCGAGTGAGATGTAGGTGTTCACATCAGTTTGTAGCTGTTCACATCAGTTCTGCCTAACAGTTGGGATTGGGAAGTGAAGGCAATGTATGATTCATTAATCAAAGTGTCATCAACTACATTGAAATTGAGTCAAGGCCTGACTTTTTTCTTCCATTCTTTAGAAATTGTGACCTTTCATGACATTGTTTCACAACTCAGTCTATATTTGATAGTACTGTTTTTTTTTTTTCTCCATGTCAACACTTGGCATGGCCAGTTGATATTAATTCAGGTTAAGTCCTAATGAATAGCCGTCATATTTGGGATTCTCATTGTACTTTCTGCTTATTTTATGGGGACCTTTCTTTAATTTGAAACATCAGAAGAATGTACAAATGTCATAATTATCATGTTTTCCAAGAATACCTCACTAGAGTTGTTGTCCCTCATAACCGTCTTGGAACTTGCCAGTCATGACAGAGCAGCTTCATAAAATGCACTGTTGTGACATTTTTTTCCCTATGTTAACTGACATATTAGGAGTAGGAATTGCTAAGGCTCAGTAAAAGACAGCTCTTGTTACCTGAGTTTAGCTGTTTTATTACCAAAGAAGATCTAAATGACAGCAAATGGGAGATGCATGTTACATTTTGCCTTCTGGAAAACTAAGGAGGTCAAATTCATTTTTTCCTAGTTTTGTTAAAGGATCTCAGAGACATTTTAGGGATTGTTGTAAACTTTTCTCTTTCTTTGACAATTGAAAGAGGTGTGATTTTTGCTTTGACATAATCTTTTTCATATATTAAGTTAAAAATTAGTATAGTTTCTAACAGACTAAATTTTTTTTCTTAATTTCCTTAATTGCTGAACTTTGCTTTCTTTTAGTGATGTGTCTCTTCTGCTGGCTCTTTAGCACTTCTGTCTTTCACGCTATTCAACATCTGCATGACTGATGTAAAAAGACAGGCTTAAGCTTTCTTGCTTAGAAGAGAAACTTGAAGATTCCTTAATAGAGCACATGTCAGTGTGACCCAAAGATGATGTTGTTTGTTTCTTGATGTTTAAAATGGCTTTTTTTTCTTTGTTATTTATGTTCGATTAGTTGATTCAACCGTGTAGATAATAAAAGCAGTTCCAGAGGTAAGAGCAAGAGCTGCTATTTTGATCTTGCAAGACTTGCAGTTGTGATTCAAAAGGACTGCTTTTCCTTTTGCCTTTTGCCTTTGTGTCCAAAGAGGTCCAAATTTCTAGTTTTCTTTCTGTGTTTCTGTTACTAAACAACAAGAGATTTTCCAGGTCTCTCTTAAAAGAAAAATAGTGAGAAGGGAAAGTGCTGATTTCAAAATAACAGTCTCTCTGTTCTAGAGAGGAGCTGGCCTGTTTGAGAAGTCTGTGTTCTGGGCACAAGTGGTGGCCTCCAGAAGGTGGCAGCAGAGATTTGTTGTTGTTTCGTGCAGCAGCTCGTTCTGCTGGGGGGAAGTTGGTTTTCTGTTCGTTTGTATTTGGTACTAATTGCTGAGATTTTGAATGACAGAAGTCTGAAATTATAGAATGCTGTAGTCCTGAAAGAGGCTTATTGCAACTGAGTTGGAATTATTCAGAACTTTAAAGCTTGACTTGGTTATAAAACACTAATAGCTTGTGTATAAAACATCACCCATAGTGAAGGAGATACCTCTGTTAATCAGAAATGCAGTCTCCTCTTTCCCAATTTAATTTCTTCCACGACTCTTGAAGTTCTTGTCGAAATAATGTATTCCAACTCATTTGTTCATTATGTGTAACTGTTTTTCCACCTTATTAACTTCTCACATACGAGGTGCAAACAATCTAAATAGCCTCAGAATTTTAAGTTTCTTACTATTTTAAGCAAGAGGGGAGAAAAATTAAGGCAGTGTGGCATCCCTGACTGCACAGGTAAAGTTCCTTTGCAGAATGTCCTAGGAGATTCCCAGTTTTAACTGGAAAACAACCTAAAACTTGTTGAAAAGAACTCCTGTTATGCTTTCCTGTTTTATACTTAAAGGGTTGGGATTATTGTACAGAAACAATCATCTAATTGTTTTGAGATATTGGCCAAATGTCTAGGATCTTTTATCTGTTTGTTTGTCAGCTACCATCTCTTTACCAGTAGCTGCAAATGAGCTTTGAAGTCCTTTCTGTCGTTGAGAGCAACTTTTTGTTTCTGGGCTTTTCATCCTAGCTCACATTTTGCTTTTTGAGAGCCTGTAGTTTTTCTTCATTAAAAATATCTTGTGTTTTCCTTTCCTAGGTAGTTATGAAAACATTTATGCTAAGTTATCTTTTCTTTCTCTTTATAGTACTAATGGAACAGTCATTAATAAGCTGAAAGTGGTTAAGAAGCAGACATACCCTTTACAGACTGGAGATGTGATCTATGTTGTTTACAGAAAAAATGAGCCAGAGAACAGTAAGTAAATGATATTTTGGAAATGGCACACTTAGTGTTTGTTTTGGTTTTGGTTTTTTGAGTAATGAGAAAAAAGAAATACCAGTACAAATAAAACAGAATTACTCAATTTTAAGGCAAATAATTTGCTACTGTTTAAAAACAACTCTCTCTACAAGAGGTCATGGATGTGCCAGTTTTTACAGAGACAAGTCTGAGCAACTGTCTGCAATTGAAATGTGCCTAGAAGTAGTTTTGGAAGAACTAATGCGTGGAATGGTAACTAATGAGGTCCTGATCATATGCCCAATGCTTCTTTTCAAAGTCAAATTGCTGGGGTAGTTAGTGATACTTTATATCTCATATTAAAGCAGCTTTGGGCACCAGAAGGAAAGGCTGCAAAAGCTTTTTGTTCTGTATTGGGTTTTTTTTAGTTGGTTGTTGTTTTTTCCTTTGAAGAGGAAAGGAAAAATGGGGGCAGGTGGGCATAGCCCTATAGTGAAAGTAGAATTAGTAAACCTGGAAAAATATTTATGTGGTCTTAAAGAAGAATCATCCCTCTCATGCCTATAATTCTTCCAGAAATTCTTTTTAGGATGATGTAATGGAAATAACATAATTAGGTTAAAAAAATAAATTAATGAGGGTCCTTCCCCAGAGGTTTTTCAATAAGCCTAGCTATTGTTGGGCAGAAAATAATGTTCTTTCACATGTTAACTGAATAGAAGTCAGGGACCAACATTTAGGTGTAAGTGCTCAGTTTTTGCAATGGAACAAAATTAATAAAAGATTTCATGAATGATCAGTGTTGTCGCTTGTCTTAAAGATGTTCATCAGTGATTTGGGAAATGAGAACTCTTGAGGCAGCAGAATTTTCATTGGTTATGTGATATTAAGGTTAGTGAATTTTTGTTTAAAGATTCTGATCAGTATTTTTTAAACTTTCAGATGTTGCTTATCTGTATGAATCCTTAAACACAAAACATGAGGCGACTCAAGAACCAGTAGGTAAGGAAAAGTAATTCAAGATCCATGAAGAGGAGCTATGCTCCAATGACTGATGTCCCTTCTTGAGAGAGTTTGATTCCTCGGAATTTTGAAGCCGTGCTGTGGTGACTGTCACACAGATCTTTTTCTTTCCTTTCCCCTTTCCAACTGTAGAAGTTAATATAGAAAACCAATGCCATGTGACCAAAGATACCTCAAATACAGGAAGAAGTAATGATGAGACCCAAATTACCTCATCACCATCAGCTACTCAGTCTTGCTATGAGGAACCACAGCCATCTACTTCTACATCTAACCTCTTTAATGCTTCTTCTACCTCTCTTAATGAGTTTGCATCTGTTCAACAGGATAATCCTTCTACATCTGGTAAGGACTGTGTCAAGTATTTAAAGTTTGATATCCCATCAACTGTAACTCCAGTTTTGAATTTTAACAGATTAATCTCTGGCCTATCTGGCTCTTTAGCATTTGCTTTTTAAAGTTCTAGTGAAAATACTAGCTGGATATGTGCATTTTAACTTTCTGTGAGTAGGCAGTGGATGAGTAAGGCAATTGAGAGAATTCGTTATGCTCAGAGGGGCAGAAAATGCATGTTAACCCAAACTGTTCTATCTTTATGATTTTGTAGCGGAGCACTGTTGAAAATTAAGAGGTCTTTGTGGCTCATATAACAAATTAAGTAAATATGAGTGCTTGTGCTCATGCAGTCATTCTGAGAAACTAACCCAATTGTCACTGTTACTGCTGGTAGTCACCAGTCCCCTCTCCTTTGCTTAGAGCTCTAGTGCCAAAATATACCAAAGGGATCCCTAGTCTAGTATCTTGTATTATGTTGGTGCGTGGAATACCAGAGTGCTGCACAATGCTTGAAATAGAACTGAAGCAAGAACAGCTCTAGAAAATGGCGTTTGTCAACAGTTCATTGGGACTTTTAGAACATACTCCTATGAAAAAAAGCTTTGTCCTCTGCTGTGATCCTGACCTGTTAGGTATGATCAAAATGGCATCAATCTTCTGCCTGGCATCTTCGTTGGGAAGACCTAGCATGGATAATAGTCTTATGAATAAATACAATTTAAAAAGGAATGGGTGTTTTAAGTAGGGTTACAAAACTAGTAGCTTGTTTTCCCCTAGGTCTTTCAATTAGTGAGATTGGCTCAGGATGCATTTAGAGTAGTTACACAGACACAGCTTTTTTTGCTCCATATTTTCCTGTTCAGATGTTTGGATCGATGTGTGTGCATCATCAGTGTCTGAGTACCTTTTGGTTTTTCATGTCACAAATATGTATGCAACTACATTCGTGTTTCTGGTTTTGTTTTGCAGGATCACAGTCCTCAGTTTTCACTTCTGTGCCTGCTTTCCCCATGGTAGAATCAGTGTGTCTAAGAGCACTGCATGACGAAGATAAAAAGCTTGATATGAATACTGAAACTTCTGCAATCACTTCGGAAATCACTGACAAAGAAAAAGCAGATTCAGATTCCCAAAGAACAGGGGAGGAGGAAGGTTTGGAACCTGCTAAGAAGAAACTAAAAGGAGGCTAGTATATTACTAGTATTGCGCAGCCTACCCTGTACTCATTTGTTTTAATGCTATTGTTGAAAGTTAGGTTAAAAAACTTAATCAGGAACTTAAAGCTATGTCCATTTTTCATAGAAGCCCAATGAAATTAACAGAAGCATCAGGATCTGTGCTTATTTTTCTTTATTAATGTGAAATACATTCAAAATGCACACATACCAAACCTAGAAGGTTTTGAAAGTTTATGTTGGTAGGGCATGAGTAACTTTTTTCCTCCTCACAATGTTACTTTATGTTTTGATATTAAATAAGAAAAGCAAAATTCCCCTCTCATTCCGTGTCTGCAGCCCTTTCACTCCCCATCCTGAATTGAGTCAGGTCAGCTATCATTAGCCCTTCTTCAGTTTGTGTTTTGTTTCTTACTGACTTGATTTTTGGGCCAGTAAAAGTAATATCTGCAGTAGCAGAAGCAATTATGTGCAAAGCAAGAACCTTTAGTAGGACCACTGCCAGTGAGCAGGGAATCTCTGTACATCTTTCAGGTCTCTTTTTAACACTTAAATAAAAATAAATTTAAAAAAGCTTCCTACATACTGTGGAATCTTCTGTCTTTGTAGATGAAGATACTTGTCCAAATCTTTCCCCAGCAGCTCCAAATGAATGTATAATTAAAATTGGCTCTGAAGATGCAAAAACATCAAATGTGAAACCAGATAAGATGGAAGAAACGTTAACGTGCATTATCTGCCAAGAACTGCTGCATGACTGTGTGAGGTATGTATGATTGACAAAAGCTGTAATCATGTGGTAATAAAATAAGTTTGGTGACAACTGTTTGAGGAGGCCAGGCTACTTAGGGGTTTTCACAAGCCCTTCTGAGTCCTCTTCCTTCCCATGCGTCCAAACTGTATAGTCAGTGCTAATCTTCTGGGTTTTTTTTTTCAGTTGTGTTTTGGTTTGGGGTGTTTTTTTGACTGTTATGAATGTATCTGAAAAAAAAAAAAGATTTGTGTTTTGACTGTTTCTTTCATTGTTTTCATGATTGTGTTTTCCAGCTTGCAGCCTTGTATGCATACTTTTTGTGCTGCCTGCTACTCAGGATGGATGGAAAGATCATCTCTGTGTCCAACTTGTCGTTGTCCGGTAGAACGTATTTGTAAAAATCACATATTGAACAACTTGGTTGAAGCTTATCTGATTCAGCATCCAGGCAAGTTGAAGTGTGTGTAGCACACATGAGCTGTGTAACTGATTTATGCACAAATTTTTACTAATAAATTTCTGTGTATGCTTTATTATTCTGCTGTTTTCTCTGATATGGCTGTAAGAAAAAAAGTGCATTTAACATGACACATTATTTCAAATACTGGGTGAGAATTGACAGGTGATTTAATACTATAATGGAGTAAGTGAAGAATTCTGAATTTTATTTTGGTACTTAAGAAGGATATCGGTTTT
The DNA here is from genome assembly GCF_033815535.1 of Pezoporus flaviventris. Lineage (NCBI taxonomy): Eukaryota > Metazoa > Chordata > Aves > Psittaciformes > Psittacidae > Pezoporus > Pezoporus flaviventris. The sequence goes on along the minus strand of NW_026892589.1, from coordinate 7,603,460 downwards.
TTCAAATAGAGCACACTGACTGATGAGGCTGCCTGAACTCAGATACTTCTGAAAAATGTACTTGAATATGGATTTAATTAACTTTGATCATGACCTCTTGAAAACAAAATCTTAAGTTGCCTGCCTCATATTACTCTTAGGTTAACAGAGAGGGGGAATTTAGCTTCTGTAACTTGGTTATTCAAAAGTAAGTTTTATGGAAATGAAAACACAGTAATTGCAACTACGTTAATGAAGTAAAATGGAAATAAGGGATCTGATGTGTTCTTTTCTCTTGAAATTTGTACTTGGTTCTCATGCCAGATAAATGTCGTAATGAAGATGATGTACGTAGCATGGATGCTAGAAACAAAATTACTCAAGACATGTTACAACCTAAGGTGCGGAGATCTTTTTCAGATGAGGAAGGAAGTTCTGAAGATTTATTGGAATTGTCAGATGTAGATAGTGAATCTTCAGATATCAGGTATGTGTATTTAAGTTGTGCACTGGCTCAGATTTACTTACATTTGAATGCACAAACCCACAAACTGAGCTAGTTTCACAAATGCTGTTATTTCTGGTAGTGGTTCCATGATCATTGCCAGAATGAATCTTACTTTTGTTTTCAGCTAAGTTCATTCTTACCAGTAGTTATCTGGGCAATTCTATAGGCCATCTTACCGAACCTTAAAACAGTCAACACAAAGTAATTCAATTTAGAACTTACTACAAGTGCAGCAAGATTCAGTTTATGGCCAACAGTTCTATGCTGACTTGTACAACAGCTTCATGTGAGATACATGAAATTACCTTTTCCAATTATGAATTGGCTGTTGCTTTAGAGAAAACAGGTTTCTTACTAAGATCTTGTGAGGAGATAAAGCAGTCTCTGTGAGTGCAGCTGCAATGATTATGCTTTCTTATGTGTTTAAAATGCTGCTTTCACCAGGTGAATGGTACTGAAGCAGCTGACGCCTGACCTAGGGATTCCCAGACACCAAAATATCTTCTCTTTATCTTCAACAGCAAACATTTTTTGCTGTATCTCTGGAGGGGAGTAGAAGAACTCTTCATGTAGATAATTATTCCAGCTTTGTTCCTCTTTTTTCTTGTTCATCTCACTTCCAGTCATATCACTTTTTTTTTTCTTTTTTACTATTTGGAGAATACTACAAAACACAAAGTTTGTGTCTTTTACAACTTTACAATTACACGGCTGTGACGTACTGAGTTACGTAAACTTCCATATGTTACTGGATGAAGAAATTCCAAATTTAAACTTTGAAAGTAGGACCAACCTTGTCTAGCGTAGGGATATGAGTTATATTTGCATTTGTTGGGTGTGATTTCCTATGAGCCTATTTTATTCTTTCAGTCAACCATATATAGTGTGCAGACAGTGCCCAGGGTATCGAAGACACTCTGTTCCAACACTGCCTGGCGCTGGCCAAGAGACAGAAGCAGGAGGAATGCAAGCACTGGGAGATGCGCCATCTACGTCTGCTAACTTCCCTGCAGGTTGGAAGGAACCATTAAAGATAATCTAGTCCAACTCCCCAGAACTAAGCAATGAACTAAGTTGTAACAATAAACTAAATTGTGAACTAAGCAAGCTCACTCTTACAGTACTGCAAGAGTAACACCACTTCACATAGGTGTCTTTGTAAATATAATGAGATTTGACCCTGGCTTTTCTGGGGTTGTCCAAAATAGATTGCTGATCATTGGTATTCTTAAACTGTTTTACATATTGAAATATTTTACACCCCTGTGTAGTTTAGAAGTCTGAATGCCATTCCATTTTGCTGCTCTTTCATGGAATCTTTCTAAAAATTATATTGCTTGCCTTTACTTTCAGATTTTTGATGTGGCTGATACCAAGATTCTTAGCCCAGATTGCTATTGTGTCCTTTTTTCAGTCTGTCCTTTCTGTTTTAAACTCATCTAGCTGTCCAGGAGTACGTGTGTCCTGCTCAAGGAAGTCATGTAATATGCACCTGCTGCTTTCAGCCAATGCCTGATAGAAGAGCAGAGCGTGAACAGAATCCTCATGTTGCTCCTCAGCAATGTGTGTACTTTTTTTTATTATTATTATAATTTTGGCTATAGAACGAAATCCTTATTTTTCATTAAACTTAAAGAATACTCTTCAAAGTAGATTTATTTGAATGTTCTTTATCTGGACTCTTGTACTGACAGCATGAAAGAATCTTCCTTTGAAAACTTACTGTATACGATGTATTTTAAATGAGAAAGCTGTACTTTTTCAGCCATGTTTATGAGGGCTGTTGTGTTCAGATCCTTACATGGGGGTTTTCTTTGTTATTTGACAGGTACAGTTTGTCTTCAACCCTTCTGTCACTTATACTGGGGCTGCACTCGGATGGCATGTTTTGGCTGTTTGGCACCATTCTGTGGTATTGTGGAGTAATCTATTTCTTATGAGTGTGCTCACTTTGAAATAATGTCTGTCTTGAGCTTTAGGTAATTTAAGAAACTTAATAGATTAGTTTGAAGCACAAATGTGCAAAGGCTGTGTCCTCACGTTACAAACATGAAAAAAAACTATTGAGTGGTATGTGTCTTAAGTTTGAGAGGATTTAACTTCTTCATACCGTATTGGGCTTGAAAACTACATTTGAGGAGCACAGTGCTTTCCAGTATAAAAATAATCATGGTGCATTTCACCCTAGTAAGAGAATTGTACAAATCAGTGCAAGAGCACCGAACATCTGATGTTAACTGATCAGAAAAGAACCGTCTGCTGTTAAACATGCAGCCTTCTGAAACTCAATTTTTTAAACATTTTCTAAAAATAATTTAGAACAGTTGAAATTCCTTGGCTGCAGTTTGAAGCTAATAGAATATGCCTTAATAGCACTGTTAATTTGTGCCGCTTAGTAGTAGTGTTTGTGGGCTGAAGGTGAAAATGTAAAATCTCAGTGTCTTCTTCTTGCCTTTGGAAGTGATATATCACATGCTCTAGCATATGCTGAATGCAGTCATTTACTTGGTGCTCACATAAATCTGTGCACATAATTTCAGGAAAAAAAAAACCTTCTGTGCACATTATTTCAGGAAAAACTTCAGAAAAATGGGGGGTAGGAGACATTGGGGGAAGAAATAGTAACTTTTTTCTTCTTGTTTTGATTAGAAATAAATCTTGGTGATAAGTGTTTAGATGGAGTCCTAAATAATAACCACTACGAGTCAGATATCCTAAAGGTATGTTTAAAAATCATTATCTTTGTTCATCATACATAAATGTACAAATTTTAAGATGTATTCACTCACGAATTTTTAGTTATATGTTGCCTAACAGTTACAGTGGCAGCATTGTCACTTGCAGCACCTAATTCTAAAAGGCAAATTTAATGAGCCCCAAATGATCAGCTGGACCAAAGTTACTGTGTCTGGATAGGAAGTACTTTGGGGTGATAATTTGGGTCTTTCAGTCTGTGAAGAGGGCATTGTATTCTAAAGATGCATTCCATTTAGCCTGAGTTCTTCTCATACCACCCAAATTAACAGCAACAATAACAAAATCACTTTCATGCAATCCTGATGCATGACTTCCCTGATGTGTATGTCTGACAGGTGCCAAGAAGGCAGAAATTCTAAATATAATTTTGGAATGTGAGTTTAAATGACTGATACACTGTAGAATTCAGATATGGTTGGTTGTTAAATCATAAAAGAATTTTATTTGTGTGAAGCATTTGTTAGGGAAGCCAGTTTTGACAGTCTAAAATTAAACATCCAAAATACTAATTGAGGGAAAAAATAATTCACTGAAAATACTCCAGGAAAATAAGGCTTGTTAAATATTTTGTCCCAGACAAGTTGAGTTTCATGCTAGGTTGCATAGAAAATGTTTTGCCTGTACAAAACCAAGAGTTACCTAAATTAGGTAAATTGGATAAAATCTTGATTTAAGGTATATGACAGTGTGGCTGAAGTGAATCTATTTGCATTCATTTGGCAAAAGTGGGGATCTTCTGAAGAAGAGAGATTGAATGGAAGGGTTTGTTGGTGATCCAAAAGTATCACACTAATGAAGTTTGAAGATATTTACTTGTAACCATCATCAACCCATGTTGAAAAACCTAGTTACAGATTCAGAAATATTTGAGAGTAAATGGCTTGGTCACTCCTTAATTCACACACTTCAATTGCTCTTTTCAGGATTACCTGGCATCCAGGGGTTTGACGTGGAAAAATATGTTAAATGAAAGTCTCTTAGCTCTTCAAAGAGGAGTTTTTATGTTGTCAGGTGTGTTATCTTCATTTTTGTACATGTTTTTTTCTTTGTCAGTAATACTACGAAGAGGTTTTAAGTTCTGTGTACATAACCAATGCCATCATGGCATTTTCACTAAATCTGTTTTTTCAGGCCTTACACTGACATTATGTACAAATTGGGTTTCTCCTCAGATTACAGAATTACTGGGAACACAGTGCTTTGCTACTGTTGTGGCCTTCGCAGCTTTCGAGAACTTGCCTACCAGTACAGGCAGAATATTCCTGTTGCTGAATTGCCAGGTGGGGATCTCTTTGCTTAGTAATGGGGAAAAGTAATTTAAAGTCTGTTTTATCCTTGTATCCTTGGTGTTTTAGCACCTTTGTGTAGCCCAGTACAAATTTCTCTGCAGGGCTAGTATCTTATGCTGATTGTTTACTTGTCAGCTGCTAAGTTTGCATATTGTTATTGTCAGACTCCCTAATGGAACCTTTTCTTTCAGTAGGATTTCTCATCAGTAGGATAAAGGTATCTATATAGTGAAAAGAGGAATTCAGTAAAATCCACAATATAGTCAACAGGAACTAGTTGCTGTAATTTAATTTATTTTCCTATTTAAATACATATAATTATGCGCCTCCAGAACAATTTCACATGTTATCAGCTCTCAACTAGAAACAAGAATGTTTTCATAAATTAATTCTAAATCTGCTCACATTTACAGTTTTAATATAAAATAGCATGCAAGCAACTGTGCCTCCTTCAGTCTTAAATCTGTTGGAAACAGAAGCTCTTCCAACAATCTGTTTTTAAATGTTACTCTTGTCCATGTAGTACCTTTGTTAGCAACAGCTTCCTTGTCTTTAACTGTTTAACTGTTGAGAGCTCTGCTTGTGTGCATAATGAGAGTCAGTCTACCTGCTTCTCCTTAGTACTGCTTTCCATTTTAATGTAACAGCCTTCTGGACAGTTGAGTTATAATGTATGTAGAAGTGGGGAAACCCCCAAAACTCTACCCAAATTAATAATTTTTTCTTTATTATGGAAATGTATCTAGACATATGCCCGGTGTCTTAAACTGTAAAGTTCATCTCTATTAAAATAAATGGTACCATTTCAGTTGACAGCACTGAGAACCAAATCCTTTCATCTTAAGTCTGCATGAGCCTAATATTCAGAATGAGTTTTTTTGTCCTTCATTAAGTGCTTGCTTTGTTTCTAGAAAGGTGAACCAGTATAGTTCACAATTGTTTCTTGCCAATCATGTCTTGTTTCTCTACAAAGTCTGCTTTGATGAGTAACTACAATTAGCAATGTCTTAATAATCTACATCACCTTATTTAATGACTTATGTAATAAATGTAGCATTTCATTTGCTCTTTTTGTAGTGACTGTCACATCACGTCCTGATTGCTATTGGGGACGCAATTGTCGAACTCAGGTCAAAGCACATCATGCCATGTAAGTCTGATAATTCAGAAAGTGGTTCTTGGGTTTGTTTCATTTGTAAAAAAAAAACCAAACAAACAATAACAGCAAAAAAAAACCAAAGCTTTAAAATGCCAGAAGCTGCATGAGTAACACCATTGTAGCATAAGCAAAATTGGGCCAACTTTGGGTTGGGGTTGTTTTTGTCATTTTTAACATAACTTTGAAACAACCCCTTCGCACATGTCAGAAGGGCACCGCTATCACTTTTAAGTTGATATAACCCATTGCTGACACTTCTGGAGTCTTTTCCGCCCACAACTCCCCCTTCATTCCCATTCTTCTCCCGCTGAAGCAGCTTCTCATTTGCTTGTGACTGGGTGCTTCTTAAAAGCACTGTACATACAATAATTAGCCTGGTGTGATTTCCATTTGAAACTATGAGAGACTCTTCTAGTAAAGTGCAACGTACCTTGGAGGGGTAAATTGGTGGGAATAATTTGCAACAAGAAAAGCAAGAGAAGTTTGGAACATGTAACATTAGGAACCTGGTGTGGCTCAGCAGTTCCTGGTTTTGAAGGATTTTCTAGGTTTTATGCTTCTGACCCAAGCAATCTGGTATATGGCAAAGCTGAAACACTGAGCCTGAAAAGAGATTAACCCTTTGCTTTTCATGTGGTTTAGTACATCTAGGGGACATGTACTTCTAGTATCTGATCATTCATGACAAATGTCTATCCAAAATAAATCGAGGTCCTTGATTAAAAAAACCACAGCCACTGGTAACCAGTGCGTTTTAATTCTTATGAAAAGATGCACATGTGCTACCACAAGTATTAGAGACTTGGAAAACAAAACAAGTATTATCTACCTACTTCTAGAGAGGGTAGAAAAATCTTAGCTGCTTTATGAATAGTTCTGTAAATTCTCAGTGCATTTTAAGATAAAGGAGCTGTTAACCCTTGTTGAGAAACCGCTTTAATGAATAGTATATTCTGCAGTATCTTTCTAACGCTGCAGTGAGTATACATACTTAACATACTTCCTTTAATATTGCAGGTACTATGGGTTGAAAATAGTGTGTATAGCTCAGGCAAGCAGATCATAAGAAGGAGTTGTAAAATATTCATTCTCAGCCTCTTACAAAGTCAGAGGTTTTACCAAATACCTTTCAAAAATAATTTGGGATTTAAGTTGCAGATGTAATTCAAACTGCCACTGTTACATATAACTTCACATTAGAAGACTGTCTGTGTTCCCAGAGGTTATGTTTTGAAATGTTAGAGTTAATTCATTATCAAAGTACTCACCACTTGTCTGTCTTCATATTGTGGTGAATGATTCCATCTACAGCAGAAATGACTCAGGTTTTCTTCCTATTTTTTCTTTCTTTCAAGCACTAGCTGTTCCTAGAACTCACTGGCTGCTACTCATAGTTCCTAAAATCCATGAAAGCAAACAATCCTGTTGTACCATTCGTTTCTAGAGATACTCAATTACCTTTTTTTTTTTTTAAATGAACTAAAATGTTGTACTACATAATGGTTATATAAGCAACGTTTCTTTCTAATATTTTATCTAAACCAACAAGGGGGAGAAAATTCATGGTCTCTTTTGCATCATCTCTTCCACACATATGTATATACACACTCAACACGCCAACTCCTGTTTTAGTTATGTATCAGGGGATGCATAATCCAAGTAAGAGAAAAATAAAGAATGAATAGTGAGATGTTTCTAAGCCAGTGAAAGAACATGTTTATGTTGAAATGGATTACTGGCCTGGTTAGTTCTGGGGCCTAGTGACTTGTGTAATGCTGTCTACTGAAAATTACTGATGTCTCACAGGGCAAAATTAATTCACTGATTCCTGGTTTAATTGCCTCCTGGTTTTGAAGTATGCAGAAGTATAGAGGAATGCTTTTAATAACAGGTTTTCTGTGTGTCTAATATATTTAACAGGGGGTTAGGCAGGAGAGATGTTGAAAATCCTGTTACAGATGTCATGATAGTAGAGTACAATTTAAACAGGTTCTGGAGGACAGGTGTGTTAGTGTGTAAATGTTCTGCTTTAAACTGTTTAACATTTAAAATACTCTGAAAGAGACTGACTCATTTTTCTTGTTGGCTTCTGAGAACTTTGTTGCATTTTAATACTTACTTTTTTTTTTTCTTTCTCCTAGGAAATTCAACCACATTTGTGAACAAACACGATTCAAGAATTGAATACTGAATACTTGTAGTCTGTAGAGAAGGGACAAAACCCTGTTACACTGCTTGTACAGTTTAAGGTTTCAGGGGACCTTCTCAGTTCCCCCATAGCAGGGCAACAATAACTTTTGCATCAGGTAATCTGGTGTGAACTTTTTCATTTGTAGAATTTTACAGCTGTACATGAATAAGGTAGATTTGGGGTTTTTTACAAGAAAGTCCAGCAAGCATTGCATTCCATCCTCATGGATACAGTGTCACTGTATCACTTCAGTGAAGAACACAAACAGAAATCACACACGCACAAAAACCAGCCATATCTTGGGACAACCTAAGAATAAGGAGTGTATTTGCACTACTTGTGAAGAAACTAAGAAAATTCCTTAGAGTTAAAATAGAAATGTTTTGTAAAAGTATCTGATGGATATTTCAAGAGCCATTAATATTTAAGAAGGAAATTGTGAGTGTATATTTGTAACTGCATTTTGCGGTAGTCTGATACTTTGTCACTACCCATTGCATTTGTGCTAGAAACCACGTTAATATTCACTTTAAAAGAATATTCATCTGTTAAACAGCTGTTTCAGCTTGAAGCCTCTACCATATGTGCAGTGTTACAGTGGAAGTAGTACAGGGGTTTTTTTTCTTAGTTTAGTCATACTGATGTTTTTATTCATATTAAATTACAAAAAATTGCACAAAAATTTGAAAATCACATTTAAAGTTGGGGTAATACTTGAAGCAGAACAGACTTCTGCTAATATTCCTTCTGTAATGTTTTGTATCAGAAGACCAAACAGTGCTTTTGATGTAGATCAGCCAGTAGGACACACTGGTTCTTTTTATTTCTTTTATGTTTGATACCATATGCTAAATATGTACCTCTGCCATGCAGCTGTTCTCTAGCATGCATACACTGGTGAAAATGTAGAGAAAGTTATAGTTTAAAACAGAATATAGCAGCTTTACTGGAAGGAACAATCTTACAAAAAAGAATTCAGCTTGGACAAATTGTAGCAATATGGTGGCATTTCTGGATGGGGATGATGAAGGGGAACACTGGTGTCACTGACAGTAAAAAAAAAAAAAGTAGATTTTATTGCCATGCCTCTACAGAGCTCATTCAGGAGATGTCCCAAGCATCATTTAAATTAAAAATCCCAACCCACCCCACCCCAAATTGGTCTGTTTCATCATAACCTGTTAGTAATGGTGACAAACGCAACTGGGACCAACATTTTTTATCATATATAGAAGCGTGAACAGAACGAGAAGAAAGCATACAAAGTTACCTCTGTAGATACCATGTTGTTTTTAAGTATGCCTTATTTTATGAGCAGGATTTATACTTTAATGTTAAAAAGTGTACACACAAAATCTTCTGATAGAATGGAGCACAAATGATGCAGCACCTCGTGTCTACTGGTTGCAGTGGATTAAACAAGTATTTCCAGTAATGCACATCTTTATATGAATGATAATTAGAATGATGTATTTCTGTTTAGATTTTTATTTTTCAAAATAGCTGTCGCAAGGATGGGTCTGTTGACCATGCCTGTATGCTATTAAAAATACACTTTGGTGTGGACTTCTCTTCCTAATCTCTGGGCATTTTCTCCTGTGAGTAGGATTGAAATTGGATCTGGAATAATACTTGAAACTTCTTTTAACAACAGCAGTGTGTTTCTGTCTTTTAGTATTATTAACAATGTTCTGTGGCTTCTGTATTTGTATTTTATGTTTAGATTTTTTTTTTTTTAATGCTTACTGTATCTTCTCAGGACAACCATTCTCGGCTGGTTTTGATCTCTTTTTCATCTCTGGCTGTGCATGTAGCAAAATGAGTGCAGTTGTGGAGATCAAGCCTTTGCACATTATATGCAGAAATGTGCTTCATGTTTTCATTCACCACTTTCCACACCCCAGATGGGCTTTCAGCACAGACTTGCCACTGTGCTAGTGTTCAAGCCTCTTGTGCTGAAGTTCTTCTGTTGGTCAAGAATAACATGTCTACAGTACTATGTACAACCTCTCTTGCACTTACTCAAGTTGTGTTTGTATAGGGATGTATTGTGTGACTTGGAGAAAAAAAAATTGGGGAAAAACCCCAAGCAAACAACAAAACTCATGTGCTTAACAGCTAAACTACCTGTGCAGTAGAGGTTCTTCAATTCCTTTTTTAAACCCCTCTTCCTTTTCCCTGTTACAGATAATTAATCTGCCTTTCTATGCATATAGGGTTGCGGTAGTGCAATGGAATGAAGGGATCTTTTTGTCATTTATATTGTACCAGGAGGTGATGAGAAATTAACTTGCAGAGGTGAATAAATCCTGATCTTTATATGCTCTTAAGTAAGTAAGAGTATCTGTCATGGGTATTACATACTCTATACATTAGACCTTTTTAAATGTATGGTTACCAGGTGATAGTTAATGTGCTAAATGTATGAACTATGCTTGGCGTAATTGTTTAAATACTGTAAAGGTGCAGCATATTTTTAACCTGTCTAAAGCACATCCCCACCTCCTTTATAAGAGATATTTGGAAGCTGAGCATGAAATGTGGTAGAATAGATGTTACGGAAACCAAGGTGATTATGGTAGGGGTTGACGTAGTGGTAATCAAGGTGTATAGTCTCTGTCTTTGAGGAAGTTCTTTTATAAAGAAGGTGGAGAGTAGTTCTTCCAGTTCTCTTTTGTGATTTTTTTTTTTTTTTTCCTGAACCAAGAAGTTATTAATTAAAAAAAAAAGATACTGAAGTTGTCTGTTTCTGTTTCTTCTGTGGCATATTCGCATCCCACAGAATGGAGGTATGCAACTCTTGCTGATTGCTTTGTCAAGATATTAGGTACTTGAATGCTGAGATTTTACAACTAAATATCATCCTTGCACTTGTACTGACTGAAAATGACATGAGTTCTTGTGTCATTCCAAGAAATTCTCTCAAACTTTCTTAAAAGTGTCAGAGGATATCACAGAGGATCATCAGTATCTCTACAGTTTTTATAATGGATAAGTGTAAAACTATTAAATAGATTTCGGTTTTGTCAATGAGATGGCTTCAAGATGCTAGTATATGAAAAAGTTTCCTACTTATGAAAAGTGGATACTATTTTAGTTTCTCGCAATACCATAAACACTGAAGTGACAAGCATTATACCACTACTGATTTAACAGCGGGCTACAGAAAGTGATTGTCGTATTGAGCTCATCTTTAGAATGATCTGAATTGCATAAATGCTAAGATTTCAAATGGCTTCTGTTAAGAGAACTTTTTCTGAATAGAACTTTTCCCTTGCAGAGTAAATAGGACTTGTCTGCGCCCTGTTCTGAGATGAAAGACAGTGATGCCAGAGTCATTAAGCTTCAAATTGCAGTTTAGTATCCCAGGATTTCTGTGCTGCCACCATTCCCATACTTGAAGCTGGATATCCTTTAATGCGGTAGCTAATCTGTATCACTGTTCTCAGTTAAACCAGTTATCATTTGTTCTTCAGACTAAATTTAATAGAAGTTCAAACTCAGGTTAAGTAGTGTGAAAGTGAAGATGCTGTGTTGTTCTATATGTCATAAAGACAAGCTGATAAGACCTTAAAACTTATCATGGTTTTGGCTTGCCCTGCACTTACATTGGAAGGTTTAAGTATTCTAAATTCCATTATGTCAAACAATGACTTGTAACTAACTTAGTTTGAGGAAGCTGCGGATTTTGGATTTATCTCCTATCAAGTGGCCAGTTCTGGCACAGCATAAGCTCTTTCAAGCACTTCCTGCATAAAGAATGGGGAAATTTGGTACAATTATTGTGAGGAAGACAATGCAATATATGGCATTATGCAGCTGACCATATACTAATTTCAAAAGTGAGTGTTAATCTGAAAGCCCTCAGTGCATCTCAAGTATTTGAATCAGCAACTGTGTAGGATATTTTTTTTTAAGCTCTGCTACTGTTTTCTTTTAATAGAAAAATCCTGGTATTTGTCACTCAAAGATAAATCATTCTGCAAACAAAATACATCCATTTTGTATCAATTTCTAGTCTTCAGTAGAACTGTGTAGTGCAAATGCTTAGCCTACAGCAAGAGTTTAGGAAAACAAGTTGACTCAAGTAAAAGGAGCTAGGCATTTGAGAATTCTAAATTATGCTCTGAAAATCAGGTTTCTTATGGCCTCTCAGAAATATCTGCTGGAATGGGGCTTTATTTTGTACAACCTCTGAAAATAAACCAACAGTCATTATATTGTAGTCCTTTCCTAGAAGTTAGGAAAAGGATCTCTTTTAAAAAGAATGTGTTGAGATTTTGCATTTTCCCACCTATTTTATGTAACATTCTTTCTGCGCTGATATTTGGGAGCTGAAATACCGCTTACACAATTCCAAGGAATAACTTCTGAAGAAAACTAATTATACTATTTCCCACAGCAATGCTTAATATGCAAAGATTGCTTCTAAATCTGCTTTTCAGGTCATCCTTCTTTTCTTCACACTTCACCATTTTGACTTTCAATGAGGTAATTTCACCCTTAAGCTCATTAGTTTCCATAGGAAATGAATTATGAAAAATGCTAAGTGTGCCATATGAGGTTTAACATCAAAGACATTTCTAGACAGACCATGAATATATGTTGAAGCTATATTTGGTCTCTGTTGGGTATTCTTTTCAGTGCTGCTGAGCTTCACTTTCTTGCTTTTATTAGGTAAGTGTTGGCTTAAGACTTACCTATTTTTCCCAAGCCAAATTAATCTTTAATTCTTTAGAATAAAATCTAGTACCTGACAGGACTATTTGAGTCAGATGTGTTTTGTCTTGGCTCCATGTGCCCTTCTCATGGGGAGAAAAAACCCTCAGACAGTTATGAGTAGGCTGCTTTGTAACAATTGCTTTTAAAGCAAGTTAGATTTCTGAAAGGAACCTGTGTTTCTGCTAAGAAGTTTATAAATGGATTTTTCTTGCTGAATGCTACTCTGAATCCTCAAAGTTAGGATGCGGCAGCTGCATCTTAAATCTTTTGGATTGTTCCCATTGAGCCTCCATGCTCAACTATTTTGACTGCCTGACAGTAAGAAACCTAACACGGAGAATTCTTGTCAGCTTGCATAGCTTCAAGCTTTTATTTTGAAGCTCTGTTTCAACAGTGAAAAAAACAGAGAATACCCATGTATTTTTGTCATATTCAGTCTACTTAACAAATTGGCTAGAAGGATTTCTGGTGTATTCGAGAATAATTAAAGTTAGCATTATTCACATCCAGTTTTACTGAAAAGAATACTCCTGTTTGGTAGCACCATAACAGTTTTGGACACATTTTTCCTATGCATTTGTGATTGGAATTATTTTCCTCCTCTTCAGTGAGTATTTAGCATGCTTATTCCATTTGCTGCTTAGTTACTGTATGCAAAACAGCCCAGTAAACTGCCGCATTACGCAAAGGTATAACTGACTCCCAAGCCCATGTATGAGTTATGAGGTCATTACAAAGTATCAGCATAGCACTCAGAAGTAACATAGCTGTTAGGAATAAAATAAATGCTGTAAGTAATACTATCTAAAAACTAATCCTAGTCAATATTTATGGCTAAGAGTATTAGAATACTTTATTCCACCTGGAGCTTTCAAAATTGCTTAAATTTGTGTGATGACTCTTTTGAAGAGTAGGGATGGAAACTTTCTGTTCCTGGAGGGTGGAATAAAAGAGGAGAGTCTCAAAACAGTTCCTTTAGCTGTAAGGGGAAGAAAATATTTTATAAATTCTTTGAAGGTATGAAATAAAACACAGATATCTCTTTAGCAGTTAATTTGAGTGAATATATTTTTTTTAGGCAGAAAATATCTTCAAAAGCCAAGTCAGGAACTTAAGTCCTCCCATATGTTGTACTCCTGACTCTCTTCAGGGCAGACCAAGAGTGAGAAGGTCACCTTTGTGTACCTGCAGCAGTTAGGTGTTGGGCTTCAATACCTTCTAGTGGCAGAAAACCTCACCTTTGAGTAGTTTGGTGTATCAGCCACCTCAATTCTGAGAATAAGCAGCAGTGTTGAATATTGTCTATTTTTCAAGAGGAGGGTGTCTGTCAACATACATGTGTATATAGTCCGTGCTGAACATATCATACTAGATGTCTCATGTGTAGTTGCCGATCTGCTGCTGTACCTGGCAGTGATGGAAGAGTTACACGGTGTTGAGACAAGCCCTGTGACAGGAAATCCAAACTCCTACAGAAACCAGCCACTGGCAGGTAGGCTTCACTCAGTTAGAAATATCTCTTCTCGGTTACGTAGAGGAAGTCAGTGTAAACAACCACCTCATTACCTCACTAGGTTACTGAGGAGAAACCATAAAGGATCTAATCCTTGGGTGTTTGCTGACTGAATACTGCAGCAGCTTTTGTGCTCCTTCCATTGCAGCAACTGCTAGGAAGATTGCTGTGCTGGTGTACCCATACAACTTAGTCTTTCAGCAAAATAAAAATAGTGTCATTACATTGTAAAAATGAGTAGTTAAACATGCTTTTATTGAAAAAGCCACTTTCCCCAGCCCTTCAAATGTAGCTATTGTCAATAACTGAACAAGTACTTTTCAAAAGTTGATTTCAGTACTTCAATCTTTAGAAATGTAAGAAGTAACAGAACATTGACTCTGAATTACAGTGTATATGAATTTAATGAAATGGAAGTTAGAGTACTGAAGATTTCTAAATATTTTCTTCAATCATAAATATATTAACTCTTCCCTTTGAATCAGATAGCATTAATTAAACAACAATGACAAAAAAACAATCCAACAACAACAAAAAACCCCAACTTGGAGCCAGACCTTTGTGCTTCAAAACTACTCAACATAGTCTGGTAATAACAAATGTAGAGACTTGTTTGCTGTTCATGTTTGAGTCAACTGCTAAAGGGCATATATGTGTTTGCTTCCACTGCTGCCAGATGAAAAGCTCCTATGTCTACGTAAACACGTAAACACACACTCAAAATATAAGGCAAAACCAACAGTCTTGTGTTGCATATCTCAGACATTAATAGGTGGCAAATGGAAGCTGTAATAGAAGGTGAAATCATAAATAATTCATTTAAATATTTCAGGACTCAGACTTAAATGCCTTCACATAGAAGGATTAAGATAACTCAATGCACACTGTACCTAATATAGGGGAAGATTTGCATGGAAGATATTTCTGACACCTGTTTTATGGCATACTATTGCTTTAAAACAATGTGCTGTTTCACCTGCAAAATACAGCTTCATAAGGAATTTCTTTCATTTAAGAAAGCAAAATAATTCTAAGTTGTGGGCTGAACATGCAGGAGTCTCTTGCAAAGATAGGAAAACATCACCAATTCAAATACTGGTGGGGTTACTGAAGGCAATAGGACTAGCATGCTTCCCTTTGGTTCAGCGTTCAATTGAATGCCCTGTATTTGTAACCAGGGAGGCATAACCACTTAGTAGTCCATTTCTGAAGAAAGTGAGCACTCAAAGTTTGCCCCACTTAGTTTTAAGTCCTGTCTCCTAAAGGAAGAGAAATAGTTCTCTAGGCAATGTGCGTTACCAGCAATAAATAGCTGGTGGATATAGGATCAGAGCAGCTGGAAATATCCAAGTGTTGGATGCTGAAAACTATCCCTAGTATTTCAGTGGTTTTATACACATGCTCCTGTTGCCATGAGGAGTCACTTAAAAATGTAGTGGACTAAGGTGGTTTAAGCCTATGTAGATCTAACAAAGATAAAGCTACATCAGGCTTCTATAGAACTAGCATCCAGTACTGGATTGCTTAGCTTGTCTGTATGCTTCTCTAAAGAGTTAGGATATGAAATAATCGTCGTTTGTAATATTAGAGATGCTAATGCTTGGTAAACTGTGCTAGAGTGCAGAAGTTATGAAATGCTTAAAACTAAGTTTACAAAACTGTACGCAAACATGCATGATTAAATTCTTACCCTTGGCTTGGCAAGGCTTGGATTGTACAGGCATAGCTATAAACAAAATTTAACTCAGAGCTCCCAACAGAAAGATTCAAGTGATACCACAATGGCAGAGGACTGATTGACATTTCAAATATAAACCATGGTGTAACCATCTCAGATGACTTTCATTTCTCATTCCAGAAAAGGTTTTCTGCAGTCTGAAGTACTTCTTCAGAGGATACTTTCTTGTATAAACCACATCAAAATTCCATGCAGAAGAATAGAGATGAGGTTAGTGAACATATGAAAACGTTGAATTTGTGCTGTGCTATTGTATGTATCATTGTAATCTCAGTCCCAGCAGATGGAAAGCAAACACCGTTTTTAACAAAGTTGCATCTATCTGTGACTGCCATGCTCAATTGCTTGGCACAGCTTCCACTCTCGTCATGTCCCTGTTGTCTCTGTTTTTGTGAACTGATGTTTCAGTCTTTCTAAGGGCATCACTGGACTGAAGCTTGGCTTAGTGTAGGAGCAGCTACAGTATCACAGTTCTGTGAGGTCTCAGTAGTATTAGCATCCTCAGCTGATGAGCTCTGCTGTTCCCTGGAAGAGCCTGGGGCCTTCACATGACCTTTGTATAAACTGGGGGATTTTGCCCAAAGGGGAAGATTTGACATGAAGCTGGCAGAACTGTTCCCCTCCACAGTCAGAACCATTGGCTGTTTATCTGGCACAGCTGGAGCATACACAGCAGTTTGCTCTGACAGATGATCTCCACATTGACTAAGGTGTTCTGCTAGAACCAGAGGCTGCTGATCATCCCCTTCCTCAGAAATAACAAAAACTGGTTTGGTTTTATCTGTTTCTAACATAAGTTCCTTTGTTTTGGAACCATTGACCAAGTTGATTTTCAGTGGGTTGGAGCTCTCTAGATTTCTGGGGCTTTGGCTGTTAACTGGAGATGTTGCCCCTAGATGTCTTGATGGATCCAAGGACCTCACATGTTTGCTGTCTGGGGAACTGGCTAAAAATCCAAAATAAGGGTTCCCAAACCTGGATTTCTTCAAATTGCAGGAGCTTAGCTTCCTCTGCCTTTGTGCAGACAGAGTGAGGGGGTATGAAGCATTACTGGCAGATGAATCGGAGTAAATGGTCCCTGATGCCCCCTCTATCTCAGTGGCTGAGATTACTTTTCTGGTTGAGGCACCTTGAGATCTTGCAGTTGTAGGAAAACCCTGCACAAAATAATGATAAATTAGCAGACATGGCATGAAAAGCAGCTAGCTTTTACCTCAAGGGAACTAAACATTAAGATTCCTGGTTATGTTAAAGGTGAGATGCATTCTTTAGCAAAACCCTATGTTATTACCTTAAGAAAAAGAAGAAATCTCCTCTATTAGCTTTGTAACAAGCTGTTGGTTTGATGACTACAATCAGCAGACCTAGATATTCCTCCCACACCTACAGATTCCTTGCAATGCAATAGTAATATATCAATTAAAACAAATTTAAGGCATAGCCAGGGGAAAAAAGGTACATGTCAAAACATTCAATGAGATAATCTAGTCTGAAGGCATTTTTAAATGTTTTTCTGGACTGGGAATCATTTCTTAAAGCAGGTGCTAACTGCTGGGAAATACAGCTTCTTAGCACTTCAGGGAAGCCTGAAAAAATTGCAGTACAGGTAGGCAAAAGAGATGGACTGCAGTATGCATCACATTGCAAGCTGGGGAGGCAAAGCAGTAGATCAAGGGGAAAACATGTCCCATCAGCGAGCAGCGGGGAGTACTGGGGGACAGGCCCCAAGCACCATGATCTCCTCTCCTTGCAAGACTTACACTGTTGTCAACCAGCTTTGTGAAGGGACTGTTAGTGGTCCAGCTACACCACTTTTTCTGTAGCTGTGGTATTGGAGCCAGGAAGTCATGGAAAGTGCGGGCACTCCATGTGCGTTGTCTGGGACAGTGATTTTCCAGCTGGGCATTCCCCTTCTCAACAGTGTCTGCTCCTGCAGCCGTGTGATTAGAAGCCAACCAGTCAGACACAGAGGCTGGGCTCGTGACACTTCTTTTTAGATTTTTGTCCTGAAAAGATTAGATAAAGATTGTTTACAGCATCTTTTATCAAAACATTTTAAAAACACTTCAAAAATATGCTGTAAGTGCCAGAGACTTGATTCTTCAGTGGTTCTGTTCTCAGGACAAAACACAGGAATGCAGCTTCTCCTAGTTGCTTTTGTAGCATGCTGCCTGTATGAAAGTTTTACCTTGCTTCCCCAGTTTTAGGTTTAACACTAAATTGGGAAATTTCAGTTATGTAAGAAATAAAGTCCTACCACTCTTACTAACCAAACATATCAAATATCTACAGCTTTATTTTACTGGAGTTATGTGATAGATCAGAGTAGTAAACTTCACTGTGTAAAACATAATTCTTCCACTTTGCTTGGCTCTTGGAAGGCTCCAGATGTGTCTGTCTGGGGAAACAAAACTTCAAGGAGGATGGGGCCTGCATAAAGAAGTCCAGAAGCAAGCAACAAGAGAATCACAAGTCGCAAAAATGCATGACTCAGGAGGGAAGACTGAAGTAAGTGGTGCTTTCTATCAATGTTAGGGAGGAATTAAGAAAATAAAAAGAATTAAAAACAAAGAGAAAGGGAATAATCTCTTCTTGGTGTCTGTGGTGAATAGAACAAGAAGCATGAGACTCAGATTAGAGTGGGAGATTTTCATTTCATATAAGTAATGCTTTTCAAGTGGAAAACATGCTTTAGCAGTAAAACAAGATACAGACAGGTGTAAAATTGTCATCATTGGAAGATGAAACTACATTAAACCATTGTCACCAATTCTGTGTAGAAGCAAAGTTGATGTGACATGGGAATGAACTATATATTACTTCTAAAGATCTCTTCCATGCTTTCTATGTTCTGATGTTGCATTTAAAAGCCCAACTTTTATCCTTAATATTGATGTGGGTTTAGAGCCAAAAGAGTTAAATAATCCCTGATTGTGCTATGAATCTCCTTTCATTCTTACTAATACTTCACCTGCTATTTATATAAGCCTCCTGTTCCACAACTCTGTATGTATTTTTAATTTTCAGCTGTGCGAATACGGTTGTCATGAGAGGAATGCAAAATGTGCATTCCCAAAGTTTACATAGTCCTTAAAGAGGGTCTGAAATAAATCCAGCAGTGTCCTGGATTTGAAAGTCCTGAGAAACTAGAAACTTGTCATTTGTTATTTCTGAGAAACTGAATCTCTCAAGTTTGTGCAAATCAAAGAAACTATTTAGTTTAAATGTCATGTTGGATATGGATGGGCAGAGAGGCAAGAAATTAGCCAGTACAGTAGAAAAAAATCTCGGTAGGAAGCCATGAGAGGCTTCAGGCTCTGGATAAAGTTGTTCAGTATTAAGCTCTTAGTCTCAGACTTGATTAAAGTAACAATCTCTATTTATAAGCCAGCTGTCTTCTCATCAGAAGCCTCTTCAGGCTATCTTAGGATTTATTATTTTAGTAGTATTATAAGTACTTCCAAAGTGGTGTAAAAGCTAGCCACTGGTTTTGAGATAGGATTTATTATTCTAGTATTATTATAAGTACTTCCAAAGTGGTGTAAAAGCTAGCCACTGGTTTTGAGACAAATATACTGGAAGGTGAATAGATATACAAAGGTGAATAATATATTTTCTAGATTTTGGAAAATGTTTTAGCAAAAAAGTATTTCTTATACCCCCATGATAATACTCTTTACTGAAACCTTTGCATCTGAAACTTGTCTCAATAGAAGTCAGAGGTTATAGTTAGAAGTTAGCCAAACGCTGAATTATGACTTAAACCAAATGGGACTTAAAAAGCCAGGACTGTCCTGGAGAACACCTCAGAAGCCATCTGAAAGCCATCTTACACTCCCTTTCCTCATGCTAGACCATAAACAGAGACATGTGTTTGCTGTTCCACCTCTTGCCTCCTAACAGGGGATTGGTTTCTTCAGATGGGTTTTAAAAGCTAAAAAACAAATGACAGTTTATCATCTGCTCCTGCCCAGCAGAGCTGAGGCTTACACTTCCTGGGGAACACAAGACCAAGTGGCCAGTCACCATTTCTCAGAAAAAAGTTCTGGATTATTTTTTATTGAAAGCTCCTTGTAGCTTGCTTTGCCTAGTCAAGCATTTGTGTGAGGTGAGTCTGATGGTGTTATTTACCGTACCCTAAAGGCTCGGGATTTCACACATATTTTTACGTGAGGATAACTCCTTAGTTCCTGCTAGGGAAGTGGCTACATACCACTGAATAACTCATCCTACTTGCCTAGTGCTGGTTTACAAAAGCTGTGCACCATACTCTCTATGTGGGGCTCAGAGGCTGGCCAGCTGCACTGTACACCCTAAAAATACACATTTAGAAACTAAACTGTAAACATTTATTTCTAACATCCGGTAACCCAGATTATCAAGTGTCCTAAAGAGATCCTGTTTGAGTGCAGGTCTGTAATTATCCTGCTGTGCTCAATTTCCACCCCCCTTGATGAGGATAGTCTTCAGCTGTGGGTAAAGACCAATGCCTTCAAAGAGGCCATTATAGCTTTCCTGGATAGTTTTTCTGTTCCTTAAGGGAATTGACTGAGAGCATTAACTCACCTGAGGGCGGCATGGACGTCACTGAGGAGATGCCTCCTGAGTTAATTATGTGGTAAATCGCTTTAATTCTTTGGGTTATCTTCACTTAGGACTGTTTTAACCCTAAGTATTTTTGTTTTTATATATATAAATCTCCTCTGATAGGTTGCTTGCAGAAGGGATGGCAAAGTAGAAATGTTTTTTCTTTAAGTCTGTTTATTCTAACTAGAGTGTGGAAAAGAGGAAGGAAAATGGGTCTCCCTCCTGTCTAGAAGTTGTATTTGTATGTGGCTGCCACCAGGTGAAGCTCTCTTCACTGGAAAGCAGGACCAAGGAATGAAGGTGTTAAAGGGTGGCCAGTTTGGTCAATGATACAGCTCACAGTGTCCTGCTCTACAGAAAGTAATGTGTTTGGGCAAGGGAACGCAACAGAACTATTTTCCTTTCTTTCCCTCTTTCTGTTAACCAGTGTGTCTGATGTGAGGAAAAGCTTAGTATGTCTCTTACGCTAGCATAGGAAATTCCTGACCAGCCTGGCCTTCTGGCTAATTTCCTAATCAAGTGCAGGGATACAGAATGTTTTTGTTTTGTAAACTGTGACAGAAGTATTACACAGCCTGTCCTGGGGCATGTGAGCTCCTTGGGCTGGTTGTTTCCCCTCTTGTGGGAAAAAGAGAGCACTGGAGAGTATTGACCTGGGAAAGGCTTTAATATAGACTTGTGATGGATGTGCTCTGTCAGGCGCTGTGCGTAGGGGTTGAAGAGGTGATAGCTAGACCTGAGACTTCTGAGCTATCATCTCCTTTCTAAACAAATAACCAGGAGAGAAGGAGAAAGAGCTAAAATAAGAGAACTTATTGAACTGGTTCAGGTTTCTGTGTGTGTATGTTTGAAAGGATCCTACTGCTTTCACTTGAAGTGCTTGACTATTTATTTTTAGAGCCTACACTGTTAATTTTCACATCAGCCTGGTGAGACAGTTAACCAGCTTTCTGAGGAGCTGAGTAACCTTCCTGACCACTTGGTAGTGGTGTGCAAGAGCAGATCTGACTCCTAGATCCTTCAGTTGTTGCAGGTGATGATTTTAAAGTGTTTCCGAGGGCTGGTCCTACTGCCTACTGGCAGAGTTCTGCATCATTGGCTGTTAGATCCAAGGCAGACTGCTGCATTTGCTCTTATCAAATCTGGGAAGATGCCTGCTCAGATCACAGCCCTCATTGTTTGGTGGCAGTTCAGCTTGAGGGTTAGGAGAACTGCCTGGCTTGGTCACTACCTTTCGTGTAAAGTGGGCAGTAAGCATAAATGGACAGACTTGACTAGTACTGCCCAAGGGGGGCATCCCGTGGCTTGTTAGAGATGTCAGAGAACATTCCTACCTGTACTCTGTAGGTGGTAAAGCTCAGCCCGCTAGTGCCAGGTCCAGCAGAAATAATAAACACTTCATCGCTCCCAGTCTCGGTGGTCACTGCAGATATGGAGGAGGGCACATCTGGGTCAGTGTCCTGAGGAGACCGTTCTGTGCTGCCTATGCAGGAAGTGACTGAGAAAATAAGATCAGTAACAACTGCTTGTGAGAGTCCAAAACATCTGTTCCCAACTCCTCCATGACAAACCCTTCCTCCTTCCCCAGACAAGCTAGAGCAGGCTTTGGCTGCCTGTCTCACCTGCCAGAATAAAATTCAAGCCAACAGTTTGCTCTCCTGAAACTGCAAGCCCTTAAAAACAAAAGGGGAAGAACACCCTTGCGTCTGCTTTCTAATAAAGACAAACCAAAACTAAAATCCCTTATACTAAATATTCAAGGTTGTGCTGGGTATCAGAAACTTGCAGATTTGCTTAACTCATTCTATATTTGTATTTACTCATCCCTGTTAATATTAGGAGCTATGCTTTTTTGCTTAAACCCTAGTGATCCTGTTCCTACAGGAGCAGCATTATGCTCTAGGGACTACCACAGGGGTGTCTGTCTGCATGTATCCTTAAGGCCTGTACATCTATATCTGGTCCGTGTTAGGAGAACTCTGGCCACAATGTCATCAATGACTTTTCCAAAGAAGGAGATTGGAAACTGTAGTGGTTGGGAGCACAGAATTAGCTTTTTATGAAGATATCCTTGCGTGTATATAATGGTTGATTGATGGTTTA
This sequence comes from Pezoporus flaviventris, assembly GCF_033815535.1. Taxonomy (NCBI): domain Eukaryota; kingdom Metazoa; phylum Chordata; class Aves; order Psittaciformes; family Psittacidae; genus Pezoporus; species Pezoporus flaviventris. Next base: position 7,580,914 of record NW_026892589.1, on the reverse strand, counting down.
GTGGGAAACTGATGGTGTGTAGCAACATAACATGAAGAAGCTCCCTGTTGGCCTTCACCACTGGTGCAATTTATGTGTGGTGACTCAAAATTGCAGCAAGTAACATTATCTGCAGCTTGGCTGGAGCCTTCTTGTTTTAGAAACACACTGTGAGCTGAATGTCACCTAAAGCACTGTCATCCATAAAGTCCTTCAGAAAAGACTAGCTCCGGGAGTCAAAGTTGACCAAAGCCAATCTAAGCATTGTAAACCTCATCCTTTCTGGACAAGGTTAGGCACATGGCAGGTGAAATTCTTCCGTAATTTATGGATCTTTATAAGTTGCTTGTAGCAGCCTGAACCTGACATATTTGCTCTGCTAACCCAGTGTCTCTACAATGCCATGTGCTATGACAGCTTTTGTTGGCAGCGTCTGGAGCTCTGCTTGTGCGTGCTCCTTGCCAGGGGAATTACCCTACCAGTGAGGGGGGAGAGCAGCAAGAGATAGCTTCCACAACAAAGGCTTTCTGCTGCGAAGTGGCTCTCCAGCTGTGCATGGGCAAGACAGCAAGGAGGACTGCAAGGAAGAAATGATCTGATTAACTGGCCAGGGCTACGGGGTGCACTGACCTGCTCCCATGGATGCCCCGCACTTACCCGCCTGCTCCCGGCTCACAGAGTGGTTGTTGTTTTCATTCTCCAGGCTTGGCACCACCAGCTGGAGCTCATTGATATCAACAGTGGAGTTCTGGATCCTGTTCTACAACTCAGAACATGCCCCAGTAAACATTGTCAGATAAACAGTGCAACAGCCAATATGAAAAAGAGAAACAGAAATTGCTGAAGGCATTAGCACTAACCTCCTGGTCACTGCATGTGTTGGATGAGCTCCTTTTGGGGCACATTCTCTGTCTGAAAAGAAGAGACAGAAACAACAACAAGCCCACAAGTAAGTTAAAGATGCACAGAAGAGAAGGTCTCACCTGTGCTCATCTTGTGATGGGGACCTAGCAAGTTATGAGCTCTCCTGCCTACAGGAGCATCCAAAACTCAGGACACCAAGGCCTGTAGGCCAGGGGAGAAAATGATATATTCATGCAGTGGAAAGTCAGCTGAAAAAGAGAAGGACCTCTCATCATCTTCCCAGAATCACTGCAAAAGCAGAAGCAGTTCAGACCTCTGCCAAGTCCTGCCAGGATCCCCCCAATCAGCTGCTCTTTCATACCAGTAACTAAATAGCAGGACTGAAATCCTGCCTTTGGTCTGTCTGTTAGACAGAATATTTCATCTGCATAGTCAATATTGTATGCTGGATTATATCTAGCAAGCAGAAAGCATCAGATGTTGTGCATGTGTATGAACATTTTATTAAAAGACAGCACTATGGCAGATGATTACTGGGTAAGCATGCCTCTTGGCTGGAGGGAGGCACGTTCTTAACCATTTTTTCCATGTTTTTACTAAAATTGAGGTTATGAAACAGCTACTTTTTCGTCACAAAGAAAGGCTGGCGGTAATGAACACTATTATGACTGAAGCAAGTGTATTTTGTCTTTCTGTATAGCAGTTCTCCATGGGGCAGTACAGACGCACATGGGAGCATTAAGGTGCTGAACAGATAGAATGTGGCCCATGGTACAGTTTTCCCTGCTATCTGTGCTGCTGGCTGGCATTTTTGCTCTTGTTCGGAGGGTTGATTTGCTTCAAGGCATTTAATCTTCTCCATGAAAGCTTTTTTTGGTTGCATGATTTCAAGGTTTTGGTAACCATATTCTTACTGATTTTTTTTAAGAATAGGGGCTCAAAGGCCACCTGATGAGGCTGGACAGGAGCTGGTGTCTGCTTCATCTCAGGCGTGGTGTGTTTCGTTTCTTCACTGGATCTCTTAAAAATGCTTATTGAGTGACAAGTGAATTGAGGGAGGAAAACAAAATGTGACACACCCCCAGCACTGTTCCAGTGAATCAGAGAAGACTACAGAAAAAGAGAAGAGAGAGTTGGCACTTGAGAATTTAATCCAAAAGAGATCAGATGGATAGCTGTTACTCCAGGAGTCACAATGGCATCAGCCAGGTGTTGGGTTTGCAGGAACCTGGGGCTAAGGCAGGGAAGGATCTTCCTTAACAGACAGATTTAGGAAGTGGGAGCAGGGAAAGGCTTTGAAGTAGGAGTAGTGTTGCCTTATCAAGCAAGATAAAACCAAGTAGAAAATACTTCAGGGTGGAAAATGTTTATGTAAATATTCCTCAGGTGCACACCAGAACCATGCCAGCAGGAGTGACCTGGCAAAACATGCCTCAGAACAATGAAATAGTGTGGTGGTCAAGGCATTCAGGTAGATGGTAGGAGAACTACACGTAATTCCCTGCTTTCTTCACATTGCATTCATTTTTTTTAATTACTTCCCCTCCTCCCAGCTCTTTCCTGCCAAAACCCATGACAAAAATTTAATCAAATCTATTCCTTTGAAATATTCTTGTTTCAAATAACTTCCATGTTACAAGCAAATTTGTTAAAATATTCCCACCTAGGGATTAAAGAGCACAAAGGAAATGTTCTCCTCTAAGAAAACACAACTTAGCACATATTTCTTCCTCACTGAACATCAGGCATTGGCAACCCAGACGTTTTAGTTATCTGGATGGTCTCACTTCTGGGTTTGCTATTTGAACTTTTAGCATGACTTAACAAACAAAATGTTCAAGTTCTCAGAAATACAAATAAAAATGTGTTCCTTAGATCCTTCTATGCAGCTGTCCCATTTAGAAAATATTCATATTCTCAGGGACAAAGCTGAAAGGATGAAATATCTATTTTAAATTGGCTCAGCAACTGACAGCTATGATAAACTGTGGATAGACAGGGCAAGTTCTGCATTAAGAAACTGAAATACCTTAGATCTATTTGGTGCCTCTCCTTGCCATTCTTTAGAAATGTGCTCTACAATATTAATCAGGCACCGTAACTACCTTGAAATCCACAGTGCAGCAGCATAAACCAAAGAGATGGTAAGGTATCTCTGGCAAAGATGTTTTCTATGTGAATATGGTAGGTTAAGGGAGAATAAGAGAAAGAAGAGTCCTGTTCTCCCCAACATTTCATTAGGATTAGAACATGATAACTAGCTGAAATGTCCCCATTTTAACTTTTTCTTTCCTCATCACACTTTGGGTATTGTGTTTGATTTCCACTGAACTATGTGATTTACTGTTTACAAAACATACAAAGGGTAAGAGTCTCTAGATTCAGCCAACAGTTTAGGTGGAAACTTGAGATGGGTTGTTTTTTTTTCTTCTATTCAGAGCTGCTGCTATAGAACCTACCAAGATACATTAGTTTGCAGGACTGGGGTCTTAGTCTTTCTTTAGCTCATTCTCCAGCTCATTCTCATTGGACTAAACCTCTCATGACACGTTGCAGTACCTTGCCAGGGAGATTGGCAATTGTGGTTTAAGCCCATCTGGTTTAAGCCGGTAAGTCAGAGCAGTGTTCAGCTCATAGATTTAAAACAGACAACATGTGAATACACCAGTTTCCATCATTTAGAAGAATTTGTAATTGTGTAGAGGGACAGAAATGGAGGATGCAGCTAAGATAGGCAGGGAGCAAGTTTTGGGTTGTGCCTAACATGAGGATGGCAGAAGAAGGGCCTGGTTTTAGCGCAGGAGTGATGAGGATTCTCTAAGAAGGCATTATATGATGAAGCAGAATTTTAGCCCCAGGTAATGGTGAGGCTGCATGCAGTGATTGGCAGGGTAGCTTGCATGGAATGAGATGGCAGTGCATGATGACTTGAAATAGCTGCGGGGGGGTGTAATTGGAAACAGGTCATTGGCAGGCTATGCAGATGTAAAATGCAGTTGCAATCCATGAGTTGCAACCATCAAGCAAAAGTCTGACTGCATTGGACAGGATTAAAATTAAATAAGGTGGACATGTCTGTTGTTCTTGGGGCTTGGGAAAGAAAGTAAAAATTACCCCATTACTCGAGCCAGGCCTCTTGGCCAAAAGTAATTAGAATTATTGGCCAACTAACAACTGAAGCTTTCATTCCCTCCCCAAACAGCAAACAAAAGCTGCAGTGTGGCAGAGACTTGGAGTTTCCCCAGAGAGCTTTGCCCTGGCTGAATGCAATGAGCCTGAGCAGACACTGCTGACGACTTGGTGCATTGGATTGGCGGTAGGTGCCAAGCCCATCCCGGGCCATTTCTACCCCTGGCAAGGCAGAGCCTGCTACTTTTAGCCTAGCAAGAGCAGCATATAGAAATGGGGGGGGGGGGGGGGGAATACAGCTAAACCTGGTACCTGAGGAACAAGTAAAGAACAAAGAGAAAAGAAAGTGGAAGGTAAGTTTGCAAGGCCAAAAGCCTTAAGGTTACTATTAGCACCCTTTGCAATGTCATGCTCCAGCCAGGACAAGCATTACCATGCCTCAGAGATGTGGTCCCATTTCTGAGCATGCTGCATTGTTAAAGTATTTTCATTTCTCCCCTCAGCCCACCCCTTGCCATTCTGACCTCTTCTGCAGTGAGGAGACACTGTGGCTAATATGCATTTGACACCTGATTTCAAGCCCTATTTAGGGCAAGAAGCATCAAATAGAGCTTCGTGGGCTCAAACTGAAAAAAAAGTTTAGATGTGCTTAACAGCCTCTGTCGTCTTATTTCAAGCTGCATTAAAAACCCACAGCTGGGAAGTATAGGTGAGCTCTGACCAGTGCCAGCAGTTCTGGGGAAGGGACCGAGATCCTTGAAGCAGTTAGCACAGTAAAGGGTAAAAGACAACTCTTCCAGTGCAATACAAGTGAGATCACTCAGCACAGGTCATGGCACCACTTCCACATGTGTCATATCATGCTTAAATACTTTAAGTTTGATGAGAAATAAAGTATTGTTATGAAGGCCTCCTTGGAATAGCATGGAGGCAATATAGGCAGCTGGGATAGTAAATGGCCTTTCAAGAAGATAAAGGACTAGGGATAGTCTCTATATACAGTCAAGAGCTGACTGAGGTGTACCTTCCTTTTAAAACAAGAGACATAGAGCAATGAAAAAGCATAAACGCCAGCGTAAAAAGTGAGTCTAATCCTGGTCCTGCAGCATAGGACCCCAGCAGGATGTATTTGCAGTGACCAGAACATACAAACATTTGTATGAAGAGAAAAAATGCATTCAGTTCTTCTCTGTTGGTCAGCGAGAGCAGAGTATTACTTTTGTAAACATCTGACAAGCAAAAAGCCAGATTGTGCATGTGAGCAGCATGGCCTGACTTTCCAAAGAGGCTACAGAGAGTAAAGTTCAGCCAGTAAAATCTCAGATTGCCAGTGTACTTCTTGGTTTGAATAATACTCTACTTCATGGATAGTTACAGTGAAATTAAATAGGGGTAATGGAGCAAGAACAGCCAGCTCAACATGTGGATCAGCCCAGACTGCTGCCATGGTGAAGGGAGCATGTTTCTCTTTTGAAGATTGGAAAGGGTATAAAAATGAAGTGTTTGGTTTCTGGAAGACATTTTCCACCAGACGTTTTCCTTTAGAGCTAGCAAAAAATTGTGGTCTAAATTAATGTTCTGCAAGTTCTTTGAAAAGGAAAAAGGTTAGTTAGATGTAACATATGCAAGTTTAACTCTTACAACTATGAAAAGCTCAGACTCTGAAAGCAGGAATTTCTATATGCAGCAAGAGAGAGTATATTTAAGCCTCACCACCTTGCCCACATCCTCTTATACCCAGTATAATGGCCTACATTTTATATTTATTCAGCGAGAGCTACAAAAGCAGCCTCCAAAAGGACAAGGAAAGCAAAATTCCTCTATCAAGCTAACCTCAAGGACTAGGAGTGGCTGGGAAATCCTGACACCTTTTGGGTGGGAGGATGCACAATAGATGAGGCAGGGGATGCAGGAAGAGTGAAGACAGATGAGTTGCATGCTGCCACTGGGAAATGAGTGCTATTACTAATACCCAGTCCACCACAGTGGAACCCCTGTAAGGAACAGTACTTGTGTCAGTCTACCTGATGTTTTCATTGAAGTCAAAATGTTTGAAATATGTTTATTCTGACAAAAACCTGGGGAGCTTGGGCTCTGTTTTGAATTTGTTGGAAGGGAAAAAAAAAAAAATCACTGTTTCTACAAAAATGTTTTCACTAGGGAGTTAGTTGGAAAAATGCAAACATATACTGAGGTAGAGAAGCTTTCTCCTGAGCAATCTAAGGAAAAGAAACATATAAAATGAAAGCAATTGACTGGAAAGGGATATTTTTGTCACTGGCTTGTTTTAGCCATTTAACTAGTTAGCATCAGTACATGAAAATCAGTAGCTCAGCCTGACCATCAGCTCACTTGACCATGTCATTTCAGATGACATTTGGGGGACAATGACAGGTACTGCAGTATGGCACTCAGCCCTTCAGTAGTCAAAGGATGTGCAGATGACTGCTTAACACATGAAGTGTATTGCAATTAAAATGTCTGTGCAGTCTTTTGGATAAAACATGCTACAGACTGGAAAGTACTGTAAATCTTAATTCTAAGTGGCAATACTTTTGTTATTGTGTACCTTTCTGCAGAGCATTAGTGATGGTTAGAGGCAAACTGGAATCGCTGTGAGAAGATGCTGTGGCTGTCAGGTCAGCCTGCTCAGGAGACTAGAGGAAGAATGATCTTTGTTCTGTATTTGTTAGTGTCCCAGAACTGAGGTTCAGAGGCAGCACTGCCACTGAAACAAAATAATGCCCAAGAAAGTCAGCACCCTTCAGGTATTTGTAGAGGAGAAATAAAATAAATTTGAGGCACAGAAGTTGTAGAACTAGCAAAGGAAACTAAAGCACCTAGGGCAGGAGTAGTGACTGGCATTGATCTCCACTGTATCCACACACTACTACGTCTAAAGGACAGCAAGCATTAGCAGAGCAAAGGAAACAAAACATTGTTTTCTGGTCTTTTTCCTTAATGGATAATATCACATGCTTCAAAGGCTCAGATATTCATCATCTTACCTGCAAGTTATGTAGAGTGCAAAGAGCAAAGCAAGTGCAAAGAAGGCAATCCCTGTTACAATTGCCAGCATCATCATATTTTCCTTTCTCCCCTGCCTCACAGCATCTACAGTGTTGGGTTCGGTGATGTTCTTGTATTCAAAGAGCATTGCAAAGCCTCGGCCTCGGTCTGTGGTAGTGATCAGTTCCATGATAACCTCAACCATTTCCAGAGATGAACCAAAGACCATAGTCTTGTTTAAAGGTGAATTTGGTCCACAGAAGCGAGAGGAAAATGTGATGAGATCAGAAACATATAGTACATCATGGGGACATATGTCCACTGCTGACTGTGGGCTGGAGGATACTTCCACAGGCAATTCTGTTGTGGGAAAAGTCTGGCTCTCTACTGTAACTTCAGCTCCCTCACTAGCAGCTAGATGGGCCAGCAAGATTTTCTCCTTCAAATCTGTTTCCAGGCCATTGGTATTTTGCTTCTGCATTGTGGCACTGCCAGCCACAGGGAATGGCAGTTCTTCTGTTTGAGCCTTGGTAATTGCTTTAGGTTCCTTCATCTGCTTCAACTGGTTTTCTTCAGATGCTTGTTTGGCTTCATCTTTTTTTGAGGTTGTCCCTGGAAGGTCATCCAGGTGACTAGGAAGGTCCTTTGGCTGATCTCCTGTGCTGCTCAGATTCTGAGCCACCTTTGACATCCAGGTCTGGAGGGATGGTTCTGTAGTATGGAGATCAAAGTCCAGGTTTTCCTCAAGAGAAGGAATGTCTCTGTTTCCTGTTTTAGCGGGGGCTGAAAAGCCATCCCAGGGGGTTGGAGTTTCACTAAAGCTCTCAAAAATGTCAAAGTCAAAAATTTCCAAGATAAGATGGGTTCTCATGGGAATGAAAAACTGCCAAACACAGTGTGTCCCTGGGTAGTAGTTGTTTGGAAAACCTGGTGATAAAATCAGGCCTCTTTCCATCGATTCTACCACTGCACCACAGGAATAATACACCTGGGAAAGAAAACAAATAAGCTTACATCTTGCCAGAGATCGTATCCAGAATGCAGTCTGCTAGACCTACTGGAGGTTCTATTCCTTCCCTTCAGGGACTCATGCAAGATATCCTCAAGAAAGGGGAATTCAGTAAGCTCGTACAAGTCTATTTTCTACTTTCCCATTTGGAGCATTAATCTAATAGGTCTTGTATGGCAAGCCACTCCTAGAGACTATGGAAGTGTATACTGAATGATCAACCTCCACAGAAATATAACCCAGATGAGTAATTCACATTATAATCACTTTCTATTACTGATCATAGTAGCATCCATTTCTGCTGCTGGCTAGCATACAACTTTTTGACCACAGAGATTTGTTGCCCTAAACAGCTGGTTGTGTGATAAAAATCTTGAGAAGGTAAAGAAAAACTGTGTCACCATAGCATCCTGAACTCTGTTATTTTCATTACAAAACCATTTCTTTAATGTTGAAAACCCAGACCCTTGGGTTGATGATTACCCATGATTCATACATCCAACTCACCTTCTGTTTCAAATTCAGCCTTATTTACTTCAGTAAGCAATAAAATCTGGGTGGTTTTGATGCAAATCAAAATAGTGATAGCAGATACCAGTTTTCACTAGTAAAATAGCAATCAACGTGCAGTTTATGTAACACAGCAATAATCCTATGTGACATTTGCTATTTCTTCTTTCTCCATAAATAGTCTGTGGACTCCAAAGAGGAAGGAAGTCCACAAATGGTGGCACTAACTACCATGCTGCTTCTTCTCTAAAGGTACATATGGCTGCTTTCACACATCATATTTACAACTACCTTCTCCCAGAGACACTCTAAGAGTTTTTTTTTCAAGACTCTTCCATAAATTTGGAGAGCACAGATCCCCATCTGCACCCTGGGCAATTGGTTTTGAAATGAGGAAAAATAAATCAGAAGTACTTAGGTCACAAACCTTGTCTTGGAGCATGGTTTTACAAGCATTAATTGGAAAAGAAAGGGAATGCTTTGGGTTTGGTGGGGGGGGTTTATTGGAAATGATTTGTCATCTTGGTCTGTTATCTATTTAAACACAAAGGAAGCTTGGCAGTAGAACAGACAAAGCTTATGAAGTCCATATAAAGCCACAAGGATCAAAATACTCCAGATTTTTTTTCTTCTCTTAGTCCCTCCCCTTGGCTCATATTGAAATGGAAAGGGAAAAAAAATAAAATGTAATGCCAAAGGTTAAAAGTCCTTAAATGCCTTAAATGAAAAGAAAAAGCCAGACCTGTTTTGCAAGGGATGACCTTTTTTTTCCAGCAGGTGCTGTTCATATTCTGTGTTATTTCAGGGTGGATGACAGTAAAAAAGGACAAAACCATCAACATGGGTGGAAATTGTATTCTATATTCAACTTGAAATACAATCTTTGAGTTTTAAAAGTATAATTTAAATCAAAGCTTATGTTAATTATAGTGGGATAAACTACAGGCTTCACATTTAAGGCACCTGGGCTGGACTATGTCTTGAGGTCTCAAGCGGAAAAGAAACTGTATTCATGTGCCAAATACATATTATTCTCAATCTAATGCCTTAGAAGTTCCACAGCATGTAATACCAAAATAAATTAATATAAATTTACTGATCTGTTCCCTAGGATGTAAAATTTTTAAGTTTAGTCTGAATTAGCTAATTCATGATAAAAATCCAGGTGAAAATAGCAAAATTTTATGTCAATTTAGATCCATTTGCTAATTCACATCAGAATTAGTTACCTTTGTTGTCCCTTGGATTTTGCTAAAAACTAGCTGGTTTGCAGTGAGTATGCTGCTCTTCCCTCAGCAGGAGGATTGCTCCTATACTAGGAAGAAGGAAAGAGGGCTTAACTGTGATTTCTCTCATATTCCTTCCCTATATCTCAGAATATAGGGAATATAGTTTAGTAGGAGGTGTCCCTGCCCATGGCAGGGGGGTTGGAACTAGATGATGTTAAGGTCCTTTCCAACCCTAACTATTCTATGATTCTAATATCAGTGCAGACTTCACAGAAGCACAGAATGGTTTGGGTTGTAAGGGACCTTAAAGATCATCGAGTTCCAACTCTTCTGCCACAGGCAGGGACACAGACTTGCCTTTGTTCTGGAATATCAGTGCAGAATTACCTTTGTCCCATGATAGTCTTTTGAGCTCACATTTAAATAAGATATTTGTATAGCAAGAAACAGTAAATAATGCCAAACTTTTCAACTAAAATATGTACCCAGTTTTGGAGCCAGAATGTGCACCAGAACTGCTGCTATTGCAGGGTGGTACTCCTGGATGTGGGAGGATTACAGATTGGCCCAAACCCCCTTAAATTAGCAGTGATCGAGGGTTGAGATTTTATTTTGAGGAATATGTGAACTGATCTAGTTGCCTTTTTTCAGACACTGAGAAGGCGCTTGGAGGTGTTCACAGCTCCACCTCTACTACCAGAAGACTTTGTTAACACCCAAAAGCAGCATCCATCAGCTCAGTGGATCATGTGGGATTAATCACCAAAGTGCTGAATGGGTAAGCGCACCCTCCATAAATCCCTTGCCCCCGCTCTCAGGATAGGCTCCCTTTCCTGCCTTCATTTTCACTTGAATATGTCATCATTTGGAAAGAAATATCTTGCAGACTCTCTATATATCCAAGGAGTCTCAGGTTCAGACTCAAATGCCTCTTGTTCCCCTACGAGCCATGTAGCCAGCAGTTGGCTGCAGTATCTAGCTGAATCCCAACAGGTATCCTGCATCATCTGGGCAGGAGGGGATCTGTGCAATATGGCTGAAAGGTCACAGCAGTGGAGGAATTATACATTTGTTATGGCTTGGGAGACTGAAAAGCTTCAAGACTTGCTCTGACACCAGGAAAAAAACCCACAAGGGACAGAAAATGCAAGATAGGTCCGAGGGGGGGGAAGTTTTCTGATTAATTTATAATCCACAACTGAATTACTGACAAAACTGTTCATTTGAATAATGCATTATGAAGGCTGAGTTTCATCAATTAGATACAGATGTTCCTTTCTGCAGCAAGTTATAGATTCGTGGGCTCTTGACAGAGGCACGCAGAAAATTTGGCACACTTTTAATCTTTGTAAATGACAGGTTGTTGTGCTTTTTAAAAACAACATGATATATGCCCATGCCAATTAGGTTAGTTATGAGCAGGGTGAAACAGATTACCAGTCCTGTTCATCTGCTTTTCAGTACTTCACATTCTGTCTGGGAGTCCCAAATGTTTGCAACCACTGTGTTGAGATGAACCTCCTGCCTACTGTGGTCAGACATACCCTACCTGTCTTCTGAGTTAGGATAACTGGGGAACAGCATTTCGCAGGTTCCAGAGAAGTACTCAAATCTCAGCTATAGCTTGTTGGCCAGAAACTCAATAGTCGGATATTTCAGAACATGCCAAGATGTTGCATTTCCCCTTTTCACACTACACAGCCCACTCGGAAGCTTAAATCTATGCTGGTTACTAAAAAATGCCCTATTGTCATGCATTTACCTCCTCCTGTGCTGACATTCAGACTCTGTAGAAACGAGTAGTTAATACTGGCACCAGCTTTGAGCTACTTAATTAAGATACATATATTTAAGGAGTAATAAAGCCTCTGCACCAGGAAACACAGGGCTAAGGAGTACAAGAAGGACCTTGTGTAGGGCCTCATAGGTGATTCTGTCAGTGGTAGGATGAATGCTCTGCTGCTCTCTGAAGTGTAGGTTTGCAATAAACCCATGTGTAATGCAGTTGTAGAGAGCCTGGGAGTTTTTCTTAAGCATAAAGCTATGCTGGGTTGGAATAGATGTGGCCACAAGTGACTGCAAGCCATTGTTCAGAAATCTCACCACAAGCATCAGTGTCTGCTTCCTGAGGAGCACCATCTCTCAAAGATGCGAGCAAACCCTTGATAGGTAGAGGTGCAGCACAAAGCCAGGATGTTATTTCTTCAAACCGGGCCCTATACACCTGTGTGCATAGAGCTCTCAAGAAGCAGGTGGCACTTGTAAAAACCACAATTCCCATGCAGGAAAGCGAGAAAATAATTATTTTGGCCAGATGGGAGTTTATTATGCAGCCCAATCAAGCACAAGAAAGAGTAATCATCATCATCTGAGTAACATAACCCTCAACTCTGTTCTTCATTTGCACAACATCTACAAATGTATCCCTGGAGCCCCTCTGCATTATTCCAGTAGGAATTTCATCAGGGAACCAACACATTCTAATAGAATCCCACTCACTACAAGAATAATTTAATTAGTACATTTTCTTTAATCACAATTACTGCTGAAGAAGGCACCAGATGAGCTAAATCAGAGGCATGCACATAAGCAAGCTCTTAATTTTGCCAGGACAGGACAAGTTCTTGCAGCACCCTATATGAAAGCCAAGAGACCCTTCGTGGCTGCTTCCACCAGAGCAAAGCCATACTCAAAGCCTCTAGGAGGGTCTTGCAAAAAGCCATGAATGGCAATTTGTGGCAGCCTTGAGCTGGCCCACAAGCAGTCTTCAGTGATGGGTACCAGCCTCTGCCTGAATCACTAGAAGCAGTCAAGCGAGGCTCAGTTTCTTAAGTTTCTCTGTCCTGCCTCTAAGAAAGAACTGCTTCTGGCATGAGATGATGCAGGGAGCCCAGAGGGAATGTGGAGAGGATGCTGGGACGTGTACCTGCTAAGAGAAGGTGATATGGCTATGTGGTTTAGCTTGTAAAGACATAAGTCCTGCTGAAGAGAAGTGGAAACAAAGTGATGCAAGGTCCTGGCTAGGGAAACCCTCAGTCCATTTGTATTCAGTTTTTGTTGAGGCTCAAAAATGTGAAGTAGTGAATTTTCTTTATTCATGTTAATACTGGTTACAAGAAGCAGCTCTTTGCAGCATCCTGGAGGATGCTGTCTTGCATCCCAAAGACTGTTTATTTTTAAAGTGTATTTATTTCAAGGAAGATGAAAGAAGGCATCCTGTCTTGATGTTTGTCATTCCCCTGTGAGTACAATCTCAGATTCTCTGGCTTGTGACCTGTCCAGTGTAGTTTATTTTCTTATATAATGTACTCGCCCAGGAAATGGCAAGTTCTCTTGGTGTGTACCCCGAGTCAGAATGAAAGCCTCAGCAGAGGAAACTGGAACTAAGCCACTGCATTTCCAAGACACCATCAGGGGCCAAGCCACACACTTCATAATGATACCCAGTTGCAGGCTTGCAAGGAAACAGTGTGCAAAGATCATAACCTATTTTGTCCTTCTCAGCTTCTGTACATTTCTCACATGGATTTCCAGTTTCAGGCAAACTTAAAAATGTCACTTCCACTTCTTTTTAGAAATGACAGGGAAGGAATAATCCACTATACTCCAAACTGAACATTTAAGAGGTACTGCATTTATTAGCTTTTTCAGGAACAGATGGGTATTATCCCCTTATCCAAGTTAAAGGCTTCCTTTTGGTCTCTGCTTGAAGATATGTACTAGATTTAATGCTAGAGTAATGAGTGAAAGTAAGCATAAAAGCCATTTATGCAGACATTAGGCCCTTTGAAGTGAAAACAGTTAGTTATGATCCTGTACTTTTGACCAAAGAATTATTTTGTTTTGTCTCTTCCTGTACAGTATCCCCCCCACACACACATAAATGATCCTTTACTTATTATTTTATTTATTTATAAACCCACATACAGTTTTTTGCTTCATGTAAAATACAAAATCCACTGCAACTGCCTGTTGCCAGAACAGGACTGCAAACAGTCTATGGCAGTTCTATAGTAACCTTATCTTGTCAGCCTACAGCTGGTTCAACAGCAGCCACAGAGGTAGGCAGTTAGTTTCTGGATGCATTGTGAGAATCCAGGATTGTTCAGTCTGGATGACTAAATTTAGCCATTTGAGCTCACTGTAGTGGGGTGAAAATCCAGCAAGTTTTATTTACATCCCTCACCTTTCCAAAATCTAAAACGTCTTATGTGCACACATGCACACACATGTGTGTTTCTCCCAAAGAATTGGCAATGCTTTGAAACTACCTCACCAGCTCCTTCACATTTTATTCTGCCCTGGGTACCTCTTTAAAGCTCTGTCTCCATCAACATCTTTGCAATTGCTCTAAACTTGTGGGGTGAGGTACAGTATCTCAGTTACTTCCCCCATCTTACCTCCAAAGACAGGAGGCTCATTCTGAGATAAAGATTACTTGGACTCATGAGGACATTTGAATAGAGCCAACCACCTGAGATGAAATCTGAAGTGGCCCAAACTTTCAGCCAGAGCAGAAAGAAGATTTTAAACTTAGGGTTTTAAAAAGAAAACAAGAAGGAAAAAGGGAAAGTGGTCATTCTACAATCCCAGTTTAGGGAGGAAAACCAAGACAAGTCTTTACTTGCTGACGTGGCTGCAACTAGCTGCAAAGCTACCAGAAACACAATTCTTGTGGTTCCCAGCGAAAGCTCCAAGTTCTCTCACAGTATTTCCAAGTTAGGGAAGTCTGAGCTTTTTGGATGCTCATCAAATACAGGATCTGAGGAAAGATTATCCCAAGAGTAAGATATAAAACTCCAGCCTATTAGTTGAAGAAGTGACCACATTTACTTCACTAGCTGACTGATCTAGAGATCAAAGCTGGTAGGACTTTTTCCAAGTAGAGGACAAAGTTAAATAGAAACTTTATAAAATTAGTGCTCTACTTAATTTTGCATTTTCAGCTCATCTTTGCATGCAAGGTTTATTTTCTTTCATTAGCATGAACTAGATACAGCAGTCGCACATCTAACCTATTTTTCTACCTAGCAGTACAAGAATTCCTGGAAGTGCCTTGGAATTCCCATTTCCCCCTCTGCCAAGTTGCCTTGGCTGTTTAAAGCATGAGACAACAGCAAAAGGAGACTCTCTCATCCCATTTTAGGGCACCTCTTCAAGTATCTCTGAATGATTGAAGGTAGCAGACCTGGCAGAAATAGATAAAAACATGAGATTGACAGAGTGTAACAAAACTTGCCAGTACTTTGCTTAGTTATTAGGAGAGCGTTTTCCCTGTTTCCTTTTTCCAGTCCTTAACTGTGATCTATTTGAGAATGATATACGAGAGTTCTCATCAATCATTAGAGTATCTTCTTTGCTGCGAGATCTCCCTTGACCTCCCAGTAACCCTCCCTCAACACAAACCCATGTACCTGCACACACACTTTATATTCACTCTTTGCTCCTTGAGCAAATTCACATAAACAAGCACTGAATAGGGTTCAGTTGTGGGACTCTGAAACTGAGCCGAGCATACATTTGCTTTTAACACATTTACGGCAACAGAGCAGTTGCACTCATGTTTTTAAACAAGGGTCTAATATTTCTTGAAGTGAGTGCAACCTGCTGGATTTAAGTAAAACCAAAACTGCATTTTTTAACAGATGCTCTGATATTTCAGTGGGGGGTAGTGGCAGTTCCACCACATAAAAGTGATTATGGATGTGACATTTCCACTCTGCGAATCCCATTTTCTCTTGTATTATATATTCTGACTTACAGTGCTTCTTGGCATACATCAGACAGCTTCACAGGGCCCTGTTTTCACACCTATCAGCAAGATTTATGTTGGTTTTAGTGGGACATTTGAAGAGAATAAATCTGCAGGTAGGAAGGGGAGGAAACTATGAAAGCCTGTTGCTGCAGGAAACAAGGAAAATATTGGTAGAAGAGTAGAGCAGGGAAGCAGGAATTCAGTGCAGCAATTAAAGCAAAGAATGCAAAATCTGAACGAGACTTGGAGGCCCAAATATGCCTCAGACTGTAGGCATGCTATTTTCTCTTATTCTTCCCATATGTGACTTTGCTGCAGCTGAGCCCTGAGCTCAAGCGTCACAACAGGATTGCTTGGAAGGCGCTGCTTTATTTCAACAGAGAACAGATCTCCTCACTTAGGAACAAAGAATGATCAGGGAGGGTGGTAATGTTTGCATACCTTTGGAAGACGCTAAATAGGCTCTGTCGGGATGGGAGGAGGCTGGCAGGGCTCAGGATACCCTCACCTGCTCTGGGTCTCCGAGGCCAGCTCCTAGTGCCTGCCCATAGACACAGCAGTTCCTACAGCAGCTTGCCAAACCGTTAGGCAGGCCATTGCCGCAACAAATCTCTGTGAATCAAAGCAGCCGCAGAAGAAGTGGCAGGAGAAGGTCAGCGATCTCATTAGAGCTGAGAGGCCCTGGCCCCCCAGCTACCGCAAGGTCCCAGCTTCACAGCTGCAGTGTATTTTGATACCTGGCCTCAAGCAGATTGCATAATTGCACCATGAGGTCACCATCTATCCCTCCTCCTTGATCCTCTCAGAGAACAGGAGGTGGGGAAAAGGAAAATCACATAAAAACAAACCCGGGTGCTCCAACAACCACCAGGCACAGCGACGCACTCCAGTTTCTGTGGAGAACAACAGACCTCATTTAACTCCAGAGATGCAATGCCTTTTTCTCCTTACAAAAAAATGCTTGTTCCCAGAGACACAAATAGCGGCTGTTTTCTGAACAATCATCCATGGAACAGCACAGCTTTCCATAGGATGATCAGCAGTATATGCAATGTGGGCATACATTGTACCTTGACATTTTGTGCTTGCGTTCAGAGCAACCAGGGGAAAGACAGCCTAATGCTATGCTGGTTTTGGGACACTCAGGTGAGAAAACCAGTTTATCCTTATTAGGCCAGAGTAACTGATGTAAGATTCCTATGTAAGGCAAATAATGAAGATGACCCAGCTCTGGGTATGGGGCTTTGCTGGCTAATTTGGCTTGCCTCTCTCCTGCAGAGAGAAATTGAGAGCACGAGTTAGAGATGGTCTTAATGGCCCTCTGAAAGGGTAACTCCCCCTGTCAGCCAGGGTGGGATTTTAGGAGGCTTACTGGCTAACTAACTCAGCTCCCTAAAGGTTCATAGCTGAAATCTCAGGATATTGGAAAGACAATGAAACATTCTTGCTCTTTTCCCCCATATCATAAATAGGCAGAAGTTTTAGTTCTCCTCTTTCAGTTCTTTAATTAAGAATGAGTTGGAGTCACCTACAAGGTGTCTTGCAAGTTACAGCTATGTAATTCTGTCTAAGTAGAGTTCTCTCTACTTACCCAGTTCTTTCTTTGATTTAGATTTTTCAGGCTAGAAATTAATATGATAAATAGTTTTTCTCTGGGCTTGGCAGCAGCCTGGTAGTCTATGGGTGTATTTGCTACCTGACAATTTCCCAGGTTGAACTTACCACCATAGGAGTAACCCTGGCATTCACCGATTATTCAGCAATTGGCAAGTAGAAGACACGCTTATGAAGGGGATAAAATATTGGTAGGAGCATCAAATACAGATAGAAATGCTCTCAAAGAGACCTAGGCCAAGGCATAGGACATTTCCAATTTTTTCTTTAATTTCACTGATATATTTATATCCAGGTGATTTTACTAGAAACTAGGTGCCAGGTCTTATTCTGAAGTCTTCTTCATCCTTCACTGCAGACCCACATTGCAATATTAATTTCCTCTTCTCATTTTGTTCTGAAAGGGACAAAAGCTAGATTGTTTTCCTATGAAAAATCCATCTAAACATGCAAATCCAGTTCTTGGAAAGACCCACTTAACTGTGCAATGTTCCCTTGGGGGCTATAACTATTACACTCATAAAGTAGAACTACATTAAGCAGAAACCTGTCACTAGTATCTCATAAATTTATCATGCTATGTTCGTGCAACAAATGCAAGTGAGACATGTCATTATGAGAGCAGTCTGAACACTGAGTTTTCTCTTTCAACCCAGCATTATCTTTTATGGCTAAGAAAACATACAATAGCTTAGATAACACCCACCAGGGAGTGCTAGAATTCACATCAACAACCAGCTTTTCTTGTGGTCTTTTCAGACTAATCCTTGCAGGGGAGAAAAAACCCAAGTGCTAACTCTTGTGACTGGACATGCAACAGACAGAGACTCTCCCAACAAAGAGGCAAGTTGCCAGATCAGATATGATCCTACATCTATACAAAGCTGCTATCCCTATTCTAGAGTTTGAAGTTTTGTTGTTTGGTGGTTTTGTTTGTTTTCTTCAGCAAATACCCTCATTCAAACATACAAAAAAATGTAAAGCTTTAGAAAGAGAAACAAAGCCATCATTTAGAGTGTCTCCTCAGGCAAATAATCGTGAATATGATGGGACCATACTAAATAAAAGTAAGGCAGTGTAATGAAGAGTTCAAGATGCCATGGCCATTTGCTTCAGGGTTTTAATAGGTCAACATAGGTCTTTTTTTTTTTTCCTACTAGAGCAAGTTCTCATTAACGAAGTGTACACAACACAGCATAGAAGAAATTAACAGTAAACGATAGGGTTGGTGAGAACTAACAGGGGTGATGAGGAAGTTTCCGGAAGATCAATCTGGTTTTCATTTTCTATAAATCGAACAGGCCAAAGCAGCTCAAATTAAAGAGTAGAAAACATGGTCAGACTCTTTGAACTTCTTGGTAACCAGATGAAATAATATAACAAAACAAAGCACTGCAGTAAAAGTTTGCTTGTAGAGTTCAGTATAAAAGTCCATTGAGCAAGTCATGTCTGTTCACAGGAATCTGTAAAACTAGTGTTCCCAAATTAAGTTTATATATATATAACCTCCCAGAGAAGTGGGAGAAATTTAAATAATGAAATCCATATGCAGCTTAGGTGCCTGAAACCACTTTGTTTTGTTTAGAAAGTACCAGAAACAGAAGAAAAGGGAACTGAAAGGCGATCCCATGCAAAGTCTGCTGGCTACTTCCCAGGAAATAAATTTGGATCTTTAAAAACAAACAAAAACCACATATATGTGTAAACTGGCCTTGCAAATAAAAGAGAGCTGTTTGTGCTCCAGCTGCATGACCCTATTGTTTCATCCAGACACTTCAGATATTTCACATGTTGGAAGTCTATTGTAGAAACATATGGAGAAGGAAGCACTCCACACGTGAAAGCCAAAACCTGCAAATATTCCTTATTGCCACTAGCATACTGTGGAGTTGTTGCTGCAACTGTTTAGGAACTGGGTTGTTGTTTCACTAAATGTTACTAGCAGGTGAGAGGGCTTATGCAGAAGACATGGATAGTGATCCTTAAATGGCAAGCAAAGAAAAACCCTCTCCCTTTCATGCAATATTTTTAAGCTCCTAAATAAGCCATTGCTATGGCTGAGGCTGGGCATACAGAGGTCTGTTAAGGCCTGGATGCACATCCTTAGTTTTGGATGGTATACAAACAGCAGCACTTTTCCCCACCTCGTTCCAGGATTACTCTCCTCTTGTGCACTCTGCAAAGGGAAATTTCCAAGACTCCACCTTTGCCAGGATTTCAGAGAGCAGAATGCTTGTAAATCTTACTTTACTGCCTACACATAAGGAGAGACCATGAGGGCACAGCAGGGAGGGTGTGGGAGAAAGCAGAAAAAAGTATCACAGATACTGCAGCCAGAGGTAAAACTAAGCGCTGGGTTTGTTGTTATAGGGCCCTAACCAGTGAGCAGTTTATTTTTCCAAATAAATGTGCTTTGCAGACATCCTTTCTTCTTCCCCATTCAAGTTTCAACCAGGAAACCTGTAATAAGTTACTGTTGATTTTAGAGGCAAATCAAAGTGTTCAGCCTGCTAAGCTTGCATTTAAAGTTAGTCTTGATGAACAATTCCTTGGGGCCCTTGTATTCAAATAGTGAGGTCTTGGATTCACCTGAACTGCCCACCCATGCAGATCTATAACACAGATAGAAGGACAAAGGGATGGGCAGCCTGGGCGTCAAGCCCCCAGTCTAGCAGTAAAGGCTCCAAATGTTAAGTCAAATCCAGAAAAAAAAATCCTTTAATAAAAACTTAGAGAAAATTAATTCAAAACAGTGAAATATTTACTAAGCAAGACCAGGGGAGGGCTAGAGTTAAGTAGAACAAGTGGATTCAATCCCCTGTTGCTAATCCCAAATGAAGTACAGTACAGAGCAGGCACACCCTCCTTGGAAAGGCTGAGCTATCTGGGATCTGGATCAGGTTGGACTTTGAAAGGCATTTCATCCCAGATCTCCTGCATTCAGGAAGCTGTCCTTATTGGCATTCTTGGCACCTGAGTCCTACTATGGTCCTGCTACTCCTCAACACAATAATGAAGCACTGTGGAAACAGATCAGTAAAAGATCAGTGAAATTCCAAAACTCCCTTCTTCAGAGCTGACAGTAGGTCTGAATGGAGGTTTGTACCAGCCCATTTTGTTTAGCTGGTTTGATGTTGCAACCTGGCTGCTAATATAAAGAAATGAGAAGAATGAAATACTAGATGAAAATGAGATAGCACAGCAGGTTATGGCTTGCATTTGGCAAATTTGCTTTTGTTTTGCCACTTTGAACACCACCCACCCCTGCTTTATATTGAAGCATAATGGTACTGCCTGTACTCCCCCAGGACTAAGGATTTCACATAATTTCATAGTTTCTTTAATTAGATATTTGTGAAACTCTGAAATCCTCTGATGAAAGGTGCTGTAAAAGTATTACCAACTCTTCTACCATGAAAGGACTCCACCCAAACCCAAATACAGATGTTGTACTCAATGTACATCATTACTAAACCAAGCCAGCAGTACTTATGGCTTGATTTATATTCTCCTGAAGTCCCAGATGACTTCTGTGCACTCCAGTAAGGCCTCAAGAATTCTAGAAAGAAAATATAGGCAAATTAGCCTTTTTTCCTCTAAAAAAGGAACCTCCTTTTCATTGCCAATTTCATGAGTAAGGATATTCAAAATGAACCATAAGGCCATTTGCTCCTGAGAACCTGTAAGAGGAATTAGAAGGTTCTTGCATTGAGTTTGAGAACTAAGGCTGCCATTAAGGCTTTTCCCTACTTCTGTATAATTGTTCCACATATTATTGCAAGACCCCATAGTGCCCTGTCCCTGTTCTGCCCTCCTCTTGCTGGCAATTTGTACAAGTAGAAGAGGATTATTTTCCTACTTAGTACTTTCCACACTCAAGGAATTATCTAAACACCAAGTTTAATATTTATCATTTATTGTTATTTATAGACCTGAGATATCTGGTCTGCATAGACTGACCTTGTCATAATAATAGTGTGTAATGGAATGGGTTGCTATACCATATCTGATCTAGCTACACTACTGCTGGGTAGTCATTCTCTGGTACCAAACACGTCACAAGTTCTCTATTTTTAAGAAGAAAGATAGGCAGGAAGAAAGAGGCTTGAACCTTTTACCACCATTCCTCATCTGTCATGCAAAGAAGCAGGTGGGAAGAATAGTAATTTCCTGGTTACCACAGGAAAGCTTGTTTGCTGGATCTTTTTAAACCAGTGCAACAGGATTGTTTGCTTCAGCCTACTTAGATAGTAAAGAAACAAAAATGACTTCAGCATTTTCATCCCAAGGGTGGTTGTCAACTCTAGCGGTTCTGCACTCTTTTAGCTTCTTCTGCATAAAGATTACCAACATTGTTCCAGAAATCTTCTGCCACTGCCTTACTTCTCTTACCTTGGCTGTTGCTTCCATTGCTGCCCTTGGCAAACAAGAGAATTATGGTTCAGGGGTACAAAGAGAGAGTCCCATGTGCTGGGCAGGACCCGAGGCCAGCCTTGTCCATCTTCTCAGCTTTCAGCTTCTTCAGTGCTTCAGTAATTAGAATTATCAGGACTAAAACACTGTGGACATTATTGCTGCTTAGCGTGAAGCTAACAAGTGAGCGCCAGATTTACAACATTCTGGCCAGACAGAGAATTAAAAAAAAGTTACAAATCATTGCCCAGTTCCAGGGATATGTACTCCAGGATCTTATTTCACCAGAGACTCCACGTGAACTTTAGCCTCTAGGAGAAATCTGCCTGCGTTTTTCTAATTGAAATACCAGTCAGACCAGTGGCGGGGTGCAAACTAACATACATGAAAAATAAAGGTTCAATGACCCAAATCAATTATGTTTTAAGGGCACTGCTCTGGAACTCAGTAGAAAATATTTTAAACAGGAAAACGAACTAAATAGGATCATTCATTGGACTGGCCTGAAAAGGAGGCAGAAATCTTGTAAACAAGAAGTTCAGTGCTAGCCAGTTTTAGGTACTAACTGTAGTGGATTAAAATAAACAAAACAAAAAGCAACCCCAAGCCTAGATATTTCTTAGACTTGAATAATGTTTCAGCTTTCTGGGTACTGCAGTGAAAAGTGCAATAAAACAAAGCTATTCCCATGCTTTCCTTGAGCACAGGCAGTGTAACAGAGTTTACTTCCAGACATTAAAAAAAAGGTAGTTTATAGAAATCCTGGAACTGCACCGTTATGAAAGTAGAACAACCTGCAGGTCTTCTGTATAAAACAAAAATAGTAATTCAAAGCAAAAACAACTTCTGAAGATTAGAACCAGCTATGAAGGATGGATTTTTAAAGCACATACACACAAGCTAGGAAGGATCTGCTTTACTGCTTCAGAATATATGGACGTTGCTGCTCCCCAAGCTGGCCAAACACCCAAACTCTCTGTACAGTAAATATCTGCCAAGGTACATTGTAAACACAATAGGATGCAGCTGTGGCAATTAATCAAGATATAAAGAAAATAGGAAAGACCTATATTTCTCCTCTCCTAAAGCACAGAGCACTTTCACAAACAGTGAAAAGATGAATCAGTATCAAGCTCATTGCCAACAAAACTTTCACATTCTTTGAAGGTGCCTTATTTGTCTTGACTGGCTTAATTTCTTGAGACAGAAAGACACCCTGGTGTGCATATACATTTCTTTACAGTGACCTATAAAACAAAAGCTACCTGGACCTAAAAATCACATTAAAGTGCTACTAAAATAGCCCACACACCTGGCAGCAGCTGGGATTGGAACCAGATGTGCAGGACATCTGGTAAAGAACAGGGCTGCGGCTAGCAGACACTAAGCCATTTGAGGGATGTAATACTTTTTCAGTCCAGCAGTTGTCCGGAAATCCTTGATAAAAGTTACGTATTTTGCCACCACTTTTCTTAGGTAGAGGTGGATTACTAAACAGATCTATTCTGTGTCAATTTAAAACATTTAAGGTTTTCCGTACCCTTCCCCCCTAATCAGAAGTGCATATTTTGCTGCTCCAGTTGCATAACTTACTGATTCAGCTGCATGCTTGGTTGATCTGGTAGGAGACTAGTACAGTAGTTGAGATTCTGGATACATTGCCAATTGTGCAGTGTGCTTTGTTGATCAGAGCTGTAGAATTTAATAGCTGAAATTTCATACACTTTACTAATCAGGTCACATTCTTTGCTAATTGAGGTGCATATTTTAGTAGTTGATTTATTTTATTTTTTTTTCACTCCTTCACTGATCTTGGGAAGGATCGTGCTCCCTCTGAAACCAGCAGGAATTTTGCCATATTGCTCACTGGGAGCAGGACTATGTTTGTCACTGGAGGGTCTAGGATTGCTAAGATTTCTTCTCTTATAAGAATAAGAAAGGCTTGATTTTTTTCTTTAAGCCACCAAGTGAACAGAATAATACTAGATGAAGGATGGCACTGACATAGAGACCTTCTCCATAGGAATTTGCTTAAACAGGTTCTATTTTATGGACATACAGAGACATAATTTTGACTCTGTTATTATTTCATCAGGCTTACATTCTTCCTTCAGGATAAACAAGCCACTTATCTGCACATCTTGTTCCATCTGATACAGACACACAGGAGGAAACATCACATACCTTATCTTGAAATTTTCTTTCATTTGATCTAGCTCCTATTTTTACACTGCTATAGTACTCACTGAAGGATTCCAGAGAGAGCTCTACTTTGCCACAAAATATGTTTCAAACATCCACACAACCTCACAGCATCCCAAAGTTCCTGGGCTTTGAGTGGCAGAGACCACCTTCCTGGATGAAAAGAATAATTCTGTTTCCTGACCCTCAAGGCAGACTTTGCCCTTGCCAAAGGAGTTTCTGTTATGGTTTTATATTGTTAACTCTAAGCCAGAAGACAATTCGTTTCTCATAAATCTTTGCATATCTTTTTTCAACTGCTAACTAGAACTACATTTGAACCACCAACTTTGAGTGGGATGTATATTTTTTTACTAGCATAGCAACACTATCAAAATGTAGCCAAAAAAAAGGATAAAAATAATGAAGCCTATGCAACATAGTGCAGTCCTTGATGAGTGAAGAGCAAGTGCAACTTAAAAAAAAAACCTTAAAAGAACCCGGGAGCAAGAGATGTACACACACGTCTATTTGCACACACAGATTTCACTGTCATGTTTAGAAAAGAAGCAATAGACAATGCCTATGTTTCTTTCTGCAAAAGAAAGTGTCCAGTATGTTAACAGACTATAGGTAACATATGATCTAAAGAGTAATTGACACAAGTCAAGTCTGGGAAAGTATGCAGGAGGCTGCTGCTTCTTCATTACAGAGGCAGTTCATTTTCTGTAGTGCTGTTGGTCAGTACTTTAGTTCAGATACTGCCTGAGGGGAAATCAGTTCTGATTTCAGAGGTAGAGAACAACAGAAGTTGTCTAGGAAACATAGTAAAAAGAAAAATTAAGCAAAAATAATACAGCTTGCTGATGTCCCACCAATGCCATTCACACCCAAGAGTACATCACACAGCTAATACTTGGTCCATCTAGTGACTGTACAGGCAAACTTAGAACACAACTAGCACAGGAAGGATGTAATAACTGAGGGCAGCAAGCAAGTTATGTATTTTAATAAGAGAAGTATGCAGCTGGATGAGGGTAAGCTTGCAGGTTCCACAATGAAATTCTGAGTTAAAAGAGACAGAAAAGACAAAACCCCACAACTATACAATTCAATAGGTTTAAGTGTGCACTGTTGTGAAGTTAATACTCAGTACTTCAGTGCCAGAAATGTGGCTTAATTCAGAAGTTCTTGCTATCTTCACTAAGATATCAGAGTGAGATAAACCATCTTCCTTGCAACCACAAAGTCAGTGCTGTGTTCATATGTGCGGTGGCAGGGAGTTGGTGTAGCAGGCAGAATTACAATGCTGTTTTCCACCAGAGAAAACAACCCCCACCTTTGTTGTTTATATGTATATATGCACATAAGAAAAGACATAGATGTACAGAATATGATTTTCTTACACTGTAGTGGCTCGTGTTTTATAGATCTGAGAATCTCTACCAGAAGTGCAAATCTTGCTCCTGTCAGGGTCCACAGGAAAAGTCCCACTCACTTCAGCAGGACCAGGACTGTTTACCCTTCCCAAAGCACAGAGCAGCTGTTTGCTCTGTGACTCTCCTAGTTTTGGGGTACTCTGTGCTTCTTTCTTTGCCTTTCCATCACTGCTCTGTTTTCTCCAGTGCTTACCCAGTGACTCCCAGCCCGTGCAAGGTCCCCGTCAGCTGTTAGCTGTCATTTGCAGGGTTTACCTGTTCTCCGTACTACAGACGAGGTGCACAAGACTGGAGAGCATGGGGACAGTAATACAGGGTGGTTTGTTTGGACTCCTTATGCCAGGCTGCTCCTTGCTAGGGCTGCCTTTGGGCAAGTGCTCCGATTTCCGCTGGAAATGCTGTTCTATCGGTTTCCAAGGGGCTTGCACCGGATTTTGGATATGGCTGTACTGGAGAGGGTGACCAGAGATAGGCTTCCGCAGCGTCGTGTCTCCTGGTGCCTTTCGGACTCCGAGGCGAGTCACCAGCCAGCCCTGGAGAGGCTCAGCCAAACCCCGCCGCAGGGCGGGCAGGGGCCGAGGGGAGCGAGGGGGCAGCTCCGCTGCATCCCTCCTCCCGGGAGCCGCGGCGCATCCTTCGTCCCGGCAGCACGGCTGCAACCCCCGTCCCGGGACTCCCGGTGCTTCCCCTCTCCCCGGCGGATCCCCCTCCCCGCCGCACGCCGATCCCTTCCCGTCGAGTTTGCCGCTGTCCGCGCCGCGCTGGGGTGCCCGGTGCCGCGGGGGTTACCTTGCCTCCCGCCTCGCCGAGGCAGAGCGCGGCGGCCGCCGCCAGGACGAGCCCCGCGCCGGGGCAGCTCCGGAGCATGGCGCGGGGCGTTGCGCGGAGCCGAGCCGAGCTGTGCGCTGCCGAGCCGCGCCGTGCCGAGCCGTGCCCCGAGCCGAGCCGCTGACAGCGACCCCCCGAGCCCGGCCTCCCCGCCCCTCGCCCCCTCCCCCGGCCGCTCCCGGCCCCTGCCCTCCCCCGGGGGGTCACCTGCGGCGCGGAGCTCGGCGGGTCCCGGGCGAGGCGCCGCGGGGCTCCCCGGGGTGGTGGGGGGCGGAGATGCCTGGTCAGAGCCCCCCGCTGCGGGCAGGGACAGAGCGGGGTAAGCGGGGCTGTGCCTTCTCCGAACTCGGCAGCCGCCGAGAACGGAGCAGCCCAGCGGGCCCCTGCGGAAAAAAGTTGGTCCTGCTGCATGGCGGGGAGGCGGAGGGGTCTGCGTCCGGCACTTAGCGAGGGCAGCTGCCCCGGGCATTGAACCCGGCTGGTGCTCCGGTCAGCGGCCAGACCCTGGAGCCCAGTCGTGGGAGTGAATTATTAGAGGAATGGGAAACGGGAAGAGGGCTCAGGTCTTTCCAAGGAGGGCATGAAGCTAAGAATATTCCTGGGTGTCCTGGGGAGCCCAGAGTGAAGGAACTGCACAAAAATTAGCAGTAAGGGTGTAACAGCCACTTAATCTTTCTGGAGATCATGGGAAGGCATGTGACACTTTTTGCTGTGGCAGCCTTCTGGTTTTCCAGAAGAAACCCTCTCCTGTACCCCATCCAGTGCAAGGTGTATCAGGCAGTCCTGCAGTCCCCAGCAACCAAAAGAGTTACAATATTCTATTTTAAAAGTATGTGATAAAATACTGTGGGTTTACACTTGGAGCTGCTTTTCAGTAGCTCGGTTACCTCCTCACAGTAAGCAGCACAGGGAGCCTTCACAGATCCAGATCTAACTGTCTGACATAGGAAGGGAATCTGCCAAGCAGCAGGTTGCTGCAGGGTTTCTGACACCTTTCCCAGAAAATTCTTGTGCCTGCCACTACTGGAAAAGGGGCAATGAACCAGCCAGGCTGATGCGCTGCACTGGCATCCCAGTTCCTGAATTCCTCTTTCCCAAAAAGCAGAGATTAACCTGGTTTTCAGAGGACAAAGTAATCAATAGGAAAAAAAATGGGTAATACCTTCATCTGGTGTCCAAGTGGGTGCATATAATAAGCATGAAGTCGGAGGTCTGGTGTCGAAGAAAACCTTTATATATACATATAATATATATGCATGAATATACTTTTTATTTGACTTTCCATATTGTCATTTCATTGTGTATATTGGAAGAAATGTCTTGAATTCATACTTTGTAATGAAAGCAGGAGAGGCTGGGCACAGGCATGGAGGCAGCAGCCTGGTGTTGAATGCATGCTGATGCTGTGTAATCCGGGGCTATTCACCTATTGTGTGGGTTTGATGTCCTGTCTATAGAAACTAAGGCTTGACTCCCAAAGAGGTGAAATAGATAAGATATCCATGCAACCCTTGCAGTGCTTGTGAGGTGAAGTTTCCTGTTATCCATTATTATAGAAACTGTGGACACCTAGAAAAAAGTAACATGATTAGTCCAAGGCTGAGAGAGAATCAGGGACAAGGCTCCAACTGCTCACTGTCCTCTAGGACCACGCTGTTACTCTGGGAAGTTTGCATTTGCTAATGTAGAAATAGCCTTTCACTGGAAAGACACGTAAGGAATATCTTGATAGCTTAATTTGGTTGTTTATTCTTCTTGCACTGAAGGCAGAAGATGCAAATAGTTCTTTGTGCAGCTGATTCTTACTTCACCCTTCTCTTTTCAGGGCAAATTCTGTGTAAATGCTGTTCCTAGGCTATGACCTTGTCAGTTATTTGCTGTGATTGCTCATGGTCAAATTTACATTTTGCTCCTCCTGGGTAATATTTGTTTGAGTTACCTGTCAACTGAGAAAGCACAGAATGTAACTACATTATATCTATTCTGAACAAAAACATAACCCAGGATACTTGGCATCTATGTCAGGAGTTCTTTTTTTTTTTTTTTGAGAAGGAAGCAATTTTTCCAAGCAGAACACTCCTGCCTGAAGGGCAGTCTGGTCTGCAGCATAGTGCTGTGGTGCGTTGCTTTTCTTAACATTCACAGTTAAATCTCAGGGGGATGTCACCATAAATGTATGTTAAGCTTTGAAAAATCCCTAAACCAAAAAATCTACTTCTTTTGCACAAGGCTCAGTGTGACAGAAGTAAATACAGTGGTTCCATCTGTTGTTTTCTGTTGTTAATGCACAGTTGTTGAGGATGTAAGTCAAGGACTAGCTGGCTGGAAAGGGTATTCAGTGATTCTTTCTTCATTTGGACAGGTATGGAATAATAATATAAAAATTTCTAAATGAAGGACAGAGAGAGAACATGCCCAGGTCTAGCAATGCAGCTCTTTTGATATTTGGATTCCTTTCCAGGGGTCATCTGAGTGCAGGCACCTGTAATCCTTTCGTAGCAAAGAGGCTGATGTGTGGGCTGTGCTACCATTCCAAGCTGTAGACCTTGAGCACACAGCACAGACAAATGTATGCTGATTTCTCATGTTTGTGTTTACTCTGTTCTTGGCCAAGCAAATTCCATCAATACATCTTTGTTCCCTTATCTCAGCATCCCTCTGCTAGCAGGACCTCTCCACATAACATTTCATCACTATGCCTTAGCAATGACTTAGCATCTAGCATTAAGGATCAAACTCACAGTAATCTGCTTGTATTTTCAGCTCAGATTGGTGACCCTTTCAAACTGTAGTTTTTATGAAGATTATGTTTTATATTTATGAGCTCCCTCTGTGAGCAGGCAGTGGGACGTTGCACAGGGACCGCCAACTTCCCACACCGGGCAGTAGGGAAGACTAGGTCCAAAAGGTGTCTAGCTGTCCACTGAAAGCAACAGTCATGAAGCCAGGCTTGCAGAAGCAGGGCTTCTAATGCCCGTTCCAGGGAACATCTAGCTGGTGAGCTAGCTTCTCCTGGTGTCTGGCCTGGCTGCCCATTAGACAGCCATGCAAGGCAGCTGGAGGTAGTGATAGATTTACTGTAAGGATCAGGAAAAGACAGAAGGGTAAAAGAGACTTTGCTTTCTGCCTACTCTTTATTCCATTTCTTACACTCTCTACAGCTCCACCTCTCAAGACAGTTGACACACAGCCCAGATCAGAGTTGTACCCCACTCCTACCACACATCAGGAAGGGGAGATGCAGTTGGAACTGTGCACATCCCAGAACAGACAAGGCCAAGCCTCCTCCAGTCACTGAGACATCTTTAAGAAGGTAAATGTTCTGTTCTCTCTGTTGGGCACCCTGTTGAAAAATTCAAGGTTTCCATGCTGTTTTAGCAAAGACTGGCTGATACTACACACTGTACTGTGCCACTTTGGGGGCTCTTAAAATGCTGAAGCTACATTACATTTCAGTGGACCAGTGCCATTTATGAAGTTAGGGGATAGGATTAGTGTGTGTAATGGCAGCACTTTCTTAACCAGTAGCCCCAGGCTGGGAAAGTAATTTCCAGGGGAAAAAAAACCAAAACAACCAAAAAATAGAGTAGAAACTTAGTGCTTCCAGGCTGGTGCAAAAAACATTTACTGTGGGAAAGCTAAGCTTGAAACCACTAAACCCCAGTAATTTCCATCCACTTTCTCTCTCACACACACAGAGGTACATGGAAAGAGATCTTTCTGAATTAATTTTCTTAAATATGTAAGGCATCCTGATACCAAAAGGAGCCCCCTGCACCCAGGGAGACTCTAGTGGAATGTTCCACAGACATGAATGCAGCTCGTAGCAGTTTTTGGTTTTCAAAACAGCTGGTGTGACCAAACTGAATCCAGCTTTAAACAGGAGGAGGGCATTGGCAAAATGCTTTCAGTAACGAGGCCTTAAATCTTAGTTCATTCTCTGTACATAAGAGCTCTCATCTGCAAACCTTCTGGTCACACAACGTGGCTTTTTATATTTCCCAGCTTTCTTTTATGTAGAGATTGATTAAAGCTATTCTGGGCTATGCTGTTATACCAGACATGCCACAGTTACATCTGAGCATCCCCTGTTTATAGCAATGAGTCACGAAAGTAACACTTTAAGTACTTATCCATGCTAGAACAGACATGCTAAAAACTGCTTAGATAGAATGCCATATAAATGTTTCACATATATAAATAACAATTATAAGTAAATAAAATATATAAAATATTAAGACAATCTTTCATAAAGCACATTTCTGATGACCTGAATTCTAGTTCCATGGTCTGTATTTAACACAAAAGTACTTTTTTTTCCTCAGTGGCTGTAAGAGGAGAGTTGGGTGCCTGAGCCTGGTTGCAGTCTGCCAGTAATAGAGCTATTTATATGTGGTTAGCACAGGTTTCTTTTTTAATGAAGTTTTTGCAGACTGAGTGACACCAAATAATAGAAATATGTAAGCAGACAAACACGGAGTGAGCACAGGGAACTGGAACATAGTGTTTTCAGTGGTTAGAGAACAACTGCTAGAGAGTATTTCTGCTAAGGAAATATTTAGAAAAACATGTTTGTAGCTATAATAGCTGTAACTGGAAAGCACCACACAGTTTTGCACTGTGCAGAGAGTGCCACCCTCTGCTTATGCAAGGTATGGAGCCTTTCTCTTACCCAACTCTTCCTCTTTTGCTACTCCAGTTCTTTCTCACACGTAGCTTACAAGAATACCCTGCAGGATGGGTAGCTCTGCAAATGGTCTGTAATTCCCTGTTAATTTTAATTGTTAGCTCAGCTCTTTAACTTGGAATTATATGCCTCTTTTTTGTTGTTTTGTCAGAGCAAAGCTGAATAAATTTGCTTTCCCCTTTTAGGGGCAAGGCCCTGTGGGTTCTTGAAAAAGACAATTCCTATTAAGGTCTGAAAGAGCTTACTTGGAGAGAAGGCAGCACGAAACCCCTGCACACAGCCTACTTACAGCGTGAAAGAATGCTGCAGCCAACTGTGGTTAAAGGACTCATTTGTGGTACTTTCTGATTTTTATATTGAAAGAATAAGAGTGCTTTGCAAGAGGAACTTGGATAGACTTTGGGATAAGCCATAGGCACATTCTCTGCCAGAGACAGAGACTGCAGTTTACACAAACAAAGTCTCCTACAAATTTACTGGAATCCCTGCACTTAAAGGCCTCATTTGTGTTAGTGTTTGACAATTTTTCTGCACTTCTAAACAACACCACATTCTCCTGTTGTGCTAAAACTTGTGTTACTGATGATAGATATCTTCCAGTATGAAGGATTCTCTTTCTCACTCAGGCAGCCTGTTTAAGCTTGTTGCAGCTTTGTGCCATGCTTGGGCAGTAGTTCTCAACAAGTGGTTATTCCTGTAGCTGGGGGGGGGGGCTTGGTGCCATGTGGCAGACTAATAAGTAAAAAAAGACATACTTTGGAACTTTACCCAAGCAATAAATAGTCTTAGAGAGATGGGATCAAAGTCAAGAAGCAAACATAGACAAGTACTCCAACTGAACAGCTGCATTAGTGACTCAACAGTTCTTGAGTTCTCTGTAAGAGGCTAAACTCCAACTTTTTATGTTCTTAAAAGAACACCAAAGCAACGGATTGAACGAAGATCAAGCATTCAAGTCTTCCTCACCATATGGTCCTTGACATCTTCTGTGGAGGAGTACCCAACAAAGATCACTACTAAAGAATTTGAAAGACTGATTCATACACGTGAGTTCTTGGGGATTCCTCTCAAATCTCATTCTGTTAACGTCCCTTTACTCAGCTCTCCTTTACCCATACAAATCCCACATACGATTTACAAGCTCAGTGCTGAACATGTACATCCAACCAAGGTCAAACTTCAGGCCACATTGGTACTGGGCCACAGCCTAGGATTGCCCACTCATACAGGCATCTGGCTCAGGTGGCAGAACAGAAGGAGGCTGCTGTTCTCTGGATCCAAGTATACTCTCCAGATACTTGTGCAGATCCCCTACTGGACTGTGCTTGTGGATCTGTGAACAGTAAAAGATATTTCCTTCAGCAGAGCCTCTAAGAAGATTGCACTGAGGCACACACTGCATAGTTCTTGACCTAACTCATTTAATCCCTATCTCTCATCATCGGGCTTGCTAGCTTCTCTCACGTCATGCATCTGCACTTGAAAACAGTCTTCTTCCTTAATTACGTTGTAATGTTCTCTTCCAAATCATGCCTCAAGGGCTACCTCTGCTTAATGTGGGAGGAAAACACCCAGTTACTGTCACCAGCAATGTGCCAGGAGCTCCATTAACAGGTTTGCAATTTAAACAATTTAGACTTGCTGATGGCTTGGGTTTAGCTATCTTCCTGACCTGTTGAACAGCCTCATGTTTTCTAGAGAAACAGCTTCATGGCTTCATATTCATATTAAGGATGATTTGGATAGGTTGATAAGAGGAATACCTGGAAAAGCAAACTAGGTATGTTTACCTGGCAATTATATTTGGAGTGACAATATGATGACTTTTTTCTCTATGAAAATAAAAATGTTCAGTTTTCTGAGCTGGTGGGCAGCAATGTCACCTTCCACGTGTCTGGTTTTCCATGCCCATTTACTGAACAACATTCCAGTCCATATAGAGACTCTAGCAGGGTTAGGAGTAAAATCTACCCAACTGATATTGAGCAACTCCCAAATAATCCCAGTGCAACAAAATAAACTACTGTACTAATGGAAGCATCTAGAAAATCATCATAAGCATAGGAGGAAGCAGTGGTGTGAAATACCACGCAGACCACCAGGTCCCAGTGCCCTGCAGAACTTCTGGGATGCCCCATGCCAGAAAGATGCTGAAAACTTTTAAGGACCTATTTATGAGGAAAGGTCCTTAAAACCTTTCCTCATAAAGGTTCCTCATAAAACCTTTCCTCATAAAGTGTTTCCTGCCGGGAACACTGCAAGCGTGTTAACAGGACGTGTCATTGAACCCCCCGACTAACCCAGCCAGTGGTAACACTAATACAGGAACGTGAATGATCAAAGAACGGAGGCTGCGCGGGGCACATCGCTGTTACGCACAGGTGTAATTTCTAATATACACGCAGGCTAATTTTAACGTATGCCGGCTGCAACTAAGCGCCCTCGGCTCGGCCCGGGTTCTGCCCCGCAGCACGATCCCCTCAGCGTACACACGGTCTCACCGCCGCGCCTGCCCCCCGCGCCGAGGGAAACCCGGCGGGCGCCAGGCGAGGTAAGGCGCTGCCCCTCCCTCCGCTCCCGGAAGGGTCCGTCCGGAAAAGCCGCCGTTGCTCCAGCGGGCGCAGCGGCACCGGCCGGCTCCTCGGCTGCATCAGGCCGCCAAGGCTCCCCGCCGAGGGGCGTGGGGCCCGACTGGGCGGTGGCGGTTCGGCCGCGGGGCTGAGGGGTCCGCGCCGCGTCCGGCCCTCGGCGGCGGCGCCCGGCTGGCGGGGGAGAGAGAACCGCGTTGCACCGCCACGCCCTCCCCTCCCCTTCCCGGCGGAGGCAGCGCCACGTCTCGGGCAGGAGCCGGTGCCGGGCGGGCTGCCCCAGGTCTGCGGGGTCTCTCCGGGAAGGGTGGCTGCGGGGCGCGGCGGCGGTCGAGGCGCGGTCCCCGCTGGGAGTGGTCTTGAGCGGCCCCGTGCTGCTTCAGGCCCGGGGGGTGCGTTCGGGGTCTGTTTTCCCTCGCTCCTCAGCGGCCTGCCGGGGTGCGGGGACCAGCCGGTCCGGCCCGGTTCTGCTCTGTGGGCTTCCGCCCCGGGCCTTCGGGTCTCTTTGCCGGCGCCCCAGGGAGGCACCTGGCCCCTGCTCAGGGACCCCGGGGCCGTGTCTCGCCGGGCGGCTCCCCGGTCTGTGACTGGGTTCTCACGATTATTGGTGTTTTAAGCAAAAGGAGCTGTTTTCGTACAGTTCCTTTTCCTGTGAGGTTGTGGCTCGGTTCCCGTGGCATGCATACATTTGTGTGCTCAGCACAGAGATACACAAGGACTCAGGCCAGAGTACTTTGACCTTAATATTTATGAATGGGTTGTATAGGAGAAAGCTGTTCTTCATGACCCTGATTATAAAAAGGTGTTTTATGGCAAAGATAACACACCGTCTCATGTTGGCTGGATTTTGCCAAGGTGTGAGCAGTCCAAATTGTGCTTCCTTTTGTCTGTAATAACTCTTTGTGTCTTGTGTAGTATCTACTTGTTGTACAATGGCTGTTCTGTAAGCTTTATTATACTGAAAAGCTTTTAAAATCAATAGCAAATCTCATTGAAGGTAGTAATCTTTTTTGTTTGGCTGAGGCTTCTCTTTTATAAGTGTGCTCAAGGTTTCTGGCTTCTTTTCAACTCACCTACATAAGGGTCACCTACATAATCATGGAGTCCTGTGTATCCTGAGCTGTTAGCAGCCTTGGTAATGGTTTGGAGATGAGTGGTGGTGGTGGTGGGTGACCAGGATAGTTTGGTAAAATAGTTACACAAGTACTTTCTGCAGATACAGAAGGAATGTTGTTGAAAATGTTTGTGTTCATGTAAAAATGCAGTTAAAATATTCCTGACTTGACACTCCCCCCTTCCCTCCCCCTTTTTCTTAACTGGGGATTTCTGTTCCGTTAGTAAACAGGAACCATAGCATCTTGTAATCTGAATTAAGCTAGCAGTAACTATCTGAACAGAATTTGAGTACTTGAAGTGACTATGTACAGCAGCTTCTGTCACATTCTGTTAGTTGGCTGGGTTATACCCAAAGGTAACATCTGAATGTCTGGAGAGTCTTTTGCAAAGTCTTCAGGCTGTGTTTGGAAATCTTCCCCTTGACTGGCCGCAGGAGAAGGCAGTGTTGAACTGCAGCCCAGGACCTGTTCTGACTGCCAGTACATGCTGGAATCAGTAGAGCCATTCTGTACTGTGGTACATACTCATTGCTCTGCAGACAAGTTAATGATGTAATTTAATTTTAAAAAATAATCTGAATTCCATACTGCATTGTAACTAAGGTGATTGAAACTGAAGTCAGAGTAGGGCCTTGAAATAACATCCGTGGTGTGGAAGTCCAGGCTCTTAATTTACGGAGCAAAATGCTACTCTGAATACTGGCTCCCTTATTAAAGCAGAGGTCAAAGGGGCATTTCCATTAAAAGAGACTGATTTTAAACCAGTTGTCTCACTGGTTATCTTGTCGCATCATTATTTCACATATTATCTTGTTGCATCGTTATACTGGTGTATCAGTGCTACTTAAGAAAAGTTGTTAAACAGATCACTCCGTCTTCACAAAAGCTGGATACTTGGTTGTATTTAATTGTCTCTGTTACTATCCCATGTCCTGGTTCAGTATGTTGACGTTGGGCTGGTGCATAATCTGTGAGCATGACTTTCTTTTTAACTGGTATCTTCCAAGCTCAAAGAAATGTTTGTATATTTACTACATTTTGGTTCTAGAGGATGCAGCTCCTTGGTGATGACAGCTTTGGCTGTGAGCTATTTGCATGATCTCATGGAATTATCAGTTGCCTGCTGCACACCAACAGCTGTGAAGCTTAGAGCTGTACCTCTGGGTAACATCTTGATGCTGTTGTTGCAGATGGAGAGAAACAGGACTTGGTAGTTCAATTGGAAGCAAATTATTCAGAAGAACTTTCCAGAGATCTGGATCGTTTTTACCATGGACTCCTCATCTGTCCAGCAGGATGTTCATTTGGAGAACAGAAGCAGTAATGGGGCCCCTAGCAGCTCTGAGGAACTTTTGGATTGTAAAGCCAAGTCAGTTTTGCCAGTTACAGCAGATGAAATTAACAGTAAGTTATGTCATATGTATCAAATAACTTCCTAGTCTTACCTACAGTCATATGTTTTGTTGTTCAGCTGATGCTGAAAGATGTTTGTTTCCTTGAGGTCAGGAATTTCTTGTACAGCACTCTTAAGCACGTTTGGTGAAGGCTATGGCTCTATCTATGGGAAAACTGTCTTTTGTTTTAAAACTTAATCTTTCAAAACGAAACTGTTAAGTACTGTTGGCTGCCATTTGAGTGTGTGTTGTACAGCGTGTTACTCTGTTTTCCGAGAGTGTTTCCAGGAGCATATACTTAAAATTCTCTAGAACTAACAGTTGTGAAATGGTTGTTATGGAGTAAGCTCATGATTGGAGTACTTTGTTCTGGCAAAAGAAAATTTCCTAATAAACTAACTTGATTAGGCAAAACCCAAAGTGTACTTAAGAAGTCTCCCTAAACTTCCATGTGTGGAAGAAAGATGCTGGCAGGTACTCCCCACATTATCTCAAAATAACTTTTATACGTAGACTAGCTCTGTAATAATTATGCAGGTGTTTACAAAACACTTCAGAGGACACTGATCTGGGTAAATTATAGAGCCAACTTAGGTTGGAAGGGATCTGTGTGCATTATTTAGTCCAACCTCAGACACAGAGCAGACCTAGTTTTGAAGCTGGATGAAGTTGCTCAGGGCTTTGGCCTGTTGAATTCAACAGCCTTTCTACCCATTCCAGTACTTAGCTGCTTT
The DNA here is from genome assembly GCF_033815535.1 of Pezoporus flaviventris. NCBI lineage: Eukaryota > Metazoa > Chordata > Aves > Psittaciformes > Psittacidae > Pezoporus > Pezoporus flaviventris. The sequence goes on along the minus strand of NW_026892589.1, from coordinate 7,544,437 downwards.
CATTGTGAAAATCTTTTCTTTGCATTGAATTGGGACCTCCATGTCTCCACTGCAGGTATGTAAGGATACGGTGGTATATGGGTGGAGGGGGTATTTATGTTGCGGCTGCCTAGATACACAAAAGTACAGAGGCTCCATATATAAAAGGAGGGGATCATGTGATAAAGTTGTTAGTCCTCCACCCTCCTCTTGTACCACAGATTTGTCATCTTGTCACAGGTAAGAAAGTAGAGGCCAAAGACTTTATTTGCATTTCTTACATTGCCCATTATCGGTCTAGCAGTGTGTAGTTATATGATGATTCATTCATCTTTTATGAAGTTGGAGATAATGCATTCCTGTTTTCTCCTGTGCTGGACATCATCCAAAGACTTGAATTGTGGCTTACAAATAGGTAGTTTGTCTTTTTACTGTTTTCAATCTAATTGCATCTCCTCCTCCACTGTTCTAAAAAGACTGCAGCTGTATTGACACTTCTGCAATTAAATTACTTTACTTCAAGGCAGTATTTAGATTCTGAGTGTCTCATAGCCTAAGGAAGTTGCCAGGAAACCATTTTTCCAGCATTTTGCTCCAGCATCACTTTTGTATATGTACACCACTTACAGTTGTGAAAACAAAAATGTAAATGAAGTATAAACCTGATGCAGTAGTAGCTGCAGCTTCTGAAAGATGGGCAGAAACAATATTTCTGAATGTGTGAGGTATCTTCTTATGTTGGCTTCTTGTGGCTATTCTTAGCACTGATACCTATTTTTAAATTTACTTTTGACAGTCTTTTGGTTTTAAAATGCCTTAAATTCTGACTTAAGTTAGTTATTAAAAAGATGTGTCTGTCCTCCTTTGTATCCTTGTTGCGCCCATTCCTTCCATTGTGCCTGCAGGTGTTTTTGTGACCACATAGTGAACTAAATCAGAGAACTGATTCGAGCTAAAATGGCCTGAAAATGTTCTCTGCATAACAGATAAGATGCTCAAAAGTGCTTTAATTGAAATCTGAGAGAGCTGATGAGATTTGCCAGCATGAGGCTGGGAACTTTTTATTTTTACCCACATTCAGTTTCCTTGTTCCCTTTTCTCTGAGCTGGTTCACTGTACAGACATCTGTGCTGGCTTAGGGGAGGATGCACTGCAGAGGTGGGAACAAATGGTTAGGGATGGAAATGTATCTTTTCTTTTTAAACCAAGTGAAATTTGACTGCACTTAAAAGGAAACCTTTTGCTTTCTTCAGTAACAAAAGGGAAAACAATTAAGAAGCCCTACCTTCCTCCTGGTACCTTTTTTTCCATACAGTTTATTTAATTCCAGGATGCACTTTAATGTTCTCCACATACATGAAGATTAATAGCTTTATTTTTTAATTATTCTGCTTTCAGGAGTTTGTAGTGATAAATTGTATGGAGAGTGGAAAATCCAGTAGTAATATGTTAATGGGCTGATCTAAATCAATAATTAAAATTTTACTGAGTTGTAACTGACTTCCTGGCTACAAAGTATTTCTGCATACGAATCTTAGAAACATTTAGTTTTGGGAGGATTGGAGGCTTAGAGTTTGGGAGCCCCGTATCCTGGGTTGCATCAAAAGGAGCATGACCAGCAGGTCGAAGACGGTGATCCTGTCTGCTCTTGTGAAAGCTCACTTGGAGTATTGTGTACAGTTCTGGTGTCCTCAACATAAAAAGGACATGGAACTGTTGGAACAAGTCCAGAGAAGGGCCACGAGGATGATCAGGGGACTGGAGCACCTCCCGTATGAAGACAGGCTGGGGAAGTTGGGGCTGTTCAGCCTGGAGAAGAGAAGGCTGAGTGGAGACCTCATAGCAGCTTTCCAGTATCTGAAGGGGGGCTATAGGGATGCTGGGGATGGACTGTTCATTAGGGACTGTAGAGACAGGACAAGGGGTAATGGGTTAAAACTTAAACAGGGGAAGTTCAGATTGGATATAAGGAAGAAATTCTTTACTGTTAGGATGGTGAGGCACTGAAATGGGTTGCCCAGGGACGTTGTGAATGCTCCATCCCTGGTGGTTTTCAAGGCCAGGTTGGAGAAAGCCTTGGGTGGCGTGATTTAGTGTGAGGTGTCCCCTGCCCATGGCGGGGGGGTTGGAACTAGGTGATGGAACTTTCCAACACTAACTGTTCTATGATTCTGGGATCTGTTTCTCAGTTCTGGTTTGTTGTTTTTTTTTTTTTTCTGTCCTTCCCCCCCGACTTATTTGAGCAGGCTTAAAAAAACCTAAAGTGCTTATTCAAGTCTTTAGCACTGACAGGAGGAACAAAATAGAAGGAGGAAATTTGGTTTTTCTGCTTGCAAATACTTTGTGATCATAATGTTAAATATTTTTTTATCAACTTTGGGAAACAGTAATGAAATCTTCCATATTATTCCTTTGCATTCCAGTTACTTCAGTGATACATGATGTGGGAATGAAAGGCAGTGACTATTTTGGTACTCTGCTTATTTGAGATCTGTAATAATGCCTTTAAAGTTAGATACACTGTTTTGTCACAGCAGCAGTTTCCTAAATGTAAGTAGTCCCCAGCCAAGTGAAGTAGAAGAGTATGAGAGCTCCAAAATACAACTGGTTTTGAAGATGCATTTTTCCTGATGAAAAATAAAATCAAATATTAGTAAGTGGGGATAAAATTGGCATTAAAGTGGTTCTTTAATTGCCTTTTAATTGGTAGATTTATTGTTTTCCTACCTGAGAGCTTTGCTGCTGTGTTTTTGATCAAGATGCCCTATTTGAAAACATGCAGACTTTGTTTAAAATTGAGGAACTCTGCTTGGCCCAGGCTGGAAGTGGGATGGTGAATGCTTTCTCCCCAGTGCCCAGCAGCATACCAAATAGCTGAATCATTCGGCAGAGGCCCACAGTTGCTGAGTCTTATTTGTAGTAGGGTGCCACTCAGTGTGACACAGATCACATTACTTACACTTGGTGTTTCATCCTTCTAAACCTAATAAGATTTAAAAACCCATGTGAGGTTTTGAAGATACTTTATGATCATTTTTGAGATTCTGCTTGAAGGTAATGTAGTAAAGCAGGTGAATGGTACTCCTGGTCTTTTAAAATGAAGAATCAGAAGTTCTTTATGAAGTTTCTCCTGCAGTTGCTGCTAGCAATTTCCATATTCTTACAGACTGAAGGCAATAGTGGTAGCATTGTATTTGGGTGGAGGTGTGCAGATAAATGGGGTAGCTTAAAGTAGCTCAGTGAAACTTTCTTTTCCAGCTACCAGTGTTAACATCAATGAAGTGCCAGATGAAGAGGGAAGTCTGGAGATAAACTGCAAAGTGGATGCCTGCCAGAATGGGCCAGAGTCGCTCTTCCCTGACTCTCCTGTATCTTTTGACCCCACCAGCAGTGCACAGGGTCAAGAGTCATCCCCAGGTGTGACTGGTTTCCATGGCAGCCTAAGGAAGTCTCAGGGGACTAGTGCTGAGGGCATAGTTCTTAGAAAAGAAGCTTTGCAGTCTCTCAAACTAAGTCTTCCCATGCAAGAAACTGAATTGTGTAAGCATCTGTTTATGGTGGTGCCCCTGCTTTCTCTTGCTGCATAAAGCTTTTTACTCTGAGCCTGCCTCTTGACGTCTGTAACATCATTTAAGCTTGGACTAAACTTCGTTTTTGCAGTAAGCTTTTACTTTGAACTAAAATTCATTTTCTTTCAGTAAACCACCCTCTGCTGCAGCTAAGGCACGTGCCATGCTGTTTAAAAACTGTTCTTACGCTGGAGGGGAATTTATGTTTTCTGGGGCTTAAGCTATTCTAATCCTCTTGATTATTAGGAGTAACAAAATAACCAACAACACACACACCATCAGAACCAGGTGGTTTTAAGCCAAGTAATAAAGGAGGGAAGAGAAAAGCAATATAAAGGAGAGAAAAGGGAGAAGCCTTTATATTAAGGTGCCTATTGCTGCAGGAGTTTTCTGAAGTAGGATTTTTAAAAGAAGCCTTAACTACCAGAAAAGTTTAATGTGAGTTATCAGAGTAAGAAAATATATCTAGGGAACATCTTTCTCTGACCTGTAGGGAGTTAGTAGACTGTGTAGGTCTTGCTTAGTTTTATAATTTTAGTACTGTCAGAAGTGCAGGACAGGTGAGATTAAATGACAGCTGTAGTTATGTTCTTGCTGTTTAATCTCTTGTCATATGTACATGGAGAACACACAGCATTTACAAACAGAGCAAGGGAAACACACAGCCTTCATCAGTGCTTACACAAGGATTTATTAGAAGAGGCCATTCTGAGGTGCATGCCAATGGGCTTTCCTGCATTCCTTGCTTAAGCATGAAGCATGTTGCTGATGGTAGAAGGGGCTTTTTCCTTTTGCATCAAATTTGCCTGTATTGGAATTTTCTCTTTTATTGTAAAGATCCCTTTCACTTCCAGGCTCAGTAGAGTCTTCACTCCCATTGGAGAAAGAAGAACAAATAAGACTTCAAGCAAGAAGACGGCTAGAAGAACAGCTCAAACAATACAGAGTGAAGAGACATCAAGAAAGAGTGAGTACTGCACAGCAGATCTAGATTCAGTGTTAGGAAGGTTGAAAACGTTATCATTTCTGTGCTCTAAAGTACTGTTTTCTTTGCTTTAAATACTCAGTGGTTTTCTCAAATGTGAGAAAACATTTTTTTTCCTTCCGGACATGCAACCTCATCAGTAATGTACCATTTTGTGCTACTTAAAAATGCACAAAACGGTACATTTGTGGAGGTTGAGGGGATGAACCAAACCTAAAACTTAAGTAACCCAGATGTTCAATTTTCCTGTCATTTTCAGTTAGCTTTTGGAGTTTGCCTTGACTGTTTTCAACATGCATATACTGAATCTTGCTTGATTGTTGATGTAATTTACCTTGTTTATGAAATTATGCATGTATTTAATAATGTAGGAGTTTATGAAAGAAACAGTAATTTAGCGCTTTACATATTTTGCTGTTGAACTAAAGTATATGATGCTAGTTCGATGGTTATGTTCTGGAATTTATCATTGACTCTCTGCTTCTTTTAGTCGAATCAGTCTACACTGAAAAACCGGCCCTCCAGCACCCTAGATCCTGAGCTGATGTTAAATCCAGAAATTTTGCCAAGAGCTAGCACTGTAGCAATGACAAAAGAATACTCCTTTTTGCGGACCAGTGTCCCCAGGGGGCCAAAACTGGGCAGCCTGGGACTTCCAGCATCCTCAAAAGAGAGAAGAAGTTCAAAATGTAAGGCCAGTAAGATCCGGTCCTTGGCTGACTACAGAACTGAAGATTCAGGCTCTAGAAACGCTACTGAGAATTTTGTGGCTACTGATTTATCTGGTGGGACTCTGAAGCAAAGCAGAAGCGGTCCAGCATCAGTTGTGTCTGAGATTAGTCTACCTTCTGACACAGATGATCGAATAGATAATTCCTCCTTGGCAGAAGATAGTGTTTCAGAGGTTGATGGGAGTGAAGTGGGAATGAGGCTGGATGGAAATGAGAGTGACAGCTCTACCTACAGCAGTGTGTCAGGAAAAGGGCTGTATAACAGTTTACAGAATGCAGAAGGCAAACAGGGTATTCCATATACAGTGAATGGTCAGAAGATACATCCCGATGCAATGGGGCAGTTTCCTTCCATCAGTGAGGTGCTACAGGCTGCAGCAGTGGAGCATCAAGCCCAAGAGCAAGAAATTAATGGGGAAGCACGGAGTAGGAGAGACAGTATTTCTAGCAGGTAAGAAAGATCACCATACAGCGAGGCCATTGTTAGGCATTATACTCTCTTCAGGCAGCCTGTTACTCTTCTGCTAACTTTGGATCCAGGTTTAACTTACAGTCATTGTGATAAAATCTGTTCTTAACTTAGGGATCCTAAAAGAAACTGAAAGGTCACCTCACTTGAGTACCTAAGTGTATCTTTAGAGAAAGATCTTTTTGCCACTGACTGTGTTTTAAATGCACTGCTAGCAATTGCTTCTGTCTGTATTTACTTGTGAAGTAGGCATTCATTCACTGATGTGGCATTGGTGTTTAAAGTCTGATTATGCAGACTTAACTGACTCGGTGATATTTAATAGCATCCTGTTCCTGATCTACACACATCTTTCAGACCTGAGATAGTTATGAAATGCTGAGAGTCTTGTCCTAGATGCTCTTACCCTCTTCAGCATTTAGAATGAGATATACTTAATCTCACAAGCTTTTGTGTAGATGGTAGGTATTAAACTGTGATTCAGCAAGCAAGTGGACAACTGCTGAAGCCCTTATCAATTGTCTATAGCTGCCTGCTTTATACATGCTAATTTTGAAATTTTTTTTTTTTTCTGCATTGGAATAAAGCATAATGGCCTGAGATGTTAATGTGAAATCTGTTGTTGACAGTTATTCCAGCTTAGACTTAATTCTTACTGTAATGAGAGATCTTTTTCTCTAGATTCCTTGGCTGTACATCAGGAAAGGACCATAAGGAATCCCTACTAAATACCTGTTCTTCCTTCATTTGCAGCAGCTGTTGGTATTTCTCAGGCACTTTCACATTAAAGCCAGCAATTGCAGACCATAGTTGTGGAGGATTTGTGCCCCCATGATGTCCATTTGTCTGCTTATAATGGGATGTGCAGTTAGAAAATATAATGAAGTCAACCATTGCACTTCTGTAAAATAACAAATATATGGGTGCTACACTAGATTCTAGTTGCTGTGAATGTAAGAAACTAATGTATAAAATCTTAGCATGAATATAACTTCTTTATCTCTTTGGATGGTAATGAAGTTTGTTTTGCTGTATTCTGGATCCATCATAGAGCCAGAAAAAAATGTCCTAATTTGTAGGTCACATGTAGGTTTTAAGTACCTTTTAATTTCGGCTTCATTTCAAGCAGATGAGTGTTGTATTCTAACCCTTTAACTGTGTATGTGCTGTCTCTGTCTCCAGTGTTTCTATGGAAAGCTCTGTCACGGGAGCTCATGATGAAATGTTGCAGGTTCTGAAGGAGAAGATGAGACTTGAAGGGCAACTAGAAGCACTCTCACTAGAAGCTAATCAGGTAGAAAATGAATTTGAATGCATTTAGCAAATTATATCAATATGTTAATTTTCAAGAGCCTTGTACTCATTACTTGTGGGGATTGTGTTTTGTAAAAACATTGTAGAATAAGGTACTGTACAAGGACACCGGGTGTCACTAAGGCTGCTCTATCGCTGTCCTCTTCAGCTGGAAAGGGAGAGGAAAAATATGACAAAAGGCTCATGGGTTCAAATGAGGACAGGGAGATTACTGAGCAATTACTGTCACAGGAAAAACAGACTAGACGTGGGGAAACTAACTGAATTTATTACCAATCAAACCAGAGTAGGATAATGAGAAATAAACTCAAATCTTAAAAACACCTTCTCTCCACCCCTCTCATGTTCCCTGGGCTCAACTTCACACCTGATTTGCCCACTTCCTTCCCTTCCCAGCAGTGAAGGGGCATGGTCAGTTCATCATGTTGTTTCTGCTGCTCCTTCCTCCTCAGCGGAGAGGACGTCCTCACACTCTTCCCATGCCCCAGCATGGACCTCCATGTCCTGCAGGGGCACAGTCTGCCTCACCGTGGTCTGCACTATGGGCTGGCAGGGGAATCTCTGCTCCAGAGCCTGGAATGCCGCCTCCTCCTCCTTCACTGACCTTGGTGTCTGCAGAACCGTTCCTCTCACATATTCTCACTCACCTCTCTGCCATTGTTCTTTTGCAGTTTGGGTTTGTTTTTTTTTCCATTCTCAGCATATGTTATCTCAGGGGCACTACTAGTGTTGCTGATGGGCTCAGTCTGGCCAGCAGCATGTCTGTCTTGGGACTGGCTGGCGTTGACTCCATCAGATGTAGAAGCTGTGTGGTTTTTTGTTTAAAGTCATGTTAGGAGATGATAAATCCGGCATAATGGTAGCAGTGTCTATAAAGCTGTATTTTTCTCTTTGCGTTGATTGATGTTATGTATAATATATTCTTCCTTACAGTGCAGAAACGTGTCTTAGTAAAAGTTCTGACATGGTTACTGATGTATAACAGTATATATCTTGTCTGTGCTTTCCTCTGTATTTTCTTTGATTACTTGAAATAGCTGCTAGGTGAGATGTAAAAAGGAATTTTTTATAAGTAAGTGGTCTTTGCCGTAGCAAAGCCATTTTGTAGGACATCTTCTTTAATCAGCCGCTATTATATTTTCTGTTAAGACTTCTGTATTTTGATTTTTCTGGACACATTCAGGCTCTCAAAGAGAAGACTGAGCTGCAAGCTCAACTTGCAGCTCTGAACATGAAGCTTCAAGCACAGATGGAGCACAGCCAAAATAGCCAGCAGAAGCAGGAATCTCTGAGCTCAGAAGTGGCCACATTAAAGCAGTCTTGCTGGGATCTGGAACGAGCTATGGCTGACCTGCAAAATGCCTTGGAAGCAAAGAATGCTAGTTTGGCTTCTTCAAATAATGATTTGCAGTTAGCGGAGGAGCAGTACCAAAGACTCCTGCTGAAAGTTGAAGATATGCAAAAAAATGTTCTCACCAGAGACAGCACAGGTGGGATGATGTATATGTCAATCTTCAAAAGTTGTTATTCCATAAATAATTTTATTTCAGCATAATTCTGAAGCCCAGGAAGAAGGGATTTTAATCTGTTTCATTGATGTCATACTAATATAATGGTTTGAATTTTAAGATGGGTTTAATTTTTGTGTCACAGAACTGCCACAATTTGCAAGCTGCCGCTGCCAGCTTGGAGAAGGAGTTATAGCTATTTAGTCTAGTAACTGTTTGACAGTGGACTGAGGGGTTTTAGAGAATTGTACAAATACTGGCTTATAATGATGGCTGTACATGTCAGGATACCTGCTGCTTCCTGAGTTTTCATGAGTTTGTATTTTCTGCCTCTGAGGAACTATGAATGCTTACAGAAGTGATTCACTTATTTTCATTTTATTCTGGTAATGACCTGATACTTTGGATTCTAGCACTTCACCTCACCTTTGTAGGAAAAGCCAATCCTTATGTAATTAGGCATATACCTTTTTGTTCAAAAAGGAAGGAAAAAAAAAAATCTATGGATATAGCAATAATCCTTGAAAATGTGTGTGTAAAACTACAATGATGGAGTTTGCAAGTCCAAGTTCCTTATTTTTCTTTTTCCAGTTCATGATCTAAGACAGCAGATGGCTTCCTTACAGAACCAGCTTCAGAAGGTGCAGTTGGAACGGACCACGCTGACCAATAAGCTAAAGGCATCTGAAACAGAAATCACATCGCTCCAAAATGTGCGGCAGTGGTACCAGCAGCAGCTTGTCCTAGCACAGGAGGCCCGTGTCAGGCTGCAGAGTGAGATGGCCAATATACAGGTATTATGATTTGCTTGCATATGGGAGGACTGAGAATCTTTCTTTTCTGTGTTAATTTAGACGGAGGACATTGTTTATGAGCTTGGACAAGCTTGTATATTCTGCAGGTGGAGAGCAGGGGGAGATAGTGATTTGTTTTCATCGTGAGGTGTTAATTCACGTTAATGCTGAGGTGTAAATTTGATGAAAGTACTTAACCTTCTGTGGATGAAGCTCTTAACTGCCATGAAAGTATTGGTGAGATAAAGCACAGATAGATTCAGTGTAACTTTTCTTTTCTAAAACTCTTAAATTTTTTGGCTAAATTCGGACTGTTGGTATTAATCTGTGATTTATTTATTTATTTATTTATTTATTTTTATTTTCATTCCCTTAAGGCTGGGCAAATGACCCAAGCAGGTATGTTGGAACATCTCAAACTAGAGAATGTGGCACTGTCTCAGCAGCTGACTGAAACCCAGCACAGATCCATTAAAGAAAAGGAACGCATTGCAGCACAGCTTCAAAATATTGAGGTATGGTTGTAGGTGGTCCTCAATGATTATATTCTGTCTGGGTTGCATATTTTAGGTTTTTCAAACTCAAGGTTATTCTAGCAAAGTAGTGTAGCATTCTTACAAATTGATTCAAATATTGTATTATACAAACAGTAAATATTTTTGAGCAAATAAATTTCATGACATTACAAACAGTAAGGAGGAGCAAGGTCATGTTTCCCATTTCAAGGTGATACTTGCATTTTCAGCTCTGATATTTTGTTTTAATTGAGTTTTAAAGGTGGATGTAAATATTGCCTTTTGCCCATCCATGAACATTTTCAAGAGAAAACTTAATTGGAAGTTAAGCCAAGTCAGTAAAATGCTTCTTAAGTGTGTGAAATTGCTCAATACTCAAGTTTGTCCTTCCTGCCCTCCAGTAAGGAAAGATGGGTAAATTTTGAAATTGAAATTGCAGTATACTTACTTTCAAAGCACTTAGAACTTTAAATCCCATTGAATTCCAGTGACGTTCCTGCTTCAAAGTCTAAAAGGGCAGTAAAGCCCCAGGTTAATGGAAGCACCCTATTTCTGTGTGCAGTTGCATAAATGACTGGAATTGCGATTTCATGGAGTAGCTACACATCTGAGAAATCTCTGTTGTTTCAGAATTTTTCCAAATAGCTTAATTTTAATAAAATTCTTCTTTACATCTTGTTTCATCTATTGAGAAAGGCCATGGTGTTTAAGAAGAATTCTGATTGTCACAAGTATACAAAACATTCACTGTTATTCTGAGGTGTCTTAAGTATATGAATGGGTGATGTCAGTAAAGACATACAGGTGAATAAGATGGACATCAGAATTATTTTTGCTTGTCTTTTCTCTTAAAATTTTCTTGACAATTTACCACCTTCTTCTTTTTTTTGTCTCTCCGCCCCTCCCTCTCTGTTAACATTTTAGAAGTTGATTCTTTGCTTTTTCTGTGCAGGCTGACATGTTAGATCAGGAAGCTGCCTTCATGCAGATTCAGGAGGCTAAAACCATGGTGGAAGAAGACTTGCAGAGAAAACTAGAGGAGTTTGAGGATGAAAAAGAACAGCTTCAGAAAATGGCTGATTCTGCAGCAACACTGGAGCAAGAATTGGAGCAGGTAGACTGTTGTTAAGCAACTTCTCAAGGGTTTCAAGGGAATTACTTATTTGGCTGAAAAGGCAATAGTAAATAGTGGGCTCTAAAGTTATTTTAAAACCTGAAAGATTGCTGCAGAAATGAAGCCCATATCAAAGTCACTCTGTCCCAGGTGGAAAGGCTCTCCTTTTCTTTCAACTATCTCAGGAACAGTACTTTTTTTAAATTTCACAGCTACTTTCTTGTAGATGCTGTTTTTTTTTTTTTAGTGAATTCAGTATGTGATAAAGTATAGACAAGAAGCACACATCCATGTTCAAAGTTATTAGGCAATCAGGATATCATTATATATACTTCCAGTATAATAAATCTGCACTTTGCTACTGCTTTAACCTTGTAACATACAAAGGCATGACAAGGTCTGGAATGAGATAAAGTAAATGATAGCTCAGTATTATATTCCATGTAATTATGGCATTATCATAATAACACGAATTTTACCTTATATATTTACACATTTCAAATTACAATTCAGAATACTGTGAATCTTCCTTCAGAATATTTTAAGTTTGTTGTCCTGGTCATTGCTTAGCCTGTAAAATTAGAGATGCTGCAGGAGTCAATAAATGTAATTGAGAAATAAAAGAAGTGGCCTAGGAAAGTTCTGATATGTTTTTCCCTAGAAGCTAAAATATTCTATTTTGATTGGAGTGCATTTGCAAAGATAGCTTTCATTTTGTTTGAATTTAATCTTAAAATACTACATCTTAGGTCAAGTTGACTTTGCATCAGCGAGATCTGCAGCTTGAATCTTTAAAGCAAGAACACCTAGACCTGATGAAGCAATTCACTCTGATCCAAGAGACATTGCACACCAAAGAGCAGTCCCTGGATGACCTGCAAACTCAGTATGATGAACTGAAGGTTAGATTAGAAGAGTTCCAAAGTGATGCTACTTCTAAAGATGACATGATTCAGTATTTGCAGAATGAGAAGATTGTCTTGGAAGTAGCTCTGCAGGCAGCAAAAGCAAGCAAAGAGCAACTTGATGAAGGAGCGGCACGCCTTGGAGGAGATACAGAAGTAGCATCACAAGTCTTGGAACAAATGAGGCAAGAAATGGCGATCAAGTCAAGCCAGGTAATGAATCCCTAAAAGTAGCTCATTTAAAGTAGCTGTTGCAGGGAAGTATTGCCACAGGCACATGATAGACCCAGTTACAGGAGAGGAGATTGGTACACATGTGTAGTTGCAAGCGTCAGCTAGAGGGAATATTTTGACCAGTTCTGTCACTTTTGCCTGTTGACAGACAATCTATTGTAACTTTACATCCTGCTGTGTCATTGGTGAGCTTACAGTTAATATCTCTTGGTATCTATGTGCAGTTACACATTTGTGTGGTATGGAAGCTGAGATTAATTGATCTTATTCTGTCTGCTTCCAGGAGCCACCATCTTTCCAGAATCTGGCAGTTTTAAAAAGCAATACCTTTTAAGTATTGATCAGTTTTTGAAGTAATTTTTTTTGTGTGTTGCTTTTCTGTGTACTGTGGGCCAGATATCTCCTTATGCAGTAATTTGGTCATGTGTAGTTGTGCCTTTTCTCTTGAAACCATGTACTAGGGTTTGCTTTTGCGTATTGTATACCAAGACATTTTTCCTAGTCATGAACTGTTTTACAAGATCAGGCCTAATGCATGTCCTTATTTTTTTGTGGCTGCTTTAAATTATGATGACTCTCCCTTTCACAATGTAGTTTTATAGGTGTGTATGCTCTATCTTTTAGAACATCGAAGCTCCATAGGGAGAGCTTTCTTACTGATTACTGGTAATGATGAGTTCCTGGGAATCTTTAGAGATTCTTTTGAATATAATAATGGGACTTGTTAGTAGCACCAGTAGAAGTACTGAAGAACTATGGAAGTATATTTAACATGAAGAATGCTTTTCTTTCAAAGAACCATCTGGTTTCATTTGATCCTGTATGTGCGAACAGCTTCCATCCAGATGCAACATGTACACTGATGATGCATACTTTAATGGCAGGTTAAGGGGACTTACACATTTCTGAGAGTTGACAAGACTCACTATGTGGTAACCTGTGTGAGTGTATTTCTATATAAAATGTGTGATCTAACAGTGCCACTGAGATGCCTAACCAGAAATGAGATTTCTCATTAGATTAAGTAATTGGTATGAGTATAGCAAAAGATATGTCACTGAAGACGTAATGTAGAATATGACATTTGGCATGTAAACTAACGTGCTTGCTTTTTTTTTTCCCTCTGGCAGGTAGAAAATCTACAACAAGAAAATGCCAGTCTTAAAAAACAGGTTCAAAAAGTGAAGGAGCAGTTCCTGCAGCAGAAGGTAAGGAAAAGCAAACCTTTTCAAAGAAATAAATCCAAGGAATATACTTTTTTTTTTCCTTCTTAATCCAGTGAAGGAGTGTACTTTTGAGGGGTTTGTGAAGACACTTAAATCCATCTTCTGTATCAAATAACTTTGTGACATGATTATACAGTTTCTATATTTTGTACGGTTTAATTTTTTATCTGTAACTAATGTAAAAGCAGATCCAGCAGTGAATTTTTGCTTTTGTTGAACTCCAGGGAGTTTGCCAAATGATCCACCATATAAAAATGTCTCTGTTTTTTTTGATGAGATTTGCTTTTGCAAAAGCATCCATGAAAATCTTCAAGTGCCATTGTTTTCCTACAGCTTTGAAAAAAATAGTTGCTTTGGTAATTAGGTGGAAAATAAGTGTTTTATTGCAAATTTTACTCTGAATTTACACAGTTCTGAAACAGTAATTTGAAATTGGTATGTCATTAGCATTGCATATATATGTCTTTTTTTTATAGGCTGGCACCATTAATTTATCGCTTGATTGCTTATTAACAGTGCGAAAGGCTGTTTTAGCTTGCTGGGTTTAAGTTTGGGAAGGATGTTTAAACTGTCATTCACAGTTAAGCTCACTTCTCATGGCAAAAGTTACTACTTATGTGCATGGAATAGTTAATTTTTTACAGTTAGTTAGTTTAAGAAAACAGCGTATCATTAGTGCAGTTCTATAAAGAATGTGAAGAAGAGTATCCTGTATTGCTATAAAAACTCTTATGTGGAGGTCTGGGGCATTTTTTGGTGAACTACTGATATATAGTGATATTTGATACCGGAGCTTACATTAAAGGCTTTGAACCAGAGTAAATATGTTACAGATGATGATGCTGGTTTGTATTCTTTGACATACACCCCACATCCCCTCCAAGCTAAAAGAATATTTGTAAATACCTTATAGTAAATTACTCTTAAATTGTAAAGCTGTAACAGAGGTGACATTGTCCTCTTGTATCTCTTGTGTCCAAGGTAATGGTGGAAGCTTATCGAAGAGATGCAAGTTCTAAGGACCAGCTGATTAGTGAACTGAAAGCTACAAAGAAGCGATTGGACTCAGAAGTGAAGGAGTTAAAACGAGAGCTACTGAAAGCTCAAGTTGAAAAACAGTCACTTGAATCTGAACATACAAAACTACAGAAGGAAGTATCTGAGGTTCACCAGCAGATGGTGGAAATAGAAAATCAGCTTCAGTCAGTGCAGAAAGAACGAGATGAAATGGAAACACGCCTACAGGTATGGAAGGTGTTAAGCTTTGGACTTTGGGAGTGTTAGATTCAGGAATATAGCACATATAAGTTGATATTTCTGTTAACTTTGGAAATAAACAGAATGACCATCTGCAAGTTAAGATTCTTGGCTACATATTTAATACACATTTGAGCATAAGCCTAGCAAAAGTCTGTAAATACATGACTGCTTATTAACATCCATGTACGTAAGTGGGGAGAAGCATGCTACAGGTGTGCCAGATGTGTGATGTGGAAGCACTTTCCCTGGTCCCAAAGTGAACTCCATTTGAGAGCAAAGACCAAACTAGAACTCTATTCATACGTGTAGCAATGATGGCCACAAAGGGAAGAATTAAAAGCATGAATAAAAGGGGAACAAAAAGATGGAGAACCTTGAAGAAATTTTCGTATTTAGAAATGGAAGTAATTCTGAAATTTTATGCTTATTCTTTTCTAATCCAGCATACAGCAAACATGCTTTTGTTCTTACTTTGATGGATGCTTTTTTCCTTCCTATTAAGTCTTTGCAGTTCGATAAGGAACAAATGGCATCTCTTGCTGAGGCAAATCAGGCATTAAAACAACAAGTAGAACAAATGCAAGAAGAAGCAAAAAAGTAAGTGTTCATTTAGCACAGACCAAAGAACTGCATTTGTTTTTCATAGTCACCTTTTTAGCAATCATTCTTTTCCTGTTCCCTAGTTTTTCCTTTGGGAAGTTTAATTAGTCATAGAGTCATATCCATGGCAAAGTGTTGGCTGCATGCTACACAGGAGTTGCAGCTGCTCCTCTGATTTACTTAAGCTTTTAACCAGCAGTTTCTGCTGTGCATACTGGAGCTAATCCTACTTACCATTCACTGACTTTTAGCCTTGACTGGCTAGAACATTGACATTAATAAGAACCATTGCTTGGTTTGGGTTTTTTTCCACTGGTGATCACAGGGTTTTAGGGTATCTGATAGGATTCTTACTCTAAATTCTGTGTTATTTTTAGAGAGAGTAGTATATATTCCTTCATATTGGAGTTTAGTAATTATGACAAAACTCTCAATTACTATAAGTGTTTTCTTAGAATGTTACAGAGTCTTCAAGGTACGGTCTTGCAGAGGGCCAGATTATACCTTAGCAACCAAATGGCTTTCTCTGATAAGGTGGGCACCTCTGGGACAAGGGGAGAGAGGTGGATGTTGGTTTTCGTTAGGTTATGTGAAGAATTAATCCTTTAGTACTGTTTTCAGGCAGTTTTAACCTGATGTTTTATTTTTCCTTTCACTCTAGGGCCATTACTGAGCAGAAACAGAAGATGAAGCGTCTAGGGTCAGATCTGACGAGTGCTCAGAAAGAGATGAAAGCAAAACATAAAGCCTATGAGAATGCAGTTGGCATTCTTAGTCGTCGGCTGCAGGAATCTCTGGCTGCAAAGGAATCTGCTGAAGCAGAGTTGAGCAAACTGAAAACACAAATCACTGATGGTGGAAACAGCCAGATTGCCCAAGTATGCAGATGTCTTTTAACACTTGTTTAGTACAAGGACAGAGCTATCTTGGTATTAAATTGAAGTCTTAAAATATTATTTTACACTGAAGTGATTGAAAGTATTTGGAATATAAAGCTCGATAAGAATATGGTATCAGTGTTCTGAGCACTGAGAATTTCCTTAACTGCCTCTGAGGGAGGTGATTTAGCCTTCTTTGGTTGGTTTGGTGGAGGTTTTTCCTTAATTTTACTTGCATCTTTCAGGTTACCAATTGTAATCCAAGCTCAAGAGGACGGTCAGCCTTAGTGCATGATTTTTTACTGTCAGGTTGTTCTTTGGCGTGGTTTCTTCTTGTTGTTTTGGAGTTTTGTTGTTCTGGTTTTGTTTTTTTGTTGTTGTTTTTTCAACTGAAGACTCAGTGTCTGAAGGTTTTTCTGGAATTCTAACTCTTACTGCTTTTTTTTTTTTCCTCATTGACAGTTAAATGTTCTTGAGTGTAATTCATTTAAGTTATGCCTGTGGTTAATTTACTGGGGGAAGCTCCAATTCCTTGAACCAATGGAGCAAGATATCAAGTACACTAACAGTAGAAGCTGGAGGCAAGGGTGGAAAGCTAGAGCAAGACCTTTACATTAAGCACTAGCACCTCACTTAGCTTTTGCTAGAGAAGTAGGCTTTTTAACTAAAACAAAATTACTCCTGTAGATGGGCGATATAGTCATTAATCACACTTGTGATCCATTTGTCTTTAGGAAAGGATTCAAGCTCTGGAGACAGAATTGCAAGCTGTTAGCAGCAGTAAGTTGATGTTGGAAAAGGAGCTGCAAGAAGTGATTTCACTTACCAGCCAGGAGCTTGAAGAATACAGAGAGAAAGTGCTGGAACTTGAGGATGAGGTGATTGCTTGAATTTGTATGGTGGATGGGAAGGTGACAGTAGAAAGTGCCTGAAAGGCAGGGAGAAATTTTAGTACCATAATTCTATTCCAACAGTGTAGGAAATCAGAATCTTACATAGGAAACTTGGTGTCAGTGACATTTGCTAATTTTGTTGCCCTGTGCTGGTTCTTTGTGGTTTCATGAGTCATCGTTGTGTAAGGGAAAAGAAGAAGAGAGAGAAAAGTAGTTCCTTTATCAGATACCAGCTGTATCTGGTCATGAGACGGAGAGGTTGCATGAATCATTATCTTTTGAAACTATCTGGAGTCATGGATGCTCAGTGATTCTGAGGGCAGGGTGGTGGTGTTCAGTTGCACAAAAAAATTGCATGTATCAGCTACTCATGATCTACACCTGAACAGTACTCCTGGTTTCTGCTTTCTAGCAAGCATTTTAGTCTTTCAAAAGGAAAAAATAAAATACCTAACTGAACTAATTTTAAAGTGTTCATTTAAAAAAAGCAAGAAAAAAAACCAAAACCAAAAAGAAATGTATATGCTTGATTTGGTTGTTGTTTTTCTTTTTCTTTGGCTATAGCTTCAGGAGTCTAGAGGCTTCAGGAAGAAGATAAAACGCTTAGAAGAAATTAATAAGAAGTTGGCCCTTGAACTGGAGCATGAACGTGGAAAACTTACAGGTCTTAGTCAGTCCAATGCTGCTTTGCGGGAACACAATAATATCCTTGAAACAGCCCTAGCAAAAAGAGAGGCAGACTTGGTACAACTGAACCTACAGGTATTTGACCTTTTGATGTTACATCTTCAGAGGGAAATTAGCTCATATTTCCGATAACAGGATGTAGACATCTTCACTCATTGGATACAAAGATTGTGCATTTTCTCCAGGTCTGGGTCTCTCATGTGTTGTGTAACAGCAGTAATACAGGGGGCTAAACAAGAAATCAGAAATGAGTATTTGCGCTAAACAGAGCTATTTCTTTCGGGGGACTGGGGGAAATCATGCTAAAAACGTTTGCAATAGTGAAAGTGTGGCTTGTTTAAGTTAGTTGGAACATAAACACTGTTACTTATAGATTCATTGAGATGCATATTTATGCCAATAGTACCCTATTTGTGGCGTATAAGAAAATGGAAATATAGGCAATGAGCTACCATTTAACCATAGCTACTTTTAAGCTTGAAGGGTACCATAAGGCAAGAGCTATCGTCAAACAGCAGAGAGAAGTTCTGCAGTCCCTGCATTGGTTTGTGTTTCTGTTTCCTCTGCTGGCATTTCTGGTCTTCCAGTGAGCCCACACAAAATATGTGTGTGTTTTTGTGATGTGATACAGGTTCAGGCTGTCTTAAAGCGGAAAGAGGAAGAGGATCAGCAAATGCAACAACTTATTCAAGCTTTGCAGGCTTCCTTAGAGAAAGAAAAGTTAAAAGTTAAAGATCTTAAGAAGCAGGTAATGTCTTCTATTGTATTTACTTAAAAGGTGGTTTAATGTATGTGAAAAATAACTTGAAACAAAATGCATGCTTTATGACATACTGCTTTGTGCAGGGTCCTCCCTCATGATAACCGGTGGCTGATGTCTTTTCTGTTATGCCCTGTGTTAAGCACGCTCACTGACTATCAGGAAAGTTCTGTTATGACGTGTAATGTATGGGACACATCCTGCAGTGATGATACTTATTCCAGAAATTCACAATGAAGAAGCAGAAGCAGAATGCTTCTTGTGTTATATACAGTTATTAACTGCCATTGGCATTACTAAAGATAACACTAATAATAATGTTTTTTAAGCAAAAAGTGTTAACAGCTGAACAGCTTCCTCCTTGATTAGTTTTGTACTCCTTTAGTCTAGCTCCCTTTATGATTCACCGACAGTGATAAACCAAAGCAAAACTGCATCTCTTTTTTTGTGGCAGGAAGCAGCAGCCAAAGCAGACGCAGCACATAATCGCCGTCATTACAGAGCTGCTGCGCTCGAACTCAGTGAAATCAAGAAAGAGCTACATGCCAAAGAACTGCTTGTCCAAGCCCTTCAGGCTGAAGTGGACAAACTGCAGTAAGTAAATGTCCAAGTTCTTAGAGAATAGTAAATAAATTCTCTGAAAAGGCAGAGAAGCTCTGTAAAAAACATGTTAGTGAATTTTTGGTTTTGCCACTCTGTAGTGGATTATGCTGAAATGGACCAAAGCTGAGTCTGACCATAACGTACATGTTTGGACTGCAGGCAAATACTTGCAGTTTTGTGTCTATTCCTAATTCAGTTAGACCCGAAGTGTGCTGTGTTTGGACTTCACCATCTGCTTTTTTCAGTTTCAACTCGGATTTCTATTTCATGCTACTAGTAATAATTTACACTTCATACATATACTATTATTCTCTATTTCACATTCCTGAGGGACTACATAGAGGATGAATCTGATTGTTGAACATATTCCACAATATATTCAAATTCAGTTTGGTTTCTTGTATAGAAGATAGTTTCTTACATTATAAGAAATTATCAAACCTATATGAGATATAAAGTTAAACCTATTCCTCCTAAAACAAAAGCAAAATTCCAGTCAGATTTTTTTCTGTTGTTACTACATAACCTGTTGTTTGTAGCTGGACTCTTACCAGAGCTCAAGGATTGTTTGTTGTTTTTTTTTCACTATTTCATGATATATTCATGCACCTGTCTCATATAGAATCTTTTTGTGATTTAACTCTTGCTGTGAATGTGTTGTCAAAGCCTTCATTCAAAGCTATAACTAACCAGGTTTCATGCACTGTCATGTCATTTATAGTTACGTAGCTAACCCAGTGAAGTACATGTTTTAAAGGACAGATTGAATAACGGCTGCGTCTGTTAATTGTACTGTGCAGGGTAGAGGATGAAAAACATTCCCAGGAGGTATCACAGTTTCAGGAAGAGCTGGCAGAAGCCAGGTCTCAGCTCCAACTTCTGCAGAAGCAGCTGGATGACAAGCTTAGTGAAAAGCCTGTAGTAAGCCAAGAGGTAAAATCTGCATATTTACTGTGTTAATCGTTTATGATGTGTTGTATAGCTTCACTTGTCTTTAACTCTCTATATTTTAATGAAGTTTTGCTAGGTTTTCTTAGAACCTGTCAGGGTTCATGAGACATAATAATACATTTCAGATTTTGTGGCTGATTGCACCTATAGATAATTCTAAAGATGCTGGTTTATTTTGTTTTGTGTTTTCCTCTTTCCTGCCCTTCCCCTCCTCCCCCTGGTAGGTGGAAGACCTCAAGTGGGAAGTAGAACAAAAAGAAAGAGAAATTGAAACACTTAAGCAGCAGCTGGATATGAGTGAACAGCGCAGCCACAAAGAGTTAGAAGGGATACAAGTTGCCTTGCAGGTAATCTTGGCAGAGAGTCTGATGCTTGACTGGTATTGCTGTAGGGGGATAATTAAAATAATATTTTTGTTTAAAAGCATTCTATACTGATACTTTTCTGATACTTCTTTTGATAAATTTTTATTCATAAGAACTTAATCACTGTATGTTTCGCAGTCTTTATTTTTCTGTTTTACTTTGACTGTGCTGTTAGCTTCTGACTGGACTTGATGAATCAACCAACCTAGTTGATTCTGTGGTTCTTCTTTCCTTGACCTTATGCCAAAAAAATAGTCTTTTTTTTTTTCTTAACTCTAACTCCTGGTTTTCTGCCAGGGCAAATTGGTTTCAAATAGCAGTGTTCTGTGCTGTTCCTTTTTCTAGTTTCCCCTAGAAACTGGAAAAAATGATATATATAAAAACATCAGTTGACTGGAATTTTTATACCATTTCCTTGTGTCACATTGATTCTCTTCTTTTACTATTTAGAATATCAAGACAGAGTTGGAAATGGTGAGGGAAGACCTGTCAGTGACTCGGAAGGATAAGTTTATGCTGCAGGCTAAAGTGACTGAACTGAAGAACAGCATGAAGTCACTGCTGCAGCAGAACCAGCAACTGAAGCTGGACTTGAAGCATGGCAAAATGAAGAAGGTATTTAGGAAGAGTACATATTGTAGGATACTAGAAAATACTCTGCTAATGCTCTTAAATTTAAGTACCAGAAAATACTCTGTTGCAGGAAGCCTGGTGAAAACTCTGAACTGAAATGCCTGCCTGTGATAGACTTCCTGATGTTCTCCTATCTAAATGATAAATACATGAAGACTTGCAGGCAAAAGTAAATGTACTGATCTTGACTTTCCACCTTTTACTTCAGAAATCTTTGTGTTAGGTGTTGTATTTTACATTTACATTTAGACTTATAAAGCAAAGAAGTTACCACTTAAATAATGACTCATGGGCAAATATGGACTCAGTATCTTCTTATCATTAATGCCTACCTAATGTTTATGTGCCTATTCTCTCTATACAGTCTAGTTTTATATCCTTCCACAATTTTAGAAACTAGCTACTAGTGGTTTGAGTTTTCTGATTTGCTACTAGTATACAGAAAATCCAGTAATAGGAGCTCCCTTGCTCTTTCCCTCTCCGAAGTAATCCTCTCACTTAGTGAGACAGAATTTTGTATGGAAGCCTCCATTTCATTCTGTTAAACATTGGTTCTGATACCTCATTCTGCAAGTTCCAGAATTTCCAAAAGGATTAATTTGATTGTACTTAACTGTTTTTTGTTTGCTTTGTTTTTTTAAATTCTCTTAGCTATACTGATGGAATGTTATTAAAATAGTTGTGAAGATCCAAGTCATTAGCTTTAAAATCTTCCTGGGTTTATTTCTTTAGTAGTTCTCGAGTAGGTCCTTCTAAATGCTGTTTGTTTACTTAGGAGCATGGCTAGCAGATGACATCAGGTAAGGAACTTTTGCTTGAGACCCATGAGCCTTAACACGAATGTGCTTCTGATTTCTGCTTTGTAAGGCATATATGTACCACTAGTGTGATGTGACACTCTTCATCATGGTAAAAATGACACTGATGAAATAACATGTTTGTATTTTGGGCTGTTCTTCTTTTTCCTTCAATCAGAAGAAGGAACTAAAAGGAGAGAATAACTCTTCAAATCCTGTGACTCCAGTCAAGATTCCTGATTGTCCAGTGCCTGCTGCCTTGCTGGAAGAACTGCTGAAACCATCAACAGCTGTGAGCAAGGAGCCTTTAAAAAATCTGAACAGCTGTCTCCGGCAATTAAAGTATGACCTGTTGTTTTCAACCATATTAAATAATCTTAAAAATGTTTCCAAGAAACCAGCTGCCAGCCTAAAGAAAAAAAGGATTTTGAATTCTTTTCCTCTTATTGGGACTATATTTGGGACAGTAGGATGTTCTGTTGCTCTAACTGCTTGCTTATATAGCAATGAAATAGAGAAGGAACTCTTTACAGCAAACTAGGCAAAATGTCCATCCTAAATTATACATAGCAGAACAAACTGGAAACAGCTATTTCTAGTTGTTCTTGCTGGTGGTGAAGATCGTGTTTCTTCACAGCATCAGAAAGGCTCCTCATGATAGTAGGGAATTTGTTAACTATAGAGGAAGTTTATTCTGCCAGAAATGTGTTTTCAGGTCTCCCCTTAGAAGGTTGCACATGAGATTCTGAGCAGCTTTCAGAAGATGGGGAGTTCAGGCTTATTAGGAGAACTGAACTGCTATTATCACCTCAGTTTGTTTGAGGGGAGTGAGCCTGTGATAATGTTCTGCGATCCTCTGCTACTAGACTAGTTGCTTTGCTAAGCTGATGTCTGACTAAAGTCATAATGTGTTTACTTATTTTTCAGTGCTACTTTCCTCATCTCTACCTTATCTGTATGCTTTCATAACCTGCGAAAGTACCATGTTCATCAGGTTGCAGTCACTAAGTACTTTTACTGAGGAAACAGTGCTGCATTATCCCTGGCAATGAGTATGTGCAGCAAAGGAGCTGCTGCGTTATTGGCCCTTAGTTTTGAACTAAGCTTATTGTGTTTGTTTTGCTCTTTAATTGAAGACAGACAATTTCTAAGTTTCCTGTAGACCTCTCTCTCTTGTATACAGGTATAGCATAGATAGTCTTGGGGTAGATACCAAGACTCAGAAAAGTAATTTTATGATCTTGCATTCAGCAGTTAGCTTTCTGATTGTTAATTTTTGCTTTTTTGTTCTCAATGCTTTTGAAAGGCAAGAAATGGACAGCCTTCAGCGTCAGATGGAGGAACACACCATTACAGTACATGAATCAATGTCTTCATGGACTCAGATTGAAGGGCAACTAATGGACTTTATTTCTACCAGTCCTGCAACTGCATCGGACCAGCAGGAGGTTCCTATTGTAGATGAAAAGAAACAGAACTGTAGTGTTAGTGACCAGGAAGCTCTGACACTATAACCTCCTTATCAGTTGTCTTTCTTCCTATTGCTTTAAGTATGTAAACAAATCTTTATCAAAATTATTTATTTATTTTGTTTTTAAGAACGATGTTTCAAAGTTGTGCTTTTGCCTCTAGAAGCAAAGGACATGGTTTTGAGAAACTGGTGTAACATTAAATGCAGAACATACTATTCCAAGGGTTTGTTTCAAACCTTACCATAATAATTCTGTTATGTTGGGGGCTGCCAAGTGGTGAATCTAGCTCATTTTGGTGTTGAGAGATTCAGATGAAGGTTTAAAATGAGGTCAGGAGGAGCATCTGGTTCCAACTCTATTTGTTCAATCTGAGTGAGTTTGTTAAGGAATGACTGTTAATAATGTGGTATCTGGGGTTTGTTGTTTGTTTTGCTTAAATGTGGGGTGTGGTTTTTCTCCCCCCCATCTTGGGTTGTATCCAAATCATAGGGAAAAATAAGTTCTGCTCATGTTCAGCCATTACTAGTGGTTGAGAACTTCCTCTCTCCTCCCTCCTATAATGTCTTATTTTTGAAGCTTGGGTTATAGATATCTTTTATTTAAAGAAAAAAATCATTTGAAGTCATTTCTACTTACAAAGATGACCTCTGACATACAGCAAAAGAAAAGAAGACTGTAATGACAAGCAATGCAGAGCAGAATGTACCTTTGACAGATCTGCCTGTTTTCTGAAGTATCAGTTTTTTCTCTTACAGTCGCAGGCCAGTAGGGAGCTTTGCTTCACTGCACAAACACTTCTTGCACCTTTTTAGTTCAACTTTTGAAGTAGACACCCTTGAAACAAGGTATGTGTGTAATATATATATATATAAGAAATCATAATTTTTTGACTCTGAATATCTGTTCTAATATGCTTATATACTGTAAGATAAGGCTGACATGAGGGGTTTTTGTTACCTGTCATTGATTTAATGTTACGTTTAAGTTTGCTGGTTTCTGACATACTGTACAAGTGGCTTAGGGAAATTAGCCCCTAAAGCCAGAGCTTTTAGAAATGTAATTATTTTTACTTTAAAAGACAAAATTATAATGCCTATAAAATTATTACTTTTATTAGCTTTATCTTCTCCCACACACTTTCCCTACTTACTGCACCCTCTATTACAAAGTGACCATCATGAATGGAAACAGTGGTACTGTGGTAGCCCCTCTGCAGAGCACCTTGACTAGATTATTATGAAAGCAGCCCACTTTAGATTCCTTCGCCTTTGGTCCCGTTGCTCCATGTGACTCCTAGTGCAGCAATGAGCCTGCCCTCTCCTTCAAAGATTCTGTGTGGAGTGGGACTTTCTTTCAGAAATTCCATCAGTTCTATCCAGTATAGTTTGGTTAAAAAAAAAAACAACCAACAATATACTAAGTATGCAAGTAGATTAAGGGGCTGGTAGAGGGAATTCTGGTTTGTGTATTTTTCCAGAGATTGTTGCTGCTTTTGGATGGGTTTGGTTGCTGGGGGGGGAACGATTGTAGTTTGCTTAGCAGTAAGGCAAAAAATAAGCAAAGAAAGACCCCAATCCCACCCATATTTAATCAGACCCATAAGTCTGATTTCTTGTAACTACAAATTCAAGCTCCAGTCCAGTTGAAGGCTTTGCACTCAAAGTGTCTGTATGGACTGACTTCATCCCCCTCAGCTATTTAAACTACGTTTTATTGGGATCAAAGTCAAGTGATGCTAGAAGTCGAGGTTTTGCATTTGGTGAAGGAAGAAATGCATTGGCATGGCATTAAGTGCCTGTCAGACAGAATTACCAAACAGTTCAAAGAAAAGTCAAAAGTTTTACAGACTAGCTTAGATATATGTTAATGTCTGCTACTTTTGCAGTCTGTTTTGCAGAGTATATGGTACTAATTATCTCACTGCTGTCATGTTCTTGAAGTCGCCTGTATATTAAGTTTCAAGAAGAAAAAACCCCAGCGCAGTATTGTTACAAAACAAAGTTAAAAGTATGTAATGAATAATATATTCAGCATAAAAAAAGTTTTCAAATGTTCAGGATTTTAAATAAACTGAACACATGTTCAGCATTAATGTTGCTGTTCATCTTAGTAAATCCACTGCCTACAGTTAAGAATCAATTATGTTTTAATCTCTGAAGTTTGGTAACACTTGTATGGACAAAGTTTTTATCTGGTATCAGAGAAGCCAGAATTGTTAGAAACCTTCTTAGTTCTTCAGAATGTCTACTCTACTCTCCTTTCTGTATAAATAATCATACTGCATTCTGTTTTTAGTGCAGTGCTCCATTTTCTCACTAGCTCCTTAAAGACATCTGAGCTTACACAATCAAAACAGCCTTAGGTGCTGTGTGCTTTTCCTATTGAAGATTAGGGAGCAGTTGTGAAGTGCTCAGGTTGCATTTCCACATTGACCCACCTGTCTCTCTCTGAAATACTTGGACATGAGGTATTTTTGGTTTATATTCACCTTGTGTTTTTTCTACAAACAGAAGCACCATGCTATTTACTTAAGTGAAGGACAGATGGTGAGACTTGAGTCTAAATGTAGTGAGGTACTAAGTCAAATAAGTTACAGAAGTCACGGGGAAACCCAGAAGGAGCACACAGCACGTGATAAAAGCAAGGCCTTTTATTTGAAGCTCATAAACTGTTTTTTAATTATCATGGGAAGTTGTTGTTTTATTAAAAAGCCTCACTCTGAGGCTGAGCCTGCTTATGCTACAGAGCTTCAGGTCTCTGCTGTCTAGGCAGTAAGCTCAAACTAATTGCAGCAACGAAAACTGCCTCCCCTCTGCCTGTCACAGCACTGCCAGATCAGAGGAAAATCTGAACAATACTCTCTTAAACACCCCCTTCTTTTCCTTTTTCAAGCACTGCAATAGAATGTATTTTCTGTTTCTTCAGTGATTGCTACCTACTAAACTAAGTCTTGGTGAAGGAGAAATCTCAGAGCAGTGTGAGAGTGTTTCCCAAGTGATGAAAGTAGGTAAATGCTGCAGCATTAATTCTTCAGATACTGTGGGGTTTGGGGGGACTCTTGAATCATTTTGCATGTTAAAAAAAACACAAACCAAACAAACCCAAAACATGACCAAAAACGACCAGCAAACTGTACAATGGGAAAAAACATGTTAAGAGTCTCTGGTGTTGCTGAATGCTCCATTCTGTTGTCTTCCAGATTTCTTGGAAATACTTGTGCACTGTACTGGGATCTGTTGAGCCCCTTACCTACTCATGCAATGGGTGGATCTGATCCCATACTGTTTATTCAGGCAATACCCTAAATGAAATCTATGAGAATCTCACATTTGTAAGGAGTAGAGTAACATCTAGAATGGAAGTTCTGGCGCTTGCATTTTCATGGATTATGTATTCCTCTATAGGGGAGTGAACTGCAGTGGCATGGATGCTTTACTGTTAGCTATGACAACTTGAAAGGTGCACTGGGGACAGATACTATTACCAGTATAAATTTAGCTTAAAGATGACACATTCACTACAGGTGATGCAAAAGCTCATGATGTATGTTTTATTAGCTTTGCCAGGGAAGTGTGGATAGTTGCATGTGACTTGCTGTGACCAGAGCCTTTAATTATTTTCATGTGAAAGCAGTTACTAGTCCAGAGTAATTACTACTGTTCATCAGCTGTCATTTGATCACTCTTGTCTCCTATACTATTGTGTAACACTTCAGTCTTGGGCAGTAGGGCAGCCTAATTTCCAATACAGATGCACAGATTTCTAGGGGAGGGAAAGATATTCTGGATATTGTAAATGAAATACCGTTATGTTTTATACATGACATTAAGTAATGTCTGCTTAGGCTGTATTTGTAAAGATAGAAGTTAATAATTTCATGTTCTTGACTGGGTAACCCAGGGGATGGAGGAGTTACACTATGTACAATTAATATTTATGATCATACACAGCATGTTGATTATAAAAATAATGTGCATAGGAATTCCTTTAAAAGTTTTGTGCAATAAACTATTTTTGGTAAAGGGCTCCATGTTGTTTCTACTTTTAAAGAGAAAGTGATGTCATCTTTTCGGGTTTGTCAGTAGTTTTTTATGTTCAGGTTTCTGAACATGGTGTGTAGCCTTTCAAAATAAGGTGGAGGTTTTTCCTTAAAGGTGTGGTTATGTTATTGCAGATTGATTTTTCACACACCTAAAATCGATTGTGCTTGTATTTCCATTACATTTACTTTTTCCTCAGCTGAACATGGCAGGAAAGATACAATGAGTGGATCTCTCTTGGCCTGCATTTGCCAACATGCACGTGAATGTACACAATGAAATGATGAAGAAATCGAGTCTACTAGCCAACTGCAGTGATGAAGAGAGACATGACTGTACCTTGTTTATACTATTAGCATGAGTTAAATGGATGTAGTCAGCTTCTTGAAGGCCTGCCATTTTGTCTTGCCATTTAAACCAGTACCTGGGCTACATCTTACTGTAGCTGTACCCATAAGGTAGGTATAATATCACTAACAGGCTGACTAGTTAGGTCTTTGGAGGGACTTGTTTTCCTTCTGTCCTTTCCTTCTTCATAGTTTTCCACCTCTGCCCCATGCTCCAAGCATACTGCAGCACGGTGAGGCTAACGGTTAGACACAGCTTTCCTTTTTCAACGGGATTTTCAACTTGGTTGTGTGTCCCCTCACACCAAGGCTCCTGGGGGCAGCAAGCTGCGTCCCTAGCAGAGGGAATGATGACCAAGTGTAGTCCTAGATCTTTGAGAACCGCCCCCCGCGCTGCGCGGCTCCATCCTGCGCGCTGCTGAACAACCAACGGTTCGGTGCCCGCACGCTCCTGGGGCTTCTCCTTCGCTGCCCTCGCCGCCGTAGAGCACCAGCCCCACAGCTGCTTCCCCCGCCCCTTACGGCCCCCGCCACCTGACATCCGGGACCGACCGCCGAGAAGAAAACGCGGCCGTTTTAACCGTAAGTCGTGAGGCGGCGGCCTCCCCAGCCGAGAGCTGCAGTGCCGCCCTAAGCCGCAGGGCCCGTGGCAGCCGGTGCGACGGCGGGGTCGTGGGCCGCCCCCTTCCCCCAGAGCAAGGCCCGCTCCTCCGCGGCGGGCGGCACTCTGCGCTGTGCGCAGGCCGCGGCTCCGGCAGAGGCGCCGCCTTCCCGTCAGGCCCCGCGGCACGGCGGGCAGCCGGAGCGCTGTCTGTCAGGCGGCGGGCAGGGCAGGCCCGCGTCTGGCGGGGCGGGGCGCGGCGCGGAGAGGCGGAAGCCGGGAGGCCGCTGAGGTACCGTCCCCGACGGGCTGCAGGCGGTGTCTGCGTGCGGCGGGGCGCGGGCCGGGGCATGGAGCGGTGGGTCGGGGCCGCCGCGGGCTGGGGCTCCCTGTGGGGAACCGGCTGGGGCCGCTGGCCGTGCTGGGAGTTCTTGGCCGCTTGCGCGGTCATCGGTGCCGTGGGCTGGCTGCTGCGGCTGCTGGAGAGGAGGCCGGGCGGCCGCAAGGCGCCGGCGGCGGCCATCTCCTCCGCGGTACCCCTCTCCTCCGCGGCGCCGCTCTCTGCGCGGAGCCGGCACTGCAGTGGGAGCCGCCCAGGTGAGAGACTCGAGGAGCGCGGCGGGGGGTGGCGCTGCCTCTCGCTCTGCGGGGAGCCGGCGGGGCCGCGGGCACCGCCCGGGCAGGCCTGCGGCAGCTCGGCCTCCGCGGGCCTTTCCCGCGGGCGGAGCTCAGGGCCCCCGACTGCAGGCGCTTCCCCGCTGCCCGCTCCCTCTGTCACGCTCCGATCCCGTCCGCGTCTCCGGCCGCCTCACGGCGACGGGGTCGCTGCCCGCACCGCCCTGCTCCCGGTTCCTGCTCTTGCGCCGTGCTCCCAAGCCCTCTCCCGCGCCGAGCTTGCCGTCCCTTGCTGGGGATAGAAATAGGTGTTCGTTTTTCGCTCCTGAGAGGTCGTCCGGACCGCCCCGTCTGCTGCTTGTCCTTCTGGTTGTGGCTTTCCCGTAGTTTATTCCAAGTTTGTTTTGCAGCTCTTCTGCCACGTAGCTCTTAACTGTTGGTTAATTTAGCAACAGGCAGCATAGACAAGTACCCGACTGCACAATCACAATTATTCTGCCGTGTGCAGATCCTTAGCAGTATAAATACAGCCAGGGAGAGGTTCTGTGTCTCCTGTAATTCCTCTCTCGAAAAAGCCACCTTCTTTTCTTACATTGCTCGTTTGCTGCAGGATTTAATAAGTGGTGGAATAAAACAATATTGCCACCTTAAACGTCAGTCATTCATCCTCACTTGGGGAAATTTTTCTGGGGAAGCATTCTGCTGTTTCATACCTGATGGGAGTCAGACAAGGGGAATACATTTCTTACTCATTCTTCCAGATTTTTTTGGTTTGGAAGAAGGTTCGAACATACGGTTGTTGTTGCAGTAGTTATTAATAGCTGTAAAGCTACTAAAGGTAACTTGTGTGCTGAACTTGAAAAGGCAGCTGCATCAGTGCTGGCTGTACTCTGGATCATTTAAAGTTATGTGAAATGCATTCTAAGGTTTAAATAATCACCTTTTGCACTTGCAAATGATAAAAGCAATGACTGAAGAATTATCTTGGGCAGTTGCGTATTCCTGAGGTTGCAAGTCACGCTGTTTGTTTTGGACAGATCAGAATAGGTGATGTGGTTAAAAGCTTATTGAAGAGAACTCTTTGTGCTGACAGGAGATCTTAAACCAAAGATTGATTTCTTCACTGTTGGTCTGCTTTGTCATTTCCCTTGTTGATTTAGTTGTGCCTGAGTTGTAATGGGTGCATGAAATAAATGCTTTTTCATACCTAGAATACTTTCTTATATGGATGAGGAAGAAAACTGTAGGTGCTAAGTTCTGTCAAAACATAAGACACCAGAGAAATCATTCCTTCCTGACATTTACTTAACCATAAGCCAAGAAGAAAGATTATGCCTGTGCCTGTGTACCCCGTGTTCATGAATTACACATATGTGAGGGTCTGCTTTTCTACAGGTTGATTGTGCTGGTTCTGAGCCTTAAAAGTAGGAGGCATTATGTTATGCAGACTCTCTTTTAAGTGTTTGAGTTGTTTCTCCAGTAATTTTTCTGGCCTCTTGAGTTTTCATCTTTACTGTCTTTTTCCAGTTACACAGTCTCAAAACCCTTAGCATAGCAGTTGGCCTTAGGGTTACATTTCATCTCTTGATTAAAGCATAATGGTACCACATTTATTTAAAAGAAAAGTAAATAGAGGATTAAGAACAAAAAATAAGTGAGAAGATCTTTCATATCTGTATTTACAGTGGGCAAGTAAGATGATTCTAACAGTGAGGTTGCTTGGAGGCTCAGGAATCATAAGGGAACTAGAATACTTTGGGGAGGTATCTCAGCAGCAGCTGTGGCTCTTCCACAGTTGTTCGGTATTTTAGAGCTGAAATACTTTAATTTCCCATGGTTTCAGTGAGGTCCCAGTTAATATTTGTGAAGTGTTCAGTGACTGAGGAATGTTCTCTGACCACAAGGTTTTAAAATTGGACATCCAGAAAAAAAAGAGAACTCCCAAAGGAGATGTTCCTCCAGGAAAACAACACTCAAGCTCACAGCACAGTCAAGTTGTAATGATATTTGAAAACCTGCCTGAAGGTTGGCATGAACATATTTTCTGTAGTATTTCATTGTATTAGTTTTGCAGTCAGATTCCAGTGAAGATTTTACTTGACTATATTGAGTATTGACTGAAAGTTACAAAAACTGCTCTGTGCCTTTGGGTTTGGTTTGGTTTGGTTTTTTTAATACCTGAAAAGTGTGGGGTTTTACTAGCTTAATCCTTGGGTAATTTGCAAAGCAAAATTGCCATGGCTGTCATTATTGGTTTCTTTTGTGATGCTCCTTTTGGCAATGCACATGAAAAAATAAAGGCGTTTGTACTGCAAGTCTGTGATCAAGGTGCAATTTTGGAATTACTTCTGAGTTTGTACGCTTTGACAGAACTAATAATTAACTTGGTAGGAGCCAGTATTTCGGGCGCTGCATCCCTGCTGTTTTAGGGTTCACCACCGTTCAAGCCTCACATTATTTTCCCAGACAAAACGTTGCTGCCCCTTGGAGTGGATGTTCTGGTTCATGTTAAGGACTGCTTGTGCACCCTGTTCATAGAGCCAAAGAGCTCCCAAGTTGTGAGCATTTCTCATATTGCCATATGCATCCATAAATGCTCTTTTGAGGAGATTTAGCTTAAAATTACAGGTGATACTGACTTCATACCTGGGAGATCGCTTTGTCTCTAGTGGAGTAAGATTAGGAGTTGTATTACTCCAAATATAGCATGACTTAAAAATAGAAATAAGTCAAGTGGAAAAGCTGCAGATATGTGTTCCAGTAGTCTTAAATTTCATAAACTGAGGATGAAACCTGGAATTAAAAATAAAGTACTAAAAATGTCATTCACATCTCCAAACCAGTACAACCCATGAAATGGCTAGGCAGCAAAGGAAGGGCCATTTTAAGGGTGGAGTGAAAGTAAGCTGAAGGAATACAGCAGCCTAATCATTTCTGCCTGGAAGCTGTCCTTCCTAACTAGTGTACAGCCAAAAAAAAAGCCTTTGTGGAGATAGCAGATGCAGTATCTGATGAAACAACCTGAAAGCTTCCTGTGTTCCCGAGGTGCCCAAACCCTGTGTTTTTCAGTTGTGTTTTTCATAGCAAGAAATTTGTAATGGCATCATGTTGGTTTTAGTATCTTCTTGCTGACCATGCAGAAGCTGCATGTACATTATATTGAGGCAAGTGAGCTGGGGGATTTGTAGTATCATATCAGATAGAAGATTTTCCTTTGGAAGTGGGCA
Source organism: Pezoporus flaviventris (assembly GCF_033815535.1). Lineage (NCBI taxonomy): Eukaryota > Metazoa > Chordata > Aves > Psittaciformes > Psittacidae > Pezoporus > Pezoporus flaviventris. The sequence continues at coordinate 7,512,365 of NW_026892589.1, read as the reverse complement.
AATTCTTCCAGCTCTTGCTCTTTGTTGGAGAGGGAAATCAGAAAAGGTCAGCACTTCTCGTTTCTTGGTTTTCTTCTCAAAACCAGGGCTGGGAAACAACATCTTGTGCAAATAGTTCCAGCCTTGCATCATGGCCAGAGGTAGAGAGCATGCAGAGGTTGCTGCATCATAACTTATGCTGTATACTTTTGTCAGCTAGAAATTCTTATGGAAATAATAGAAATGGAGTTGTGCTTTTAGCTGTGGGTACTGCCTAACCAGAATCTCTTACTGGGGCTCCCTACTTACCCTGTTCTTGTATTCCATGACACACAGATATTGTGTCTCCCTTGGCAGGAATCAAATGTTTCCCAGTCTGTCATAAATCGTATAAATATTCTGCCTTGAATTTTCACTCCAAAAGAAATTTGAAAAGAACAAACAAGAATAAAATGTATGCTGTAAATGCTCTTTCAAGTGGTTGTGAGAGAGGGAAGTAAACTCTTGGGGTAAGTCCAATAGCTTAAAAATGGTTTTAATGCGTTGAGATGGAAAATATTTTGTCTTCCCTGCAAATGCAATAATCTCTTCAGATCAGATAAATTGTTATGAGGCACTTTTATCCTTGGCTTTGATACAGCATTTAAATAGCAGGAAAACCAGTTGTGATGTCCTTTATAGTTCATCTCCTTTCTCTTTCACTTTTCTTATAGGTGAAGTAACAATGGATGCAATATTAGCCCGATTGAAGCAGCTCAGTGCTGATGAGCTTAGACAAGAAATAATAAGAGCAGGACTGAAATGTGGGCCCATTACCTCAACCACCAGGTTTATTTTTGAAAAGAAATTGGCTCAGGCATTGTTGGAGCAGCAAGGAGCTCAGGGGGAAAAAGGATCTGCTGTGTCAGGAGAGGCTGCTGGAAATGTCCCATCTGACAGCAGCCAGGCAGAAGCACAGAAGGCTTTGAAAACCACAGCAGTGAGTCACAATGGCCATGGAAGTGTTCCTGAAGAGATGGACTTCGGGTACTGTGTAGGTCTGAACCCTCCAGAAGAAGATGTGATGCATGTGAATGGTTCAGCTCCAGCCTGTGGAGCAGGATGTGTTGATTCACAAATTAGTACTCAGACACCATCCAGAGATCCTCCGCTGTTCTACGGTGTTTGTCCTGTTTATGATGACATATTGGCAAGGAATGGTAAATATTAATTTATTTTATTTCCAATGATAACAATTTTACAATGATGTCTAAATCTTTTACTATATTATGAATGATATAAACACCACTGTATTAATGCTTTAAGCATTACTTGAGTTATTTTTTGTTTCTGTAAGTAATATTTATTGGATCTTCTGAGGCACAGGAACAGTTATAAGACATCCCAGGCGTTCTGCTGTAATGGTTGGTACACATGACAGTCCTCTAGCTCAGATGAAGAAAGTAATTTCCTACTGCTGCTTTCATACCTATTCTATGCCTTTAATTCCTCTCAAGAATAAAAAGTAATCCTGCAAATAAACAAACCCATATTTATAGTGTCATCAGTTGAAGCTTAAATGATCTAACAGATTTCATATATTCCTTTCTATGTTAATGCCAAATGGCATCTAGAAACATCAGTCTTTCTTCACGTTTTATTGATAAATACTGCAATAAGGAATTGCTACATTACATAGTGGCAGGGTTACAGTAGAGCATAAAGGATTGTTTACTCTGAGACAATAGTATTCTTTCTCATAAACAGTATATTCAGAATTCTTAATTTGTACAAATTAATGTTAATGCAAAAGGAGAGGAGGAAGGATTTGCTTAATACCTAAGCTTCTGTCTAGAGGTCTTAAAGTTGTGACAGTGGGTCACTTACATAGATGATTTTTCTGAACAAGAGAACATGGAAGGCAGTGCAGGGTGAATAAGCTGTGAGTTTGCTTTTCAGTGTGGATGTGGGATACTTGCTTGTTGAAGCTAGCCCATCTGTTTTAAAAAAATGGTCAGATACGGACTGATACGAACAGCCAAACACTGTCCATGTGTTACCTGGTCTTAGCTGGAGTGTGCGAAATTCTTGTACTTGGTTTCCAAGAGACAAAAATTAAAAGGACTTTTGATTCTTATGCCACATTTGCTGGAGATAACAATTCGAGACCGAAGCTGGGAGGGTAGTCTGAGAATGTTGAAATCTGTTTCTAGGAACAAATCTGAGATTATTGAAATAACTTTGATTGTACTTTATTGCAGAGAGAATACATGTTTATGAAGATAAAAAGGAAGCTCTTCAAGCTGTTAAGATGATTAAGGGTTCCCGTTTTAAAGCTTTTTCAAACAGAGAGGATGCTGAGAAATTTGCTAAGGGAATCTGTGATTATTTCCCATCTCCAAGCAAGTCCTCTTCATGTCTGTCTCCAGTGAAAATGGGATCATTTAACAGAGGTAAGTGAGGCTGTTTGTCTGTGAACAGTAGATGCAATACAGAGTCTGTTTTTTTTTTAAGAGAAGAAGGAACAACTTAGTACCCAATATACTAATAATAGAAGAAAATTCAAAGGGTGATGCATCTTAATAAATTGAAATCCCTTTAGAGTGGTGGTATTTAAGATGAGCTGTACAAATGTTAGCTCACAAGTCCAGAGCTTGCTCATTAAATAAAGTTACTGTCTGACAACCCCTGTTTTCATGTTTTGGGGTTGTTTTTTTTTTTCAGTGAAATAAGTTAGAAACAAGCAATAAAAAGCATATTTTAGTTTTTAAATCAGAATCTGGTTTTAGTTCTGTATAAAGTGATGCTGTCACTGGAGAAGTCATCCTTAAAGTTACCTGATGCTTTCCAAGAGCGGAGCACCAAAGTTTATGTGCAGAAATAAAAAAAGCAGCAGAGTATGTTGGAAGCTTGTCATTCCTTTTCTGAAGGACTGCCATGGAAGTAGAGCAAAGCCCAGGAATCAATGGAAAGACTGCTTTTCGAGTTTAAAAGCATAAGGTTTAAAAAGCTTTAAAAGCTGTGTGGTTTCTATGGCTTGTTATGATGAAGTAAACTGGTTACTTTTAAAAGCAGTTGTCATTGTTTTGGTTTGCATGGATTTTACACTAAAAAATCTTGCTCCTCTTCTAAAGCTGACATGTCAGTAATGGCCTGTATAGATACGTTGCTTAATAGTCTGTGGTTATATTTGGTAGGTTTTGATTTTACTCATGGACATCAGGATTTTCAGGTTTAGTGAGACGCTAATAAAAGTGCTCAGTACATTAAAACTACTTTATTTTTGAGTAACTTTGTAAGTCCAGAAATAAAACGGTGATCTTACTTCCCAGTGTACCTGGTAGTGAGATTGAAAGCACTCCGTAGCTGCAGCACTGCAAAAATAATTTTTGCCATTCAAAACATTCTTATTTCTTGTTGAATTTTGATTGGGAATTGTAATTGGTGACATTTATGAGTCCTTGTTAAAATCTGAGACAGTTTTACAGGATGATTGTCATGTTCTGCCTCCCTCCCTATTACTAACTACTAGTATTTTTGAGTGTCTTGTCATTGACCTCAGTTTTTTTACTCCTGTACATTAAACTCCTGTCCATTAAGGATGCAAAGTTAATACATATTGTGGATCAAAACCTTGGTTTTGTGGCCCGGTTATGAAAATAGCCATCACTGAAAAGAAGGTATCTAGAAACATATTACTTGTGTTTTGATAGATGGCTTATGCTCTCCTGAGACTGAAACTGTTAATAAGGAGAGAGCCAACAGCTACAAAAGTCCCCGTACTCAAGATCTTACTGCTAAACTTCGGACAGCTGTTGAGAAAGGAGATGCAGCAACATTTTCAGATCTTATTTGGAGTAACCCTCGCTACCTGATTGGGTCAGGAGACAATCCTACAGTTGTACAGGTAAAAAACTAAAGTCAAAAAATGCAGGTTGTGGTTCAGTGATTTAGCCCTGAGGCTGACAAGCAGAACTGGAAGGAATATTGTTTCCTATTCTTCCTTAAAGATGCCTTATGCAAAGTTTCTTGGTGCTTGTTGATAATAGCTGGAAGCTGAGAGAAACATGGCAGTTGTCTGTCTTGTGTATGTCCCCCATCACAACTGGGAGTTCGCTTTGCTCCAGAAGAGCTGCAGTAAAGTAAGTGAGTGTGCAGTTCCTCAGGGGAAGAACAGTTTTATTCAATAGAGAAAGAACAGTCTTGTCTTCATGTAGTATTGATCTTCTCTGAACAATTCCAGTCTTTTTGAAATAGAATGATTTTAAGGAGCAGGTGGTTCATAGGCTGTAACCAGGTGTTTGTACAGCACTGCTTACTTTGCACCGCCATCAGATTTCAAACCATGCTCGGCATCTAAAATCTATGTACAAGGTGCCATTTAGCAAACACTGACAGTCTTACTTTAACAAATGACTTCTATCAGACCAGCTTTGTGAAGCTGTTGAACTTTTGTATGTAATAGATTACAGCAGACTGAATTTTAGGTATATACATACATGGCCCCCATTTTCCTGCTCTTCTTACACACTGAACTTCCTATCTCTTTTTATTATTTGATCTCTTGATATACCTCCTTTGCCACATTTTTGCCTAGATTTAAAGAACTACTGTATTCTTATGCTACAGCTAAGTACAAGAATATTGTTTTTAATTGTAAGAATAATGTGGGTATAAAGATGCGTAAGTGTTTATCGTGTCATTTACTGCAGTTCTGTATGTTTATGTACTGGTTTGTAATCTTTTCCTAATAAAATATAAAGAAACAAAAATCTAACTGTAACACTGTGGGAAGTCTTTGTATTTCCACTGTTAAATCAGGTACATGTATGGGCATAAGAAAGCTGTTTAGATCTCAATTCATTCTGATGTTTGGTTGGTTTATTTTTCAGGAAGGGTGTCGATACAATGTCATGCACGTTGCTGCCAAGGAGAACCAAGCTGGTATCTGCCAGTTATTACTGGACACTTTGGAAAATCCTGAATTTATGAGGCTTATGTATCCAGATGATAATGATGTCATGCTGAAGAATCGCATCCAGTATATTGTTGATCTTTACCTTAATACACCAGATAAAGTGGTACGGTTGGAATGTTTGACAGTTTCTTATTATTACGGAAACAACTGGAAGGTGTTAAGGATGTGTAAGGGATAAAATAGAAGGGGACACTTCTAGCAAAATGAGCTATTAATGAGTTTTACGTGTCTTAATAATCATTAATCTATAGTGTGGTGGGAAAAGATGTATTAAGAGCCCTGATAATAAACGTCATGACATTTATATGCTTATCTAGTCTCAAAGTAAAATATGTAGGATTGACTTTATCATGTTTACAGATGCATGTGAATTTTCCCCTTTCACTGCAGGGATTTGATACTCCATTGCATTTTGCCTGCAAGTTTGGGAATTTGGATGTTGTAAATGTGCTTACCTCACACCCAGCTATTGTGAAAAATCCAAGGAACAAATACGATCAAACTCCAGCGGAAGTGAGTCTCTCCTTGTCCACAAAAAGCCAAAGATGTTATGCCTGATCAATATTACTCAAGTTCAGACATTTGCTAACTCCTGTAGATAGAGGCTTCTTGTAAGATACTGGTGTCATGATTAGAGTGTAAATCTTTGGAACATTAAAAGTAGTGTATGTTGGTTGTATCTTGGGTGAAGTTCGAGGTTTTATGATTCACTGCCTTTTCTTTGCAGTATCCATTTTATGGATGTGGCTGTATTTAGTGGTTTGTTCTATTATGGATTAGAAGTCCTGGATGGGTAGAGGCCATGTGACTGTTCAAAAAGAACATGCATTTCAGTTATTTTGAGATTGATGTCTTCTGCTTTACTAACAACAAAAATTATATTAACAGGTAGTTTGTGAAAGAAGCAAGAATAAATCTGCGGAATTGAAAGAAAAATTAAGAGAGTACTTGAAAGGTCTGTATGCAGGGTTTTATACTGTATCAAGCGTGTGTTCTGGCTCTTTGCTTTCTGTAGCATTCGTGCTCATAAATGGTGGTAGTGTACAGTGCTGTGAACACCAAAGAGAAACTGACAAGGAACAGAAATCTTTTTGTCTTTCAGACTGCATGGGCAGCACTCTTGCTGTATGGATCACAAGGTTATCTTCAGAGTTCTGTGATGTAGGCATGGCCCTTCTTTTATTCAGCAAGCCTGAAGCAGAAAGTTTAATCTAAAAACAAACAAAAGGCCTTTGCAGAGCAAGAGATTTGTGTCGTGTTGGGAACTCGTGTAATTTCATTGACAGAACTTTTCATTGTTTAGTCACATGTGGGTTTTGGCATTTGCAAAAGGAGGGTGTGAAATTCAGTGAAGATCCTTAGGGAAGGGAGACATGCATCAATGCAGGTGTTGCTGTATTTGAGAGAGAAGGGAGACTGTACTAAAATACAATCTGTAAGCAGGCAATAAGTGTTGAGACAGGGATCTTGAATTACAAGTAGTTTTGCTAATGCAGTCAGTTCAGATGGTTACATATATGGTGTATTGATACTCTAGGAAGAAGCAGCAGACTGATGTACCACAGACTTCTTGAGAGAGCTTTGTATTGTTTATTTTAGGCCAATACTATGTACCGCTCCTGAGAGCAGATGACAATTCCTCAGCTCCTGTAATTGGTGCTCCTTGGTCACCTGATCAGATAGATGACAGCCCCCAGAGAACTTTACCTAAATACGTGGGCAGCCCCAAAGATCCAGTGTTGTCCATTAGAGCTTATGCAGGCCCCATGAGTCCCTCTAAGGTAAGGAGAGAACTTCCTATGACTCTAATGCCTATTTTTTAACCTTTTTATTCATAAGGAATCAAGTAGTAGGTGTTGGGGTAGTTTTTGAGAAGTATTACTTGTATAGTAAGAAAGCAAAACCTTTCATTTTCAGGAGGGATACTTTGATACCAGTTAAGTATATTACAGGTATTTCTTAGAGTCATTTGTTTAATGTGAACATGCTGGAAGTATGACAGCTTTAGAAAGGGTAAATAAATACAACTGAGGACTTGGTTCGATGCTTGAGTTCTTCAGGATGGAGTTTTATCAAAATACTTAATGCTTTTTCTTCTAAATATGCTGTTGGTCAATTTTCTGCTCACCTGACAGAAACATAAATTCATTTTATGCTATGAAAAAATACGCCTGGGGTATAAACAGGTTTTGATTGCTGATAGATACTTCTCGTGTATGAACGTAAATCTTGGTTGTTGATGACTTTTGCCATAGTTTGTTAGTTTACAAAAATCTGAAACTTTATTCACTACAGGAGTTAAAATTCAAACTTCAAAGTAGGCAACAAGAATATACTCCTAATAATTATAATGTGTCTGTGGAGTTAGATATATCCACATGAAAATATCAACTTCGCATGCTAGAAACTCCATTATAGTGACATGGCAAAATAAGGCATTCTGTTTTGTGCTGCACACAAATTAAAACCAGGCAGACTTGGTATCTGTGCAGTTCACTTTAAGATGGTTGTACATTATGATCTTTACTACTTTAATAAGCAGCGATGAGATCAAAGTAGCCAGTCGCTTTAGGTCCAGTGTGAGGCTCTTCATAACCAGAGCTGAGCAATACTTATGGTAGAACTTGAGTTGTTTACACGTAGAGGGCAAACAGCTAAAGGCCTTCTAAAGCTAAGGGTAGGCATTTGCCCAGCACTGAGGTAGCTTCATGTCCTGGGGGTAGGATTTATAATGATTTCTGTTTTTTAAAGGCTGAAGAATTTCGCAGGCTTTGGAAGAATCCGCCTCGAGAAAGAGCTGGCTTCTTCCACAATGTCAGGAAATCTGATCTGGAGAGAGGTGTTGAAAGAGTTGGAAGGTATCTAAGAGAATATCAGTATGAAAAATTAGCAATAGAGCAATTAAAAGCAGAAAACTTGTGCTGAGAGTACAGTTTGTTACTGAACAATATCTTGGGACAAAAGGGACTGGCAGAAATACTGTGTGAAGTATAGGCTGCTTGGATTTTTACTGTATTCTTGTGTAAATAATATTGCTAAAAACGAGACCTGGCTTGCTTAGCTTTCAAAGAAAGATTTTAACTATCACTGAGGTTATCTATAGAATGCTTTTCTCAAACATTTACTTGCCTAATTTATGAGAAGATCTACAGTTAGGCTTAGCCTACATCAGTAAAATGGAGGGACTGTTAAAAAGATAGCAGGGTGAAAAGACCCTGATGCAAATGTGCTGCGTTATAAAAGCTGTGTGTTGTGGTGTGCGTTCTTGCTGGTAAAATACCTGTATCAGTAATGTATGGAAAAAATACACTGTGGTGAAAGCTAGTCAGGTTTCTGCCTTTACAATAACCCCTCACTTCCTCCCGGCTCCCTTTAGTCCCAAATAGAAAAGGCTATTGAATGCAGTATCATTCAGATGATGCTTGCATCAGTGGGGATTCATCTCCATCTGAAGTCTACATAAAGTTGGCATAAAAATAGCAATATTTATGGTGCTGTCAGAGTAGTATGGTTACATTTGGAAGCGGTTACAGTAGAAAAATGAGATGATGCTGTGTTTGCCGAGGATGTGTGTGTCTGTTGCAGACTGTTGATTGTAGCAGAACTGTGTTGCCTCGTTGCGCGTTTGTACTCCTGTTAATAGCTGATAACGTGTTCGGAAAAGTTATTGTCAAACTGCTATTTATGTCTTCACAAACGATTCGTTTTATTTTATTTATTGCAGGGAGTTAGCTCATGAGCTGGGGTTCCCGTGGGTTGAATACTGGGAATTTCTGGGCTGTTTTGTTGATCTGTCTTCCCAGGAGGGGTTGAGAAAATTAGAAGAGTACCTGAGTCATCGGGAAATGAGCGAAAAGGCTCAGCAGGGAACAGGGGAAAATGAAACCTGCAATAGATACAAAACTCCACTCCCTTCTGGTAAGAAAAGGGCAAATGCTACAAACAACAGTTTGTACCTAGGGAGGAGAGGGAGAGAAAAGCTTGGTTCCAGGGGAAGTAGTATTCACCTGTTGTGGTTGCTATTATTAATCTGTTATGCAAACAGTCTGATTACAGCATTGACAAAGTAGCTACCAGCACTGTGAGCGTATGAAAATTGGAGCAGACCTCATTAGATATTCCTTATCTGTCCTGTGAAGTACTTCTATTTGATTGTAGCTCCCAAATGAAATTCCTGTAAGAAAACCTTTCTCTTCAGTGTGTTTTTACTCAGAGCATTTGGGAATTTATCTTGGGGTACAGAGGTTTATAATCTACAGATACAGAATAAATAACTTTTTAAAATAAAAGGATAATTCTTTACAGTTCGGGATGAAAGACAAAGTGAGCAACCTGGGAAAGCTTTTATATGTTCTTAGATCACTGTTTGCCATGTGTTCATGAGAAGAGAACACTGGTCCGAAATCTTTGTGCTGCCTTCTCCTCTCCTGGGGGATTACAGATTCAAAGGTGCTCTGGTATTGGGATACACCTGGCCTGACACCCTGAAGGACAGTTGATGGACTAGTCATAAGCCTTTGTGCTTTGGAAGAGATGAAAACTTAATATTTTCCTACCCTATTCTGCTTTATCCTGACTTTATCCTTTGTTACTGGTTAATACTGAAGTAGGGAGTGTAGGAAATACAGCTCTCAAGTGACTGGGAGATAAAAGGTTATTTGCAAAAAAGATTCAGCCATAATGTTGTCATTTTACATTTGTAGCACAGTTCATGCTGCTGCATAAATACAAGTAGAAAGGGCTTCAATCATTAGAATAAGGCATAAAGATTGCGGTCTGTTTAAAGCCTTTTTATGTGTTGCTCTTATTACAATTGTATGCAGGCAGGAGTAAAAAGTGCTGCAATTCTGTTTCTGTTGGAGCATTTCTGGATGATGATGATGATGATGACATGAGCTTAGAAGAAATTAAAAACAGGCAAAATGCAGCACGGAATATCAGCCAGCCTCTCATGTCCAAAGAACCCAGCATTGATGCCATCGGAGATGCCGAGTGTGACATCTTGTCCATGGGGCGTACAGTAAACATCATAGAAACATCAGTTCACCCCAGGCACTACGAAAACGCAGCTTCTTCCAGCAAAAATGGATTTTGTAATCCTGTGTCCAGTGAAAGGATCATCAGTGACAGAAAGCATTTGCATGACGGAGAAGAATGCCTCGTAGCGCCTGTTTGCAATTTGATGTCAGAATTTGAAAGCCTGTCATTCCAAGAACAAAGGGTTCCCAGAGAATCAAATAAAATCACTGCAAAAACTCAGAATGAGAGAATTCTGGCTGAAGGAACAAGTCAGATGAGAATATCCAACGACTATCTGGATAAGGCCTGCCATGCGGTTTCACTGGCAAGTTCTTCTGAGCCAAGTGTTGCAGGCAAACCTGGAGAGACCAAGTTAAGGACAGAACACAGAATACCACTAGAAAAGGACAGACAGTCCAGGGAATCTGGAATTCAGGCTAACGAGGCACAACGTCAAGAACTTTCTTCCCAGAAATTTCTCTCAAAGACTTCACCCGCAAATGACAATTCTAAGATATTCCTGTTTGGGTAAGAATTGTCTTTTATAACACTTACTTGCCCTTTGGTTATTATGTGTTTAGGGTTTCTATGTATGCAAAACAAGATGCTTTTTGTAATACCACTGACAGCCAGGCTGAGGTGATGTGATACTTAGCAACAGTAGCTGCAGTCAGCCTTGAATGATCTTGAAGTGTTTCAATGCCAGTACAGAGCCATGAGGTTCCCTTGCAACTGGAATACTGTATCTAAAACAGGAGGGAAGAGAAGTCTTTGCTTCCAAGTCAGTTTCGGTTAACTTTGCTCTTTACCATTCATCTGGCAAACTTGTGACTTGAGGATGAGCCTGACTGGGATTACCAGAGCATTTACTCATCTCTTGGGATGTCCTCAGATTAAATTTTCAAGTTTTATTTTATGGGACTACTGTGTAATAATGGACACTCAATTGGGGGGGGGCTGTTGGAAAATTCACAGAGCATCTGCTTATAAGAGAGCATGCGTGATTTGTCTGCTTATATCAAAAAGAAATGTTTTGGGATTGGGATGTTTCATTGCCAGAACAAATACACGGTTCCCTTTTCACCCAGTTCTGTTTATATTCCAGGGAGCAGCCCTCGAAGCTGGATAGTGATGTCTTAGCAGCGATAGAAGGAGTAGAGGTTGATCCACAGAAATACCCAACAGTCTACAAATGGAAACATGCGGTGCAGTCGTACTCTTCATCTGACAGGCAAAGGTATTTCTGATGACTTTAAGGTTTTTAGCGGAACAGCTGGAATTTCAAAGCTATTTTATATGTATATATTTTGTTAGCTTGTTGCTCACAAAAATGTGGTTTAAAATACTCGACTATACTTACTGTTAGTGTGTTTCTGAAAGTAATCTCCAAGCCTTTTTGGCTGGTGTCTGTTAATAAGAGATGTTTATTTGGTGCTGCAGTCAAATTCCTTCCACTACCCTGCGCTTCCAGATAGCTTCATCACACCTATACAGACAAATCAATTGTGTTTGCTGATTTATTACTTAATACTTGGGTCCTTCATTGGTCTCAATGGTAGTTGTAATGTCAGTTGGTAATTCACCCGTTGTGGATGCAGGGCAAGAGGATTGTGTTGCCCTGAGGCACTCAGGGTGTGCAGAGCAATGTTAATATCTGCAGGCATCTTTCTATTAGCTTTTGTTTTTACCTCTACTTACCCTCTGCTACCCCAGTCCAAAGGAATTGTTAGTGTGAACAATGGTGCGTGTTAAGCTTTTGTAAAGCTTGTCATGTTTTGCTACACAAAGAGAAGCATTTGTTGGGACACCTGAAGACTTTCTGCAGCTCATATGTTTTATTTTGAATGCTGTTGCTTTTGGGGACTCACCCAAAGGGACAATTTTTGTATAGGTAACTTCTTTTGGTAATTGCAGTAACGTTTATTTCTACTGTGACAGACATTGGTTGATGCGGTGTCCTGGGACCACTTCTCAAAGGCAAATTCTCTCATCTCCCAATTTTTGTGAGTCTTTTTTGGAAAAGAAATAGGCTAATTGTCAGGCTTTTTTTCATTCCCATTCTATTGGCTGAAAGGTCCAGGGTGTTCTTCTAAAGAGCTAAAATTGAACATGAGGTTTTTAGATGTAATCACTGTTCTACTGCGTAAGTGAAAATGATTACTGTAATTATTTGACAGTGTCATGGATTGCTCCGCCACTGCAAAAAAGCAGCGCAGTGGCACGCTGGCTCACTTTCTGTTTAGGTGTGTAGGATTTTGCCTGCAAAAATCAGACCAAAGCAGTAGGTGTGTCAGAAGAAAACTGCTTTCAAAAGGTGTGAAGTACGCCCTGGGCAGGCCTCGCTCTTCTTCCAGCACTGGGGGTGGGTGGGTTGAGGTTTATTTAATTTAAAAACCCCCTTTAAAATAGC